>NW_024063194.1:2706666-4060000 GCF_006381635.1 Hibiscus syriacus
AAAAATTTAAAACAAAGAAGAGATCAAAAACCAAATTAGAATGAACTTATAACTTTCGTTTGCAAAGACAATTAATCGACTATCGACCTAACTCTCTAAAAAAAGTCTTAGTGGAGTCGCCAAAATTGTCGAAATGGTTTTTTCTTAAAAGTGACATTTTAAAAACAACATCATTTTTAATTTATCTCTTTTTGTTAATTTTCAATTAAAAACAATGTGATTTATAAAACCTCGTGTTTCAAAAAATTTGGGATCCTTTTTAAAATAAAAACATACGGTTCGAGGAGTCACCGCCAATCTTTGATTAGGGTGTGATTGGGCACCCAAAAATGTTTTGTCATTTTAAATAAAAATTAATTTTAATTAAAATGACAAGTTGAGATCTATGTTACCAAAAATTGAGTTCGGGAGTCAGTTACGCGTGGGGAAGGATTAGCACCCCCACAGCGCCCTAAATCGGTACCTAGTCGATTAATTAATGTCTTTGCAATGAAATTTATAAATTCAAATTTAATTTGATTTTTTATCCAATAAAAAACCAAAATATGAATTTTACCATGAAATATAATAATATTAAATTATTTCATTTTGAGAAGAAATAAATCCATCATAACCTGAGGTAATTAATTCTTACTTCAATCGAAATAAAGAAATATTACAATTCCATTATAATATTCACATGCACCAAAATAGATTAAATTAAATTACCAAGCCTTATTAGAAAGATGAAGAATATTCAATTATTTAAAATTATCAAGACCATATCTTAGATAAGTTATAACGACATTTTCTCGAAAAATTTAAATAACTGAATATTTCTTTTTCTTTCATTCCCAAGTTTTAAGGTGCCGAACCATTTTTTAAGTGTCAATAATGGGATACATTTTTAATTTAAAATCGTTGAAATGGCTCTCTAGTGAGTTAAGACAAGCCATTCAAACAATTTTAAATTAAAAGGATATTACCTTTAATTCAATTATGTAATTAGGTCAAGTTGTGCATATGAGGATAACATGCATATAAAAAATAAATTACACCTAAATCTATGCGTATAAACAACATGCTTAAAATAACTATTTATACACAAGTATCATAATGATTCTAACATATAGTTAGGAGGCCCTCAAAGCAAACCTAAACTATCCTTACATGCATACATGTACAAAAAAACTTAAACGTTGACTAAAACATAAATAGAACGAATTCAATGACCACATCATAAATACAGTAAATAAGAAGATATCACAAAAACAATTTAAACTTCAGACCTTGCAAACGTAATAAAATCAAAGAAAATACGAAGGATTAAAATAAAATAATAAAATATTGCATTTCAAATGTAAAAAAACTGTAAATTTAAATAAAACAAATAACTAAAATGACTAAAACGTATAAACTATGTAAAAAAGATATCAGGCTCGAAAATATCCATTTCAGGGACCAAAATACAACCATTCAAGAACATAAAGGAACTTACTCAAAATTTCTCTTTTTCATAAAACACAGGATCTCTCATCCCTCAAAACACTGTCGTTTTGGCGCGTTAACATATATAACAATTTACATGAAAATGCCCTAACCTTCATTTGACTAACTCTCAGCCACGTCCTCTAAATTTCTTTCTCTCTCCCTCGCGGCCACCATTCTCTTCTTCTTCTACTACTTCCTTTCACAACCAAGAACCCCCAAAGAGCAACCACACACAACCGAATGCTCGGAATGATGAAGGCTGCAAACAATCCTAAACCTAGAACACCTCTTTCTCTAGCTTCTTACTTCTCCGACGAACATCCTCTAAGAGCTCGTCACCACCGTGAATTTATTCTACATACCCATAGATCTAAGCTCCGACGAGGAAACTAAACCGAAAGGTAAACGATCAAACTCATCTTCCCTTTTCTGATTATATTTTTTTATAAAAACCCGCTTTTTACTCAGAACGTAGATCTAACAACAAAAGCACGAAAAACCTACATTTGAAACTCTAGCACCATCTTAGACTCTCGACTTTTCAACCCCTATAAACCTAGCCACCATTCAACGCCCACCAGACCTAGAGAACCCTCTTCTCAGTGTCTATACCTTTAAACCAAATAGAGAAGACTCTAACTGAAGCCTTGCAACACTCTTAACCACTCCACAACTATCCTCAACCCTTGACAGCTCATCTAACTCCAACTGAACCTAAAACAGAGGGTTAATGAAACTCCATTCAACAACAAAGAAAATAAAGATACCCTACACATAACCCATCGATCCTCGATGATGATGACCTCGCCTAAGCGACATGGACCACCAAGAAGATATCTGAATGCTTAGGTAAAAATGGTCTTTCTTTATTTTTTTCATTTTGTTTCGAAACAAAAATGCACATAAAAAACAGGATAATAAAAGAAAACAGGAAGAACGAATGAACAAGAGAAAAATGAGAATACCCTTCGAATGCTAATAAAACTAATTTCTCTGATAATGTTCGTTAATCCTCTTACAAATCCTTTTTTCTGGGTTTTCTAATATCCTATTACAAGAGTTTCTTTTTTCCACCTTCTTTCTTTGAATCTGCTGAATCCTCCCTCCCTTTCAAATCTGTTCCCTTTTCTTTTTATGTTGCATATGATTTTTGTCCCTTTTGTTTGCTGCCCATGAGGATATAAGGTAATGGTCCAACTAAATCTCATTTGGATATCTTTTGTACCTACTTCTCCATTTATTTTTATTTTTCTCTTTTTTTTACTTTGGTGTGTAGTTGGTGATGGAGTAGTTGAACTGGGGTAGGTGAAATCTTTGAATTTAGCTTGATTTGGTGGTTGTTGGGTGGATTTGTGCAAATCAACTCATCGGTGGTGCTTCACGTCGGATGTCGAATGAGAGCCCAGGACAAAACGAGCATCTACAACTACCCCTCTTTGCTCATAGTCGTGCAATGAGAATGGAACAAAGATCCAAGGATGGTCGAGTTTGTCAGGCCATGAGAACTTCAACAGATTAAACCTCTCTATTGTAACTTCATGATAAACGAGACTTGAAAAATCTTCGAGAAACATGTCCGCTCCCAATTCTTTCAGAGAGTATAGGACTCAAACAAAATATTCGACAAACAGGTCCTCGATCACTTGCCACTGCCATTTTAGTTTCAACACTAGTATTCATAATCCTATCCAAATCTTTTACAAGGAGATCATCTAGTGGTTTCTCTCCATGGATCACAACATTCACCATGTCCATTAAATTGGTCATTTGTTCTCTTGATTCATTCTGGAACCTTTTTACTTGATCGATAATCTCCAGTTGGGTCTTTATGAGTTGCTCCTGAATTCTATCGATTCTACCAAGACACACTAATATCTCATTCATTACTTTCTACCTTTCCAGAAACACACCCCAGGTAACTTAAATTTGCTTTCAGAGAGAGCTGTCACAACATCCTTTATGAGTTACTCTCACGTTTCATGACTAATTCTTGTAAAATGCTTAAATAAATAAATACATGCAATGCAAATACAAATTCAAATTCAAATGAAAATACAAAAGGTTCCATTCTAGAGTGACCATCTTAAAATAATTTTCATTGAACACAAAGGTTTTGGTACATCAAACAAACTTTACATATAACAAATAGATTTCACTTCTAACTTTTCTATCTATTTTAAAAGCCAATTTAACTTCTACTCATGCACGGGGGTTGATTTGTCAATATATTTCAATTCTCTCGCAAAGCCAGCTAAATCAACCCATTTGTGAGCCACATTCCTTGCTTGGGTCATAGCCTCTTTCATGACGTTGTCCCTTTCCTTTATCTTGAGTGCTAATTCTCGAAGTTGTAGACACTGCTGTTGAATCTTGCTTGTAAGAAAGTCCTTGTGGTTATGAAGCTTTTGCATAAGATCACTACAATCATCCACAATCTTCATCAACTTTTTGTTCTTGGCTCTAATGGCTTCTAGCTCAGCGCCATTCTCCCGCTTGTAGCGTTGATATGAAATTTCCATATTGGCAATGAACCTATTCAACATCTGATTTTTGGCTTGATATTTTCCCAAATCATTAATAGTTGTATTGCATCTTTTTTCTACGATATGTAAATCATAAGAAACCTTCTCGGCTCAACCTTCGTACACTTTGCAATTCCTTCTACATTGTTCAGCATCATTTTTCAGTTTAGCGACCCCTATTATTTATTCCTCTATGACATTTCCTATACCAACAAATTTAAACGCTTGACTGATCCTTTGAAAACCGTCCCTCATAACTTCCATCTCTTTACTCAGTTTATCATTTTCAATCCTTAAATGGAGAATTTGGGATTCGTACTTTAGCAAACAATCTTCCTCCTGGATGTCCCCATTGATACCCTTACCTTTGATCACTTTTGGTTCCAACTTAACAGGATAATCTTTACAAAACTAGATCGACCTTTCAATTCGAACTTCACTACTCCATGATCCAAAAGATGTTGGACTCGATGTTTGAATGCAGAGCAATTCTCAATGGAGTATCCTTGAATTCCAGCATGATATTCACAACAAACGTTGACATCATACTAACTTGGATATGGAGGTTGCCAAGGTTTCACATAATACATGGCCACTTCTCGGGCTTCTAACAGCTCATCATACAACTCCTTATATGATATTAGGATGTAATCAAAATGAGAGCCATCTCTCAGCTGGGATTTAACTGAAGCTTTTAGGTTTACTTCCCCTGATGTTGTGAGTAGATTATCAAATACCAATGAGTTTTGATTGCATGGCTTCTTTTCATCTTTCTAAACTTCTACAGTTGTCAATATTCCTTGGTGTTTCCAAACAACTTGTTGATACGAAAAATGATTGTGCGTGATTTCTCATATTGGCTAGGATCAATAGGTTCTGAAGTAGGCTCTTGTGTATTTGACACCTCGAGATTGTTTTCATCGATCTCTTTCTTTTCTTTTGTAGAAGTATCTCTTCCTTTGGCCAAAGCATCTATTATATCCATCATCTTGGACATCTGCACTTTTATTTCTTTTATCTCCTTTTGCCCTTCGTCGGCCATACGATCTTTGGGTTCATAGCTCTCCACTATTCTTGAAGTTTTTTCAGGATGCCATTTCTCATATGTGTTATAGTCTGCTTGATCACAAAACCCCTTGTATGTCATGAAAACCTTCTACTATGATGACCACTCACAAATCAACACCTTTTGAATATGTCATGATCATGCAATGCAGACAAAGAGAAAAATAACATAAAAACAAGTTAGTACAAATGAGATAACAAAATGACAAAAAGCAACAATAGCAAAATAAATAAATTAAAGCTAATAAGAATGCAAATGAAAATACGCAAGGTGTTAATTCCAAAAGTGACCACCATAGAACAACCTTCATTTAACAACAAAAATCCAATTCACCATGTAGTCAAAATATAAATATGATTCTTTATTTCTTCATTTCCTTGAGTCATACTCTTCTTGGAATCTAACATTGCATCCCAAAGTTGTCGGTGTATTTTATCACCTTTATTGACGTATGATGTCCTTAAATTGAATCTTGAAATCTCCATTTTTATTTCCAATGCGAAGTGGTCTTCATGTCTTTGTGAAGGGTCTTCTCATCCTTGGTATGACTAAATCTATCTTATGAAGAAACATCTTGGCCTTTGCTCCTTTAAAGGAAATCTTCAATCAGCTTCAAATTTCTTCATTCATCATATGTCTTTCTTCCTGGATCATTTGAACATCTTTGAATCCTGATTTTGACTACATTGTTTAGAATTTTTTTTTCTCAATATGACCAACCTTCTTATTTGTTAATCACTTGTGAATTAACACCTTTTAAGATATGAAGATGCAAATGCAATGAAATCAAAATAAAATAGACACAGAACAAAACTGGTTTAACATACATAAGATAAATAAGAATATAGTAATTATCGTAATCATTAAATAAAACCTACCTTCACATACTGGCTACCCAATCATGCTTTAGTAGATCCTACCCAACATGGTATCTATCCACATGTTTTGTCATTCACAAAAAATCCTAACCACATTTTTTTCTAGTTCGTAGGCTTTGTACGAAAATATAAAACCTAACCGCATACTTTTCTAGTTCTCATACTTCTTGCAAAAATAAATAAATTCAAGGAAAATGTTAGAATCAGATTCCCCTTTATGACTTTTTAAGAACCGCGGATAGAGATTCAATATAAGATGGACAGAGTTTTGGTATCACTAATAGGGTCCTCGAATTATCTTTTGCTGCTGCCCCCCTTGGGCTTGCCAGATCCTCACCCATTATAGGCATAAAACGAATCGAGTTCAATTCGAAAGGATGCATTTCCCCATGTTCATGTGAGGAAACTCAATGTTTCACTCGTAAACATGAGGAATATATACCCCAGAGGTTACTTACTAAAGCCCATGCAGAGAAAAATAATTTTTCTCACGTAAGCGTAGAGTTCGCCTCTACCTAACGAGATAGAGAACAATTAAAAGGCTCTAAATATCGAAAGATTATAGCGATAGTGGGGGAAACTCTTAATCCTTTACCTCGATCCAAGAAAAACAACAGACTAAAGTAAAGGTAAAAAAACTGAAACATGTAAATCACACGTTAATACAATTATTTATTAGTTGATCAAATTACAAATTAAAAAAATTAAGACAAAAAATTTAAAACAAACAAGAGATCAAAAACCAAATTAGAACAAACTTATAACTTTCGTTTGCAAAGGCAATTAATCGACTATCGAAAAAGTCCCCAGTGGAGTCGTCAAGCTGTTGAAACGGTCCTTTAGCTTTTTAAGGCTATGGCGGGAATCGATCCAACTTAATCTTGGAAAAAGGTTGGGTTTCAAAATAAAACAAATAAAAAAATTTGGAGTCACCATCGACCTTTGGTTTAGGTAGGTGAAATACCTAAAAATACATTTTTAAAATAATTTTAAAAGTTAAAAATTGATCTACGTTTAAATAGAAATTTGTTTCGAAAAGGGTTCGGGAGTTGAATTTGCGTGGGGAAGGATTAGCACCCCCACAACGCCCGAAATCGATACCTTAGCGATTATATGTCATCTGAATATTGAAATTGAAAAAGTCGAATGGTATTTAAATTATGATCATTTTCTTTAAATATTTTTTAAAAAGATATTCTTTAATACGAACAATCATCGGAAACACACTCCTTGCCAGTCAAGGCATGTTTCCATTGATTCCCAATATAAAAGATCATTGCCATGTTTTCCTTAATATATATATATATATATATACATTTAATATAAAAAAATAAAGTAAAATAAAATAAAATAACGAAATCACTTGAGTACATAAAAAAATTATTTAACATAGATAATTCTTGAACACACCCTCCTTATTAATCAAGGCATGTTTACACAAATGTACTATACAAAATAATATTGTCTTAATATTTTTTGATAAAAATACATATTTAATATATAAAAAATTAAATGAGAAAAGAAATATCACTACGTACGAAAAATATTCGAACACACACCCTGGTCAGATAAGACACGTTTCCATAAATTTCCCGTACAAAATAATATCTAAAATATATTTACAAAACATAGCAAATACGATACACGTAACTATTATATACAAAAAATGTTTTATATACAAGTAAAATAATTCATTTCTCTTTAAAAGGAAAAGCATACATTGCTTATAATATATATATATATATATATATATATATATATATATATATATATATATATATATATATATTACGTTTTAACCAAGGATCCCAGAATGCTAAATATAATAATTTACTTAGAACTTAAAATATGAAAGCACAATGGAAATATTATATAAATGAATTTAAAAATTATGATGATGGGAAATAAGCACACAACATGGGTCCACATATATAATAACATTAATCATATAAATAACACATGTATACCACTAAGAATAAAAGGAGTTTGCTTCCTTTAATGAAGAAATTCAAAGGTGGCCGAATGGTGAACTTTCCGAGGACACATGTAGCTTTCTTGCATCTCCCGATTCTTGGTTCTGGTTCTTGGTTTTTCGTTCATTCCCCTTTTTTTTACTCTTCTTTTCTCTTTCTTTCTTCAACCGACGAGAGTCCCTTCCTTCTCTGGTGAAAGTGATGATGGATCTTTCGAATATGTAAGGTTTTTTGTTTCTCCTCTCTTTCCAGTATATAATTGTTTTTTTGTTGGTTCCTCCACCTTTTTGTGTTGTGACTGTCTACTCTTATATTGATTGCAGGTGGTCTTCTTGGCCAATGGGTGCGAAATCTGGAAGAGATCGTGGTTAATTCTGGTGGCGTCATCAGGGTAGAGAGCTCAGCGGTTCAGTCGCTGAGCGTGTTTGGTGTCGGGCAGCCACATGGGCGTGCAGCAGAGGGGTATATTTTCTATTTTTTGTCTTTTTTTGTTTTTTATATTTTTCTTTTCTTTTTTGATAATAAATAATAATAATAATAATAATATTAATAATAACCTGGATAAAATGATTATCTACAATTGTCCCTCTTTGCTCATTATTGTGCACCGAGAATAGAGCTAAGATCCAAGGATGATCATATTTGTTTGGTTACGAGGAAATCGAAAGGTTAATACGTTCCACTGTAACTTCAGGGTAGGTCGGATCTTTTTTGGAAGACGGTTCTGCTCCACTCTTCTTTCAGTGGAGATCAGACTTGATTTGTCTTTGGAAAACGATTCTGCTCCACTCTTCTTTCAGGGAGATAAGACTTGATATGTTCATCTTTTTCAGGTATTCAGATCAATTTTGGAAGATGAGTCTTCTCCACTCTTGTTTTAGGGAGATAAGACTTGAGAAATCTTTGGAAAATGGGTCTGCTCCACTATTTTTTCAGGGAGATAAGACTCGAGAAATCTTTAGAAAATGGGTCTGCTCTACTATTCTTTCAGGGAGATAAGACTCGAGAAATCTTTTGAAGACTGATCTGCTCCACTCTTCTTTCAGGGAGATAAGACTCGAGAAATCTTTTGAAAACAAGTTTGCTCCACTCTTCTTTCAGTGAGATAAGACTCGAGATGTCTTCTAAAAATGGATTCACTCCCTATTCTTTCAGGGAGATATGACTTAAGAAATCTTTTGATAACGGGTCGCTCCACTCTTCTTTCAGTGAGACAAGACTCGAGAAATCATTTGAAGATGGGTCTTCTCCACTCTTCTTTTAGGGAGATAAGGCTCGAGAAATCTGTTAAAGATGGGTCTGCTCCACTCTTCTTTCAGAGAGATAAGACTCGAGAAATCTTTTGAAAAACTGGTTTCTCCACTATTCTCTTAGGAAGATAAGACTTGAGAAATATTGTGAAAACGGGTTCGCACCCTATTCTTTCAGAGAGTATAGAACTCGAACAATCTTATGAAAATAGGTTCGCTCCCTATTCTTTCAGGGAGTATAGAACTCGAACAATCTTCTGAAAACGGGTTCGCTCTCTATTCTTTCGGGGAGTATAAAACTCAAACAATCTTATGAAAATGGGTTCGCTCTCTATTCTTTCAGGGAGTATAGAACTCGAACAATCATCTCAAAACGGGTCCGCTCCCTATTCTTTCAGGGAGTATAGAACTCGAACAATATTTTGAAAACGGGTCTTCTCCCTATTCTTTTAGGAAGTACAGAGCTCGAACAATCTTCTAAAAACATGTCCACTCCCTATTCTTTCAGGGAGTATAGGACTCGATCTTGATTTGCTTCACTACTCTTCTATGAAGGCTTAAGATGATTTACTTCACTACACTTCTGTGAAGGCTTAAGATTGATTTGCTTCACTACTCTTTCATGAAGGCTTAAGATGATTTGTTTCACTACTCTTCCGTGAAGGCTTAAGATTGATTTGCTTCACTACTCTTCCGTGGAGGACTAAGATTGATTTGTTTCACTACTATTCCGTGAAGGATTAAGATTGATTTGCTTCACTACTCTTACGTGAAGGCTTAAGATGATTTGCTTCACTACTCTTCCATGTAGGCTTAAGATGATTTGCTTCAATACTCTTCTTTGAAGGCTTAAGATGATTTCCTTCACTACTCTTTCATAAAGGCTTAAGATAATTTCCTTCACTACTCTTCCATGAAGTCTTAAGATGATTTGCTTCACTACTCTTCCATGAAGGCTTAAGATGATTTCTTCGAATGTTGAACCTCAACTCGAATGCCATTTGAACCTCTCCCTTCTTGGGACTTTGAATTGGTTAATAACTCCTCATTGGATTTTCCCCAATCTCACATGTGCATGTCCTTCTAATCAATTGATCCACTTCTTTGTACCCAATAATCTTTGTTTTTTCCCTTACATCTTATGGTCCCCACTTCAAAGTAATACTTCTTATGTAGATTAAGCCTCTCTATTTTTTAGGTTCTGCCTCTCTAAACATGATTCCCTATGTTTTAAGTTTGAATTCTTCTTTTTAGCTTGTTGGGCTTATGACATCATGAATTTTCTCACTTCTCTTCAAGATCTGTCAAAACCATATATTTAAATGCAAATGCATCTTCTTTTATGCAAATGATGTTCTTATGAATGCATAAATATTGAATCAATCTTCATTTAACTCCAAAATGGCGAGCTTGGTCTTCTTCCACTTGATCATTTTTTCCCAAGGTTTACTCAGATATCAATGTAGCAACTCATAGTTTTAAGCTTGCAACTTATGAAAATATGCTCGATCATCTTGTAGTCTTTTCTTTCTGTCTTCATTTCAGAGGAAGTGTTTTCTCTATCAACTTCTTGCTATGGTCAAAAATATGATTGTGTTACCCATTTCTATCTTTGATTCAATTGCACTGTCAGAGTTATTTTTCCAGGACTCTGTTGTTGATCGGTACTCGACTGACTTCCTCTACAAGTTAAGCTCTACTTAATATTCAAGGTTTACCTCTGACACTCCAAGTTGTAAGATTCATTCTCAATGTTTTATTGGTCTGAATCTTGTCATCTCAACATGATATGGGTTTCTGGTCATGCCCCAATGTGGGTACTCATGGCTCCCTTCATGCCCAAAATATCTTAATCTTGAATGGTCTTAATCTGGTGTCACTAAACAACAGTATTTTCAAATATCTTGAGGGCTTCTCTTCATGTTGCCAAAATCACTTAAGAAGTGATCACTTTTTCTAACAAAATATCTTGCATTTTTATACAAGCTGGGATATGTGCCCCTTCTAAATAATGAGATCGTCTTTTTCTTGACGGGTTACTAACAATGTCATGGGGAAGTGCTACAAGTTCTATTCTCCAGTCATTCTGGTCTCTATAACTATTTGCTTTCGAGATTAGAGAATGCTTCATTACTTTGCCATCGCCTATTCTTTTTCTCTAATATGTAGAATAAGCCTCAACAGCTTCTAAGATTTCCATCATTCAAGAAATCAGCTTATTTATTTGCCCCGATCCAAATATCTCAGAGATGAGTCTTTGATGGGTATCAAATAGATATCCCACGTGGTTACGTACTTGAATTCAGCTCACATATTGTTCTTTGGCATACATCCTTTAACAAATGAACATGAGTGTCAAGGTTTTGGACTACTTCGGATTCCATGCACTTTAAAAGATCAATTTAAAGTAATATCAAGAAATCTTTTGTTTTCTTTTGAACTATGTTATTCTACTTATAAGATGCTTGTAAATGAACAAAATTGGGTTGAAAGGATGAAATTGGAATTTTTACAAAGTCATGGCAATCAAGGAAATGATAAAAAAACAAGAAATAAAGTCAAATGCCTCAAGCATCAACAGCATGAATGTCCCTGAATCAATCAACTTGATATAATTTGGAGCACTGAGGTAAGCTTCTGTCTAGAAGAAAGCAAATATTTCCAAAATATCTGTAGATATGAAACTCCTCTCAAAATATCTATAGATATGAAACTCCTCTCAAAATATCTGTAGATCTGAAACTCCTCTCTAAATATCTGTAGATATGAAACTCCTCTCAAAATATCAAAATCTTGTGAGTGTTTTACTTTCCTGGTGCCTATCAAAATGTATTTGAGCTGTACTTTCATATTTTCACCTCAAATCCTTCATTTGGCTTTAAAACGATCTTGGTGGATCCTTGTCTTAAACCATTTTTCAATTATTGGGCCACCCAATTTATTTCCTGGATCTTTTTTTTTCTTTTTTCATTTCTAAATTAGATACAAAATTATTGGGCAACCCAATTTATTTTTATTGATCTCTATAAAAAATAACATTTCTCTAGAAAAAGCCTTATTGACAACATGTGGTCCTTGCTCCCTTAGACACCTATTTCTCTAGTTCACATACTTCTTGCAAAAATAAATAAATAAATTCGAGGAAAATCTTAGAGTGAGTTTTCCCCTTTGTGACTTTTGAATAACCGCGGACAGAGATTCAGTATCAGACGGGAAGAGTTTTGGTATCACTAACAGGGTCCTCGAACTGTCCTTTATTGGAGCCCCCTTTGGCCTGCCAGACGCTCGATCCTCACCCATTATAGGCTTAAAATGAATCAAGTTCAATTCGAGAGGATGCATTTTTCCATGTCAATGCGAGGAAACTCAATGTTTCACTCATAAACTTGAGGCATATATACCCCAGAGGTTACTTGCTGCCCATACGGAGAATAATAATTTTTCTCACGTGAGCGTAGCATTCGCCTCTACCTAACGGGACAGAGCACAGTTAGAAGACTCTAAATATCGAAAGGTTATAGCGATATTGGGGGAAACTCATAATCCTTTGCCTCGATCCAAAAAAACCAATAGACTAAAGTAAAGGTCAAAAGAGAAAAATATAAATCACATGTTAGTACAACTAATAGATAAAAAAAATGTATGATACGATGTGATGCAACAATACAAGGATAAAAAATTAAAATATCATTCAAATTTGCCATTTTCAACTAAAAGGATGGCGTATAATCGATTACAACCTGATTCTCTAATGTCCCCAGCGGAGTCGCTAAGCTATCGAAACAATCCTCTAGATTTTTAAGGCTATGGCGGGAATCAATCCAACTTAATCTTCGAAAAAGGTTGGCTTTCAAAATAAAACAAATAAACAAATTTGGAGTCGCCATCGACCTTTGGTTTAGGTAGGTCAAATACCTAAAAATACCTTTTAAAATAATTTTAAGAAAAATAATTTTAAAAGATAAAAATTGATCTGCGTTTAACCAGAAATTCGTTTTGAAAAGGGTTTGGGAGTCGATTACACGTGGGGAAGGATTAACACCCCACAACACCCGAAATCGGTACTTAAGCGATTATATGTCATCTGAATATTGAAATTGGCAAAGTCGAATGGTATTTAAATTATGATCCTCTTCTTTAAATATTTTTAAAAAGATATTCTTTTATATGAACAATCATCGGAAACACACTATTTGCCAGTTAAGGCGTGTTTCCATTGATTCCCTCATTGCCATGTTTTTCTTAATATATATATATACACATTTAATATATAAGAAAATAAAATAAAATAAAACAAAGAAATCACTTGAGTACATAAAAAAATATTATTTCACATAGATAATTCTTGAATAAACCCTCTTATTAATCAAGGCACGTTTACACAAATTTACTATACAAAATAATATTGTCTTAATTTTTTTTGATAAAAAAATACATTTTTAATATATAAAAAAATTAAATGCGGGATGAAATATCACTATGTACGAAAAAATATTCGAAATCATACACCTGGTCAGCTAAGACACGTTTCCATAAATTTCCCGCACAAAATAATATCTAAAATATATTTACAAAACATACCGAATACGATACACGTGTAACTATTATATACAAAAAATGTTCTATATACAAGTAAAATAATTCATTTCTCTTTAAAAAGGAAAAGCATACATTGCTTATAATATATATATATATATATATATATATATATATATATATATATATATATATATATATATATATATACGTTTTAACTATGGATCTCAGAATGCTAAATATAATAATTTACTTAGAACTTAAAATATGAAAGCACCATGGAAATATTATATACATGAATTTAAAACATTATGATGATGGGAAATAAGCACACAACATGGGTCCACATATATAATAACATTAATCATATAAATAACACGTGTATACCACTAAGAATAAAAGGAGTTTGCTTCCTTTAATGAAGAAATTCAAAGGTGGTCGAATGGTGAACTTGCCGAGGACAGAGGTAGCTTTCTTGCTTCTCCCAATTCTTAGTTCTGGTTCTTGGTTTTTCGTTCGTTCCCCCTTTTTTTACTCTTTTTTGCTCTTTATTTCTTCAATCGATGAGAGTCCCTTCCTGCTCTGGTGAAAGTGATGATGGAGCTTTCGAACAGGTAAAGTTTTTTGTTTCTCCTCTTTTTCTAATATACAGTTGTTTTTTCGTTGGTTCCTCCCCTTTTTTGTTTTGACTGTCTCCTCTTTTTATATTGCTTGCAGTTAGTGTTCTTGGCCGATGGGAGCGAAATTTGACGGAGATCGTGGTCAATTCTGGTGACATCATCAGCGTGGAGTTCTCAATGGTTAAGTCGCTGAGCGTGTTTGGTGTCGTACAGCTACATGGGCGTGCAGCAGAGGGGTAGCTTTTCTATTTTTTTGTCTTTTTTGTTTTTGATATTTTTCTTTTCTTTTTTAATAAATAATAATAATAATAACCCGAACAAAATGAGTATTTGTAATATGTTCTTTTGAGTATTGTTCAAGTATAATGGTTAGGAAATATTCTAACATTGGGTATGGTTCATGTTTTAATGGATGCTTGAGTATATCAGAACCAAACTCCCAAAACAAACAAAACTAAGGGCAAAGGCAAAGTACCGAAGTAATCCGCCTTACGTTTGGATGTATAACGAGGAAATTCAGGTGAGTGCATTTATTTTCTACATTAAGAGTTATAAAGATATGTTGTTAAAAATATATATTGCATCAATATATCAGCACTATGTGTACTACAGGCACCTTGTGTGCATATCCACGAAATTCATCATGGGTTGATGAATCACCGTATAGGCACTTTGTGTGCATATTCACGAAATTCATCAAGAGTTGATGAATCACCGTACAAGCACTTTGTGTGCATATTCACGGAATTCATCATGGGTTGATGAATCACCGTACAAGCACTTTGTGTGCATATTGACGGAATTCATCATGTGTTGATGAATCACCATATAGGTACTTTGTGTGCATATCCACGAAATTCATCATGGGTTGATGAATAACCATACAGGCACTGTGTGTACAAATCTACGAAATTCATCATAAGTTGATGAATAACCGTATAGGCACTATGTGTACATAACACGGGATTCATAATATGTTTATGAATAATCGTATAGGAACTACGTGTACGAACTAAGAGATTCATACTAATTGTAGGAATTTCATTATGGAAAATATATGTACATATATAAGAAGTTCATAATAAGTATGTGAATTTTCATATTGGTAGTGGGTATGCAACTCACGTAAATTATAGTAAGAGTTAAGAAATGACGGTATTAGCACTACTAATATAAACTATAGAGTTATAATGAGTTGAGATAGAGTTCATTGATATTATAAACAATTATTAAAGTAGAAACTATTCTAAAATAAAGATTAAAGGCCTAACTGTTCTTTTGACAGGAATGTGTCAATTATGCCAATTAGCTGAAAGGTTAAATACTTTGAGTAAAAGACTAGATGTATAACAATGTATAATAATGTATAAAAGGCATGAAAGGATGCCATAAATGAAATATATAATAGTGTATAAAAGTCATGAAAGGATGCCATAAATGAAATGTATAATAGTGCATTATAAGCATGAAGGGATGTTATCAATGAAAATAAAGAATAATGACTAAAGAGATAAATAGAGAAGAAAAGTATAAAGGAAGATAGGTATGCTAGGCATACTAAAATACTTAAGATAATTGTAAATGGAATACGGTTTAAATGAGGAGGATCATATAATCCTTAAAGAATATACAATTTAGTACGAACTAATTAAAAAGGACATAATTATGTATACACAAAGGTTACTTTATAATTTTATATCTTAGTAAATACTTAACGTGTGCTATTTCCACGCGTAGGTAAAAGCGGAGATAAATTAAGTAAGGAGTGCAATAGTAGGAGCGGGTATCATTTGTTAAGGTTGACTCTAATCAGTAAGGGTAGGACAATCATATCTATTTTGAACCATTGATGACATGAAACAAATGTAAAGAAAAATACTCTGGAATGTATATAAAGTGAAAAATTTTGGTAGTATATTTCGATGAACGTTTTATGACTATGCTGAAATGTTTTAAGTTAAATTTTGAAATAAACTTTTAAGGGTTTCCAAAAGACTTATTGTTTTAAAAGTGAGGTAACATCCATATCTCGTACACGGAAAGGTATAAGGGAGATGGGTGATACATCATTCCCATATTCTTTTGGAGACTTATATATATTGCTTGCGGTGGACTATGTATCTAAATGGGTTGAAGTAATTGCAACACCAAGGAATGACTCAAAGGCAGTGCTCGAGTTCCTTTAAAAGAACATCTTCACGCGATTTGGAGCACCTAGAGCCATTGTCAGCGATGAAAGAACTCATTTTGATAACAAACTAATTGCCAAGGCATTGCAACGATATGGAGTGCAACACAAAATTTCCACGACATATCACCCATAAACCAATGGGTAAGCTGAGGTATCCAACCGTGAGATTAAGTAAATCCTGGAGAAAGTGGAGAATCCTATGAGGAAAGATTGGCCCCAAAAGCTTGATGAAGCACTTGGGCTTAACGAACAGTATTCAAAATGCCTCTTAGAATGTCACATTTCAAGAAGGTATATGGAAAAACATGCCACCTACCGGTGGAGTTAGAGTATAAAGCATATTGGGCTATGAAGAAGCTTAAGTTTGATGCTCAACTAGCTGGGAAGCAAATATTACTCTATCTAAATGAAATAAAAGAGTTTAGAGCACAAGCATATGAAAATTCGAAACTTTACAAGGAAAAGACCAAGAAGTGGCATGATCAAATGCTTTTGCCAATGTATTTTCATGTTGGTCAGCATGTGCTCCTCCTCAACTCGAGGTTGATCATGTCTACCCTCATGGTGTTGTTGATATAAGGAATATAGATGATGGGAGCATCTTCAAAGTTAATGGTCAGCATCTGAAAGTTTACCAAGGAGCTCCGTCCTTGCGTGAAAAATTAACAATATTCTTGCAAGATGTCTGAGTCTGCCCGTATAGTATTTTGAAGATGCCATGACATTTCAGATTTACTCCCGTGCATAAATAAATCGTGCATTTTATTTTATTAGATATTCAATTATTTTTCATTTAATTAAGTTATTTTTATTTTTTAGAGACCAGCACAGATGGCATGAGAGGACGGTAAAGGAAATAGGAGTGGTTTGCACCAAGCCAAAAATAGGAGCACCGCCATAGCACTACTGCAGCCCACGAAGCCACATGATGCAGCACAATCAGAAATACTACAACACCACCACTATAAATAGTCAAGGTACCTTGCTTTGCATTGCATAGCATGTAGTTTACTTTTAACTTAGTTTTTATCAAGCATTGAGGACAATGTTTCTCTCAAGTTTGGGGGAGGTAGGGTTCTTATTAAATCATTGCATGATAGTATTAGTAGAATGAAAATGCCATGACATTAGTAAGTGTTTGAGTTAGTTTTTTAGAATAAATTAATGATGTCCGCTGATGATGAACTCTTTATGGCTAGAATTGAATGTACATGACTGTTTAGAATGATAGAACCAACTCTAGGACTTGTTTCTTTGTAACTGTTTGATACACGTTTGTATGTTTTCCATGCTTAAGGAACTTGTAATTTTTTTATAAGATAACTCTTGTATGTCTTGGCATAAACCTTTGACAATTACCTTGAATGATGAAAACCCCACGTTTCTAAAAAATTGATGAAAAAATAAAATTGTGAATACATGTTTCGGTATAACTGTAGAGGGACACTTTGCTATGCCATGGCATTGCCTGGATATTGTATTTAAATAAATGGTAGTCACGACATATGAGTGAATGAAAGTAGTCAAAGGATGGCTCTAACTAACTAGCTCGGGGGTGGAAGGTATGCTCCCTTTCACCTAGAGTGTACGATGATAGGTGTGATGGGCTGACACCCCTAGTAGCAGCTTAAAAAAGAGTGAGAGAGAGAAAGAAAACATTGTGGAAGTAAACTTGTAATCAAGTGACTAATAGATGCCATAGGAAAACAAAAGAGCTTGCCTAGAAATTTTGCAGATTTGTTAACTATGGACTAGATACAATCACACACACACACAAAGAATCTTGGCTTAGGGAATAATACTTGATTTCTCAAACTAGTCTAGCGTGTTGAAGCCAACTATCCTGAGAGCTGAAATTCCATCCCATATAACTAGCTTGAACCTAAACTTGCCAAGGTTTTTTTGTCTTACTTACTACTATCAATTGCTTGAGGACAAGCAATAGCTTAAGTTTAGAGGTGTTATAACTCCATAAAAAGGTTGTATTTGCAACCTTTTCACTTAATTTATTGATTGTCTAAAGATCATATAGGATCATATAGATGCATTTAGAAGCATATAGTTGCATGTGGTGGATATATTTTTCCGTGGCTTTTTATTTTAGAAAACGGAGTTGCGTTATGGGAAAGGTGTGTTGTTTAATGATGTACAAGATTTTGGAGCAAGGATGTGCAAGGAGAATTGTCGCGACAAATTGTAAATGATGAACAGAATGTGAATGTCGCGGTAACTTGGACAATATTTCTGGGAATAAAATACAATAGAAGATATTTTTATTAAATCCAACTGTACTTATATTCACGTACTCTTTGTTGCCAATCACATAGGAGGGGACTACTGCCACCTGTGTACATCCCCTCACATGAAGGGAATGAACCTTAGGGTACTATGGGCATTTTGACACAAAACCCTAGGTTTATTCTCGACTATAAATAGGATATGAGGTCACCATATTTGGGAGACTATATTTTTAGATTTAGAGAGCAAAAATTCTTGAGAGGAGAGGCGGCTAGAAGAAAAGATCCACCTTTTTCCTTCTCTTCATCTTTACGTGGTGTTCCTCCATTCGCAAGCTTGAGGGAGTGGCGAGCTAGGTGTTCGAGAGGAGCTAGCGACCTAAGGCGGTTTGTGGTGGTCGAAGGGACCTCCGGCAGTGCACATCGAAGGCTTTTCCTCCATCCCTTTGTTGTTCTTTCTTACTTATCATATTCGGGTTGTAAGGAACGAATGGATTTTATGATTTATTTCATGGAATATTCGAACCCCACCATGAACTAGCTTTATTTGGTGGGAGTTCACTATGGATGCTTAAGCCTTTTCTTTAATGGATGGTTATTTTTCTTTATGTTTTTATTTGTTTTGCTTATGATGCTTAATGCCTTAAGGTTCTAGAAGCAATGAGAATAGTCATTCCTTAGGATAATACTTATTGTTCGAGAGAAACTAAGTAGCTCATCTTTAATGTTCGAGAGAAATTGCAAATGATCAACATAATTAATGGGTTTTAGATAGTAACTAGACCTAATCCATCCTTAGACATAAGGCTAGGATTTCAATCGATCAAAAGGTGTAGTGCTCAGTCGAGAGGTTAGATGCTAGTGCTGACGCTGAGTGGTATTGCCATGACATATTCTATTGATCTGAACCAATAGGGTCCCTGCACCTGCTATTGCCGAGAGGTATTGCCATGGCATTCTCAACCTATTGAGTACCTTGACTAGAGATAGCATAGGGCATTTTAGTAAACTCTGTCAAGCACGTAAGATATAGAAGTAAGACCATATTGATAATATAGACTTACGTTTCCTAAGCGACTCCTATCATTCATTCCTTTAGTAGCTTGTTGTGTGAGGATTGTCAATTCATTCTATTCAAATACAATGTTTACATTTTGTTTTTCCTTTACATTCTCATTTGATTACTCTACACACAATCTATTTTGCCAATACAACTCTATTGGTTTCCATATCAGACTATCATTTTATCCCTACCAACGTACATTTTATTTTGCCTCAGCATTCTCATTAGTACATACCATCACACTAACTATACTTAGATTAAGTAGTTATTTTATTTGATTGGACTTATAAATTTTCTCCAATCTCTGTGGATACGATACTCACTCATCATTGTATTACTTGTTCGATTGTGTATACTTGCACATACTTCGCGTCCATATTTAGTACTCACAAAACGCGTACACTACCCTACTCCTCACGTGAAGGGTGTTATATCATAGTGTACAAAGGGAATTTTGGTGCACAAAACCCTAGAAAATTCCCTAGCATCGATAGTTAAGGACACCTTAAATGAAGAGAGCTTTTTGGAGGGGTGACCTAAGAAAAAGAGAGAAAGGTGACTGCACACACAAAGTGTAATACCCCAAAAATTTAGATAATGACCAAAATGCAAATTTTGACAGTTTGATGGTCAAAGTAGAAAATTGGGAAAAGTTTAAGGATTTAAGTGGTGATTTTTCCCAAAAAGAATTTTTATTCCATAAATAGATAGTTTACTCTTGAAAGTGGGGGTTTTATAGAAGTCATATTTTGAATTTGAAATTTTAGTAAAGAAAAATTAGAAATGGTACAAGTCGGTAAGGAATCGTTAATTCAGATCGAATTGGAATTTTATAAAAATTTGAAGGATGGTATAAAATGGTTGGAAATATTATTTTAATATTTTAGATCAGAGAAAATTTGTTTGAAAATGTGCAATTTTTCAGATTTAACTGAAACAGTGGATTTAGTGACTAAAATGCAATTTTTGAAAAGTTCAAGGGAAATTTCGGAAATTAAAGTAAAATTAATTCATCTTTGACTTTGAAATATGATAAGGATGAGTTTTCATGGTTTTATGGTGAATAAGAAGATTCATTAAGGGTGATTTGGTCTTATCCCAATTAAATGAATATTATATTCATTTATAGTGGAATATAGTTTAAACAAAGATGAAATGCACCCAACATTTCATCCAAATTTGCTCTCTTCTTCTCCAAAGCTGCGTGGGTTTTCTTCAAAGGTGAGAGAAAGCTTCAACTCAATTTTCAAGCAATTTTCTTAGGATTTTGAGTGTGATGTAAATAGAAAATTGTTGTATGCGAAAAACACTATCATTTGGTACCAATATTGCTTGATAATCTTGCTATTGTTCAAAGACCCCAAATTCTATAATTTGTGTTCATATAAGGTATCATGGAATTGATGATGAATCTTGATGTTTGTGAGGTAGTATATGCATATTCAAGCATGTATGATGATTAGAATATGTTAAAATTTGAGTATGAATATTGAGTTCTATGTAGAGAAGTAGATTTTAAAGTTAAAGATGGGATAAATGAGTATTAATGAGTTTAAGCATGTGTATGTGACTTAAGAACATGAAAGGGGAAGAAACATGGAGTATTGAAGTTGAAAGAAGTGAAATTTTATGCTTAAAATGAGATTTCTGGGCAAAGTGCATCGATAGTGGTGCATCGATACACCCTTCAATTGAAAAACATCGAATGCAATAAATGCATCAATGAATATGCAGTGCATCGATACATAAGGGCCAGAATTGTTAAGTTGAGACAGAAATGTTGTAGAAAGATTAATAATAAATTTTTATTAATGTTTAAGTTATAATGGTTAGTAAATACACTAACAATTGATAATATATGTACTCAATGAATGGGAGATAGATCGAAATCAAGCTCTCGAGTCGAGTAAGGCGAAAGGCAAGGGCCAAGTCTCAGAGTAATCATTTTGCTAATCAGGATATATAAGCAAGGAGAACCAGGTGAGTGCATCGAATTATGCACATACATGTGATAATAGTTAAAATAGAATGATTTATTAATGTATGTATAGTGATTACCAAATGGCACTATATGTGCTAAAATGATAAGGAATCATATTGAATGTATGAATTCCCATATGGAGCACTGAGTGTGCTAAAATGATAAGGAAATCATAATGTGTGTATGGATTTCCATATGGAGCACTGAGTGTGCTAAAATGATAAGGAAATCATACTGAGTGTATGGATTTCCATATGGAGCACTGAGTGTGCTAAAATGATAAGGAAATCATATTGAATATATGGATTTCCAGATAGGGCATTATATGTGCTAAAATGGTAAGGGAATCATAGTGAGTGTATGGATTTCCAGAAAAATCACTAAGGGTGCTAAAAGGATAAGGAAATCATACTAATAGTATGGATTTTCATATATGGCACTTCATGTGCTAAAAATGGTAAAGGGGTCATACTAATGGTATGGATTCTCGAATAGGGCACTTCATGTGCTAAAAATGGTAAAGGAATCACATTAATGGTATGGATTCTCGAATAAGGCACTTCGTGTGCTAAAATGAGAAGGAAATCATACTAAGTATATGATATTCCAGATAGAGCACTGAGAGTGCTAATATTATAAGGAAATTATACGAATTGTATAAATTTCCTATGGAATGTATAGATTCCAATAACGATTAACAGATGAGGCTAATGGCATCAGTGATGCAATTATAGTAAGTATATTGGAAAAATAAGCTTACGAGCTTATGAAATTATAGTAAGTATATTGGTAAAATAAGCTTACGAGCTTATGAAATTATGAAATTATAGTAAGCATATTGGTAAAATAGCTTACGAGCTTATGAAATTATAGTAAGTATATTGGTAAAAAGCTTACGAGCTTATGAAATTATAGTAAGTATATTGGTAAAATAAGCTTACGAGCTTATGGAATAATGATAAGTATATTGGTAAAATAAGCTTATGAGCTTATGGAATAATGGTAAGTATATTCGTAAAATAAGCTTATGAGCTTATGGAATAATGGTAAGTATATTGGCAAAATAAGCTTACGAGCTTAGGGATTTAATGGTAAGTATATTGGTAAATTAAGCTTACGAGCTTATGGATTAAATAGTATGTATATTGATAAGAAACTTTACAGCATTTTGATCATGGTAAACTATTGGATATATTGATAACATGATTTTATGGCATTTTGATTTTTACATTGAAATGCATGAATTATATTGCATTGTTTATTATTTTAATTGCCTCACTAAGTTTATACTTAGCATGTGATGATTTTCACGCGTAGGTAAAAAGCAAGTAGTAGAGTAAAGATTTTCGAACGACATCAAGCATCGAGAAGTATATTTAAATATCAGTAAGACATCCAATGATGGAATTTGAATTAGATAAGGGCATGTAATTAATAATGTTTAATTATTTTTTTGAATAATGTTGGAAACAAAAATTGAAATTTTATAGTGATGAAAGGTTAATTTTTATGAGTCGATACACATTTTAAGTTTGAAATTTTGATGCATCGATGCACTGTTCACGTTACTGTAGCAATGCATCGGTACACTATTCATAAAAAAATACTTTGGTTTTAAATTTTTTATAATGAAACACAATTCATAAGATACGATATTTATATAATATCATTTACCATTTTAAAGGAAATAAATTTTAAATCACTTTTGAAGTGAAAATGGTTTTAGAAATTCAGGTGACATCTATAATCTGTATAGGTATAATTATACGGGTTATGGGTGTTAGACAAAGCTTCTATTTTTCTTCATGTTTCCTCCTTTTCATGGTGTCCTCCATAGCTAACCTTCAAAGGGATAGCAAGCTAGGCCTTTGAGATAAGCTAGCTTGCTATGGCGGTGGTTTTAGCTCATGACAACAACTCACGTTGAGTAGTTCTTCTTATTCCTTTGTGCTTTTCATTTCTATTTTCCATGTGGGTTTTTACTAAAATAATGATGATGATGGATGAACTTATGCTCGCCATGAACTAACTTATTTGGAACAGGTTTGTTTTGGATTATTTTATTTTATTTTCAATGAATGGTTAAGGTTTTCATGTTTAAATGCTTGCTTTGTTCATTGTTAAATTGTTTAAACCCTTAGACTTGTAAGAGATTTTAAGAGTTAGCCATTTTCTAAGTATTTATTCTAGGTTAGATTCATGTGAACAATGGATTTAAGCTAGGATAGCAAGGTTATAACTCATCTTAGAGATAAGAAAAGGGTTTTAATGACTAAAAGGGGTAGGACTTAACCGATAGGATTGTGTTGTAGTTCACGTTGAGATGTGTTGTAGTTCACGTTGAGTCGTATTGTAGTAGCATTTTCACTATCATGTTCCTTACTAGAGATAGCCTATGAGAACTTTAGCAAACCCTATCGAGCAACATACTCATGGAGCACCTAAAATATTCTGGAGATAAGATATAGGATCCCTTAGTAAACCCAACCATTTATCCCTATTGTAGCTTGATTGTGTGAGGTTTTTAAGTCTTAATTCACACTCCATAGTTCAACTTTATTTTGCTTTAACATTTTTCATATATTTCTTCAACATTCTTTCAATATTTGCTACAACATCTTACTTCCATACTTGCCACAACATTTTCAACTCATTTGTTCATACTACACTATTCTAAATTAGTAAGAATATTAGTGCATTAGCTTAACTTGGAAATCCCTGTGGAGACGATACTCAATCACTACTATTTTACTTATTTAATTGTGTATAATTGCATAGTTTTACGTGCCATAGCATAGTACATAAAACATGCAATAAGTTTTTGGCACAGTTACTAGGGATTGACAATTGGTGATTTTAAGTTTAGTTTTTGCATTGTTTCATTTTATTTATTTTTATATAGTTTTACTTGTTATTTTTATTTACCTTGTGTAGGTTGTGATGTTGCATGACCTGAGGAACCATTATTACCGATTAAACCTAAGATTGAACAATTTTTCCATCAAAGAATACATGTTTAACATGCTCAAAGAAATATGTATAGACTGCAGAACCATGTAGGTGAACAAGTGGAGGATCCTAAAGATCCAACCCTAGTATTGTAGTTTCCATCTTGTATGATCTCAACCCTGGTATTGTAGCTCCCGAGATTCAGGTAGCTCATTTTAAGCTTAAACAGTGATGTTCAACATATTGAACTTGATCAAACAATTTGGTGGTACGCCTCATGAATATGCAAGACAACATATTCGTGCATTCTTGGAGGTTTGCAACTCATTTAGGTAGCAAGGTGTGCATGAAGATGTATTGAAGCTAAAATTATTACCTTATTCATTGCGTGACTGAGCAAGGGCTTGGTTAAGTGGAGTTTCATCCAACTCAATGGAATCTTAGTCTGACCTATCTAAAACCTTGTTAATGCGGTATAATATGCCCAACATGAACACTCAACTCAAAAATGACATAGCATCATTTTTTCAAGCTGATGACGAGTCAATATTTGAGTGTTGGGACCCATACAAAGGATTGCTCTGCAAGTGTACTAACCATGGATTCCACGATTAGATGCAAGTTGTGATGTTCTATAATGGTGTAAACGCTCCCACAAGGATGGTGTCAGATGCTTCAGTAAATGTCACTTGGTTGGACAAGTCACCTGAAAAAGCTTTTGATGTCCTATATAGGATAACAAACAATGACTATCAATTCCCTTATTTGAGGCTATGGACAGAGAGGAAAGCTTAAGGAATGTTTGATTTGGATGTTAAGGATTCCGTATCAGCTCAACTGTCCGCAATCACCAGCACGTTGAAGAACATTCAACGTCCTAGTAAGGTAAAGGAAGTTAAAGTGACCAGTCCTACTTGTATACTTTACCGTGGAAATCATCATGTGAGCGAATGCCCTGACAACCACGAGTCTATCAACTATATGGGAAATTTCAAAAGGAACAATAAAAACAACCCTTACTCGAACACCTACAACCCTGGTTGGCGACAACATCCAAATTTTTCATGGGGAAATCAAGGAAATAACAATGCAAGTTGCTCAATGTGACAACAAAATTTGACTGAACCCCTAGGTTTTCAGCAGAATATGCCATGGAAAATTGCTAATAAGGGTTCAATATCTTCATCAAATACAAATTCTTTTGAAGCTACACTCCAAGATTTCATGGCTACTACAAAGGCTCTGTTGCAAGATCATTCAACATCCATAGAAAACCAATTAGCCTTATTACAAAGTCAATGAGAATTATTGCAAAGTTATAGCTCATCTATAAGAGATTTGGAAAATCAAGTGGGTCAAATTGCTACAGCATTGCACGTTCACCCATAAGGTAGTATGCCTAGTGATACTGAAGTCACTAAGAATCTAGGAAATGAGCAATGTAGTGCAGTCATTATAAGAAGTGGCACCTAAATTAACCAATGAGATAAGTTTGAGGCAAGAAAGACGGATATGTCCAACTCCAAGGTGTGCAAGAAGAACCTAAAGTACACGAGAATGAACCTTTAGGGAAATATGAGCATGAGGGATCCACAAGTGAAATTGGTGATGGTCGACAAATTAATGCTACAATAAAATTTCGGCTCCCACCAATAGAAGAGGAAGTTAGACCCCATCATCCTTCCCACAAAGGTTGGAAAAGAAAAATGAAGACCTTCAATTTAAGAAGTTTGTTGATATTCTTAATCAACTGTACATCATTATCTCATTCTCGGAGGTCATCGATCAGATGCCCACGTATGCAAAATTCCTCAAAAACATTGTTACTAAAAAATAAGGTTGAAAGAGTTGAAATAGGTTCTATAGTAAAATAATGTTTTTCTGTGTTGAACACGTCGCCATAAAAGCAAAAATATCTGGGTAGTTTCATCATTCCTTGTTCTATAGAATATAATTATGTGGGAGATCACTATATGATCTTTGATCGAGTGTGAACTTAATGCCCAAGTTAGTTTTCCTGAAGCTTAGGTTGGGAAATACGAGGCCGACCACGATTATCTTGCAATTAGCTTACTGATGGAGCGACCATCATTTTGGAGCGACCATTTTTAGCCACAAGTTGAATTTTAATCAATTCTGATAAAGGTGAATTCACCATGAGGGTGACTAATTAAAGTGTGACCATCGATGTGTTTAGCACCTTTAAGTATGTGAATGATTATGAAGAATGCCAATGTATTATAGACATGGACTCGATGGTAGAAGAGGAAGCTGTAAAATTTTGTTGCAGTAATTTTGTACAGATCGAGGACTATGCGAATATCATGGGCCATGCCTTAAGGTCCAATACATTGGCATTATTGCTCAGAAAGGAGTTTTGTGTGCACAGACTTAGGTTTGTCATAGGCCAAGCTTAATTTGGCTCAGTTCTTAAAGAATGCTTATGAGTCCGTGGAGGATCGTTTTCGAGGGTGTTGAGGGAGAATCGGCGAGAGTGTTACATGTTCAATGGGGACAAATTTTTCAAGGCTTGTGGATTCAGACCATGATATATATATGGATTTCTATAGAAGATTTATGCAGAGTATTGGGCTTACTTAGAACCATCAGACTTGGCTCACTCCTTGGAAGGTTCCATAATGTATAGAATTATCTTTTAATTTAAGTAGATAAATACTTAATCAAAGAGATAATATTGTTTGAATTCAAATTCCTTATATAGAGTTTTGATAAGGTAGGATTCAATGTAAGTCGTTGATGTACTTTGATCTAGACCTTAGTTTTTTAGGGCCTCAACTATAAATAGAAGTCTCTTCCCTCATTTGTAATTATCCATAAAAAATCTTCATTTGAGAGAGTAATAAACTTAGACATTTACTCTTGAATTCGCTTTTGTTTCCTTATTGCCTTTGTTTCTAGCTTTCTAGCCTTTGGTTTTGTTATTGAAGCTACTTAGCTTATTTCTCTTTGTGCTTAAGCTTTTGTGGCTTGTGTTGCTAATCGTGAAGATCGAGTAATATCAAGAGTGTTTACTTTATCATAGTTCTTTCAGGGTTCTAAAGTGGTTAAGTCTTTGTGACTTAAAGAGTTTTGATAGTGTTTATACTTCCAAGAGTTGTTTAACCTCAGTGGCTTGGATTAGCCCAATTGGTGTTTAGCATATGCATCGTCATGGACCTTAAGGGTAGTTTGGAGGACCATTTTCCACTGGTAGAGTTGACCTATAACAATAACTATCAATCTAGTATACAAATGGCCCCATACGAGGCTTTATACGGGCTTAGGTGTAGAACTCTGCTTTGTTGGACAAAACTGAATGAGGGAAAGTTAGTGGGCCTAGATTTAATTAGAGAAAATGAAGAAAAGGTTCGGTTAATCCATAGTCGGTTGAAAGAACCTTCTAATAGACAAAGGTCATGCTCGAACTTGAAGTGTAAAGATATTGAGTTTGTCGTGGGAGACAATGTGTTCCTCAAGGTGTCTCCGTAGAAGAAAGTACTCCGGTTTGTCCGAAAAAAGAAGTTGACCTCACGTTTCATTGGGTCGTATGAAGTACTTGAGAGAGTCGGACCGGTAGCTTACCAATTGGAAAGCATCCATAACTTTTCCCACATGTCCATGCTTAGGAGATACCATTCTGGTCCATCTCACATCATACCTTAGAGTATATCTGTAACATCCATGGGCCAATACAGGTGACCCGATCCGATCTGAGGTGTCACACTAGAGCCACCGGAGTGACCCACCATAAAAATCTTAGAAAAATTAAACTTTTTGTTAAAATGCTTAAAATCATAAAACAATTTATAAATAAAAAGTAAAATTTACCAATATTCAGAAATAAAACAGATTTTAGACTCGTATATATAAATAAAATACAACTTACATGCCCCCTAATCACATGCACAGTACTCCGCAAGTAATTCCTGTGGAACTCTTTACTAAAGTCAATAGATACACTGGTTTGATCATTTTAACCTGAAATAGGAGTCAGAGAATGAGCTTTGGGAAGCTCAATAATACAGAACTACAAAATGATGCTAAAGAACATGCAGATAAATGGAAAGCCATAACATTTCCTTGTCGATTCTGACGTATACAGGTTTTCAAAATGAGTCGTGGTTCTACTGGTATTTCATCGAGTAAAAGTCATGAAGATCTCAGTTTATAAAAAACATTCAAAGAACCATATTTTCAAGAAATTGGAATAGGATGTCTACTGTGTTCTACAAAACCAATGAAAATATATAGATCTTTTTAAAATAATATCCATTTAAAACATGTTTTTAAAACCATAGTGGAACCCTCCAACCGAACACCGTTATGCAGTTCTGGGGAACTGCATCCATAAGGGCTTACCCTAAGCACACAACAAAGGAAGCCACCCTAAGAGAATGCCTTGGGGCCTGAGTGCCTACCCAAGAAGTTACTCGGAGCCATGAGGTCTACCCAAGAAAGATCTCTGGGCGTCAGAGCCTACCAAAGGGTCACCTTAGGTCCGTAAGGATTTACCAACTGGATCAGGGTTGAACCTCCATATTTCAGAATTCTACCCATATAAAATCCAGTAGAAATCATTTTTAACAGTAAACTGTAATATATGGATTGTGATCCAGTAAAATCTCGTAAACATGACAATGAAATAAACCATATAATTGTCCTCCACCCTTACACCATATGTAGTTCCATGATTAACCCAAGAAAGTGCCTTAGGGCATGAGAGCCTACCCAAGTAAGTTTCTTGGGGCCTCAAAGCCTTTCATAAGGATTTACCAGCTTGATCAGAGCTTAACCTTCAGCCTACCCAAATAATGTCCCAATAAAACAGTTCAAGTAGTAACTAGTGACAATATAAAACCATAGTTCATAAACTAGAAAATTCCATGATTCCATAAATCAAGAGCAATCATATTTTAAGTGAAAACCATAATTAGAAAACACATACCGTGTAGCCATGGTTCATAAGTCAGTAAATCAATAATTTCGGTGAAACGTATTTTAAAACATATAAGACAGTCATGTAGTACATGGGAGCACACTAAAGGATCCAAGTATTTTTCAAAGGACCTAATAGTTATCACGAGAACATGAAACTTATGTAATTTGATCGGATTCCTGGAATGAGGTCCTATTGAGAGAGATCGATTACTAATGGATCTAATCATACATTTAAAGTTGATAATTTAGAAGAGCCTGTTATGATTCAGGTGTATCATGAAGGTGTTCAGTAAACTTTACATCAGAATAATTCTAGATTCAGATTTACTGAGAGTGATTCCATTACTCAAACAATCAGGAATATTCAGGATTATGTATTGAATTATCAGGATTTTGAGTCCAATTGAATCAACGATCCCAAATCTGTAATACTTGATAATTATTTGGATTATGATACTTCATTATTATTATTCACTTCTTATTACTGACTGCACCAGTTGATCTGATCAATATCATAATCATCCTTGATCAGTTCTTAAGGAGACAAATAGGTATTATAAAGTATTTATTTCCTTTTTGTACTGCAATGATATCAATAAAAGTCGACTTGCTTGATCTGAGGTTTAAAATCCTTGAGGGTGGTACAACATATAAGTTCATCAGCGTTTCAAGACTTGTCTAAGTTATTCACTTAATTCTAGGTCTTTAAAGGTACTTAGACCATTTAGTAGTTAAGTCTATCTCAATCACTTTGGAGTTTCCATAGTAATTAATTTCTTCCATTCAGTTCAACTTGGTCATATAATTTAGTCATTTCAAGAAATTCAGACATGTAAAGTACCTTCGATAATTCAATCTCCGATTGTTATCTCAGAAAATAGAAATTCTAGGTCAAATGATATTCAAGGTTGATTTATTGATTTTAGAGCTTGAGGGTATTTAGTTATTACAGTGCTTAGATGTTCTTTGGGTCATTTTACACTTTAGTGGCATTTTAATAAAGATCCAGAATTTAAATCGATGATTCCAAGGTTCAAGTGGATCAAGCTATGAGTTCTCATGTCATCTCCATTATCATAGCCATCAATTGTTCTTTTACACTTTAAGTGTATCATCGTCATTCCACGTAATTTGGTCAGTGGCATTATGATGTGATCACGCCTACCTTGGATCCAGAAGTCATGCCTCAAGGTCCCATTACTAGATCAAGGGCCAAACAATTCAGGGAAGTACTCTTAACTAAGTGTCTTGAAGCTTTCAATTCATTTGACAACTTAACACCGTCCAATATTAAGTTGTATAATGTTTTAATAGCTAAAGAATAACTTAGCATGTACACATCTTTATAATTGTTGCACATTGTTATTTAAGTATAATAAGTATGTTAGAATAGTCTTGCATTCATATTAAGGATGATTCATTACATTTATGAAATGGCAGCATGCTTAATCATTCATTTGTTAGCTCATGTGCATTAATTTTAGCTCTTAGACCTTATACATTAGCTTAAATATATTATATGATGATATACTTAGCACATGTCATGCATTCATAGCTCATAAGGTCCTTAATCATGCACAGAAGCAAGGTAATTATATCATACAAGCTCAATGTCTTTGAATTACCTTGTTTTCTTTGCACATGTAGGTACATTGGAGCATGGCATACAATGGGACAACTTGGTGAAGTATTTGGGATCCATATGCAACTCACAATTAACTCACAAACATCATGGCATCTCGTGGAATACTATGCAAAGATCAACTCAGCTGGAGGAGCTCAAGGCTAGCTAATCTCAACTAGTTGAACTATTTGAAGATAAGTTGCTAAAAGTGACAGCAATTGTAGCTGAACGTAACTGAATGTGCTATTATGAAGCTTGGGAGGTCACAGCTAAGGAGATCATTCACCACCATCCTTTATGTTGCTAGCTAGCTAGGCACATGCAAGTATGAAGGTAGCTCAACTCACGCCCAAGGCTGCTGCCCATGCTTGGTCTTCATCCTATGCATAAGGTTGCACCACAAGCATCCTAGAGAGCTATGTGCACGCCTTGTGATTGGCCAGGCCATGTGCTATGTGTGTGACTCCATTTAGGCCAAGATGAATGGCCATATAATCATTCGGCCAAGCCTCATTTCTCCTCAAATTTGGCGCCAACTTGAAGGGATTCAAGCACTATTTGGTCAAGGATTAAGACTCCCATGCCAACCGAACCAGCACCTATATTTTTCATGTTATTTAATAATTAATTATTTTATTATAGAGGGACACAAGGGCTGGCTGAACCACCATGTACCCATTCGGCCAAGTCCCTTCAAAAACTATAAATAGGCTAGTCCTATTCATTTGTACTTACACCTTTCTTATAATTTAAAGTGAGATTATTCTCTTTGCTTAAGTCCTTGTGACTTTTATCAACTTATCAAGTAATTTATTTACTTGTGGCCTGACACTTGTGGTTCCTATCTTCCTATAGATAGGGGTCCAAGTCCTTGTTACCACCCCTTAGAAAAGATTTGTAAGGCTGGGTCTTTGCTCTCTATAGCACTGGTTCTTCCTTGGTCATTTCTAAGATGCTATCCTCACCAACCTTCCATTATTTCATCACCCATACCATAGCCATACAACATACTTCTGCTACCATTTCTCATAACATAAATAGCCTACCATTTCACCTTTACATCTACCACCAAACCATCTATTTGAGCTATTCACTTATGCAGGTTATTTTGCTTCCTTCCTAGATCCACAATCAATTAAAGGTAGAAATATCTTACATCACAGTACTTTATATAAAATTAGGCTTGAAAGTATTCTAATTCCTTTAGCGTTCAAGGTATTTTGTTCCTTTGATCATTGGAGGTTATTTTAGTAACTTCATAGTTTGAGGACATTTCAATAATTCCTTTCAATTCAATCATATTCAATTTTTCTGATAATTGGTCAAATATGTCCTTTCGGAGTTATTTCACCGTCTGAGGAAGTCTTGGTCTTTTATAGTACAAGGGAATTTTCGTTATTTTACCCCATATGGTTATTTTTTGGTAATTTCTTATCTAAATAATATTTGTATTTAACCTTTAAAGGAATTTATCAAATTTTACGGATCTTGAAATCAATTCAATTATTATTGAATCACGAAACTTATAATTATTTATGATCGATCTTTCAATTTCTATTTTCTGAGTCGTCTGAGTCTTATACCATGTTCTGTCTTTATTCCAATTTACCTTTGAATCCAATGATAATTAATTACATCTAATGGACCAATCATTTCCATTCATGCAATTACCATCTATCAATGAGTTCCAAAAAGCATACAAAAGGTAGTAGAGTATTAACTCGACTTTCGTTCCATATCAATTGATAATTTAAACTCCATTCGAGTGCCCTCGAACTTTAATTCAAAGTCCAATAATTCCTCAGATACATAGCAACCAAATTTACGTCAGAAAGTGAACTTAATTGAGAAACCAAATTGAATCCAAAGATAAATCACTGAAAAACGACTTATTGGGTGTGAATGTGGCAATACGGACTTTGGATTCAGACTTAGGACGTCGAAAAAATAAAATAGGACATTTTCGAAAAATTTGATTTTTTGGGTCAAAGTCAACGGTTAACTGTCAAAGTCAAAGGTCAAAGTCAGTGGGTTACTCCGACGAGTTGACTCAATCCGGGATGACTCTGGCAGAGTATGCCCAAAGACCAATCATATGATGATTGTAATAATATATTTTATTTACTGATTTTATTGAATAAATGCATTGCTACTATTATTTTCAGTTATGTGCATGTGTTTAACATAAACTGAGAGATAATAAAGTCCATATAATAACATTATTAAAATATCCATAGTCAAGTATTATTATGGGCATGGACAATAATAATACGCTTAAGACTAATTATTGATTGATGACAAGGAGTTGTCATTGACATAGAGATGTCAAAATTTATACATGATTATATTGTTAAAGAACAATGTATTGGATTGACCCATCATGAGCACATGTCTTGTATTATTATGTAACGATCATAACATTACTCATGGTGATGACTATATGTATGATCCTCATACTTGAGATCAATGTCATCCCAACATATATTGTTGTATGTTTTGATGCAGTTAAACATGCTCCGTAACTGGTTGCACTATAAAGACTGTTATTGAATATATTTCGATATATGTAGTGGGGTGTATATGGTTAAGATATGATTTGTCCTAACTGCATAATAGAAAATATATCGCAGGCCACTTGATTGAGTGAGACTAGAAATGCATGACCATGCTCGAATAAGTTGATATGTGATATCATAGTAGTTAATTATAGTCTACTCTAGATATCAAGAAACAATAGATGGGCTATACAAGTGTGACTATTCTAAGACTTGTGCCTATTCTAGATATAAAGGACAAAAGGATGTAATACATAAAAGAGTTAATCACGAAGATGATATGTTGAATCATAATTTCTTGTAACTTAGGTGACAATGATATATTGCAAGATATCACTCATTGTATGTAATATTAGAATTGTTCTAATAATTACTACTAACGTTACAAGAACCTACAGGGTCACAGTAAGAACCTACATGATGTTTGTGAGCAAAAATTTACAATTTGTTGTATGTTACTAAACTATATCTAGAGTTATTATATGTTTATTTGATATACATATAATTTTAATTATCCCGAACATAGTAAGTAAGCATTAAAAGAATGTAATTTAGATTACAACTCTTTTAATTGGTATATATAATTCGGAGTAATTAAATAAGTTTTAAATAAACACTAAATATTATAATTCAGATTATAAGTCTTTAATGTATATTTAATTGAATTAATTAAATAATATTGTATTGTTAATTCAAAATAACTTTGAAAACCTAAGATGTTAGGGTAATGGATATAAAAGGGTGTGTTAGGTCTAGCAGCCTTTTTTAACACACACACATAAACCTTCAGTCGTTTTCTCTCAAAATAATTTTGGGGAAAAAATATTGCTCTCAATCGGGTGAACTGAGTAGAGGCCGAGACGTGATTACGTGGAGTCTTATGATTCAAACTGATCTACACCACCAGTATTCACTGTTGTTCTTGTTGTTTTTCAAGGAACCCGCTGTAAGTATTCGCATCTCTTCCTCCCGATTTTGGTTTTATGTACTTCGATCGCTGGTGAGACCGTCGAGTTTTGTTTCTGTTGTGCCGTGGGGTACGACGACGGTCCCAACACTGGTATCAGATACACTTTTATGATTCGAACTCAAGTTAAATTCTTGGATGATGCGATATGTATGAGATGCATATTTTAGTTTTATCGATTTCGGTAAATATGTTGATATCATTGTTCGAATCGATAACCGCAATGGTTAATATGTTAATTTGTTAATATGTTTTTCAATCGATTTGTTGCTGCAAGGATTTTACAAAATCAATATATCAATCGTTGACATGATGATCCGTGGGAGTGCGATAGCATATCACGTTTGGCAGTGGAAGAAAGGTTATTCCGATGTAGAAAACCTTCGGGATTAAAAATCCCAAAAGCACGATTCTGTTGATAAATGTTATCAAATCGTGAGGTTTCTTTATAGAAACGTAAATACTAAATATTGAAAATCCCAAAAGCACGATGACCCCTTGACCCCTCATCAGTAATACAAAATGAAGCCATATTAAATTTTTTTAACAAAGGCGTAAGAACGTGTATGTATATATATATGATAGGTTTGTTTTGCATGGTGTTTGACATGCATGGTTATATCCCTTGTTCACTTTTATAATGGTTTAATTTGAAATACAGTCTGCAAGTCGTGCCTTTCTATATCTCTGTTGTATTTCTCTTCTCATCTTACTCCCTCGTATGTAAAACGAGTTTATTTTAAAATTATAAAACTATGAAGATTCACAAGGAGCAAAAGAATGACGAGAAGATACCTAGAGAGTAGTCTTAGGCTTTAAGGTTCTTGGTTCTCCCATTGGCTTGGGATAGGCCACCTTAGTCATTGTTTTGGGCTATAACCATTGCATCTTATTTTTTTTCTATATTTGTTATGTATGCAATGCATCAAACGATAAAATAAGAATAAATATTGATAAGATCAATAAGGGCCTAATATTAAAACGAAAAATGATGAGATAATTATGCAAATCCCTCTTTATAATCTAAGTTAACTTAATCGTCCAATATTTACCCTCGTTAAGGCTTCGATCGATATTGTGTGGGCTTTGCCAAAGCATTGGCACATAAATCTATCTTGGTTAAACGCGAAGAATAAGCAAGTGATATTCACCGGTTGAAATATTGGTAATAACTTAGCTAGGTTATTCTAATAGGATTAGAAACCTAAAGGTTAAATATTTGGATAAGTCATGAGATGACTTGAACAAAAGTTGTTCACCAAAATGAGGAGTTACATGAGATGTAACTAGTAAAGTGTTACTTACCTAAATAATCACTATCCTAAAAGAAAAGCCAAAACTAATTTAGGAAATTGAAGTATTATGGATCCTCACCCTCTAGAAAAAAATTTGTTGAATTTTTTCGAAATTAAAGCAGAGAGGGTTTTTTTAATTTTGAATAAAATAGTGGGTGTAATTTGTAAATAAAGTCCTATTTATAAAATTTAATTCGGTAAATTTATTTTACATTAATATTTCCATTGTTGTATATTTAATGGCAAACAACACTTTATCACTGCGATCACTCCTTGAGAAGGATAAACTTAATGGCATAAACTTCTTTAACTGGTTTCGTAATTTGAGAATTGTTAACAGGAAAGGAAGGAATATGTCATTGAGGAACTTGTTCCTGATGAACCGGCAGCTAATGCTTCAAGAGCTAACAAAGATAAATTCAACAAACATATGGATGATATGTTAGATGTTGGATGTCTAATGCTTTCCACCATGACTCTTGAGCTTTAAAAGCAACATGAGAACATGGTTGCATATGAGATGATTCAAAATCTCAAAGAACTATATGAAGGGAAAGCATGTCAAGAGAGATATGAGACCTCTAAAGCTCTATTTCAATAAAAAATGGCAGAGGGAACTCATGTCAGAGCTCATGCCATCAAGATGATGAACTACATCCAAACACACTGGAAAAGCTGGGATTTTCTCTCAAAGATGAATTGGCTACCGATGTTATCCTGCAATCGTTTCCATATAGCTTTAGCCAATCTGTCCTTAATTTCAACATGAAAGAAATTAACAAGACTTTGTCATAGTTATTTGGCATGTTATGAACTCCTGAAAGTAACATGAAAAAGGTTGGACCTAAGCCCATTCTGATGGTCTACAAGGACAAAGGAAAGGGAAAGAAAAAGGTAGTGGCAAAGTCTAAGGGCAATGGTAAGACCAAACCAAAAGGGAAAATGCATTGAAACCCAAAGGGGGAGTTAGCAAGGAAGGAAAATGTTTCCATTGCGATAAAATCGGACACTAAAAGAGAAACTGCCCTGTTTACCTTGAAGAGGTCAAGAAGGAAAAAGCAAACGGAATGTTTGTTTCAGGTATTTATGTTATTGATGTTAATTTCTCAACATCTACTTCTTGGGTATTAGATACCGGTTGTGGTTCTCATATTTGTACTTCTGTACTGGGACTGCAAAAGATAATGAATCTGGCTAAAGGAGACGTGGACCTACGAGTGGGAAATGGAGCAAGAGTTATTGCATTAGCTATAGGGACATATGTTTTATCTTTGCATGGTGGACTTGATTTAAATTTAGAGGATTGTTATTATGTGCCTAGTTTGACTAAGAATAATATTTCTATTTCTTGTTTGGACAAGATTGGTTTTGGGATTATTATTAAGAATAATTGTTGTTCTTTTTATCTCGATAGTGTTTTTTATGGTTCGGCATAATTGGTTAATGGTCTCTATATTTTGGATCAAGAAAACAACATTTATAACATAAATACTAAGATATCAAAAACAAATGACACGAATCAAACTTATCTTTGGCATTGTCGTTTAGGCCATATAAGTGAGAAACGCATATCAAAAACTCCATAAAGATGGATTCTTAGATTCATTTATCTTCGAACAATATGATGTATGCGAATCTTGCTTATTGGGAAAATGACTAAAGCTCATTTTAATAGTAAAGGTGAGCGAGCAAGTGATTTATTGGGGTTAATACATAGTGATGTATGTGGACCAATGAATACACAAGCCAGAGGTGGATTTCATTACTTCATTACTTTCACCGATGACTTCAGCCGGTATGGGTATATTTATCTTATGCGCCATAAATCTGAAGCCCTTGAAAAGTTTAAGGAATTTAAAAATGAAGTACAAAATCAACTAGGCAAGAGTATTAAGGCACTTCGATCAGATCGAGGTGGAGAATACTTAAGCATAGAGTTTTATGAACTCCTAAAAGAATGTAGGATTATCTCACAGCTTACACCACTTGGTACACCACAGTGGAATGGAGTTTCTAAAAGAAGGAATCGAACACTGTTTAACATGGTTTGATCGATGATGAGTCATAGTGATCTTTCAACTTTTTTTGGGGGACATGTACTTGAAACAGTCGCTTTCATACTGAATCGTGTTCCATCTAAATCGGTTCAAAAGACACCATACAAGATATGGACTGGGAAACGTCCTAGTATGTCTTTTATGAAGATTTAGGGTTGTGAAGCCTATGTAAAACATCAGATGTCTACAAAGCTTGAACCTAAATCTCATAAGTGTATATTTGTTGGATATCCTAAAGAAACTAAAGGATATTATTTCTTCAACCCTAACGAGAACAAAGTGTTTATTGCTCGAACATGAGTTTTTCTCGAAAGAGAATTTCTCTCAAAGAAAGGGAAGGGTAGAAATATTGAACATGGAGAAGTTCAAGAACAACAGATAAATGAACCTGAAGTTGAGCATGTTTCACAAGTTGTTGAGGAGCATTCAACAGATTTAGAAACACAACCACTGCGTAGATTCACAAGAGAACGCCGTGCACCCGAGAGATTTTGATTTCTCGTTACGACACATGGAGATGTTCTTCTTATGGATCAATATGAGCCTAGAACTTATCAAGAGGCAGTGTCTAGCCCAGACTCTGAGAAATGGATTGAAGCAATGAGATCTGAGATGGATTCCATGTCAGTAAACCAAGTATGGACTTTGGTTGAACCACCTGAAGGGGTCAAACCTATAGGGTGTAAATGTGTTTTCAAGAAGAAAACTAACATGGATGGTAATGTACAAACATACAAAGGGCGATTAGTCGCTAAAGGTTTTCTACAAGTTCATGGTATAAACTATGAAGAAACATTCTCCCCTGTAGCTATGTTTAAGTCCATCCGGATCTTGCTCGCAATAGCTACATTCCATGATTATGAAATCTGGCAAATGGACATCAAAACCGCTTTTCTTAATGAAAAACTTGAAGATGATATGTATATGACACAACCAGAAGGTTTTGTCATTCCAGGAAATGTTGGAAAGGTTTGTAAGCTACATAGGTCTATTTATGGACTAAAACAAGCTTCTCGAGCTAAAATCTTCGTTTCAATGATGTAATCAAAGAGTTTGGTTTTATCAGAAATGAAGATGAGCCTTGTGTTTATAAGAAGGCTAGTGGGAGCATTGTTTCTTTCCTAATCTTGTATGTAGATGACATACTCATCAAGGAAATGATATACCTACTTTATAGTTTGTTAAGACTTGGTTTGGTAGTTATTTTTCTATGAAAGATTTGGGTGAGACAGCGTATATCTTAGGAGTTAAGATCTATAGAGATAGATCAAGATGACTTTTAGGTCTGAGTCAAAGTACATATATAAACAAAGTGCTGAAATGGTTCAGTATGGAAGAATCCAAGAAAGGATTGTTGCCTATGAGACATGGCATTTCTCTTTCGAAGGAAATGTGTCCTTCAACTCCACAAGAAAGAGAACGGATGAATAATATTTCATATGCTTCGGCTATTGGTTCTATCATGTATGCCATGATATGTACTCGACCAGATGTATTGTATGCTTTAAGCATGACGAGTCGATATCAAGAGAACCCTGGTGAAAATCATTAGGTTACGGTTAAAAATATCCTTAAGTACTTAAGAAGAACTAAGGAGAAATTTATTGTCTATGGAGGGGAGAAATAGCTTAGTATAAAATGTTATATTGATGCCAGCTTCCAAACTGACAAGGATGACTCACGATCGCAATTGGATTTTGTGTTTTGTATTAATGGAGGTGTTGTAAGCTGGAAAAGTTCGAAGCAAGACACAATAGCTGATTCTACAACAGAGGTTGAATACATTGCAGCCAGTGAAGCAGCAAAAGAGGTTATTTGGATCAAGAAGTTTGTATTGGAATTAGGGGTTATTCCTAGCATATCAGATATTGTAGAACTCCGTTGTAATAATAATGGATCTATTGCACAAGAAAAGGAACCCATATCTCATCAACGATCCAAACATATTCTTTGGCAATTTCATCTCATTCGAGATATCATAGATCGAGGAGATGTGGAAATATGCAGAGTACACACGGATGACAACATTGATGATCCCTTGATAAAGCCTCTTACACAGAAGAGGCATGATCGTCACACTGAGTCACTCGGTATTAGATATGTGAGTGATTGGTCTTAGTGCTAGTGGGAGATTGTTAGAGTATGCCCAAAGACCAATAATATGATAATTGTAATAATATATTTATTTACCGATTTTATTGAATAAAGTCATTGCAACTATTATTTTCAGTTATGTGTCTTTGTTTAACATAAACTGAAAGATAATAAACTCCATATAATAACATTATTAAAAGATCCATAGTCAAGTATTATTATGGGCATGGACAATAATAATACGCTTAAGACTAACATGTTATTAATTGATGACAAGGAGTTGTCATTGACATAGAGATGTCAAAATTGATACATGATTATATTGTTAGAGAACAATGTATTGGATTGACCCATCATGAGCATATGTCTTGGATTATTATGTAACGGACATAACATTGCTCATGGTTATGACTATATGTATGATCCTCAGACTTGAGATCAATGTCATCCCAACATATATTGTTGTATGTTTTGATACAGTTAAACATGTTTTGTAACTAGTTACACTATAAAGACTTTTATTGATTATATTTCGATATATGTAGTGGGGTGATATGGTTAAGATAGGATTTGTCCTTCCTATATAATAGGAAATATATCACAGACCACTTCATTGAGTGAGACTAGAAATGCATGGCCATGCTCGAATAAGTTGATATGCGATATCATATTCGTTAATTATAGTCTACTCTAGATATCAAGAAACAATAGATGGGCTATACAAGTATGACTATTCTAAGACTTATGCCTATTCTAGATATAAAGGACAAAATGATGCAATACATAAAAGAGTTAATCACGAAGATGATATGTCGAATCATAATTTCTTGTAACTTAAGTGACAATGATATATTGCTAAATGTCACTCATTGTATGTAATATTATAATTGTTCTAATAATTACTACTAATGTTACAAGAACCTACAGGGTCACACCCTAGGATTGAAATGAGCAAAAATGTAAAATTTGTTGTTATGTTACTAAAATATATCTAGAGTTATGATATGTATATTTGATATACATATGATTTTAATTATCCCAAATATAGTAAGTAAGCATTAAAAGAATGTAATGTAGACTACAACTCTTTATATTGGTATATATAATTCGGAATAATTAAATAAGTTTTAAATAAACATTAAAGATTATAATTCACATTATAAGTCTTTAATGTATATTTAATTGAATTAATTAAATAATATTTTATTATTAATTCGAAATAACTTTAAAATCCCTAAGATGTTAGGGTAATGGATATAAAAGGGTATGTTAGGTCTAGCAGCCATTTTTAACACACACACATAAACCTTCAACCATTTTCTCTCAAAACAGTTTTAGGTTAAACAAATATTGCTCTCAAACAGTTGAACTGAGTAGAGGCCAAGACGTGATTTCGTGGAGGCTTACGATTCAAACTGATCTGCACCATCAGTATTCATTGTTGTTCTTGTTGTTTTTCAAGGAACCCGTTGTATGTATTCGCATCTCTTCCTCCCGATTTCGGTTTTACATACTTGGATCGCCGGTGAGACCGTTGAGTTTTATTTACGTCGCGTCATGGGGTGAACTGACGGTCCCAAATAACTCAGTTTGGTCAAACAGACCCCGGTACATACTGGTTAGGACCAGTTCAGTTTGACTGGACCGTTTCCAGAAACTTCCTGGACAGGCGGAGGAGTCTCACGCGCACTACCGGCGTGTACGACCAATACAACGGTGATGGGGGCCATTTTGAACGGTCGATTCATCCTTGATCATCCACATATTCAAATTAACCAATTATCAACCCAACAATCATAATAAAATTCTCTAAAATCACTGAAATCAAAAAATCTGATCTTACCCGCGGCGGACGGTGAGAACGACGATGGTGCGGTGACCCACAAGTTAGGTTTTGATCGAAACTGGTAGGGGAACACATTGGTAATGGTGGTGTTGCAAGATAATTGTTGAATTGGTTGGAATCGACAAAATTCGTGGTGGCGGGGGTTTACAATTGACAAAAATTCACAGCGAGTTTTAAAGTGATCGGTGCCGATTCACAACAGGATAGAGGTCGGGTTTTGGTTGCCACTTGACAAAGAGTCTATTGGTGGTGTCGGAGCAACAAACGGTGACTGGACGACATCGGTTTGAGGCAGTAAAGATGGGCTGGCAGGGAGAAATTTGAGGGTTAGGGATTTTGATTTTGGGGTTAAAAATTTCGAGGTTGCTATATTAGAGGTATATTTTTCACTCAATAATAATAAAAATGGTAAAATTTAAGTTCAAGACCCTAAACTTTCCATAGTTTTCAAAATTGAGCTACAACTTTTAGGAATTTGGAATTTGGTCCCAATTTTCCCCTTATTATGACTTTAATCTGAGACTTTAAATTTAATAAATTTTAGCCCCTAAATTGGGGTGTGATAAGATCGAGGTAAGAAAAGACATGGCCTATGAGAAGGAGCCGATAAGGATCATAGTAAGGGATGTGAGCGAGTTAAGGAACAAGAGGATTCCTCTAGTGGAGGTCTTTTGGAGAAACCATGGTGCCGAGGAAGTCACGTGGGAAATCAAAGAGAATATGCAACTTTAATATCACATCTTTTCTATAAAGGTAATTTTTAGAATGAAATTTCTTATTAGTAGGGGAGAGTTGTAATACCCTGAATCCCAGGTTAGGAGTTACGGGTTGACTCGAGATAGTTTAGATAAACCCAATTACCTTGTAGAAAATCTTAATCCATAAGAGTGTGGATTGGGCTTGGTTTAGGGGCCCAATTGATATCAAAAAAGGATATTTTTAATTTGAGTATGAAAGTTAAAGGATTAAAAGTGACATTTACACATTTTTTTCAAAACAAAAGATGATCGCCAATTAATTTGAGTGATCTCACATTTGTACACCCTCTTTAGATTCACCAACTTTGTCTCATGTCTTTCCCTTCATCCTTTATTTTCCTCTTCAAGAAATCTCTCAAAGATCAAAACTTTTTGGTTCTACAAGCTTAGTTGGGATTTCCCAAGGTAAGAATATTCATCCTCACCCTTCAGGATTTCATTTAAGCCCCTAAGATCAAGTTTTGGCCATGGAAACCAAAAATGAGTTTTAGAGGGATTTTTCCCTTAATTGGTGAAAGAAGTGGGAGAGAGCTCCAAGGCTAAAATGAAGAAAATATTGACCCTTGGTTGATTTAAGGGCATTCTCAATAGCTAAGAAACTAAGGTAACACAGTCACAACTCTTTAATACCATTTGTGAGTCATTAGAATGCATTCTAGCTAGAGAGTTAAATTATGAAGCATGATTAAGTATCCATGGTAGATTCCATGATTTGGTGTTTTTTGCATATTTTAAAGTTATTTTTATGACCCTTGTATCACGTATAATACCTTAATAATGTTTGAGGACCTCAGTAGGGCATTTTGGGTAACTTTGGGAGTCATATTCGTTCCCAAACAAGGCATATCTGAGTTTGGGTATCGGTACTGGAAGAAAAATACTAATATTATTCTTGTGATGAACAAAATGAGGGAGCTGTGGTATAGAAGTATCGATAATCATTCATTGAGTATTGATACTTCCCATAGGAGTATCGATATCGGGGTATTTTTCAAAATATCGAAGCAAATTTTAGTACTGGTACCCAGAGAGTAGTGGTACCCTAGCTCTGGAGTATCGATAATGGTCTAGCAGTATCGATACTAATAACAATCTCTCAGTTGGTTTTAACCCTAAAGTATCAATACCCAGTGGTGAGTATCGATGCCATCGAACATTTTTGGAAAACATACCAAGTAGAGGTAGCAAATGAGTCATTCGGATTGGGTTTAGTTCGGGTTATTTTGGTTTAGGGTCATTTCGGTTTAGACTTAATTCGAGTTAGATTTGGGTCGGATCGGATCATTTTAGGTTTTGATTTTATTCAAGTCTATAATAAGTCGGGTTGGGTCATTTCGGGTTTCAATTTTATTTGGGTCTATTATAAGTTAGGTTGGTTCGGGTATCGGGTCGGATTAATATCGGGTCGGTTGATTTCGGGTCAGATCAAATCAGATCGGTTGATTTTTGAGTTAGGTCAATGTTCGATCAATTATTTTCGAATTGGGACAACTTTGGATCTTCAAATCAATTCAGGTTGAGTTGATACAAGTCAAATAAGTATTTATAGAATTATTGATATATTTTTGTATAAAAAAGATCTAGTTTGGGTAAATTAAATTTAGGTTAATTTCGATTCAGGTTATTTTTCGGTTCAGTTGCTTTCGGTTAAGGTAATTTTCGGTTTGGTTTACTTTCAGTTTCAGATTACTTTCGGTTTGGTTCAGGTTAATTTCATTTCGAGTTACTTTCGGTTTGGTTAAAATTCGGGCCATTTTCGGTTCGAATTGGTTTTTTGGGTTTTGAGGTCAAATTTGGGTCATCATGTTCGAGTATATTTCGGGTCTCAGTTCAGGTAATCGGGTTTGGGTCAAATTTTCCAGGTCTAAGTCCAAGTGACTTAAAAGATAGGTTGAGGGACCCCGGGACACTAATACACCATCAAATAAGATTATAAGTGAAAAAACAATTGATATGCAAATACAGATAGAAACGATATCAATTAAAACGACATAAAACTAGCCTTGGCCCATGCTCGGGAAACAGTCAGGACACCCGAGTTACTTTAGCAATTGAAAATAGCTTCAGGGTATAGAATGTCCAGATATCCTTAGGTAGTGCATGAGGCACTTTAAAATGACTAACTAGGATGCGAGGCCCGAACACTCGTAAGGGGTGGGTTAGTTAGGTGTTGTGTCCATTGTAGAGATTCTGAACCTCACCCTATGTAGATTGGATGGGTGTGTATCTCAAGATGTGTAACCCTCCAACCACACCATGATGTCTACCGTATAGCAGAGTGTGGTATCCGAGTATACCCTCTTTCCTTATTGTACTTAATAGTATGAGCATTTAATGAACTTTTAATATGGTTTAGTTGTTAGTGTGGTACTGGCTAGTGAGCTCAGCGTTCGGAATTTGTTTTCGTGCGCAGCTTCTTAGGAGGAGCATATTGTGCAGGTAAAAATCCAGACATACTGAGCAGTAGAGTAAATATTGAGTCATTTCTTTAGAGGGCATGTATAATCCATAGACCTTCTTGTACTTGAGTCTTAACTTTATTTCGAATATTGGGTTCCATTATTTTGATATACTTATTTTTTGGGAGCACCCGATAAAACCTTATTTTAATTATGTTGATTTACTTATTCTTGAATTTGTATTACTTTTTACAGTTTTAATGGTTTTAAAGAAAAAAAATAGGTTAGCCACTCTGGTGGTCCCATGTAGCATTATAATCGAATGACTTTGTGTCGTATCGGATTAGGGTGTTATAGTTTCTCTTGAAGCACAAACTCAAACAAATTTTATCTCATTTGAGACAGTTTTCTCGAAAGAAAAAAACCTTATCACTTAAGATAATTTCTTTTAAAATTAATTTTTGTCTCACTCGAGACAGTTTCCTTTGAAACTCAAAGCATTAACATTTTTCCCTTGAAAAAATTTTGTTTTGCTCAAAATTTCTTTCTCTTGAAAGTTTAACTTCTGGCATTATAAATTTTAACTATTTTGAGAATGTTTTCTTTTCAAATAGGATTGAGAAATCCATCTCACTAGTAGAATAATAATCTTTCAATCATGGCTTGACGTCATCAACGTGAAGGACTAATGTCATCATCAGATTTGACATCAAGCAAATCATCTAAAGTGATCAGATCTCTTCGCCGCGTAGGAGTAATGTCGTTTACAAAATCAAATTATCTCCAGACAATTAGACTTTCTGAATGTGAAGGAACAATGTTGTCTCCATAGGCAATTATCCAAGTACGACTAGACGTACTCAACATGAAGGAACAATGTCATCCACCGACTAGACCTCCTCGACACTAAGGGGCAATGTCATTATCATATTTGACATCGAGCAAATCACCAAAAGAGACAAGATCTCCTCATCACGTAGGAGTAGTGTTGTGTCCAAATCAAATTACCTCTAGGCAATCAGACTTCCTCACACGAAGGAACAATGTTGTCTTCAGAGGCAGTCTCTCAAATGTGACTAACCATCCTCAACGTGAAAAAATAATGTCGTTAACAAGCCAAACATTCTCAAATGAAGCGTTAACTCATCAAACAACAATTAGACTTCCTCAACGCGAAGGAACATATAGCTTGTATCCTTTAAGATTGCTTTTCTTGCTGCAAAACTTTATCTTGCTTATCACAGTTTCCCTTGAAATACAAAATAAATTTTGCCTAACTCGAAGCAATTCTATCTCAAAAGCACAATTTTATCTCGTGTTAGATAACTTTTTTGAAATCAATTTTTTCTCGTTCGAGACAGTTTTCTTTCAAACCCAAACCGTCAACATTGTTTCTCTTGAAACAAATTTTGTCATGCTTAAAATTTCTCTCTTAAAAGTGCAACTTCTAACATTATAAATTTCAATCTTTTTTGAAATTGTTTTCCTTGAAACAAAATTTTGAAAAATCTCTTTAGATAAAGATCATTTTCATTCTCTCTTGAGATAACATCAAATTTCAAAACAAAAGATGCAAGAAAATGTTTGATTGTCTTTACCCTATTTGTCTTCACATCAATGGGCAAAGAGGGATAGTTGTTGACATCATTTTTTGTTCAGAGTTTTTATTTATTTATTATTATTATTAAATTAATATTATTTACATTTTTTGCAGGATAAAATACAAGTCCAAATTAATTACAAGACCCAACAGGCCCAATTACACCAAGCTCAGCAATCCAAAACCCTAACTTTTATAATTTACACTAATTCTAAACCTAGCTTCCCGCCATCGCTACCAGTCTTCAATAATAGTTGCACCGTTGTCACTTCCAACCACTAAGGAGACTGTTCAATCGAGCTCCGGCCGCCATGTAGTCACTATTAAGAAGCCAACCACCACCGTTGTTCATAACAGTAAAAGAAAAAACAAATCAACAATATCATCCACAGTGAAAAATCAAATCAAGTCCATTAAAATAAACAACCAATCCCATAAAATCTGGGATTTCAACAACCCACCATCATCACCTCACCAAAACACAAACTATCACCATTTTAGAAAGGATACAGATCCAAAGGCTAGAGGGAGATTCGAAAACAAGCAAAAAAAGAGAAGAGGAAAGTAAACGAAAAAAGAGAAATAATGTTACATGTCTTGTTGTTCGTGGTCCACCGGAGAGCTTGAACATCGGTGAAAATTATTACCCGAAGGTAATCTTTGTAAATTGGGGTTGGATCTTTACTTTTAGGCTTAGACGGCTTTGGATCTAGAGATAGGGGTTGAGAGGGCTTTAACCGAGTACTTACTTCAAACTTCGGTCACCATGGATGGCGTTTTGGTGAGCATCGGCAAGGGAATCTTTTGAAACCATGGTTCTAAAAATAAAAGAGATCAATGGGAGGGGTTCGAAAAAAAAAAGAAAGAAGAACCCATAGAGAACAATCATTGATAGGGGATTCATATGAAACAAATATACATAGCCACCAGGGAAATCTCAAGTAAACATAACCATTTTCGAACAAAACCAAAAAAAAAAAAAACAAAGAGAACTAAAGAACCAAATCAAAATTTGAGAGAAAATAAATAGGAGAGAGAGATAACTTATCTATCTCGTTGGTCACCGGAGAGCGCGTAGATTCATCGAAAAACTAAGGGTAACCTAAAAACAGGTAATACCCGAGATGATTGTCCTAGATCTATGGCTTTATGTTTAGTTTTAGGGAAAATGAGGCTTGGTTTCAAATTTTGGGGTACCGAGTGGCTTTTTGAGAGTTTTATGTGAGTTTCGGCCACCATTCGTGGCCACGAACGACGTCGTGGAATGGTGATTTTCTTCCACCCATTGACAAGTAAAAAAAGGAAAAGAAAGAATAGTTGGAGAATGAGAGAACGGCTCAAGGAATCATAAAGGGTGATTAGGTTTTTTAAATTAAACCTAAGCAAGCCTTCATGATTAGTCCACGGTCGTGTTTGTCTAGGGCTAGAAAAGTCCATGTTTAGGTAATAAGGTATATTTGCTTAAGGAAGAATCATCTTTTATGATGTTTTCACTTTAGTCATGAATGAAGTTTGGTTTATTTGCATTTCGAGACTTCTAATTTATTTACATTTGTGTCTTGATCCCTGCCTATTTTAGTTAATGTTTTTAATATTTTACCTATAATGTTTGGCTTGTTTGCATGTTAAGTCATTATTATCCTTGCTATGTTAAGATTTAGTCATTTTTCTTAAACATGATTAATTTATGTATGTGGTCCTTGTATTTTTTATTATCTTCATTTTAGTTCTCACATTTTAATATATGTATTTATATTGTATAATTTTAAATAATATATTAATATGTGATTGTAAATAATATTAAATATATGATGTAATATTGTATATATATTTTATTAAGAAAGACTCTTTTAATATTTTATTATATATATAGTAGTTAAATAAAGATATAATTTTAATATTTTGATATTTGGAGTGCCCTTCTAAGGGTTATTTGAATAAAAAACACATTTTTATATTTTATAGTATTTTTAATAAATATATATATATACACACTCATACTTTATTTAATTTTAAGTAAATATACTCTCTTTTTTTATATACACTAATACTTTTAATAATAAAATTACTTTAATAAAAAATAATTATATTTTATTTTGTGGTTACGTCACGAACAAAAAGTGATCTATGGGAAAGCATCCAAAAACCTGGAGTGCAATCCCTTAAGACACACAAGTAAAAAAATATGCCATTGAATTTCAAATTTTAATAGTATAAATATTGAATGTGTCCTATTTTTTTTATTTGTTTGTTATATTTGATATCTCATGCATCCTATACATAACACTTATTAATGATGCATTCATAAATCATGTATTTATTTTCTCGTTTTTCAAATTGATTGAAGGCAATGTAGTCTTACGTCGTAGGTTGATGGAATTGCATCCAATATGACTGGATTTCAATTTTCCTTAATCCACGCAGTAGGGGAACACCCTTTTAAATAAAATCGAGTGAATTAAATCATTTTCATCGAGTCAAATATTTTAAAAATAGATTACTCATTCTTTTTTAAAAAATCGTAAAAATAAAAGGGTCATAATTTAAATTTTGAATTCAAATTTGTAAAATTTCATTATTTAGACAACATATAATCGTTGGTACCAATTTTGGACGCTATTGGGGTGCTCACCGATTTTCTAGTAATCGACTCCTGAATCCTTAAAAACGAATTTCTAGTAATACGCTAACCGATTTTGTCACTTTAAATGGTTTTTCTTAAAAAAAATTAAAATGCATTTTCATGTATTCAACCTACCTAACGAAAGGTCAATGGTGACTACAAAATTTTAAATTAAGTAAAAATCCAAATTTTCTGAAATAAAGTTATAATTATTTTTAAATAATTTATATAGAAAAATGATTATGATAGTATGTACTGCAATGATGGCATGGTACATGTCACATGTACATGGGTAATGGCCTAGTACATGATAGCTCATTACTTTAGACACGTATGACTTGTCACATTAACGAAAGTATTGATCATTATTCAATTAACGATTTTCATCTAATCATAGAATATTTTGTTCCAAAATAAAATATTAGGGCTAAAGTGCTTAAAAAGAATAAAAATCAAAATTATTATTTGTTCAAAGGTTAGAGATGAATTTAAACATTATGCCCAGACGATTATAAAATCTATCAACCGAACTAAACTGAATTATCAAAGATGATTTAAAAATTATCGACCGAACCAAACTGATCTCACGCCTACCAACAATTAAGTTCAAAGATAAATTTAGACAAAAATTCAGGGAAAATTTTAAGAGAAGTGAAAAAGTTCAGGGACTTAATATTATTATTTTTTTGTTACAAGGGACTTATTATTACTTTAAAAGTACCAAAATCAACAAAATAAATACTAAAATGTGAAAATGGTCTAAAAGATGTTCACGGTAACTAGCCGAATTCAAACTAGTATTTTGTCCAAAGGCCCAGTTAAACTAGAAAATTTGGAGGGAGAAATGGATTGATCCTAGTATCCTAGACAGAAGAATTGGGGCCTTTATTTAGCAAGAAAAAAACACTATGGGTCAAAAGCCATAACCCAGTAAACAAAGTCACCTGCAATCGCAATCCTCGTCGCCCTAGCTGTCCCCTGCAAAGAAAGAAATCTCTTCCTCCATCAAAACTTCCTCTTAAAAATCTCAAATTCGCTTCTTTGGGTTGATAAATCTCTACACAAATGGCAGCTTCGGCTCTTTCTGCTTCTCTGAGTCTTTCTCTTTCTACCAGAACCAGACCCACTTCTGTTTCACCCCTTTCTCCGAGGTACATGTTTTCTCCTGCTGGTTTTCACTGAATTTGGATTTTTGTTTCTAACTTTTGAATTGTTTTAATCATCAGAAGCTCGAGGAGGTTGAGTGTATCTGCATTGTCATCCCCTTGTGGAGACTATTCTACAATGGGTAACTCCTCGATTCTTGAAATTTAATCAATTTGTTATTGGCCTTTTACTCTTATCTTAATTTAGATTGTACCCTTTTGATTCTTTTAAATTCATGTATGTTTATCTCATCTAGTGCTTGCTTGCTGGCGTCTTTGTAGAGCTATTATTTTGTGTGCGTATAAATTAGATTGTTATGCTTTCAGCGTTATCTGGTAGAACTTCTGGGCTACCTATGAAGGTCAACAAGAAGGGCTTCCATGAATCCAATCCAAGGTTTCTTACTCTAATTTTTCGCTTCATTTTTCATATTACTGCTTCGTGTCTTGTCATTAATGCATATGAACAATGCATACGAAGTTTGTCGAGAACAGACCACCGGTGATATCTAGTTTTGGAATTCTTTCCCCCTTTTTTGGTCAGACAAATTCGATGATGGTTTAGATATGAAGTTGCAATGTGGAAGGAAAATCCTTTGAGAAAATCCTTTGAGATTTTGCTACCTTCCAACCTATATTGAATGTTAGCTATTGGACAAGACAATGTTTGCACCGCTCTGAATAGTAAATACCATCCGTTTCAGTGTGTGATATTTTAGACATCATGATACCTCTTATGTACAGCTATGATGCAATACAAGCTAAAACAGGGAATCCACCTGTGATGCCAGCAGTAATGACTCCAGGAGGGCCGTTGGACCTTTCAACTGTGTTATTCCGGAATCGTATCATCTTTATTGGACAACCAGTCAATGCACAGGTAGCACAAAGAGTTATATCACAGCTTGTGACTCTGGCAGCAATTGACGAAGATGCGGATATTTTGGTGTGGTCATATTTTATCCATTTCTCTCTGCATTCTCTATTTTTCCTTTTGTTGCTTAGGTTGTAGGGCTTTAAATCCACATTTTCGGAACCTGCTCTGACTTTATTATGTTAACCTATACCATTCAGGTGTATTTGAACTGCCCTGGTGGAAGCACCTATTCAGTGTTGGCAATCTATGATTGCATGTCTTGGGTGAGATTTTAATATTCTTTTAGCCTGTTTTCCCCATTAGTTTCTATTTTGATTTATTGAAATATCTTATTTTGCAAGCATCAATTCACCATTATTTCAGATAAAGCCAAAGGTGGGCACAGTTTGTTTCGGAGTAGCTGCAAGCCAAGGTGCACTCCTCCTTGCTGGTGGAGAGAAGGGGATGCGTTATGCAATGCCAAATGCACGTATAATGATACACCAACCGCAAAGTGGATGTGGGGTATGATTTAGCTTCTTGGTTTGCATGCTAGTTGCTGCATTTAGAAAAGGTTTATGAACCAATTTTGAAGTTCTTGAACTCTTTGTAATAAGCTTGAAACATTTTGTAATTATTCATGTACTTGTTGGAATTGGTTAGGGCGTACATTTTTTCTTATTGAATTGATTTTGCCATGTTTTATTTTTCATTTTGAAGGGTCATGTTGAAGATGTGAGACGTCAAGTGAATGAAGCAGTTCAATCTCGCCATGTAATTTCCTCTTTAATCTACCAATGAATCGAGTAGATCAAACTCCTAGTTATGCTTCCTGAATTTGCTATGCTAATTCGAAAAACCCCTTTTAGCCTTAAATTTTGTTTCCTCTATTACGTTTGTTTGCAGAAAATTGACAAAATGTACGCGGCTTTCACTGGCCAACCACTTGAAAAAGTGCAACAATACACAGAGAGGGACCGCTTCTTATCTGTTTCTGAGGTAATGCTGCTTTATGGTTTTTGAAAACACTAGTTAATGGTGCTCAACCATCGATGTTTGCTGAAATTACTATGCGTGTCTTTTGTTGTTGCTTGGTTTGAATAGGAGGAAAAGATAATGGCCACCGAGGTCGAACCGATTTTCCATTTTTTAGGGCCTAAATGCCTGTGTGTTCAAACTTTAAACAAATGAAAGAGAAGACTAACGGGTGTGCTTATCTTCATGTGGTATTATCTTAACAGGCTTTGGAGTTTGGAATCATAGATGGTGTGCTTGAAACAGAATATTGAACTCAGGTTGGGCTTTAAGTCCTCCATTGCTATGCTACAATTCATTCCTTACCTTGAGATTTTAGACCATGCTTTCATTGTTAATGAAGATGATACAAATCTCAAATTGGGTTTTGTAATGTTAGTGGGTCTATCAGAGATGGGCTTAGTTAATAGGCTGGACCAGTAGCTAAGATGTTTGTTTCTCAGTTGTAAGGCAAATGAATGCAAAAAAAAAAAACAGAATTAGTCTGAAAATATTATTTTTATTTTATTTTTTAAAAATAAGTCTTATTTCCTGCTTTTTTTAATTGAAAAACGTGTTTAGTAAATAGAAACCAAATTTTGTTTTTGATAATGAAAATAAGAAAAATACTTTTGATACTTATTTTCTTACTACGGAAGCATGAAAAAAAGTAATTCATATCACATGTTTTTAATAGTAATTTAGCGCATACACATTTTGTAAAAGGACTATAAGCATCATAATGTAAATTATAAAAGAGTATTGAAGAGAGAAAAGTTCATTAACAACTTATTTCGAGGAAGCATATGAAGTATATATTAATGAATGTTTTCCAAAATTTTAGGGAGTATAATGTAATTTTCATATATTTTGGAGTACAATTAAAAACATCAATCTTTCTTTGATTTCATATGGTAATTTTAACTTTTTTTAAAATAAAACTTTCATCTGGTGATTATCCTATTCCAATACAAGGATTGTCATATCTATGCAATTAATTGTAATGATAGTACAAAAAAAATAGTAAAAGTTATAGACAAATTTTAATATAATTTTTACCAGGTAGGAGGAAAATGGAAAAAAATGGCAAAGTATGAGCCGTGAGGCATTAATGCCGTTAATTTAAAATAAAAATAAATAAATATATAAAAGGAAAGAAAGGAAGCCAACGAGCTAGAGGCGCGAAGATTGAGGAGAGACAAACTGGTGTTATAAATTGGTTTTAAAAAAAATAAATAAAAGATCAAAGAGAAAAAAAAGGAAATAAAGAGACAATGGAGGCAACGTCCACAAATGCAAAAACAAAAGCGATATCCGCATTACGAAAAAGCTTCTCGATCAAGAAATGAAATCCGAAATCGTAAACATTTTGATCTGATATTTCTCAAATTTTATTTTGTTGAAGTGACGCAAATCTGAATATTATTTTGATCAAGATTTTTCTAAAAACTAAAAACTCAGAATTTTGGTGATCGAACATGGATCCGATGATCGAACTGTGCGATATCATAGCGAAACTTCCGGATCAGTTTAGAGATAAACTGGCTTGGATTTGCGGTAGGTGCCCGCAGCCGGAGAATTTACAGAACGATTCAGCCAGGGCATCGAGGTCGCAACTCAATGCGGTGATTGCCGTCGCTCGATTCCTTTCTAAATGTCCCCATTCAAAGGATGACCGCCCTATATCGACGTTGCTAGAGTTTATCAAGGCCTTTCCGTTGACTTTGCGTCGTTCATTTTGGCCGCAGTCTTACAAGTCCGAATCAATTGCTTCATTTTACGTTGATTTCTTGACATACGTGTGCGAAGCCGCTAATGCTTCTAAAGATTTAGCTTCCGAGATCGCCGAGTACTTTGGGGAGGTAGTCACTACCACCGTTCGTGGCCAGGATGCGAACACCAACGATTCTGCAATTTCCAGGGCTTTCGTGTTGGCTTTGTCTGATAACTTCCCGCCAGTTTTACCGTCAGATGCCGATCAATTGATAGATCACCTTTTCAAACAATTAGCCACGTTGGTTCCGGCGTCACAAGGGGAGATAATTCCAGGAGACTTAGAGATTTCGGCTGCTCAATCCAATGGAAGTTTTTATTGGAATAGTTGTGCTGATCAGTTGAATTTTATCAATGATGGAGGTGGGGCTATGTGTAAGCAAATAGTTTCTTCATTCGAGGAAGAGTCTATGGAGAGCTTGGAGAAGCAACAAGTTGTTTTTAAAATGATTGCTCATGTTTTGGTAAAAGTAAGCATTGATCAAAAGCATTTGCAGCAAGTGAGGTTAATAGCGAAGAAGCAGCTTCAATCTATGTCTGCATTTCTGAAGGTAAATGCCAAAGGATATATTGTGTTATTTTATTCATGTTCTTTAAATATAAGCAACTGAGTGATGTATTATATTGGTGAAGTTAGCATGTGAATTTTACTGAAGAAATGGGCTAAAAAAAGATTGGAAAATTGTACTCATTTTATAGAATAAGTTACAATATGAACTTTGTAGAAGAAATGAAAAACGTGATGGACACAACTTTTTGACTTGATATGCAGATTAGCAAGCATGATTGGAATGAACAAGGGCAAAACTTAAAATCCAAAATTAGCACAAAACTATCGGTTTATAGAGCTGCTGCTAGGATGCAAATTGCAAGTCTTGAATCTCTTGATTTGGATGCGAAGACCTCTAAGAAATTGGCGCTTGAGACTCTTGCATTGTTGATAGATGCTGCTGAAGCATGTCTTCTCTCCGTATGGCGAAAGTTGAGAGCTTGTGAGGAGCTGTTTACATCATTGCTCTCGGGAATTGCACAAGTTGCTGTCTCTAGGGGTGGGCAGCCACTGCGTGTATTGCTCATTCGTCTCAAACCCCTTGTGTTGGCTGCATGTATGCAGGTATGTATTGTAGCTTAGATTCTAAATCTCAAAAATGGTCTTAATAGTTTTCTTTTCCTCGTTTTTTTCTTTCCCCTTTCTGTTTTGTGTTTCTTTACAACGTGAATGTAACAGGCAGATACCTGGGGCAGCAGCCAAGGAGTCATGTTTGACGGAGTTCTTAAGACATGTTGTGAAATTATTGAATCTGGCTGGGCCAAAGACCGAGCTCCAATAGATACATTTATCATGGGATTAGCTACAAGCATTCGTGAGAGAAATGATTATGTAGAGCAGGTCGGTGGTAGAATATTAACTATTGAATGATTAAGCCAAACAGAGAACTGCATGTGTTTGTGTGTGGGCCAAATGCACTGAACAGTTAAACATGCAACACATATAATCTTTATTCTCAATCTAGTTTAAAACTCCTTCTCTTTTCTTGTCATTGCTTTTTGCCAGAGCATTCCACATTTGCATGTACAGAGGCTGCTTTTTATTTTTATTTAATATGGATCAGTAATGTTATGTTATCTGTTGCATGTAAGGCTGTAAGACCTTAGTAGGCTATTTGCTTGTTTAGGTAATAGGTATGTTGCCTTTTTTTATGCTTATACATAACTAGTAGCTATTAACCTTGTTTAATCTCACTTCAACACAATGTTTATATAGTCGTGAAAATTTCAGGCTGATAAAGAGAATCAGGAAGTTCCAGCAGTTCAGCTTAATGTAATACGCTTGTTGGCTGATCTAAATGTTGCTATCAGCAAGCCTGAAGTTGTGGATATGATACTTCCACTTTTTATTGAAAGCTTAGAAGAGGGTGATGCTATAACTCCTAGTTTACTGCGACTTCGAGTATGTATTTTGTAATTATAAATTTCAAAATTCTTTTTCTACTATTAACATATGCAAGTAACTGAAAGAGTTTACTTAACTCTTTTGCTTCTTTAGATTACTTGGCATGGTTTCTCAACTTAGACATGTACTCTGTTTACTGCAGCTTCTTGATGCTGTGTCTCGCATGGCAAGTTTAGGATTCGAGAAGTCGTACCGGGAAACAGTTGTTCTGATGACAAGAAGTTACTTGAGTAAAATTTCGAGTGCAGGGTCTGGAGAAAACAAATCATCAACATCAGAGGCCGATACAGAACGTTCTGAGGTGTGAAATATTTGTGAGATAGAAATAACTATTTAGCTGTCTGGTAGTTTTTCTTATAGGTTGGATGCTCATTCGTTCAATCACATTCTAGACTCTTCCAGCGGGATTTCTTTTAATTGCTACCGATCTTAAGAATGCAAAATTGCGTTCAGACTACCGTCATCGCTTGTTATCCTTGTGCTCTGATGTCGGCTTGGCGGCCGAGTCAAAAAGTGGCAGGTAGATATTTTCTGATTAGCAATACATTGTCTTTCCTTATTTTGTTAATTTATTTTTCTCTCTGTGTTTTATGACTTTCTTTCTACATACTTTCTGTTTTATCCTAGTAATACATGTTTCAGATATTTTATATTTATTATTTCAAATCTTGCAGGAGTGGAGCTGATTTTCTGGGAGCCCTGCTTCCTGCTGTTGCTGAAATGTGCTCTGATTTTGACCCAACGGTGGATCTGGAACCTTCACTGCTGAAGTTATTCCGCAACTTGTGGTTCTACATTGCTCTTTTTGGATTGGCACCTCCTATTCAAAAGAGTCAAAAATCAGATTCCACTACATCAAACAGTTCAGGAAGCACTGGTAATATTACCCTTCAAGCAGTGGGAGGACCATATATGTGGGATGCACAATGGTCTTCTTCTGTCCAGCGTATTGCTCAAGGGACTCCTCCCCTTGTAAGTGGATTTTCAAGAGTTCTTCCATGAGCATCTACAGTATTTCATTTTACAAATCAATTTCTTTTTTGTGCTAGTTATATTTGTTAGACTGGTTTATCTTTAATTATTTGCCAACAAATCTGACAGTACGACATTAATCAAGGTACAATTGTCTAGTGAAGATGTTGTTTATCAGCCGGATGTACGATCTAGTTGCAATGGCTGCATTAGAAGCTGAATGTTGGAAGCTTTTATACATTTACTTTTTTTTTTCTTTTTTCCCCCTGTTGTTGAGCTAACTAGGGAGTGCGATGCCTGTCCTAGGCTTTTGCAACTTTATTCTGTTATACCCATAATAGTTTATCCTTCTAATTTTATTATGGAGTATGGTTTCCCCTTTTAATTGGTCTTTTGATTGTGCTTGCATCAACTCAGTTTGAGTGAGTTAAGATTCTGAACAGAAAACTGCCTGGTTTTTTTCGCACTATATTTGACCTAGGTTTGTGTGTTTGTCTAAATGATGACTGTGAGGATTTTCTAAAGTAAACTACAATTTCATTGACATTGTGTTTCGTTGCAGGTTGTGAGCTCTGTGAAATGGCTTGAAGATGAGTTGGAACTGAATACCCTTCATAACCCTTCCAGTCGTCAAGGGACTGGCAACGAGAAAGCTGCTATAAGCCAAAGAACAGCTCTTTCCACGGCATTAGGTGGGCGAGTGGATGTTGGAGCAATGACCACAATTTCAGGTCTAGTGAACTTCTTTGACTTGATGGTGGATATACCTATTATCTCCATGTTCAATCATTTCTTTTGTGATAATATCTTGTTATTCGGTCTGTCCACTGTTTTATTATTAGTTTTAAAGAACTGGGGAGCAGGCATTGTTTTTTTACTAGGCTCTAAGTGATGCCTTTGGGCTTTTTTTTACAGGTGTAAAGGCCACCTATCTTCTTGCTGTGGCTTTCCTAGAGATAATACGTTTCATCAGTAATGGTGGCATCCTGAATGGTGGCACTAGCGATGCCACTAGTAATGACACTAGTGATGGCAGTAGTTTAAACTATTCTAGGAGTGCCTTCAGTTGTGCCTTTGAATACTTAAAAACTCCAAATCTTATGCCAGCTGTTTCTCAATGTTTGACAGCAATTGTGCACAAGGCATTCGAAGCAGCAGTGTCATGGCTGGTACGTTTTCAATTTACTTGAAGCATTTGGAGCATCATTTAATGCTGTTTGTTTTCATTCTCATTTTGAGTACAATCATTATGTAAGGAGATTTTGCAGTGGTATGCACCTTTTACGTATTTGATTTGTCAATTATAATTAAACTAATAATCATTCAATCAACTGGCTTCTATTTTAATAAGAACAAATTACGTAAGATGTTGGGTTGCTTATCTTGCGACTGTCTTGCTCAACAATTATAGTTTTACACTTCTTTATCTTGGCTCACTTTCTCTTTTCGGTAAGAAATATGAAAAAAGGAGTTTTAGCAAAGAGTTATGCATAAGATAGCACCAGAGATAGACCCAAAAGCTTAAGAAAGTCGCACATTTATAATATACAGGTATCTTGCTTCTTAAATCAACTCCTGTCGAAAATTACCAATCAGCTTTAAATAAATTCAATTATCATTTAGAATAAAAGTTATTCTTCAAATGATTGAATTGTGTGGTAGGTTTATTTCTCCTACAAATTATTATCTTTTAAATTATTCTAAATAATGATCATGTGTGTATTTGTGTGACTATATTCATGATATTACATATATACATATTCTGACCTGTTTGAGCATTAATGTAATGTCTTCTTTTTCTGGCTTTGTATTCTGCTTTAGTCATTTCTCTATATTCGTGTCATATTGAAAATTGCCACATAACAGAGTTGAAAGTTACCTTCATATTCTTCTCTTGGTCACTTTAAAATTTTCTTCTGCTCCTATAACAGATTGTTGAAAAGTGAGGAATGTGTGTTGTCCCTTGAGGCTTGCATGTCCTTTATAGAGCTAAACTGCCTTTGGATATTCTTGATAATCTGTAGCTTTATCTTAATCCATAAGCATTCTTTTAGTTGTGATTTTAAAATGAGTGCAACATTCTTGAGAAAGAATGACATACTTTGGTGTCATTAAGTAATTTTTAATTCCATCCAGTTAAGTTAAATTCTCTTGGATGGCCTTCCCAAGCAGTACTAGTTCATCACCCCCTTTTCTACCAGCATGATAGAAGACTGGTTTATGTCCTGCTCTTTTATCTCTTCTCTGTATCTATGTACTTGTACCATGTTATCCAGCTAAATGAACCACATTATTTCTTGATATGTGTTCAGGAAGACCGAATAACTGAAACAGGCAATGGTGCTGTGATTAGAGATTCAACCCTTTTCACACATGCTTGTTTCTTAATAAATAGTATGTCACAGAGGGAAGAACACATTCGGGATATTTCTGTGAAACTATTGGGTCAGCTGAGAGATAAATTTCCTCAGGTAAAGCCATATGTTCATGATATTCTTCTCATCTAATGGTTATTCTACATATTGTTTTCCGAGCTTGCTTGGCATTTTGAGTAGCATATTTGAGACAAGTGGATTGATATGTGCAGGTTTTGTGGAATTCATCTTGTGTAGATTCATTACTTTTTTTTGTTCAAAATGACACAACGTCAACTGTTGTCAATGATCCTGCTTGGGAAGCAGCTGTTCGTTCTTTATATCAAAAAAATGTCCGGGAATGGATTGTGGTATCACTGTCATATGCTCCATGTACTACCCAGGGTTTACTCCAGGTTGCTGAACGGATGACCGTATATGTTATTTCTATTTGTTTGCCTATTTTTCTCCTTCCTTGAATATGGAATCCTGCATGGTCTAGGATGCCTTGCGTGGGTCCCTTTTATTTTCTATAAAATTTGGACTTAACTTACACGTCTACTGGGATGTTGGCCTTAACAAATTTCAATTATGATATTTTGGTGGTTCTCTTATTTTTTTTTTTAATCATCAAGGCTGTGTTTTTGGTTTACTTCATCATTAAAGCCATTTTTAGAATAACTTGGATTTGTTCTTTTTTTCCCTGGATCTTTTAATTATTTGTTTGTGGTTCGACATATATCCAACAGGAAAAGCTTTGTAAAGCAAACACATGGCAGAAGTCACAGCAGACAACTGATGTGGTGTCTTTATTATCAGAGATAAGGATTGGAACGGGAAAAAATGATTGTTGGAGTGGAATACGGACTGCAAATATTCCTGCAGTTATGGCTTCAGCAGCTGCTGCGTCAGGAGCAAATTTGAAGTTGTCAGAAGCCTTCATCTTAGAGGTTTTTAGTACTGGTATAGTCAGTGCAACAGTTAAATGCAACTATGCTGGAGAAATTGCTGGCATGAGACGGTTGTATAATAGCATGGGTGGATTTCAAGCTGGTGCGCCACAACCAGGTGTTGGTGGTGGCCTCCAAAGGCTGATCTCTGGAGCATTCTCTCAACCACAGCAGACTGAGGATGATGCATTTAATGAGGTGTCACTTTCAAAGTTCGTTCGTCTCCTTCAACAATTTGTTAATTCTGCAGAAAAAGGTGGAGAACTGGATAAGTCACAGTTCCGCGAAACTTGTTGTCAGGCAACTGCATTGCTTCTGTCAACTCTGGTACAGCTATCAGTATTTCATGCGTGTGTGTATAAAATATATATTCATTCTTTTTGATGAAAAGTAATTTGTGCCCCATTTCACTCTTATCCTTTGAAAATGATTCATTTGTTTGCCAGGGTTCTGATAGAAAATCAAATTTGAAGGGCTTCTCGCAACTTTTACGTCTTCTCTGCTGGTGTCCAGCTTATATTGCTACCCCTGATGCTATGGAAACTGGCGTTTTCATATGGACTTGGCTGGTTTCAGCTGCTTCACAGTGGGGCTCTCTTGTCCTTACTGAACTTGTTGATGCATGGTTATGGACAATTGATACAAAACGAGGGCTCTTTGCATCTGATAAGAAATACTCTGGACCTGCTGCAAAATTGAGGCCCCACTTGACCCATGGGGAACCAGAGTCACTGCCTGATATCAATCCTGTTGACCAAATACTTGCTCATAGATTGTGGCTAGGTTTTTTTATTGATCGCTTTGAGGTAACTGATAACTTTGTATCCTCTCTTTCACACAAGTCTATTCTATGCCCTGATGTTGGTGCTGTTGTTTATCATTGAATTACATTTGAATTTTGAACATAAAAGTAGTACCAATATATTTGTGTTTGTATTTGTATATTTATGTGTGCTTTTCAGTTTTCATCTTAAATGTTGGTGCATTTGACAATTTTCTTTATCTTGTTTCCTGATGGTGCCTGTATCTCTTTTTGTTTATGCTCATTCCCATGTGTGATGCTACTTTTTCTATGGCTGCACCTCCTTGTTTGGTTGTATAGGTAGTTCGTCACAATAGTGTTGAGCAACTTTTGCTCATTGGTCGGATGCTACAAGGAACAGCCAAACTTAGCTGGAGCTTTTCACATCATCCAGCGGCAGCTGGTACCTTCTTCACCTTCATGCTTCTTGGTATTAAGTTCTGCTCATGCCATTCTCAACGGAATTTGCAGAATTTTAGACGTGGGCTTCAACTATTGGAAGATAGATTATACCGGTAAGTGCCACTGGCTTTCTTTCAACCTACACCATTTTAATTTTTTTTCTTTTGAGTCACTGGACAATTCATAGGAAAATATGCTTTGATCTAGGGGGCTTTCCCCTTGTTATAGGAAAATATGATCCCGAGTCTAGGATTGAGTCACTGGACGATTCATATGATCCCGAGTCTGGGATTGAGTCACTGGACGACTCATAGGAAAATATGCTTTGATCGAGGGGGCTTCTCCCCTTGTTATAATTCATGCCGTGAGAATAACCTATGATGAACGTGTGTAACTCATCAAAGGGAGTTCCAACCTTATACTGGTTAGAAGAGAAAGTCTTATGCCTATGTAATTTAATTTGTTTTTTAAGAATTGGAGATCTCATTAAAAATCCCTTCATAATTGCTTGAAATCAGAAAAATAACGAGGTAAAATGCAGAAGGGGAAAAGAGTATCTCAAATTTTATTAATATAGAGGTTATAAAGACCCCCGAGGTTACAAACAACAGAATAGAAACAACATAGAAAACTCAATAACTCATTACAACCACAATCCTAAAATTAATCAATCCCCTTTTTAGTTAACTCATTCGCCTCCCAATTAGTGCTTCTGCATACGACCCAAATCAGAATCTCCTTGCTTCTAACCACAGAAACGATTTCCTTTACTAAGGCTCCAAAAGACAAAGGGCACACTGCATGATCCTTGATCCAAACTACAACATTCCTACAATTACATTCCAGGATCAACCTACCCTTATCAGCCCCCATAGTCGAAGAAAAGAGATCTAAACCTGCTCTAATCGCCTTTAGTTCTATCAAAACCGGGGGTCCGGAACCAATAGGATCCGAGAAGGAACCTAAAGTTTGACCTTGGGAATCCCCGATTAAACCTCCAATTCCACCCTTACTCCAATTTCAATTTACGGCGCCATTCACATTCAACTTCAAAAAAACCTTCAAGGGGTGGGGACCAAACCAAAGATGCCAAAGAAAGTGAACGATACTTCCTAGAAATAGGACTGGAATCAACTATCGAAGGGTCACCAATCAGAGAGTCTAAATGGATTACAAACTCAGGATGCTTAGTTGAAAACCATGAAGCAAGATGAAATCTTGCTAGAAAAAAAAGGCGAGGGGAATCAATAATTTATTCTCAAAAATTACAGAATTTCTAAGTTTCCATAAAGACCACACAATTACTCCCAAAATGAAAGGGAGATACATGATTTATGGGCCAGAGCTTTCCAAGCTAACAATAGGGTGATGAGGTCTTTTGGGAGAGCAATGGAAATTTTTCAGAACTGAAGAAAATGATTCTAAAGTGCCTAGGCAAAACTACATTTAAGGAGTAAGTGAGAGACTGGTTGGGGAAACATCCTACATAGAGGACACAACTGATCAGCCACTCTCGAAACACCACGTTTAAACAATTCTGATTTAATCGCCACCCTACGATGAAGAACCTATCATAAGAAAGTCTCCACCCTTGGAGGGGCTAAACCAACCCAGACGTGGTTTTTCCAAAAATTGTCTTCACCTTCCATACAAGATATTAAGTTCTTGCAGGATTTAACAGAATAGGTTCCTTCGCCATTCCCAGTCCATCGTTAAAGTTTTCTTCAAGAAAAAAGTTGCTCAAAAGAGACATGAGCTTTAGCCATTGATCAAGCTCCCAGTGGCAAAGATTTCTTCTAACTTGGACATCCCATTCCCACCCCATGGAACCAAAACTTCCCAATTCTGCGACTTTCCCGCCTTTGTTGGTCGAAAGAGTGGATATTCTAAGAAACTGGAATTGTAGAGAAGAGCCCCCAATCTAGGAATCGTGCCAAAAAATGATCATTCTGTCATTCCCCATTCGAATTTGAGTGTGATTTTGAAAATAAGACCCAAACTTATCCTCCTTCACACAATTGTTTACAACCCCTCTTCACATACCAAGAAAACTCTGGGAATTGAAGATTATTAAGACACAAGGATTGAAAGTCAATATTGTAACAGCTGCAGATCATCTTGTCCCACAAGAACTCCTAATCCGAGCCAAATTTCCACGCCCATTTCCCAAGCAAGGCTTGCTTCAAAAGTTTGAGATTGGCTACACCCAATCCACCACACACCTTTGATTAACATAAATAAGACCGCTTGACTCAGTGAATCCAGTTTTTCTCATTGCTGCCACTCTAGATAAACCTGGCCATAATTGAGTTCAGCTTCTTATAAACCGAAGACGACATTCTAAATATAGACAGGTACTAAATTGGCAAGGCTATTAATACAAATTGTAAGTGTACCAGTCTGCCTGCCAAAGATAAAGTAGAAGCCTTCAATCCTGCCAACTTTTCATAGAATTTTTGAATAACAGGTTCCCATAAAAGTCTCGAATTTTTTTGGCCCCAAGCGGTAATCATAGGTATTCTAAAAGGAAAAAAACCCACCGATACACCAGCTTCAGAGGCCCATGACCTAAGGTTTTCTTCCTCAACATTAATTCCAAACGGCTTACTTTTAGAAGAATTCAATTGGAGCTCCGACATCAACTCGCAAAGCTCTCATAACATTAAGGGTCTAACCCCTCGATGCATTACAAAAAATGATTAAGTCGTCTGCAAACTGCAAGTAAGATAGCAAGAAAGAATTCTTCGATCTGCCCATAGAAAACTGTTGAACAGACCCACCTTCATTGCCTTTGCCAGTATCAAATACAGCACCTCTCCTACCAAATTAAACAGCAGAGAAGATAGAGAGTAGCATTGACGTAGACCTCTAGCCATCTTAAAATCCTCCGATGGTGAACCATTTACAAGCATAGAGATGGAGGCTGATGAGATGCACTTTTCAATCCAAGAAATCCAACGAACACCAAAACCCATTTCCAGCATGGTTAGGAGTAAGATTAGCCATTCAATGGAGTCGTACGCCTTTTTGAAGTCAACTTTTAGCACTAAACCCATAAGGCCTTTCTTCCTCCAATAGTCAATCCCTTCATTCACTACAAAGGAATAGTTGAGGATATGTCTCCCCAGGATAAAAGCAAATTGAACTGGGCTAATGATAGAATTGATACAAGACCTTAGTCTCCTAGATAGCACCTTAGACAAAATCTTATAAAGGCCACCCACCAAACTGATAGGTCTGTAGTCCTCTATGCCTTCTGGATTAGACTTTTTTGAAATCAAGTTATGAATGTATGGTTGATCCCATCCTCCCATCTTTTGGCCGAGTAAAGTCTTTAAAAAAATTCAAAATAAGGTCCTTGAGGTTTGGCCAAAATTTCTTGAAGAAACCCATATTTAATCCATCCGGTCACGACGCTTTATTACTATCAGAGTAAGCTATGGCCTTCCGAATCTCCTCTTCCAAAAAATGATCTTCTAAAAGGGCAGCCTGTTCATTAGACAATTTGGAAAAAGATAGGTTCATCTCCTCAATCTCCAAAGGGGAGTTGTTATAGACTTTCTTATAAAAACCATTAATGAAATTCCTAATTAGCTTAGGATCCGATATAACATTCCCATCAACCTTGAGAGAATTAATGGAATTTATCCTCTTTCTGATCGAGGCGCGATGTGAAAATACCTCGAGTTCTGATCTCCATCCTTAATCCATTTTGCCCTTGAGTTTTGGTGCCAAATACTTTCTTCTATGCGATATAGATTTCAAAGTTCCTTCATGTATAAGGTCAAAGCCTTCCAATTACTTGATGAAGACGCTCTTTGTTGAAGAGCTGATTCCAGGTCCAGGATTTTTCTTTCCAAAACTCGGATTGATTCTGCTGACCTTTTAGAATTGCTCCCCGAGCATCTTTTAATCTATGATTTGGTACCTTTAAGGACACTTAAAATACCCACCGCTTATTTTCCGAAACCAGATTCTTTATCTTTAGCTTTACCATGTTAACAAAATTGACATCTTCCAAAAGATAGCTATAGAGACAAAAAGGTTTCGGATCTCAATTTACGTCATCATTACCCAACTCTATTGCATTGTGGTCCAATAAAGATTTTGGATGAAGCCACTGAGTGATGTTTGGAAAAATTGTCATGAAGTTGCTATCCACCAAAAAACGATCGAGTCTGACCCAACTGGGATTTTCCTTGTAGTTACACCAGATGAAGGATCCCCAATAAGAGGAAGATCAACAAGGTTAGACTTGTTAATGAAATTCCGAAAGACATTGATGCTATGCCAATTCTGTGAAACCCCAATTTTTTCTCAACTGATAAATACGAGTTGAAATCACCTCCAACACAAAGAGGAACTCTTGCCTATTCAATGTAGGAGAATACTTCCTCAAAAAAAAAAAAAAACCTCCTCCTCTCCAGCTACCGGACCATAGATGTTGATGAACCACACCTAAACTTTTTTTCCTTGATAATCCCCAAAACAACAATAAGACGACTATGAATAAATTGATCTTAGCTTCAAAAAAAATTCATCCCACAAACTAATTAAATCCCCAGCGGCACCAATAGTAGGTGAAAAGCAATGACCATGTAAACTATTCCCCTTCAACATTCTTAATAAAGCCGGTTTAAAAAAAGAAGTTTTAGTCTCCTGTAGAAATAAGAATCTTGGTTTTCTCTTAATTACCAGTCTCTTAACCGCCCTAGATTTTTCTTTCCTGTCCAAACTCCTGATATTCCACGAGATGATAGAAAAAATTGACATAATTGAAAAGAGAAAAATGACCTGGAACCACCAAAGGATTATTTACTATCTCTTCTAGCCTTCTCATTCTCCATTCTCACCACTTTATCAACCAAGCTTTGTTTCCAACAGATACCCAACAAATTACTTACCTCTCAAGTGTTCAGTACCTCCTGAAGATGTTTTGAGGCGACTAGAGACGAATTTGTGGAACTATTGTCTTCCTTAAGTGAAATCCTTAAGACTCCCCTTCTCTATCTTTTGTAAACCTTCTCAAAAATATCAGTTCCCTGCCCACTGCTTGATCGTGCTCTGACTGAAATAAAAGTTTGACCTGGGTTGAGATTTCTACTAAGGCTATTCTCTAGATCCAACCCATTATGAAAAGAAATATCACCGGGCCCAGTTGGATTATTATTATTATCAAATGGCAATATAGTATAATTGGGGCCACGATTATAGGCTTGATAGTGGGTTGATCAAGCCCAGAAGGAGGGTCAATTATATTTTCTCTTAAGCCCAGACCCGCATATTCCCCAACAACGATGTTCTGGCCGCCCTGGGAAACTAGTAGTATGGCATTTATATTTGCATTATTACTATTTCTCCTCACCTCAATGATGGCTGACTAGATCATGCCGCATCATTGATATCAGAATCATTCCTTGGGTTGCCACGTGTTCTACTCTCGTCCAACCACGACATCACTCTGTCTTGTGATTCAAGATACAATGGTTGGCTTTCCACCCCCGTCTGGGCGCAACAACCACCGTAATCTGAGCACTCCGACGCCTCTGAAAGCCAAACATTTTCAGTTTCTTTTTCGGATTCCATATCAAAAGTAGCCGTCGGGCCTAGAGGACCAGTCTTGATACTAATAAAAAACGTTCTGCCCAAAGAGTAAATAGAAATCGACCTTGTCAAGGGACTCGCCGCTCTTATAATCAATTTGGCGACAACCGGGTCTTCCTTCAACCTTGTGGCCTCCAAAATACATACTAACTTGCCCCATTGGTTTGCCAATTTTGAAAAGAAAGACTCCTGCCAACAGTTTAAAGGGACTCCAAAGAGGTCCACGGTGCAAAAAGCCATGGGAATATTATTCTCCTGAGCTAAATGATCCAACCGGTCAAAACAAAACGATAATTCAGATTTCTTATTCAACTAAGAATCTCACAGCTTTCACGTCAAAACCATCATTGTACAGGACCCTCTGAACAAACTCGAGATCGAACGTTGCTTTTGTGATCCCAGTTAGGGAAAGCTTGACCCATCCTAAATCCTTTAGGGGAAAGAAAAGCTTTGACATCTCCTTCTTACCTCCTCCATCCATTCCAATACCCGTTGAGGGGTGAATCTTCGAGGGAGAGTTATCTGACTGTAGCGCTTCCTTATACGATCTGTTGTCTCTGAAACTTCCCAGAGAAGAGTCTCGTCTCCTTATTGCCGTCCTGCCTCTTTCACTAACCGAAAAATGACCATTCACTTCCCTACCCTGCACCGCTTCACCATTACGAACTCTCTGGTATTTTGCTTTTCTCACCGAGATCACCCTTCCATCGAGTGCACCATCCACTCCTAATGGCGTTGAGGAGGTCCCTCTCACAGGCGAATTGGACAAAAGCAAAAGTAGAGCTGACCTGGGTTTGTTGTTGACCAACAGGATGAAAATTCTTACGACCTTGCCATGAGTTTTGAAGAACTCCCAGAGTGTTCTCCTCGAAATCCTTTTGCTCAGATTGTTGACGAAAGCTGTCCAAACCTCTTCGGTGGAAAACGACTTTTCCCCTCCCCTAACTTAACCTCTCGTCATTTTTTTTTTTTTGAAAGTGGATTGTAGCTCAAATTAGGAAACCAAATGTAATTTCATATGAATTTGGGAATTCTCATTTGTTAAAATTAATTCAAATAAAAAAATAAAGAAAAAAATTGTCACCGAACTCCCCATGTAATTAGAATAAACGACTGACTTCACTTTATTGTTGCAATCAACCTCTTTAAATAGATGTTACATTGGTTTATTTGTTTGAATAAAAGACTTAAACTAATGAAATCAAAAATAAATATTCCTAATTTAAATAAAGAATATTTCATGATACCATTAAAGTACTAGCAAAAGTAGGCAACCGTAACCCAATGATCGCATTTCCTGGTTTCGTAGAATCTCAGCAATTTAGTGCTGCAGTTATTCTTAAAATTGTTTTCCCCCTGTAGTAAAGAACTTAAGAATAATTGTTTCAGTTTTTTCTTAGATACATACATCATTTACCTTTGTATATTTTCGAAAATTACGTGTCACTGAACTATGGCTGTTTTTATTGCCCAGAATGTTGAGAGAAGGTCCATGTTTTAAAGGCAACTGTTTTCCCTTTCCCTTTTCTATTTATTTTCCTTTTCTTATAAGGGGAGGGGGAGGGGGAGGGGTAGGGGTTATCCAGGGTTTGAACTTGGGACGAGGTGTCAACTGAAGACTTGATACCAATGCAAATCCTTTGCCACTACACCAATGGCTTGTTTGACACTGTTGCATTTTTTAAATTGGAATTTTGCTATGCATTTGGCACTTACTGGGCCCATTTTATTTAGCTTTCACCACGAGGACATCTTTTTTTCCAAATGGAGTTCAAATCCATTGCCCATGTTTTCATATATTTCCAAAACATTAATACAGATTTTCATTGCTTCTGTGTTTTACCATTTAGAAATGCTTATGAGTCCCGTTTGTGAGACATACATTGCCAGTGATGAATATCAAGATATTTGGAAAATATATTATTGAAGATGGAGTTTGTATTCTGAATATCTTGGGGTTTCTTTCATCTCCAAAACAATCAAGTTCTTTGGGCTTTTGGTATTAAGGAGTGAGAGTAATTTGATTAAATTAAGGAGGATTCAGCAACCAAGGCTTGGTGTAGTGATTGTACTTGTAACCCCTTTTAGGAGTCTTAAGGTCCTTAAGGCTCAAAACCTCCTTCCGCCCTTAGCTTCCTCATATGCACTAAAAGAAATTAAGCTGAGTTTGAACATTTATTTGTATACACACATATACAATGATACTCTTTTCCATGTATTTGTCTGCCATTGCCATAGCAACAGGTATTCTGTGTACGTCTGTGTTCTAATTTCAGTTAAGCTTACTCACATACCTTTGCATTTTTATCTAAAGTTGTTTTTGCTGCATGTAGGGCCTGTTTGGGATGGTTTGCCTATGATGCTCAGTTTTATGACATAAACAATATGAATTTTGCTCAGACTGAGGCTCAAGCTGTTCAGTATTTTTGTAATGAGATGGTAAATTCTCTGCAATCTGATTCCAAGGTCCGTGTACAGGAGAATGAAGACACTTTGGCGGTAAGATGGTCATCATTTTGCCACTTTTTTTCAGGCCTTTCAACCTTGATTAAGATACTCTGTTTATGGATTGTTCTGGTTATTCCTAAAGTTAGTTAAATTTTTGCAGAATGATGAATATCACCCAGTCTGGGGGCAAATGGACAACTATGCAGTGGGAAGAGAAAAGCGAAAGCAGCTGCTTCTAATGCTGTGTGAGCATGAAGCTGATAGGCTTTTTGTTTGGGCACATCCTGTTTCAAAGTATTTTCAGCCGAATATAGTTGTTCATATTTGATCCAACTTTATTTATTTGATGGATACTTTTGTTGGTCTTCATTATTTTAAAAAATGTGGTTTGTATTATATATGTATTCAGGGAACCCATGCCTTCTCGGGCCAAACTCACTGCAGAAAAATGGATCGAACATGCCAGGACTGCTTTCTCAGTGGATCCCCGGATTGCTTTTTCCTTGGCCTCAAGGTTTCCAACAAACACGTCTCTAAGGGCGGAAATAACTCAGCTAGTCCAGGTATGCTTTTTCTTGCATGGATTTACTTGAACTGGAATAGAAAGAATCCAAAACTTATAAATTACAACATTTTCATTAATTATGTAGGTAGTAACTAGATGATCCTATTCAGTTTGTACATTGTCATTGTAGTTTTATGCTGAGCATTCCAGACACTCGTTGATTTGTCCTTTCTGTTCTTCCCCTACCATTGTTATTTCTTTTTCCATCATGATGATCTTAATCGAGTTTCTGTCATTTCTCATACAGTCAAACATATTGGACATCCGTGATATACCCGAGGCATTGCCATTTTTTGTCACCCCAAAGGCAGTTGATGAGAATTCGGTACTTCTGCAACAATTGCCTCACTGGGCTGCTTGTTCAATTACGTTAGCTCTTGAATTTCTTACTCCTCTATATAAGGGTCATCCACGTGTCATGGCTTATGTTCTAAGGGTTTTGGAGTCCTATCCACCAGACCACGTAACATTCTACATGCCACAACTCGTGCAATCTCTGCGGTATGATGAAGGGGTGAGTGATCAATTATGATATAGGCATTAATTGTTTATATTTTGTGTTTTATTGATTAGGTGCAATGCTAGGGGTTTTAACCTGATAACAGGTGGGTCTTAAGTGTATCTTCTTGGTGATTATATTTAAGCGTTGATTGATGTTCCTATGTCAATTTTGATACAAGATGTTGCACAATACAAGCCAATTTGAGCATGATATATCCTTTGTGCTAGAAGTGACTAATCAGTACTGTCTACTTGAGTTCAATTAACCATCATGTAGATATACAGCAGCAGTGCGTATTTGTCAAAATTTAGCATTTGGTCAGAAACTGACTTCTTATTCCTTCTACACAAACACCACACAAATGATCTTAATCAGATTAGCAATGTGTAAATTGATAAATGTAAAGCGATCAGCAACTTGAGTTGTTGGATACACAAGTGTTTCATCACGGGGTTGATATCCTGCATGTCCCTAATGGCCAGAATTGCAAACCCCAATTAGCTTTTTGCTTACACTGCCTCGTATTTTTTTCACTTTTCTTAATTTTGGAATTAATGATTGTTCATTTTTGCAGAGGGTAGAAGGATATTTGCTTAGAGCAACTAAAAAAAGTGACATATTTGCACACATTCTAATATGGAGTCTTCAGGTGTGAAAATTTTATAAATTCTCAATGAGACAGATTCCTTTTTTTAGTGAGCTTTTGATGAAACATTTGACCATCTTCACTTTTCATTACATCACTTTATTATCATATGCAACTCCTGTGCCTTAATTTGTGATGGCAGGGAGAGGAACTTGAAGAGGGGTCAGAAGCAGCAATACTAGCAGGACCACCCGATGAAAGGGTATGTCCATCTCAGTGTTCTCTTTTTCTTGAAAGCATGTTACGACTTCCATGAATGCTTGAAAGTAATACTGTTTATTTCCTTGCAAACGTGGCTGGTTTTTGGGCCATTGGTGGGTTAATTGTGGTTGAATCACACTAATCTGCTTTTATAAGCATCCTGTTTTTATAATCTAAGAAGAAAATAAGAATGAAAAATTACAGAAACGTATGGTAAAGAATTAATTAAACTCTTATTTGCATATATACTGGTCCAATAGGACATAAGGGTGGGTGTTGCTCGATCATGTTAAGAGAGTCAGCTGAGTCGTCTCAGATTGGGAACTGTTCTGATAGAACTAAGCTTATGTTGAATATTTGGTTAACACGATGGTTCAGATACAATTAATATGTTGTGAAAACATGTAGTGAAGTTCCATTTTCTATAACCTTCGGTTCTCTGGCCATTGACTTGTATACATTCTCTCATTCCAGGCTAAATATTTTCAAGAGCTGCTACCAGTTGTTCGGCAACGTATTATCGATGGTTTCGGACCCCAGGCCCGTGACGTGTTTGAAAGAGAATTTGATTTCTTTGATAAAGTTACATCCATTTCCGGTGTCCTATATCCTATTCCAAAGGAGGAACGCCGGGCTGGCATCCGGAGGTATATCTCTATTTCTTAATGGTTTTGGCTTGTGTCATGTCTGATCTCGATTTTGCAATTAAAACTGGTGGTTGCATGTTTGCTACTATTACAGGGAATTAGAGAAAATTCAAGTAAATGGAAAAGACCTTTATTTGCCAACTGCTCCTAATAAGCTTGTTAGAGGTATTAAACTTGATAGTGGAATACCATTACAATCTGCGGCAAAAGTTCCTATCATGATCACCTTCTATGTCATTGATAAGAATGGTGACGAAAATGACGTAATGCCTCAGGCTTGTATTTTCAAGGTAAACTGCATTTGAGTTTATCAAATTGACTTCCCTAATCTTATATTTTTCCAACTAGTTTTAGAAATCTAAAGCCCTCGTGAATTCTTTGTCCACCCATTGGTGTTGCTCTGTTACTAATTCTGCAGAGTGGAATACACAGCCTCCAGCACCGAAAGGCACTTTCCTTGGTTTCCAGAAGCTGTGGGAGTTTGACTTGTATAAATATATCTTTTGATTCTTCTGGATGACACAAACCCCAACTCTTTCTTATTATTATATAAACCAAACTAAAGCCCATTGGTAATAACTGGAGGACTCAACTTGAATATAAGATCACAGGAAACCCAACATTTAACACCACTTCAAACTTCTTGTATATCAACAGCGGCCTACATAAGCACAACCTCACAGGGGTCGCCAGTATCACATTGTCCTAGGCACGAACAATAGAGTTCACCTGGTCTCTGATACTCGGTTGAGTATCTAACCTGAAACAATTGCTAATAGGTTGAGAGCATGACTTGACTATAAGACCACAAGCTCAAAAAATGTGAGATGATAACACTTGTTAAGGAACTGGTTGCATTTTTGTACTTCACTTTCTAGTCGTTGGTTTTCAGATCTTAATATATATGGTCCCAGATTCCAATATTGTACTTCGTATAACTTTCTCGTTATGCTGGTCGAAATCTTAGAGTCCTGATTTTTTTATATAATGTTGTCATTTTTTTTAATAATTTACTTTCTATTCAAGGTTGGAGATGACTGTAGACAAGATGTTCTTGCTCTCCAAGTCATATCTCAATTAAGAGACATATTTGGAGCAGTTGGACTTGATTTATATTTATTCCCGTATGGGGTTCTCCCAACTGGTCCAGAGAGAGGTATAATTGAGGTGAGTATATCATCTATTCCGTTAAGTTTTGTGCGTATTTTGCTTCATTCTGGTTATTCATTAAATATATTAATACTGCTTGTGCCGTGTTGCCGGAAAAGATCTCGGCAACTGTTCCTAAGGTACAGTAATGAATTCTTTACTAAACGAGTTGTTTTTCTCTCCCTTGGCGTAGGTTGTGCCCAACACACGAAGCAGAAGCCAAATGGGTGAAACAACTGATGGTGGTTTGTATGAGATTTTTCAACAGGATTTTGGGCCTGTTGGCTCTCCTAGCTTTGAAGCTGCACGCAGAAACTTTATAGTTAGCAGTGCAGGTTATGCTGTCGCTAGTCTTCTACTTCAACCCAAGGATCGACACAATGGAAACCTTCTTTTTGACAAGTATGGCTCTCTTATTCCCTTGACATTTTAGAAATGGAAGAATACTCATATATAAATAATTAATATTGAAAACATGATAACCAGATGACTGATGGACCTGGTTAGGTCTGCAATCAGTGACAAATCATTCTACCTCCACTAGAAAAAGATTATGAGCAACCAAACATTGCATTAAAACATAGAAAACTCTAACTATGCTCATGTCCTGTCCAAATAACAGACTTTGGACTAACCTCCTCAGGAAAATTAAAATAACCAAAAACTGAAATTATTGTGATATGCAGTTCGGGGAGGCTTGTTCATATTGATTTTGGTTTCATCTTTGAAATATCACCTGGTGGAAACATGAGGTTCGAGAGTGCACATTTCAAGTTGAGCCATGAGATGACTCAATTACTGGATCCATCCGGAGTTATGAAAAGTGAAACATGGGATCACTTTGTAAGGTAAATCCACTTTTTTTTTTTATCGCCTTCTCATGTACGTGAATTTTGAGAAGGTTGTTTGTGAAAATGGCTGCGCAGCTTGTGTATAAAGGGGTACCTTGCCTCTCGTCGATACATGAACGGGATAATCAATACGGTGATGCTAATGCTAGACAGTGGATTGCCATGCTTCAGCAGGGGAGATCCCATCGGGAATCTTCGCAAGAGATTTCATCCCGAGATGACGGAGCGCGAGGCTGCCAATTTCATGAAAAGTGTATGCGTAGATGCTTACAATAAGTGGACCACTGCTGGCTATGACCTTATACAGTATCTACAGCAAGGCATTGAGAAGTAAATGGGAAGAACATCATTTTTTAATGTGCATCAAAATATTTGTATTTTTCTAATTATTCCCCTCCCCCTCCCCTCTTTTTCCTTCTGTAGTTTCCATTTTCACGAGGAATTCCCCCCAAAATAATGCTATGAAATGATAAAAGAAGTCGCATAATAATAAGCTCCCTCACACTCACACATGCTGTGATGTTGACGAGGAGAAGATTGTAATAATGATTAGTAATAATGTATTGTGATAATGAGAATTGAAGTTCTTTGTTACATGGTCCTTGTTAGGCAATTTGTTAAAGTATAGCTTTATAAATGAAATTAGCTACTGTTTGAATTAACAATTCGTACTGCCTATTGGTAATATGTTATATTTATAATAAATAAAAATAAATTCAGAATTTAAATCTTAAAGTGTCGGATATTAACAATTAAAAAAATCATTGCATCGTATAATTGAAAAAGTCCTCCAAGATGATTTCTTATTTCTAAACAAGTATAGGCTATAAGACATTCATGTATGAATCTGAAAGCTTGGAAAGTTGAAGTGAAATGTAGAGAGCAGACATTAGTGACCTACAGAAGTGTCCAGGGTTTGATGTTGAGATTGGAGGAGCCATACGTGGAGTCATTTGAAATCAAGGAGGGCACCTTTCTGCCACGGAAAACTAGGATTGATAGGATTCATAAAGTGGGATCTTTTGGCAACATCAAGATTGCTAAGGGCAGCAGCCTCATTTTGGGTTTTTGCTGCTGTGAAATTTAACTCCACACTTAGATAACTTACTGAGCCGAAAGTTTCCATCGTTGGTTTGTGCGAGTAAAAAACATGTTTTCGACAGGGGTAGTTCACTTTACGGTTTAATCGAATTAATCGATGGAAGCAAATTAGTTTAGTTAATTTGGTTGATCACTTAATTAGTTCGATCGATAAAGGATTAATATTTTTTTCAATATTTAGTTAACAGTTAATTTGGTTCGAAATCAATTGATTAATTGAATTAACCAAACTTAAATATTAAATATATTATATATATCAAATATTTATTTTAAACTCAAACCCATCAAGAATTAAAACCAATTATTTTTAACCACATTGTACTTATTAAATTATCAATATCTAATTAAATTTTAACCCAAATAAAAAATATCTCTATTATATTCAAATTAATTTAATTAAAAAATTATTTAAGAATTTATGTTAATTCGATTAACCGACTAAAATAACCGAAAACTACTCGGTTCAATTAACATTTAAAAAACATTTCGATCAACAATTAATGAAAAAAGATTTAACTAATTCGATTAATAAAACATCGCAATGATGAAATTAACTATTTGAATACCTCTATTTCCCTACGTCTCTATCATACTTTTGCCTTCACGTCAAATATCTCTTAACAGAATGGGACTACTCTTTGAATTGAAATTTGCTTTAAAACAACCATATACCCTTCCCACTCCAATTTCTTTTATAAATTATATATAAAGAATATTAATATCACTTTAATATAATTAGTATAGAATTTTAATCTTTATTCACTTAAAATAAAAATAATAATTTTAACTTTTTTTATCCTTAATTTCACTGTCGGTGAACATAATCCATCCGCTCCATGATCTATGGACAAATAAATACCATATGATTTTTTTCAAACGTTTCTATGCCTCTACTTATTTACACGTCTAACGTTTCTTTATACCTTATAAATTTAATCATAAATAAAATAATAATTTGAGTTAACTCCATCCATCTGAATTTAGTAAAGAACATTTAAGTAAAACTGTTAATAAAGTTTAGGTTGGTATATTCTTGAAAGGTTTGAAAAAGTAATTTTATTTGATTAAAGGGGATGAAAATGTAAAGTTTTTGTTTTCCTACTTGCATTTGCATAAAAGTTTTTTCTTTTCACAACGACACGCTTACCATTCCCATCTCAAGCTTCATTTTCTTTGGGACATATTATTTGAAAAAGGAAAATAAAAAATATTTATAAAAAAAAGGCTATTTTCTTCGCCACATAATCTAAAGCCTTACTTAGTAACAGTGTTTCCTAACTGAATCTGACCATTACTCGTTCCATCACCACCGTTAACTTCCTTCCTCTTCTTCATTTCCTTGAGCTTCTTAGCCTCTTTCCTCCACCCAATGAATTTACCAAAAAGCCCTTCCATTTCCTCCAGGGTCTTCCCCTGTGTCTCCGGATAACACGTGTAGAAAAACAAGGTCGCCGCCGTCGCGATCCCGGCAAACAAGAAGAACGCGCCGCCGATAGATATTGCCTTGTACAATGAAATGAAAGTCATGGATATCACACCGCTGGTCACCCTGTTTACAGCCACTCCCATACTCGCTCCTTGGGCGCGTAGCCTCAACGGGAAGATCTCGGAGCTGTAGACCCATGTTATGGGCCCCATACCAACGGAGAAGAGCGCCACGTAAGCCAACACCATCGTGATGCATAATACGATGGCCCATGTTATTTTCTCGTCGGAATGATCGATGATGGTTAACGAGAATCCGAGCGTTGTCAAAGACGCCACCATGCCGATTATGCTGCTGAGGAGCAACGGTCGCCGACCGATCCTGTCGAGTAAGAAGGTAGCGATCAAGATGGAGATCGTTTTCACGAATCCGACGGCTACGGTGGCCAGTAGCAAATGGTCGGACGACTTGATACCGGCTTTCTCGAAAATCCTCGGACTGTATAAAACGACGGCGTCTATGCCGGAAGCTTGCTGGAAGAAATGAATACCAATGCCGCAAAGCAATATGTGGCGAACGGCGGGTGTGGGGTATAAAAGTAATTCTTTCCATACACCTTCGCCGTGGGATTGTTTTGGGACATGAACGATGTCGTCGGTACAGTCTTGTGGGATTCCGGCTGCTGCTTTGATGTCACTGAGTCTAAGCTCAGCTTCTTCAACGGTGTCCGATGTTTTGTCGAGGACTTTCTTGGCTTCGCCGAGTCGCCCTTGCATAACCAGCCAACGCGGCGACTCGGGCATCGCTAAAACACCGACGGCCAAGAAAACCGATGGTATTGCTCCGACGCCGAGCATCAGCCGCCACCCCAAGTGTAATCTCAACTTGGAAAATGCATAGTTGGAAACATATCCTAGTAATATGCCGCCATTGATGAACACCTATTAAGCAAAATCATCACCCAAGTCAGATAAATAACTTACAGTATCAAACATATACAAGTCATAGAGTTTTGATACCTCGGGGAATGAGGTGAGGAAGCCACGAGAGGAAGCGGGGGAGACTTCGGCGGTGTAAACGGGAGCAATCATGAGGGCATATCCGACGCCGATTCCGGCAACGAAACGACCCACCATTAAGAATGCGTAGCTGGTAGCGAATCCCATGAGGAGTGCTCCCACGAAGAAAATGGCACCGGCAAAGACTATAGTGTAACGACGGCCGAGCCAATCGGAGGTCCTACCGGCGGCGCATGAACCCACTAAACAGTACACGTTCAGAATACCCATAACGATTTCAGCTTGAACGTCACTGATTTTGAGGTCCTTTTGTATGAAGATGATAGCTCCACTCATTACACCAATATCTACACAAGCAGATCATGCAAAAATCAACAAAAGGAAAAGAAAAATATTCATAAATAAAAAAAACAGAAATTTTCCATGGTAAAGTTTTCAACTTTACGTACCATAACCAAGTAAGATTGAAGTTAAGGAAGCAAGTATGGCGCAAGCAAAAGCAAACTTGTTTCTTTTAGGTTTCTTTGGAGGCTCGAAACCTGCAAGAGTTTTGTTGTCTGCTATAGCTGGTTGAGTTGCCATGTTTGGTAGCCTAGAAAAGGAGATGGGAAAGTGGAAGGAAAAATTCAATTGGTGCTAGAGAGGGAATATAGAAAATTAGAGATTCAGAGGTGCCATGAATGGGCAGTGCTGAGATGCAGAGTTTTCTTAAATAGAGCACAATTGTATGAACACTCTCACATTAAATTAAACTCATAATTCACCTTTGGTGTTGCTGTATTATAAGACTCACGTGCAAGCTAGCTGTCTTTGTAATAGTGGTACGACAATCCAGCTCAGTTCGTAGAGCACAAGGCTCTTAATCTTAGAGTCGTGGGATCGAGTCTCACGAAAGGCATTTTATAATTCGAAGGTCTCATACGGAAGCTGTTCTCAACATGGCGTTGGGGGCAGCCTACTATCCTACCTCCCCCTTACCTCATTATATATGGGAATGAGGGTCAGCTAATTTATTGTGTTTAGGTATTTCTATTTTCTCTACAATCCATTTTTGTCCCCTTTTTTTTTTACATTATATAGTATATTTGATAATATATATAATAATTTAAAATATATATAATATATATAATTTTTAAAGATATGAAATAGTTTTTGAAAACATATAATATATAGTTTTTAAAATCGATTTTTAAAATCGATTTTTAAAATCGGTTTTTGAAAATATATATCATATAGTTTTTGAAAACATTTTTTTGAAAACATATAATATATAGTTTTTAAAAAAACAATTTTGAAAAAATATATAATATAGTTTTTGAAAACATATTTTTGAAAACATATTTTTGAAAACATATAATATATAATTTTTTAAAAAAAGGTTTTGAAAACATATATATTATAGTTTTTGAAAACATATTATTTTGAAAACATATATATTTATAGTTAAAAAAAGGTTTTTGAAAACATATATAATATATATAATATTTGAAGATATATTATATATATTTTTAAATATATTATGTATTATATAGTTTTAATACACATATTTTATTTTCTATTTTTATCTTTCTTTTTATTTATTTATTTATTTATTTATTTATTTTATATAATTATTTTCATGTCCAAATTAGGATCTACGTCGAAAAAAGGTAAAACTCGATGTCTTTTGGTTTAGATCTACATCGATAGAGGCGTTTTCTTGGGATTTGGGGCTCGGATCTTCTTTAGGGGGGTTGAGGGGAGCATTTTAGGTTAGCTTAGTATTTTTCCGGCCAATGGATGTGGTGGTCGGCACGGCGGATGGCGGCGATGGGGCTCCACCAAAAGGTGGCCGACCATTCGGCCAATTGGTTTGATTGAGAGGAAATAGAGAGAGAAGGGAGTGTTTTTTTTAGAATTAGGATGAAATGATTTTTTTAAAGGTTTTAGAGCTATTTATAGGGAGGGCTTTAGTGTAATTACAAGAAAGATAAATTATTTCCGCAGTCTCTGGTATTTTGAAGTGTAATTCATTTGATCACTTGTTGTAGATTTGCCCTTGAATATTTATTCAATTTAATCCCTATTTATATTTCTTATATTTTGTAAATTGATCCCCTAACTTTTATTTTTCTCCTTGCAGCTTCCAATTAACTTAAATTTGACCCTTAGATTCAATTGTATTCCAATTTAATCCTTCTTTAATATTTCTCTTAATTTAATATTTGTTTATTATTTTTCATTTTTATTATTTATTATTTTTTTAATATTAATTTGTTTTTTTAGGACAATTCTAATTGATCAAAGGTAAGTAATTCAGATCGATCTTTTAAATTTTAATTTAACTTTTAATTATCGCAATTAAGACAACCGAAAAATCAAATTGATACCGAAAGGGCAGTATAAGGGCGCTAATCCTTCCTTGACTGTAATCGACTCCTAAATCCGATTAATTTATGGTAAAACGAAGATCAGACAAATGGTAAGTGAATGTGTCCATTTAACCTAATTTTAAAAGACTGGTGGCGGCTCTAACACATTAATTCAAGTTAAAACCCGATTCCGAGCCCACCGAATGATGGTTAGGACAACACCCACATTACAAGCCATGTAAGATCAAATTTCAGATTAACGTTAGTTATGATTAAAATGATATTTCTGTTAATATATCATTAATTTAAATATTTTCATTTTACATCTATAGTAATAATTGCATCCATTATATAAAAACTGAGGACGAGAATTTAAATTTGACATAGTAGGGAGACTAAACTCATATTTTCCTTTAAAAATTATAATATCACATTACATTTATTTGACATGTGATTGGTGTTACCATCATCAATGTGTAGGGATGGGTATGGGTCGGGCAGATCGGGTTTTTGGACCATTCGACTAAACTCGAGAAGAAAGGGTACTCTACCCGTAACTTGACCCGACGAAATTATAATTTCATCGACCCGACCCAACTTGATTTAATTTTTTTATTTATTAAAACTCACAAATTGCTGGTCTCTTGTTATCATGAAAAGCGGAGTAATCATGAAAGGACGTGAAAGGATTGAGCCTAGTAATCATGAAAGTTGTTGGTATCTTGTGCTGCATTGAAACATCTGCCGGACCAGAAGTTGCTGGCACATGGGTAGGAATAGGGAAAGTAAAAAAGTAAAAAAAATTATGCATTAACTATACGGGTCTGGTAGGATTATTTTAATATAAAACCCGACCCGACCCAACCTGAACCCAAAATGTTTTTAAAAAAATATCGGGTCGGATTAGGTCGGAACCCGTCGGATTCGGGTTTCATGTCCATCCCTATTAATTTGTGGGGTTTTCATTTAATTTTATATAGATTTGGAGCCACAAGTTGCCATATTTGTTTTCTTTGCTTTTCCGGGAAGTTCTGTTGTGCGGCGGTTAAAAAACGGCTAAAAAACGACGTGACTGGTTAAACAAGTGACCGATTAAAATTTAGACCGGTTATGTTATATCATTTAACCGTATATCATCAATTATAGGTTATAATGTATAGTAGCGCTTATATAATAAAATAGTACAAGTACTTATATATATAAACTAACAAGTTATTTACCGATAACATTGCAAATTTACCTATTACATTATAATTATCGATTTCGATGTTTTTGGGATCGATACAATTTTAAATGTATCGACACTTTATGCGTGCACCTCGTTGGACATTAATTTTGGAAAAAAGTATCGACACATATTTAAAAAGTGTAGATATATTATGTTGACCTATTCTCTCATAAAACCGGTATATTTATACCGGTTACATTGTAAATTTACCTATTACATCATAATTATCGGTTTCGATGTTTTTGGGATCGATACTTTTAATAAATGTATCGGCACTTTATGTGTGCACCTCGTTTGGGCATTCATTCTGGACAATAAGTATCGACACAAATTCCACAAGTGTCGATACATTATGTTTACCTGTTTTGTAATTAACCTGTATATTTATGCCGGTTACATTGTTAAAATACCTATTACATTATAATTATTGGTTTCGATGTTTTTGGGGTCGATACTTTTAGAAAATGTATTGACACATATTTTTACCTATTCTCTCATTAAACCGGTATATTTTACTTATTACTTTATAATAATTGGCTTCGATGTTTTTAGGATCCATGCTTACAATAAATGTATCGACACATTTTTTTGGAAACTTTATGTTTGGGAACCATACTGGAAAAAATGTTGGAAAAAAATATGTGTTTATTAATTTTGTCATTAAAAAGTCTATTTTTACCACCTAAATTGTAAATTTGCCTATTACTTTAAAGCTATTGAATTTTGTGGTTATTGTACATACCTAAATATATCCTACGAATTTAATGTTGTACCCACCCTTCAACTACCACTACCAATACCACATCCTATTGAAAGCGCGACTGAAATATGTTGTTCAATGAACCTTTACTTACATCTCCATTAACTCCTGTTGGGACCACTGAACTTGCACAATAAATTTTTTGCCATGGATCATACTGATACAGACAATGTTAAGCCAACCGAGGAATACCATGAAGTACATAATGTTGATGAATCTGACATATTGGTTGGTCAGCTCTTCTCTTCACGTGATCAAGCTTGGTACTTTTACAAGGGATTCGCACGGGAACATGGGTTTAGTGCACATCGGGGAACAACAGAGCTTGACGTGGAAGGGAATGTGAAGACACAATAATTTTGTTGTTCCAAAGAAGGGTTTCGAGTATCAAAAGTCAATATTGTTGATCGTCAACGTGCTCATACGCCAGTCACAAGAACAAGATGCAAGGCTATAGTCGTACTTACAACAACAAATACAAACGATCACTTGGTTATAAGTGTCTTATCAGAAACATAATCATGCATTGTGCACACCTGCTATGACACCATTTATGTATTCTAATAGAGCAATAAGTAAGGCTGATATCGATGAGGAAACAACATTAAAAGAGGTCGGTGTTGTCACGTCACAAGTAATTAACTATTTAACACATTAGGTAGGGGGCTATCATAATGTTGGATTTACACATAAAGACCTCTACAATGCACTTCGAAGAGGTAAAGCAAAGGAAATCGTCGATGGGGATGTGAATGCGCTTATTACTTACTTTGATTATAAGAAACATGATGATCCCGAGTTTTTTTATGACATACTCGGTAGACGAATCAGGGGCATTGTATAATCTTATCTGGTCGGATTCTACATCGAGATCAGATTACACATGCTTCGGTGATGATTAATTCGACAACGTACAAAGATAATTTGTATGGTCGGCCAATTATGCCTATTGTCGGTGTCAATCATCACCATAACACAATTGTGTTTGCTACTGCCATAATCACTGATGAGACGTCACAATCTTTCGAGTGGGTGCTACAAAATTTTTTAGAAGCCATGATGAATAAATCGCCTATTTCAGTTGTCACTGATGGGGATAGGGCAATGCAGAGGGCTATCAAATCTGTTATCCCTTATGCTAAGCACATATTATGTTTTGGCATCTTTCTCGCAATGCACAAGCTAACATTGGTGACCCAAAATTTATAACAACATTCTCAAAATGCATGGCTTCCTGGTGGACAACCGATGAATTTGATATTCAATAGTGTTCGGTTGTTTCAGAATTCAACGTCGAAAAGCATCCATGGGTGATTGAGAATGGAAATACTTGGCAGTTATGGGCACAAGCATTTCTAACCGGTCATTTCTTTGACAATATTCACTCAACACAAAGGTGCGAGTCAATGAATACTTCCCTCGCGATTGCACTGAAATGCAAGAAGACATATTTAGATGTTGTTTGTGCAATTGAAGATGGAATTAGTAGAATACGTATGAACGAGTTAAAAGTGGATTACTTAAGTTCCTATACGAAGCCCTTCTAGATCACAAAACTGGTTGACCTTGAAAGCCATGCTGCTGAGATTTATACACGTGAATCTTTTCGTACATTCCAAGATGAACTTCAACGGGAGACATTGTACCAGATTCAGGAAGAGATTCAGTCTTTATCAGATGAATGACAAAATTATATTTTGACAAAGTACAAAGAAAAAAATAGGACATTTGAAATTAGTTTTGTTGTACGAAAACCCTAAATTGCTCATATAGAAAATTCGAGACCGTCGGACTTCTGTGTCGCTACCAACTTCATGTTTTGAAGCACTTGGATTACACATATTTGCCCATATCTTTGATTCAAAGTAGGTGGACTAAGGACGAGAATGCTTCTGCACCCAGTTTTGTTGACTTAAATGTACCTCAAGAAGTAATGCAAATGGCAAGGTTCGCTGCTCTACGAGCAACCTCAAGTAGGTTATGCTACATTGCTTCAAAGACATACGTGTCTTTCAAAACCGAAAGAGATGAGATGAAAAGACTAACAGAAGAATTTGAAAACTCGTTTGGTTTGAATGATTCAGTCAACCAGAGCAGTATAGTAAACAACGTTCGTGACCCTCAACGAAAACAACACAAGCGAAAATAAGTATCAAAGAACAAGGTCGAGAAGAAAATTAGATGATGTGGGTTCTGCAACGATGAGGGACATAACAAACTAACATGTCCTCAAGTAAAGCTCATTTTGAATACAAGCACACAGCCTACATCAACTAATTTTTTCGAAGACGGAATGGAATGACCATTCAGTCCCGCACATGATAAAAACGATCTCCATATATCGTAAGTTTCAACATGACTCCTATTGTGTATAAGAAACATGTACAACAACCTATTGCTAACTTTTCTCATCTCATACATAATTACATTCACATACAAAATTATAAATCGTATACAAAATTATGAATTGTATACAAAATTTCCTCTACATTAACAAAATTTCCTCTCTTAGTATATTTTGATTGTGGGTTACGAGATCGTTTAATATTCCATTCGCATCATCACATAAATGCCAAACAATCTATAGACTAGAGTATCCCACAATCATGGCAAAATCAGTTCTGTAACTGGGATTATCCAGGTTAATCATGTTGACTGCATTGCCAATAAAAACTGGGGGTCCAAATGGTAAGCTAGGAATTGGTAAGGCAAGCTTCCTTTGAGAGTTGAGGGTTTAAAGCCTTCCAACGTAAGGAGTGCATGATTGAACATTACATATAATAGTTGTATTCAGTTGTTGAAGAATTGTTCTTAATTTTATATAAGGATAGTTATAATGGTATACGTTCACGTTTCAGGACCAATTAGTTAGATGCATGCAATACCCTATATCCTCGAGGCAGAGCACAAGAAATATGACCCTTAAAGATTTACCAAGAGCGGTACCTTTTGCTCTGAATGAAGATCGAACCTAGAATCAACTTTACAATTATGCCTATCATGATGAAGATAACCTGCTGAATTATAGGATTTGCACACAACTGTAAGTATTTTAAACCATAAACTCAACTACTCACATAGAAAATTATGCAACAGAGATGTAATCAAGTTTTCCCATAAAATGCTCGCAGTTGTGTGCAAATCCTATCATTCAGCAGGTTCTCTTCAGCAGTATAGGCATAATTGCAAAGTTGAATCTAGGTTCGGTCTTCATGCAGAGCAAAAGCTACCGCTCTTGGTAAATCTTTAAGTGCCAGATTTCTTGTGCTCTGTCTCGAGGATATAGGGTACTGCATGCATTTAACTAATTGGTCCCGAAACATGAATGTATATCATTACAACTATCCTTATAAAAAATTAAGAACAATTCTTCAATAATTGAATACAACTATTATACGTAATGTTCAATCATGCACTCCTTACGTTGGAGGGCTCTAAACCCTAAACCCTCAAAGAAAGCTTACCTTACCAATTCCTAGCTTACCATTTGGACCCTGCAAGGGGTTTTATTGGCTATGCAGTCAACATGATTATCAGCTTCCATTATCCTTTCGCCTTCAATCAGACTGTAGAGAATTGAATCAATTAAAAGTTATTAAATACTTTAATCCAATTACCATTTCAAGAACAATCCTATCGACACATGAAGGGAAAAAAGTGTTCAATCTGGAAATCAATCAAAAACTAATTTGAATACCATAATATCGATAAAATTACATGAATAAATGATCGTAACTGTTATGAACGCTGGTATTCGTCGGAGTGGAAGAGTTCTCTTTTGTCTTTAGGGTTTGTCAATTAGGGTTTATATTGCGTTACATATAAATATTGAAGGAAAAAACACGGGTAGTTTAAAAAAGTATCGACACAACTTTAAACAGTGTCGATACATTATGTAGACCTATTTTTAATTAACCGGTATATTTCTACCAGTTACATTGAAAATTTACCTATTACATTATATTTATCGGTTTCGATGTTTATGGGATCGATACTTTTTATAAATATATCGACACTTTATTCGTACACCACGTTACGCATTCTTTCTGGTCAAAACGTATCGACACAAATTTAAAAAGTGTCGATACATTATGTAGACCTATTTTCTAATTAACCGATATATTTCTACCGGTTACATTGTAAAGTTACCTATTACATTATAATTATCAGTTTTGATGTTTTTGGGATCGATACAATTTTAAATGTATTGACACTTTATGCATGCAATCTTTTAGGCATTCATTCCGGACAAAAAGTTTCGACACAAATTCCACAAGTGTCGATATATGATCTAGACCTATTTTCTAATTAACCGGTATATTTCTACCGGTTACATTGTAAAGTTACATATTACATTATAATTATCGGTTTCGATGTTTTTGGGATCGATACAATTTTAAATGTATCGACACTTTATTCGTACACCCCGTTAGGCATTCTTTCTAGTCAAAACGTATTGACACAAATTTTAAAAGTATCGATACATTATGTAGACCTATTTTCTAATTAACCGGTATATTTCTACCGGTTACATTGTAAATTGACCTATTACATTATAATTATCTTATTCGATATTTTTGGGATCGATACTTTTTATAAATGTATCAACACTTTATCCATGCACCTCGGTTGGTCATTCATTCTGGACAAAAAGTATTGACACAATTTAAAAAGTGTCGATATATTATGTAGACCTATTTTCTAATTAACCGGTATATATCTACCGGTTACATTGTAAATTTACCTATTACATTATAATTATCTTATTCGATGTTTTTGGGATCGATATTTTTAATAAATGTATCGACACTTTATTCAAGCACCTCGTTGGGCATTCATTCTGGTTAAAACGTATCGACATAAATTTAAAAAGTGTTGATACATTATGTAGACCTATTTTCTAATTAACCGGTATATTTCTACCGGTTACATTGGAAATTGACCTATTACATTATAATTATCTTATTCGATGTTTTTGGGATCGATACTTTTTATAAATGTATCGACACTTTATTCGTGCACCTCGATTGGGTATTCATTCTAGACAAAAAGTATTGACACAATTTAAAAAGTGTCGATATATTATGTAAACCTATTTTCTAATTAACCGGTATATATCTACCGGTTACATTGTATTACCTATTACATTATAATTATCTTATTCGATGTTTTTGGGATCGATATTTTTAATAAATGTATCGACACTTTATTCATGCACCTCGTTGGGCATTCATTCTGGTTAAAACGTATCAACACAAATTTAAAAAGTGTCGATATATTATGTAGACATATTTTCTAATTAACCGGTATATTTCTACCGGTTACATTGGAAATTGACCTATTACATCATGATTATCTTATTCGATGTTTTTGGGATCGATACTTTTTATAAATGTATCGAAACTTTATTCGTGCACCTCAGTTGGTCATTCATTCTAGACAAAAAGTATCGACGCAATTTAAAAAGTGTCGATATATTATGTAGACCTATTTTCGAATTAATCGGTATATATCTACCGGTTACATTGTGAATTTACCTATTACATTATAATTATCTTATTTGATGTTTTTGGGATCGATATTTTTAATAAATGTATCGACACTTTATTCGTGCAACTCGGTTGGGCATTCATTTTGGAGATTACTGAAAACGATTCTTTAATAATGTGTTTCGATACATTTGCACGCAGATATAAAATACATTAATAACTAGTATTGATATTTCAACAATCCTCAAATGTCTCGTTATACAGAGAAGAAAATATGGATATAAAAGCCCGACCAATCACCAACAACAATTCGGAGATCAATGTCGTTATATATTCGGCGCATCAACCTAAATGAAACGCGAGGAAATCCTGACCATCATCCTCAAATGTCTCGTTATACAGAGAAGAAAATATGGATATAAAAGCCCGACCAATCAACCAACAACAATTCGGAGATCAAATGTCGTTATATATTCGGCGCAATCAACCTAAATGAAACGCGAGGGAAATCCTGACCATCATAATTTTGAGCAACAAACAGGAAGACTGGAAAGGTGAAGAATATCTTCCGAATACTATTCATTTCATCTAGCTCACGAAGATAGGATAATTGTAAACTGAAACCGTCTGAGAGAAACATACCTGATGTAGAAGCATCTGCATATTTAAAATATCGGGTAATGTAACAAAATGCATAAAAAAATTCTCGAGAATTAAACACTAGATCTTTTAATAATAATGTTAAATAATGGAAGATACATATGTAAAGCATAAACCCCGGTACAATTAACAATGTAAATGGGTAAAAGACAATTACATATGAAATGAACTTGAAATGCAGTGTTAAATTAAACATGGAAATTGCATAATTGATTCATATTGTTCAAGTAACATGCGTTATGAACCATCAAGCGGGTAAAAGACAATATTGAGTCAGTTCAAAGCTGAGTTGTGAGTTGATGGGGTTATCACACTTGTCACATGGGAATTAAGTACTCACATGGAAGAGATAGATTTATGCACAACCCATCTGAATGGAATATTTACCATATAAGTCACATGTTATACTGTGGAATATTGAAATACACAGTTATTGTGTTATATGTTATAGTATTTTTGAATCGAATGAAAATATACACACAATATAATCAAACAAAAACATATATACATAACAAATTTGTACATAACAATGTTCAAATAATGTACCCACAACAAAATTAATCCGATTAAAAAGGGTTATTTCTAACGAAGTCCGGAACATTAGGCGCCTTCAACAAATTTTCCAAATACTCCCGTATGTTACCGTCTTTTTCTGAGGACATATATAAATAACTTCAATTATCAAACTAATTAGGTGCAATTTTACTAAAAAGAAACTAAATTCACATAAGCATGAATAAATTTGTGTCATACCTAGAGCATTATCATCCGAATGGGAAGCAGCGTCGAAGGGATGTGGACATATGTAATTGTATTTGTATATAAACACATAAATTGTTAATCAATGTATGAACACTTGTTTAACTGGAAAAACATATTGTATAAATGTAACTTACCGGATTATAAATCATTTTGTCCACTGAATCATCGACCAACAATGTATTTAGGTCGTTAAAATCAGGAAACGCATTCCAAACATCATTGAGATCTTTACAGTAGGTAACATTATCGTCTTTTTGGCACTTTGCATTATCTTGTTCACAAACAGTTGAACATAAATATGTATGAATCATAGACAAATAAAAGTCAGCAAAGTATAATCAAGTTTGAATGTTAACATTTAATTGTATATTAACGATTTTGGCTATAGTAATTCGATTGCTCAATAGTTCTAACCTCATCTTGGAAGACCAAATGGCAACAACAAAATTGTCTATACAAAAATGCATAAATTAATATAATCATGTTCTGAGGATAACATCTACAACATGAAGAAAATGAGATTAAAGTTGTACGCTTATATGTTAAAATAATGGATACAAAAGAATAGAATTGAAACCTTTTGGATGTCTTGGGAAGTAGGAAGGACACCATTGACATAAAAAATTACAAGTTTTCTTGCATGCGGCGTTGAAGACATGATATACTTGTTTGGATCATCATCATTATCATTATCATCATCTTCTTCTTCATCTTCATCGTCATCTTCATTGACCGCTTGGTTGTCCACATATGTTAAAAGAAAATAAAATACATTTTATAACGTGTAAATGTTTAGAAACATAAATAATTAATTACCTAACTCGTTTGATTTCGTTGACGTAATTCGTCACACAAGATGGAGACTTCATCGCGCAATGATGTAATATCGGCTCGCATTCCGCTCACAAGGGAATCAAAATACTCCCGAAAATTGACCATGTATTCCATCACTGTCTTAATTGTGACATCATCTTCACTTGGAGCTTCTCGAGCTTCTAGAGTTTCTTCCATCATTACGTCTCCCATTGGTTGGCCATATTCATGGCCAATGGGTCAATTTCCTCCCTCTCTTGATCTAATCCGACATCCTTGACACGCTTCCAACTGAACTTTTCAACAAAATCATATCCCGCTCTGGTAATAAATAACATGTCAATCTTGCGGGTTAATCGAATAGGGGCGTCAAGAAAAAAATCAACTTTTTTCTTATTCAACATATGGGTGATGAAACATCCATATGGTAGTGAAGTTGAATTGATGCCCCCTTTGTGACCATATATACAATTGAATTATATATCAGTTTAGCAATGTTTGGAGCCGTTTTGGATCTATACTTTGCTATCCATCAATAAACTTTATCTCGAATCGTTGAATGTTTTACCCAGTAGGCCGAATAAAACAAGTGAGCATTTTGTGAAACACTCTCGACTCTACATCTAGGTGAATTGGGTTATTTCTAGTAACCCGTTGTATTGTAGTATCTAAATCATTTTCATCTGAATCCCCTTTATTCTCTACACCTATACCCTCCGCAATAATATCCGGAGATATATATATCCTTCCCCATGACATTGGAATTAATTCCTATTATATTACTCTTATTAGGCTCACGCTGGAAGGAATCATTGTTGTAGAATACTCTAACTAGGTTGGGGTAATATTTTGGTTCTACACCAAGGAATTCAAACCAACCCCAAGATGTAAATATGGATTTAAAACTAAAACCATATTTATCATCGAACAAGAAACTCAGGTCAATGACACGTTCGGGATGAATCTTCCTTACTTTGAAACTCCTCTGGCATCTATCTTTCTCCTCATCGGATCTAAAGTTCAGAGTTTCGAATAAACTGATTTGATCAGAAGAAGCGATTGGTTGAGAAGGAGGTTTTCGTTGAGAATGAGGTTTTCGTTGAGAAGAGCTTGGTTGAGAAGACCTTGGTTGAGAAGAGCTTTGAGAAAGACCGTGCCTCTAACGCTGACATTTTGGAGCCATTTTGGGTGTGGATGCTGTTACGTTGGAACACAAACACATTAATGAAAATGTTCACAAACACATTAAGGGAAAAAAGAGTCCAATCTGGAAATCAATCAAAGATTTAAACCCTAATTTATGGCAAAACATCGATAAATTTACCTGAATATCTGATCGTAACTGTTATGAGAACGCTGGTATTCGTCAGAGTCGAAGAGTTCTCTTTTGCCTTTAGGTTTAGGGTTTTTTCGATTTGGATGTTGTATCGATTATAATCTATAAATAATGAAGGGAAAACAAAAACGCAAAATTTAAAAAAATATCGACACAAGCATAAAAAGTGTCGATACATTATGTAGACCTATTCTCTCTTAAAACTAGTATATTTATACAGATCACAATAAAAAATTACCTATTACATTATAATTATGAGTTTCGATGTTTTTGGGATCGTTACTTTTCATAAATGTATCGACACTTTATGCATGCACCTAGTTTGGGCCTTCATTTTGGACAAAAAGTATCGACACAAAATTAAAAAGTATTGATACAATATGTAGAACTATTCTCTCTTAAAACCTGTATATTTATACCTGTTACATTGAAAAATTACCTATTACATTATAATTATGGGTTTCGATATTTTTGGGATCGATACTTTTTATAAATATATCGACATTTTATGTGTGCACCTAGTTTGGGCATTCATTCTGAACAAAAAGTATGGACACAAACTTAAAAAGTGTTGATACATTGTAGACATATTCTCTCATAAAACCGGTATATTTATACCAGTTACATTGAAAAATTACCTATTACATTATAATTATGGGTTTTGATATTTTTGGGATCGATACAATTTATAAATATATCGACACTTTATGCGTGCACCTAGTTTGGGTATTCATTCTGGACGAAAAGTATCGACACAAACTTAAAAAGTGTCGATACATTATGTAGACCTATTCTCTCATAAAACTGGTATATTTATACCGGTTACATTGAAAAATTACCTATTACATTATAATTATGGGTTTCGATATTTTTGGGATCGATACTTTTTATAAATATATCAACACTTTTTGCTTGCACCTACTTTGAGTATTCATTCTAGACGAAAAGTATCGACACAAACTTAAAAAGTGTCGATACATTATGTAGACCTATTCTCTCATAAAACTGGAATATTTATACTGGTTACATTAAAAAAATTACCTATTACATTATAATTATGGGTTTCGATATTTTTGGATCGATACTTTTTATAAATATATCGACACTTTATGCGTACACCTAGTTTGGGCATTCATTTTGGACAAAAAGTATCGACACAAACATAAAAAGTGTTGATACATTATGTAGACTTATTCTCTCTTAAAACCAATATATATATACCGGTTACATTGAAAAATTACATATTACATTATAATTATAAGTTTCGATTGTTTTGGGATCGATACTTTTCATAAATGTATCGACACATCTGTTTACCTATTCTCTCATTAAACTGGTATATTTTACCTATTACTTTATAATAATTAGCTTCGATGTTTTTAGGATCGATACTTACAATAAATGTATCGACACACTTTTTTGGAAACTTTACGTTTGGGAACCATACTGAACAAAATGTTGGAAACAAATATTTGTGTTTATTAATTTTGTCATTAAGAAGTCTATTTTTACCACCTACATTGTAAATTTACCTATTACTTTAATGTTATTGAATTTTGTAGTTATTGTACAGACCTAAATATGTAATGGTCATTCAGTTCCGCACATGATGACAATTATGTTAGTGACATTTGGAATAATACAGACAACGATCTCCATATATCGTAATTATCAACATGACTCATACTGTGTATAAGAAACATGTACAACAACCTATTGCTAACTTTTTTCATCTCATACATAATTACATTCACATACAAAATTATAAACCATATACAAAATTATAAATCTTATACAAAATGAACCCTAGATTTACATCATCGCTTCCTTTTGTTATTCTTATATGTCATGGCAGCTTTTGTCATCTCCTCTCTTAGTTTATTTTGATTGTAGCGTATGAGATCGTTTAATATTCGTGTACGATCCCAATCTCCAACAACCTATATTCAAATTGTCAGTACGTTAAGTATTGTAAACCACAACGTTCAATCTACGACTTTTAACAATTTAACCACAAACTAATTTTTAATTCCATCCGCATCAACACATAAATGCCGCAATCATATATGTTACAAAACTTGAATACCACATATGTCAATTATGAAACCTGCATAAATTAAGCTTTCTATTTATGATAACATCTCATACCATTCAATTTCTTGTTCATCTTATGCTCCACAAATTTGAAATTTTTCAAGGGGACATTTCCCAGAGAGTCACATGCTTTTTCCCAATTGTGTTTCTTATTATAACTATATAATATTTTCATCTGCATTAAAAAATATGAAGTTATTATCCAAACAAATTATAATTTACATAATTTCATTTCATACATACCAATCTTTTAGCATCATTTACTCTATGTTTAGCTGCTTCAGATGTAAACAGACTATCATATACCGTTGCAACACATTCTACCATATCCAACACCAACAGATACCAATGTGAATTATGGTAGTTTATTGTGATCATGATCTGCAACAAATTTCACACCGACTTTGACAAAATTCAACATTATATATCCGAAAACATCATTTGCAATTCGTATGGTGTCTTAGCTTCTCACAGTCGGTGAATTTCACATAGTTATCCAATATAGGACCCCAAAAGCTCGCAATACCCTCAACAGTTACTTTGTTGTTGGTCTCCAACACTTGTTGCTGCAATTACATGACAATCATTATTAATTTACCGTCTATAACACTACTTTTCAACATTTATTATTTTAACTCACCGCTAAGTGGTATAGAAGGTAGCCAATCCTCCGGAGTGACTTTTTCGCATCGTTGCATACTGTCCAGGCGAGCAAATCAGTAACCTAACAAAATTAATTACACAATCAGAACATATTAAATAGGTTTAAACATTTTGTACTTTCTACTTACCACACCGCTAACCCATTTCGTAGGCTTCAACATTGAAACGTCGGATACACTAGCATATTGATTTCCCATTGAGATTACAGAAAGACTGTATGAATCATTAGGATTAACATCTTGTCATGAAATATTTAAATATCACTCACAAAGCAATATACTTCACTTACTCTGATTCTAACCCACTATTCCATAAATAATCACAAATTGCAGCTTCGAGCTCATCAATTCCGCTTGGAATTTCGACTTTTTCAACCTACAATTTTGCATACAAATTTTTGTCACAATAATATGATAAAAATCAAATTAAGTTTTCTTTTACTCAACTTACCTTCTGCTTCTTCTTCTGTGGTGCAGGATATTCTGAATCCAAATCTGCATCTATAACACTCTCCGATGTATTGATCACATCGACATCCTTCCTCCTCATTTCTTTCATCTTTTCTTCTTCCTCCATCTTTTCTTCTTCATATTTTTTCAGTTCATCGTATTTTTGCTCTACATAGCTCTTCATCTCTTTTATTTCACCCTTCATTTTTTCCCCTTCATCCAAGTTTTTCTCAATCATCCCCTTCATCCCCGTAAGTTCACTCCTCAATTCCATAACCTCCTTGACCACTCCATCAATTTTGTCACCCGTCACCATCTTAAGTTCACCCCTCAACACCTCAACTTCTTTCACCACTCCATCTATTTTTCCTTCCACTTCCCCCTTATGCCTCTCAAGTGTCTCTTCGACTCTTGATTGTCTTTGCAAAATATCAAAAAAGAATTTTTTTATATCAGGCAATTTAGACATCAAAATGTCGAATTTACTCTGTTTTCCCTCATCGTCATCTCCCTGACCGTCATCCCCCTGACCGTCATCCCCCTACAACCATCTCTTCTTCCTTCTCTTCTACCTCCACTGCCTCCTCTGCCTCATCTACCTCCTTGCAGATAACCTTCAAAATTAAATTACAATATTAAGACATTGATTATATTCTTAATATTATTTAATTACATTTATTACCCTTTCTTGCTTCCTCAGTCTTCGCCATCACTCTAACCACCTCTGCCTTTCCCCATGCACGAATGGGTGCCACTCCGGTTCTTTTATAAGCCGGCACACACTCACAACGCGACCAAAAATCGAACAGTGCAACCTGCATTTATAATAAAATTTATCATTTTATATAATAACTATACTATCATTTTATCTAAAAAAACAAAAATGTTCTTCAACTCATTTACCTCTAAGATTGCTTGCACCCTTTGAGGTATCTCTGGCTGCCCTTTTTAAAGGTGATTATTGATTCAATCATTCTCGAATGGATATATTCAGCCCAATTGAATTCACCCTTCAAGCCTTCATCGTAAATGAGCTTCATATAGTCCTTGTTCGTTGACGTATCACCCGTTGGACAAAGAAAGATCCCAACAAGGTACAATAGAACTCGGGCCTTCAGGTCATCCCCCCGTAAAATCCACTTTTGATTTTCTCTTCAAGTTCAGTATATGTCACCTTCTGCTTCAAACCATATTTGGAGGCAAGTGCTTTCCAGTTCTTACTCTTAGAGACTTCTACAACACTTTTGCCTTCATTTCCTACCCCCAAGAAGGCTGCAGCACATGGGATCCCCAGAGGAAATGAATAATCACCATATTTAGCAGTACATTGTTTGACATCAAATTGCTCCATCAAGGATCGACACAATTCCCTCCGAATAGGTCGATCCCTTACTCTTACCAATGATCCAAACCCCATTTCTCCCTACACATTCAACTGATCTTCTCCTTAAGGTGTTTAATTAATGAATTCACCCTTTTATTGCTACACCTTGTCGACACTTCCTATATTTTTTAACAATATATAATGTTATTATTCTTATATATTTTGTATCAACATATTTACAAGTTTTATGAATACCTTCTTTTCATGTGCTTTCCTCCATTCTTTGTATTCTTCACTATCCATCTTTTACTGTGCGATGTAAGGTTCCTTCTCAACATCACTCATCGAATTCCATTTCTCCAACACATCATTTCTAACCTAATATTAAGCATAAACCTTTCTTAATCAATACATTAACGCTAAATAATACTCAATGTCAATTTCAATTTACATACCGAACCGATGTGTTTGCTAGTTTCCTTCATCCTTTGGCATTTGGTCATACTGTCAACATTTAAAATTTGTAATCAATTTAAAGTTATTAAATACTTTAATTCAATTACCATTTCAACAATAATAACAAAAAGACATTGATACTTACTAGAAGTACATATATCCACCCTTTGGTTGCTTTCGAATCTCAGCCTCAATTTCAAAGTCATCTTCGCCACCAATAATTCCAAGATCCTTTGACTTCATTTTTCCTTCATATATCAGTTTACGAAAATGAAATCAAATACTGGTTACATACACTTTATTCAATATACAAATATCGATAACTACTCTTGTAGTAATCAAAAGAATTTGAATGGCACTACAACAAGTGTCGGCACATTTATACAACCTACAATATCATTTTCTACCTATAATATTATAAACAAGTATCCATATTTATTTTCTACCTATAATACCCAGATCCTTCTTGGCTTCGATTCGAAATCCCCAAACCAAACCCAAAAACCCTAATATTTATTTATTTCAAACGAATGAGAACACCCAATACTCCAAGTATCGACACATTTATACAACCTATAATATCATTTTCTACCTATAATATTTAATAAAAGTATCGATATTTATATTTTACCTAGAATATCACTTTCTACCAGTAATCGGTCCCAAATGCTTCTTTACTTGTAAAATCCCAAACAACACATAAAAACCCTATTTCTGATTACTGTAATAATAAAAAACTAGGGTTTCGACAATGTACTTTTCGATTCGACTGCAGCAACAAACAAACAAACTTCGCTTTATAAACGCCTTCTAAAATGCAGCAACAATTACGCTTCGATTTCAAAAACTCGTCCGTTCTATCTATTTTTCAGAGGATATTTCCTTTATATTTTCACCGGATATGTTATTTATATTTAATCGATACAACTACCCAAGTGTCGATACTTTTGATAGGATAATTACCTATTTCTTTGAAAGTATCGATAATTTATTACGCATACTTATTAAAGTATCGACACTTTCAATATATCCGGTAGCGCTTTACCGGTTTTGTCATTTCGAGACCGGTTTTGTCATATTTTTACCTGTTATATCGTTATGAATCGATACATTTTTATAAAGTATCGACACTTTATAGGCGCTATTACTGCTTCTGTTTTAAATTCCCAAAGTGTCGATACTTATATAAAAGTATCGACACTTTCAATATATCCGGTAGAGATTTACCGGTTTCGTCATTTCGAGACCGATTTTGTCATATTTTTACCTGTTATATCGTTATGGGTCGATACATTTTTATAAAGTATCGACACTTTATAGGCGCTACTACTTCTTCTCTTTTAAATTCCCAAAGTGTCGATACTTATATTAAAGTATCGACACTTTCAATATATCTGGTCTAGATTTACCGGTTTTGTCATTTTGAGACAGATTTTTTCATATTTTTACCTATTATATTGTTATGGGGATACATTTTTTATAAAGTATCAACACTTTATAGGCGCTATTACTGCGTCTCTTTTAAATTCCCAAAGTGTCGATACTTATATTAAAGTATCAACACTTTCAATATATCCGGTAGCGCTTTACCGGTTTTGCCTTTTCGAGACCGGTTTTGTCAAATTTTTACCTGTTATATCGTTATGGATCGATACATTTTTATAAACTATCGACACTTTATAGGCGCTATTACTGCTTCTCTTTTAAATTCCCAAAGTGTCGATACTTATTTCAATCTAATCGATACTTTCAACATATCAGGTAGCATTTTACCGGTTTTGTCATAATTAAACCGGTTTTGTCATATTTTACATGTTATATTGATATGGATCGATACATTTTTTATTTGGATCGACACAAATCGACAAGTTAAGTTTGCCGGTTGCCAAATTTTTCAATATTACTTCATGATTTACACCTGCTATATTATTATTACTCAACATTTCCGGTAGCGCTAAACCGAATTTATTAAATATCTTTTAATATATCCGGTAACGTCGTATATTAACTGTATATTAACTCGTATTTCCTGAGATAATCCCTGTTCGTTTTTTTTATTTTTATGGATGTCATAAAGTTATGACACAAATGTCTCCTTTTTTTTTTTTTTAGTGATTATCTTAACCTATTTTATCACGTTTAGCTGCCATGTGTGCTAAGAGCAATTTAATCATAATTATGAAATGATTTCTTTTACTTTTATAAATAGCAATTAAAGATATTTGAGATTTCTTGATACGAATCTAAGAGGAATAAGATAATTGGTTAATATACTAGTGAAGTAGTTTGTACATGCTAAAATATCTGAAAACTTACTATGTTTATTGGTTCCTATGATTTCATTAGTTTTTAAAATAAAATAAGACAACAATCTATTACAATAATGATTATAGCTGAACTCATGTGAAATTTTTCAATATTTGTTACTTATAAGAGTATCCTTTTCATGAATAAAATTAAATACTTCAAAATTTGATGGTTGATTTTCAATATTTATTGCGCCAAGATGAAGCACGGCTTTTGCTTTTCGTCGGGATAGTTCTGCTGTGCGACGGTTAAAAAACGGCGTGACCGGTTAAAATTTTGATCGGTAATATTATATCATTTAACCGGAAATATTATAAAGTACAATAATATATTAGGTAGCGCTTATATAATGTAATATATAGCGCTTATATAATGTAATATGTAGCACTTATATAATGTAATATGTAGCGCTTATATAATGTAATTGGCATTTAACCGGAAATATTATCAAATACAATAACATATTAGGTAGCACTTACATAATATAATAGGTAGCGCTTATATTGATCTATTTTCGAAGTAAACCGGTATATTTATACCGGTAACATTGTAAATTTACCTATTACATTATTATTATCGGTTACGATGTTTTTTAGATCGATACAATTTTAAATATATCGACACCTTAAGCTTGCACCTGGTTGGGCATTCATATTTCATTTTGGAAAAAAGTATCGACAGAAACTAACAACGTGTCGATACATTATTTAGACCTATTCTCTCATAAAACCGGTATATTTATACCGGTTACATTGAAAATTTACCATTTTTGGTATTCATTCTGGACCAAAAGTATCGACACAAATTTATCAAGTGTCAACACTTTACGCGTGCACCTCGTTTGTGCATTCATCCTGGACAATAAGTATCGACACAATTACACAAGTGTCGATACATTATGTTGACCTGTTTTCTAATTAACATGTATATTTATACCGGTTACATTGTTAATTTACATATTCCATTATAATTATTGGTTTTGATGTTTTTTGGGTTGATACTTGTATAAAATGTATCAACACATATTTAGGTAGTTATTGTACATACCTAAAATGTACTGCGAATTTAATGTTGTACCCACCCTTTAACTACCACTACCAATACCACATCCTATTGAAAGCAACATGACTGAAACATGTTCAATGAACCTTTGCTTACATCTCCATCAACTCACTGAACTTGCACAACAAAATTTTTGCCATGGATCATACTGATGCAGACAATGTTAAGCCAACCGAGGAATGCCATGAAGTACATAATGTTGATGAATCTGATAGATTGGTTGGTCAGCTCTTCTGTTCACGTGATCAAGCTTGGTACTTTTACAAGGGATTCGCACGGGAACATGGGTTTAGTGCACGTAAGGGAACAACACGGCTTGACGCGGAAGGGAATGTGAAGACACAAGAATTTTGTTGTTCCAAAGAAGGGTTTCGAGCATCAAAAGTCAATATTGTTAATCGTCAACGTGCTTATATGCCAGTCACAAGAACATGATGTAAGGCTAGAGTCGTAGTTACTGTAACAAATACAAACGATCAGTGGGTTATAAGTAAGTCTTATCAGGAACATAATCATGCATTGTGCACACCTGCTATGACACCATTTATGTGTTCTAATAGAGCTGTAAGTAAGGCTGATATCGATGAGGCAACAACATTGAAAGAGTTCAGTGTCGGCATGTCACAAGTAATAAACTATTTAACGCAGCAGGCAGGGGGCTATCATAATGTTGGATTTATACATAAAGACATCTACAATGCACTTCAAAGAGGTAAAGCAAAGGAAATCGTCGATGGGGATGTGAATGCGCTTATTGCATACTTTGATTATAAGAAATATGATGATCTCGGGTTTTTTATGACATACTCGGTAGACGAATCAGGGGCATTATATAATCTTATTTGGTTGGATTCTACATCGATATCAGATTACACATGCTTCGGTGATGTAATTTCGTTCGACACAACGTACAAAGATAATTTATATGGTTAACCAATTATGCCTATTGTCGGTGTCAATCATCACCATAACACAATTATGTTTGCCACTGCCATAATCGCTGACGAGACGTCTCAATCTTTTGAGTGGGTGCTACAGAATTTTTTAGAAGCCATAATGAATAAATCACCTATTTCAGTTGTCACCGATGGGGATAGGGCAATGCAGAGGGCTATCAAATTTGTTATCCCTTATGCTAAGCACAGATTATGTTCTTGGCATCTTTCTCGCAATGCACAAGCTAACATTGGTGGCCCAAAATTTACTAGCGATTGTACTAAAACACAAGAAGACATATTTAGATGTTGTTCATGCAATTGAAGATGGAATTAGTAGAATGCGTATGAACGAGTTGAAAATGGATTACTTAAGTTCTCATACGAAGCCCTTCCAGATCACAAAACTGTTCGACCTTGAAAACCATGCTGCTGTGATTTTTACCCGCGAATCTTTTCGTGCGTTCCAAGATGAACTTCTACGGGAGACATTGTACCGGATTGAGGCAGAGATTCAGCCCTTATCAGATGAATGCCAACATTATATTTTGTCAAAGTACAAAGAAAAAAATAGGAAATTTGAAATTAGTTTTGATTCTCGTACGGAAGCCCTAATTTGTTCCTGCAAAAAATTCGAGACCGTTGGACTTCCGTGTCGCCATCAACTTCACATTTTGAAGCACTTGGATTACACATTTTTCCCGGGACTTTGATTCAAAGTAGGTGGACTAATGATGCGAAGGCTTATGTACCAAGTTATGTTGACTTGAATGTGTCTCCAGAAGTGATGCAAATGGCACGGTTCGCTGCTCTACGTTCAACGTCAAGTAGGTTATGCTACATTGCATCAAAGACAGACGAGTCTTTCAAAACCGCAAGAGATGAGATGAAAAGACTATTAGAAGAATTAGAAAACTCGTTTGGTTTGAATGATTCAGTCAACCAGAGCATTGTAGTAAACAACGTTCGTGACCCTCAACGAAAACAACGCAAGCGAAAAGAAGTACCGAAGAACAAGGTCGAGAAGATAATTAGGCGATGTGGGTACTGCAACGGTGAGGGACATAATAAATTAACATGTCCTCAAGTCAAGCTTAGTTTGAGTATAATGTAAATTATACAAAATTAACCCTATATTTACAAATTTTACCTATTATATTATACTTATGGATGCATATGTTTCTAGGATCGACACTTTTTGAAAATGTATCGACCCTTTATGCGTTCACCCTTTTTGGCATCCATTATGGAGCAAAAGTATCGACACAAAATTAAACAAATGTCGATACATGTTGTAGACCTATTCTCTCATAAAACCGGTATATTTATACCGGTTACATTGTAAATTTACCTATTACATTATACTTATGGATGCATATGTTTCTGGGATCGACACTTTTTGAAAATGTATCGACACTTTATACGTTCACCCTTTTTGGCAGCCATTCTGGACCAAAAGTATCGACACAAAATTAAACAAGTGTCGATACATGTTGTAGACCTATTCTCTCATAAAATCGGTATATTTATACTAGTTACATTGTAAATTTACCTATTACATTATATGGATGCATATGTTTCTGGGATCGATAAATTTTACCTATTACATTACACATATGCTGACTTATTTTTTGGAAACTTAATGTTTGTGAATCATACTGGACAAAATGTTGGAAACAAATCAGTGTTTATTAATTTTTCAGTAAAAAGTCTATTTTTACCAACTACATTGTCAATTTACCTTTTACAACAATCTCCATATATCGTATATATGAACATGACTCTTAATGTGTATAAGAAAATGTACAACAACCTACTGCTAACTTTTCTCATATCATACATAATTACATTCACATACAAAATTATAAATCTTATAAAAAAATTAACCCTACATTTACATCATTGCATCCTTTTGTTATTGTAGTGTTTCATGGCAGCTTTTGTTATCTCCTGTCTTCGTTGATTTTGATTGTGGCTTACGAGATCGTTTAATATTCACGATCTATCCCACTCTTACAGACTTCTACAACATTTTTGCCTTCATTTTCTACCCCCAATACGGCTGTAGCACATGGGATCCCAAGAGGAAATGAAAAATCACCATACTTAGCAATACATTATTTGACATCAAATTGCGCCATCAAGGATCGACATAATTCCCTCCGAATAGGTCGATCCCTTACTCCTACCAACGATCCAAAACCTATTTCTCCCAGCACATTCAACTGACTCTTCTCCTTAAGGTGTTTAATTAATGAATTCACCATTTTAATGATGCACCTTGTCGACACTTCCTACATTTTTTAACAATATATAATGTTATAGTTCTTATATATTTTGTATCAACGTATTTACAAGTTTAATGAATACCTTATTTTCATGTGATTTCCTCCGTTCTTTGTATTCTTTACTATCATTCCTTGACTGTGTGATGTAAGGTTCCTTTTCAGCATCACTTATCGAATTCCATTTGGACCTCACATCTTTTGTCACCTAATATTAAGCATAAACGTTTCTTAATCAATACATTAACACTAAATAATACTCAATGTCAATTTCATTTTACATACCGAACCGCTATGTGTGCCATATTCCTTCATCCTTTTGCATTCGATCATACTATCAACATTTAAAATTTTGTAATCAAATTAAAGTTCTTAAATACTTTAATCCAATTATCATTTCAACAATAATAACAAAAAGATATTTATACTTACTAGAAATACATATATCCACCCTTTGGTTGCTTTCGAGTCTCGGCCTCAATTTCAAAGTCATCTGCGCTACCAACAATTTTTCCACTCATTGACTCCATTTTTCCTTCATATATCAGTTTACGCAAATCAAATCAAATACTTGTTACATACACTTTATTCAATATACAAATATAGATAACCACTCTTGTGGTAAAACAGTTTTCTTCAAAAGAATTTGAATGACCACTACAAAATGTGTCGGCACATTTATACAACCTATAATATCATTTTCTACCTATAATATTTAATAAAAGTATCGACATTTATATTTTACCTTGAATATCACTTTCTACCTGTAATCGGTCTCAAATGCTTCTTTACTCCAAAACCCCAAACAACACATAAAAACCTTATTTGCGATTATTGTAATAATAAAAAATTAGGGTTTCAACAACATACTTTTCGATTCAACTGCAGCAACAACAAACAAACTTCGCTTTAGAAACGCCTTCTGAAATGCAGCAACAATTACGCTTCGATTTCAAAAACTCGTCTGTTCTATCTATTTTCAGAGGATATTTAGCTATGTCCTTTATATTTTCATCGGATATGTTATTTATATTTAATCGACACAACTACCAAAGTGTCGATACTTTTATGTCAGGTGTCGATACTTTCGAAAGGATAATTACGTATTTCTTTGAAATTATCGATAATTTATTACACATACTTATTAAAGTATCGACACTTTCAATATACCCGGTAGCGCTTTATTGGTTTTATCATTTTGATATCGGTTTTATCATTTTGATACCGGTTTTATCATTTTGATACCGATTTTATCATATTTTTACCTGTTATATCGTTGTGGATCGATACATTTTTATAAAGCATCGACACTTTATAGGCGCTAAAACTGCTTCTCTTTTAAATTCACAAAGTGTCGATTTAGTGTTTTAAAGTATATACACTTTTAATATATCCAGTAGGGCTTTACCGATATTGTCTTTTCGTGACCGATTTTGTCATATTTTTACCTTTATATTGATATGGATCGATACATTTTTAATTTGGATCGACACAAACCGACAAGTTAAGTTTGCTGGTTGCCAATTTTTTTAATATTTCTTCATGATTTAGACCTACTACATTATTATTACTCAACATATCCGGTAGCGCTAAACCGAATTTATTAAATATCTTTTAATATATCCGGTAACACCGTATATTAACCGTATATTAACATGCATTTCTTGAGACAATCCCTTTGGTCGGCCATTTTTCTCTATAGCGCTGCTTATGGCTGTGGTCTGTTCGCATAGTGCGTTGCAACAATGCTTCGCATAAATTTTTAGTTCTACAGGATCTTGGTGTACTCTCTTTCTTCAATTAAGTTTAGAAAAAAAAAATTAATAAGACTCATGATCTTGTCTATGTTTTATATGTATAGTCATTTATACAATAAAAAACCCTTCTTTTAAAAAATACTTTAAAAATTACATAATAATCATTGTCGGACTTCCTTTATAATTTTTATTCTTGAAATAGGTTGATTTTATTTTCAAATAAATGATTTTTTATAAATTACTTTAAGAGTTAGTTATATTATATATCTTCAAACTATGACCATCATTCTTAATTTGTCCTAATATTTTTAACATTTTAATTTTATCTTTAAATTGTGACTCACGTTTTAAATTGATTCCTAAACTTTTGAATGTTCAAAATTCATCTCAAACTATGACTCTCATTCTAAACCGGTTCTAAACTTGAACTTTTCAACTAAGGATGTAGATGAGACAAAATAGGTCGCGAACTACTCAAGATCGACTCAATCAAAGCTCGTTTAATACTCAACTCGAGATCGACTCAAGTTCTTAATGAGCCAAAACGAAATACTTGATACTCGACTTGAAAAGCTCGTGAGTAGCTCAAAAATATAATATATTAAGATTTTATTTAAAAAATAAATTATTAATAATATTAACATTTATGTGTTGGTTTTTTTAAAAAAAATGCAGTATAAGGTTTTCATTTTAAGTTTGAGTTTGAGGTTTCAATCAAGTAAAGTTTAAGATTTTTTTTTATTTCGAGCTTCAGTTCATGATTTCGAGTTCGAGCCGAGCTTGAAAATTTTAGGCTCGTGAGTTTTCAAGTCGAGTTGAGCTCCATTTCAGAGTTTTCGAGTCGAGTCGAGCTCAGCAGTACTCGAGCTCGACTCGGCTTGTTTACAGCCCTAGTTTCAACAATCTCTCCATAAATCATTCAAAAGTTAGAGGATGAAATTAGAACATTCAATTGTCTGAAGGCCAATTTAGAACGAGTCATAATTTGATGATGAGATTGAAATATTTTAAACTTTGATGATCAATTTAAAATTAGAGTCATAGTTTGAGCATGAGTAGTAGAATTAACTACTCCCTATTTTAAATATCAACTTTAAATCCATTATTTCAAATTCAAGAATAACAAGTAATTAAATGGTATTGTTTTAATAACGGATATAGTGGGTTGTTAGTCATTCTTTTTCATATGTAATCATATTCTCGAATTCAATCTTAATTTCTCAAATCAAAACTATTATTTAAAAAATAAATATTTTAAAATTTATTAAAACAACGTATTTTCTGGACAATATTATAATGTAATTGAATATCAATTAGCACACGTAAGAATCAAATTTATTAGAATTAAATCAGGAATCAATCATTCTTGGTGGTAAATTTAATATTGTTCATGAAAACATTGTATATGTGCATTAAGAAACAACTTCAGCTTTTGTTAAAGATACCAACCAAGCTAAGTGACGTTCACACTGTTTCGTCCCAAAATATATTTACACCGAATGATGAGTTGTTTTCTACCCTAATTAACAATATTTGATTGTAGGATGATCTGTTCATTTAATAAGTGAATAAGTTCATAAACAAATTATTAGCAGCCCCGTTAATATAATTAATTCAACATATGTTGCCTTTTGATTCGTATTTAAACATTATAATACCTCCATAGCTACCTTAGCTAGATTTTTAAATGTTGCCTTCGTATTTTCCATAATTTAGATTAGAAAATAATAATCGAGACGAAATGAATGACGAATAAATTTGACTGGTTTGAGTACACAAGGAAACATTAACCCTTTCAAAGCCTCAAGGCTCAAACCATGAAAGTCATGCACATAGAAGTTGAACATTCAATTATTTTACCCTATTAATCTTATTATTAATTGATCTTTTTGACTTGCTTGATGTCATAGTTCGACCATATGAGAGAGAGAGAGAGATTGGCATATTAACAGAACAGATATTTGAAATAAACTATTGTTTGTAAAGAAGGGGCTAATTTAAGGTATTATATATTATCATCATTCGCATGATTTTATTTTATATTGGATTGCCCTTGAAAGACGTTAGCCCATATTGTGGGTTAAGGTGCAAGTAGATTTAAAATGTTATTTTTTATACCGATTTTTAAATAGCGAAATTAACATTTCTGGTAGAAAAATAATATTTTAAGTAATGCTTTACCATAAACGTTAAAAAAATAATATTTCCGATAGTATTTTTTCTTAGCCGTTTATTAAACTGTCGTACGACAGAACTACCCAGGGAAATAGTAACAAACCCTAAAGAAACATTTTAAAAGCTGATCATTAGAGTTGAAATGGTATCAACACTAATGTTTTTTCTAATCTCTTAATTACTCTGATCCCATTTCAATTTTACATGCATTATTGTTTATATTTTAATTTTAAATGCATTTAACTTAAAATTCGACTCAATAATATATATATATATATATATATATATATATATATATATATATATATATATTCATTTTTATTTGATAAAATGAAGATTAAATTGAAAAATAAATTAATTATAATATTACATTTAATTAGATTTTTTGTCTCCAAGATTTAAACTTGACCTGATTACACCCTAAATATTTTGACTCAAAAAAAATTAAATAAATATTATTCTACAAAATCAAGTCAAATTGAAACATTAAATCTAGATGAAATGAGGATCCATACTTGACGAAAAATTATTAGATGGATATGGTTTATTATGTCATCTGTGATCCCAACCAATAATATTTTTTATCTCATTTTTTTCTTTCTAAGATGAACCTTTATCTCTTTCTTATGTGTAAAAAAAGAGTCAACATATTTGGAAGTTATTTTTAAATTAATAGATATAATTCCATAGATAAGTAGGATCTATAAACTAATTTCTCCTAATTAATAGGCCTCTTCTAAGTTAAAACCTACCTATCTCGTATAATTTCGTAATAGCATGATTCTTAACGTAGTTATGATTAGTTTAGCTTATGTGTTATTCAATTCATGTGGAGCTTCACACGACGTACCAAACAAAGGAGACATTGACCCGAGAGATTGGCAAAACAGAACCAAACCGAACCTGGAGAAAAGATATTAAATACATAGTGATACATATTTTTAAGCAAATCTAAATTTAATGGACAAAGTGGTCGAATCTAATATTTAATTTTATTTTTTTATTAAATAAATATATTTTTTGAAATGATAAACTTCATATGAGCTGTAACGTACTTTGTCCGACTCTCCAACTTGCACCACTTCCATGCTTCCTAGACGGTGGGCAAGTTGTTCTTAGAATTATTTTACCTACAAAAAAAAAATACTCAAATGATTTGGATAAGACAATCAACCTTATCACTTCTGCCTTACATATGAAAATATATGCTATTTTTAATATTGGGTAAACTACATCATTTATATCTGAATTTTACTCTCTCTCCTATTTCACTCAGTATACTTTTAGTATTTTTAATTTACTTACTAAACTTTTGAATTACTATTGTTTTGGTCACTACAAATTATTTCGTTATTATTATAATTTTATATATTGTTAAATATAAAATAATTTAAAATAAATTATTGAATAATATTTTATTATTATTAAATTTAAAATAATTTAAATTAAACATTGTCTCTTCTCGTCACCGTCACCACTATTTAGGTTTACTTTTATATTTTAGATTATTTTTATATTAAATAATAATAAGAATATCATGCCATATCAAACTAATAATAAAATAATTTAGAGTGATCAAAACATGAATAATTTGAAGGTTCAATGAGTAAATTGAAAAAAATAAATAAAAATACAACAAGTGAAATAGGAGAGAGAATAATGCTCAATGATGAATATTGTTGTTTACCCTTTAATATTTATTAGAATAGCAGTTTGATAAAAAAATATTATCGTACCATATAATATAATATTAAAATTTTATATTATTATTATAATTAAAAATATATTTTTCAAATACTAATAAAAAATAATTTCTTCGTCTCATAAAAACATCTCTTATTTACTTTTTAAAAGTCAATTTTTTAAATTTTTACACTGATTATTTTAAATATCTTAAATAATTAAATTTTATAAAATATATATTTAAAAACTTCTTGATTGAATATTTTTAAAATATAATTTTATATGATTTTATCAATAATAAATTTTTAATGATAATCAATTAAAATAAAAAAAATAAAAAAATCAATATTAAACCTATTTTATAGAACACAATCAAATTTAAATACTACTATTTTTTATCAGAAAATTACACTATAGAAAAAGTGCAATATAATTACAGGTGACATTTGCCTTTTTGGAATTGGGTCCAACTCACGTGCCTTTGAATTATGCTTCACTGCCAATAAATAATCTCTGCAAATCTCTTTGCCAAAAAGTCTTTCCTCAACTGCCTACTTCAATAATTGTCTATTTCTCTCCGGCAAAACTGCCACGATAATGTTTGAGGGAAACTTTTATTCCCAAGATAATGAAGCCATGATATTATTTCCCCGAATGGGGTGATTTACACAGGAAACAAGGATCTCTAGGCGTCTTCATGCATGTTGGATTCACTAGAGGACCTCTCGGCGTCTTCTACTTACCCTCCCAGCATGTGGGGCATGTCGACTTGAGCAGAGAAGGATCTCTCGGCGTCTTGGGCATGCAGGATCTCTCGGCGTCTTGTGCATGGAGTATCTCTCGGCGTCTTGTGCATGCAGGATCTCTCGGCGTCTTGTGCAGGGAGTAAGCGTTGTGCATGCAGGATCTCTCGGCGTCTTCTTCAGCCTTGTGGGTGGAGTTCTCGGCGTCTTCTTCACCAGCCTTGGTGGTGGAGTTCTCGGTGTCTTCTTCATCAGCATCATTCATCACAATGCAATGGACGTTTATAAGAGGGGTCGATTATGGAATTCATATGAATTAGCAGAAATCACAGAGGTTCACTTCCTTCCCTTTAATCCAACCGACAAGAGAACAACCCTTACATACATTGATGGAGCTGGTAAGATGCATATAGTCAACAAAGGTGCACTAGAGAGTAAGTAGATTGTGTGAAACTCATAAGTTATTGGCTCATTTATATGCAACTTGTAGATACTCAACGTGGCCTGGAATTCCAAAATCAATGTGAAAGAAAGTTTTATATAAAAATGTATATTTTATTAATGAAAATGCATTAGGGCCCAGACATTAAACAAAAGTATACATAAAAATATTAATTTTATAAAGTAACAATATTAAACAAAAGCATTAAGAAAGAAAGAAAGGTGACAGGATCTATATATTTATTATATAAAAGTGAATCATGCACACAATAATGTAAAAGAAAATTTTGCTTGGTGTGGGGATGAACCGGAAATCACTCCATGATATGCGCATGAAGCAAGTTAATGCACCGAATATGATTTATAAATAGGAGTCAGTGGTGTCTGGGACTGGTAGAGTGACTGAGTGAGTGTGAGTTCGAGAAGTTAGAAGAGAAGAGAGAAAAGCTTATATGTTTGAGAGTTATTTCGGGAAAAAAAGGAGGAAAAAATTTCGAACAAAGGAAGAAATAAATTGACTATTTAGTAAGTTTTATTTATTGTTCCATTTTTTTATTTTTAAATAGAAATTAATTAGATAATTTTTTTTTTATTTTAAAGAATGAACTATATTTATGATTTTGTTATTGAGTAAATTATTTTGAATATCTATATTTTTACGTGTAGAGAAAATGAGCAACAAAATTTTCACGATTGTCCATTATAATGGACATATGATGGAAAATGAGGTCGGAGTTATTTTTCAGTCTGAAGCACCTATAAATATGATGTTTAAAAGGGACATCACATTTATAGAGATGAAGGCGAGGATAGAAAGAAAAATTCGTGCTACTGTTGATGGTTTGAGGTACATATTTATGGTATGTCCCAATCCGGTCAGGTATGTTGTAGTACCAGTTGAAGAAGATGATGATATAATAACTATGGTTAAATTACATGACTCAACAAATATTCCAATTATTGAGTTATTTGTTGAGTTGTGTAATATATCTAATGTGCCTGGGTCATCGAGAAATGCAGTTGGAACTTCATCTCAAATGGGTTTCGAGAGACAGTTCGATAACCCAACATATAGGTCGATGAACAGCTTTGTGGCGATGTTGGAAAGTGTAAATGAAGTTGGTGGAACATCTGGAGCCGCACAGTATGACGCTGAAAACCGATGGGAAGAAATACTTGAAGATTCCAGTGAAGATGAAGAAACTGAGGAACCTCATTTGGCTGAGGATGATGTCATGTTCGATGGTGATGAAGCTGATATCAATATTGGTGAATATTTGACACCGTATCAACCTACCCCTCACATGCATGAGATTGATTATGAAGCAATGAGGGCACCTGAATTCCGGGAGATGCCACATTTAACTTCAGGCTACATGATTGAATCGTCCGATAACTCTGGTGAATTATCAGTTGGGAAAGAATATAGAGGAAAAAAAAGAAGCTACACTTGCGATTAAAGAGTATTGCATAAGAGGCCATGTAGATTTCAAGGTTGTAGAGTCCAACCAGAAAACTTTGTACGCGAAGTGTGTTAAATATGGGCCTGAGTATAAGTGGCTGATCAGAGTGTCAAAAATACAGAGGCAAGATGCTTGGGTCATCACAAGGTACAATGGTCCACACACATGTTTACAAAACTCTATCGAACAAGACCACCGACTACTGGACTCCGATGTAATTTGTCAATATGTGAAGGTTTTGGTTGAACAAAATCCAAGGATCTCTTGCTCGGTGTTGGCTGCATCTATTCGAGACCAGTTCAGATACAATGTAAAATACAAACCCGTTTGGCATGCGAAGGAGAAGGCAAGAAGGTTGATATATGGTGATTGGGATACATCATACAATGAGTTACCTGATTTGTTACGAGCTATGAAACAATTCATTCCTGGAACCATCGTGAAGTCTCAGACCATGCATGCATACAACCGAGAAGGTCAACTTGTTCAAGGGAAGAGAATATTCCATAGACTCTTTTGGGCATTCAATTCATGCATAAAAGGTTTTCCATTTTGCAAACGTATGGTCCAAGTAGATGGCACGTGGTTATACGGTCAATACAGACATATATTATTGATAGCAGTTGCGCAGGATGGTCAACGAAATATATTCCCAATTGCATTCGCCATCGTTGAAGGAGAGACGACAGAGGCTTGGGACTTCTTTCTGACTAATCTACGTAAGTATGTCGTCCGAGAAGAAGGAGTTTCCTTGAGGCAGCAATTGAACGACCGGGTAGTCGTTGGACACCTCCGCAAGCATATCCCACATATTGTATCCGTCATATTGGTAAGAATTGTATTGAGAAGTTTCATAACGGCCGTATTCGTAGGGAGATAGTCAGCATGGGTAAGATTTATTTTTAGCATTTGTACTCATTTATGTATTTGTTTTTAAATTGACTTTAACACAATATCTATTTTGAAACAGGATATGAACTACGCCAACCAAAATTCGACAAGAGATTGGAGGATTTGAAGGCCATAGATGAGCGTGTTTGGAATTGGGAGCAGGAGAAGTGGTCGCAAGCATACGATGGTGGTCGAAGATACGAACACATGACTACAAACCTTGCTGAGGCCATTAATTCAGTACTAAAAGGCACACGTCATCTCCCAATAGCGAGTGTGGTGAAAGAGACATACTTTAGGTTGGCTAAGGTTTGATCTGATAAAGGGAAAGAGATCGAGTGTCTGATAAATCGCGGTAAAATATGGGCTCCGACGGTGGTTGAAGCAATGGAATCAAATGAGCGTATGGCAACCTCAATGTTTGTTCATGACTTCGATCGAATTGGACATACTTTTGTTGTCATCGCATGCATACGTCGAAATGAAGGAGCAGATCGAGAATCATTTACTGTTAATTTATGACAAAGATGGTGTGATTGTGGTCATTTTCAGGCGTGGAGATATCCGTGTGCTCATGCAGTCGCTGCATGTATGCATACTGGAATCAATTCATACACTTATGTTGATGAGTGCTTTCACCTACAGAGGATATTAAATATATACAACCATGAGTTCAGACCGATCCCAAATGAATCTTATTGGGAGAATCGAAATCATGATGAATGGTTGCCAAATCCACTACTTCGTAGAAGTCTGACAGGTCGACCGAAATCTACTCGTATTCATACCAGTATGGATATACATATTAGAGAGAAAGGCCAACCGAAGAGGTGTGGATTATGTAGAGGTGAAGGGCATTCAAAAAGAAATTGTCCAAATCATTTGTTGCCCCAAACATAGGAGAGAACATGAGTGATTGATGAGGAACATGCTGAGGAGTGTAGGGCGTAACACCAGAATCACCAACCACTTGACTAAATGATCTTGTGTGATCAAAAGATTCTGGTGGGATATTATCCATTGTCTCTTGTTCTGCTCCACGGTGAGAAGAACTCCTACTCCCACTCCCACTCTCACTCCCAGTCCCAGTCCTTCTTAGTTTCTCGGGTTTACCGAATTTTTTCGTATACTCTATAAATTGTCGTCTTTCTCTGATCGTTGTCAAGAACGACTTTCCATGTTCCCAAAAATAATTCAGGTAATACGAACTCTTGAAGTCAAAGTCATCTGCTTGTATGGGAGTGAGCGTTGGCAAGTATGAACCCCTGTTGTTCCAATGATTGATATGGTTAGCATGCCTCACCGACCAATCCTCACCGACCCTACCCCGCCCATCTAATCGATGGAGAGCATCATGATTCTCTGGAATGACTGGAATATGTTGGTGGAAGCCGAACTGCCTCAACACTCTATCAACAAATTGGAACTCCACAAACATGAAATGGATCAATGGTGTAACAGCACACCAATATTCACAACCCTCCCAGACATGTTGCGGTACGCACGACATAATTTCTTGATCATCGTACGGCCTCCAAATAAACTATAAAATAAAATTATATAGTTATTATTTAATTAAATAATTATAAAAATCAACAAATTAATAAATAAATAACAATATTATAATATAAACATAATAAAAAATAAATTCACTTATTAATTTTATATATACCTCAACTTTGCATTTGATGTCAATCTTAAACCTAAACTCTTTCACGTTGTTGTGCGTCAACCCCGTTCTTTCTATTTTATGCCTCCATCTGTATACCAATCAAAATAAAATTCTGTAATTATTTTTCATTTACAAAATATTCTTTATTTAATTAAAGATAAAATATTTTAAATCAATAAAATTACCTTCCGGCAAGAGGAAAGTCAACTGCAATTCGGCTAATCGGTGTTAACCATGGAATTCTGTACCACACCCACGATTGTAATAACATCGTGCATCCACCGATTTCAGTCGTATACGCATCATTAACAATTAATGACGCCTTGCACATCTCGCGATACAAGAATGCCAATATTGCTGATCCCCAACTATACTGACGGGTCATAAAGAAGTTCTCCAAAAACGGAAGATATTGTATATGGACAAGATTACTGGATTTATCTGGCATCAAGATTCCGCCGATCAAACGTAATATATATGCTCGAGTTGCATATATAATGTCTCGCTCACTACATTGTGGATCGAGCTTAAACTCATTTGCCAGCCAGGATAATCTCAGCCGTGACCCTTTTGCTATATCTTTGTCTGGTACCTTCCCAAGGTAACGCTCACATATTGCAAACATGTCAAGATCTGTATTTCCCACCACTGCCATTCCATTTGTAGGAACCCCTAGTTGTAAAGCCACATCCTCCAAAGTGATCGTACATTCACCACATGGAAGATGAAAAGTATGAGTTTCTGGTCTCCACCTTTCAATTAATGCACTTATCAAACCGGGGATCAACCGAAATTCTCTTACAAAGGCAACATCATAAAAACCCACTGTTTTCAAATTATCAACAATACGTTGATCTGGCATCTCACAGTTGATAAGTCGAGGACGAAGGACTCGTTGTTCGTCATCCTGCAATTTATTAATCATTGTAATTAGAATTAATACACCGTTCTCAAATAAAAAAATAAGTCGATCATATTACCAGTTCTCCCAAATTACTCGAAATGTGTCGACCATCTTGCCTCAAAAGAACATTTTCTTCTGTCATGTTTCAACAAATCTAGACAAAAAAAATTAAATATTACACTCAATTATTACATTGTTTTATTCAAATAATCAATTGCATGTTATCTACTTTAATAAAAAATAAACATCAAATATAAAATGATCCTTAATTACTATTTGCTTCTCAACATTTTCAAACTTTGCAATTTAATCACTAAATTTATAAATTCTTTCAAATTTAACCAATTAAGCATATTAATACTAAATTCAAGCATAGTATACCAACTTTTTATAATTTACTCTAATTCCTTAAATTCCTCAAATTTTACAAAATGATCCCTAATTACTATTTGGTTCTCAACATTTTCAAACTTAGCAATTTAATACCTAAATTTATAAATTCTTTCAAATTTAACCAATTAAGCATACTAATACTAAATTCCAGCATAGTACAGCAACTTTTAATAATTTACTCTTATTCCTTAAATTCCTTAAATTTTACAAAACGGTCCCTAAAACTTTACAATGTTCCAAAATGGTCCCAACCTTATTTCAAATTATGTAACAACATATAAATTATTATTTCAGAGTGTAACAACATATAATCACAAAATTAATAAACTTATGAAACTAAAATTATGAGATCAATATAAAACCCTAAACCTTTAAAACAAGAATCAAATGAGATCTAGGGCTTGAGTTTAAATTACCTCAGGCTATGCTTTGTGATCTTGCTGCTGATCGATCTCCCTCTCAGGCTCTCACTGCTTCTGTAATTGAAAGCTTATAATGAATTGCCTCAGCCCCGAGCAGTCTCTTATAAACACATTCGTAACTCATCCCATGCATGCATTATTGGATTTATTTGTTAAGAAGACGCCGAGATTTCCACGAAAACGCCGAGAAATCCTTACCTAAATGTGAAGAAGACGCCGAGAAATCGTGTAATAAATCCAATAATTGCATGCCCCCCCACATGCAGACGTGCAGCCCTTGCTCAACCCGTGATTTCTGTGCTCACTGGGACATGGAACAGCATCTCCCTGCAGAACCCGTGATTTCTCACGTCCAGTCCCATGCACAGCACTGAAGACGCCGAGATTTCCTATGAAGAATCCAATTGAAGACGCCGAGAGTTCCTATGAAGAATCCAACTGAAGACGCCGAGAGATCAATCATACATGCACAGCTCCCACATATCTATCATGCATGAAATTGCGTTAAAGACGCCGAGAGATCCACGCTTCCATGCACATCTGCTGAAGACGCCGGGATATCCAAGTTGAAGACGACGAGAGCTCCATCAAAGCTGAAGACGCCGAGCTTTGCATATTTCCTTTAGCAATCACTCTATTGTGGGAAATAATATCATGGCTTCATTATCTTGGGAATAAAAGTTTCCCTCAAACATTATCGTGGCAGTTTTGCCATTTCTCTCCCCGTTATTAAACCCATTTCTTTGGGATCCCAATTTATTTATTCGGTCAATTGACCGCAAACTATGAACGACAAATACGTAAAAGAAGGAAAATTTTAGAATGTCATTTACCGCTATTCACCACAACGGTGGAATATTATGACTTTAGAGCAAGATCATCAATTATTTTTAAGTATTAATTAATATTAAATATATATTTTAAAAAATAAATAAAAATATAGGTTTCTCTCAATTAAAAATTATATTTTTCAAATACTAATAAAAAATAATTTCTTCGTATCATAAAAATATCTCTTATTTACTTTTTAAAAGTCAATTTTTTAAATTTTTACACTGATTATTTTAAATATCTTAAATAATTAAATTTTATAAAATATATATTTAAAAACTTCTTGATTGAAGATTTTTAAAATATAATTTTATATGATTTTATCAATAATAAATTTTAAATGATAATCAATTAAAATAAAAAAATAAAAAAATCAATAATAAACCTATTTTATAGAACATAATCAAATTTAAATACTACTATTTTTTATCAGAAAAATTACACTATAGAAAAAGTGCAATATAATTACAGGTGACATTTGCTTTTTTGGAATTGGGTCCAACTCACGTGCCTTTGAATTATGCTTCACTGCCAATAAATAATCTCTGCAAATCTCTTTGCCAAAAAGTCTTTCCTCAACTGCCTACTTCAATAATTGTCTATTTCTCTCCCCCGTTATTAAACCCATTTCTTTGGGATCCCGATTTATTTATTCGGTCAATTGACCGCAAACTATAAACGACAAATACGTAAAAGAAGGAAAATTTTAGAATGTCATTTACCGCGATTCACCACAACGGCGGAATATTATGACTTTAGAGCAAGATCGTCAATTATTTTTAAGTATTAATTAATATTAAATATATTTTTTAAAAAATAAATAAAAATATAGGTTTCTCTCAATTAAAAAATTATATTTCTAGAAAATAAAAATATATTTTAATCAAGTTATAATAAAATTCTAGTTCCTTCCCTGATTCACCACTAATGATATATATTGATATTTACCATTATTTTTTGAGAATGTTTTAAAATTTTGAAGGACTCAAAGGACAATTAACCTTTATGTATTTGAGTTCTAAACGGTTTCATCTCTCGCCTATATTTTTAAGATTTAATAAATCTTATTTCTAAATTAAATTAATTTTAAAATCCAAATCACCTTCAAATTACTTTAAAAAGTAGATTTATTTAGTTTTTTTTTTATAATAACAGAAAGAACCGTTCATCTCCTCCACAACTGAAGTAGAAAAGCTACGATCAGTCAAAATGATTTCAGTAACACTTATTGCCGGCAAATTCATTTTTCCAAGATGATGTTGTTTTTGTCAACCCCAACTCCGATCGCCGTCTAAAAAACAGAAATTAAACGCATTTTAGAAATTCACAAGTTTCTCCATCTTTCTAACTACTGTAAGTTCTGTCCTTTATCGTTGTTGATGTTGTCGTAGTCTTCCCTTTCTCATTTAGCTGCAATACTTGACTATTGTTCGAAACCATCATCTAACGATTACTTTCTCATTTAATTTTTTATGTAATCTTTGCTTTGGTTCAGATTTTTTAATGGTTTGTTAGACATGTTCTTTTTTTTTTTGGGGGGGGGGTTTATTTTATATGTGTAGTTCATGAATGTTCATATTTTATTGAACTTTATCAAGTATTTTAGGTAAATGAGAAAGGGAAGACTACGAAAACATCAACAATGATCAAGGACAGAACTTACAGTGGTTAGAAAGATGGAGAAACTTGTGAATTTCTAAAATGCATTTAATTTTGATTTTTTAGATGGCGATCGGAGTTGGGGTTGACAAAAACAATATCATCTTGGAAAAATGAATTTGCCGGCAATAAGTGTTGCTGAAATCATTTTGACTGATAGTAGCTTTTCTACTTCAGTTGTGGAGGAGATGAACGGTTCTTTCTGTTATTATAAAAAAAGCTAAATAAATCTACTTTTTAAAGTAATTTGAAGGTGATTTGGATTTTAAAATTAATTTAATTTAGAAATAAGATTTATTAAATCTTAAAAATATAGGAAAAAGAGGGAACTTACAGTGATTAAAGAGGAAGAAAAAAGTGTGAATCTCTAAAATGCGTCCAAATTTGATTTTTTTACGATAATCGGAGTTAGGGTTGACAAAAATAGCAGCGATTTCAAAAAAGAAATCATAGACAGTAATGTGGCGTTTGGTTCGCAGGAATTCCTTGGAATTAGGGAGAATTGGAATCCAATTCCACCACTTTCTCATGTTTAGTTCAAGTTTTCAAAGGGAATTGGAATCCAATTTCACCACTTTTTATTTTACTTATTTTATTTATTTTCTTCTTTTCTTTTCTTTTTATTCTTTTCATATTTTATTTTTTATATTAGTTTTATTTATATATTTATTTTCATTTGTATTTTCCTCTTGTTATTTATTTATTTATTTATTATGTATATACAATTATTAGTATTTTCCTTTATTTTATTTTTATTTTATTTTTCTCGTTATCTTTATTTTGATTATTTTATTTATTTTTCTTCATTTTTTTATTTCTTTTGTTTTTTATGTTCTTTATTTTATTTTTTTATGTCTTTCCTTTATCTTATTTTCCTTTTTTCATTTATTTTTATTTCCTTTATTTTATTTTTCTTTAGTTTATTTATCTTCATTGCATTTTTTTCTAACATGCTTCTTGACTCTTTTAAGGATACACTTCCAAATCCGTCAGGGTCTTTTTAATTAAAGACAACTGGAAATTACATAGTACCGAAAGGGCAGTTCAAGGGTGCTAACCCTTCCTTGACTGTAACCGACTCCCGAATCTGACACATTTTTGGAAATTGGAAGAAGGCGATAGAGACGCCTAGTTGAAATACATTTTGGAAGGGTAGTGAAATCAATTGGGTTGTTTATAAGGACGCTGATTGGTTTTTTGGACTTGTAAGTTTTTGGTATATTTTTTGGTAATTAATTGACATACTTTAATTGGGATGTATCGAAATATTGCTATATCTTTTGGTAACTTATTAACATACTTTGATTGGGATGTATCGAAATATTGCTCTATCTTTTGGTAACTTATTAACATATTTTGATTGGGATGATTTTAACTTATGATGTTTATTAGCATGATTTTTATAATTTATTGAAATGAATAATCAATCAATAAAATGCAATTTTAATATTTTTTAAAATTTTATAATATATTGTTACATGTAAGTTATAAAACAAACTAAAATTAAGCAAAAAAAGAAGAAGAAGGACAATTCTGTCATTTTTCATTGCTGAAACAAATTCATCTGACATGTCTGCGAACTAAACAGAATATGAAATTGAATTCCAATTCAATTTCCTGCCAACCAAACAGGTTCAAATTTAGATTTCAATTCCTGACAAATTTCAATTCCTTCACAGATTCCAATTCCTTCATAAACATTCCAGCGAACCAAACGCCACCTAAGTGTTAGTATCATTATGACCAACAATAGCTTTTCTTCTTTAGTTGTGGAGGAGATGAATGGTTATTTTCGTTATTATAAAAAAAACTAAATAAATCTACTTTTTAACGTAATTTGAAGGTGATTTGGATTTTAAAATTAATTTAATCTAAAAATAATATTTAATAATTTATTAAATCTTAAAAGTATAGGCGAGAGATGAAACCATTTAGAACTCAAATACATAAAGGGTTTATTACCCTTTGAGTCATTCGAAATTTTAAAATATTCATAAAAAATAGTGGTCGATATCAATACATATAGTTAGTGTTGAATAGAGATGAATGACACACACTGAGACTTATCCGTAAAAGAATATTAATAATGTCTCTTTTATGATCTTCTCTAACAATGAAGGAAAAATATATTCTATATGTTTAACGTGAGATATAATTATTACAAATAATACTATTTTATTTTTTATTAATGAACGAATATGATAATGAGAGATTTAAAGGACATTATAATTCGTAAAGAATGAGAGTTCTTATAAAATAAGAACGAGATAGAAACGGTAAATTTGGTCATATAGTGCTTTGAAAAAAATAATTCTTATATAAAGTGTTAGGGTGATTATTTTTTATTTAAAGTGAATGCTACTATATTTTATAAAAGATATTCAGAACATTCAATGACTTTTATAAGACATCGAGAAGACACAATATCTTTTTCAAGTTTCATGCATGCCCACAATTGTGTCTTCCTATAAGATATTAAAAACATTGTGTCTTCTGGGCGTCTTCTAGGAGTCATCAGATCTTCTAAGTGTCTTTCATGAAGCATTATAGCATTCATCCTATATGAAAAAATAATCTCCTTAACACTTTATATGAGAAAATTATTTTACAAAATATTACTTGACCAATTTTACGGGATAAAACTCTCTTTTATTGGTAACAAGGACAAAAAATATAATTCAACTTCTAAAGTCATAATCTTTAAACGTAGGATGATTGTTGATATGAATGATGGTTTTTTTAGTCATGTTTGTAATGACAACATTTGAGTGTTAACCCAAAATTTATTTAATAGATTAATTATAGCATGGGGATCCTTAATTTGATTTGAATTTGAGTTCAATTGGGTAGGAAATTAACCTTATTGAAGATAAAAAAAAATGATTTTTAAGCTTGGATGACATGAGAGGGACCTAGATTGTAACTTTCTCATTCGAGAAAAACATTACAAATTTGAGATAATTTTTAATTGATTTCACTTGGGCTTTTAGGGGTGTTACGGATATAACATTTTCTTCATATTTTTCCCAATTCTTTTCCTCTTTCATCTATTTCTTCTTTTCTCCTCACTCAAGTAAGAACAAGAGAAAATATTCAATCTTTCTTCATATTCTTCTTCCATCCCAAGATTCTAAGGTAAGATTCATGACCCTTTGATCATAATGTTGAACTTATATTTTGATATAATAAATATTTGTAAAATTGATTTTGGACTTAATCAAATAATTCAAAGTCCAAAATAACTTGAAAAATATGTGTTCTAAATTGTTTTATGTATGTGAAACATTTTTGAGTTAATTAAAATATGTTTAAAGTGTTTAAAATGTGTTTTAAGCTTTTAAAATATGAAAAACACTATGTAGTCACTATTTGGCACTGTTCGTGACATTGTTCATACACTGGTATTGTTCATAGTTTTGAAACTTTATCAAAAGTTTTGAAACTTTACCCCCTGAAACTATTTCAAAGGCCTAATTTTCTTCAACGGTCATATTTTTAAGTAAGAGTTTCGAAACTTTGATAAAAGTTTTGAAACTTTCATTAAAATTTAGAAACTTTTCCCATAATTTCGAAACTTCATGTGCAAGTGGCCTTAATTATATGTTTTTAAAGCTTCCAACAGCTATAACTCATCTCCAACGGTCATAAACGATTAACAACTCATTTCACATAATTAAAACACTCTAAGAACACTTGTAGAAGATGATTACACCTATCCAAGCTTAGAGATCAAGAGAAAAGAGTCCATTTTTATTTCCTTCATTTTTCTCTTGTACATAAGTGTATAAAGCTTAATTGTACATCTTATGTATCCGTTCTTGTGAGCTTAATCCTTGTAAACACCTACCTAGAGAAGTCTTATTGTTTATACAAGTTGTCATTTGTTGAAAAGAGGAGTGATTCTAGTTTAGCCTTGAAAAACTAGGGAATTGTAAAGGTTATTCTTGAGCCTAGAAAAAGAAAGAACAAATTAGTAAATTTGTTACAAAATCCTTAGTGTGGAGCTAAGGTAATGGATGTAGACTTCATTAAGAAAGTTGAACCACTATAAATCATTATGCAAATTGTGTATCTTTCTTTGCTTCCACGCCAAAATTTTAAAGGCAAATTCACCCCCTCATGGCTGTTTTGGTTGATTGTTTCGAGCCCAACACATAAGCTTCAAGATGAGCCCTCTATCTTCTCCCATGGTAGCAATGAGCACATTTTGGGTTTTGGAGAAATTTAAGCTTCAAGAGCTTCCTCCCATGGTTCCCATTCAGTTCTCATGTAATTTAGTAGCTTAACAACTGGTAACCATTCTTTTTATGTTAAAATCGTTGGTTGGCTTTTGGGTGGTGTAAGAGTAGTGCAAGAACCCTCAAAGAATAAGAGTTAGGAAATATTAGTTCTTGGGTAAACTAGAGAGCTTTTATGGTTACTAGGATCTAAAGTAACATTGATGTGATCCTAACCAGCCCTAATTTTCTTTTTGATTTGATCACATCATTGAAGTTCACTAAAGCTGATTCAAAGGGAGTTCTACCTTACTTCATCCTCTACTTGCTCATTTATGCATTATATTTTCTCATTCATTTACATGATTCTACTTGTGCATGAGATTGCATGAACATTACTTAGTTTGCATGTTTAATTATGCATATTAGTTTATTCAATTCACTTGAATAAATATGCATGGTATCCCACTAAATGCATGCATTTCATTTAAGCATGTAGTTCATTAACACATATAGTTCATTTAGTTATGCACTTCATTTTGTTAAGTAGTTCATTGATGAATATGGTTCATTCAATAAAGTTGGTTTATTAACTAAACTAGTTCATTCATCAAACTAGTTCATTTATTAAAATAACTCTTAATTGTTTCATATATGTTTAGGTGCATGAGAGAAGTTGAATGGTTTCAACAGATGCAAGAATATCAGTCAGAATGTCTTCTAATTCTGGATGCGATAAAGATGTTTTTGGGTCCAAAAATCAATTGGACATTATTCCTCTATCTCTTATATTTCCAACGCCTTTTGAATCACCTTAATCCGATATCGGAAGCTTGAGATATGATCGATTTACTGAAGACAGTGCAGGCTGGAATTTTCATTACGGGAATGAAATACAAGGACGATTTGGATGAGTTTGAGCCAATGAAAAGTCCTTTCATCTTCTACCAAGAGACAAGCAATTGATGGCCATCTTAATTCACCAATTCAAGGCATTCAAGGTTTATGTTATCACCCATTGAAGGCCATTCACGTTCAAGCAAGGCGACATGCAATAACCAGCATTCAAAACTTAGCATTCAAGGCTTTTATCATCTTTTGAAGGTTGATCATATTCTACAAGGGAACAAGCAATGAAGACTGATTTTATTTCATTTAACCACCAAATTAAGTGATAAAATCAGCAAGGAATTTGAAGAGATAAGCTGATTTGGACATGTAGGATGTCCACATTCATCCTATGACTTCATTTATCCTCTTTTCTTCCATTTGCAAGCAAAGCAAGGCAGCCCAAGAGTCACCCCTCCTTTTTGGACGAATATAAGGCTAGAATTATCTCAAATTAAAGCTTAATTCATCCATTTTCAATCTACATTGTCAGCCATCAAAGGATAAGAAAAATGACAAGTCATTTAATTGAATTCAATTGCATTTAGGTGATTGTTTTATTTTAATTAAAAAAAATCTTCATATGGTGCCTATCAACACTATAAATAGGCACCTCCATGGCATTTGTACTTAGAAATTTATGGATAATAAACTCTTTGAAAGGTTGCTTTCATTTTAGTTCTTGGATTAGAACTCTATCAGTTTCTTGTCAGTCTTGAAGCCTTCCTCCATTTTATTTTATTATAACGTTGGTTCCTAGCTCACTTATAGTTAGTGGGTCACGTTCCACCCTCTATCACTTCGATTCCATCTTTGTATATTGTTGGTTCCTAGTTCCATATAGCTAGCGGGTCACAATCCATACTTTTTATTTCATCATTCATCTCCCACGCCATAACATCTTTTACCTTCACCATACTTCCATTCTTTCCACACTATAAATTATTATCACCACTACACTTTCCCCACTTTCCTTCATTTCCTTAAACCACAACAACCATCACTCTTTCATCACCTTCAAACCACTTTTCATAACCTACAACCTTTCATTTTCAATTTACTTATATCAATTTCTTTCTTGAATTATTGTTTGTTCATTTTCAGTCTTCAATCAAAGCACTGCGAAGTTTTTACGAGAATCACAATCGGGCAACATCGTCTATGACTCGGAACACATAACCGAGATCATATCAAACATACTCTAACTCTTCTTTACTAATTGTATGTCAGTTATATGGGGTTTACTTGTTTATATGAGGATGATGAAACATGTGGGGGTTGGATGTTTGACGATTATTGTGGATATTCTAGATGCAAGTTTGGTGTACAAATAATTTATGATAACCCCTAATGACTTTCATAAGTTTTAATAATATACTTAGGCCTTAAAACAAGTGCTTGGGTAAGTTTAGGGTTGTTTTCTCATGTAAAATAGAGTACTTCTAAGTTGTATTATGAATATTATAGATATTATTCATATTCTAGATGAAATTAGGCTATTTTATAAGGGTAGTATCGATAATGTAAAGGGTAGTACCGATACTACTCATTTGAAAAATACAAAGAGTATGTTTAGGCCATTTCAAAGCTAAATTTAGTGTCGATACTCATGGAGTATTGACATTATCTGAGAGAGTATCAATATTATATGTATAGTGTCGATACTAAGGATATTTTAGGGGACTTTCAATATTTTTTTGGTATCGATACCCTATAGTAGGTATCAATACCCATATAAAGGTACAAATTTCAGCGGTGATGATTGTTTAATGGACCTCAAGATGTCGAATAAACTTGAGAATAAGGAGTTTAATAGCGATTAAGATCAAACATCTAGCTTGAGTATAGGAAATTACTAAAATATCTATAGGGAGCTAAAATTACTAGATTGCTCTTATGGGTCTAATTGAATGAAATAACCTATGCTAGCACTACAGCAAAACAGAGTTTTAGCGGCGTTTTTTTAGTCTTATAGCGGCGTTTTTAAGTGCCGCTAAAAGTATTGCGGCGATAGAAAAAACGCCGCAAGAAGCGCCGGTAATACCAGCGCCGCTATAGTTAGCGGCGTTTGAGAACAAAAAACGCCGCAATAGGTCAATATCTATTACGGCGTTTTTTGAACAAACGTCCCAAAAGGTCGATATTTATAGCGGCGTTTTTGGAATAAACGCCGCAAAAAGTTATGCTATATAGCGGCGTTTCTAGAAAAAACGCCGTAAAAGGTCAGATCTATAGCGGCGTTTTTGGATACAAATGCCGCAAAAGATAAGACCTATACTGGCGTTTTTAGTACAAACACCGTAAAAGGTCAGACCTATAGTGGTGTTTTTGGACACAAACGCCGCAAAAGATAAGACCTATACTGGCGTTTTTAGAACAAATGCCGTAAAAGGTCAGACCTATAGTGGCATTTTTGGACACAAACATCGCAAAATGTCATACCTATAACGGCGTTTTTGAACACAAACGCCGCAAAAAATCAGACCTATAGCGGCATTTTTGGATACAAACGCCGCTAATTACCTTTATTTAGCTAATATTAATTGATTTTGCATATTTCATTTCTGCTATACATCACCTAAATTTATATCTAGCTTTATCTAATTAACAACAACCATACATTTTAATTAAGACAAAAAAACATAAAGAAAAATTCTTAACAACAAAATAAATTAAAGTTTTTTTATGGAGAGAGAACCTTAAAAGACATTAAAGTACAAATGAGTTACAACTGAACCTCAAAGTGTAGATATACATGGATTTGTTGTTCGATACATCCTCAATTTCACTAGCGTCATCATCATAACCTCCAGATATGCATTCTAAAGCTACTTTGTTTCCCACTTCATTGGAATTTGTCATATTCATCGTCTTGACATCTTATTTGAAAGTATCATTTGACAGTAAATGATCTCTCCTCAATAGATTAAAAACAAATGGGAAACGTTGTGCCAGTCTATTGAAGAAGCCGCTTTTTGTTGAAGTTTGTTCTTCAAGATTACTGCAATTACAATAATTTAGATGAGACTAAGAAGAGAAGGAAACAACCAGCAGAACTTGCATTCATAACATACATGTGAGTGATTGAGAACTGAAAAAAGATATTGCAACAAACAACAAAAACAGGAAGTCAGGAACCATGAAAACTAAAATATATTCTACATAAGAATGTAAAAAATGTCATCATAAAGAAAAAATTTAATAATGTATTGGTTGCCATCTTACTTTTAGAAGTTAGAATTCTTACCCCAAGAATCTGAGCAAGTTGTATTCTTAGAAAAGTTAAGGAAATACAAAAGAGGGATAAGCAATGAAATCTTATAATTTTGGATCAAGAAAGCATGCATGTCTAAGTCCCTCAAAGTTCATAGGGAAAACCCTAGTAGGTTCAATCATTTCAAGATTGCTTCATGTGCCTTTTGATCCTATTCATGATCAGTAAAATAAACAAATGAATCAAGGAACATATATTTCTAGTTATAACTTTGTACTATAAGAATTTTAGACGATAAAAAGAACTCAAAAAGTGAACTACTTACTCTTAGTAGTAAAGGAATGTGCCAAATATTTGGAACGTCATAGAGAGTGACAGTATTTTTGGCCTAGAAAGAAGTCATATTTCTTAATAACAGTAGTTACTGATTTAGGAGATGGAAGAGAAGCAGACAAATAGAATTCATGTTTCATTACCGGAACATGGCAAAACGGAGAGAGCTTTAACTTGACATTATCATCAAGTGCCTATTGCAAAAAAGGGGCAAGTGAATGAATAAGAAATGTCAAATTAGCACTGCTAAATACAGTTGAAAAATATAAATAAGGGTAGAACCATTGTACTACAACAAGCAAGAAATAGAATGAAATAGAATGAAAACAAATAAATTTTGGGGCTAGCAAGCAAAAAGGACACCTACAACGTTGGACATCTTCATGTATAGGAATCATCTATACACTTAAGTAAAAACTATATATAACCACTTCTCTTTCAGAACTTATTCTTCTCCAGATTCAAGACAATCTTACAACAAAGCAAGCCACATGTGCCGTCTATTGCACAATAAAATGTTTTTGTGGAACATCCTGGAAAGTTAGTTAAACCAAAACATCTATATAAATCGAAGCCATTCAGAAATTACTTATTGTTACCTCAGAAAGAAGAGCCACGACGAGTGCTGAAATACAAGGCATCTCAACAGTAAGTTGGAAAATGATTCGAACATTGGAGAAAAACTGAAAATCCTTCAACTGCATAATGAGGAAAGCAATAACAGGAAGCCACAAAAGTACCATCTCATAAGATTCAAATTATAAAGATGGCAAAAATAACATCGTATGCTATAGTGTTTGAAAGGTTGTGCATGACAAGTTTGAAAGGATATGCATGACAAGTTTGAAAGTTGTTAATGCCCCAACCTGAATTGGTATTGAAGCAGCAGGAGTATCAACCTCTATAACGATATTTGGATCACCACCCCACCGAAAATCAATATCCATCGTGACTTGACATTTCTTAACGCTCTGCACACGAATACTTGCATTTTCCATAAGTAACCAGGCAGGTAGGAATGCTTAAAAGGACATATATAGATATGCGGCATACATTTACATAACATGTATAAATGAATCCTTGGGATTAATAACATGAAAAGCGGCACTGGTTGAAAGACGGCCATAACAATTGTAAATGGATCTCCTTGATAGAAGATGAAGTTACACCAAGAAAAATCTGTAGATTTATACCTTCAATCTTCGGAGCTACAGTTCCAAGGGACAATTTACTGAACTTCAGTGAATTAACTCCTGTAGGTCGGTATTCTTCCAAGATCGGTTCAATGGATTCTTTGATAACAGCTGATGCTGCCTGAAAATAAACAAGTTAAACAATATTTGGTTCAAAACTCATCACGGCGAAGCCATTTAAACATATCAGAGGTTTTTAACTCTTCCATTCATTTACCTTTAAAAAAAAAAAGATAATAAACAGGAAAATTCAATTCCGTTTGTCCACTATAAAAGAATATTTAATTACAAGCCGCGTATAGAGCATTGTCATTATTTTCACTTCAGAAAACACCATAGGTGCAGAACGAAGTGCCTAAATCTAATCTGCTATGATGGAAAACCTTTACATGAAAGCCATATTGATAGTTCCTTTTACTTGCATAGTAAATACTCTGAAACTTATAGCAACAAGATACAAGAATAACAAGTAACGTACCTCTGCAACAAAAGGCCATAATTTGCTCAATTGCTTGTTCAACCATTTTGCCTAAAAGAACCAACATAGTGTGACTGTAAGCAAATACATTGAATGAAATCTTAATAAAGAAAACGGGAGCACATTTTTCTATACCAACACATACAGATGTATCTATTCTTTGAAGATGTAATCAAGAGAAGTTTGGTCTCAATAAGTTGAATCAAGTGCGTGGAAACTTAATAACAATCATAGTAGCCTAAAAAGGCTAAAAGTACCAATTAATCTAACAGCATTACACATACCTGTTCATAGACAGGGAATGATATCCATTCAGGATAATTATCACCACAGATTTTCCTAAGATCATCTCTACTAAGAGACCCAAGAGTTCTTATATCAATTGCCTGACAAATAAGACAAATATAAAGGTTAATAAGCATTTAAAAAGACTAATGCAATCAAAAGTTTAAAATTGACCAAATCAGAAGATCTAAATTACCCTAATGAAAAGTTCCGTTTCCATTAAGACGAACTAAAGTGCAACCCATTACCTAACTGAAAAGGCAGGGACATATGCTTCTCCCGTTTGGGTAAACGGCGGGATTGAAAAATGCTTGAAAGGGAAAAAAATGAAAAAAAGGTTGAAGGGCGCGACACATAAAATTTGTAAACTTGCGGCGTTTGTAAACACAAACGCCACTATAGTACAAGTGTATAACGGCGTTTGAATAAAAATGCCACTAAAGTACGCGTCTTTAGCGGAGTTTGTATAAAAATGCCACTAAAGTATGAGTCTTTAGCGGCGTTTTTATAAAAACGCCACTAAATTATGAGTCTTTCGCGGCGTTTGTAAACACAAACGCCACTATAGTACATGTGTATAACGGCGTTTGTATAAAAATGCCACTAAAGTACAATTCTATAGCGGCGTTTGTATAAAAATGCCACTAAATTACGAGTCTTTTGCGAAGTTTGTATAAAAACGCCACTAAAGTACTACTCTTTTGCGGCGTTTGTTGAAAAAATGCCACTATAGATGAACCTATTGCGGCGTTTTTATAAAAACGCTGCTAAAGTTACCATTTTGTGGTGTTTGCTATGTAAACACCGCTATATGTTTAAAATTAGTGGTGTTTACTTCTAAAACGCCGCTAAAAACGCCGATGTAGAACAATTTTGCTGTAGTGTAGTAAGAGTTTGAGTTATAAAGTGATTAAACAATGATATGAGACTCGAGTGAGGAGTCTATAAACATTTTAATTGATTAATAATGCAAAAATTAATGATATTTGAATAATAATGTGAATGACTAATAACGTGATCATTAATGATGAGAGATAGGATATTGAGTTCTAAGGCAAAAACTAGATAATAAGGATCAATAATAATAATACAATGATATTGTGACATGTATGATAATCATAAGAACCTTATGAGGTAAGATTCTATAAGACGTATATTTTTGTTTGACACTCGAGAAACGAATAAGACACTCGAGTTACTTGTATATGACATTTATCTATTGTGTTTGATGTGTTATTTGAATATCCTAAGAACCATGTTGAGATATTGAAAGTCGGGCATTGCTTTGATGTTGTGTGACATAGAGGCGTCCCAAGTACTCATAAGGAGTAGACTAGCCAAGTGTATAAATCTAATTATTTGTGACCTAAATCTCACCCTATGTACTGTTAACTTCCTAAAAAGGCTACTTTTAAGGCCTTTTTTTACTTAAGTTATTGTTTGTTTAAAAGCCCATTCTAGTCATTTTAGGATCATGTAGTTGCATATAGTTGCATTTATGGTGGTAGTGCTGTTTTATTTCTTAATGGTGTTGCATGAGAGGAAGGTGCATTTGTTTGTGGTGTGAAGGGAATAGTAGACAAAAGGACTCATTGGGAAGTAATGCCGCGGCATCACACGTTACTGAAGCAGATTGAAATGCCTTGGCATTTCTGGCATAAAAAATAATAAAAAGATACAGTTGTACAAGGGCAGCTGGCGCTGTATTTGAAATGATTGTTGTAACCGCCTGCCATAGGACTACTGCCACATGGAGAATAAGGTTCACACTTATGGTGTGATTCTAGGGGTATGAGGGGTATTTTGCACCCAACAACCTAATCATTACCCCTAGATATTTTTTATTATATATGACACCTCAAGGGAGAGAATGACACACGACAAGAGAGGCACACGTATATGTACACGCATATAGATCATATTTTTATTTTTCCTTCTTCTTTCTTCGGTGTTCCTCCATTGATAAACCTTCAAGGAGTGGCGAGCTAAGCACCGAGAGGAGCTAGCGAGCTAAGTTGGTTCGTGGTAGCCAATGAGACCTCCGATGGCGTGCGTCGATGGCTTCTTCTCACTTCCCTTTTGCTGTTATTTTTTATATTATATTTGGGTTGTTGGAACGAATATTTTCATGATTTATTTTGTGGATATTTTGAACCACAACCATAAACTAACTTATTTGGTAGTGGTTGGTTTTAATGGTTGTTTAAACTTTATTTTAATGGTATATTTATGTTTATCTTGGTTATTTGTTTGCTTTGCTTATGAATGCTTCACCATATAAGCTTGTAAGAGGCATGAGAGTGTCCATTTATTAGATGAAGGTTAGGTGTTCGAGAGAAACCTAAGCTAAAAATACTTGTAGTATTTGAGAGAAACACAAGACAAGATCCTCATAAGCAATGGGCTATAGTGTTTTCAAGGGGCTTTGAACCGGCCTAGGAATACTATATCCTAATCCCTTAGTACTCGAGAGAGACTAGGAGGATTTCAAGACTAAAAAGGGTGTTTTTATCAATAGTGTAGGCTGCCAGCTTCGTTGAGTGAGAGCAGATGCCTTGGCATCATATTCTGTTAGGTTCCTTTGACTAGAGATAGCGGGAACACTTTAGGAAAACCCTGTTGAGCAAGTGAAGATTAGATAGCCTAAATTTACCTGAGAAATAAGTTTAGCATCCTTAAATCAATCCCTACCATTCATTATATTGGAAGCTTGTCACGTGAGGATTATCTTCTTATCATTGTATTTGTTGTTTATTTACTGGTTTTACCATTTTTCATTGCTTCAACATTACATCATTTTCAACACTAAACACCTTATCTTGCCATTGTATTTCCATCTGCTGCACCATCAGATCATCACTCTATCTCCACCTTCATACATTTTCATTTGCCGTGACATTTGTGTATATCAAGACTAACTCTACTTATATAGAATAGTGCATTGCTTTGGTTAGACTTTTGTAATTTCACCCAATCCCTGTGGAGACGATACTCACTCATCACTGTAGTACTTGAGCGATTGTGTATACTTGCACATTATTTGCGTATAATTTTATAGTACTCACAACACGCAATAAGTTTTTGGCACCGATGTCGGGGATTGGCAGCCTGAAGTTATTTAGTTTTGCCAGAGCATTTTATTTGTTTAGAGTTTACTTTATATTTTTGTTTTATCATTTTTCAGGTTTATTTAGTGTATGCCTAGAAGAAATTCTGAAGAGCCTTTAGCGCCGATAGAACCTGAGATTGAAAGACTCTTTAGACAAAGGATACGTGCTCAACGAGCTCGAGGAAATATGTATCAGATTGGAAACCAAGGCATTGGGCAAGATAATGAAAATTAGAATACCGCTGCATTAGACAATGTTGAACCTGCTGGAAGGTCGTGTGTTATTCGTGATCACTTAAATCCGATGTTGGATGATCTGAATCCTGGAACTGTGGCACCCGAAATTCAAGCTGCACATTTCGAGCTTAAACCAGTCATGTTCAACATATTGAATTCCATTAGACAGTTTGGGGGTATACCAAATGAAGATGCCAGGCAGCACATTCATAATTTTTTAGAAGTTTGAGATTATTTTCTCCAAGAAGGAGTGCATGAGGATGTTCTAAAATTAAAGCTATTTCCATATTCGTTGCGTGACCAAGCAACGGCTTGGTTGAGTGGTGTATCGTCTGGTTTGATGGAATCGTGGGCTGATCTTTACAAGAGTTTCTTATTGAGGTACAACCCACCGAACATGATTACGCAACTAAGGAATGACATAACATCTTTTTGCCAGGGCGACGACGAATCCATGTATGAGTGTTGGGACCATTACAAGAGTTTGCTTAAAAAGTGTTCAAATCATGGTTTTCATGATTGGACTCAAGTAGTCATGTTCTATAATGGAGTCAATGCACCCACGAGGATGTTACTGGATGCCTCAGCAAATGGGACATTGCTGGATAAATCACCTACTGAGGCGTTTGCTATCTTGGACAGAATTGCTAACAATGATTATCAATTTCCTTCCTCAAGACTTGGGAGTGGGAGGAGAGCACGTGGAGCATTTGAGTTAGATGCCAAGGATTCGGTGTCCGCTCAACTATCACCAATACGCTGAAAAATTTACAACGTTCAACTGAGGTGAAGGAAGTGAAAGCAACTAGCTTGGCATGTTTGTTATGACAAGGCAGTCATCACGAGAGCGAAAGCCCAACCAACCATGAGTCCATCAACTTTGTAGGCAATTACAATGGAGGCAACAACAATCCTTACTCTAACACTTATAATGCTGGATGTTGTCAGCACCCCAATTTCTCATGGGGAAATCAAGGAGCCCACAATGCTAGTCAACCCACTTGGTAGCAGAATCACAATGAGCCTCAAAGTTACCAAAATTCTATGCCATGGCATAATACCAATAAAGGAGCTTCATATTTAGTAAGAATGAATTCCTTGGAAACTGTAATTCAAGAGTTCATATGTATTACGAAGACAATGTTGCAAGAACATTCTACTTCAATTAAGAATCAAGGAGCTTTACTTCATAGTCAAGGTGCCTTACTTCAAAGCCATAGCTCGTCTCTGAGAGCTTTGAAAGGTCAAGTTGGTCAAATTTCTACGGCATTGCAAGAGCGTCAGCAAGGACATTTTCCAAGTGATACTGAAGTCACTAAAGGGCATGGAAAGGAGCATTATAATGTGTTAACTCTTAGGAGTGGAACACAAACCAATCAACAAGTCAAAGCTAGTGGGGCACAACATGATGACTCTATTCCCACTAATTTCAATGGAGAAGCTGAATTGTATGATGATAACATTACAGAGAAGGACAAGGAGGAGGATTCAACTAACGTACCAGATTCTGATGCCAAGGAAAAAGTTATTCCTACTACTGCAGTTAAGGAAGCTAGACCTCCACCACTATTCCTGCAAAGACTAAAGAAGCATAATGATGAAGTTCAGTTCAAGAAGTTCATGGACATTCTTGATCAGCTTCATATCAATGTACCTCTCTTGGAAGCTATTGAACAGATGCCAATGTATGCCAAATTTCTGAAGGAAATCTGTACCAAGAAGAGGAAAGTAGAGACTGTTACCACGACAACATAATTTTGTTCTTCATTGAGTAAGTTGCCGCCAAAGCGAAATGATCCGGGCAGCTTCATTATTCGTTGTTCGATTGGAGCTAATTTCGTTGGACAAAAACTATTTTATATTGGCTCAAGTGTCAACTTAATGCCGAAGTCGATATTCTTGAAGCTTGGCATTGGAGATGCAAGACCCACCTCGGTTATTTTACAACTTGCCGACAGATCCCATGTTAAGCCTGAAGGGAGAGTCGAGGATGTCATAGTATGGGTCGATAAGTTTGTGTTTCCAGTCAACTTCTTAATTCTGGACTGCAAAGTTGGTGTCAAGGCACCCATTATTCTGAGAAGACCTTTCCTAGCCACTAGACGTATATTGATAGACTGCGAAAAAGGTGAACTCACCATGAGAGTGGATGATCAGTGTGTTACTGTCAATGTGTTTCGAACACTCAAATATATAGATGACACTGAAAAATGCCAAGACATTTCTGAATTGAACTCAGTAATTGAAGAAGAGACTGAACATCTTTGCCAGAACAATTTCATGCAGCTAGCAGAAAATGAATTTTAGGTGGATGATGAAAGCTTAGTGGAGTCTGACAACTTTCCAATTTTGGAGGAGCAATCTAGCTTACTACAAGTTAGATCAGGTATGAATTTTGAACCTTTGAATTTTGATGAATTTATTCCTCCTAAGACTTAATTATTGCATGCACCTACTTTAGAGCTTAAGACTTTGCTAGGGCATCTTAAATATGTGTACTTAGGTAGCGATAAAACTTTACCGGTGATTATTTCCACTAACCTTACTGCTAACCAAGAGAAAATTTTGTTAAGTGTGTTGATGTAGCATAAGAAAACAATTGGTTGGACTATGTCCCAATTGAAAGGCATTAGTCCCACGATCTGCATAAAAAAGATTCTGCTTGAAGATTGCCACGACAACTCAATCAAACCACAAAGAAGACTCAACCCTGTTATAATGAAAGTGGTGATGAAAGAAATTCTGAAATGGCTTGATGCTGGAGTGATTTACCTTATCTCGAATAGCTCATGGGTAAGCCCTGTCCAATGTGTTCCGAAGAAAAAAGGCATGACTGTGGTTACTAATGAGGATAATGAGCTATTACTCACTCGCACTGTTACCGTATAGAGGATATGCATGGACTATCGAAAACTCAACAAAGCTACAAAGAAGGACTATTTTCCTCTACCTTTCATCGACCAAATATTGGATCGATTGGCCGGCAAAGCATTCTATTGCTTTTTGGATGGGTATTCGGGGTATAATCAAATTGCCATCGCACCAGAGGACCAAGAAAAGACTACATTTACTTGTCCCTATGGAACATTTGCCTTTAGGAGGATGCATTTCGGACTCTGTAATACCCCGACAACATTTTCAGCGCTGTATGCAAGCTATATTTTCAGACATGGTTAAGAATTTTCTGGAGATTGTATTAAGCCAAAAAATTTCACACAAGGGTATTGAGGTAGACAAGGCGAAGATTGAAGTGATTGAAAAGTTGCCACCACCAACTTTGGTCAAGGGTATAAGAAGTTTTCTTGGACATGTTGGATTCAATAGAAGGTTTATCAAATACTTCTCCAAGATTTCTAAGCCCTTGTGCACATTGCTTCAACAAAACCAACCCTTTGTGTTTGACGAGTTATGCCTCGGCGTATTCACTGAGCTGAAATGACGATTGATCTCGGCACCAATTGTAGTTCATCTCGATTGGACATCACTATTTAAGATGATGTGTGATGCAAGCGATTATGCCGTAAGAGCTGTTTTGGGGCAACGTCGAGGTAAAATTTTTCATGTTATTTATTATTCTAGCCGCAATTTAAATCAAGCACAATTGAACTACACCACTACTGAGAAAGAATTACTTGCCGTGATATTTGCTTTTGATAAATTTAGACCTTACCTAATAAGCACTAAAGTTATTGTTCACACTGATCATTCAGCTATAAAATACTTAGTGAACAAAAATGATTTCAAGCCTAGACTTATTAGGTGGATATTACTTTTGCAAGAATTCGACTTAGAGGTGGTAGATAGAAAAGGAATTGAGAATCAAGTTGTTGATCACTTATCTAGGATAGAGATTAATTTTGAATGCCATGACACTGTAGATATCCAAGAGGAATTTCCTGATGAGAAAATTTTATATACCACGATAATTATGTGGTACGCTGACCTTGTTAATTTTCTTGTTAGTGGAATTCTGCCTTTTAATTTGGATAGTCATGCCAAAAAGAAGTTCAAGCATGATGCAAGGCACTATTTTTGGGATGAGCCATATTTGTTCAAGCATTTTGTTGATCAACTCATTAGACGATGTGTAACCGAAGAAGAACATCATGATATTTTGTACCATTGTCATTCGACCCATGTGGAGGCCATTTTGGTGGAGCAAGGACTGCTGCTAAGGTCCTGCAATCAGGCTTTTACTGGTCAACTCTGTTTCGAGATGCCCAAGCATTTTGCAAAGCTTGTGATCGTTGTCAGCGGACTAGAAACATCTCTAGACGACATGAGATGTCACTGCAAAGTATTTTGGAGATAGAGCTGTTTGATGTTTGGGGCATCGATTTCGTGGGACCCTTCCCATCTTCTGGAGGAAATCTATATATCCTGTTTGTTGTGGATTATGTATCGAAGTGGGCAGAAGCAATAGCAACATCAAGGAATAACTCTAAGACCGTACTCAAATTTTTGCACAAATATATTTTCACTCGATTTGGAGTACCTCGTGCTATCATAAGTGTTGAGGGAACCCATTTTGATAACAAGTTGATTGCTAAGGCATTGAAGAGATATGGAGTTAGACATAAGATTGCCACTGCATATCATCCGTAGGTAAATGACCAAGCAAAGATATCCAATCGAGAGATCAAGCAGATTTTAGTGAAAGTTGTGAACCCAAGGCGTAAGGATTGGTCGCCAAAGTTAGATGAAACACTTTGGACGTATAGAACAACATTCAAGACTCATGTTGAGTTAATCGATTGATGGAATTGGCCAAGAGGGGGTTGAATTGGAAGTTAAAATTTTGGTGGAAGCTTTTGCAGAAAATTGAAACGATTTGCACATCGATTTAGAGTGGTTCGACTTTCTCAACCAAAGTCTACGTCCACTACCTTAGTTATCCACACTAAGAATATTCCAACAAATTCACTAATTTGTTCTTTCTTCTAAGGCCAAAGAGATAACCTTACAACTCCCTCAATAATATACCCCAATTCTTGAGAACACTCTTTCTCAAAGAGAAGATTACAAATTTGCAAACTTACAAGGAAATCCTCACAAGGTAGATTGTTTGCACAATTCTAGAACAAAGAAAAGAACACTAAAAAATGAATACAATTGAGTACAAGTAGTGTTCTTGAAAGCAAAATGAATATTGAATGAAAAATAAGCTTGAAATGCTCAAACTTGAGGTTTGATGCTTTCTCTTTGATTCTCTCTTGATTCTTGTTTCTTTTGTTTTTTTGTTGTTGAACAATTGCTTCTAAGCTTGTTTAAATACTCCTTCAAATGATTCTGAATATTAGGGATGATTAGTGGAGTCAATAGAGCCGTTTAAGTGTGAAAACAATTAATTAAATCAGTTAGGAGCATCAGTGCATCGATGCATACCCAAGCTGCATCGGTGCATCAAGTGTAAAATTCAAATATTTTGATCGTTGGACCCTTAGTGCATCGGTGCACTAAGAGTGCATCGATGCATAAAATGCTTTCGATGTTTCAAAATAGCCTGAGTGCATCGATGCATGGCTGGTGCATCGATGCATCAAATGCATTCGATGTTTTCATAAAACTCTGAGTGCATCAATGCATGAAATGCATTGGATGTTCACTTTATTCCATGGTGCATCGATGTATGGATTGGTGCATCGGTGCATCACTTTGAAAAATTGATTTTAGGCTTGATTTTGGTTCAAAATGCTTTGAGAAAATTGTTTCAAAAATATATTAAGTATAAAACACAATTTTACACATTTAGTAAGGTTTGAAATTGATCTTGAAAGACTTGTAGTAATATTTTGATATTCAAGTAATTAAATCGAATATACTTAGAAAATCATTTGTAAAATCTTAAAATTCATTTATATTTAATTTGTTATATCGAAACATCAAAATGTTTTCAACAATCTCCCCCTTTTTTATATAACAAAACATGTGTGCAATTTTTAGATTTTCTTTGAAAATAAATTTTGAAAAATTACTCCCACTTACTCTAACACTTCTCCCCTTTAACACTTTTACACTTCTCCCCATTTTTGTTAAATCAAAAAGACTTTAAAACGTTCTAAACAAGGTTTTGAAAAACATAGCCAATTGATTAAAAGTAAATAAGATTAAGATGCTAAGATCACAATCAAAAGAGAGATTAGCCATTAGTTCCATAAATAATATTTATTATCAAATGTGAAATGGCATAATTGGTCATATATGTCTAATGATGCAAAAATAAGAATAAATTCAACCAAACTAAATATATATTAAGTTCAAACTTCCAAACATCCAAATTATACCTCCAAACAAATTCAAATAATCCAAAGAAAATAATAATCCCAAAGCATTCAAAATGTTTTAACAATAAAAGTTCAAAGATGATCCAAAACAAAACAATGTCTACTTGCCCATAGAAGGATCGGGAGGAGGAGGAGGAAATCGTGCTTGCATATCAAGAGTAAGAGCATCCATACGTGCAAGCATCTCCCTTTGAAACTCCATCTGTCGAGCTTCCAAAGTGTCTAAGCGATGATTTACCGCTTCGTGAGTAGCAGTCAAGTGAGATTCAATGGAAGCATGCCGTAGATCAAATGTCTCCAAAAACGAACGAAAATATAGAGGCACTTGATCCTCTTGTGGAGTTGGTTCCGATGCAGGCTCATAATCTGGTACGTGATTGTCAATATCTTGCATAAGCTATTGAAGTTTGGGATCATCGTCAGCAGCCGGAGCCAGAGGAGGAGGAAGAGCTCGAGAGGAGCTAGGAGCAGCTCGTGAAGAACTCACTCCCGAAGTTTGCTTACCAGGTCGAAAGACCCAAAGACCGATTTCCTCGTCTTGTTTCCAATCCGCTTTCTTCAACGAGGTGAGATTTATTTGATTTTAGAGAGGTATGGGATTGTCAAGAGAGACGTTTAGACCGAGTTTGATAAAAAGGTTACTAAGAAGACATCCATAAACTAATGTTTCGACATGTTTTGAATGAACAATGTTTATGATATTTACTAGCTGACTAAATATAATTTGGGGCAGATTTATTTTGTTCTTATTCTTAAGACAGTGCATCCACCACAAATCCCTCATAGGAAGAGTGGAGTACCTACCTACGGATGGTCTAAACCACCAAGAGATCATCAAATGAAGAAAATGATCGTGATGAGATCGTAGAGTACTAACACTAGCGTTTGGAACATAGGGATAATCCACAATTTTATTCTCATTATAAATACCATCGTCATCTAACCCAAAATGGAAAGCTATAGTCTCGGGGTCAATATTAATATATTGTCCTAAAAGGTAGGATCTGATTGTTATAGTTCCACACTGAGTCTGGTTTTGAATGCATACCACATTATAGTAGAAAATGCGGACTAACTGATGATAGACGATAGGTTTGAGGTGAAACATTTTATCAAACTTTCATGTTTTGAGAATCGGAAGGTATTCGAAGTCAATATCAATCATTGCTTGAAGAGAAGGAATATACTCTTCCCGGATTCTATAAGATTGGAAAGAATTTATATACTTATGGTACAAGTCGTCTCTACGACATTTATGCATATTCAAACAGGATCCTATAAGACTATTAGGTGGAGGAGAAATGAGATTAGGAGGTCGGGTTGAACGACTCGATGAAGTCCTATGACGTTTAGGATTGGACATGTTTAAGGTATCGGAATAAGGAATGAAACCTGCAATTTGAAACACATGTATGCACAATAATCAATACCAAAACTCAATTGAGTCCTCAATAATTCAAGGTTCTCTAAACCAAATCCTAATGGGCAAGGTTTTGAAAACTATTTGAAAATAATTTTTGAAAAATCATAATATGTATAGTTTTCATGAAAACAACATAATTAAATCAAAAACATCAAATTTAAAAATTAAATTCAGATTTTCGATTTTTTTTTTAATTTCGAAAAATTCAAAATATTTTGAACATTTGTGATTTTTTTATGGAATTGGTTGTAAAATCTAGTTTGAAATCATCAAACAATCAATGCCCGATATAATGTTCATCCTATAACTAATTAAACTAGTCCTAAGATCAAAATATGATAAACTATAAGTTTTTAGAAAAATACATTGAAAATTTTGGATTGATGAGAATTGTAACCCCCACAGACCGATAAGGGTAACCAGATCCGATCTGGGGTGTCACATTTGGGCCACCGGAGCGACCCACTGTAATTATAGCGGAAAATTTAAAACTTTTTATCAGAACATGTAAACGTATAAAATCAGTTTTCACTATTTAAAAATAAAACAGATTTCCAAACTCATATATAAATCAAAATACAATTACATGCCACCTAATCACATGTACCATACTCTGCAACAACGCCGGATGAACTATCTTACTGAAGTCGATAGATGCACTGGTACAATTCTTTTAACCTAAAAAGGTGAGTAATAGAGTGAGCTTTGGAAAGCTCAGTAATACAGAACTACCAGATGATGCTGATGAACGTGCAGATAGAGATAAATATATATTTCCTTATTGTTTCCGAACATTTACAGATTTTTATGCTGAGCAGAGATCCTACTGATATTTCAGGTGGTAACGGACAATGAGCTTTCAGTTCAGAGAAATATTTTGGATGACTGAGTTCAGGAGATCAGAATAGGTTATCTAGTGTGTTCCTATAAAACCAGTAAAAAGATACTGATCTTTTAAAACATATAAATATATATATATACCCCCATCCAATAAGTCCAAATTGTGTAGGTTCCCCAAAACCATACACCCACCATCAAGTCCAGTAGGCCTTGAGCACACAGCCGAGGAACCGGTAAATAAGGCCATGAGCACACAGCCGAGGAGCCTCCAGGTATACTTCCTCCAACATTACCCCCCAAGTAAATATGTTCGTCCGTAAATGGATATATCAAAAATCAAAACATAATTCAAGTCAAGTATCATACTAGAATCCAGGTCATGTATCAGATCAGAATCCATATCAATATCAGATCAGAATCCAGGTCAGGTATCATAACAGAATTCAAATTTGAAATCAGATAAAATATTCATGTAATTAGGGAACACACCAGAGTTTACAGGTATTATTTAGAGGTACTGTATCAGGTAGAGAAACACAGTTCTTCAGTATGTCGATAGAATGTTGGAATTTAGAATCACTATTGGGAGAGTTCATTAACTGACAGAATCATCAGTTATTCAAAATGTGAATTATCAGGATATTATCTTATTCGGACAGTTTTCAGAAGCTGTACGTAATCAGAAGGGTATTCAGAATCCTTTACATCCATGTCAATTGATCGGATAATCGAACAACTTGAGAACGAAGATTCAGAACCTTAACAATCTATGTCGACTGCTAAATTCATTTTCCTTCTAGGGTATTTACTCTTTAATACCACAAATTCTTATCCGTAGACCATTTTCGGAATCATTGCTGAATAAATCTTCCAATGTTTTTATTTCATTTCCACGCTTCCACAATATCATGAAATGTTGATGTACTTGATTAATTTGTTCATAACCCATTGTAATTGTACACTACGTAAACTCATCAGAGTTTTCAGACTTATCCAAATTACTTATTAAATCCTCAGTCATTGAGGTTACCTAGTCCATTTAGCAGTCATGTCCATTCCAGTCACTTCAAGATTTTCCAGAGCAATTCAAACGTTCCTGAATTTCAGATACATGTTGTACTTTCATTCCATTCAATTTGGTATTCGTGGTTTATTTGTCGAACAAACGTCCAACTCTTAGTACTGAATACGATCTAGAGCTGAGCTGAGCTGAATACTTCCAAAATTTATCATCGAGCCAAACTTGAGAATACGAACACATGTTCCAGTAATATATATGCCATTCAGGTATTGATATAGCTTTAGGGTTGATCTACTCACTTAAATTATTTTTCATTACCTTTAAAGGTAGTCCAATACCTATGCTTACTTGGATTCCTTAATTAATCCAAGACATTTACTTAATATAGACCATAAGGGTATTTTGGTCATTTTGGTTTTTAGTTTTATTCCAATCACAAGGATATCCCATCATTCCTGAGCTTGGTGATATTCTTGGGTCATTTCCATTACAGGGGTATTTTGGTCATTTTACAGATCCACAGTATTTCAATCTTTTTCCTCCATTCGGTCTTATTATTTAATCCAATCTTATCATTTCCTTCAGTCCTTTCGAACAATTCTGACAGTAGAATACCCCCGATAAATTATTCTTTAGATATTTACTCATTACTCGAATATTTTCGGGTCAAGTGTCTTCTCAGATTTTACAAACGAAATATCATGAATTTTTCTGTACAAAGATAGGATCTTAACAATTAAATTCGTACTTAATCGAGTTAAGTACAAATCCTCAAAGTACTTTCTCATTCAGGGTCAACTCAGACTATTTTATCTGTCAAGGGCATTTTTTAATTTCTTAACCAGATAATTTCGATATTATCTCTTAACGAAAATAATATAATTTAGATATCCTATGATTAATTGTTTTCTTGAACACTCGCTGATCTTGAAATAATTCCCTGAACAGACTTCTAGTATCTTGCATAAGCCCTCTTGGGGTTAAAAACCGGTTATCCATAACTTCCAAGTACAACTAACATTTCTTATGCACATCAATATATTTATCAGATCAATATGTCTTTTCAGATTTATTAATCCACTTCCAGGGACAATTCTTATCATTTTCCAATATAAAGGTAATTTCGTATTTTTACCCTACCGAAGTATTCTCATAATTTCCCATCCAAGTACCTTTAATATTTAACCTTTGATGATATAAAATATAATTTACAAATCCATGTTTGATTTCTTTATCACTAATCACAAACTTGTAATTTAATTCTAACAATCTTTCAATCTCTTCTATTAATCATTCGATCCGTATTCAGATACTGAATTTCTACCACATTCATATCGAGTGTAGAAACTAATTAACTACACAAATGAGACCAACATTGTCTTAATCATGCATTTACCAATATTCAGATGTTCCAAAAAGCATAAAGAGGTAGTAAAGTATTACCTTGATTTCTGTGCAATACTGATCGACCATAAAAATTCCATTCGAATGCCTTTGATCTTCAATTCAACTTCAAATAATTCCTCAGATACATATCAACATAAATTATATCAGAAACGGAGCTTAATTGCGATAAACGGATCGAATCAGGTGATAAATCAGTGAAAAATAGCTTACCGGGTTCGAATGTGGAGAAACGGACTTCGGATTCGGATTCAGGACGTCGAAAGCATAAAATATGACTTTTCGGAAATTTGGAATTTTTGGTCAAAACCAAAGTCAACGGGTTTGACCAGCAATTTCGAGGCCTTTGGGTTCGAATTTTGAAAAACGGACAGCGGAATCGGATTTGGAACGTCGAAAAATGTCAGGATAGGTATACTCGGTCGAAGTCAAAGGTCGTTTAATGCCCGGTCATATCGAGTGTAGAAACTAATTAACTACACAAATGAGACCAACATTGTCTTAATCATGCATTTACCAATATTCACATGTTCCAAAAAGCATAAAGAGGTAGTAAAGTATTACCTCAATTTCTGTGCAATACTGATCGACCATAAAAATTCCATTCGAACGCCTTTGATCTTTAATTCAACTTCAAATAATTCCTCAGATACATATCAACATAAATTATATCATAAACGGAGCTTAATTGCGATAAACGGATCGAATCGGGTGATAAATCAGTGAAAAATAGCTTACCGGGTTCGAATGTGGAGAAACGGACTTTGGATTCAGATTCAGGACGTCGAAAGCATAAAATATGACTTTTCGGAAATTTGGAATTTTTGGTCAAAACCAAAGTTAATGGGTTTGACCAGCAATTTCGAGGCCTTCGGGTTCGAATTTCGAAAAACGGACAGCGGAATCGGATTTGGAACATCGAAAAATGTCAGGATAGGTATACTCGGTCGAATTCAAAGGTTGTTTAATGCCCGGTCAAAGTTTTGGTCAACAGTGGTCAACGCCGGTCAACGGGTCAACGGGTCGGGTCAACGGGTCGGGTCGGGCCAGGTTATGACTGGTCAAACCGGTCAACTATGCACCAAAACCGGTCAAACTGGTCATTTGGACCATCCCCACGCACAGTGGCGGCGCGTGGGGCCCCTTTCAGCTACCTAACAATCACGGAAAAATTCTTAAAAATTATTTTGAGCGATTTCAAGATACTTACAAAGCTCGGTTCAAATTTTTGAACGGCGGAGAGCTCGATTTCAACGAATCAGAAACTTTGACCGCTTCACCTCCTCACGTGCCATCGTCGACGGAGACCAAGGATGACACCGGGGAACTCAGAACGATGCAACGAACACAATGGTGCGGGAGGTGTCGTAAACGGATGACCTGATCATCGTGAATCGATGAAAAACCAACTAAAACTGAGTTATTACCGACTATACTTCCGACTAAAATTAACGACGAACGGCGACGATTCATGACAAAAGGTTTGAGGGGTTTTGTTCCTCACTCGAAAATGAACACGATGGTGGTTTCGGCTCGTCGATCGGAGGTCGGACGGCGAGTAGATCGGAGTTCAAAGAGGGGTTGATGAAGAGGAAAATCCGGAAAAATTTCCAGAAAACATACGGGGGAGAGATTTATAATTCTCTCCAAAATAAAAATGGCTAAATCATGGGTTTAGCCACTGAATTCCTACACTTCTTAAAACAGTCTGCCAACTTTGAAATCTTATAATTTAATCCCCGATTTCTTCCAAAAATACCAATTAAATTCACCAATTTATATTTTCTTAAATTTATCCCCTAAATAGGGGTGTTACAAGAATGAGATGTTGTGTTGCACGATTTAATGATAGTAGCAGGACTTTGAGATGAAATGAGGATGAATTCTGATTAAAAACGATGATTTTGGAGTAAGAGGAGAATTTAGAGAGTGAGAGAGGTGTGCGGCTGATGAGGGTGTAGTTTTAAGGTTTGAAACAAATGAGAAAATAAGCCTTTTAAACCCAAAACCCGACGGATGCATCGATGCATGGCAGTGTGCATCGATGCACATTCAAGGCGTGCATCGGTGCACCTTCATGGTGTATCGATGCATATTCAAAGGGATACATCGATGCATTGTTAAGTGTATCAATGCATGAAGTACAAAATGTCAAAAATCCGTTTTAAAACACTCAGAATGCTAAATTAATTAGCTCTAGTGGTATTGACAACTCATATATTAAAAATTAATCATGTTCAATCAATCAATTAATCTTTAAACTACATTTGAACAATTAATTTTCACCAAAGAACATAAACTCCCCCTAACTAATAGCAATGAATGCAATCAAAAATTACTATTATAAGCATTTTTCATTTATTCTTAAAAGTGCTAAAATTATTTTAAACACTAAGTGAAGATAGGCCAGTTAAACCTAATTCTCTCCTAAGTGTCCAAAATCTTTCTTTGTCTAAAGGTTTTGTAAAGATATCCGCTAATTGGTGCAAAGTATCAACAAATTCTAGAACTACATCTTCCTTAGCGACATGGTCTCTAATGAAGTGATGTCTAATTTCAATGTGCTTAGTTCTAGAGTGTTGGATGGGGTTTTTAGTGAGACAAATAACACTAGTATTGTCATACTTGATATGAATAGTACCTACTTCAATTCCATAATCAAAATGTTGTTGTTTCATCCATAAAACTTGTGCACAACAACTACCAGTTGAAATGTATTATGCTTCAGTGGTAGATAATGCAACACAATTTTGTTTCTTTGAAAACCAAGAAATCAACATATTTTCAAGGAATTGGAACCGGAGGTGCTTTTCCTATCTAATTTGTATCCTCCATAATCCGCATCAGAAAATGCATGCAAGCTAAAGCTAGAGTCTCTAGGATACCAAAGTCCTAATCTAGGAGTGTCCTTAAGGTATCTAAAGATTCTCTTAATAGCTAGTAAATGTGATTCCTTATGGCATGATTAAAATCTAGCACATAAGCAAACACTAAACATAATGTACGGTCTACTTGCAGTTAGATAAAGCAAATAGCCAATCATTGACCTATATAATTTAACATCCACACATTTACCTCCTTCATCTATGTCAAGCTTTGTTGATGAGCTCATTGGAGTGTCATGAGGTTTCCCATTTTCCAGTCCAAACTTCTTGAGCATAACTTTGACGTACATAGCTTGATTGATGAAGATGCCATATTTTCTTTGCTTGATTTGGAGTCCCAAGAAAAATGAGAGCTCCCTCATCATGCTCATATCGAATTCACTTTGCATTAGCTTAGAAAATTCTTGGCAAAGAACATCATTAGTAGAACCAAATATTATATCATTAACATAAATTTGAACTACTAATAAATTTTTACCTTTATGCTTTAAAAACAATGTAGTGTCAACATTCCCTTTGGAAAAACCTTTTTCAATTAAAAAAATTGATAATCTTTCATACCAAGCTCTATGGGCTTGTTTTAAACCATAAAGTGCTTTTGTCACTTTAAGAACATGATTTGGAAATTTTAAATCTTCAAAACCAGGAGGTTGTTCCACATACACTTCTTCTTTTATAAAATCATTTAAAAATGCACTTTTAACATCCATTTGATATAATTTAAATTCATGAAAACATGCAAATGCTAATAATATTCTAATTGCTTCCATTCTAGCTACGGGAGCTATGTTTCATCATAGTCTATGCTCTCTTCTTAAGTATACCCTTGAGCAACAAGTCTAGCCTTGTTTCTCACTATATTACCACTTTCATCAAGCTTATTCCTAAATACCCATCTAGTACCTACAGTAGATTTATTACTTGGCATTTCAACTAATGTTCATACTTTACTTCTCTCAAATTGATTTAACTCTTCTTGCATAGCCATAATCCAATGTTCATCATTTAATGTTTTTTTAATATTCTTAGGCTCTATGCATGAGATAAATGCAACATAATTACAAATATTTCTAAGAGAAGATCGAGTTGTTACCCCTTTGGAAGGATCACCTATAATCTCACCATCCTTGACATAGTTGTATTCCCTTGGGTAAGATACTTCCCTTTCTTCAATGGTTGGATTCTCGAGAAGATCTTGAGTTTCCTCATCTTGAGTTTCTTCTTTTGATGATGGTTCTCCAACGTCATGTCCAACGTCATTTATATTTATAATGCCTACATCATCATTCACACAAGAATCCTTCCTCGGAAGGGGATTATCATCGAAAACAACATGTATAGACTCTTCTACTACTAAAGTTCTTTTATTAAATACTCGATAAGCTTTAGAATTTAAGGAATAACCCAGAAAAATTCCTTCATCACTTTTAGCATCAAATTTGCCAAGGTTTTCTTTACCGTTGTTTAAAACAAAACATTTACATCCAAAAGGATGAAAATAGCTAATGTTAGGCTTTTTATTTTTAAAAATTTCATATGGAGTTTTCTTTAAAATCGGCCTAATCATTACTCGATTTACAATATAACAAGCGATATTTGTGGCATGATCACTCCTAACACTAGTTATAGAGTAACCTTTTTCATTTTGGATTATTTTTGAAAATGTGATGAAATGTTCAAATGCTTCATCTTTAGTACTTAAAAATAGAACCCAAGTATATCTAGAATAGTCATCTACCAAGACAAATGCATATTGTTTTCCACCCAAGCTAGTAGTTCTAGTGGCCTAAAAAGATCTATATGGATCAATTGTAATACTTTACTAGTTGATACATCATTAATGGATTTAAAAGAAACTCGCTTTTGTTTTCCTTTAGCACAAGCATCACAGATTTTATCATTATCAAATTTTAGTTTAAGCAACCCTCGAACTAAATCTCCTTGAATTAGCCAATGCAAAACACTCATACTAGCATGTCCTAGTCTCCTATGACATAACCAACTATCATGCTCATCCTTAGCAACTAGGCATAAATTAGTCATATCAATAGAGTCTAAATGCACCATGTATATGTTTCCTATTCTATGACCAACAAGCACAATCCGATTAGATGCAATGTCAATGACTTTACAACTATTAATATCAAACATGACATTGAATCCCTTATCACACAATTGACTAATACTCAATAGATTATGCTTTAATCCATTCACATATAAAACATTATTAATTTATATGGAAGAGGTATTACCTATAGTACCTATACCTTCAATGTGATCTTTTGAATCATCACCAAAAGTCACTTCTCCTCTATTTTTGGCTTTGAGTTCTATGAACCGGCTTTTGTCTCCTGTCATGTGTCTTGAGCATCCACTATCAAGGTACCATGAGTTTGAATTTGTTTCTCGTGCCTTGTAGCAATGCTTCTTTTCCTACAAACATAGATTAATTTTGATTTTTGGTACCCAAATTATTTTGGGTCCATATTCATTAGTTTCCAAAATCCTAGTCCCCTTAGGTATCCATTTGTGTAGGATATCCTTATCTTTAGTAGTAATGAGTCCTTTAGGAACCCATATACTTCTAACGATTTTTCCATTAGAGGTTCTTCGGGGACCTCTATAATTGTAGTTTTTAAAACTTTTTCTAACAAAGTTGGTTTTTAAATTTTCCCCTTTTTCAAAATGTTTTGTTCTAACTTAATCAAAAGAAGTTTTAAGATCATCAATTTTCTTTTGATGATCATCATTGACCTTTGAAAGTAAATTTTGCAAATCTAAAATTTTCTTTTCAAACTCTTCTAGTTTGCTTTGCAAATCACTAATTTTACTTTCAAAATCATTGTTGGTCTTGGATATGAGCTTATTTTCATTTTTCAATTTTGAAACATCATTTCTATATTTTAAAAAAAAATTCTCATAATCTGAAGCCAACCCATTATATTCCTCTAATAACTCATCATAAGATAAATCATCTAATTCAAATGAGTTAGAGGTTACCTTAGAATCTTCCCTGAATACCATCAAGCACAAGTTTGCTACTTCTTGTTCCTCTTCATCAGAACCTTCTTCATAGCTCCATGTAGCCACATGAGCCTTGTGCTTATTCTTTGATTGACCCTTTCTCTTCAATTGTGGGCAATCATATTTGACATACCCTGACTTTTTGCATTCATAGCAAATGATAGGGTCATTCTCTTTTGGTTCATTTTTTAGGCCTTCATTTCATTTGAATTTTCTTCCTCGGTAAGGTCTCATCATTTTTTTGAATCATGGCAAACAATGCCATTTTCTCGTCATCGTCATCTTCATCTTCATCCAAATCACTCTCATCTTTTATGGATTTGAGAGAAACTCCAATGTTTTTCTTTTTCTCCTTCTCCTTTGGTGTCTTGTCAATCTTATCGAGGTCCACCTCATCTTCAAGCATCATTTCATGAGTGAGGAGTGAACCGATTAGCTCTTTAAGAGTTAAGGACTTTAGGCTCTTAGCCTCGATGATTGCCGTCTTCTTGGATTGCCACGATTTTGGAAGTGAGTAAACTAACTTCCCCACAAGCTTTTCGTTTGGAATGATCTCTCCATATGATTTGAGACCATTGACAATCGTTGAGAATCTATCCGTCATAACTTTGATATCTTCATTTGGTTTCATCCTGAAATTTTCATAGCTATATGTTAGAAGACTAATTTTAGATTCTTTTACCTCGTTGGTGCCTTCATGAGTGACTTGTAGTTTATCCCATATTTCTTTAGCGGTTGTAGAAGATGAAACTCTTCCATATTCATCTGGTCCAAGAGCACAAAATATGATATGGATGGCTTTGGAGTTGAGCTGGAACACTCTTGTCTCTCCTTCACTCCACAATCTTGAATGAGTGAGAGGCTTGATATATCCGTCTTCTACAATATTCCATGCTCCCATGTCACTTGCTTGAATGAAATACATCATCATATTCTTCCAATAGGCATATTTAGCTCCATTGAAGAAAGGAGGCTTGTTGACGGGCATCGAATCGAGACCGGAGTCGACATTTGAAGTAGAGGTCATTGATGACTTGATAATCGATGTAACTCTTCCCAAATCGACTCAAGAGACGATTAAACCTTCAAATGAGTGATGTTCTAATACCAATTGTTGAGTTAATCGATCGATGGAATTGGCCAAGAGGGGGTGAATTGGCAGTTAAAATTTTGGTGGAAGAAAATTGAAAAGATTTGCACAGCGATTTAGAGTGGTTCGACTTTCTCAACCAAAGTCTACGTCCACTACCTTAGCTATCCACACTAAGAATTTTCCAACAAATTCACTAATTTTTTATTTCTTTTGAGGCCAAATAGATAACCTTACAACTCCCTCAAAAATATACCCCAATTTTTTAGAACACTCTTTCTCAAAGAGAAAATTACAAATTTGCAAACTTACAAGGAAATCCTCACAAGGTAAATTGTTTGCACAATTCTAGAACAAGGAAAAGAACACTAAAAAATGAATACAATTGAGTACAAGTAGTGTTCTTGAAAGCAAAATGAATATTAAACGAAAAATAGGCTTGAAATGCTCAAACTTGAGGTTTGATGCTTTCTCTTTGATTCTCTCTTGATTCTTGTTTCTTGTGTTTTCTTATTGTTGAACAATTGCTTATAAGCTTGTTTAAATACTCCTTCAAATGATTCTGAACGCTGGGGATGATTAGTGGAGTCAATAGATCCATTTAAGTGTGAAAACAATTAATTAAATCAGTTGGGAGCGTTAGTGCATCAATGCATACCCAAGGTGCATCGGTGCATCAAGTGTAAAATTCAAATATTTTGACCGTTGGACGCTTAGTGCATCGGTGCACTAAGAGTGCAAAGATGCATAAAATGCATTTGATGTTTCAAAATAGCCTGAGTGCATCGATGCATGGTTGGTGCATCGATGCATCAAATGCATTCGATGTTCAATTTATTCCATGGTGCATCGATGCAAGGATTGGTGCATCGGTGCATCACATTGAAAAATTGATTTTAGGCTTGATTTTGGTTCAAAATACTTTGTGAAAATTATTTCAAAAATATATTAAGTATAAAACACAATTTTACACATTTAGTAAGGTTTGAAATTGATCTTGAAAGACTTGGAGTAATATTTTGATATTCGAGTAATTAAATCGAATATACTTAGAAAATCATTTGTAAAATCTTAAAATTCATTTATACTTAATTTGTTATATCGAAACATCAAAATGTTTTCAACAACTCCTTTGAGGATGTCACCCTTCAAGCTAGTATATGGGAAAGCTTGTCATCTCCCGGTTGAACTTGAACAAAGCTTATTGGGCCATCAAGCAATTGAATTTTGATGCTCAACTAGCTGGGGAGCAGAGATTACTGGAACTTAATGAAATGGAAGAGTTTAGAGCACAAGCATATTAAACTGTATTTATATGGTTTGGTAAGTTTAATTTAAATTTTTATTTAATTTTTAGTGTAATTTTTATTTTTATTTTAAATAATAATTATTGGACTATTTATTTTGATTTTACATAATAAGTTGTATTTGAGTAATTTGATAAGTCTAGTTTAAATTATATTTATTTTTATTTTTATTGAGTAATATAAATTAGACTAATTATTTTTATTTTACATATTAAATCGTATTTGAGTGGTTTGGTAAGTTCAGTATAAAATTTATTGTTTAGGGTTTTTATTGTAAATATAAATTAATTAGACTATTTATTTTGATTATAAATATTAAGTTGTATTTGAGTAGTTTCGTAAATTTAATTTAATTTATATTTTTAATATAAATTAATTAGAATATTTATTTTGATTTAACATATTTTTTGTTTAAATTTTCTTTAATTATGATTAATATTATAAATTGAAATATTTATTTTTTTTATAGATTGGTTGAAGCGTGACAGAATAAAATATTCTTTTGAGACTAGATGATCGACACATTTCTAGTCATTTGGGAGCATTGGTATTATGATCGAATAATATATTTTATTTGAGAACGATGAATTAATTCTAATTACATGGATTAATAAATTGCAGGATGACGAACAACGAGTCCTTCGTAGTCGAGTGAAATTTGTGATAAGACAGATGAACTTATTGCCCAGAATTTGCAAATGGCGGGCTTTTACGAACTTACATTTGCAAGAGAATATATATAAGTTGGTTCCCGGTTTGATCAATGCATTAATTGAACGATAGAAACCAGAAACTCATACATTTCATCTTCTGTGTGGTGAATGTACGATCACTTTGGAGGATGTGGCTTTACAACTCGGGGTCCCTACAAATGGAATGGCAGTGGTGGGGAAAAATGACCAGGATGTGTTTCAAATGTGCGGGGCTTACCTTGGGAAGGTATCAGAAAAAAACATTTACAAAAGGATCACGTTTGAGGTTATCATGGTTGGCGAATGAGTTTAAGCTCGATCATTATAGTATTGAGCAAGACATTATATATGCAACTCGAGGATATATATTACGGTTGATCGGGGGGAGTCTTGATGCCGAATAAATCTGATAATCTTGTTCATATACAATATCTTCTGTTTTTGGGTAAATTTTTGAATACCCGTCAATATAGTTGGGGATCAACAATATTAGTGTTCTTGTATCGCGAGATGTGCAAGGCGTCATTACTTTTAAATGATGTGTGTACGATGGAAATCAGTGGACGTCTGATGTTATTTACAATCGTGGGCCTGGCACAGACTTCCATGGTTAACACCGATTAGCCGAACTGCAGTTGATTTTCCTCTTGACAGGTAATATTTTGATTTAAAATATGTTATCTTAAATTAATTAATTAATATTTTGTATAGGAAAAATAATTAGCGAATTCTACTTTGATTGGTATACAGATTGAGGTATAAAATAGAAGGAATAGGGTTGGCGCACAATAATGTGAAAGAGTTTAGATTTAAGATGGACATCAAATGCAAAGTTGAGGTATATATATAATTTATTTATTTAGTTTCTAATATTGATTATTTATTTAGTTGAATTTTATAATTATTTAATTTATTAATAATTATATACTTTTGTTTTATAGTTTATTTGGAGGTCGTACAATGATGGAAAATTATGTCGTCTGTGCCGAAACATGTTTGGGAAGGTTTTCAATATTGGTGTGCTGTTACACCATTGATCCATTTCGTTTTTGTTGAGTTCCAATTTTCTGATAGAGTGTTAAGGCAGTTCACCTTCCCCCAACTTATTCCACGAATTCTAGAGAATCATGACTCTCTCCACAGATTAGATGGGCGGGGCAGGCACGGTGAGGATTGGGTTGTAAGGCATTCCAACTATATCAATCGTTGGAACAACAGGGCTTCATAGTTGCCAACTCTCACTCCCATTCAAGCGGATGAATTTGACTTCCAGAATTCGGATTACTTGAATTATTATTGGGAACATGGAAAGTCGTTCTTGACAACGAACATAGAAAGATGACAATTTATACAATATAAGAAAAAATTTGGTAAAGCCGAGAAACCAAGACGGAGTGGGAGTGTGAGTTAATCTCACCATGGAGCAGAACAAGCGGCAATGGATAATATCCCATTAGAATCTTTTAGCGGTACAAGATCATTTCATCAAGTGATTGGTGATTCTGGTGTTACAGCCTACACTCCTCAGCTTATTCCTCATCAATCACCCATGTTTGAAGCAACATATGATTTTGATCATATGACATCTATGATGTCATATACGAGTATTTGTCCTTAGGTGGGAGAGCATAGTGGTGGTGGATATGTATTTACAACACCTCAACAAATAACTCAATAATTAGAATCTTTGTTGAGTGATGTAATTCAATCATAGTTGTAATATGATCATCTTCTTAAAGTGGTATTGCAACATACTTGACTGGATTGGGACATACCATAAACCTATACCTCAAACAATTAATTGTAGCTCAGATTTTCCTTTATATCATCTCCTTCATTTCTACAAATGTGTCCCTTTTGAACATCATATTTATAGGTGCTTCAGACTGAAAAATAACTCCAACCTCATTTTTTCATAATCTTTCCATTGTAATGGACAATTGTGAAGATTTATTGCTCATTTTCTCTACACATAAAAATATAGATATTCATAATAAATTAAAATAAATTATAGTAATGACGATAAATTACATTTATGATTATAATGAAAATAAATTAATTACTAAATTATAATAAATATTATTAAAGTTTTAAAAATGTAAAAATATTAACAATATTTTTTTATTAAAAATATAAATATATTAACAATATTTTTAACATTTTTACTAGAAATACTAAATCAAATGTTGATCTAATTATTTTAACATTTTTACTACAAATACTAAATCAATCTTATTCAAATTATACTAATGATTTCTAAGGTAAAAATGTACAATTATACTAATGAAAAAAAATTATGATTAAAATTAATTAAATTAATTACTACAATATTATTTAACCTTGCAAAAAAATGTAAATATATTAACAATATTTTTTAAATAAAAATAATGATTAAATTCTATGATTACATTATAATAATTATAAAATTTATTACTTTGGATTTTTTATAACTACTTATTATTACTTCGAATTTATTACCCCCTAATTCTCAATCAAAACACCCCATTTTATAACATCTCAGGGTATTCATTATACTTTCCCGTTCAACCACCAACGCACCCAGGTTATTAATAGATAATTAATTGTGTCATTATTTTTTGTGTCATTATAATAAATATTATTTTTCTACTACAAATACTAAACCAAATATGTTCATCTAATTATCTTAACATTTCTACTATAAATACTACATCAATAATGTTAAACTTATAATAATGATATTTACATAACAATAAATTGTAAACTGATATTTACTAAGTAAATATGTAACTAACAATAAATCGTAAAATACTTTAAATAAAACATTTTTACACTTACTTGAGAGTTTCTTCCGACAAGTTGATGTTATAAAAAAACATTTTCGAATTTCTTACTCACTTCTTTTTTACCTACAACATATTAAAATTAATATTTTAATATTAAATAATATAAAATAGAGATATTTTATTTGAATACGAATAAAATTTTATTCGAATAATACTTACAGATTAATGATTGGAAGAAAATTTCGTTCAAGATTTTCTCTAATATTCTTCTCGGATGCCCACTCTTTCAATTCTTCTCCAGATTTTTCCTCTTCTCCCCTTTCCTCACCACTACTTTACTCCTCAATTCTCAACCAAAACACCCCATTTTATAACATCCCGGGTATTTATTATAATTTCTTGTTGAACCACAAACAACCAACCTACCCGAGTTATTAATGAATAATTAATAGTGCCATTATTACTTACCTGTTTCTCGGTCAGAGGCAACCTACCACCCTAGACTGAAGACAACAGGTAAGCTTGGAGTCTTCCTATTTTGCCTGAAGACGACAGGTAAGTTTGGAGTCTTTCTATTTTTCCTAAAGACACCATGCACTCCTGGAGTTTTTTTGGTTGGCCTGAAGACGCCAGGTAATCTTGGAGTCTTTGGCTCGGTACTGTAGATTTCACCCTAGATGGGGAAATAATCCGGGAAGATCATTATTATGGGAATTAAATATTCCCAAGTACATTATTGTGGTAATTTTTCCAAAAAAAATTACATAAGTTCCATAAAATAGAATCATACATTCAACCCTAGAATCTAAAGCTTGTGAATTAGTTTGATTTAACTTTTAGTCAACAATATTTGGACTTATAAACAAAAATATGAATATTTAATTAGTATTTATTCCGCCAGTATTGAATTGACCAAACAAATAAAGAACTGAAGTTGAAGAATTTGAAATTTGATGGTAATTTTCAACTCAAAGGTGTAGGGTTCGCCAGGTGGGTGATCAAACAGTAGAGACCGTGTCCCAATTCATCAATAGTTGACGTCGACTTGGAAACCAACTGTCCCTTTGCCTCTCGGGTTTCTAATTCAGAGTTAATTTAAAATTGTATAATACATGCTTGTTAATTCCAAATGTGACCAAACCATGTAGGCCCTTTGTTAAAAAAAGCATAAACAGAATCTAAGTCCATGACATAATCAATCTTATCCTTTGTTTAATTTATTATTTGTGCTAGTAGAAGCCGTTGTTTCTCCTTCATTTCTGATCTATAATAATTAATAAATCATCAATTTAGCCATTTGTAAGATTGAGCTGTTAAGATTTTTAACGTTTAAGTTTTTGATATATAAACTATTTTAATATTTTTATAATTCGCTATTCAACACTGAATAAAGACGTTATTCGTGATATTAATATTATAGTCATTTTATTGAATATAATTAATTTAGTAATTAAAATATTTAATAATGTGATATAGTTAATTAATTAATAATTTGTATTAAAAATTAAAATATATAAAGATTGAATTGCTTCTAAAAGAAAAAAATGAGAGAAAAAATGACCATAGCCACAACATGGTGAGGAGTAGAGGATCCCCAAAATTTTAGAGAACTATCGGTTAACCCTTTAAAAAGCTTTAAAATAATTATTAAGCCCCTAAAATTTTGAAGATTATTTTTCAAATTTCTAACACCGATCATTAGACCTCCTCAAATATTAAAAAAATTTCAATTATTTTCTAAAAATTTTAAAAATTTGAGCACTAATATATTTTTATATTAAAGAAAAAACATGATAAAATTTTCAATTTAAATTTTATGTTATATAATATAATACAAGATTTCTTAAAAAATCTATAGTTTAATGTTAAGATATGCCATTAAGGATGATTATTCAAATAAATGTTAATATAAAATCTTATACACCTCTACTTTTTGCCCCTTTATTTGACCTTGTTTCGGACAAAAACTAGAATTGAAATTGGAGTTGTCCAGCTTCAATGGGGACCAACCCCATCAGCTACCCATGTGAACTTAGAATTTGACTTGTCAAGGCTTTTGGCATTTTGTAGCCCATAATATTTATATGCAAAACCGAAAGCGCCTTCCCATGCATTTCAGGGTCAATTAAACGTGTCGGTTAGCTCTGCTTTGCCTTGCCTCAATTTAGGCTGCACATTTCTCCAAAATCTTCTCTCTCTCCATCCAATTTTCGATTTCTACTTTCAACATAAATTTGGTAAATGATATCATAATTAACTACTCCAAGTCCAAGTTGTAAGTATTCGGTCTTTTTAGTAGGAAAAAAGTAACTGACAAAATTACTTACTTAAATTATTAATTTTAGTCCTTATTAGTATTTAAATTTTTAAAATTATATTAAAAGTTTAGTTTTTGTTTAAAATTTAACGTTATGTTTTAAATTATAAGTTTAAATACTAAAATATATCAAAATTGATAGTTTAAGTATTAAATGTGTTAAATTTTTAAAAATGAATGTACTAAAATGAATCAAAAACTAAATATTAGACATAATTTTAAAAATTAAAAATTAAAGTACTAAAACATACTAAAATTTGAGGTATTGGTATAATATGTATTATTTCGATCTGTATTAGCAAATTGAAAAGGGTTTTTGAAAAATAATATTTTAGAATATTCCATTACTAAATGATTAAAATAAAAATTAAAAGAATAATAGTTCTTTTCTTTCTAACTAAAACATGGATTAATATTTCCCAAAAGCGAGATAATGTTGCAACATCTTTGTCACTATGAGTACCATATAATATAAGTGGAGGATACTGTTGATCAAACCTTTTTCTGACCGAACAAAGACTTTCATAATCGATTGTAATACTATTAAATAAACACTTCTAAAGACGGGTGCTTTTTGCTTTATAATACCACCGCCAATTGTATGGGACAAATATATTATAAAGAATAAATATATGTTTTCTAAAGTACTCTTTTATAATAATTAAAGCTTATATTATCATTAATCATTAATTATTTTAATGAAAAAATATTAAGTCCATCAATTAAGATTAGGATTCAAATATTAATATAATAAATTGAAAAATTAGTTTAATTAATAATATAACTTTATAATATTTAATTTTAACTTTATTTCCGTGTTGGAATCATATTTTAAATTTTTTCAATATAATCATTTAGTTATTCTTTAAATCACAAACGATATAATATCGTGATAATTTATACTAAAATAACGTTATTTTGAATCTTAATAAAAATCAACATGACTTAATTTTAAATCTTTATAAAAATGTTTTTCTTTTATTTTTTCTTTGTATTATTCTTTTTGTTTTCTCTTTCTCTCTCTACCTAAATTTTAAATTTATTATGATCATCACTTGTCAGGATCGATCACCATATCATTATATGATTCAACCAATATCGGTGGTCGATAAATACTAAATTTTCTTTACCAAACTTGTTTTTCTATTTTGAATGTAAATATGATATTTTTTTAATAACCAGAAAGTACCCCATACTTCACGAGCTTTGAACAAATTGATTTCTTGTTATCTAATATCTTTTGTTTGTGATTGGATGGGGCTCAAATGAAGATACGTTCTGTTTATATTAAAAGAGGTAGTTAATGGTTCAAGTATGAGTGGATGTTTAATTGATGATTGATTTAAGATTATAGAAATAGAACATGGAACGAGGAAAATAAGTGATAGAGGGGTAATCAATTTAGAGTCTAATTCAATAAAAAATATTAAAAACTAATATTAAAAAAAGTCTGCATGATAAAGCTCATAAAGAATATATTGGCGGAAGATTACTCTTTATGGGTAGCCTGGATTAATTCCTATGTTATACGAGATAGTAACCTGTGACAATTGGTAGGAAATGCAAACTACAGTTGGAGTTTAAACTGAATACTCAAGCTATGAACTGAAGTAACCATATCAATCTTGAATGGTGCTCTTTCTATTAAGGACATTTGGCAGGAGATAAGGGTGAAGGAAGAAAAAGTTCCATGCATTCTTTGATATGGTTTCCACAACATGTTCCCAAACACAGCATGCTAGCCTGGATGACCACCCTCGACAGACTGCCTACTCGCGATCGCCTGCAGCGTCTGAGAATTACTACAGATGTGAGTTGCGTGCTATGTAACGAAGCAATGGAAACCAGAAATCATCTGTTCTTTGAATGTTCAACTGCTTGTTTCCTATGGAACAAAATTCTGATTTTTAACAGAATTACAAAATCCTGCTCTTCATGGGATGACCTGTTAACCTGGGCTTCCAACACATGGAAAGGCAAGTCCCTCCGTACCACTACTCTCAAGCTTGCTTGGTGTGCCTACATTTACATTCTATGGGAAGAACGCAATCGAAGGATTTTTACAGGATGCTCCAGCTCCAAAGACGAGCTCCTTGTTTGTATTAAAGAACTTGTAAGTATTAAGCTTAGAGGGAAAAGAATCAATAGGAATGATAGAGTCAACTCTCACCTCTGTTTTTCATGGGGGATTGACTAACCGATCTATTTTTTGTATGTTGAATGTATATAGTGTTTGAGATCGGTATTTTTGTAACTAACTTTGCTTTACTGGGTAATAAAGATGAATTATCCAAAAAAATTAATAAAATGAGTCATGTCATTATACATATATCAGTAGAGTAGTTAAAAAAATTAATCTTCAAAATTAAATGATCAAATTAAAATAGTTTAAAGTTAAATGACCAAAATAAGAACAAGATGAAAGTTGAACTGTTGAAAAGATAATTTACCCTTAGATTTATCTACATGCCAGAAGAAAATCTCAAAATACAATGAATCTTCAGTCACCTACTCACATTTTACAGACTAGACTTTCTCGGTCTATTTTGGATCCAAAAGTAATATATATTCAAAAAGGAAAAATAAGAATAAGAATAATAATTAATAAATAAATAAATAAATAAAGGCAACTATATGGTTTGGGATTGTATTGTATTGGACAAAGAGATAAGGCTTTGAATTTTATTACTCAAACAAGTCAAAGATTGAGATCCGATACCAAAGTGTACACTTTTTCCTCTACACTCATTAGTTAATACTTAAATCATATCTTTCTAAATTGCAATTAAATATTATATATATATAACTTAAAATTAAAATATTAATATTAAGATTAGTATATAAATAACATTTTATTACTCAAATAAGTGAACATTAGCATTTGTCACTATAATTTATTCTTATTAGTGTTTCATTCGAATTTTAACAAAAGCGATTTAATAGTAAAAAATGAGATAATTTAAAAAATATTAATAAATTAAATTATAATATTTTATCCATTGAAATTATTTGATAAATTTAAAGATATATGTATATATATAGATAGATAGATAGGGGTAAGATTCGTTTATACCAAGTGTAAAACTAAGAGTTTTACACCTTTCTAGGACCATTGGATGAGAGAAATTAAAGACATAAATTATCAGTAGGAAATGAGAAGATACTTACTGAAAATAAAACAATGAGTTAATCTCAACCTTTGATTTTCTTCAATCCAATAGTCTTAAAAAGATATAAAACTCTTAATTTTACACTGAATGTAAGTAGATCATAACTCATGTAATATATATATATATATATATTAAATAATTTTAATATTATATTATCTTCAAAATTATTTTAAATTAATACGACTAGCAATATGCATTCAAACATTCAAATTTTAATGGAACAAAACTAAAGAAAAATCAGTATAGAGTTATATTGTAGTAGTAAATTTACATTTAATTCAAAATTATGACAAATATCAAATAAAATAAAATTTAATTACATGTTTAAATTTTCACATGTTTATACTTAAAGCGAAGAATTGGAAGGGGTAAGCATATTTGATCGATTAGTCACATTATTCTTTTTAATTTTAAATTTATGAGTTATAAATTTACTAAAAACATTTAGGGTCCGTTGGTTCAAGAAAATATATCATATTTTTAATTTTGGTTTTGTTTTTAGAAAATAGTTTTTATCTTCAATTTTTTGAAAATTAGAAAACATGTTTGGTTAATATAAATGAAAACTTGAATTCAAAACTAAAATATTTAAAATATATTTGGTATATAATTTTTAAAATATAAATATTACATAAATTTAACATATGAGTTATACAAATATAAAATGATAAAGTTGATAATAAATTTTGTAACACAAAATTTATTTTTGTTTATAATAAGAATATAATGTTAATGCTTATTAGACATTAATTAAATTTTAAAACTACAAAAAAAATATTATTATAAGTAGTAACACATAAAAGTGACATTAACATAAAAAATATATTTAGTGGTAACTGAGACCCTTAAACTTTTGGGGAAAATAATTAGTGTAGTACATGATTTTTTTTGCACCAAATGTGATCAACTTAGAAAAAAATTAATCTAACCCTTTGAACAACATAATCAAACGTTGGGTGTCACGACACTTATATTATAATTTACAAACTTACATGGCAATCTACAATATTGATGTGACATTTTACGTTGTTGTTGTGACGATATTCGATGGACGATGATGTCGTAGATAGACTTAATTAATTATTTTAAAAAGTTTGGGGATTTATTAATTTTTAATTTTTTAAATTTAAAATATATAATATAAATAATTATTAAGATATTCAATAAATTAAATATAAAAATATTACAAGATTAAATTATTAAAAAAAATTAATTCAATGACACATTGAGTGTAAAAAAAATTTAGGGACCATATTGATTTTTTTACAAAAGTTTGAGGGTTTCAGATACCATTAAATCAAAAATTTATTGTTAGAATGATTTAAACATAGAGGTGGAAAACGGGTCATTCAAATCGGGTTTGAGTCAGGTCATTTCGGGCCAAGTAATTTCGGGTCTAGATTAAATTCAGTTTAATTTTGTTTGGATCGGATCAGATCTAGTTGGGATCTAGTTCGGGTGTATGGTGAATCGGATTGGGCCGGGTGATTATTGGAACAGTTGTTTTACGATTCAGATCAATATCAGATCGGTTGATTTTTGGATCAGGTCAATATTGGGTCGGGTCAATACCGGATCGGTTGATTTTTGGGTCGGGTTAATATTAGATCGGTTGATTTTTGGTTTAGGTCAACCTTTAGATCAGGAAAATTCGGGTTGAATTGGTTATGAATCTAATCAAAATTAAGTATATATAGAATAATTGATATTACTTGTAAAATATGTATTCTTATTTGTTAATTTTATCATTTAGATTTAATTTCAATTATCAATCATTCAACATTTTTAATTAAACCATCATGTAGAGATGATAAATTAATAATTTGACACAAATACGATACTATAATACATGTTATTATATTGATCTCGTATGAAAAGTTTATAATGAGAACTATTTGATAAAGAAATAATTTTTTATTAAATTTTTTATTTCCAATTATAATTTTAATAATTTTATTAACTTTTAAAAAATAATACATAACTTTATTTGTTAAGTTTTAGTCGTAACATAATAAATTTTATATTATTTTTATTATAAATCTAATATTATTTCCTTTGTTTGTTTTCTATTATTTTTATTATAAATCTAATATTTTTATAACAAGTAAGATAACTTTATTTATTACTATTTTCAATCTTACAATTAGATTCTTACTTTTACATTCCTCTTAAACTTTCTATTATTTTATTATTAAATCTAATATTTTAAATTAATTGTCAATTTTATTTAAATTAATTTATTATTGAAAATAACTTTTATCGTTTAATAACTTTTATCAATTTCAATATGTTCGGGTTGCTTTCAGGTCAGGTTAAATTCAGTTCTGGTTAAAATTTGGTTCGGGTTGCTTTCGGTTTGGGTTAATTTCGGTTCGGATTGCTTTTGGTTCGAGTTAATTTCGATTTCGGTTCGGGTTGATTTCGCTTTTGCTATATTTTGAATCGGGTATGAGTCGACTATCAGATCAAATTTGATTATTATGTTCGGGTTAATATCGGGTATTGGGTCGGGTAAATCGGTTCGGGTATTCGGGTTCGGGTCAAGTTTACCAGATCTATTTAAACATGTGTAAGTCAAGTTAAAAATCTATATAATGTTTTCTTATTTTTTGAATTCTCAAAACAATTTTAATGAAGATATCGAAAATATCTTTTTTATGTTTTCTTATTTTAACTTTTTTTTTTAAATTTTTTGAAAATCATTTTCTATTTTAATAACCAAACACGTTTTATTTAACGTTTTTTATTTCTATGTTTTATGAAAATGAAAATAAAAATAACCTATATTTTCTAAAACCAAATCTACCTTTATTTTTTAAGGTTTAAATTAGACACGATATTCATAAAGCCCACCCAAATTTAGACCAATATGTTAGCAATATTGGGTCATTGGTATTGTCTCTCAGATCTAAGATGATTTGGATTATATATATGTTTTGATTTTAAATATAGTATAACCAAATACCTATACTTTTTTTTTAAATTATAGACTTTTGGTATCGGATGCCAAACGTATCACTTATATTTATAGCTATAAAAAATTAAGTTTATATATGTATTCAATAATAAATTTAACGTTAATGTGCTTGTTCGATATTAAATTTATTTTCTTTAATTTTCTGTTTGGGTATTTAGTTTAGCCTAAATTAGTTCTATAGATATTTCCATTTGATATTTTTTTCAATTCAAATTCTATAATCTAAATATATATTTAATAGGCTTATATAACAAATAAGTGTCTAAAATATATAATCTTCCAAAATAGGTACTTAAAATATTCAATTTTTTATCCAAGTATCTAAAGTATTCTTTAACTAATGTAACTTGTCAACTTTTTTACAACTTAGATGAAAAAGTTTAAATAATTTAGGTATCTATTTTGACATAAAATATTACATACATATTTTGATTAAAAAATAACTTTAGATATTTATTTTGATAAAAAAAACTTTAAATACTGAAATAAAAAATAAAAGGGTAAACTACGTCAAATACCATCAACCTTTAAGCTCTAATCGTTTATACCACCAACGTTTTAATTTTGCAAATTTTAGCAATGACATTTATTTTTAAGTGCAATTATGCCACTAATGACTTAACGACACGATGACATGTCAGCTACGAGCTGTGACGTTACTGACGTGGATGCCTCACTAAAACTATGTTGTTTTACTTAAAAAATAATTAGTAATATGGGGATTTGAACCCTAAACCTTTTGAATTAAAGATTAAAGTTTAACTATAAAAACTTAATTTTTTATACAATTTTATAAACATAATACATATATCATATCAGGACATGGTTCACTTCTTTTTCTTCTTCAACTCTAGGCCTAAAGTTGGATCAACTTCTACTTAGTTTGTGTTGAAAATAATATGGGTGCTCGGTTTCAAAGGCCTAAAGTTTTGCCATCCCTGGCCCAATCCGAGTCCAATTAATGTACGGCTGCTAACATGTGGAGTTGTGAGCTGTGTAGGCCTGTAAAAGAACCGAACGCACACGAACGGAGGTATGTTCATGTTCGTTCATTTAATAAATAAACGAATATAAACAAACATGAACATAAACAAACAAATTTTTTTTTCATGTTCGTTTATTAAGGAATATAACTTGTTCATGTTCGTTCATTTAATAAATAAACGAACATAAACGAACACATAAACGAACACGAACATAAATAAAGACGAACATAAATGAACATAAACGTTGGAGACCCTACCTTCCATTGTTCTTTCATGAAAAATAGTCGACAATGCAAATCAACCAAATCTACAGTGATAAATAGCGTAAGTGCTTATTAGCAGTGATGAAATGTTTGAAAATATCAAATATTTCGATTGATCTTTTAAATATATTAAATGATTCATACGACTTTAATTTAACGATATAACATTTATCTTAGTGATCCATGATTACATATGAACAATCATTTTCTACTACATTATTCTAATAAATTCCCCGGCTAAAAGTTTTGTGACATCAATGTCAGACTTTAGTGAGGTTTGTTCATAATGGTCCTTTCCGTTTGCAGAGTAGAAAATTTAACAGCATGAAGATTTCGAACGGTACAAATTGGACTACAAGGCAATAATATAGATCTGAAATCCCTTCGATGCTACATATCGTAACTGATATTATTGCTAAACCACCATTCAAAATTTTAACGTACCTAAAGTCTACTCCACAACTAAATGTCACACAAGAACTACGAAAACAAAAGTTCATTGTCAAAGTATATTTTCTACTTATTAATGGGTTCTTCTTGAAAAACCCATTACTTCCGCTATTACACTCTTTTTCAGAAATTGCATATAAACATTTTGTTTTGTTTTATGGCAAATTCTATATATTTTTCATTTTATTGATGCTCATATACTTCTGATTGTTACCTTTATCTTCCCATCTATTTCTAGAAAGAAGTATGATGTTTTCTTGAGTTTAGATGTGAAGATACTCGCAATAACTTTACATATCAACTATTAAGCCAAATAAAACAGAGAAAGAGATGAAAATAGACCTGTAAAAATTCAGTGAACACAAGGGTTTGGGGAAAAAAAAGGAAAATGAATATAGGTGCGAGGTGCCTCACGGGTTAACATATTATATTTAATCTCCAAATAAAATTGGGTTAATTATGGAGTTGGTCATCAGAATATCAGATTAATTAATATTTTTAAGATACTTACAAATTGGTCACCAAAATTGATTTAAGAAGATTGGGTTAAACATAAATGAATGAACATAAACGAACGAACATAAACTAACATAACCGAACGAACATAAACGAACATAACCGAACCTTCACGAACGTAAATGAACGAACGAGACCTATGTTTATGTTCGTTCATTTAATTAAACGAATACAAATCTTGTTCATGTTCGTTCATTTAATAAATAAACGCACATAAACGAACTTCCCGCCGCACGGTTCAGGAACGGTTCGCTGAACGTTCAGTTCATTTACAGGCCTAGAGCTGTGTAAGTCGTCAACTTCCCGCTTCCAGTGGCTAATACCCTGGACTTGAGCTCGACGCAGCCGCCAGCTTCAAATTTTCAACTGTGAAAAGAATCGATCAAATCTCCTTCAAAATCCAATCTCTTTCTTCATCTTCGTCTTCGTCTGTGTTTTAATTCCAGTTTTATCTGCAATTTCCAAATTTATGGATCTAACGAGCGAGGTCTCTAGTTGTTTCTTTCTCTCAGTTTTTTTTTTAAATTTTGTTTTACTGTGTTATTATTAGGTATTACGCAGCGGAATACTTAAACTTTTCGTTTGAATTGAAGTTTCTCAATCGGTTTGGAGTTTAATTTATAATGCTTATGCTTTGAATAATTGATAGTAGTAAATGTTTAGTCTCACTTGAAAAAGACAGGAATGTTTTTTTAAGAACAATTAGGGTATAGTTTGTATCGACAAAATACTTAATAACAATAGGTTTTTGAATGTGTTTAGGTGGGATTAAGGTTGGTTTTTTCTATAATTAGTTCCCACATCGTTGTTCGGTCGACATGGTAATCTCTTAGCTGAGTGAATCACAACTGATCAACCGTTTGAGCTTTGATTATGATTAAATTTCTAAATTGTTGTGATTTGGGTTTAACAGTTGTACGGCGGGGACTGTCTTACCAGTTTACTCTACGTTTAAAGCAATCGAAAGCAATGATCAAAATAAGCAGCGAAAATGGCTGCTTTATTGGACAGGTTATTGGCATTTAATTTGTTTCATTGTGTGCCGTAATGTGATCTGAATTTGAGACCATAGAACTTCTTATCGGCTAAACATTTCGAACATTGCCTGTATGCTGCATGTGGCAGCAACATTATCAAAATAAATTATTGCTATAGCTTTATTCATGTTTGCTTTAACTTCATATGATTTCATATTTTTGCACGCAGTTTATGGATCATTCAGTGTCGCTGAAGCGTTTCAGTAAAAGAAAATATACCTTTAATGACACACGCTAATTTATGACTTGCAAAAAAATTGTCATAAAAAAAAGTCATGTTTTTTAAAATCTGAACGATTTATGACTTACAATAATGTGTCATATTTAATAGTCATAATCCAAAAAATTTGCAAAAACATGGAGTACACTTTTAATTGTGTGTCATCTTTAAAAGTCATATTTTAATTCCCCCCATTATTTTAATTCTTTCCCGCTTCTTCCCCCTCGATAATGTTTACGCCGCATGCTTCCCCCTTTTTCTCTTTTTCCCTTTTTCTCTTTGCAGTTGGCTGGCTCCCTTCTCACATCGTGCCCCCTGAATCGCTGCTCTCCGGCGATCCATCAAGTGAAGGAAACATGTATGGAAGTACGGGATTCAATAATGCTTACCACCAAAACAACCAGCAGCCGCCGAGCGGAGGAGAGAAGCGAGTAGAATCCCCAAAACACCAACAACGACGATAAAAAAGAGCAGAAACCCCCTCCCCCTTGTACGGACTTCGACAAGGACTACTTTCACTCTTATGCCCACATTGGCATCCACGAAGAAATGATCAAGTTCTTTTCTTTTTTTGTTATTTCTCTTTCTTCATATTCGTCCTTAACTGGGTTTATTTTTGTTTTGTTGTTACTTCTTGCTGGACCGTGTGAACTTCTTTTACTTCTTGTTTTTTTAAATGTCCTTCCGCTTTTTGTTGAAAGAAATGCTGCCTACTACTTATTATTTATCTTTGTTTCTTTGTTGACTTCGTTTAAACAAGGTTGAATCTTGCATTTGTAACCAAAAGTATTGCATTATTCTTTTTGCAGTTGTACATTTTATCCAGGTTTGGGTAAATTGTATATAATTTTGACAAAGTTGCTAGCCGATATCTATTGCAAAATTGGATAACCTTTTTCCTTTAAAATAATGAGAATAGAAATGCATGACAAGCCACTGAATACTGATCATAGTTTATCTCTGAAGCATACAGGATCGTGTTCGAACTGAAACTTACAGGGTAGCAATCATGCAACACCAGAGATTTATTGAGGGGAAGGTGGTATCATCATTGTAGTCCTAGTTATAAAACTATATTTGATCTCTTTCTTTGTAATACATGTTTTATCATAGTTCCATTTTGTGTAAGATTCATATTTCACCAGTCACAACACAATGTTATACTTTACAGTTTATAATCTCATGCCTAGGTGAAATGCATTTGTGTTTACTTGAGACATATTATATATAAAGCAGCTGGCTCGCAAACAACCTAGTTGGTTTAAAAATCGTTTCAATTTATATTTAGTTGGTTTGTTCCTCTTCTTCATTATTGCTTTTGGCCATGCTTACAGGTTGTAATGGATGTTGGATGTGGCACAGGCATTCTTTCAATATTTTTGTTCTCAAGCTGATGCAAAACGGGTATATGTTATGACATTCTTATTGTATGATTGGCATATTTATAACAGTGTTATATGGCCACATATATTTGAGGATTGAATAAATCTCATTTTTTTGCATATAATATGGTACTGGTTTCAACTGGTTTCTGAAGACTACATCATTTAATAAGTGCAGGTGATTGCTAGAAGTTAAATTGTGTTTAACTTTATTTTCCCCTTTACTTTCCTCTAGGTTTTCTCTAACTAGCTTTCTTTGTTAATTTTATAATTTTATCAAAAAGAAGATTGTAAGCTTATATTGATCTATTGACTAAGAGAAACTGTAGATAGAACTTCAATTTTGTTCATTAGTATTTTTTAGAATTCTCTTGCTGCCTCAAATTTATATTCTTGTGATTCTTATGGATTCATTTAAATACAACTGTCTAATATCTGAAGTGATTATGTATTTTCAGGTTTATGCAGTGGATGCTAGTGATATTGCAGTGCATGTATTTTTTAGCATTAGTACTTAAATGCTTATATGAGGCATTTTTACCTCCTCTTTTGAGAATCATGAAGTTTAGCTAATTTTCATTCTCTCATTGTCATTTTCACAATGAGATTATGAGATTTGGTTAGCACAGTTATTAGAGCATGCATGCTAATTTTCAATCAATATTGTGGAATTGTATATATTCTTTACTTCTCAGGACCTTTCTTTGGTTGTGTTCTTGTTTAGAAATGAAAATGGCTATTTGGTTTATATTAATATTTGTTGTTTGATTGCAGGCCAATGAAGTGGTGAAAGCAAATAACTTAGCTGAAAGGGTCATTGTATTGCATGGGGGAGTTGAGGTAGGCTTTTATTCTCAAACTTGTCGATGTCTATAGTCCTTAAATGGTTGCAAGAATAAGAACCTATAAGTATTCTTCCCAAGCTTATTGAATTCTATGACCATAAATGGTTTGGGCCGGGGAGTTGAATTATTGAACTTGACTTTTCATTGGAGGGATAACTAATGTCCTGTAGGGCCAACTTAGGGTTAGGTTTTCTTTCTTTAACTTGTGAAAGTCAGTGAGAATCTATGTTGTATGGATATGAATATAAATACGGGGACAGGAAACAACAATTTTCAAAATTTTAGGGTACGAATATGACAAATCTATGACAAATATAAAATAAATTTTAAAATTATAAAAAAATGTAGAAAACATCAGCATGCATGTTTCATTTTAGAATTTATTTTATATTTTCTGTACCCATACCCTGTAATTTTGGAAATTTCCATTTCTTGTCCCCATATCCGAGCAACATAGCTTAGATACTGGAAATTTTGTTTAAATCTCATTATAAAATGAGGAAAATTTTCTATAAATGTGGATCTTGGAAGAAGTGATTGCCATAGCAGCTTTGGGATGCTCATATTGGTAGATGACTGCAACCAATACCTACAATTGTAGTACCCTTTGTAGAGATATATTTGGTTAAATAGTCACATCTTTTTCATACTTAATATACACACCACTCGTTGTTATGGTGATCATAAGATCATAATTGGTGAAAGCTTGCACCTATTGGTCACTGATCCACATATTGTTTCGTGGGTTGCCTACTTTCATATTGGCTTGGTTTCAACACCCAAGTTTATAAATTTATAGATTAGTTCTCGAAAAATGACATTATGACAACATATTTATGCTATTGGCATCTTTGTTTCGATGGGACAGTAAATCAGTGGCTATTGTAAAGTACATAAATGTAGAAGTACAAGGTAGGTAATTTAAGACGAAGAATCAAAGGGCTTTTGTGCATTCATGTTTAGAGGATAGATATGCAATAAACTTATACTTGATGGTGGATTGGAGGAAGCCATGTGCTTTACACTGTTCTGATAAATGTGTTTACTTTCCTTGGACTGATTTGTCTCCTTTTGCATCTTCTGAAATACAAGTTGCAGAAGCACTTGAAGCTTGGATATGGTAACTGGCTACTGTTTGATCATTATCGTACTCTATTGGATCAGATATGCAGAAGGTATGAGTTGAAACTTGGGAGAATTGTATTGTACTTAGTAGTTCTCTAACTTATCAAAGTTTTGCAGAATCTTAACTAGTTAACAGACTTAATAGTATGCAATGAATCTTCCAAGTTGTGTTCTTTTTGCTAGGTAGACAAGGTGTGAATTTTCCTATTGTCGGCTTCATACCACATAAGATGTACAAGTATGGAGCAAATGGTGAAACTGATGATATGTTGGAATACCATGCTACTTTTGATTTTTCACAAGACTCCCCTTTAGTAGAACTTGATGATGATTTCTTATGTACACGCCCGGATGGCGAGGGCATATTAGTAGAACTTTATTATGCCGTGATATTTTGTATCGACATATGATTACAATATTTTTGATAACTTAATGTGAATATATTGTATGCAAATGGATTGCTTATATATATTATGATATATATATTTAGTATTATGAGGCATTAAATGTGATTTAGTTTGATTATTTGTCAATCTACAATATATATATATATAATTTACGAAATACAGTCACGACACAAGAATGTGTGCCATCTTTTTTAATGGCGTGTGCTTCAATGACACGTAATGTAAGTCATACATGTGTGTCATAAATTTATGATACACAAATGTGTGTCATCTTCATTTATGACGGGAGCTTCAATGACGCTCAATGCGCGTCATAAATGAGCGTCATAAATATGTGTCATAAATGCGTGTCATAAATGTGCGTCATAGATTTATGACACACAATTGTGTGTCATCTGAGATTTATATCGGTGGCTTCAATGACCGACAAATGTGTGTCATACGCACCTGTAGATGAAGCGTAATGAGCGTCATTAAAGGGGTATTTTCTAGTAGTGTTTACAGATAAAATCTTGTCATGGTACCTTTTCGTAAGCCTAAACATTGCATAAGTGGCTTTTTGGTTTGGTCGAGTTATATTTTGTTTCCTTCATAGTTTTCTTTTGTTTTTTGGTCATTTAACATTGTGAATTTAAGCAAGTAAGTTGTAATTCAGGTTTATAAGTGAACTATCTGAATTTTAAGTTTCATAGTGAACTTCTCTTGTTACACATTTCTTGTTTGCATGGTTGATTAAACTTCTTGACAAACTGCTCCAAAATATGTATTGCCCAAAATTTCCTTTCATGGGATGATTTTTCCCATACATTGAACCTGAATTATTAATATGTTTTTTTATTAGCTTTCTTTCTGTGTTGTTTTCTCTTCTAAGGAAACTCTTTTTTGTTTTTTTTTCTTTTGGTTAGGTTTCCTTTCTACTACTACGTAAAGTTTGCTTTTCTAGTTTGGCTTCAACTTCCATCTACCAATGTAAGCTTAATTTTTTCCCTTTGTTTCACAGATGACATATCTCATTATTAGATCTATCATGCACCATAGTTCAAGCATGTCCTTTATTAGAGGATATATCTTAATTAGTCAGCTGATTTAAATATTCGTGTTTTTTTCTTTATATGAAACCAAGAAGTTGAAATTATACAGTGAGCAAAGTACTCTTCATAACTGATTGTTTTATAACAGGGAGCTGGGCAGTTGTATACGAGCCATCTCCGTCCATTTTTACTGAGGCACCAATATAGGCTTGATCAAATATGGGAGCATATTTACAATGAAATGGTAAGAATTCCATGGAATGAAGGATAGAAATTTCTAGTTTCAGAGAGCTATCCAAATGGAACTTGCTATGTTGTGGCTTATGTCAATTATTTCCTCTCTTGAGCTCCTGGTTCCGCCTTTTTTCTCTTTCTTATGTTGCACTGTTTCCCATCATCTTTCATCCATATTGCAAATGAACAAAAAACAATCTGTTAATTATAGGCTAATTTTGCTGTCGAATTGGATAGTCTCTACTTTATACTTGAACTTAATTTTTGAAGACAAGTAATTGCAAAATTTTAGAACTCTGATAGATCCGTGGTACTGCAGGTCAAAATCATCAGTGCACGCCAAGCAGAAATCAAGTTTGCAAGGGTACTTTTTATGAAGCTCATGTCTTCAGGTACAGACTTGTACTGCTATTATTTTTTTATGATATAAATAGTCCAAATTCATTCTAAATTAACTTTAAAGTACCATGTTCTTCACTTGGTTTTAAAAGGCGCGCCCGAGAGGCACAGCCAGGCACTAAAGATGGTGCCCGCCTGGGATAAGGCGAGGCGAGATACAAGAGGCGTGCGCCTCTGGGCTATAGACACCGGGCACCAGGCGTAGTGCCTTTGCGCCTTTCAAATTTTTTTAAAGATATTAATAGGAAGTAGAACAAATTAAAGAAGAAAGAAGAAGATAAAAAAAGAATTGTAGTAGTAAGAAAAGAAGAAGATGGTGGAAGAAGATTAGAAAACTCTTTCTTTTATCACATTTTCTTATTTCTTAACCCTAATATTTGACCTATTAACAAGCCCAACCCTATTGCCCAAATTTATAGTCTAACTCTAATGTTTATTTATTTATTTATAACAAACCATTATAACTTCTTCCATTCTTTGTCTGTTTTTAACCCAAAGTATATGTTTTTTTAGAAATTTAATTATTTAATAATACATAATTAATTTTAATTTTTAAAATAATAAAATATTAAAATAAATATTAATTACTTAATAAATTTTATTAAATATAAAAATTAATTTTTTATAATAATTACAAATTTTAAATCGATAATAAAATAAATTTGTATCATTTAAAAATAAATGAAATCATAGTTTTAAATATTAAAAACATTAAGTATAAATCAATAACGATGTAGATTTTGGTGAAATGGATTAAAATATGTTTATAAAAATAAATAAAATAATAGTTTTAAATATTAAAAACTTTAAGTATAAATCAATACATTGTAGACAAGTATTTTAGGAGTTAATCGGTGGGTAATGAGTATAAATATACTCATACAATTAATTTATAAACGTTTTAGCATATATATATTTATAATATTGTTTTAAGTATAAAATATGTTCCACAACTAATTTATAGGGTTTTTAGTATAAAAGTGCGCCTCGTCTATGAAAGGATTGCACCTAGGCTCCAGGGACCTTTTGTGCCTAGGTGCGCCTTGCGCCTTTTAAAACCAAGGTGTTTCAGCAAAAGCATATTAGTCTATTAGATGTTACTGTCAGTTCAACTCATTGTTTGTCACGTTTTCTTTGATCTACCGAAGTATATATTTTGTAGTCAATTCGATCGACTCTCTCTCTATATATATACACAACAGATCATTAAGGGTAAAAGAATCCCGATCTCACATTTTCTTTATCTTTCTATTGGTTGTGATCATATTCAGCCTGACCAAAGAAAACCATATTGTTCCATTGAAGGCCCAAGACAAGAGGATTCTGATAGGCAATATGAAAGTGAAGATTGATACTATTACATGATAAGGTTAAGACTTGTTTGAATCAATATTTCTCTTGTTTCTTATAGGGTTCAAGCTATATAGGATAGGAGTTTGTTTTGAGAATATAAATGGCTGTATTTATTACTCCAATGCATTATACATCTTGTTTCCTTTCTCCATCAAATATACTTTCTCTTCTTCAGGAATTGCCAGCATGATAGTTCAGCTTGAAATTCATCTTCTCAAACTTTCCATTAGCCTCTTGTAACACCCATTTCCTGTATATGTTTATGTACACAAGTTACAGGTGTCACATGATTTTTAAAATCATCTACTTATTTGTAAAACCCATAAGATTTTGTTTCAAAAGTAGAACAAAACATTTTAATATAAAAATAAAATAGTTGTTGAACCATATTACCAAAATAATCATTTTAATACGTTTCAGAGCATTTTTCTTAAGTTCGATTACATGCTAGCTAATTATCAAAATAAACATAATGGTCTTACTGTTACTGATGAGTCAACATGGGATTGATGATTGCTGCTGCACTCCATACTTGGTTAGACTTTGCTCTTACCTATGTGAAATCAATACAAGTTAAGTATTTACTTAGTGAGACACAATATTGTAAACGAACATTAATGTATACATAAGAATAGCATAATTATTTAGTTATACACTAAATCTTATATTCACTAAGGATCATATAAATCCCCCTCCGTTAAACATATTTTCATTCACAAATTCATTATAATTCTTCTTCGTATGCATAACATACCTATTTTTCTTTATATTTTTCTTTTCCCCTTATCTCATTAGTAATTATTCTTTATTTATATATATATATATATATAGTATCCATTCATGCTTATAATGCACAATATGCATTTCATTTTATGGCATACTTTCATGCATTTAATGTACCGTTATGTATTTCATTTTATGGCATCATTTCACGCCTTTAATGCATCGTTATGCATTTCATTTATGGCATCCTTTCATGCCTTTAATGACCTTTATGCATTTCATTTATGGCATTCTTTCATGCCTTTAATGCACCGTTATGCATTTCATTTATGGCATGCCTTTAATGCCTTTAATGCACCGTTATGCATTTCATTTATGGCATTCTTTCATGTCTTTAATGCACCGTTATGCATTTCATTTATGGCATCATTTCATGCCTTTAATGCACCGTTATGCATTTCATTTATGGCATCCTTTCATGCCTTTAATGCACTGTTATGCATTTCATTTATGGCATACTTTCACGCCTTTAATGCACCGTTATGCATTTCATTTATGACATCCTCTCATGCCTTTAATGCACCGTTATACATTTCATTTATGACATACTTTCATGCCTTTAATGTAAAGTTAGACTTTTAGTCTTTTACTTTATAACAATTCTCACTCTAATAATTATTCATAATATTAATTAACTATTTAATTTCATTATAAATTCTATAGTCTGAACACATAGTGCCAATATGGTAATTCACAACTTTTATGAATAACGTGGGGTTATACACACAGTGCCAATACAGAAATTCATAAACTTATTATGAACTTCTTAAATTGAACACACAATGCCCATACTGTAATTACAATACATACATTAAACAACACAAATCTATGACTATCATAATATATAAGCACATAATAAATGAACTCACCTAGTATACATCGTTAGTATGCTTTAAGGATGTCCCACTATTTGACAACTTTATCTTTTCCCTTGTTCTTGCTTAATTCGGGAGCTTAGTTACGATCTACACAAGCATCCATTAAGTACACATAACATACCAATGTTAGTTTACTCTCTAACATTCATACTTTTAATAATACTTTAAAGTACTATTATATTCAATTTCTATCAAAATTAGTCCTATTTTAATTTTCCATACTCAATAGTATCGGTACCCTTACTATGGTATCAATACTTCTATACTATGGTACTGATACCCCCTTTCAGTATCGATACAATTTCTACATTCTGAAATCAATGGTATCGATACCTTCTCCATAATATCGATACCCCCTCAGTATCGGTACTAATTGCATCAGTATCGATACTGTTAAGCTGATTTCATCCAATTTATGCCTATAGTATCGGTACTATTCTATCAGTACCGATACCTTTACCTAGATTTTCTATTTTTCAGCCCTATTCTTACTTAAATTTGGTCAAATTTCCTTATGTTTACACCCAACAATACTATTAAACTCTTATTTACTTATCTCTATTAACTTACCTTCATTTAGCTTCTTAAAGCATCTCAAATCTCCCAAGAACATTTCAATCTAAGAATCACACCACTTTTTCTAACATGTTTTTAAACTCATCCAATGCTTCTAATATCTCATTTACTTCTTTGACAAGTCAAATATACTAATAAACATCAATAAAAACTCATATATCAACATATCATCTAAAAACCCATTTTCTCAAATCTCAAATAATCCACTCATCTCTTATTTTTAATCTTATTCAACCCTTCCTTAAACCTCTAGGGTGCTCAATGTTTCAAAAAACAAACCAAAAACGAAAGGAAAGACTTGCCATATGAAATCTTACCTTTGGCTATGGAGGAGAGCCTTACACGGGAAAGAAGAAGAGATAATTTTGTGTTTCCCCCCTTTCCTCTTTTTTCCTATACTTTAATACCCCACTGCGAATGAATTTTAAATTCATATCCTCTTAAAGGACTAAAATGCCCTCTTTAATCATTTATTATTACAAATTAGTCTATAACACTATTCCAAATTATTTTCTCATCTTTTATCATTTATTCAAATGAATCCTCAAATTTTTAATATTTTCAATAAGGTCACTGATATGATATTTGGGGTATTATAATTCCCCCCTTAAGAAAATTCGTCCTCAAATTTAAAGACTTTATGCTTTTACCACAACACTTCAACTAGAGGAATCATTTTGTTACACGGTTTCTTGATTTTTCTAGTCCATATCCGTATTGATTCTTTTTCATAATTCAAATTTGATCGATAATTAATAAGCAACAACACATGAAAATATTATAGGCCTTGTCCGTTTCGGAAGGAAAAAGCTAACTGATAAAATCTCATAAGATTTAAAGAAAAAATTCTCGGCCTCAGTCCGAACCGCAATACTTTCTTCCAAGGCAATACTTTCAGAAAAACTTTATCACCTTCTTGTTATTCAATCTCCTTTCTCTTTAGATCAATATAAGACTTTTGCCACTCAGAAGTGATTTTTAAAATTATCTTGGTTAACTTTCATTTTATACTCCATTTCTTTCATTAATTCAGGTCCAACTAAATTTCTATCTTTTAACTCAAACAAATTTAATGGCATTTAACCTTTTCTCCCCTATAAAGCTTCGTATACAACCATCTTGATGTTCGATTACTAACTGTTATTGCAAGCAAATTCTTCTAAAAGATAATATTTTTCCCATGATCCCTTTTCCGTTCATGAATCGAGATTGATTGAAACAATCTCGAATATACTCGATGTTCAACTTTTCCTCTAAAATTTTCGTGATGGCTCTTTTCATTCTTTCTAAAATTTGGTACCTCTTGTTCCAAATGCATAATCAACAGACTTAATGCCTCACAAAGGTATCTCTGCATAATCAACAAGACAATGCCTCATGATAATACGAACATTCATCGAATCCTGACCTCAAAAGTCCTTAATCTCTTCATTTTCTACTTATAAAATTCTTATCAAGAAATTTTCTTCTTTCCTTTATAATTCTCTTATCAGCTCTAATAAAAACATCGGCTCCATCTTTAATTCATCCCACAATGCCATTTTCATTCAACACTAATCGCACTTCCATAAGCTCGCAAAACTGCAAAAGGTTTTCTGACCAAATATCTCTGCAACAACATTGACCTTTCCTGGAAGATAATCAACGATCATTTCATAATCCTTTAAAGGTTCTGACCATTTTTTCTATATCAGTTTCAATTCTCTTTAATGCTACATGTACTTTAGGCTTTTGTAATTAGCACAACTATAGTACCGCTCACCATACAAATAATGGAGTCCAAACTTTTAAGGTAAATTCAACTGTTGCAAACTCTAAATCATGCGTAGAGTAATTCCTCTGGTGAGTCTTTAACTTTATCGAGGCAACCTTTTTACATAAGCACATTTTCTAATCCGTTGGAATATGAATTAGTAAAAGAAACCACATAATCCTTACCCAACTCAAGTTGTATAATCACTATTGTCTCTATTAAAATCCTCTTTAGCATTTTCAAAACTCTCTTAACCCTTCTTAATTCTTTAATAGTAACCAGCAAGCCCCAAAGAAATCTGAACTTCAGGATCATTCTTTGGGAGTTTCCAATTTACTACAACATGAGTTTCCCCTAGGATCTACTCCTATACCTTATGAAGAAACAACCTGGCCAAAGGAAGTCATCTCTGCTAACAAAAATTTCACATTGCGATGGTTTGGCATACAAATTCTTCTCTCGAAGAGTCTTATTTAATTGTCAAAATCTATGCATAATCACATAGATTTATCTTTTTTTTTCCGCTAATAATACAAATACTTCCCAAGATGAAATACGCGGGCTGATAAAACTTTGATCAATTAACACTTATAATTGAGTCCCTAATTCCCTTGACTCACTTAAATCATTTGATACTAAATTATATAAACATGTTTAATACCTTAATAACCATCAACCTTGAATTCCACCTCTTGATCTGGAGGTAACTCGATAAATTTACTTGAAAAGACATTTATAATTTCCCAATTTTGTGAAATTATCAAACAATTCTACTTTAATTATTTGAGTATCTATCACATTACCCATAAAAGCTATATATATATATATATATATATATATATATATATATATATATATATATCTTTCTGACATCTTTTTCTCACACTTGTTATCGATATCATCTTGAGCGATGATTTTATTTTCCCTTCAAAAACTATAATTTACACACTCTCTGCATCCTTCTGAATTAATCTTCTCTAGAGACAAACAACCTATACCTAATATGATCTTAACTCATCAAATGTTATTTCAATCAGATTCACCGAGAACATAGCCCCTGGAATCTTTATTAAATGTTTACTACCTGACCAACTCACACTTGTACCATGACCCACTAGGGTTTACCTCTATCATCTTACTCAAGATTGAGTTGAATATAATACTTTTTATTTTAAAATCTTTTATTTCCTTCTTAAGGTAATCCGTATAACTTTTCCGGATTCATTGAAAATATTCTCGAGTAGTTGAAACATTTTATATCTCAACTATGAAAGTTTACTTATCCAAATCATTTGATAAGAAGACTTAACAACTTTGTAGCAATAACCTCATAATAGTTAATGCTAAAATTACACTAGTAAACAAAATTTACTCTTTTTCCTATCATTACGAACTTGACACTTTTCAAGTTCTCTAGAATTAACCTCAATTCTAAATAATAATTCATTGTAACATGGAATGAGTAGACAATCCATTTTCACAAATTACTTTCTAAAAATAACTCAATCAATTCCATAAAATGTATCATTTATTCTTAAACGAACTCATAATCAGTTGATCCACTAATAACTCATCTTTCTATAAACTTTTAGCGGTCAATGCATTTATCGCTTACTCATTTCTTCTTACTTAAATTACAATATTGTAAACAATTTAATGCTTCACTTAAATATTTCTCAATTATTTAAGAATACCTGAAGAAACCTCAGAATCATCACTAAATTCAGAAATCCCCGCTGAGTCCTTATACGATTCAACTTCTCTTGGGTCGGTTTTGATTTCGACATTTTTTTTCAATATTATCTACTTTCTTACGTTTGTCCTTAGTTTCCAACATCTATTATGACATATACCAATAAATGTAACACCCATTTCCTGTATACGTTTCCGTACACAAGTCACATGTGTCACATGATTTTTAAAATCATCTACTTATTTGTAAAACCCATAAGATTTTGTTTCAAAAGTAGAACAAAACATTTTAATGTAAAAATGAAATAATCGTTGAACCATATTACCAAAATTATCCTGAGCGTATATGTTCACTCCGGAAGTGCATTCACCATGGGGGAACCGTCGAGTAGCAACATCGCCGTCAGATGAGGTTTGTATTGAGGCGGAAAGTAAGGAAAATGAGCTTTTCCCCATCTAAGGTATGCAAAAAAGGGAAGTGATTATCAGGAGTTTTGATTTTTGTATTTTGGTGCAATAAAGATAGTGCTTATGGAGCTTTTACAATCTCTCAAACCACACCTAATCTAAGAGAGTTAAACAACTTGATTTTATGGCATTCCAGGAAGAAGGTTGAATGATTGATGATTCAAAGACACCATGATCCACAAGCTATTAGCAATTGAATTACCAAGAAGTGAACAAGTGCGTAGCCGAGGCCTTGAGTCAGCACCGCCTTGCCTTGGAAGAAACTGCTCTGCCTCACACACCCTATATACATAGCATACCCTCTTGGAAATCATAGTAGTTACCACACAACTCCAATGGTGGACACTTTTCACTCATACTTGTATATGCTTCACATAATCTCAATATTACAAAAACATATGCTTCACATAATCTCAATATTACAAAAACTCTTAAACAAATGCCCAAAAAAGTCTATAATCAGCTCCACTCCTGCCTTGTTTCATACGGAATCTGTTTTCGTCATTGAATTACAAAAATCTCAATTTTGTCACTAACTTCGTTAATCGCTTTTGTTTAAAGCATTAATGAAAATAATGATATGACCTATTCTTAAGTAGTATACTTACCTATTTTGTCCTTAATGTTTACAAATTATATATATTTAGACTTGATTTTAACTACATCATTACATTCACTAAGAAAGTAATAAATAAAAAGTTTAAAGGTGTTTAGGACCCTTTTAGCTTAAAAAAAATCAATGCGGCTCTTTAACTAATAAAAAATATCAATTTAGTTTGATCAATGGATAACATTAACCATTATGGTGTTTACGTAGCGATTTATGGTATTGATATGATGAAGATGATGTGATTGAGGAATTTAGTTGAATTTTTATAAAAAAAAATTGATGATTTAATTGATTTTTTATAAAATATTAACAAAAATTAAAAGCTACATTTGGTCAACGTTGGTTGATAAATAGTTTGACAGATAATCAGGTCGCACACATAGGTTTGGTGTGCGAGTCTTATATTGGATATTTTCTGTATACACAAGAATTAAAACTCAAAACCTGTTAAAACGACATTAAGCCTCTTACCACTTGAACCAACCTGATTAATATGATATGTTTTGAAAGGTAGTACATGTTAGTTTATTTTCAAAAACGTTGTTAGAAAAAAGAGAGTAAAATATATAATGATAAATACTTTAATTTAAGGTCATATAAATAAAGAAAAATTCAATGGCCAACTGAATGTGAGTTGAAAAAGAAAAATATATGCAAGAGACTTAACCACTATACAGTTAGCATCGAACCTAAATGAAAACTTAATTAGTGTATTTCAAAACTGTAATATATTATATTATTGTTTTATTCAGAAGAGTACAAGCTTTATTTGCAGTCTTGTAGAGAGTGCATTTAGCACTGAGGCCATGGGACTTTGCAATCAGAAGCAACTCTTTTAGCGTTGGGACTGTCGACGTATGGTTTGCTGGGTTCTTGATGTACCCACAAAGGCATGGCTCCTGCTCCAAAACAGCACCAAAACAATACAAGTCACTTAAACTCTTGGGGATTACAAGTCACTGCCTCTGCCGCGCCCCAAAACAGCACCCCAAAACAGCACCAAAACAGCACCGCCACCGCACAAATTGCAACAAAGGAAACCCTCTTCATCTTTCATTTTTTGCCAACAACAACAATGAAAGCAAGCAAGTTAAATGGTGCTTGGGAATGAGTTGTGGCATAGTTTATAGGACTTGGGATTTACAGTTTACATCAGGATTTACGGATGTTAAACTGTTATCAGTAAAGTTTTCTTGGGTTTTAACCTTAGAAAAATTGGATTAAAAAACATTATTACACTTGGAATCAGATATTTGAATATTAAAGATTGTGTTATTAGAAAGATAATTATAAAGTGACTTAAATGCATATTTGCTCCCTAAACTATATAGTTTGTACCGAGTTGCCCTCTAAAGTCTTTTTCGAAACATTTTGCACCTAAAGTGTAACACTCTTGGACCGATGCGGGTGACCCAATCCGATCCCAGGCGTCACATTAGTGGTATTAGAGCTTAGGTTGAGTTAATTTTTCTAGATAGACCGGCCGATCGAAAATAAAAAAATGTCTGGTCTGTACATGCCCCTAGATTATGATCGTACTTCTCTAAGTCGGAACTCCAAGGTCAAGTCTCTCTCTGTCACACCCCAATATAGGGGCTAGTTTTGGACCAAATTGTAAATTCTTAAAAGTTTGCGATACGATTTTGGACCTTGTGGGAAATTTAAGGACTTGAACCCGAATTATCCCATTTTAATGGGCAGTGAAAAATAAACACCCTAATCGTCTTCTCCAGTTAGAAACATAAACCCAAAATTGAAGAAACCAATTTTTTTACACAGTCGTCACCCACCGTCATCTGATTCATCTGACCACCGTGTCATGCACCGTTAACACCATCAGCACCGTCGTGACCTCAAGATCAAAATCAGTCTAGTCGTTCATCGTTTCGCCGTGCTAGTTGTTGTCGAGGTTCGTTTGTAGGCTCGTCGGATGTGTATGCCACCGAAAATTTGTTTTTGAGATTTGTTTTCAATAAGCTGATGGTGTTCGACACCGCCACCCCCAATAGTAGCGCCGTCGATAGGGGAACAAAACCTAGTCGGGTTTATCGTCCATCGTCTTATTGCCTTCGCCGACAACCGCCTGAGTAAGCTTTCGGTCAATTTTGTTTAATTTTTCTTTATGGTTTAGCTGGTTTTGGATTGATTTTTGTGTTGTTTTCGGCAAGTGGATGATCAGGGAAGAATCGATCGACCGCCCTGACCGACACGTGGCAGCGCGTGCAACGCGCGTGGGGTTCGTCCCCAGTTATGGTTTCTTCTAGTCTGCCCGAATCGACTAACCTAGTCGAACCGGGTCTGTTTGACCCAACCGAGTCAACCCCGACTGAGTTAACTCGTCCGAGTTAATTCGTCTGAGTCATCCTGTTGACTTTGACCGTTGACCATTGATTTTGACCAAAAAAGTTAAATTTCCGAAAAGTCCTATTTTATATTTTTCGGCGTCCTAAGTCCAAATCTAAAGTCCGTTTTTCCAAATTCGCACCGGGTAAGCCATTTTTCAGTGTTTTATCTTCATATTCAAGCTGGTTTCTCATTTAAGTTCAATTTCGGACGTAAATTCATTTGCTATGTATCCGAGGAATTATTGGATGTTGAATTCAATTTCAAGGGCGATCGAATGGAGTTTAAATGGTTGATCAATATGGCACAAAAACCAAGGTAATACTCTACTACCTTTTGTATGCTTTTCGGAACCCATTGATAAATGGTAAATGCATGAATGAAAATGATTGGTCCATTAGGTGTAGTTAACTATCATTGGACTCAGATGGAAATTGGAATAAAGACGGAACACCGTATAAGACTTTGAAGGCTCAAAAAAGAAATTGATAGACTGATCGGAAAGAAATCTCAGTTCAATGATTTAATCAGTAAATCAATCAATCTTAGAACTATGGATAAATTTTCAAAAATGCCCTTGTACTGTAAAAGGACCAAGACTTCCCCTAGTGTTGAAAATAACCTCCAGTGATCAAATGGATAAAGGAATCTGAACGCTAAAGGAACTAGAATACTTTCAAGCCTAATTTATCGAAAGTAATGCCACTGGCAGAATTGAGTGAAATGATGATGATACGCTTAAAGTGTAAAAAGCTCAATGGATGGCTATGATAATGGAGACTACCTGAGAATTCATATCTTGATCCACTTAAACCTTGGAATCATCGATTTAAATTCCCGATCTATATTGGAATGCCCCTGAAGTGTAAAAGGACCCAAAGAACGACTAAGCACTAAAATAACTAAGTACCCCAAGCTCTGAAATGAATAAATCAACCTCGATTACCAAAATAACTATATTTTATGATCAAGTTGAATTGAATGGAAGTATTGTATGTATTCAAATTTATGGAAATGACATAATTACTCCAAAAACTCTGAAGTAACCAGGATAGACTTAACTAATAAATGGCCTAAGTACCCTCAAAGACCTAGAATTAAGGGAATGAGTTAGATAAGTCTAGAAACGCTGATGAACCTATATGTTGTACTATCCATAAGGGTAGTTGAACCAAGAATCAAGCACGTCGATATTTCCTGATATCGTTGCAGTACCGAAATAAAATAAAGATCCATTCAACGATGATTTTGAAGATGATCAATTTGACAAGAGTTGTATCTATTGAAAAGTGAATACCCTGGAAGTGCAACGATTTGACCGGTTGACAGACATCAGTGTTGGGAGTTGTTTAATTCGAGGTAACTCGATATTCTAATAGATCGACACAAATCTTAATGCCCTAAATCTTAATTTTTCCCTTATTAGATCAATTCACTAAGAATTCTCCAAGAACCTAATGCCTAAATTGCCTTTGATTTCTTGGATAATGGAATCAATCATTTCATATTTGAAAACACAAGTAAATCTGATACAAATGATTTTGAATACTTTTCCGATTTCATAGTGCCTCCAAAAAATATCCGAATACTATATAATTCTGATAAATCACGTTTTAAATAACTGATGATTCCGTCAGCTTATGAACTCTTTCGATAGTGATTCTAATTTTTGACATTATATTGGTATACTGAAGATCCGTGTTTCCCTTTCCGATAAGATTATCAAGTACCTCCGAATAATATATGAAATCTCTAGTGTGTTCCCTGATCATCATGGATGTTTTCTCTGATTTTAAAAGTATGACTATGTTATATGGAATACAGTCTGACCTATGATTTTTTCTCTGAACTCTGATTTCTGTTCTGATCTCTTATCTCTACTCAGATTACTAATATCTCTATTTATTGACTGAAATTATTTTATACGGGGTACTTTGGGACTCTGGTATGACTGAAGACACTGGTAAGTTCAGTCGATGTTGGTAATTCCTTATATAGGTTCAGCATCGACTGGTAATTCCTTATGGACCTAAGGGCACTCCCCTCAGGTGGGCACCTACGCTTTTGCTAGGGTAAGACCTTATCGATCCAATGTGTTCCCTTAGGTTGGCTCCTACGCCCTTTTGGGCTTAGGATAAGCCCTTATGGAAGCAGTTCTGGGGAACTACATATTGGCGTTCGGTTAGAGGGTCTTACTATGGTTTTTAAAAATAAGTTTTAAATTGTTACTGTTTTAAAAAGATATGTACATTTTCACTGGTTTTGTGGGAACACACTAGACACCCTATTCTGATCTCCTGAACCTAGTCCTTTGAACGTTTACTCTGAACTGAAAGCTTCTTGTCTTTTACTACCTGAAATATCAGTGAGACTTTCGCTCCTAACAAAAATATGTAGATGTCTGAATCAATAAGGAAAATTATACTTACCTATTATCTGCATGTCCTTCAGTATCATTTGATAGTACTGTATTACTGAGTTTCCAAAGCTAACTCTGTTACTATTTCAGGTTAAAAGAATTGAACTAGTGCAACTATCGACATCAGTAAGGGAGTTCCACTGGTGTTGCTTGCGGAGTACGATGCATGTGATTAGGGGGTATATAACTTGTATTTTGTTTGTATATCCAAGTCTGGAATCTGTTTTATTTCTAAATATTGTTAAATTTTACTTTTGTGTTTATAAATTATTTTATTATTTTACATATTTTAACAAAAATTTTAATTTTCTGTGATTTTTACGATGGATCTCTTGGTGGCACTAATGTGACACCTCGAATCGGATTGGGTCACCCGTATCGATTCAAGGGTGTTACATAAAATTTAAATCGTTACCTTGTAGATGCTCGTTTTGTCCGAGGTTTTTTTCGAATTTTGTTTGGGTTTATATTATTATTAATTGCATGTGTGGCTATATATTATATATAATCATGCTTATATACATACTATATATACGTATAAACAAGTAATTAAATAACATAATATATATATATATATATGTATAACGTTAATTTAAAATGCATTAAATTTTATTAATTTTCTTTCTTCTCTGTTAAATGTCTACATCAGTTACAAATTACCCCAACCCATACCCAGTTGTTAGGAGCCCAAAAGCACACATTAACAACCCAGTTACCAAACCCGAATTGAATGGAAGCCCAATGCCACTTGTGAGAACCCTAAACCCAGTAGGGTTCTCTGATGGAGTTCTCACCGTCGTTCAATGTGCACCATAGGATCTATCGTGAGATCAATGGCTGGATAGGTTTGGGGTTAGGGCCTGTTAACCCTAACATCACGTTCTGCTGCTGCCGCGTTATGGTAACCTATGGATCTAGTCAGCGATCCAACGACCAAGTTCCACCCGAAAAGGCCAAATGTCCTCGTTTGTCCTAAACGGTTTCCTTTGTATCTGCAACAAACAAATAAGGAAAAAAAACAGATTCCCTGGCAACGTAGAAATCTCCAGCAAGGCAGATGAAAATGAAAAGATTAACAGAAAGGACAGAGGTAATTAACAACCAAAAAGAGTGAGAAAATCATCAGCAAAGGGGATATATTTAGCAACCAAAAACCCTATCAGCAAGCTATGAAAAACTAGAGAGAAATCAAACACAAAAAAAACCTAGAAACCATTAGCAACCAAAAACGAAAAACCCCAGATAGAAAACAAAAGAGAAAAAAAAGGAAAGAAAAACAAAGAGATTTCTTTTTTTTTTATGACTGTGCAGAAACCCAAAAGAAGAGTGAAAAAAGAAAAGGATATACCTTTCCTACCCGAAGGGTTCTGTCACCAGTGCCAAGTGCCCAGAATCCGTTGAGCCGCCAAGGGTAATCCATCAAGTCTCTTAGCATTTGTTATTTAATCTCTTTTAATTTCAAAAAGGGGGTTTTTTCTGTAAAGCCTAGGTCTAAGGTGAGGGTTTCATTTTTAGGTTTTGGGTTAGATTTCTCGACTCTTCGTTGGAGCTGGAGAATTGTGGTGATAAGGAGGTTTAAGGTTTGTTGTCTGGTTTCAAATAGAAAATGAGTGGGTTTTTTGTTTTGGAAGGCTTAGGTCTAAGGTTTTTGGGTAAGAGGAGAAAGATCTAAGGTTAGGGATTGTCATCGGGCCTTTTGGGCTCTTCGTCAGAGCCTGCGTGGGGCGGTGGCCGTGGCGTTGGCCTTTGATCAAAGGGGGAAAAGAAGGAGATAAGAAGGGGTGGTTTGAGAGAAAGCAGAGAGAGTGGTTTTGAGGTTGGTAAAAAGTGATTTAGAGTAAATATTTTACCCTAATTGTCACATATATGCAGTGACCAAGATAGCGTCGTTTTGGACAATGCCAAAATGGTAACACTTTGGAGTAGGGAGGACAACCCGTGTTTTAGGATAGATGGGTTAATTACACTGGAGGTCTATTAGATTTAACTTGTTATGTTTTAGCCCTTCGATCGAAGCTTTTATGTATTTAATTTTATCTCTATATTGTAAACGCATTTGATTTTAATCTTGGAATTTAGTTGTTTTGATTTTTTTTTATACATTTGATATGTTTCTTTTGAAGGTTACAGTTTAGTCCTACATTCAGTTATGGGTTTATTTTCATTTTAGTACATGAAATGTGTTGTTTGTGTTTTATGACTGTTTTTCTGTTCAATTTATGATTTAATCTTAAAGTTATTTACCCATTTATTTTTAGTCATTATGTTTTTATATTTTCATGAAAATCTTCATATAGTTGTATTAGGGTACAAAGTTTGTATTCGATTAAATAGGTTCCATATAGGTATTATTGAATTATATTTATATTAAGCATAATTTTTAATACTTAATATTAATTAATTTGTTACATATGTATATATATATATATATATATATATATATATATATATTGATTAATGGTTTTAAATTTTGATTTCATTTAAATTTTTTAAAATAAAATAACCTCATGGATATTAGCATTTTTTTAAGTAATTAGATCATATATTTTTTAATTGAACTGTAAATTTTATTGGTTTTTAATATATTTAATAAATTTAATATTATTTTTCTACATTTACATTTTTTTGATTACTTGTATCATTTTATTAATTAGTAGTGTTGTAATTTGCATGTTAACCTCATACGCATAATTTGACTTATAAATACATAATCGGATTAAGGGTAATACCCGTTTAATTTAAAATTGTTTAAGGGGTTTGTCTTAACTTATTAGAGAGAAGCTTTTGACTATTTTAAATTGAAAGTGTATCCCAATAGTGAAACCTAAAAAACCCTAATCTCTAATAAACCCTAAACCCTAAACTCTAAATGAAAGAAGAAGAAATGGTCGATTAAATTTTTTGAGAAAAGATTGTTAGAACTTATCTAAGATCCGATCTCGATATTTTTAAATAATCGAATATTCTTTATCTTTCTAAAAAGGCTTGGCAATTTTAATTTAATTTGTTTTGGGTGCATTTGAATATTATAAAGAAATTATAATATTTCTTTATTTCAATTGGAGTAAGAATTGATTGCCTCAAGTTATGAGGGGTATGTTTCTTCTCGATAGGAAATAATTAAATATTATCAGGTTTCATTTTAAAATTCACAATTCGTTGTTTTATGGGATCATAAACTAAATTAAATTTGAATTTGTAAATTTCATTGCAAAGACATTAATTAATTGACTAGGTATCGATTTAGGGTGCTGTGGAGGTGCTAATCCTTACCCACGCGTAACCGACTCCCGAACTCGAATTTTGGTAATGCAGACCTCAATTTGTTGTTTTAATTAAAATTAATTTTTATTTAAAATGACAAAATGTTTTTGGGTGCCCAATCACACCCTAATCAAAGCTTGATGGCGACTCCTCGAACCTTATGTTTTTATATCATAAGGAGAATCCCAAATTTTTTGAACCGGGAAATTTTTTTAAGCACAATATTTTTAATTAAAAAATTAATCATAAAGAGATAATTAAAAATAGTGTGATTTTTAAAATCTCACTTAAGAAAAAATCATTTCGATAGCTTGGCGACTCTGATGGGGACCTTTTTTAGAGAGTCAGACCGATATTCAATTAGTTAATTGTCTTTGCAAATGAAAGTTACAAGTTCGTTTTAATTTGGTCTTTGATCCCTTGTTTGGTTTTAAATTAGTTTTGTTTTCATTTTGATTTATAATTTGATTAACTACTAAATAGTTGTATTGACTTTTTGTTAATGTTTTCAGATTATTCGTGTGTTTTTTGGGTTTGAGGAAAGAGTTTGTGTGCTATGTATTATTTTTTTTGCTTTTCCTCACACACTGCACTTTTGCATTATCATGACATGAGCTAAAACATCTCTCCGTCCAAATTAAATAGGAGTGAGAACCTACTCCCTCGTGTGGTTTTTCACCACCGCGTGGGATAGTGGATTGCTCCTGGAGCTCACGCCTTATGGTCCTTGTAATGGTATTCACCTCTGCATGGACATAAAGAGGTATGTTCCCTTGAATTGAACTCGATCTCAAAAGCCTGTGATGGGCCAGGATTGAGGGCGTGGTAGCCCAAGGGGGCATCGACAAGGACAATTTGAGAACCTATTACTTTAGAGTCGAACCCAGCATATAGTGAACCCAGAACCTGAACCTAGGTAGAGCCTAACCTGAACTTAGGTAGAGCCTAACCCGAACCTTATGAGTCCCAAAAGCTTTTTGAGTCATTTAATTTTGCTTTTCGATTAAATATATGCGAACTAGAGATCACGCGGTTAGGTTTACTTTTCTTAAATAAGCATGCGAATTAGATATCATGTGGTTAGGAGTTTTATGTTCAAACAAAGCGTAGGGGTAGATATCATGTTTAGGTAGGATTTGATAAAGCATGTTTGGGTAGGATTCATTAACAAATTATTATCCTTGATTAATTGCTGATTTTCTTTTGTTTGCTCTTTATTTTATTTTTGCATTGTACTATCAATTTCATGGTGTTGATTTGGGATCGATGTCCATATAGAAGGCTAGTAATATGGAAAGAAAGGTTCAAAAAGAGGTTGAAGATAATGCAGATGTTCTGAGATGGTTTGAGCAGTCCCAATTGACTAATGAAGATAGTTTGAGGCCAGGATACGTGTCAGGTTTGTTTTGCTACACCCATATCAATGTACGTCAGACCAATTTGAGCAAGCTAAAAGAAATTTGGGGAAGATGGGAAACAGTCAATAAGTAGTTGTTTTATAAGTAGAATGGGTTGTTAGAAACATTAAAAGGAAAGGAGACAACGAGTGCATCTCTTGGACTGCTTTGAAGGAAATAATTAATCATCATCCTAACAAGAGGAAGAAGCTTGATTTATTTGTTCTTGGGATTTATGGGCTTGTTATTTTTTTTAAAGGTACTGGGTATGTAGACGTATCTGTTGTAGACTTGTTTGAGAGATTAGACAAGCATGAGGATCCTGTTACAGTTATTCTATCCAAGACGTTTCGTTCTTTGAGTTATTGTAGATGCGAAGAAGAAGAACGCTTTATAGGATGTGCGCCCCTATTGCTAGTATGGATTCTTAGTTATTTCAAGCATGTTGAAAGAGCACCAGGACGAGTGTTTCTGGACGAGTTTTATCCTTTAAAGGATTTCTTTTCCAAAGAATGGCCTGAGAGTTTTACCAAAGAGAAATGGATGGTTATCTTCAATGATATCAGGGATAGTGATATATTGTGGCGAGCTTCGTGGAATATTTCCTTAGATATATTATACAGACGTGGAGAGCGAGACTGAGTTCCTTTACAAGGTATTTGGGGTTCTATAGAGTATGCACCTCTGCTAGTTTCTAGGCAGTATGGGTCAAGGCAATTCATTCCTGCAACATGGGATCTGTCAGGGTTGGAGTTTCTATTCAAAGGAGAACAATACAAGAGTAAAGTCAAAGGGTTATTGAGGCTTGGAAACAGACTCTTCGTGTGAATCTCTTCACCTTTGATCTCAAGTTATCTCAGGAGTACGAACAATGGAGAAGTAATCGAGTAAATGATAATATCCCGATGGTTAATCCTGAAAATATTCAGCCTATGGAAGAACATCTGAGAGTGTTACCATCTCTGTTAGAGCTAGCTAAGCACGACTTCAAGGCGGAAAGAAAACAATGGAGAGAGACCCTGCAAAAGTTAGAGTATATAAAAAAGAGTTAGAGATTGGCATTCAGAAAGGTCAAGCTGATCAAATTGAAAAAATGGAGAAGCAACTTCGACTAGAATTTAATGATCTTCAATTATCTTACCAACGAATTGGGAAAGCCCAGATAACTTGCAGTTCAAGTAAATCACCTGCTGAATGGAGACAAGAACTGGCAAGCCTAAAGAGAGAATCTGGAGAGAATGAAGAAGAGTTCAAGCAAAGTAGGCATCAAGTTAAGATTCTATCTAAAGAAAAGAATTCTTTAGAGCAACGATTGTAAGAGAATCAAGCCTAAAATGAGAAGCTGAAAGGAAAGATCTTGAGTTTAGAGGTTGTTTACGACGATACTGAAGTCGGGAGGTAGCTCGAGCCATGGAGAGGTTGAAAGTCTGAAGAAGCGATTGAAGGAACTTGAGGCTATGGTTCAAGATTTTCAAAGACGAGAAAATGAGCTTTCGATAGTTCTTTATGGGGGGTTATATAGTGACGTTATCGTTGGGAGCAGGTTCAGTCAAGAGTTAAAAAAAGAGATGACCTCATCACTAGTTACCTAGAGCATGCTCAAGGAATAGCTCAATATTTGGTCAACTTGTCTCATGAAGCTACTTCTGTAATTTGAGGACTGGAGCCTAAAACTAAAGAAGACCAAATGATTATGAAACTGCTGGCACATATGTAGCAATTATGAGAGGTAGTATAGATCTATTTGTGATATGTTTCAACTTCGTAATTGAACTTCATTTCTAATATAAAAAGTTATTCTAAGGAGTCCTTCTAGGATCAACACCCTGCATTTTGCATACACATTTTTACTTTTCGCAATGCAACTCAATATCTACATCACATTTTTATTTATCCATAGTCATGTATTTCATATTCATTAATAAAATATTAACATTAACAAAATGTCTGTGTGACAGAAGTTCTGAAAGCAAATTGAAGTTACCCGGAGCGTATCTATAGAAAGATTGAAAGTTACGAACGAGATATTAGCGTGTGTTAGTAAGATCAAGAGAATCCAAGAACAATTCGTAAAGACCCAACAAGAAATGATTGATGAAGGAAGGAAGTTCCAAATTGAATCTAGAGAACATATGCCAAAGTTGATGAGCATGATGGTTATAGTGATATATGGGGAGAAATCGTTAGTGGACCATATTATCTAAGAAAAGATGAAGATTTCGAGTGAAAATTGGAATGTTGATTGTGTAGCCAATGTGATGACAATAGATGATTAAGAACCTGTTGGGGAGTGTGGTAATCCAAGTCAACTCCAAGGATTGAGTATGATTCGAGAAAATGTGACAGAGATCATGCTGGGAAAAGCGAAAGCTGGTGAGGTGAATGAATGTCACGTCTAGAGCTACCGCCACCGTAAAAGAAATGAAGCAACTAGTCGTTCGAGCCGTCCAAAGAAAGTCCAGCGATCGAAAAATACTTTGAAGGTGTTCCAAACTTCTATCTCATGTCTGTACCTCCATTTGATTAAAGGTCAATACCTCACACCAAGGCTGATAAAAGTGCAACTAAACCCTTTTGCCCATAACTATGATCAAGATAATGTATGTGATTTCCACTTGGGGGTATTGGGGCATTCTACGAGGAATTATAGGCGGTTGTTAAAGGAGATAGACACACTTGCTGAAAATGGCACGTTCACACAAGAATTGGTAAAATAGTGGATGATGAACTCGAGTGGGGTATCAAAGTACAATATGTAACATCTATTTGAGTCAAATGACACTACATTAAATGAGTAACGGGGCATTCTAATTAGGAAAAGATCATTTCATCTATTATGGAGCTTTATTTCATTTGTAGCATCTTGTTTGAATTTGTTTTTTTGTCATTTCTCAGTTTTTTGTAAGGATATTTAAATGAACTTATGCTACTTTAAAGATGATGAGCATTGAATCAAATTTACAACTTGAAATTCTTTGAATATCGATTAAATTAAAAACTCTTTAAATGATTAGAGTTATAAGTCTCTCACAAAGTGACAAGATTGAAAAGTGATAAAACAAGGACCCTGGACCTTACCCCCAGAAGATGCGCTTGAACACCATACCCTTCTTTTGCAGGGACCGATGTAGCCTTCTCCTCTCATAAGGGAATGAACAAGAGGCTTGGTATTCAGGTATGCCTAGGAGTAGACAACGTGGGGCATCTTTTGTGTATGATGTTACAATACTGACAAGACTATACTTTTGTTGAGGACGTTCAATGATGATCATGATCTTTACAGATGGAGTAGTTGAGTAGGCGAATCTAGTTTATATTAGTTGCTTGGAAATTGAACTCTAAAGATGATATTTTTTAACTTTCAACAATACATAAACTATGACAGGTTCTTCTCGACAAGCTTAAGAAATTGAATCTGTATACCCAGAATGTAATTATATATGTATACAATAAAGCTGAACTATTCCACTAAAGCAATTAGTTATAGAGGAAACTCAAAAGACCTGGCTTTATGAATAGATTGTATTCAAACCATGACATTGCTTGGATACTTGGCAGTTCGGTGTTTACTCCACTGGAATTGTCAGGTCGAAGACTTTGTGATGAGATGAACCCTTCAACTATCCTGATAAAGGCGAATAATATATATATACAATAAAGTTAAATTCAGCTAGCCAAACAATGACAAATTAAATCAAATTTATCTAAATAAGGAGTTTCGGTAAAGATGGACTAAGGGAGTTAAAGAACACCTGTTATAGAATTTCATTTTTAGATTGATATTTCTGCACTGCCTTTGTTAGAGGAGTCTACGAAGCTTGAAAAAATGGAATATTTCAGAGAACTGAAATAGAAGTGTGCTATAAAGTCTAGTAATTGATTATGCTAGTTGCATCATTTTGTCCACATCCGATTAAAATACCAAGCCAAGAAGGAGGGGCATGTCACAATGTTCACAAGGACAGAGAAATAAATGAAATTTTGGTGGCCGAAACCTTAGAAAATAAGAAAGCCAATCTGAAGCCAACCCATCAATTTTGATACTTGTCAAAGAGATATAACTCTAAAAACATTAAAGAGCTATTGATTCTTTTGATATTCTATGAACTCATGTTTATGATTTGATTTAATTGTGAGCCTGAATTAAGGGGCAATGTTTTACAAAATTCTTATATTCTTTGATTTCTAAAATAAAAGAAATGAGAAAAACACCTTCAAACAGGACAGTCTCAAATGTAAAAGGTCATGGGAGCTGGAGAGGCTCATTTTACCTCTATTGTATAAAAAAATAAACGATGCCAGAATAATGAATCGTTCTGCAAAATTGAAAGCAAGTGGTCCTAGAGATTAGAAAGACTGGAGAATAAAACTTGTAACACTTCCTTGAGATGTTGCCAGTAACCAGTCAAAAAACATATGATTACCTTATTTGAAAGGGGCACATATCCCAGATCATGGCAGAATGAGAACAATCAATGATGAAGTTTTGGCACCCAAATAGGGATGAGCCATGACTACCTATATTGGGGCATGACCGAACCCAAATCATGTTAAGATGACAAGATTCTAACTAAAGAAGACATTGAAAATGAGTTTCACAACTTGGAGTGTCAGGAAGAATATGGATTTGAGTAGAGATTAACTTGTGGAGGAAGCCAATCAAGCATCAATCAATAACAGAGTCTTGGAAAAACAACTCTGACAGCGTAATTGAGTCAAGGATAGAAAGGGGCATTAGGGTCATATTTCTGACTATAGCAAGAATTCGAGAGAGAGAACACTTCCTCCGAAATGAATATAGAAAACAAAGACCACAAGATGATCGGACAAATCTTTAGAAAAATACAAGCTCAAAATCATAAGTTGTTACATTGATATCTGAGTAAACCCTGGGAAGAAGTGATCAAGTGGAAGAAGACTGAGTTCCCTACTTTGGAGTCAAAGAAAATTTAATCACCATTTATGCATTCATGAGAACATTATTTGCATAAAATAAAATGCATTACATTGTATTCATATTTCACACATAAGAACATGTTTTCTACATGTCTTCTAGTGAAAAGAGAAGATTCATAATGTCAAAATCCCAACAAGTTGAATGTAGAATTCAAACGTCAAATGCAGGGAATCATGTTTAGAGAGCCAGAACCTGAAGAATAGAGGGGCCTAATCCACTAAAGAAACATTAATTTAATGTGGGGACCATCGGTTAAAAGGACTTGCACACGTGAGATTGGGGCAAGTCAAACAGATTCAGAAAGCAAATCACTCTGTTGAAAGATAATGGAATAAATTGATAGAGGAGTCAATCTTTAGTGTTGTTTTCGTTGACTTTCTCGCATAGAAGAGTCGATCTTTTAGTGTTGTCCTACTTGACTCTCTTGTGAAGAGAAATAAACCTTTTAGTGGTGTTATTCTTGACTTTCTCATGGAAAGAAGAATCGATCTTTTAGTGTTGTCATTCTTGACTCTCTTGTGAAGAGAAGTAAATCTTTCAATGTTGTTATTCTTGACTTTCTCAAAAGGGGAAGTCAAACTTTTGGTGATGTCATTCTTAACTTGATTTTCTCGCAGAGAGTAGTCAACTTTTCAGTAGTATCATTTTCCTTCTTGACTTGCTCGTGGAGAGAAGTTAACTTTTTAGTAGTATCATATCTTAACTTGACTTTCTAGTGTAAAGGAGTCAACCTGTCTATAATTTTGTCTTTAGTACTGACTCTCTTAGGACTTTGTTATAGAATGTTTAGTTTAATCTTTTTAAAGATTATTCCCTAATGAACCTTCTCATTGAGATTTTTAGGCTTGTTTCTATAGAAGCCTTAATTTAATCTTTCTTGATATCGTTTCCCTAGAAACCTCAACCTCATCTTCCATAAGACTATTTCTCCAGAAATTAACCTTGTCTATTTTGGGTCGTGTAACATCCCAATTACCGGGTAAGTGACTAAATTGTAAGAGTTTATAAATTTAGTTGGTGAATTAGAATCAAGTGATAAGTCTAGTGAGTTATGGAGGAATTTTGTGTGTTGGGTATGATAGTAAATATGGAATTATAATAAGGGTAAAAGGGTTATTGAGTAAATAAAAGAATAAAATAATAATTGAGGGTATTATAATACCCATATGAATGAATTGAAGAGATAATCTTTGAGACTTATCTTCTTCATCTTCTTCTCTCAACGTGAAGACACAAGCTTAAGGTAAGAATCTAAACCTTGGTCGTTTCTTTGATTTTTAGTTTGGAAATGGAAGTTTGGATGTTATACAAGCTAAAGGAAAGCTTATATGGCATTAAAACAACAAGATATGTGTTTTAGAGATGGATTTGAAAAATGGGTTTTTAGATGAAATTTTGATATGGATGTTTTTGAAGTTTGAATAAGATTTTGACTTGTCAAGAAGTTAATTAAGGAATATGGAGTGTTAGAATTGATTAATATCATGTTTGAAATTTGGGTATGATTCTTAGTTGTAAGAATTTGAATGAAGTATTGGAAATAATAAAGTGTGGAATTGATAGAAGTTAGTTAATGGTTGTAGTTAAGTTGGTGGTATGAAAGGAACTTTGTATGAGAAAATTTAGTGAAGAATTGGTGATTTTCGGATTTGAACAGTAAATTTATGGATAAAATTTCCAGATTATGCAGAGGGAACCGATACCCCCTGGGGGGGAATCGATTCCCCCTATATGAAAAATTGAATTTTTGGTTCATTGAATCGGCTTAAGTTATTAACATCAAATTTAAGGTTTAGGCTTCTGATAGTTGTTTTGAAATGTTATATTTATGTAGATATTGAGCCTAAACAAGTTCTGGAATAATCAAAGGATTAGGATTGAATCAAAGTAAGCAAGGCTAAGGTGAGTGCAATTTAATTGTACTTATGCTATCGGAAAACATTGGCTCGCGATGAGCCAGTGATGGAGTTACTATGGTAAGAAGTGACTACTAAAATGTTATATGATTGGTATGATTCTTATGAGTGCATTTTAGTTTATAGGATTATAAGGAATTGGACTTGTGATAAGTCTATTTTCAATAGTTGTTATGTATGGATTATTGATTATAAGGACGTGAATGACAAAATGTATACTTGATTATGAAATGATATGCATATATGTGCTATGTGATTTATGTGATATGCCATATGGGAAAATAGAGTATGAACTTTAGGAAAGGATTATATGATGTATATATGAATATATGTGAACAAAATAAGACATGCATGTTTACATGAATACATGAGAAATAATATAGGTAATATGATATGAATCTATATGACTACGTGAGAAAGAATATATGTCTATGAGAAGACATAAGAACAAAGTATAAGCTATGTGATATATTAATATGAATTCATATGAAAGTGACATGTATTACATGAAAGTAAACTACGTGATTATATACATGTGAATGTGAATCACATGGAAAGATTCACGTGTAAGTGAATTATGTGTTTATGTGAATAATAAATAAAAGAATAATGCCCATGTTATGTGTCATGAGATCTAGAGGTATAGTTGGCATGCCAAGAGTAGAGGGTCTACGCGGTCCTTCGGGACAAATTCTACGTGGTCCTTCGGGACGTATATGTATTCTTTGGAGCATGTATGAGGTCTTTTGAGACACATGTTTGATCCTTAACATATATATATGATTCTTAAGGAGTTTATGAGGTCCTTAGGACATATTATATGGCACTACGGTGCAATCTACGTGGCACTTCGGTGCATTTCTAAGGGTCTACGCGGTCCTTCGGGACAAATTCTACGTGGTCCTTCGGGACGTATATGTATTCTTTGGAGCATGTATGAGGTCTTTTGAGACACATGTTTGATCCTTAACATATATATATGATTCTTAAGGAGTTTATATGAGGTCCTTAGGGACATATTATATGGCACTACGGTGCAATTCTACGTGGCACTTCGGTGCATTTCTACGCGCTCCTTCGAGACAAAATTCTACGTGGCACTACGGTGCAAATTTATACGAGCTGTGGTGATAGCATAGTGCACAACCTCACAGTACTCGCATACCTTAAGTTCTCAGTAATGTACATGGGCCTATAAAAGACATTGAAAGTATTTACAAGATTCATATGTGATATTGTGTGCATTCCTAAGTGAAATGTATTTGTTATGAGATTGGTAATTATTTATGCAATAGTGAGATTTGAAATTTATTATATGCTGATATAGTATATAAAGAAATTAGTGATGATCAAATGAGAAATGATAAGTAAATCATATGATAAATAGAGATTATGATGATGATGGTATATGAATACGTATGCATTTTATTATATGAAATGTTATATGATTTCTTATATTTATATGCCCACTAAGTCAACGACTTAGCGTGTGATTGTTTCACGCGTAGGTTATGAGAAGATGACGGTTGATAAAAGTTACTCAAGACTGGTCAGTTTCTCCATAGATCAGATCAGAAAAGAAATGTATAATGTGTATTTGTAATAACGATAGTGGTTGGCATGTAAATAAATGATTAAATCTGATAAGTTCTAATCGGTTTTGAAAAGTCATACGAATGAGTTTTGTAATGCTTTAATGAGTATATGTAATTAATAATATTCAATTTATTTTTGTTAAATAAATTTGGAAGCATAGATGGGAATTTTTATAGTGATGAAAGGTTAATATGGAAATTTCGGAAATTACTGTAGCCGTTACTGTAGCATGAATAGTAACTGCGAGTTTGAACAAAATTTTCCAGTATCTTAGAGGGGAACCGATTCCCTGCTACAGGGAATCGATACCCCCACTGTTCATCGTACTATTCACTGTTCACTGTTCACTATTCATACAATATTTTACTGTTCACAAATACATATTTTTGAACTAAAAATTTTATAACAAGCACAAGTGAACCATATATGGTCGTATTTTCTTAATATAAATTAAAATGCTCAATTATTTTGAAATGGAATCATTTTTAAAAGTCAATATGACATCTCGGACTTGTATTCGGGTCGGGTACGGATTGGGGTGTTACAGGTCGTTTATGTGAAAGTTCTAATTTTGTCTAAAAGACCTTTTCACTTTCTCAAAAGAGTAATGATAAATGAATTGAATTACCACATTCAGTATTAAGATATGTTGTACTTTCAAGATGAATATTGTAGATACCAGTTTTTGACCGGGATATAACTATTATATTATAATTGTTATTAGTATTATTATCAATATTATAATTTATATCTTGTGCAGGCCCAATACAAACCAGAAGTTTAACAGCCTACCAAGGCCCATTACAATCAACCCGGTTCAAGCCCAGGAGATAACCCGACCCGATTCATACCCGAACCGACCCAGGAGATGTCTCGATCGTTTAACTAGGGTTTTGAAATCCTAAAATAGCCAACCGCCAGCGCCTATTCGACTATCATATGCGTGAATGAGCCACCGCCAAACATGCAAGCTGTCGAGCTGTCGAATGTCACCAAGACCTGCAACAACCGACGAATCATCATAAGGTCAAAAGAAAATCATTCACAATCCCAGAAAATATGGGATTTTACCTACCCTAAATCAAATTTCCACTATCTTATCTATCAAATCCAACCATAAGTCAAGGAATTCGATAAAGAAAATAGAGATAAAAGAGAGGGGATAGTTTCAAAAAAAAGAGGGAATGAAGGAGGATTTTTGGTTTTGGGGATATTCAAAAGACAATGTAAACGGGGGAGCTGATTCGTCTTTTCATTTTTGTAATTCAAAAGAAGTAATACAGAGAGCCAAAAAAAGGTATCTTTTCAGTTCCCATTCTCCATAGTTTCCTCGGTATTCTCTTGTGTGCATGTGTTTTGATTCGAACTCAAAGTAGAAAATAGGAAGGTTTCTTACCTTGTTAGTGTGTGGATCTCATCAGTGTCGAGTTCGTTGGAAGAGAAATCTCGATGATCGAAGAATGGGTACTTTGAAAGAGAAACCTTAGATCTACTCCATTCTCGAGGGATTCGATGAAACTAAAATGAGATTGAGGTAGAGGAGTTAGGGAGGAACGAAAAGAAATGTTTTTCTTCATTCCTGTAACCGAAAGTGGTGGCCAGTGTTGTTCCCATGGCTGCCGGCGAGGAAAGTCAAGAAAATGTTTAGAGAGTTTTTTAAACAAGTTTTTTGATGCAAAAGTTTTTAAATGAGATGATGGAATTTGTTTGTTTTAAAATTGAGTTTTATATTTTCTAAAAAGTGCCTAATAGGGGCTTCCGCTTTTTTAATGGCCAAGGGTAAATCATTTTTATAGTCCCGCTTTGTTTTGTTTCTATTTCATCTTGGTCATGTTTTCATTTATTTTTCCTTTTAACTTTAGTTTACGTTTTTTTAGTAATTTTATTTTAGTCCTATTCGAGCTTTTAATCTTATTGACAAATTTTATGAGCCCCTGATGTTTTTATTTTATTTTTGATCTTGCTTCGATTTATTTTATTCGATTTAGTCACTCCCCTTCGTTTATTTAACTTACTAGCTCCTTTACATTTACATCTATTTTTATTTATTTAGTATTTTATGTGTATCCTTTAATTTGCCATTTACACACCCGCATGCTTTCAGTTCAACGTACATTTAATTTAACGTTAATTTTGGTTAATTTGTAAGTCGTTAATATTATTTCCTGTTTATGGATTTATGCTTTTATATGGTCAATTTTGTCCACCAATAATCTTTGCATTAAATTTAAAAACGGCTAAATATTTAAAAGGCATGTTGACCGTTGTGTCTTGATCATTCTGTGCATTTATGCACGTGTACGTTGCCTAATATTATGCCAATATAGTGCAAATTATGTATTCACCATTCATATATATCTGCGTATATGTTTATAGATATGTAACCCATTTAATATCATACATGCGTACTTTATAAGTATATATTATATGCCTTATGCGTACTGTTTTCATAATAATGTACATCTGTATACATATAATGGCGTATTGGTGTTTTAAATTCCTTAGTTAAAGATTATTGTGTATGCAAAGGTTGATTTAATATATTTGTTGTATGAAGAATTTTTGCATGACATCATTTATGTATGAATTGTATGATACCCTCAGGAGCATAACTTAACGTAATTACATAATCGGATTAAGGGTTACCCTTTAATTTAAAATTGTTTGAATGACTTGTCTTAACTCACTAGAGAGTCATTTTCGACGATTTTAAATTAAAAGTTTATCCATTATTGACACTTAAAAATGGTTCATCACTATAAAACTTGGGAATGAGAAAAAGAAATATTCAGTATTTAAATTTTTTTGAGAAAAGGTCGTTATAACTTATCTAAGGGCTGGTCTCGATATTTTAAATAATTGAATATTCTTCATCTTTCTAATAAGGCTTGGTAATTTTAATTTAATCTATTTGGTGCATGAATATTATAATGAAAATTATTTATTTTATTTCGATTGAAGTAAGAATTAATTACCTCAGTTATGAGGGATTATTTCTTTCAATATGAAATAATTTAATATTATATATTTCATGTAAATTCATATTTTGTTGTTTTATGGGATAAAAAATCAAATTAAATTCGAATTTGTAAATTTCATTGCAAATCGATTGAAGTAAGAATTAATTACCTCAGGTTATGAGGGATTTATTTCTTCTCAATATGAAATAATTTAATATTATTATATTTCATGGTAAAATTCATATTTTTGTTGTTTTATGGGATAAAAAATCAAATTAAATTCGAATTTGTAAATTTCATTGCAAAGACATTAATTAATCGACTAGGTACCAGTTTAGGGCGTTGTGGGGTGCTAATCTTTCCCCATACGTAACCGACTCCCGAACATATTTTCTGGTAACGCAGACCTCAATTTTTTGTTTTAATTAAAATTAATTTTTATTTAAAATGACAAAACACTTTTGCGTGCCCAATCACACCCTAATCAAAGATTGATGGCAACTCCTTGAACCGTATTTTTCTATAGTAAAGGAAATCCCAAATTTTTTGAAACGAGTGGTTTTTTTAAATAACATTACTTTTTAATTAAAAAGTAATCACAAAGAGGTAAATTAAAAATGGTGTGATTTTCTAAATCTCACATCTTTAAGGAAAAAATCTTTTCGACAGCTTGGCGACTCCACTAGGGACTTTTTTTAGAGAGTCAGGCCGATAGTCGATTAGTTAATTGTCTTTTCAAACGAAAGTTATAAGTTTGTTCTAATTTGGTTGTTTTAAATTTTTTGTTTGCATTTTAATTTGCAATTTGAATAACAAATAAATAGTTGTACTAACGTGTGATTTACATGTTTCAGTTTTCTGACCTTCACTTTAGTCTGTTGTTTTTCTTGGATTGAAGCAAAGGATTATGAGTTTACCTCCACTGTCGTTATAACATTTCGATATTTAGAGCGTTCTAACTGTGCTCTGTCCCTTAGGTAGAGGCGAAAACTACTCTTACGCGAGAAAAATTATTTTTCTCCGCATGAGCTTTAACAAGTAACCTCTGGGGTACATATGTCTCATGTTTACGAGTGAAACATTGAGTTTCCTCGCATGGACATGGGAAAATGCATCATCTCGAATTGAACTCAATTCATTTTAAGCCTATAATGGGTGATGATCGAGGGTCTGGCAAGCCCAATGGGGCACCAGTAATGGATAATTCGAGGACCCTGTTACTGATACCAAAACTCTGTCTGTCTTATACTGAATCTCTATCCATGGTTTTTCAAAAGTCACAAAGGGGAAACTCAATATAACCTTTTCCTTGAATTTATTTTTGCAAGAAGTATGAGAACTAGAAAAGTATGTGGTTAGGTTTTATATTTCAGTACGTAGCCAACATGTGAGGGTAGGTTTTATTTGATGTTTATAATACTTATTATTTTGTTGTTTATCTTATATATACTAACCCATTTTTGTTATGTATCTATTTTATGGTGATTGCATTTGCATCTTCATATTATTCAAAGGTGTTAATTAGCAAGTGATTGACTAATAAGAAGGATGGCCATATTTAGACAAGAAATTCTTAACCATGTAGTCAAAATCAGGAGATTTAAGGATGTTCAAGTGATCCAGGAAGAAGGACATCTAATGAATGAAGAAATTTGAAGTTGATTGAAGATTTCCTGTAAAGGAGCGAAGGCCAAGATATTCCCTCAAGAGATAGATACAGTCATACCAAGGATGAGAAGCCCTTCATAAAGACATGAAGACCACTTTGCTTTAGAAGTAAGAATGAAGATTTCAAGATTCAATTTAAGGACACCCGACATCACCAAAGGTGAATAAATATGCCGATAAATTTGGGGTGCAATGTTAGATTCCATGAAGAGTACGACTCAAGGAAATGAAGAAATGAAGAATCACATTTATATTTTTACTACATGATGTACATAATTCTTGTTGTCTAAATGAAGGTTGTTCTATGGTGGTCACTTTTGGATTAGCACCTTGTACATTTGCATTTTCATTCTTATTAGCTTTAATTTATTTATTTTTCTATTGTTACATTTTGTCATTTTGTTATCTCATTTGTACTAACTTGTTTTTCTCTTTGTATGCATTACATGATCATTACATATTCAAAAGGTGTTGATTTGTGAGTGGTCATCATAGTAGAAGCTTTTCATGATGGACAAGGGGTTTTGTGATCAAGCAAACTATAACACATATGACAAATGACAACCTAAGAAAACTTCGAGAATTGTGGAGAACTATGAACCCATAGGTCACATGGCCGACGAAGGGCAAAAGGAGATAAGAGAAATAAAAGAGTTGATGTCCAAGATGATGGATAGAATAGATGCTTTGGCCAAAGCAAGAGAGACTTCTATAAAAGAAAAGAAAGAGATCGATGAAAATAATCTTGAGGTGTCAAATACGCAAGGGACTACTTTAGAACCTAACGCATAATCATTGTTCGTATCAACAAGTTGTTTGGAAATACTGAGGAAATAGTGGCAACTGTAGAAGTTCAGAAGAATGAAGAAGACATGCAATCAGAACTCGTTGGTATTTGATAGTCTATTCCCAACATTAGGGGAAGTAAAACTGGGAACTCCAGTTCAACCCAAGTTGAGAGGTGGCTCTCGTTGTGATTTCATCCCAATATTATATAATGAGTTGTATAATGAACTGTTATAAGCCCGAGAAGTGGCCTCGCATTATGTGAAACCTTTGCAACCTACTTATCCAAGTTGGTATGACGTCAATGTTCGTTGTGAATATCATGTTGGAATTCAAGAACATTCTATTGAGAATTGTTCTACCTTCAAACATCGAGTCCAACTTCTTCTAGATCATGGAGTATTGGAGTTTGAATTGAAGGACAACCTAATTTGGTAACGGATTGTCTTGTTAAGTTTGAACCAAAAGTGACCAAAGGTAAGGGTATTAGTGAGGACATCTAGGAGGAAGATTATTTGCTAAAGTACGAAGCTCAGATTCGCCATTTAAAGACTGAAAATGATAAATTGAGTAGAGAGATGGAAGCCATGTAGGATGGTTTACAAAGGATCAGTCAAGCTTTTAAATTTTATGGTATAGGAAATATCCTACAGGAGTGGATAACAGGGGTCGATAAACTAAAAAATGACATTGAACAATGGAGAAATAATTTTAAGATACACGAAGGTCGAGCCGAGAAGTTTTCTCATGATTTACGGATTGCAGAAAAAAGACACAATACAGTTGTTGATGATTTGGGAAGATATCAAGCCAAAAATCAGATGTTCAATATGTCAATTGCCAATATGGAAATTTCATATCAATGCCACAAGCGGGAAAATGACGCTGAACTAGAAGCCACTAGAGCCAAAAACAAGAAGTTGATGAAGATTATGGATGATTGTGGAGATCTTATGTAAGAACTTCATAACCTCAATGACTTTCTTACAAGGAAGATTCAGCAGTAGTTTCTACAGCTCTGAGAATCGAAACTCAAGATAGAGGAAAAGGACAACGTCATGAAAGAAGCTATGACCCAAGCAAGCAATATGGCTCACAAATTGGTTGATTTAGCTGGCTTTGCAAGAGAATTGAAACACATTGACAACTCAACCCCTAAATATGAGTGGAAGTTAAATTGGCTTTTAAAGGAGATAGAAAAGTTAGGAGTGAAAGCTATCTATTATACGTAAAGTTTGTTTGATGTACCGAAAACTTTGTGTTCAATGAAAATTGTTTTAAGATGGTCACTCTAGAATCACACTTTTGCATTTGCATTGCATGTATTTATTTAAGCATTTTTCATGCATTGGTTATGAAAACATGGAAATAACTTATGAAAGGTTAAGTGACAGTAATACCAAGATCATTCATTCATACTACTCCTCATCATTATGAAAAAACAAATGGAAACAATGGGGCAATCTAATGAGAAATCACAAGATTAGTTACAAGAGCAGTTAGCCAGGTCAGAACAAGATATGAGGAATCAAACATCAGGTTCTCTGCAAGGTGTATGAAATCAAATGATCTAGGTGTTAGCAACCAAGGCTATTAATATAGAGGAAAACAATGATAAAGGATACCGACCTTATCAGATTAATACGTCGAGAATAATAACCTACCCTGGAGCATCTAACTTAAACCTAGGGAAGAGCCTCGTCAATTATGAGCAATTTGAAGATAAATTCAAGTGGTTGAATGAAGCCATTAAAGATATGAAGGTTGTTAATGCCTCTCACAAGGAGTTGGAAGCTAGAGAACTCAGTTTGGTCCATGATTTGGTCATCCCACATGAATTTAGGGTGCCTAATTTTGAGAAATATGATGGCACTAGGTTTCCCCTAATTCATCTAAAGATATTTTGTAGAAAGATGGAAGGGTACCTAAATGGTGATAATCTATTGATTCATTACTTTCATGATAATCTTATTAGACCAGCTGTAGTATGGTATAACCATTTGAACCAAGAGCAGATTAAGACATGGGTCAACCTAGCTGATGCTTTTCTGGTCAATATCAATATGTTAAAGCTTTAGTTCCAAAATGTCAAGACCTTTAAAGGATAAGGATGAAATCTAATGAAAGTTTTAAAGAATATGCCCTAAGATAGAGAGGGGTAGCAGCACAAGTTCAACCTCCTTTGTTAAAAGAAGAAATATCACACATGTTTCATTATTCTCTTCCAGCTCCTTTCTTTGAGTTAATGTTGGGAAAGTCGACGAATGACTTTAAGGATCTTATGACAGCTTGGGAGTTAATTGAAAATGCAATCAACAAAGGAAACTTGAAAGTCACTTCTAAAATCCAACTGATCAAAAGGAAAAAAATGATGATGTGAATGAATGTCACGTCCAGATCTCCCACAACCATAAAAGAAAAAGAACAGCTGGTTGCTCGAGCCGTCCAAAGAAAGTCCCATGATCAAAAAATACTTTGAAGGTATTCCAAACTTCTATCTAAGATATCTACCCCCATTTGATTAAATGTCAATACCTCATATCGAGGCCAATGAAATTGAAACCAAACCCTTCCGCCCAAAGCTACGATCAAGATAGTGTATGTGATTTCCACTTAGGGGGATTGGGGCATTCTATGGGGAATTGTAGGCTGTTGTTCAAGGAGATAGAGATACTTGTTGAAAATGGGACGTTGACACAAGAATTGGTGGAACAGTGGATGACGAGTTCGAGTGGAGCATCAGAGTGCAATATGTAACATCTGATTGAGTCAAACGCCATTGCATCAGATGAATAATGGGGCATCCTAAAAACATTTCATGAAACTTCATGTCATTTGCAACATCTTGTTTGAACATGTTTTTGTCCTTTTTCTCAGCTTCTTGAAAGGATTTTTAAATGAACTTATGTCATTTTCCAAGGTCATGAGTAGTAAATCAAGTTTTAATCTTGTAATTCTTTGAATATCAAATGAATTAAAGGTTCTTTTACTGCTTCATTAATTATATGCTTTTGACAAGAGGTAAGATTAGACCTTCCATATCCCATCTAAAGCTGAAAGAACCATCGATGGGCTCCTTACCCGAAATAACACTAAGACTGAACATTGACATCACTTCCTCAGGAAACCATGAAGTCATGCCTCTGTCCTCCCTGAGGCACCGAAAAATAATAAAAGAAGGGTTCAAGACGTAAAATGTTAGATAATGTCTTGAAACCAAAGGAGAATTCGAGTTAAAAACCTAAAAAGGCAACTCGAACATAAAGATTATCAACCACTGCACAGAAGGGTGATCTTATACATCTCTTGATAAAGCATTGCACAGTGCAAAGTCACTCACGAGGGCTGAGAACCAGTGAAATTTTTTGGAAGAGAATCATAATGGTTGCTTCATTAGATCAATAAAACACCACAATCAAGGATGCAAGAAGCTAACCTGAAACACATTACCTTCCCAAGTCAACCTAAGCCTTTTATCAACATTAATCTTTGCACTTTTCAAATGTATATAATTTTTGAAGGATTAAAAGAAAATTTGACTTATTTGATCTTCATTGAACTCTTGTTTTACAATTTTTTTTGATTATGAGTCTGAAGAAAATGATAATATTTTTTAAATTTATTAATAAATTTTTCACATTTCCAAAATAAAAGAAAGGATAAAAATATTTTCAAACATGATAATATCAAGTGAAAAAGGTCCTTGAAGCTGGTGAGTTTCATTATGCTTCAATCAGAGAAAAAGAACTGAGGAATAGTCCGAGAGATGAAGCATTTCTGAAAAGCTAATAGTCCAAGAGATCAGAAGGACTGAGGAATAAAGCTTGTAATACTCCTTTGTGACATTGTTAGCAACCTGTGAAGAAGATGATCACCCTATGTGAAAGGGAAACATATCCTAGTGCATAGCAAAATGCAAGAGTGCGACCAGTTAAGAATAAGATGACTGCCTTCATCCGAAAAGGACACATATCCCAACTCATATCAAATTCAAGACATTCTGTTAGAAGGATTGATCACTTTTTAAGTGTTTGTGGCAACAGGAAAAGAAGCTTTCAAGCAATTCAATAACACTATTGTTTAGTGACACTAAAATGTGAGCATTCAAAGTTAGGATATTATGGGCATGAAGGGAGCCAAGAGTACCCACTTGGGGCATGACCAGAAACCCATATCATGTTGAGATGACAAGATTCAGAGCAAGAAGACATTGAGAATGAGTCTTACAACTGGGAGTGGCAGGGGCAAGCCTTGAATATTGAGAAGAGCTTAATTTGGAGAGGAAGTCGATCGAGTATCAATCAACAAAAAAGTGCCAAAAAATCAATTCTGACGGTGCAATCGAATCAAGGACAAAAATGGGCATTAGAGTCATATTTTTGACCATAACAAGAAGTTGAGAGAGAAAACACTTTCTCCGAAATGAAGACAAAAAACAAAGACGACAAGAAGATAGAAGAAGATCAAAGGGCTCTTTAAAAATGCAAGTTGGAAATTATGAGTTGTTACATTGATATCTGAGTAAACCCTAAGAAGAAATGATCAAGTGGAAGAAGACCGAGTTCGCCACCTTGAAGTAAAATGAAGATTGAATCAACATTTATGCATTCATAAGAACATCATTTGCATAAAAGAAAATGCATTACATTTAATTGCATTTGCATTTAAACACATGGTTTTGACAGATTTTCAAGTGAAAATAGAAGATTCATGATGTCAAAAGCCCGATAAGTTGAAAGGAAGATTTCAAACCTCAAACGCATAGAATCATGTTTAGATAGGCATACCCTTAAGAACAGAGATGTCTAATCCATTAAAGAATCATTACTTTGAAGTGAGGACCTTCAGACATAGGAGAAAAATAAAGATTCTCGTGTATAGAGAAGCGAATCAATTGATTAAAATGACTTGCACACATGAGATTGGGGCAAGTCAACCTTAAGCCTTCACCGAAGAGTAGTGAAGCAAATCAATCTTAAGCCTTCACCAAAGAGTAGTGAAGTAAATCAATCTTAAGCCTTCACAGAGAGTAGTGAAGCAAAGCCATCAGTAAGCCTTCTGAGCATGATGATTAAATCCTTCGGGTCATTTGTCAAGCTTCCGAGAAAGATGAAAAGTACTCCGAGCCATCTTAAGCCTTCACCAAAGAGTAGTGAAGCAAATCCCTCTTAACCCTTCACTGAAGAGTAGTGAAGCAAATCCATCTTAAGCCTTCACCGAAGAGTAATGAAGCAAATCATCTTAAGCCTTCACCAAAGAGTAGTGAAGAAAATTCATTTTAAGCCTTCACCGAAGAGTAGAGAAACAAATCCATCTTAAGCCTTCACCGAAGAGTAGTGAAGCAAATCCATCTTAAGCCTTCACCAAAGAGTAGTGAAGAAAGTCCATTTTAAGCCTTCACCGAAGAGTAGTGAAGAAAATCCATCTTAAGCCTTCACCGAAGAGTAGTGAAAAAAATCCATCTTAAGCCTTCATGGAAGAGTAGTAAAGCAAGCCATCACTAAGTCTTCCGAGCATGATGATCAAGTCATACGAGCCATCTTAAGCCTTCATGGAAGAGTAGTGAAGCAAATCAATCTTGAGTTTGATATCCCCTGCAGAAATAGTGGAGCGGATCCCTTATCAAATTTTAAAGCACGGAGATGGAACTGAATAAAAACGAGTTCTCTTTTTTTATCTTTGCCCTATTCTTGTTAACACAAGAATAAACAAAGAGGGGCAGTTGTACACACCCGTTTTTGACCGGGATATAAATATTATATTATTATTATTATTATTATATTAATATTATAATTTACATCTTGTGCAAGCCCAATACAACCCAGAAGTTTAACAGCCTACCAAGGTCCATTACAATCAACTCGGTTCAAGCCCAGGAGATGACCCGACCCGATTCATACCCGAACCGACCCAGGAGATGATCCGACCTGTTTAACTAGGGTTTTAAAACCCTAAAATAGCCAGCCACCAGTGCCTATTCATCTCCCATCTACGTGAATGAGCCACCGCCAAACATGCAAGCCGTCGAATGTCACCAAGACCGCAACAACGGGTGAATCATCACAAGGTCAAAAGAAAATCATGCACAATCCAAGAAAATACGATATTTTACCTACCCTAAATCAAATTTCCACCATATTATCTACCTAATCAAACCATTAGTCAAGGAATTCGGTGAAGAAATTAGAGATAAAAAGGAGGGGGATAGTTTCAAAAAAAAAAGGGAACGAATGAGGATTCTGGTTTTGGGGATTTTTGAAAGACAGTGTAAACGGGGGAGCTGATTTGTCTTTTCATTTTTTGTAATTCAGGAGAAGTAATACACAAAGCCAAAAAAAGGTATCTTTTTCAGTTCCCATTCTTTATAGTTTCCTCGATATCCTCTTGTGTGCATGTGTTTTGATTCGAAATCAAAGTATAAAATAAGAAGGTTTCTTACCTTGTTAGAGTGTGGATCTCATTAGTGTCGAGTTCATCGAAAGAGAAATCTCGATGACCAAAGAATGAGTATTTCGAAAGAGAAACCTTAGATCTACTCCATTCTCGAGGGATTTCGATGAAACCAAAATGAGATTGAGGTAGAAGAGTTAGGGAGGATCAAAAAGAAATGTTTTTCTTCATTCCCGTAACCAAAAGTGGTGGTTGGTGTTGTTCACATGGCTGTAGGTGAGGAAAGTGAAGAACATGGGATGGACACCAAGAATATATTTAGAGAGTTTTTAAACAAGTGTTTTGATTCAAAAAATTTTAAATGAGATGATGGAATTTGTTTATTTTAAAACCAAGTTTTATATTTTCTAAAAAGTGCCTAATAGGGGCTTCCATGTTTTTTAATGGCTAAAGGTAAATCATTTTTATAGTCCCCCTGATGTAGGCCGATTCTACACTATTCAATGGAAGTGAGTAGATATCCTTATTGTTGTCTCGATCTAGGATTGATAAGTACTGATGTCCTTGACTTTTAAGTATGTCTGCAATAAAGATAAGAAAGAGATGGAATTAGAAATGGAGATAAGAAATGGATAATTAAATTGAAGTAATGAATAAAGATAGAAAAGTGATGGCTGCAGAAATTCAATGATGATGTTGGTGGCCTTGATGGAAGATGGTTGATGGAGTTGATGTTGAAATGGAGATGGTGGTGATATTGTATCTCAAACACGCCAAAGATGAAACTATACTAGGAAGCACAATCTCGATCTTCACAAACTTGCCTTAGGGGTGATAAAAGTGTCTTCAACCTACTAGATAGAAGTCTAGGAATTTAGGAATCAAGGTGAAAGGACTGACACCACAAGTATAAGAAATATACTTGTTTAATCGATAAAGTTCACAAAGAACTTTAAAGAGAGATTAAACTCACAAAGGTTTGTTTATAATATGAATGAAATGAGTACAAATGATGGCAAGCCTCTCAATTTATAGGAAATGAGAGGGCTTGGCCGAATGGTTACATAATGTTTTGGCTAAGTACATGTCTCTAGTAAAAGTACATAATACTTGAGATGAAAGGATGAATCCTTTGGCTTGGTGATAGTTCGGCTACCTCTTCAAAGGGGGAATGTTAGTTCTGCTAGGATGAAGGTACATCTCCCTTGGCCGAATAGTGTCACACTTATTCATCTTGGCGCCAAAGACATCTCCCTTTGTTGAATGGTGTTGTGTCTCATCAAATTGGCTCTCAAGCTCTCATGTGCAAGGCATGTGGGTGTGGACGAATAGGCATAGAGCTTTGTCTCATGTCCCTTGGTAATTTAGGCCTCAAATGGGTGTAATCTCTTCATGAACGTGCTCCTGGGTGAAAGCGCATCTTCATGGACTTCATCATTCATGAAAGGTCACAATGTTTAGAAAGGTAACCTTTCATGTTTGAGCTAGTTCTAAGGTGAATGAGCTGGAGGTGAGCTGGCCATAGGTGAGTTGTAGTATGATGAACATTATGGCAACTCCTTGTAAAAAGATACCTCTTGAGGTGGCAACTGTTCGCGAAAAGGTACGATTTTACAAAACTTGACTTAGGACGTATTTGAAGTGTCCTAAGTGGTGATGATGATGGTGAAACTCCCCAGCTGAATTGAAGTCATCTTGTAGCTCAAATCTTCAGCTCAATCCAGCTATGAGCTCACGGGTCTTCGGACAAATTTTCACCGATTGTTCCTTATACTCTCCTAAACATCCCCATGTAAGTTTCTTTGCCTTTGCTTTCTCCATTTAGCTCCAATATAGCTCCCAAGTTGTCGCCGAATGTACCTACACACATAACATAAAGAATTAAGTTAAGTATATGAACTATATAATGTGTATAAGATAAAGATGTGTACTATAGGTTATTTAATATTCAATATGTAACATATTAAACAACCTATTATCTAATGGTTTTTTCTCATTAAAATATTTAAAAGCATGAATACACTTATGAGAATGTACTTCCCTGAATTATTTTGCCCTTGCACGAGTGATAGGTCCTTTAGGCATGACTTCAGGATCCATTTGTGTAGTTACGATCACATCATCCTCCCCTTCTTTTGAGCGATTTGTCCTCAAATCATCATTGTCTTCAAATGGAAAAAGATCTGAAACATTAAAAGTTGCACTTATATTGTATTCACCAGGTATATCCAATTTGTATGCATTATCATTATTCTTTTTTATGATTTGGAACGGTCCATCTCCTCTTGGTAACAACTTGGATTTCCTTTGGGAAGGAAAATATTCTTTCCTTAAATGCACCCATACCCAATCACCTTCCTCCAATTTTAGTTATTTGCGTCCCTTATTTGCTTACTATTCATAATACCTTGTTCGTTTTTCTATGTTGTCTCGAACTTGCTGATGATGCTGCTAAATGAACTCGGCCTTGTTCTTGCCATCTTTGTTGACTATGTGTTCCTGAGGCAAAGGAAGAAGATCTAAAGGTGTTAAGGGATTAAATCCATGCACTACCTCAAATGGTGGCATATTGGTCGTTGAATGGACAGTTCAATTGTATGCAAAATCAACGTGTGGTAAGCACTCCTCCCATGCTTTGATGTTCTTCTTGATGATAGATCTCATTAAGGTTGATAACAATCAGTTCACCACTTCAGTTTGCCCATCTGTTTGAGGGTGACATGTTGCGGAGAATATCAATTTTGTCCTAATCTTACTCCATAATGTCCTCCAGAAATGGCTAAGAAATTTGACATCTCTATCGGAGACTATGGTTCTTGGAACACTATGTAATCTCATAATTTCTTTGAAGAACAAGTTGGCTACATGTGTTACATCGTCGGTCTTGTGGCATGGTATGAAATGTTCCATTTTGGAAAAACGATCCACTACAACAAATATTGAATCTCACCCATTCTTCTTCCTTGGCAGTCCCATCACAAAGTCCATTGATATGTCATCCCATGGTGCTTGAGGAATAGGTAAAGGCATGTAAAGTCCATGAGGCATAACTTTTAATTTTGCCTTTTTGCAAGTGACACATCTTTCACATACCCTTTCAACGTCTTTCTTCATTTTAGGCCAATAGAGGTGTTGTTTTAAAATTTCCAAGGTTTTTCTTATTCCAAAATGACCTATGAGACCTCCTTCATGTGCTTCTCGAACAAGTACTTCTCAAAGAGACCCTTGAGAAATGCATAGAAGCTATTCTTTGAATAGATACCTTTCGTGCCTATAAAACTTTTCATGTGCACCTTTTTCACAAGCCTTATACTTTTCTTCAAAGTCATGGTTAGTAGTATAACAATCTTTAATATATGAAAAACCAATTAACTTTGAATCAAGAGTGCTAAGGAGTACATACCTTATGGAGAGAGCATCAGCTATAATTTTGTCTTTAGCTTTATTGTAATGAATAACGTAGGGAAATGACTCCAAAAACTCTACCCATTTGGCATGATGCTTGTTCAACTTGTGTTGACCTTTGATATGCTTTAAGACTTCATGATCAGTATGTATGACGAATTCCTTTGGTAAGAGATAATGCTGCCAAACTTCAAGTGCCTTTATGAGAGAATATATCTCTTTGTCATAAGTTGGATAGTTTAGCAAAGCACCACACAATTTTTCACTAAAGTATGCAATGGGTCGTCCTTCTTGAGTCAAAACAGCCCCAATTACGATTCCAGAAGCATCACATTCCACTTCAAAAGTCTTATCAAAGTTAGGTAATGCAAGTAAAAGTGCCTTTGTTAAATATCCCTTCATTTCATTAAAGGCATCTTCTTGTTATTTGCCCCATGAAACGATATAATTCTTTTTAATGATCCCCGTTAAGGGGGCGACAATAGAACTGAAATTAGGCACAAACCTTCTGTAAAAACTTGCAAGACCATGAAAACTTCTGACTTGACTGATTGAAGTGGGCGTTGGCCACTCTTGAATGGATTTAATCTTTTTAGGGTCAACTTCAAGTCCCTGTGAACTTACAATTAAGCCTAAGAAGGATAAATTGTTAGTGCAAAAGACACATTTCTTCATATTAGCATAGAGTTTTTCCTTTTGAAGGGTTTCAAGAACATACCTCAAATGTTACATATGTGTTTCCAAGTCATGGCTATAAATCAGAATATCATCAAATTAAACCACACAAAACTTACCGATGAATTGCCGGAGTACATGATTCATTAATCTCGTGAAAGTGTTTGGAGCATTGGTTAAACCGAAAGGCATCACCATCCATTTGTACAAGACTTGCTTTATTTTGAATGCGACCTTCCATTCATCTCCTTCTTGCATTATGATTTGATGATAGCCACTCTTTAGATCAGTTTTGGAGAACATATCGTTAAGTCTTGGTATATGATGTCGATACTTGATGGTAATTTGATTGATAGCACCACAATCTACACATATTCTCAATGAACCATCCTTTTTGGGTACAAGTAACACCGGAACAACACATGGACTTAAGCTTTCTCATATGTATCCCTTGTTCATCAATTATTCACTTGTCTTTGAAGCTCTTTAGTCTCTTCAGGATTGCTTCTATATGCTGGTTGGTTTGGAATGGTTGCACCGAGAATGAAATCAATTTGATGCTCTATTCCTCTGATGGGTGGTAATCTACTAGGAATGTCTTCTTGGAACAAGTCTTCGAATTCCTGCAATAAAGATGAAATAGAATAAGGCAAGTCTTCTAGAATATTAGTCAAAAGAAAGCTTTCCTTGTACCTAAGTAGAATTAGAGCTTTGTAGGATAACAAATGTTTCCTAATGTCTTTCACTCCAGCATATATGTTCATCTTTGTTGGTTCCTCCTCTTTAATGGATTTGAAGGCTTCAATGCTCTTTTTCAAGGCTTCTTGATCTTTAGATACTTGGTTTGGCGAAAGTGGAGTCAAGATGAATTTCTTTTCATTGTGATAGAAAGAATACCGGTTTGTGAAACCATCATAGACAACCTTCTTATCAAATTGCCAAGGCCTTCCAATGAGTATATGGCATGCATTCATTGAAACAATATCACAAAGAACTTGGTCTTGATATTTTCCATTCGAAAAGGAAATGTTGACTTGTTTGGTGACCTTAACTTCTTCTCCATCATTCATCCATTGTAACTTGTATGGTGTAGGGTGTTTAATTGTCTTGAGTCTGAGTTTAGCCACCATTAAAGTTGTTGCAACATTGGTACAACTTCCTCCGTCGATAATCATGAAACAAACTTTGTTGCTTACATGACAACGGGTGTGAAAAATGTTCTCTCTTGATTATCCTCCATGGATTGAATATTCAAGGCTCTTTTTACTACCAAAACTTGTCCTAAAACTTGAGACAATGTTAGTAAATAAAATAAAACAAAATAAACCTTACCAGCACACTCAAAAAGTCTCACAAGTTTCACTCCAAAGAAAAGTTATGATCACTCCACTCAACACTCGTGTTTACTCTCTGGAATATAACTTGGCTTTTAACAATTCCCCTTCTGATCTCACTCACTCAATTATCCTTTTTCCACTTGATCTCTCTTGCTACGTCCTTTGAAAAACTTACTCAATATTAGAACATGTTATTTTTATTCTTGTGTGTGTTGGCTGCAAATAGGTTAGGGTAGAAAGGAAAAGAAGAAATGGAAAAGGTAAAAGAAAGGATTCAAGGTATTGAAAAGAAAGAAAAGGTTGAAGACAGGGAAAATGGAAGTATAGAAAAGGAAGAGGTGACTTACAACCCAAGAAACAACACTTACTGCACCCTTTCACAAGAAACAATAAGGTTATCTTCTCTAGTGTAGATATGCCTCCTTGATGTACTTGCAATGGTAGAGCACTTTCCATGGCTTTGCTTTTCTCTTTTTGTTTGAAATTCTTTTTCTTCTTTTTCTTTTTGTCTTTGAACTCTTTTGCTTGTTGTAGGAGTTTGATTTTCTTTTTGAACTTCTTTTTCTTTTTGCTTTTGTCTTTGCACACCAATGACACTTTTGTTATCAATCCAACTATGCTCTGAATACCACTTGATGTAGACAGATTCTACACTCTTCAATGGAAGTGAGAAGATAGCCTTATTTTTATCTCGATCTAGGATTGACAAGTATTGATTTCCTTGAGTTATAAGTATGGCTGCAACAAAGATAAGAAAGAGATGGAACTAGAAATGGAGATAAGAAATGGATAATTAAATTGAAGTAATGAATAAAGATGGAAAAGAGATGGCTGTGAAAATTAAATGATGATGTTGGCGGCCTTGATGGAAGATGGTTGATGGAGTTGATGTTGAAATGGAGATGGTGGTGATGTTGTATCTCAAACACGCCAAAGATGAAACTATGCTAGGAAGCACAATCCCGATCTTCACAAACTTTCTTGAGGGGTGATGAAAGTGTCTTCAAGCCACTGGATAGAAATCTAGGAATTTAGGAATCAAGGTGAAAGGAATGACACCACAAGTATAAGAAGTACACTTGCTTAATCAATAAAGTTCACATAACACTTTAAAGAGAGATTAAACTCAAAAAGGTTTGTTTATAATATGAATGAGATGAGTACAAATGATGGCAAGCCTCTCAATTTATAGGAAATGAGAGGGTTTGGCCGAATGGTTACATAATGTTTCGGCTAGGTACATTTCTCTAGTGAAAATACATAATGCTTGAGATAAAAGGATGAATCCTTTAGCTTGGTAATGGTTCGACTACCTCTTCAAAGGGGGCATGTTGGTTCGGCTAGGATGAAGGTACATCTCCCTTGGTCGAATGGTGTCATACTTGTTCATCTTGGCACCAAAGACATCTTCTTTGGCTGAATGGTATTGTGTCTCCTCAAATTGCTGCCAAAGCTCTCATATGCAAGGCATGTAGGTGTGACTGAATAGGCATATAGCTTTGTCTCATGTCCCTTGGTGATGTAGGCCTCCAATGGGTGTAATCTCTTCACGAACGTGCTCCTGGGTGAAAGTGCATTTTCATGGGCAGCATCATTCATGAAAGGTTATAATGTTTGGAAAGGTAACCTTTCATGTTTGAGCTAGTTCTAAGGTGAATGAGTTGGAGGTGAGCTAGCCATAGGTGAGTTGTAGCATGTTGAACATTATGGCAGCTCCTTGTGAAAAGGTATCTCTTGAGGTGGCAACTATTCGCAAAAAGATACGATTTCACAAAAATTGACTTAGGACATATTTGAAGTGTCCTGAGTGGTGATGATGATGGTGCAGCTCCCTAACTAAATTGAAGTCATCTTGTAGCTCAAATCTTCAGCTCAATCCAGCTATGAGCTCATGGGTCTCCGAACAACTTTTCACCAATTGTTCCTTATGCTCTCCTAAACGTCCCCATGTAAGTTTCCTTGCCTTTTGTTTCTCCATTTAGCTCCAATATAGCTCCCAAATTGTGGCCGAATGTACCTACACACATAACATAAAGAATTAAGTTAAATATATGAACTATATAATGTGTATAAGATAAAGATGTGTACTATAGGTTATTTAGTATTAATATGTAACATATTAAATAACCTATTATCTAATGGTTATTTCTCATTAAAAGATTAAAAAGCATGAATGCACTTATGAGAAAGTACTTCACTGAATTGTTTTGCCCTTGCACGAGTGATAGGTCCTTTAGGCATGACTTCAGGATCCATTTGTGTAGTTACGATCACATCACCCCTTTGTTTTGTTTCTATTTCATCTTGGTCATGTTTTCATTTATTTTTCCTTTTAACTTTAGTTTACGTTTTTTTAGTAATTTTATTTTAGTCCTATTCGAGCTTTTAATCTTTATTTGACAAATTTTCATATGAGCCCCTGATGTTTTTATTTTATTTTTGATCTTGCTCTTCGATTTATTTTTTATTCGATTTAGTCACTCCCCTTCGTTTATTTAACTTACTAGCTCATTTACATTTACATCTATTTTTATTTATTTAGTATTTTATGTGTATCCTTTAATTTGCCATTTACATACCCGCATGCTTTCAGTTCAACGTACATTTAATTTAACGTTAATTTTGGTTAATTTGTAAGTCATTAATATTATTTCCTGTTTTATGGATTTATGCTTTATATGGTCAATTTTGTCCACCATAATCTTTGCATTAAATTTAAAAACGGCTAAATATTTAAAAGGCATGTTGACCGTTTATGTGTCTTGATCATTCTGTGCATTTATGTTGCACGTGTATGTTGCCTAATATTATGCCAATATCAGTGCAAATTATGTATTCACATTCATCTTATATATATGCGTGCTATATGTTTATAGATATGTAAACCCATTTAATATCATACATGCGTACTTTATAATGTATATATTATATGCCTTATGCGTACTGTTTTCATAATAATGTACATCTGTATACATATTAATGGCGTATTGGTGTTTTAAATTCCTTAGTTAAAGATTTATTGTGTATGAAAAGGTTGATTTAAATATATTTGTTTGTATGAAGAATTTTTGCATGACATCATTTATGTATGAATTGTATGATACCCTCAGGAGCATAACTTGATGTAATTACATAATCGGATTAAGGGTAATACCCTTTTAATTTAAAATTGTTTGAATGGCTTGTCTTAACTCACTAGAGAGTCATTTTCGACGATTTTAAATTAAAAGTTTATCCCATTATTGACACTTAAAAAATGGTTTATCACTATAAAACTTGGGAATGAAAGAAAAAGAAATATTCAGTTATTTAAATTTTTTTGAGAAAAGGTCGTTATAACTTATCTAAGGTCTGGTCTCGATATTTTTAAATAATTGAATATTCTTCATCTTTCTAATAAGGCTTGGTAATTTTAATTTAATCTATTTTGGTGCATGTGAATATTATAATGGAATTCTAATATTTCCTTATTTCGATTGAAGTAGGAATTAATTACCTCAGCTTATGAGGGATTTATTTCTTCTCAATATGAAATAATTTAGTATTATTATATTTCATGGTAAAATTCATATTCTGGTTGTTTTATGGGATAAAAAGTCAAATTAAATTAGAATTTGTAACTTTCATTGCAAAGAAATTAATTAATCGACTAGGTACTAATTTAGGGCGTTGTGGGGGTGTTAATCCTTCCATATACGTAACCGACTTACGAACTCATTTTCTGGTAACACATATCTCAATTTGTTGTTTTAATTAAAATTAATTTTTATTTAAAATAACAAAAACATTTTTGGGTGCACAATCAAACCCTAATCAAAGATTGGTGGCGACTCCTCGAACTGTATTTTTTTATAGTAAATGAAATCCCAAATTTTTCGAAAGGAGAGGTTTTTTAAATCATAATTTTTAATTAAAAATCAATCAGAAAGAGGTAAATTAAAAATGGTGTGGTTTTTTAAATCTCACATCTTTAAGGGAAAAATTGTTTTGACAAATATTTTATAGGTTTTTCAATAAAAACTAAAGATTTATGATAAGTAGGAGTCATCAACCAATTCAAAGTCCCAAGAAGGGAGAGGTTTAAATGGCACTTGAGTCAAGGCATATTCTCATATCTAGTGGTTACGAGACAAATTCTCACAAGAGATTGATTTTAAGAAATTCTCTCAAATTCTAAATTTTTCGAGTATAACACTTCCAAATTTTCAAGCATAAACTAATGATTGATAATGTTTGATTTTTCAAGTTTGATCTTCGAAACAAGTCGATCACGATTTAGTTCCTCCTAAAGTGTAGTGAAGTGAATCAAAGATTTTTTGGGTCTTATCTCCTTGAAAGAAAAGCGAAGCAGACCCGTCTTCCAATATTGATTTGTCTACCTAAAAAAGAGGCACAGATAAAGTTTAATTTCCCCTGAATGAATGGCAGAGCATACACGTATTCCAACATTGATTTGTCTACCCGAAAAAGAAGCACATATCAAGTCTGATTTCCCCTAAATGAATGGTGGAGCAGACACGTCATCGAACATTAATTTGTCTACCCAAAAAATAGACACATATCAAATATGATTTCCCTTGAATGAATGGTGGAGTAGACACGTCTTCCAACATTGATTTGTCTACCAGAAAAAGAGGCACAGATCAAGTCTGATTTCCCCTGAATGATTTGTAGAGCAGTCACGTCTTCCAACATTGATTTGTGTACCCGAAAAAGAGGCACAAATCAAGTCTGATTTCTCCTGAATCAATGGTGGAGCAGACATGTCTTCCAACATTGATTTGTCTACACAAAAATAAGGCACAAATGAAGTATGATTTCCCCTGAATGAGTAATGGACCAGACACGTCTTCCAACATTGATTTGTCTACCTAAAAAAGAGGCACATATTAAGTCTGATTTCCCCTGAATGAATGAAAGACCAGACACGTCTTCCAACATTGATTTGTCTACCCGAAAAAAGGCATAAATAAAGTGTGATTTCCCCTAAATGAATGGTGGAGCAGACACGTCTTTCAACATTGATTTGTCTGCCCGAAAAAGAGGCACAAATCAAGTTTGATTTCCTCTAAATGAATGACAGAGCAGACACGTCTTCCAACATTGATTTGTCTACCTAAAAAAGAGGCACATATCAAGTCTGATTTTTCCTGAATAAATAGTGTAACAGACACGTCTTCCAACATTGATTTATCTACCCGAAAAAGAGGCACAAATCAAGTCTTATCTCCCTGAATGAATAGTGGAGCAGACACGTCTTCCAAAATTGATTTGTCTACCCGAAAAAGAGTCACAAATCAAGTCTGATTTCCCCTGAATGAAAGAATAGTATAGCAGACCCATCTTCCAAAATTGATCTGACTACCATAAAAAGAGGAACATATCAAGTTTAATTACCCGAAGGACGGAGCAGACCAAATCCGACTTATTTGGAAGATGCATTGGAGCGAATTAACTCTTCAAATTCCTCGTAATCAGACAAAACGACCATCCTTTAATCTTTGTTTTATTCTCGTTGGACGATAATGAGCAAAGAGGAGCAGTGTAGATACTCGTTTTTTCCGGAGTTTTATTCAAATTTTATTTGGGTTTATATTATTATAATTATAGGTGTGGCTATATATTATATATAATCATAATTATATACATATTATATATACGTATAAATCAATAATTAAATAACATAATATACATGTATAACGTTAATTTAAAATGCATTAAATTTTATTAATTTTCTTTTTTCTCTGTTACAGGCCTACATCAGTTACAAATTACCCCAACTCGTGCCCAGTTGTTAGGAGCCCAAGAGCAGACATTAACAGCCCAGTCACCAAACCCGGACTGAATGGAAGCCCAATGTTTTAGCCCACTTGTGAGAACCCTAAACTAGTAGGGTTCTCTGATAGAGTTCTCAGCGCCGTTCAATGTGCACCATAGGATCTATCGTGAGATCAATAGTTGGATAGGTTTGGGGTTAGGTCCTATTAACACTAACATCACGTTCTACTGCCGCCGCGTTATGGTAACCGTTGGATCTAGTCAGTGATCCAACGACAAGTTCCACCCGAAAAGGCCATCTGTCCTCGTTTCTCTTCAGTTGTTTTGATTTTTTTTATTTTTTTATACATTTGATATGTTTCTTTTGAAGGTTACAATTTAGTATTACATTCAATTATGAGTTTATTTTCATTTCAGTACATGAAATGTGTTGGTTTGTGTTTTATGACTGTTTTTCTATTCAATTTATGATTTTAATCTTAAAGTTATTTACCCATTTATTTTTAGTCATTATGTTTTTATATTTTCATGATAATCTTCATATAGTTGTATTAGTGTACAAAGTTTGGTATTCAATTAAATAGGTTCCATATAGGTATTATTAAAATATATTTATATTAAGCATAATTTTTAATAATTAATATTAATTAATTTGTTACATATATATATATACATATATTAATGGTTTTAAATTTTGCTTTCATTTAAGTTTTTTAAAAATAAATTAACCTCGTGGATATTATCATTTTTTAAAGTCATTAGAATATATATTTTTAATTGAATCCTAAATTTTATTGGTTTTTAATATATTTAATATTATTTTCTACATTTACATTTTTTGATTACTTGTATCATTTTATTTATTAGTAGTGTTGTAATTTGCATGTTAACCTCATATGCATAACTTGACTTATAAATACGTAATCGGATTAAGGGGAATGCCCTTTTAATTTAAAATTGTTTTAAGGGTTTGTCTTAACTTATTAGAGAGCCGCTTTTGACGATTTTAGATTGAAAGTGTATCCCAACAGTGAAACCTAAAAAAAGATTCGTCACTTAAAATTTGGGAATGAAAGAAGAAGAAATGTTCGATTATTTATATTTTTCGAGAAAATATTGTTAGAACTTATCTAAGATCTTATCTCGATATTTTTAAATAATCGAATATTCTTCATCTTTCTAAAAAGGCTTGGTAATTTTAATTTAATCTGTTTTGGGTGCATTTGAATATTATAATGAAATTATAACATTTCTTTATTTCAATTGGAGTAAGAATTGATTGCCTCGAGTTATGAGGGGTTTGTTTCTTCTCGATAGGAAATAATTAAATATTATCGGGTTTCATTTTAAAATTCATAATTTGTTGTTTTATGGATTCATAAACTAAATTAAATTCGAATTTGTAAATTTCATTGCAATGACATTAATTAATCGACTAGGTACAGATTTAGGGCGCTGTGGGGTGCTAATCCTTCCTCACGCGTAACCGACTCCCAACTCGAATTTTAGTAACGAAGACCTCAATTTGTTATTTTAATTAAAATTAATTTTTATTTAAAATGACAAAACGATTTTGGGTGCCCAATCACACCCTAATAAAGATTGGTGGCAACTCCTCGTACCTTATATTTTTCTATCGTAAAGAGAATCCCAAAATTTTCAAAACAAGAGATTTTTTTAATAACAATATTTTTTAATAAAAAATTAATCATAAAGATATAATTAAAAACGGTGTGGTTTTTAAAATATCACTTAAGAAGAAAAATCGTTTCGACATACCTCATTTGCCTCTATCCGTTAACTCCGTTGAAAAACACATAGATAAATTACATATTTAGTCACTTATCTATTCATGCAATTCTAGTTTGACCTATAAAATCATCAATAAACTTAAGTTTTTGTTTCAATCTGGTCACTCAATTCGATTAGATTTATTTTTAAAATTTACAATATATAAGAATTAATTTATATCACATATTTTTTTTACTCAACACTTAAATTTAGTATATAATAATAAATAATATTATAGCGTAAATAATAAACAACATATTTAATTTGTTTGTACCTAAATTTTTAATAAAATAAATATTAAATGTTAAATTAAACTATCATAAATATTTTAAGGAATTAAAATATGAACAAGTCTTTATTTATAAATTTAAATCTTGTTAAATTTTAAGTTTCGTACTTGAAGTTATGTCTTTGTTTCATTTTTAACTAGAAATTAATTTCTGTATTGATTTTGAATGAACTACATATTTTTATCGATTTGAAGCAGTTTAAGCTACTCGATTGTACCTTCATTTTAAGAAACTAAAATATGGGGGGGGGGGTAGAATTGAATTTCAAATGCGGTTACTCCTCTATTCACATATACTTGTAAAAAAAGAAAGAGGTAAGATTTAAATTTATAAATAATGACTCGTTCATATTTTAATTTTTTAAAATATTTATGATATTTTAATTTAACATTTATTTTATTAACATTTTAAGTACAAACAACTAAATTCATTGTTTCTTATATACATTATAATATTATTTATTATTATACACTAAATTTATGTGTCGAGTAAAATTATATGTGATATAAATGAATTCTTATATATTGTAAATTTTAAAAAAATAAATATAATCGAATTGAGTGACCAAAACGAAACAAAAACTTAAGTTTAGTGATTATTTTGAAAACAAAAATAGTTGACTGACTAAAATAGAACCTCATGAATAGTTAAACGATTAAATATATAATTTACCCGCATATCTTTTAACAGAATTAAATCATTGAGACCAATGGAGTAACAATTTAAACTTTAAGGGGAAAAATCCCGAAAAATACTTTAAAGAACAACTCAATACAAATAGTATAACGCGGAGCAGAATGGTGATTTAAGCCTCGTAAATTTTGACATAAACAATGAATAAGAATTAAAGAAAACACTTGGAAAAGCGAGTATGTAACTGAATAAACAAACTCCACCATTTACAAAATTTGTTGGTATTAGCTAAAAATGGTGGCATCTATCTTACCTTGATTAAAATCAGCACTTTGATTAATAAATATGATGCCGTATTTGGGAACTGTCGTGATATGATCATTAATGGAAGCAAAATAAAAGGTTAAGGTATCAGTTCAGGTTCACGTGAATTATATCCGATTTTAATTATTAGAGTAAATTTTTTATTTTAGGGTTAACTACATGGAAAATCACTTACATTTATATTTTGTCCACGTTTGGTCTCTAATTTCCAAAAACATAAGATATAGTCACTTTTGTGACATCATTCGATTGGAGGATTAAATTTATTTTAATTTATTAAAAGTAGGACTAAATTGAGAGAATATATATAAATAACAGAGATCAAATGTGTGATTATATCAAAATATTTATCTGTTGTTAACGTCAGTTAACTTGGGTAACCACATCTTAATTAAATAAAACCGAAAGTTACCACATCATAATTAAATAAAAACAAAAGTGACTATATCTTATGTTGTTTTGAAATCAGAGACCAAAAATCGACAAAAAATAAACGTTAAGTGATTTTCCATGTAGTTAACCATTTATTTTAATTTAAATTACTTATAATCTTATTTCATATTAATTAATTTCTACTTGTAATTATTTGTATGTAAATTTAATTTATATAGAGAACGGAGGAAAAAAATTAATTGTGTTTCGTTGTATTGAAATAATTTTGATCTGTCAAAATATTAAAAATTGTTTTGACACGATGGCTTGAAAATGAATCATCACTAGTATAAGAAAGAAATGCTAATTTTCATTGAGAAAAAAAATCGAATGTGACATAGCGAAAACAAACTTAAAATTTGTAGTACTTAGTGTTTTTGATTAAATTGGTATTACATGTTAAATAGTATTAATTTAATTGAAGAAATTTTTTTTAATGAATGTCATATATCAAAATACATTATTAAATAAAATTATATTAGTCAATGAAGGATTAAAAGTTTTAGGGATCAATCCATGATTTTAATAAAAATATGCTCAAATAATAAATTTATATTATAAAATATATATTACTTTAATTTTGTTTTAATTTGAAAACCCAAACTATTAAACCTCCTAATGTTTTTCATCCATCTTCAACAAAATTTGTCTAAAAAACTCTACCGCTAACGACTTATTACATATCGAGTATTTTTTTGCACCAATTTGTAAGCAAGATGCACTGAGAAGTGGTATGAAGGCCTAGGCAATACAGATGTATTCAAACTTTAAATTCATTATCATTGATGTTTGCGGCCATATAAATTACAAGTTATATTTTTGGGAGAGTGTAATGAAATTTGTTTTGTTTAGATGAATGTTAACAAAACAATGGATAAGATCAAACTGAAAACATTAAACAAATTCATGAATCTATGCATGTTTATGAATACTGTGGCTAGCTCTCTAACAAATGAGTTGATGAATTGGAGGATGGGGCTCTTCTCTCTTACTACTATCGGCTATTACTCATAAAATCATCACATATATCTGTTGTTACTAAAATAAATATGATTAATAATCTAATGTAAATTCAGGGATGATTATTATATTTAAATTCAATCATGCTTATTTTGAAAACATAAAAGATTATATTTGATCTTTTATTCAGAACAGGCACAGTAGCGAGACAGCAAAAACAGCCATTATTTTTGGGATGGTACATAGTAACAAATTAACACCGTGGGATGGCAACTTTGCAATAAGAAGCGACTCTTTTGGAGTTCGGACTGTCGACATAGGGTTTAAGAGCAGGGTTCTTAATGTACACACAAAGGCATGGCTGCTGCTCCTTCAGCTTGCTGCAACAAGTCTGTGTTGGATTGGCGGGCGACATGAACGCCGGCATGCACGGGCTCAGCTCTGCGGGATTGCATGTCACCGCCTCCGCCCTCCCCCACAAAAGCACCACCACCGCACACAAGGCAAAAATGGAAACCCTCTTCATCTTTCTTTCTTTCTTTCTTTTCCCCCCCCAAATGAAGTTAGATGGCACAATTTATACAAGTTGGGATCGTTAACTTTTGATTTACGGACTTTAAACCGTCACTACTGAAGTATTTTAAACTTGTCGCATTTATATTTGAATATTACAGAAAATGGAGTATCAATAAATTAAAACGAAACTTTTGAGGGAAATAGTGGTCCTAGCACATTGATGAATAAATATCGTCCCAGACTTGGGACCTCTAGTATTGAAGTCTCCATGTGATTATTAAAAGGAGGCATCGGGATTCCATTCAACAGCTATAGCCTACAGACGAAGAAATCAATTAAACCTTTATGTATTTCGAGGTAAGTGGATTATCTTTAAACCTATGTCAAATACCACTCAACTTTAAGTTATGACTCGTTTATGCCATTGATCTTTTATTTTTTCCAATTTTAACACTGACATTTATGTTTAAATACAATGTCGCAATGGTCTCGGGTTCGTGCTTTGACTTAGATTGAATGATGGAGTCGCCACCGATTGCTTTCGAATTAGGTGGATCGGGTACATTGAACTTACCATTTACCGACTCTGCATCTTACTAGAGATTTGTCGGATTTAAGAGTTGTTTACAATCAAGGATGGATGAGCATCCTCGAATTGCCCTGTCGATGCAGAGTTACATACCTTTAATTTAATTTAGGGATTTTAAAAAGTAAATTATCATAAAACATGATAAAATAAAATAATTAACTAATTAATTAATTAAATATTGCAAAAAACAACAAAAGGGTTAATGTACCAAATTCAATATAATAAATAAAATAAAAACGCATACTTAAAATTGAAATTCAAGGGTTATATTACAAATGGTGACCAAAATAAAAGTGTGGGGACTATGAAAATAATTTATGAATATTCTAATTACATGAGTTCCCCCTATAAAGAGCCCTATTTTTTTTACCTCTTTTCCACCATCTCTAAAAAAAGAGTTTTTGAATTCTCTCAAAAGCTCTCAAATTCTCTATCTCAAAATTCTCAAAAATTAGCTGCTCAAAATTCTCCGACCGTCACCCTCTATCTCTCGGACCACCACCCACGGTGGTTAGAGACCCCTAAAGCCCACTGTTCAAAGGCTCTCACCAACCCAAACCTAAATCTACCACCAAACACACACCATGGCTTGGATCTAGTAAAATAGGCCTTAGTTTTACCTTTCTAGCAAAATAGTGCAAAACTGAGTTTTATGCTGCTGGTATTTCTGCTCGAACTTTAGACTCCATTAAATCTTCCACTAGCTTCAAACAAGGTTTTTTTCCCGTTAGGTACCTAGGAGTCCCTCTTTTCACTCGAAAACTTACTGAAAAAGACTGCCTTCCTCTCATTGACAATATCAAAAAAAGGCTTTATCATTGGTCTGGAAAACTTCTTAGCTATGCTGGGCGTCTTGAGCTTATTAAAAATGTCCTTTACAGTATAGTTAACTTCTGGAGTAGACAATTTATCCTCCCTCAGAAAGTTATCAATCGACTTGAGCAGCTTTGCTATCGTTTCCTTTGGAAAGAAAATGATATAGCTGCTACAGGAGCTAGGATTAGTTGGGATAGGCTTTGTAGTCCCAAAGCTGAAAGAGGTCTTGGGTTGAAGAACATCTAATCCTAGAATAAAGCCTACATGATTCAACTCATTCGAAAAATTCTGGATGGAGAGGGGTCTTTATGGGTTGAATGGATACAATGCTATATTATCAAAAGTAGCAACCTAAGTGATATCAATGTTAACTCTTCCTACAGTTGGACCATCAGAAAACTTGTGAAAATGAGTAGTGAAGTCCTTCCTAATTTAACTGCTGGTGTCATGAATACTAAAGAAATATGGGAAGATATCAGATTTCATAGAGACAAAGTTTCCTGGCATAAAGTACTTTTGTTTCCTCTTAACATCCCTAAACTTAGCATTATCTATTGGATGGCCATTCTAGATCGTCTTCCTACTCGAGATAGACTTATTAGAATGTGAATTGCTTCTGATAGTCTTTGTATATTGTGCAATGAGGATAATGAATCCATAAATCATTTGTTTGTTGAATGTACTTATGCTACTTCTCTCTGGAATTCTATTATGAATCTGTATAGCATGCGAGATATTCACAGGTCTTGGGATTCAAGGATTGAATGGGTTGCTCAAGCTTGGAAAGGTAAATCTCTCCTTTCCACCATACCGAGGATCGCCTGGACTGCATTTATTTACTTCATTTGGGAGGAAAGAAATAGAAGAATTTTTAACAGAGGATCAAGAACAGCAAATCAACTCCTCACGTCTATAAAGGAGCAAGTTCGTCTAAAACTTACTGACAAGGATATTAATAGAATGGATTCTAGACTTTGTAATTATTGGGGTATTTACTAATCCTTTTGTCTTTAATTATGTGTTTTTACTCCCTATTGGGATGATTGTTGTACATTAAACTCTTTCTTTTTCATCTGGGAAATAAAATCTACTTATCCAAAAAAAAAAGCTAAGTCCCTCCTTTGATTTTTTTGTTTAACGTTCATGCCTCATTCCATTTCATTTTGCGGAGGCTTTTATAGGCATTTGGAGAAAACTTCTTTCCTTAAACCAGTGACAAGCAATCCTGGAACTGATGGGATTTGATAGGGCTTATTTCCCTTTTTTATCTGATTTTGGTTACCTTCTTGTTACTATTTTTGTAATTTCTTGTTTGTTTTAGAACTTTAGTGCGAAAATATATTTCTCATTTTTTGATTCGGTTGATTCATTCCATTTTTGGTTTAATTTGCATGTTACTAAAATTGTGGGAAATGATTCATTTCCTTTCATTCCTGTGTTGACTTGGTTGCATGTTTCCTTGCTGATTTGGTTGCCTATGGTTGCCAAAACCATTTTGAAAATGGGTTTCGAATCGACCCATGTGGTGTTTTGTCGGTGCATGGTCTTTACGCCTGATAATTGGTCCAATGGTGACCTTTGGATTCTTCTGGTGTGATTTGATTTAATCTCGACTGTTAGATCAAAGGGCCAGATCCAACGACCCTCGTTTGGCTGCACAAGTCCTATAACAATTAGGAATTTTTTAATACTAAATGCCTTCAAATTTGGATTGTTCATTTCCTTGTGATCGTGCGGTTCTCCTCTATGCGGCGCTAGTACTAAATGATAAAACCCTAGGGTACATTTAACCTCTTATGGGCTTGGCAGATTCGTCCGTTGAGTCAGGTAGACCTATCTGTTGGGCTCTCCAATTTTGAACTTTACTTTGTTTTACCTCTGTTGGATTGATTGGCTTCGACATGAACAATAAAATAAAAGTATAACAAAACATAACATAACATAACATAACATAACATAACATAACATAACATAACATAACATAACATAACATAACATAACATAACATAACATAACATAACATAACATAACATAACATAACATAACATAACATAACATAACATAACATAACATAACATAACATAACATAACATAACATAACATAACATAACATAACATAACATAACATAACATAATAACATAACATAACATAACATAACATAACATAACATAACATAACATAACATAACATAACATAACATAACATAACATAACAAACATAACATAACATAACATAACATAACATAACATAACATAACATAACATAACATAACATAACATAACATAACATAACATAACATAACATAACAACATAACATAACATAACATAACATAACATAACATAACATAACAACATAACATAACATAACATAACATAACATAACATAACATAACATAACATAACATAACATAACATAACATAACATAACATAACATAACATAACATAACATAACATAACATAACATAACATAACATAACATAACATAACATAACATAACATAACATAACATAACATAACACATAACATAACATAACATAACATAACATAACATAACATAACATAACATAACATAACATAACATAACATAACATAACATAACATAACATAACATAACATAACATAACATAACATAACATAACATAACATAACATAACATAACATAACATAACATAACATAACATAACATAACATAACATAACATAACATAACATAACATAACATAACATAACATAACATAACATAACATAACATAACATAACATAACATAACATAACATAACATAACATAACATAACATAACATAACATAACATAACATAACATAACATAACATAACATAACAAACATAACATAACATAACATAACATAACATAACATAACATAACATAACATAACATAACATAACATAACATAACATAACATAACATAACATAACATAACATAACATAACATAACATAACATAACATAACATAACATACATAACATAACATAACATAACATAACATAACATAACATAACATAACATAACATAACATAACATAACATAACATAACATAACATAACATAACATAACATAACATAACATAACATAACATAACATAACATAACATAACATAACATAACATAACATAACATAACATAACATAACATAACATAACATAACATAACATAACATAACATAACATAACATAACATAACATAACATAACATAACATAACATAATATACGTATTAAACTAAATATAATATATTGTAATATATATTTTATTATTTATTAAGAAAAAAATATACTATTTTTAAAAATATATTATATAATATTATATATATATAATACTATATATATTTATATATATATATATACTATATAACATTTAATAAATATATAACATAAATACTATATTATATATAAAACATAAATACCATATATATAATATATAATATATAATATATAAAATATACCATAATATAAAATATATAATAAAACACTAATAAAAGTTTGAAATAAATCCTTAAACAAAAAAAAAATGTCTACAACTGTCCATCTTTATCCATTATCATGCAATAAAAATAGGACAAAGATAAAAAACACGAATTTTCGTTTGTTTTTCAGACTAGATGGGTTCCGAAAGCAAGCTTGCTTCTTCGATGTCTAGACATTTAACTTTTCTTCAGGAATTGGATCAAACATCAGGTGAATCCTCTTCGCGGGTTAAGTCAAGTGAAGATTTGTTTCCTTAGTGTTTTGTTGTTCTTCGAGTCAACGTCCTTCATTGTGAAGTTGAGATCTATCTCAAAGTTGTAGATCATTTTTCTTTAAGTCTGAAATACATGAAAGGGTTAATTTGGCTGCAAATAGCTCTTTGCTGTTGAGTGAGCTATATTGTAAATAACGCATCCATTGCGAGTTAAGTCAAGGTTGAATGTTCTTTGAGTATGATATCTTTCTTCGTGAAGTTGAAGTCTGACTTAGAACCTATTTGAAAAATAGCTCCTTGTTGTTAAGTTAAGCTATGTTGTATACGACTCATCCATTGCGAGTTAAGTTAGTCTTGTATAACTTGAGCTTGATATCCTTCATCATGAAGTTAAAATCTAACTCGAACTATGGAACATGAACTAGCTCCTTGTCGTTGAGTTAAGTTGAATTGATGATGACTCCATTACGTGTTAAGTCAATCTTGAGTGACTCGAGCTTGATATCTTTTATCATGAAGTTGAAGTCTAATTTAAAATCTGAGTTGGGAAGTAGCTTCTCATTGTTGAGTTAAGCTAAATCGTAGTCGATATTGGGTCTTCTTCTAGTCCAATACCCTTCATCGTGAAGTTGAAATTTGACTTGAAGAACTTGATTGGAAATAACTCATCAATGTAGAGTTGAGCTTTGCGATAATTTCTCCATTGTGAGTTAAGTCGATCTTGGGATTTTTCCAGCTCAATATCATTCTTCGTGAAGTTGAAATTAACTATAAAATATTTTAACCTTCTGTAGGTCAAATTGATTGAGATACAACTCCTTGTCGTTGATTTAAACTATGTCATAGACAACTCCTCCATTACGAGTTAAGTCATTCTTTGGTGTTTTTCAAGCTCAATATCATTCGTTGTAAAGTTGAAATTGGCTTAAAGATTTATCGACCTTCTGTAGGTCAACTTGATTGAGATGTAGCTTCTCATCGTCGAGTTAAGCTATGTTGCAAACGACTCCTACATTGCGAGTTAAGTTGATCCCGAGTTTACTTCGAGTTTAATACCCTTCTTCATGAATTTGAAATTGTCTCGAACAATCTGTAAAATTATATCTATATATATGTATGTGATGTCATGAATATAATATCCATAGGTATGCCTAAAATGCAAATGTGTCAATTTTTTTTTTGCATTTTTAGAGGGAAGTCTCGATCTTCTTCATCGATCATGTTTATTGGAGCCGATCTTTACCCCAACACTGACATAACCATAAGAAATTACTTCTAATAAAATAATCTAATCATTGGTTTCAACCCAAAAATCTTTTACTCTTGGTCGGATGAGCTGACTTTTATCTTCATACCCGAGACACTCATTCAACCTTGGTTTCATCAAAGGTACCTTGACAGGCTAGGATTTCATTGTGGATTCAAGTTAGGCTAAAGACATCCTTGGATCGCTTGGAATGGAAACTCCTACCATATGGGATATCTCATTTGATGTGTGTAAAAACTACAGTAAAACAAGTTTTTAAAAGTGGTTTTAAGCGCCGCTAAAAGCCCTTCTGGCGCAAAAACAAACGCTGCAAAAATTTGTGACATTTGTGAACGTCAAACGCCGCTAAAGTTTATGATCTTTAGCGACTTTTAAGAAAACATCGCTATTTATCATTTCTTTAGTGTCTTTGTTCCTAAAAATGCCGCTAAATGTTCTAACATATAGTGACATTTGTGAATGTAAAATGTCACTATTGACTAAGTATATAGTGGCATTTTCTATATTAGTGCTACAATAGATCTTGAGCTTTAGTAGCGTTTTTTTTACAAACGTTGGTATTGATTATGTATTTAGTAGCATTTTATTATACAAACGCCGCTGATTTAAACTGATTTTTATCTTAAAATGCTTCTAAACCAACCTGATTTGTAAATGTTATTTTCTGTTATTTAATGCCCAAATTTAATATCATGTATCAATATCCAATAACAACCACCTTAAAATTTATTATGACTCAGATTAATTAAAAATAGTTGACATAAATATATCAAAGTTTACAAAAATTCAAGTGAAATGTAATGTACTTCAACATCATTAACTAGAAAGTAGTATGAGAAAATTAAAAAAAATTACATTTACAAGATTAATTACAATGCTTTCTATTTTCAACTCCTCTTCGGTAGAGCTATATCATAGATAATCGTACCCACGAGATCAAAAGTTCCAGGCTACATCAAAATTTTAGATGTGTAAGTTTCACTGCAAGATTGCTTCTCATTGAAATAATTTATATACAGTTTAAGGGCATAAAACTCCAAGAGTATTCATTTACTTGTAAGTACTTACTAACAACAAATATGTAAGGGAAATTAGCTTGCACTGATGGGGGAACAATTGCATTGTTGAAGGCCTACATTAAAACACAGACATATTCAGTTATAAGAAACTATAAATGTCACAAGGCAACTTTTGTGCAACAACATATGCTGGAACACTACAAAATAATAGGGTGCATGATCAACTTTGTAAGGCTGGAACCAATATTATGAATTTAATTTGAAGCCTATAAAAAGCAGAGCTTGGACTTGGTCATCAACTCACTACGAAATTCTAGCAATCGACTAAACTGTAAAAAGTATAAACTCAATAAACAATTCAACAAAACTAATAGCACCACTAAAACGAATAGTGGTGTATCAAATCATTATTAAGCAATTAGCAACACCTTAAACCTACAAAGAGAATGCAAACCTGAGTTCGTATTTCCTTTTTCCTAAATGAAGTTTGATTTTTAATCAATTCATTATAAATATAAGATCCAGGTGAATAAATTATCAAGAAAGGTAACAACTACAACTGCAAACATACATATTTAGACATGTTTATCAAAATCTACATGATCTGCCGATGCTTTCCCAGTATGGACTGTATATACTTTCCTTGAGCCATAAGCTCTTCCTTTAAAGATTGCCTTAAGCACACTCTTATAGAAAGATAATCCAACTGCTAAAAACATTACAAACAATGCAATTAGAATGATCATAAAGTTCGAATGTCTCTATATATTCCTATTTAAAGTGTATATGATTTGATAGTCAATTATTACTTTGTTAATCGACAACTATATATTTCAAATCTTAGGGGTGCATTCAACTTAAGATTTGATATGAAATTGATTCAAAAAAGTATTGGTATCGATAATATAACCCCACAAGCACAAAGAAACTCTAAATTAAGCACTGGTATAAACGTTCACTAATGTGCAACATAATTAACGTTCAATCGCTAGTATGACTATCACATTGAAATTCTTTTCTTATAAAAAAAGTAAATAAGCAATGCAAATGTACTCAAGCAATGAGATTGGGAAAGAAATCAAAATAATAGACTTACGCTTTATAGACATCTCCAAAGGATCCCTACCAATCAACTCCATCTGACTAAAGCTAGACCCTACAACTGCTTGTAAAGCTTCTATATCAACCATTTCTACATACAAACTCCTTGAACACCAAAGATTATAGCCACCCCAAATTGTAACACCTCAAAACACTCACATTCCACCCATTCTTCAATTAAGATTCAACACCCACTTCCAAATTCCAAAACCAGCCTAAAAAACCCAATCCTTGAAGTAGAAATGTCCAAAAGAAAAAAGGGAAAAATCCCATTAATATTATCAAGTAAAAATCATACCTATAAATAACAAAAAAAACATATATTAAAATATTCCCACATTTCATGATCTAAAAAACTAGAGACAAAATAAATTAAGTTAGAAAATGCCTATAAGCTCTCACACTGAAAGCAAAGAATGCACGATAGACACAAAAAAGAAAAAGATCAATAAAAGATGGGATAACCTAAGATTTACAGGCTAGCATAAACAACAAGAATTCTTACAAACAAATTTAAAAAAAGTACTCTTTACAAATTTCAATCTCTGATCGCGGAACCACATCATCCCCAAGTGTCCAACGAGAAAACAAAGCACAACAATTTTATTTATTCATGCATTATTTTTTTCGCCTGTTGGGTTTTTGCAGATCTTTCTCTTGGGTTGTTTCTATATTTGTCTACCTAAATTTTTGTCAAAAGAGTGGATTTTTTCAGGGCTTTTAAAGAGAACGAGGAATAAGACCGTAAAAAAATCTTTGTTAAATGGAGTTTATACAAAAGACTGACGGGAGTAGAAAAGTGGGCGATGATACTTAAGGAAATATGAAAATTAAAGAAAAACAAACCAACAAAAATATGTAATTCTAAAAATACTAACAAAATTGATGTAGACATCATCAAACAACAACTGAGGAATAAAAAAGTACCTGATTTTGAGCCTTGAGGAGTGATGGAGGCGCGATAGTGGTGACTGATGGCGCGACGGTGGTGACCGGCGGTGTGATTGGTGGCGACTGCTGCCCCAATTTGATGAAGATGCAAAGCTAAGGATAGAAGAATAACTTAGGTTAAAGAAGATGATAAAAAGAAATTAGGGATTGGGTAGGAGAAAAATTTAGGCTTTTTATAAAACTTTGCGGTATTTTTAAAACCAAACGCCACTATAGAACAAACTATCGCGATATTTTCAAACAAAACGCCACTACAGGTTCAACATATTGCATATTTTTTTTAAAATGACACAAACATTTCGAACTATTATGACGTTTGTTTCAAAAACCCCACTAAAGAACGATTCTTTTGTGGTGTTTGTTTAGAAACACCACTAAAGTACTAAGTTGTAGCGACGTTTGTCTAAAAACACCACAATATATGTACGTTATTGCGGCGTTTGTTTAAAAAAGCCACTAAAGAACGATTCTTTTGCGGTATTTGTTTGTAGGATTCTTTGGTGGCTTTTGTTTAAAAATACCACTAAAGTACTTATATGTAGTGGCGTTTGTGAAATAAATGCCACTAAAGTACGAGTTTTAGCGACGTTTAAGGAAAAACACCGTTAATGTTACCATTTTGAGGCTTTTTTGATATGAATGTCGCGATATGTATAAATTTAGTGGCGTTTGCTTTGAAAATGCCGCAATAAACACCACTATATACTTGTTTTACTGTAGTGAAAGAAGAAGAATCGAAAAACTAGTAGGCATCTTGATTACCTTAAAATGATGTCAAGCACCTTAGACGCTTCTTGCAAGCTCTCAGGTTGCTTAAACGAAACCTCAGAGTTAATCTCTATTTTAAAGGTATGATGTGATCATTTTATGCTCATCATAGCCATCAAGGTTTATATTCAAGTATATCATCTTCAAGTTCAGTTCATGAGTAGGTTTCCATCTTTGTCACATGCAAAGCTCATATCAATTGTCTCAATGTTTTGAAGTCCACTTTTTATGATGAATTGTGAGACCTTATTCTCTGTTGCATCTAATTGAGTGGGACCACATCGGTATACACATTGATAGAGGAGGAAGAGATTCTGGAGCTGCCCCACTTTGTTTCAAGTTTTTGAGTAAATCTTCAAGAAAATATATATTGTTTGAATGATTTGTTCTCTATGAAAAGTTTGATGTAAAAATTTATATCACAAAACGATACCCATTTAGACTTAAAATTGAAGTAAAATATCATTTCACTAAATATCAAATAAATAAATCACACATTTTGATTTAAAAATTTTTAACCTTTTGACAAGTGTCAAGATTGATGGGTTGATTTGGGAAGGCAATGTAATTTAGTTTGGTTTTGGCTCATATTTTTTTTTTGGTTTTCATCATCAAAATGTTCATTAATTCCTAGTCTTTGTGAGCGTTTTTTTGAAATGCCCCACTGTTCTGGAATGATCTTCAAATAGGATGTGGACATAATAACACAACTAGTACATTCCACCGCTAGACTTCTTAGAGAGCAATTCTATTTTAGTTCTCAGAAATCTTCCATTTGTTCAAGTTTGATAGACTCCTTAATCACATACAATGTAGAAATTTTGATCATAAAATATAATTCATGAGTGCTTTTGTGTGTAGTCGACTATAACAAATGTTTCTTAACTCATTTAGTTCACCTTCTATCAAATTCTTAACTCAAACTTTAGGCCTTACCGCCTTTTTTAATTTTACTTCATTAAATTTGATGTTTTTATCTTTTCTTTGATTTTGGTGGAAGATTCATCTCGAAACAAAGTCATTAGTGTCATGTTATGATTGTAATCATATTCATAAAGTTAGAGCTCTCGACATGGCCCATTACTTTAGCAAAATACATCTAATTAGAGGATTCAAATGTTTGAAAGTCTTCAACTTGACAACTTGAACGAAACTCATTTCATAAAGCTTGGAGTTACCTCAATAGTTGCTTCAAGCATTACCTCCAAAGATTATTAATACTATGATAATGCTACATCAAAGTGCAAGCATACACTATCGTGTTCAAGTAATATAGTGGAAGCTTATAAAAGCTTTGGATGTTAAACCCATAAAGAGCAAAACATGTTACAAAAAAATTTGTGTGGCAAATTGCAGAAGATATTAATTGGACTGTGGAAATAAACTGTGAATAGAAAGTAGGTTTTTCGTAACAGAAAATGTCATGCAATCCTACAACATTCAGAAGAGCATCAGATCAAGGTGTAAATGGATTTGGATGAAATATGGCCTCTTTTACTATGATAACACTTAAAACACTATATTACGTGTCACAAAAAATTAACACTATTTAATTAACAAGAATTGATCTTCATTAATTCAAGTAACTACACAATTAACAATGCATGACAATGAGCAACATACATATTGTTATACTAATTTTTCTTTTCAAAAAAACCAATGCTGATAAGAAGTTATATGAAACATCTGTAACTTTCATTTTTAATAATTATAGTATCCATACATAAAGACAATTTTACTTCTAAAACAATCTCAATAGTTTGACATTATATGAAATAAAGTATAAACATTCAACATAATAAAAAATATTTAAACAAACGCATGGTGTTCAAGTCCAAATATCATCCAAGCTATGCAAAACATTCAATCTCTAAATTTTAACTTCCCTATATCAGTCAGAGAACAACAAATAGATCAGTCTTCTTGATCACTGCTGCTACACGACAAAGCTCCCCCAATTGCTACTACACTTTCCAATGAAGAACTTAGGCGACCATGGATTTTACGTGAAGAATAATTTTTGGAGAATAAAGGGTCCTCCAATAGTGTGAATGCTTACCCTATTAATAGGTTAAAAAGATCAAGCCTTCCACCAATAAAACCGCTCCACGTTTCAGGTGATAATTGGGCCAAATGACAGTTGTCTAACTAGCTGTCCCCTTCTAAAATTTTCTCTAATCACCTATGAATCAATAGTTATTTCCAATTCTACATAGAGGCCTTTTGCAAAATTTCTTCATGACATTACCTATAACATAGAGCAGTTCCACAACATCAGCGTATCCATTTTCACCAAAATATCATAAAATAACCCAAAAAGTATGAACTCATTCCCATGATATAAATAAGGTAAAAACATATACAAACGATCCTAATATACTCATAATAATTCTAGAGTTAAAACTAAACCTAGGTTAAAATACTTTAAATGATAACTCTTTTGGAGAGTTATCACACCCTCCAAACCTATGTGTTTGCTTGACTTCAAGCAAAATGCATGAAATACAACTACTTCTAACAGTAATGTTGCAGACTAACATCGTTCAACCATATTAGATTTTCAAGTTCCCTTTTTATCCCTCATAATATTGGTGTAGTAGTAGATACATCATATATATGATCTCAAATTAGGGAATGCAATGTCAACTCATTAAAATAAAAATCCACAAAATATAGTAGTGTGCACGCTAAGCGTATCCAATCAATACTTAGCCAAATTAGAAAGAATTATCCCTAATCACTTATTGGGTTTCAACGTTATATCAATCCTCTTAAACTAAAACTAATGCCAGAGTCAGTTGTAGGCCACTCCAGTTTATCACGATTACTAATGCTATCAACAAAGAACCCCCATCCTTTAAGGTAGAGTCATCCTATGGATACTTTCATTCACTCATGCTATTTGAGACTATCTTTCCTACTTAGTATTCACTAAGCGCACTAGACTCGTCTTAACAGTGGAGTGTCCTAAAGCTAAAAGTTGTCATGATCAATTTATTTGGCTAGAGTCAATTGGGCACCTCTAGTAATTAATTTTTTTTACCAAAACAGATTGCTATAACATCTAATAAAAATGTGAGATTTATAGTTAAAAAATTTCTAATGTCTCTAAGTATTGAGAACATACACCTATTATGTAAAAAGGTTTCTATGGATCATAATTTTAACAAGTCTCTAAGACATTCCCCTAACATTTCACTCTTCTAACTTTTTCATCATAAAGAATCATCAAAATTTCACTAAAACTTCATTGATTAAATAATATTAAACATGTAGTTCCTAAATGTTTTAATAGAATGCTAACATAATGCACAACAATGCAAAACAACATGTAACACAAATTACTATACTATAGTAATTCAGTACCCTGAATGTCACAATATGAACAACACAAATTGACAACACCCCCCAAATCTAAGGGTTTCATTTTCATCAATACATGTAGATAATAAAAATAAAATAAATAACATGGGAAGGGATAAACAATACTCCCCTAGTTTAACTTCATCGGGATTTTCCTTGGTGTGGGCAAACTCAGTGGCTTTTCTTTACTGGAACTTTGGCCTTCATAAAAATCTTTCACTTTGTTGCAATTGAAGTTGATGTGGACTTGACCACAACATCATAAGGTATTGACATTATAGATGCTATAATAGCATTATGTACGTGAGTTTCATTCAGTTATCTCGATGCGTCACCAACTGGCACAATAGAAATTTCCTTAAGCAATTTAGCTTTATTACCCATCATTACATCCTTAAGAACATTTTGGATAATTTCTTCAATTAAAAAATCACGCCCTTCATCATTTGTAGCATCACGGGTAACTTTATCATATTTCAAATCCAATAATTACCGAGCAGCCTCATTTTCTAACCTTGCCTCTTCCTAAAACATTGATTCCTCCTCCTCTTTGTGGCTAACTTTCTCCTTATCAACTGTCATATTTTTGAAATCCTCAAAGTATTTAGCATCTACATCGATAGACGCCTCAAAATTAGCCTCCATTTCATCTACAACATCGACATTGATAGATGCCTCTGGATTAGCCCCCATTTCACCTGCAACATCAACAATATCCTCCTTAGCATCTTCTTTTTTAGGTTCACCAACCTGGTAGCTTCATTTGCTTCATCTTTAATTTCTTTCTCATTAATGCTAATAGAATTGTTCTCAGTATTTGATATTGCTGGTAGAGTGAGATTCTCCAATTTTTTTCTTGGGAATGTTGGAGAACTCGTTATTATAATAACACTATTTCTCGGTGTCGAGAAATCATACCAGGCCTATGTTGGATACATTTAAAGGCAACGTTGATGATGCTCATGGTGATGAAGTAGGTGTTCAACGTGTAACATTGATGGAATCTTGGTTGGAGATTGAAAATGAAAGAACAGAGAAGAAATAAAGAGAATAAAAATGTAACCTTTGATATGTTTAGGAGGGTAACAACTGAAGAAATAAAGTGAAGGGAAAAGTGAAAGAAATCTAAGTTTTAGGGTTGATGGTATTGATAAACCCATAAAAGCCAATGTTTTGTGCCTTTTTACTTAGGTTATTGGTTGTTCAAAAGCTCATGTCATAGAATTTTGTTGTATTTAGGCTCATATATTTGCATGTGGTGGAAATGTTTTGCTGCAAAATTTTATTTTGTAAACTGGTGCTCTTTGATGGGGAAGATTGTTCTCTTTAGTTAACGTGTAGGTGAAGAAAAGTAAGGGAGAAGCCGTGATTTATTGTAGCATTCTAGATAAGAATACTGACGAGTCAATTGAGAGAAAATAAAGCTACAACATTCTGGATAGCATTTTTTTACGCAGAAAATTGCAAAAATTCGAAGATATTTTGCTACCACATTTCCAAGCCCACCTGTAAGCATGTCCAAACCACACATGTGAAGGTAATGGTCTATTTTTAAGAGTTAAAGATAATGATATCCAATTATTAAGGAGGAGTTAAGGAATTTATAAGAATTTAAGAGCTACTTGTGAGTTAGTGAGTGAATTTATTCTCTATTATATCTCATTATTCTTGGGAGTTGTAGAGTTCTTATTTATTTTAGAATAAATACGTTAATAAAGAAGAAGAAGAACAGAGAGGCACCCAGAGGAAAAACAAAGTCTCCATCAAATTTCTTTTCATTATTTTCTTCCTCCTTTCATTGTAACCTCCCTAGCCAAGCTTCAAGGGGATAATAAACTAGGCCTTTGAGAGAAACCAACTTGCTATGATGGTTCATGGTGGTTTGAGGAAGCTCACAATAGCTCGAGAGTTTGGGAGTATTCATTTTCCCTTTATGCTTTCATTTTATTTCTTTTATGGGTTTGTAATGGAAGGAATTATTCTTGTGGATAATTTGTACCCCACCATAAACTAACCTTATTTGGCGAGTTTGCTTGGATGATTTTTATGTTGTGTTAATCAAATGTTTGGATGTTTCATCAAATTTCAATTCATTGGAAGCAAAACTCCAAGATTTCATGGCAACTAGAAATGCTCTATTGCAAGATCATTCCACAACTATCAGGAACCAATGCGCCTTGTTGTAAAGCCATAACTTATCTTTGAAAGTTTTGGAGAGCCAAGTGGGACAAATTGCTATATAATTACATTCATTTCCACAAGACAATCTACCTTGTGGTGCTGATGTCACTAAGGCTCATATGAAAGAATAATTTAGTGCATTCACCTTAAAGAGTAGCACCCAAATCTACAAAGATGCTAAGTTTGGGGGGTGAGACACTGAGAGAACAAAACCATGTGATTGTGCTCAAAGATCTAGAGATACAAGAAGACTTACATTCAATGGAGAACAAGGATGAGGGTTCAAAGAGTGAAACCAATAAAGATAGAAAAATATTTCCATAATAAAAGAAAAACCCTCGCCAGTAGGAGTGGATGACCAAATTGTACCTATCAATGTATTCAACACCCTCAAATATGCTGATGATTCCAGGGAGTCTTAATCACTTCAAGATATGGAATCTATAATGGAAGAGAAAGTTGTAGAATTTTGTTGTAGGAATTTTTTGCACGCTGATGATTACTTAAAGCTTGATGAAGAAGATGAAGATGAGTTCGATGAATTTTATATGGAGATGCAATAGTCTAGCTTACTTATAGCTAGACCAGGTATGGAATTTGAACACTTATATTTTGCTGAATTTATTCATCCAAAACTTTCGCTATAACATGCACAATCCTTAGAATTAAAACTTTTACCACCATATATTAAATATGCTTACTTGGATTCAAATGAGACTTTCCTTATGATTAATGTTGGTAATCTTAAGCTTGAGGAAGAGAGAAGTTTGATTAATATTTTAGATCAATGTAAAAAGACTTTAGGTTAGACCATTACTGATTTGAAAGACACTAAAAACCACGTAGCTGGTCATATTTCCAGGCCTGAAGTTATAAAAGAACTAAGAAATGAATTTAAAATCAAGGAAGAATTTCCTAATAAGCAATTATTATTTTCCACAGTAATTTTGTGGTATGATAACATTGTTAATTCTCTTGTTAGTGGTTTTTTCCTGTTGATTTGATTAGCCAGGAAAAGAACAAGTTCATGCACGATGTTCGCTACTATCATTGGGATGATGCCTACCTCTTCAAACAATGTGACAAGCACTTTAGAGAAGATAAGACAGTTGCAAGGGTCCTACAATTTGAGTTCTATTGGCTTACACTCTTAAAAGATACCCAAGATTTCTATAAATCTTGTAATATATTCTAATTAACGAGGAACATATATGGAAGACACAAAATACCCAAAAAAAATATATTGTAGGTGGAATTGTTATATGTATGGGGTATTTTGGTCTATACTGGTGCTCTAATTGAATGTGACAAAACTTGCCATAGAAATTTAGGATGTTTTAGAGTTTGCATCCGTTCAACTCACTTAATTTCTACTATAACAATTGTTGTTTGTTTTGTGTGTTTGTTTGTTTTTGTTTACTTTATTATTTAATTTTAATATTATTTCTACTATAACGATTAAGATTGCTAATGATGTACCCCCTACTGCACAAATGCCACAGCAAAATTGTAACACCCACAAACCATGTGTCACTTGAAGAGGACAACCGATCACGTTTGGAATTTTCCATCTAAGTAATATGAGCAAAACAACCCCACCACCATCAAATTTGGTGTTCGTCAAGGTACCTTACATTGCATTTCATCTAGCATAGTTTGGATTTAGTTTTCATGCATTGAGGACAATGTTTCCTTCAAGTTTGGGGGAGGTAGTGATCATAGTTAGACATTTGCATTGATATTTATCAACAAATTTTTTCTATGACATTTGTTAGGTTTGAAGATATTTTTTGGAATAACTTGATGATACCCAATGATGATGATTTTTTTAAAGGCTGTGATAGATTGAATGTACATGACTGTTGAGATTGATAGAACTAACTTTAGGACTTGATTGTTTGTGATTTATTTATACACAATTGTATGCTCTCTATGCTAAAGGAAATCAAAAACTTTTTATGAAAGGATTCTTGCTTGCCTTAGCATAAATTGATGTAATGAACTTAAATGATAAATGATAGCTTGAAAGGCTCAAAGTAAACACCCCTATGCTTATTGAATGTGTGGAATTGTTAATAAATTCTTCCTCATAACTGTAGAGAGACACTCCTCTTTTTTTTAGCATACGAGTGAATGAAAATAGTCACAGGATGACTATGTTCAATAGGCTAGGGAATGGGGTTTTTTTCTCCATTACATTTTCAATTTTAGTAATGTAGTTGTGATATACTGACTCTCCTTACAAATACAAAAAATTGGAATATTAAGGAATAGGAGTAATTGTTTGCTTAAAGGTTGAATAAAATAGAAGAAAAGAGAGATTGTATAGAAATTTTATAACTTTATTAAGCATGAACTTGATACAGTGACACATACATTCAAAGGATATTATTCTAGGGAAACATTCTTGAATTCTTAATTCGTGTAATATGTTGAAGTCAATTGTTTCTGGGGGTTGAAATTTTATGGCATATAATTGTCTTGATCTTAACTTTTCCATAACATTCTTTTCTATTGATCTTTATCCATTGTTTGAGGATAAATAATAACTTAAGTTTGGGGGTGTGATAACCTTGTAAAAGTCTATATTTTGTGCTTTTTTATTTAGGTTATTAGTCGTTTAAAAGCTCATGTCATAGCATTTAGTTGCATTTAGGCTCATATAGTTGGATGTGGTGTGAATGTTTTGCTATAACATTTTATTTTGTAAACTAATGCTATTTGATGGGAAAGGCCATGCTATTTTGTTGATGTGTGTTAGCTTTATTGATAAACTAAATGAGCCAAGAGGGGGTGAATTGGCCTTTTAAGAATTTTGGTGGAAGATATCAAAAGATAAAAATTTTGCAAATTGATTTAGAGTGGTTCGACTTTCTCAACCAAAGTCTTCATCCACTACATTAGCATCACAATAAGGATTTCTCAAGTCCACTAGATTTTCTTACAATTGAGGATAAGGTTTAACCTTACAACAACCTACAAGGTTTATGCCCGAAAACCTTGTTTCCACAGTTTCCACAAGGGGAATTACAAATTTAGCAAACAAAAGAAAAACCTTACAAAGGCCAATATGTTTGCACAAAGTAAGCACTCACCAAAAATCACACTTGAGAAAATTTAACAACATAGCTAAAAAGTTTATTACAAATGAATTTGACAATTTCTGCTCTAAAAATCTATTGATGTTGGTTTAATTTTGCAATTAACTTTCTTATTTTTCTCTATTTGAATCTTGGTCCCTTTTATGTCTTCTATCAATAATCTAGCCATTTGAAGCTGTTGGGGATTGATTTGAGCCATTGGAATCATTAATTTTGAGCATTTAATGCTCATCTAAACATTTGGTATCGATAACGAGATGTTGGTATCAAGATCGAGCATAATAACGATCACATTTATAGCAGTTGAACCCTTGGTATCGATATTGTTTGAACGCGTATTGATACTTAGCCACCGATCTTGATACTGAAACCATGATCTCGAGACTGAGAAGCCTTTTGGGCTTTTGGTATCGAGTCTAACATCCTGGTCTCGAGACTGGGAGGGGTTTCGCCTAAAATACAAATTTTTTGAGCTTTGAAACAAGACTTGCAATTTGTGTAATTACTCAAGAACACTTATGATTATTTTTCACACTTAAAAAACTTTAAAACTTTTTATGAAAAATACTTTATAAAATTTGTGAAATGAAAATTTTAACAACTTAAATCATTTAAAAATTCATGTTTTATCAAAATCATAATTTAGTTAAATAGTCTCCCCTTTCTTGATATAACAAAACCCTTTGTGAAAATTTTCTTTAGCTTTAAAAATAATTTGTCAATTTAGTTTTGTGAAAAGTAAATATCCCCTAAGTAAAATAATTTTTGGCTAGCAAATTTTACACTTACACATATTTCTTCCCCTTTTTGTTATAACAAAAATCAAATTTAGCTTTAAAAGCAAAAATATGTTAGTATAATAGAGAAATCAAATATTCGACAACAAACATAAGATCAAATTCATGCTTAACTTAAAATAAACAAGTTTAAAAGATTAAATAAGCATAAATTCATCACAAGAGTAGTTCAAACATAAAGTACCAAAATAAAATAGTATCAAAGATAAAACAACATAAAGTACTAAAATTAAATCCATAAGGTGCATGAAAATAAGTCATAATGCAATAATCCTAAAAACAACATAAATATGCCTATTCTTCTGGATGCGGTGGAAAAGGAGAGGGAGGAATGAAATGATGATGTATCGAATGAACGTTATGCTCAACCGCATCCAAGCGATCATCCACAGTAGACTCAAATGTGTCCAAACGAGCATTTATGTTCCCAAAGCTTTAAACCATATAATCATACATGGTCTTCATTGAAATCTCCTCTTGAGGTGGGTGCATTGGTGACTCATCCATTTCATTTTCTTGTTCCTCAATGAATTCCTCGAGATGTCATCTAAAAGAACACTGCTCATCGATTCTTATATCAAAATCCCAATTGGCCTTGTGGGCTGATTTGAGATAGATGATACTAACGAGAGGAATGGAAGGGTCATACATGTGGAGACTTTAAGCTTATCCCTAAATATGTAACTAAGGATAAAACTCTAGGGAAGAGTTTCGGTATAGTTTGTCCCTTAATACACGACATCGACAAGCTCAAGGAAATTGATAATGGCGAAATTAAGACGAATGTCGTTTTTGATATGATAAAACAACCAATAATCGTAAGCGTGCATATGGATAGATTTACCATCAGAAGGATAGAAAAACTATGTAATGAAGAGTAAAAGGAGATGACCAGGAAAATTGAGAGAGGTAAGGCTTGGAAATCGCTCCATAGGGACATGAGCATTTTCTTTAAAAAGACCATCATCGATATTGATTTTTAAGAAAGAGGCAATTGAAGCGGGACTAAGAGTGAAATTTTTCCCCATGAGGTATGACTCTATCCCTATAACTTTTTTTACATCACCCTCGTCATGAATAAGAATAACATTCAAGAAGAAAGCTCAAACAAGATTAGGATTGACCAATAGAGGAATGCTAAACAAATCCAACCAACCCTAAGTGATAAAGGTTTCAAAAATAAAAAATTAATAATCCCCAAACATAAGAAAGTTTGGATCGATGGTACATTCAGTTTGAAAAGGTTTTGCTTTGAAAAAGCTATTGAAGAGTTCAAGGGCATTAGAATTACGAAAGCATGTATTTTCAAAACTAGCGGCATTCGAGGATTGACCAAGTTCGGTAGTGCCACTAGTCCTAAGACATTTCAAATTACTTCTAAGAGGCATTTTATACAAAACCGTGGCTAAAAACAAGAGAGAACTCTTTTAGGAATTTGACAAACACTTGGTGAACAAACCTAAAACAATGGTTCTAAGAAAAAATTGGTGAATGGGTTATCCTTATGCAATGAAAACACATATAATACAACCCAATAAACTAATCAATTTCATCAATTTTGTTCAAATATTACATAAGTTTTAAAAATACTTGAAATCCTATATTGAATAATTTTGAAAGATTTTTGAATAAAACATGTTTTTGATTAAATGGAAATGTGTTCAAAGGATAAGTAATATCTTTTAGTAGCAAGAATCATCATAAAAACCTGATTAGAGACATTAAAAAATAAACTAATTCGAAAAATTGTGTAAAATAATGTATTCAAAAACGCCTCAAAGTTTTGACAAAAAAATGGATTTTGTGGGTCGCTTGATGCAAATCCACTTGATACTGTACAAGGATGATGAATGTGAGTGAAAATTTGAGTGAATTTAGAATTTTATATGGTAGATTTGAGAGGATTTTGATAAAGGGCCTGTTAGGGGTTTAAAATAATGAAGAATTTGGGCATTTTTGAAGTATTTCACGTGTATAGGGTCCCCGGCCTCTATACTGAGATAAGAAGTCTCGAGACTCTCCTATGGGTATCGATATTGAAAGACAATATCAATACCGACTTTGGCTATTGGAATTTTCATCTCGATACCGATGAGATGGTCTCAATACCAAAGCCTGAAAATGCCAAACATGACATTTTAAACTCTCAAAGCATTTCAGAATAAGCACCTAATGATTTTTAAGACTATATGAAGCACTAGAAACTTATTTAGGAGTATAGATTAAGATTTGATACTAATTTAATGTTTTTCTATGTACTTTACTAATGTGTATGTTATGGATTTTTGAAGAAATTATTAGCTATATAAAATAAGGTCCAAAACATACCAAAAAGAATTCAAGGCCATAAGATATCAAGTTAAGCATAAAAGGCCACAAGAATCATATTCATGCAATATTAACTCCCCTTACTCAATGTAATAAGTCTCTAGGAGGATTCATACAATCAAGTACAAAAATAAGTATAAACACATATAAATATAAAATTGCATGAAATCGAAACATTCTACCATTTGAAGTAAGGTTGATTGGTTAAGTCTTCATTTCTTCAAGTTTTCTTCTTTACTGTGTTTTTGGATCTCCAAAATAGCTTGACTTTGCTTATCATAGCTCCAAAATCTTTTTGGGTCCATTTATGTTAGTTTTGGACAATTTAGTCCCCTTAGGTATCCATGAAGATAGGATATCCAAATTTTCGGTAGCAATAAGTCCTTTAGGGACCCATATACTCCTTATCAATTTTCCTTTATATAATTTAGGGGAATAATTATGTCTTTTGTAAAAGCCATTTTTGACAAAATTTAATTTGGAGCAATCTCCTCTTTTAAATTTACTTTTAATAATTTTGTCAAAAGTAACCTTTTATTTCTTAAGATCATCAATTTTCCTTTGATGATCTTAATGATCTTTGAAAATCAAGTTTTGCAAGTCTAAATTCTTTTTCTCAAAAACATTTAATTTTTCTTGTAAATCATTGACTTAGCTTTCAAGCTCACTATTAGTCTTAGAAAGTGAGTAATTTTTTATTTTCAAATATAAATGTATATTTTTGTGTTTTGAGATCATGACTTTACATTCCAAAAATAATTCATCATAGGCATCTTACAACTCATCAAATGTATACAAATTTGAATTAGATGATTTAGATGATACCTTTGAATCTTCTTAGATGGCCCTGAGGTGAAGTTTAACTACTTCATCCTCTTTATCATCGGTGGAGCCTTCATCACTCCATGTAGCCACATAAGCTTCATCTTTGGCTTGATTGGTCATTACTTCTTTAAGTGGGGACACTCATACTTAAAGTTTCTCAGTTTTTGGAAATGGTGGCATATGATAGGATCATTCTCCTTCTTCGATTCATGATTCCTTTCTTTTTCTTTGGATGACATGAATGTCTTGAATTTGTTGAAGAGATTGATAATATCTTCATCTTCATTATCCACCTCTTCACCTGAATCTTCTTTGTGTTCATTGGTGGATTTGAGAGTAATTCCAACATCCTTTTTATTCTTCTCATTCTTTCCCTATTCTTTCTTTTCCTTCTTCTTGCTCCTACCCTTTTACCATCAACTCATGAGTTAGCAAGGAACCAATAAGTTCATCAAGGTTGAGTGAATTTAGGTTATTTGCTTCAATGATTGCCATCTTATTCGATTGCCAAGATTTTGGAAGAGAGTAAATCATCTTCCTCACAAGCTTTTCATTAGGGATAATCTCTCCATATCCCTTGAGGCCACTGACAATTATATAACCTCTATCTGTCATAGATTTGATGACTTCATCCGGTTTCATCTTGAAATTCTCATAGCTATAGTTGAGAAGACTGATTTTCGTTTCCCTTACTTCATTGATCCCTTCATGAATAACTTAGAGATTCTCTCAATCTCCTTGGTATTTGAAAAAGAGGAGATTCTTTTCATATTCATCTGGGCCTAATGCACAAAATAAAATGTGCATGGCTTAGCATTTAGTTAGAACTCTTTCTTCTCGTCTTCACTCTATTCCACCATAGCTCTTATTGGATAGAATGACCCTTCATGATAGACTCCCAATCTCTTAAATCATATGCTTAAACGAGGAGTATCATTCTATTATTCCATTAGGCATAATTTGCACCATTAAAATAAGGTGGCTTGTTGACCGGTTGAGAATCTTTAACATAATAAGATCCAAAAATTAAAGCATCTTTCTTGGTTTTTAGAGGAAAATGATAAAGCTCTCCTATGACCTTCTCAAGGTTGTTAAACCGTCGATAAAGACCCTCTCTGATACAATTTTTTAATTTTATCGATCAACCGAATGATACCAAGAGGGGTTAATTAGCCTTTTAAGAATTTTAGTGGAAGCAATCGAAAGATAAAAAATTTCCACATCGATTTAGAGTGGCTCAACTTTCTCAACCAACGTCTACATCCACTACCTTAGCATCCACACTAAGGATTTCTCAAATCCACTAGATTTGCTTACCTTTGAGGACACGGTTTAACCTTACAACAACCCACAAGGTTTATACCCTAAAACATTGTTTACACTATTTCCACAAGGGGAATTACAAATTTAACAAACAAAAGAAAAACCTCAGAAAGGCCAATATATTTGCACAAATTAAGCTCTCACCAAAAATCACACTTAAGAAAATTAAACAATGTAACTCACAAGTGTGTTACAAATGAATTTGATAATTTTTGCTCTAAAACTCTATTGATGTTAGTTTGATATTCCAATTAACTTTCTTATTTTTTATTATTTGAATCTTGGTCCCTTTTATGTCTTCTAACATCAATCTAGCCGTTTGGAGCCGTAGGAGATTGATTTAAACCATTTTAATGATTAATTTTGAGCATTTAATCCTCACTTTCATGTTTGGTATCAATATCGGGATGTTGGTATCGAGATCGAGCATCCTAATAGTCTAGTTTATAGCCTAAACCCTTGGTATCGATACTGTTTGAATAAGTATCGATTCTCATCCACTGATCTCGATATTGAAACCATTGTCTCGAGATTGAGAAGCCTTTTAGGCTTTTGGTATCGAGACTAGCACCCTGATCCTAAGAATAGGATGGGTATTGGCTAAAATACAAGTGTTTTGAGATTTGAAATAAGACTTGCAATTTGTGAAATTACTTAAGAACACTTATGATTATTTTTCACACTTAAAAACACTTTAAAATTGTTTATGACAAATTCTTTATAAAATTGTGAAAGGAAAATTTTAATAACTTAAATTGTAACACACACAAACAGATGTGGGTGGCCCGATCCGATTTGAGGTGTCATATTAGGGCTACCAAAGTGACCCATCGTAAAAGTTCCAGAATTTTTTTTTTGTTAAAACACTTAAAATCATAAAATAATTTATAAACAAAATAGAAAAATTTAAAAATATTTAGAAATAAAACAGATTCCAGACCCGAATATAAAAAAATACAAGCTACATGCCCCCTAATCACATGCACCGTACTCCGTAAGAAACACCGGTGTAACTCCTTTACCGAAGTCGATGGTTGCACTGGTTCAATCCTTTTAATATGAAAATGTGAGTAACAGAGTGAGCTTTGGAAAGCTCACTAATACAGAACTACCAGATGATACTGACGAACATACATATAAAAAATAAGCATATGTTTCCTTATTGATTCAGACATCTATAGACTTTTATGCTGAGCTGAGGTCTCACTGATATCTCAGATAGTAAAAGATAGTAAGCTTTCAGTTCAGAGGAAATGTTTTGGATGACTAGTTCAAGAGATTAGAATAGGGTGTCTAGTGCGTTCCCATAAAACCAGTAAAAAGGTACATATCTTTTTAAAAAAGTAGCAATTTAAAACATATTTTTCAAAAACCATAGTAATCCCTCAAACTTAACGCAATATGAAACTCCCTATAACTGCATAACCTAAGGGAACACCTTGGGGCTTGAGAGCCTATCCAAGAAAGATTCTCGGGGCTACAGAGTTTACCCAAAGAAAGATTCTCGGGGCCGTATAGCCTACCAAAGGGTCACTTTAGGTCCATAAGGAATTACTAGTCTGTGCTAAACCTATATAAGTAATTACCAACAATGACTGAACCTACCAGAGAAAAGGAATTACCAATAGATGCTGAACCTATACAAAGGAATTACCAGCAACGATTAAACATGCTAGATATAAAGAATTACCAGTCGGTTCTAAACCTATACAAGTAATTACCAGCAGCGACTGAACCTGCTAGAGTCTTCATGTCAGATCCCAAAGTACCCCAAATAAGAACATTTTCAGTCAGTAAAAAGATATATCAGAAATCAGAGCAGAGATAAAAGATCAGAGAAGAAATAAAAGAAAACATCCGTGCGGTCAGGGAACACACTAGAGGTTCCATATATTATTCAGGGGTACATGATAATCTTATTAGACATGGGAAGATGGATCTTCAGTATACAGATAGAATGCTGGAACTTAGAATCACTATCGAAAGAGTTCATCAGTTGACGCGATCATCAATTTTTCAGAACGTTATTTATCAGGATCATATCATATTCAAACATTTTTTAAAGGCACCATGTAATTAGAAATGTATTCAAAATCTTTTGTATTTGAGTTACTTGTATTTTCAGATATGATAAGAGTGACTCCATTATTCAGGAAATCAGAGGAATTTTGGGCATTAGGTTCTTGAAGATTTCTTAAGTATTTATGTCGATCTATTAGAATATTGAGTTAACTCGAACTGAATAATCCCAGCATTGATACTTGTCATCCGGTCAAATCATTGCAGTTATAGAGTATTCACATTTTAATACACACAGTTCTTGTCTATTGATCATCTTTAGAATCATCTTTGAATGGGTCTTTGGGAGACGAACAAATATTCCAATGGTCTTTATTCCAATTCGACATTGCAACGTTATTAGGAAATGTCAATGTGCTTGATTCGTGGTTCAAAACCCTTATAGATGGTACAATATATATATATATATATATATATATATACCATTGGTGTTTATAGACTTTTCCAAGTAATTCGCTTAATTCAAGGTTATTGAGGGTACTTAGGTCATTTAATAGTCAAGTATATCCTAGTTACTTCGGAGTTTCCAGAGTAATTTAGTCATTTTTGAAATTTCAATACATATAGTACTTCTATTCAGTTCAACTAGGTCATATAATTTAGTCATTCCAGGGCTTAGAGATATTTTGGATTATTTTACTCTTTATGGGTATTTTGGTTATTTTGCGGTTTAAGGGTATTTCAATAATTTCCTTTAGTCAGGTCTTTACATTTAATAAAATTTTTCTCAACAATACGATCATAAATAAAACTTACGATGTTTTAGCCTTTAGTTATTTGTTGATAAATCGATAATTCTAGGTATTGTACCTTCTAGGATGTAAAATATGATTATAAGTGACTTTCCAAACAGATCAAGAATCTAACAGATAAATCAACAATTTATTAGATTAAATATGAATTCTCAGGGTTCTTTCACTGTGATTTTCAGTATGGACCATTTTACCTCATAGGGTAATTTCTTAACTAGGTGATTTCGGTATTAAAGCTTTTAACATGAACAAATAGAATTTAGAGATTGTCAGGTTATTTTCTTTTCCAGATAATCACCGAACTTGAAATCATTTCTTATCAGTCTTCTTGTGTCTATGCATGTAGTCCTAGACTTATTCAATTTACTTTATTTCATATTTGGATCGAGTTTATAAAATGATAAAAAACATACATGTGACCAATTATATTCATCTATGTAGTAATCAATACCAATATGTTCCACAAAGCATGAAAAAGTAGTAATGTATTACCTCAATTTTCATGCCCCACCGATCGAACATTTAAACTCCATTCGATCATTCTCAAACTTGAATTCAAAGTCCAATAATTCCTCGAATACATATCAATCAAATTTAAGTAAGAAACTAAACTTAATTGAGAAACCATATTGAATCCGACGATAAATCACTGAAAAATGACTTACTGGGTGTGAATTTGGCAAAACAGACTTCGGATTCAGACTCAAGATGTCGAAAAAATAAAATAGTACCTTTTCAAAAAAGTTAACTTTTTGGTCAAAGTCAACGGTCAAAGTCAATAGGTTGACTCGAATGAGTTGACTCAGACGGGTTGACTTGGACCGAGTTTACTCGGTCAGGTCAAATAGACCCGTTCAAACCGGGTTGGGCAAGTTTAAACCGGTCAGCTCGGTCTATAAGACTCCCAAGGGCGTGAAAGAGCCACACGAACACACGACGGTGCGTGGTGGCGTATGGCAATGACAGCGGAGGTCGGATGATCGGTCGTCTCATCTCGGAGCATCTACACACCATCAACAAGCAAAACCAATTCAAAATGTTACCAAAATCGAAATAAAATTAACCAAACTATAAACTCGAAACTTACCCATGGTCAATGGTGAGAACGACTATAGTGCGACGACCCACGGGTCGGGTTTTACGTTGTACAGGCCGGTGAACTCGTTGGTAGTAGTGGTAAGGCGAGACGTTGCCAGAATAAAATAATTAAGCTACGCGGGGGTGGTTTTTTTAAAACTTCTCGGTGATTTTTACGGTAAACAACTCTGATTCACAACAGAATAGAGGTCAGGTTTTGATCACCGTTCGACGATGAGTCTAAAAATAGGGGTGGCTTTAGAAGGGGGTGGCTGAACGGCAACGGATCGAGGCAGTAAAGATGGGCCGACGGGGAGGAAAATAGGGACAGGGATTTGGATTTTGGGTTGATAATTCAAGGTTAACTGATCGGGGGGTCTATTTTTATTGTGTAATAAAATGGTAAGAGAAAATAATGCTACAAAATTCAGGATAACATTTCTGGGCGTAGAAAATTACAATATCCGAAGATATTTTGCTACCAGTTTTCGAAACCCACACGTAAAGCCCACTTGCCAGCCTGTCCAGCCCACACATGTGAAGGGAATAGCCCATTTTTAAGAGTTAAAAATAAGGATATCCCATTATTAAGGAGGAGTAAAGGAATTTATGAGAATTTGACAACTACTTGGGAGTTAGTGAGTTAACGAGAATTTATTCTCCATTGTATCTCATTATTTTTGGGAGTTATAAATTTCTTATTTATTTTAGAATAAATAAGATAAAAAGGAAGAAGAATATATGGGGCATCAAGAGGAAAAACAAAGTCTCCGTCAATTTTATTTTCTTTATTTTCTTATTCCTTTTGTGGTAACCTCCATAACCAAGCTTCAAGGGGATAACAAGGTAGGCCTTTGAGAGAAGATAGCTTGCTAAGACGGTTCATGGTGGTTCGAGGAAGATCATGTCAGCTCGAGAGTTTGGGAGTTTATTTTCTTTATTTTCTTATTCTTTTGTGGTAACCTCCATAACCAACTTCAAGGGGGTAGCTTGGAGAAGTGTTGCTAAGACGGTTCATGGTGGTTCGAGGAAGATCATGTCAGCTCGAGAGTTTGGGAGTTTTGCTTTTCCCTTTATGCTTTCATTTATTTCTTTTATGGGTTTGTAATGGAATGAATTATTCTTGTGGATGATTTGTTCCCTGCCATAAACTAACCTTATCAGAGGTGGCTGGATGTGTTAATTGGTTGGATTTATTTTAATGTTGATTTTCTCATTGTTTATATTTTAATTGCTTAGACTTGTAAGAGCTATAGAGAGTTAGTCATTTTCTAAGTATGAAATCTTACTATCGAGAGAGTTAGGCTAGATTAACGTGAGAAATGGAACTAAAGGGGATGGTGAGGTTCTAATTAACCTTAGAGATAAGGAGATGGTTTAATAAAAAAAGGGTAGGACGTAATTGATAGGATAGTGTTGCAGTTCACGTTGAGAGGTATTGTCGTAGCATTTTTCTATCAGGTTTCTTACTAGAGGTAGCCTATGAGCACTAATAGAAAGCCTTGTCGAGCATCATACTTATAGAATACATAGAGTCTAGACATAGATTATTAATTTCCATAGCAAACCCAATCATTTATCCCCATAGAAGCTTGATTGTCTGAGGTTGCCAAGTCTATTATTTTATGCCCCAATGCTCATTTTATTTTGCTTTAGCATACTTATTTAGTTTTCACAACATTTTATACTCTACAGTTCAATATTTTGTCACAACATTTTTCTTATTACTTGTCTATAATATATATATACTTACTTAGTGACATCCCTATGCAATAACTTCGCTCTAAATCCCACGAATACCTGTGGAGACGATACTCACTCACTACTATATTACTTGTTTGACTGTGTATAATTGTAAATATTTTGGGTTTAATTTATATCACTCACAGAGCGTGATTAGGTTTATTAATTGGTGCGTAAAAGTGAAGAAAATGTATCTTTTATTTGAATGGATGGATAGATAAGATGTAGTTGAGATAAGATAAATTTTGAAATAGACGATTTATATAAGGCTAAATGAACGAGTGTGATGATTTGGGTGACAACTTACTATTACCATTTTTCCATTAAAATTTTCTTCCCAGCTGGTCCTTGTTGCTAAAATTGATTACAACATCAGTCATATAAAATAGTAGCAATTGTTGTGCAACAAAAGGTGAAGAGAAACATTGTTACAGTAGGTAATGTTGAGGCATCCCCTATTTAGAAAAACAAAAAGAAAGTAAAAGACTAAATAAAAGTATATTATACTATTGTTAAATTTGACTTCTTGAAAAATAACATGCAATTAAAAAGCTGGAGATTCACTTAGTGTGATAGGAGCAATATATGGACTTTGCTAATTGTAATAACACGTCAAGCATTGCCCATTGAATTTAAATGTACTTCCATCCACTAAATTCTTCAATAGCACTTCTCTACGAGGATCAACTTTGAGAACTTCGAATGAAAGAGACCAACGAGATTTAAGTTTCCCAGGAAAGAACTTCAACTGATAGTTAAACAACAAAACATGCTACCTAGCATAGAATTATCGTGACAAGATATTTTTGTCAAGTAATTTCTTATTATTTTCTTTATAAATTCTAGCACTCTCATAGGCATTATTGAAAAGTTCTTCCAATTCATTGACGTCCAACATTCTTCTCTCTCTATTAGCATCTAAGTCAATTTATCCTTTTCAATACCCATATTGCTTTATGCTCTAGTTCTAAGGAAGATGCCAAGCTTTTCCATACACAAGGCGATACGGAGACATACCTAATGGGGTTTTATAGGCTGCTCTATGTGCCCACAACGCTTCATCAAGGCACAAAGACTAATATTTTCTAGAAGGGTTGACCCACCTTCTCCAATATTTGCTTTATTTTATGAGTTGAAACATCGGCTTTACCATTTGTTTGAGGATGATATACTATGGAAATATGTTGTTTTACACCATAACATTGTAGAGCATTAACAACTTGTTTGCCTATAAATTGGGAACCCTCATCACTGATAAATTCCCTTGGTATCCCAAAGCAAGTGAAAATATTTTATGAAGAAATCATATGACTGCCTTAACATCGCTAGAGGGTAATGATGCAGCTTCAACCCACTTAGACACATAATCCACAACAACTAGAATTAACATGTTTACACAAGATGAAGGATATGGTCCCATAAAATCCAAGCCCTATACATCGAATAACTTAATCTCCAAAATGGGTTGCATTGGCATTTCATTGTGACGAGAGATAGTGTCAGTTCTTTGGAAGTAGTTGCAATGCTTGACAAAATCATTGGCATCTTTGAACAATAATGGCCAGTAGTAACCACATTGAAGAACTTTTGCTACTGTATGCATGCCTCCAAAATGCTCACCATAGGTGCATCGTGGCAATGATGCAACATGCTTTGCTGCTTACATTCGAGGACACAACATCACCAATTTGTCATCGGGAAAATGATAAAAAATCACTAGTATTTTACCATCTTCACTACCATGTTCAAATCGAGATAAATGATTCACTTATTTCCATTATATGTTCAAATCTTTCCACCCATTATTATTTAAAATTTTCCCCCACATTGAAAAATATGTATTTCTTGGGAAAATGAGACATTATCAAGAAGTTGTTCATCGGGAAAATGATAAAAAATCACTAGTATTTTACCATCTTCAAATGCTAGGGAAAATATTTTAAATCAACCACTAGATTGGGTGGAAAGTTCCAATGACTCAAAATGCTGCATGTAATTTCCTTCAACATCCTCGTCATTGGTTAGCTCATCTATTGTTACAACATGACTTGTGGCAACATCATTGCTGTAACATTCATCCTATTGTTATTGCACAAAAACATTAATAATATTAATTGAATAGTATTTAACATTATCATCTATGCATGAAACATTGGTTAAAACATTGAATGTAATATGTTTATCATTCAAGTGCATATTGAGTTCTCCCTTTTTGATATAAATTAAGGCTAAATCGGTGACAAGGAAGGGTTGACCAAGTATAATTGAAACAAATTTTTCAACTTCACAATGCAAAATGATAAAATCAACGGGGAAAATGAATTTTTCTACTTGGATTAGCATATTCTCAACAATACGATTAGCATGTACAATGGAGTAGTCATCAAGTTGTAAGGTAATTATGATTGGCTATGCTTCTCCACTTCCAAATTTTTTAAAAATGGATAAGGGTATAAGATTAATACTAGCACTTAAATCACATAATGCTTTACCTATGAATTGATCACTAATAATGCAAGGAATAGTAAAATTCCATGGATCATTAAGTTTTGGTGGTAATCGACTTGTAGACATAACACTACATCCCTCAATATGTGCAACCATTTCAAATTATCCAAGTTTTATTTTCTTAGAGAGAAATTCCTTCATGAATTTAATGTAATTTAGATTTTGCTCTAGAGCATCAATAAACAAATTGTTAATTTTCGAAGTACATAAATGAATGCTTTAAATTATTTGTTCTCTTTGGTTTTCTTAAATCTTTGAGGAAATAGTGGGGGTATTAGATTCAATTATCTAGCAATAGGTGGTACAAGTATAGGCAATAGTGTTATCGGTATTACTACTAACAATGATCCAAAATAGTATGATTGAAATCACCAGAATGGTATTCACATGATTTTTTGATACCTTACAAATCTGGCCATAAATAGCTCTTAGGCCTCGATAGGACCGACGCTAAAAGGTGATTCTGGAAGAGATTGGATAACAAGTAAGAGTATGACCCCGGGATTGGGACAACTAGTGTATTCTTCTTATTTCTCTTAACCATCTTATCTGTCATTTTGGCGTCCTCAGTATTTCTTTTCTTCAAGTGAACATTCTCTGGGACTGATGTTGATTTTTGTCTCGGAATATTTTGTACTTTAAAAATTTCCTGAGCTTTAAATGAAGCCTCGTAAACTACCAAGTTGGGATTTTGACTTAGTCCCAAATCATTATCTTATTTTATCAAATTCTTTCTTCGACCTATGCAACCATCATGCTCATTAACTTGGAGATTTGCCCCATCGATTCATCTTGGAACCTCTTCAATTTATCACTCATTTCTCATTGAGTTCTGCGTAAACATTCTTGAAGCCTCTTTATTTTATTAATGTGCGATATAATCTTATTCATGGGATCCATCTTTGATGAGGTTCTACTGAAATAAAGTTTTTCATGAATTATTCATAATGTTTCCATGATAAATGCACGTGAATTAATGTGATTTATAAATTAAAATGCAAATATTGAAGATGCAAAAGTTGATGTATTGATCCAAAAAATGCCTTTCATATTAGAATAGCCTTCATTGAGACAAAAATGTTTTTACAATGAGACCAAAAACATTTGAAGGTGCACTTGAGCTGATATCCTCCAAACTCTAGATAACTTCTAGTAATTCGACAAGTTTTCATGCTTCACTAGTTACTAGTTGAATGTCTCGTCTGACTACCCTATCTTCTCTGTACAAGTGATGGGTTGCCTTGTAAACATGATCTCGAAACTCTAGAATGATTGTGTCTCTTACTGTTGGGACCGTCAACGCACCCCACGGCACAGTGGAGACAAAACTCGATGGTTTCACCAGCGATCCAAGTACGTAAAATCAAAATTGGGAGGAAAAGGTACGGATACTTACAATGGGTTCATTGAAAACAACAAAGACAACAATGAAAAGTGGTGATCATGAACGATTTGAATCGTAAGCCACCACGAAATCACGTCTCATCCTCTATTTAGTTCACCCGATTGAGAGCAAAATTTTCTTTTCCCAAAATCGATTTTGAGAAAAACGGCTGAAGTAAAATGGTTGCTAGACCTTACCTCATTTAAATATATCAATTATCCTAACATCTTAGGGTTATTAAAGTTATTTCAAATTAATAATAAAAATTATTAATTAATTCAAATTAAATATACATTAAAGACTTATAATCTGAATTACAATCTTTAATGTTTATTTAAAAACTTATTTAATTATTCTGAATTATATATCAATTAAAATAGTTGCATTCTAAATTACATTCTTTTAATGCATACTTACTATATTAAGGATAATTAAAATCATATGTATATCAAATATATATATCCTAACTCTTGATATATTTTAGTAACATACAACAAATTGTACATCTTTGCTCATTTACATCCTAGGGTGTGACCCTGTAGGTTCTTGTAACATAGTAATTATTGAAAATTTCTAATTACATACAATGAGTATATCTAGCAATATATTATTGTCACCTAAGTTACAAGAAATTATGATTCCACATATCATCTTCGTGATTAACTCTTTTATGTATTACATCATTTTGTCCTTTATATCTAGAATAGGCATAAGTCTTAGAATAGTCACACTTGTATAGCCCATCTACTGTTTCTTGATATCTAGAGTAGACTATAATTAACGAATAATTTATGATATCATATATCAACTTATTCGAGCATGGCCATGCATTTCTAGTCTCACTCAATCAAGTGCTCTGTGCTATATTTCCTATTATGTAGGCAGGACAAATCCTATCTTAACCATATACACCCCACTACATATATCAAGATATATTCAATAATAGTCTTTATAGTGCAACTAGTTATGGAGCATGTTTAACTGTATCAAAACATACAACAATATTTGTTGGGATGACATTGATCTCAAGTCTGAGGATCATACATATAGTCATCACCATGAGCAATGTTATGACCGTTACATAATAATCCAAGACATATGCTCATGATGGGTCAATCTAATATATTGTTCTCTAACAATATAACCATGTATCAATTCTGACCTTTCTATGTCAATGACAACTAATTGTCATCAATCAATAACATGTTAGTCTTAAGCGTGTTATTATTATCCATGCCCATGATAATAGTTAACTATGGATCTTTTAATAATGTTATTATATGGACGTTATTATCTTTTAGTTTATGTTAAACATAAACATGTAACTGAAAATAATATTAGCAATGCTCTTATTCAATAAATTCGGTAAATAAATGTATTATTACAATCATCATATGATTGGTCTTTAGGCATACTCTAACACTTACATCCTCTTATGCTCGTTCTTATCGAAAGTGAAACTGCAATCATATGAGACTATCCGAAGTTCACTTTCTTTCTTTTTGGATCATTCCAAGATGTTTTGGGTTTAATTTTATGTGCCCCTTAGTAATGGACTTTATGTTTTCGGCTGTATCATGGATTTCAGAACTATGCTAATATTCAGACTATAGGCTCGTACATAAAACAATTACTGAGAATTGTGTTTTTGCTTGCCCTACATGTTGTACAACTTTGGACGTCATTATGCTCGATTGATGTGTAACCAACGAACGTAGCATCTTCCAGTCTATTTCCTTATTCTTTCCAAGAGTTTTTGACAATTATTGTGCCTCTGTGCTATTAACCTCTTGCTTCATAACTTCCTTGTCTAATAGTGAAAACTATTTAGAGTTGACAAACGCTTCACTGATCAACACCTCTATGAAATGATGAAGATGATAATAAATAAAAAGGAAAATGAAAAAAAGAAACTAAGTTAGTACAATGAATTAATAATTAAAGCATACATTACAACGGCTTCTACCCTTCATGATATCTACCCCAAATGCTTTCGTTCCTACATGATCATGATTTTTAATCCAACATAATTTCTTCACAATAAATTCTAACCACATTTGTTTCTAGTTCGCATGCTTCAAATAGTAAAATAAAAGAAGGAAATAAAGAAACAATATCCTAGGGTTTGCATGTGGTTTCGGGGTAGGCTCTAATATCGCACCACAACAGGGTTTGGTTATATAAAAGGGACTTGATTTCTTCTTACCGGTTCCCTCTTGGACCTGCCAGACCCTCGATACTAAACCCATCACAGTCTTATACGAACTGAGTTAAACTCGAGGAGATAAATTACCTTATGCCTATGCGAGGAACAAATTCCTACGAAGACATAAGGTATATGAGTCTCGAGTGCTACGTTAGTAGTAATTATTAGAATAATTCTAATATTACATATAATGACTGACATCGAGTAACATCTAGCAATATATCATTATCACCTAATTTACAACAAATTATGATTTGACATATCATCTTCGTTATTAACTCTTTTATGTATTACATCATTTTGTTCTTTATATCTAGAATAGGCACTAGTCTTAGAATGATCACACTTGTATAGCCCATCTATTGTTTCCTGATATCTAGAGAAGACTTTAATTAATGAATAGTTTATGATATCACATATCAACTTATTCGAGCATGTCCATGCATTTCTAGTCTCACTCAATCAAGTGGCATGTGATATATTTCCTATTATGTAGGAAGGACAAATCCTATCTTAACCATATACACCCCACTACATATATCAAGATATATTCAATAACAGTCTTTATAGTGCAACCAATTACGTAGCATGTTTAACTTTATCAAAACATACAACCATATATGTTGGGATTACATTGATCTCAAGTCTAAGGATCATACACACAAACATCACCATGAGCAATGTTATGATCGTTACATAATAATCCAAGACATATGCTCATGATGGGTAAATCCAATACATTGCTCTCTAACAATATAATCATGTATCAATTTTGACATCTCTATGTCAATAAAAACTCCTTTTCATCAATCAATAACATGTTAGTCTTAAGCGTATTATTATTGTCCATGCTCATAATAATACTTGACTATGGATCTTTTAATAATGTTATTATATGGACTGAAAATAATATTGACAATGTCTTTATTCAATAAAATTGGTAAATAAATGTATTATTACAATCATCATATGATTGGTCTTTGGGCATACTCAAACAATCTCCCACTAGAACTAAGACCAATCAATCACATATCTAATACCGAGTGACTCAGTATGATAATCATTCCTCTGCTGTGTAAGAGGCTTCGTCAAGAGATCAACAATGTTGTCATATGTGTATACTCTACATATTTCCACATCTCCTCGATATATGATCTCTCGAATGAGATGAAAGCGCCTAAGAATTTATTTGGATCATTGAAGAGATCTGGGTTCCTTTGTTTGTGCAATGGCTCTATTATTGTCACAACGAAGTTCTACAACATTTGATATGTTGGGAACAACCCCTAATTCCAATATGAACCTCTTAATGCAAACATCATCTTTTGTTGCTTCACTGGCTGTAATGTATTCAACTTTTGTTGTGGAATCAACAATTGTGTCTTGCTTGGAACTTTTCCAGCTCATAGCACCTTTATTAAGACAAAACACAAAACTCGATTACGATTGTGAGTCATCATTGTCAGTTTGGAAGCTGACATCAGTATAATCTTTTACACTAAGCTCTTCCTCCTCTTTATAGGAAATAAATTTATCTTTAGTTCTTCTTAAGTACTTAAGGATATTTTTAACTGCAACCCAATGATTTTCGCCAGGTTTGATTGATGCCAACTCGTCATGCTTAAAGCATACGATATATGTGGTCGAGTACATATCATGGCATACATGATAAAACTAATAGGTGGAGCATATGGAATCTTATTCATCCGTTCTCTTTCTTGTTGAGTTGAAGGACGCATTTCCTTTGAAAGAGAAATACCATGTCTCAAAGGCAAAAATTCTTTCTTGGATTCTTCCATACTGAACCTCTTTAGCACTTTTTCTATATATGTACTTTGACTCAGACCTAGAAGTCATCTTGATCTATCTTTATAGATCTTAACTCCTATGATATATGTTGCCTCACCCAAATCTTTCATACAAAAACAACTACCTAACCAAGTCTTAACAGAGTATAAAGTAGGTATATCATTTTATATGATGAGTATATCGTCTACATACAAGATTAGGAAAAAATAATGCTCCCACTAGCCTTCTTATAAACACAAGGCTCATTTTTATTTTTGATAAAACCAAACTCTTTGATTTCATTATTGAAACGAAGATTCCAGTTTTGAGAAGCTTGGCTTAGTCTATAAATAGACCAATGTAGCTTACAAACCTTTCCAACATTTCTTGGAATGACAAAACCTTTTGGTTGTGTCATATACACATCCTCTTCAAGTTTTCCATTAAGAAAAGTGGTTTTGACGTCCATTTTCCAGATTTCAAAATCATGAAATGCAGCTATTGCGAGCAAGATCCGAATGGACTTAAATATAGCTACAGGGGAGAATATTTCATCAGTCTACACCATGAACTTTTCGAAAACTTTTAGCAACTAATCGCCCCTTGAATGTTTGTACATTACCATCCAAGTTGGTTTTCTTCTTGAAAATCCATTTACACCCTATAGTTTTGACCCCTTCAGGTGGTTCAACCAAAGTCCATACTTGGTTTGCTGACATGAAATCCATCTCAGATCTCTTGACTTCAAGCCATTTCTCTGAGTCTGGGCTAGACACTGCCTATTGATAAGTCCTGGGCTCATCTTTATCCATAATAAGAACATCTCCATGTGCAGTAATGAGAAATCCAAATCTCTCTCAGGTGCACAACGTTCTCTTGTGGATCTGCGCAGTTGTTGTGTTTATAAATCTGTTGAATGTTACTCAACAACTTGTGAAACATTCTAAACTTCATGTTCATTGATCTGTTGTTCTTTAACTTCTCCAAGTTCAATATTTCTACCATTCCCTTTCTTTCATAGAAATTCTCTTTCGAGAAAAACTCATGTTCGAGCAACAAATACTTTGTACTTGTTAGGGTTGAAGAAATAGTATCCCTTAGTTTCTTTAGGATATCCAAAAAATATACACTTATGAGATTTAGATTCGAGCTTTATAGACATTTGATGTTTTACATAAGCTTCACAATCCCAAACATTCATAAAAGGTATACTAGGTCACTTCCCAGTCCATATCTCTTATGATGTCTTTTGAATCGATTTAGATGGAACACAATTTAGTGTGAAAATGAATGTTTCAAGTGCATGTCCCCAAAAAGAAGTTGGAAGATCACTATGACTCATTATCGATTAAGCCATGTCTAATAGTGTTTGATTCCTTCTTTCAGAAACTCCATTTCACTGTGGTGTATGAGGTGGTGTAAGTTGTGAGATAATCCTACATTCTTTCAAGAGTTCATCAAACTCTATGCTTAAGTATTCTCCACCTCGATCTGATTGAAGTGCCTTAATACTCTCTTTCCTAGTTGATTTTGTACTTCAATTTTAAATTTCTTAAACTTTTCAAGTGCTTAAGATTTATGGCGCATAAGATAAATATACCCATACTACTGACTGAAGTCATCGGTGAAAGTAATGAAGTAATGGAATCCACCTCTGGCTTGTGTATTCATATGTCCATGTACATCACTCTGTATTAACCCCAATAAATCACTTGCTCGCTCACCTTTACTAATAAAAGGAGCTTTAGTCATTTTTCCCAACAAGCAATATTCGTATACATCATTTTGTTCTAAAACAAATGAATCTAATAATCCATCTTTATGGAGTTTATATGCGTTTCTCACTTATATGGCCTAAACGACAATGCCAAAGATAAGTTTGATTCGAGTCATTTGTTTTTGATTCTATTTATGTTATAAATGGTGTTTTCTTGATCCAAAATATAGAGACCATTAACCAATTGTACCGAACCATAAAAAATTATCGAGATAAAAAGAAAAACAATTATTCTTAATAATAATCTCAAAACCAATCTTGTCCAAACAAGAAATAGAAATAATGTTCTTAGTCAAACTAGGCACAAAAACAATCCTAAATTTAAATCAAGTCCACTAGGAAAAGATAAAACATATGTCCTTATAGTTAATGCAGCAACTCTTGCTCCATTTCCTACTCGTAGGTCTATGTCTCCTTTAGCCAGATTCCTTCTCTTTTGCATTCCCTATACGAAAGTACAAATATAATAACCACAACCGGTATCTAATACCCAAGAAGTAGATGTCGACAAATTAACATCAATAACATAAATACCTGAAACAAAATTTCCGTTTGTTTTTGCCCTCTTGAACTCTTCAAGGTAAACAGGGCAGTTTCTATTCCAGTGTCCAGTCTTATCGCAATGGAAATATTTTCCTTCATTGCTAAATCCCCTTTGGGTTTCCATGCATTTTCCCTTTCGGTTTGGCCTTACCATTTCCCTTAGACTTTGCCACTACATTTTTCTTTCCCTTTTCTTTGTCCTTATGGACCATCAGAATGAGCTTAGGTCCAACCTTTTTCATGTTACTTTATGCAGTTCGTAACATGCCAAGTAATTGTGGCAAAGTCTTGTTAATTTCATTCATGTTGAAATTAAGGACAAATTGGCCAAAGCTATCTAGCAACAATTACAGGATAATATCGGTAGCCAATTCATCTTTGAGAGGAAATCCCAACTTTTTCCAACGTTTGAATGTATCCCATTATTTTGATGACATGAGCTCCTATAGGAGTTCCCTCTGCCATTTTGAATTGAAATAGAGCTTTATAGGTCTCATATCTCTTGACGTTCTTTCCCTTCATATATTTCTTTGAGATTTTTAATCATCTCATATGCAACCATGTCCTCATGTTTCTCCTAAAGCTCAGGAGTCATGGTGGCAAGCATTAGACATCCAACATCTAACATATCATCCATATGTTTCTTGAATTTGTCAGCTCTTGAAGAGTTAGTTGTCGGTTCATCAGGAACATGTTCTTCAATGACATATTCCTTCATTTCCTGTTTGAGAACAATTCTCAAATTATAAAACTAGTCAAGGAAGTTTATGCCATTAAGTTCATTCTGAAGGAGTGATCGCATTGATAAATCGTTGTTACCAAGATAGATTTTGTGTGCCAATACTTTGGTAAAGCCCACACAATATTGATCGAAGCCTTAACGAGTATAAATATTGGACGGTTAAGTTAACTTAGATTATAAAGAGGGATTTGCATAATTATCTCATCATTGTTCGTTTTAATATTAGGCCCTTATTGATCTCATCAATATTCATTCTTATTTTATCATTTGATGCATTTCATACATAACAGATATAACAACAAATAAGATGCAATGGTTATAGCCAAAAAAGAATGACTAAAGTGGCCCATCCCAAGCCAATAGGAAAACCAAAAACCCTAAAGCCTAAGAATGCTCTCTAGGTATCTTCTCGCCATTCTTATGCTCCTTGTGAATCTTCATATGATTACAATTTTAAAAGAAACTCATTTTACATACGAGGGAGTAAGATGAGAAGATAAATACAACTAAGATATAGAAAGGCATGACTCGCAGACAACATTTCAAATTAAACCATTATAAATTGAACAAGGGCTATAACCATGCATGTCAAACACCGTGCAAAACAAACATATTATATATATATACATGTTGTTACGCCTTTGTTTTTTTTAAACATTAGTTTCGTTTCTATAGGAAAACCTCACGATTTGATAACAGTTATCAACAAAATCGTGCTTTTGGGATTTTCAATCTCGAAGGTTTTTTGCATCGAAACAACCTTTGTTCCACTGTCAAACACAATATGCTATCGTACCCCCATGGATCATCATGTTAAAAATTGACATATGGATTCCATAAAATCCTTCTAGCAACAAATATATTGAAAAACGGATTAACAAATTAATATATTAATCGTTGCAGTTATCGATTCGAACAATGATATCATGCATATTTGGTGAAAACAATAAAACTAGATTATACATCTCATACATGTCACATCAACCAAGAATTTAACCCGAATGTGGATTGTACAAGTGGCTCTCATACCACTGTTGAGACCATCAACGCACTCCACGACACAGAAAAAACCAAACTCGATGGTCTCACTAGCGATCCAAGTACATAAACCGAAATCGGGAGGAAATGATGCGAATACTTACAATGGGTTCCTAGAAAAATAGTAAATACAACGAAAAGTGGTGATCCCGAACGGTTTGAATCGTAAGCCTCCACGTAAACATGTCTCGGCCTCAACTTAGTTCACCCTTTTGAGAGCAAATTTTTTTTTTCCCAAAATCGGTTTTGAGAAAAACGGCTGAAGTAAAATGGTTGCTAGACCTTATCAAATTAATAAAAAAATATTATTTAATTAATTAAAATTAAATATACATTAACTTATAATCTTTACAATCTTTAATGTTTATTTAAAATCTTATTTAATTATTCCGAATTATATATCAATTAAAAGAGTTGTAATCTAAATTACAATCTTTTAATGCTTCCTTACTATGTTCAAGATAATTAAAATCATATGTATATAAAATATACATATCTTAACTCTAGATATATTTTAGTAACATACAACAAATTGTACATCTTTGCTCATTTCAATCCTATGGTGTGACCCTGTAGGTTCTTGTAACGTTAGAAGTAATTATTAGAACAATTCTAATATTACATACAATGAGTGACATCTAGCAATATATCATTATCTCCTAAGTTACAATAAATTATAATTCAACATATCATCTTCGTGATTAACTCTTTTATGTATTACATCCTTTTGTCCTTTATATCTAAAATAGGCACAAGTCTTAGAATAGTCACACTTGTATAACCCATCTATTGTTTCTTGATATCTAGAGTAGACTATAATTAACGAATAATTTGTGATATCACATATCAACTTTTTCGAGCATGGCCATGCATTTCTAGTCTCACTCAACCAAGTAGCCTGTGATATATTTCCTATTATGTAGGAAGGACAAATCCTATCTTAACCATATACACCCCACTAGATATATTGAGATATATTCAATAACAGTTTTTATAGTACAACCAGTTACGGAGCATGTTTAACTTTATCAAAACATACAACAATATATGTTGGGATTACATTGATCTCAAGTCTGAGGATCATACATATAGTCATCACCATGAGCAATGTTATGATCGTTACATAATAATCCAAGACATATGCTCAAGATGAGTCAATCCAATACATTGTTCTCTAACAATATAATCATGTATCAATTCTGACATCTCTATGTCAATGACAACTCCTTGTCATCAATCAATAACATGTTAGCCTTAAGCGTATTATTATTGTCCATGCCCATAATAATACTTTACTATGGTGTTTTTAATAATGTTATTATATGAACTTTATTATCTTTCAGTTTATATTAAACATAGACATGTAACTGAAAATAATATTGGCAATGCTTTTATTCAATAAATTCGGTAAATAAATGTATTATTACAATCATCATATGATTGGTCTTTTGGCATACTCTAAAACTTACATCCTCTAAGGCTCGTTCTCATCGAAAGTGAAACTGCTATCATATGAGACTATCCGAAGTTCACTTTTTTTATTTTTAGAGAGCATTCCAAGAAGTTTTGGGTTCAATTTTATGTGCCCCTCAGTAATGGACTTTATGTTTTCGACTTTAGCATGGATTTTAGAACTATGCTAATATTCAGACTATAGGCTCGTATATGAAACAATTATTGAGAATTATATTTTCGCTTGCCCTACATGTTGTACAACCTTTGGACGTCATTATGATCGATTGATGTGTAACCAGCTAACGTATCATCTTGTAGTCTATTTACTTATTCTTTTCGAGTGTTTTTTACCATTATTATGCCTCTATGCTTTTAACCTCTTACTTCATAACCTCCTTGTCCATTAATGAAAACTATTCGAAGTTGATAAACACTTCACTGATCAACACCCCTATGAAATGATGAAGATGATAATAAATAAAAAGGAAAATGAAAAAAACAAAATATGTTAGTACAATGATTAAAGCATACATTACAACGGCTCCTACCCTGCATGATATCTACTCCATATGCTTTCGTTTCTACCTGATCATGATTTCTAATCCAACATCATTTTTTTCACAATAAATTCTAACCACATATGTTTTTAGTTTAGATACTTCAAATAGTAAAAATAAAAGAAGGAAATAAAGCAACAATATCCTAGGGTTTGCACGTGGTTTCGGGGTAGGCTCTAATATCGCATCGCAACAGGATTTGGTTATATAAAAGGGACCCGATTTCTTCTTATCGGCTCCCTCTTGGACCTGCCAGACCCTCGATACTAAATGGATCACAGTCTTATACGAACTGAGTTAAACCTGAGGAGATACATTTCCTTATGCCTATGCGAGGAATAAATTCCTACGAAAACATAAGGTATATGAATCTCGAGGGCTAGTTACTAGGCCTATGTATAGATTAAATTCTCACAAAGGCTTTACATTCACCCCCACGGGTTCGGAGCTTGAGTTTCGAGCTTGTAATGCGAGTCCTTTTATTTTTTTGAAAACTAAAATCATTAGAAAACAATTAGTCCAACTACTTATTTGAGAAAAATAATCAAAGGTAAATAAATGGATCGAACATAAATTAAAACCTAAATTTACAAATTTTACCTAAGAAGATAATCGATAATTAATTTTTAGCGTGAATCTCTTGTATCTCCAGTGGAGTCGCCTCCGATCGTTTTTGAATTAGATATATTGGACACCTTAAACATACCATTTCACCATATCTACCTCTTACTAGAGAAATGAAGGATTCGAGAATCAGTTACAATTGTGGAATAATTAACACCCTCATTTTGCCCTTTCGGTACCACACGATTACCTAGTTGTCTTAATTGCGAAAATTGAAGTTTAGGTGAAAATTTAAATATTGATTCAAATTACTTAACTTGATGATTGATTACAGTAAAATAAAATAAATTAAGTTTTTTATAAAAAATAAAAATAAAAATACATAATTTAGGTATAATCTATAAAGGTGAAACAAAAAGATTACAAGTACAAAAATTAAGAAATTATAAATAATGTACAATATGAATAAAAATTAATTTTCAACTTTGAAAGATAAATGGAGAGGTAAATTAATATTGAAATTAGAAAAAAAATTTAGAAAGCATACAAAAATGAATAAATACAAATGATTTAATCAATAAATAAACGGGTCAGGAATATAAAGAGAAAAGTTAATTTATAAGGGAAAAATAAATTTTAGAATGTTAACTCAAAATAATAAAATAAAATTAAAGTTAAATTCAAAAGAATCTAAAAATAACTCAAATAATAAATAATAAAAGAGAAAAAGAGAAAGAGATTTAAATAAAGAAAAAATAAAATGAAAGGTTATGTCCATGAAAATTAAATAATATATACATATTCATTTAATAATATACTAATGATTTAAAAAGAAGAAGAAAAGATAAAGTGTTAATGAATTAAATCAAAAGTGAAAAGTTAAGTAAAAACAAATTAAAATAAAATTATGAACAATGAGACTCAAATGAATTATCTCCTACCCGTTTAAAGAGCTCAAATCCTCTACGGGATCCAAATCGGACATTGGGTCATTTAATTGAAGATAAAATCCCCAAAAAATAAAAAGATCAAAATTGAATGAAAATAAAAAACTAAAATAATGGGAAAAGAAATTCATTCAAGATCCACTATCAAGTTTCATTGGAAAACATCAAGGAGGGCAAATCTATAAAGATTTATTTAAAAGTCTTTTCTCCTTATTCATCAGTTTTCTCTCTTCCCATGAAATCTATAAAGAAATTGTCAGATTTTATTGAGAAAATTAAAGGAAGGTTAAATCTATGAAGATTAATTTAAAAGCCTTTTTTCCTTGTTCCTCGGTTTCCTCTCCTCGAATAAAGTTTTTTTGAAGAAAATAAAAGAAAAAAGAAAACAAAGACAAGATGAAATTGAACAAAGAAACAAGAAAAAAAGAATTACCTCGATCAAAAGTTTCCTTTATTACTTAAATCTCTTAGGTTACAATCTTTAACTTCTCAAAACAAAATTATCCCAAATAAAAACTTATCTCCCATTACAAAATAAGACTGCTTATTTATAAACTCCCAAAACCCTAAAAGAAAAAACTAACATCTTTTCAATAATGCTAGATACACAAATTAAAAGTAAAAAAATCCTAAAATAATAATAATATTCTAAATTATCTTAAATGAATAATGAGAAGTATTAAGTTGAATTTATTTACAAATAATCAATAAAATAAATTAAAATTCTTTTATTGTACCTATATATAATTTTATGCGCACACTATCTTCGCTAAAATGAGCATATTTTGAGTTTTTGATGTCCGATTGAGGCACTTCAAGATGAGATGGAAAGATAACTGAAAGCTGGTTGTATCTCAAGAAGACATCATGTCCTGAAATCATTTTTATTTTTCTTGAAAATTTGTTTCAAGTTGACTAATGACACAAACTTTAAAATTGGCTTCAATAAAATGTTTTAGGCCTTGGAAAAATCTAGGTCAGACAACAATATGGTACTACAAGTTGTGTTTTGAAAATTTTAGAATATACCTCATGGCATGGGAAAGGAATAAGATAAAACAAGGGACCTTGGGATTCCAAGTTTCCCTCGTCGTTCTCGGTGTCCTTGTTTGAATTGTAACAAAACTTCATACTGTGGTGAATAATGCTTTGATGATTTATTTTGCAATATCGAGTCCTAACTGATGTGTTGTAAAGGACTAAGGGAATGGTTTATGAGAGTCTATTCCTTTTTCTTTCTACATAATTAGGTTCCTTAACTGATGTAGAGCTTTTGGGGAACATAAGTTTTCCATTTTCGAAACATAGTAATCCATCTGTGGTAAGATTTTGAACCCTTACTTTATGATCCCACAATTCTCTATAGTGTAATTGAGATCACCAAATGATATCCATAATAATTTTTAATACAAAGCTGATCTAGTCATAAATAACTTTTAAGCCTAAACGAGATTGGCGTTAGAAGGAAAGTCTGGACAAGATGAGTGAAAAAGTCAGAATATGACCTTGGGATTGGGACAATTTACATATTTTTCTTAACTTTCTTGACTGGCATCTTGGTTTCTTCAATGCCTATCTTCTTTGAGTGAGTTATACCAATTTCTTCTATTACTCCAATAACAATATGTGGGATTGATATTGATTTTTACCTTAGAATATTTTTGTAACACCCCAACCCGTATCCGACCCGGATCCGAGTCCGAGGTGTTACATTGACTTTTTAAAACTTTGTTCTTTACAAAGCCACTGAAATCTTAATTTCCTCAATTGAGAAAATAATTACTTTACAGTAATTAATACTATCAAATTGTTTTACAAACCATTCAGAGCATATTCAACTCAATGAATTAGTACATGCCAACTATATTCAAAATAACCAAATACATTTAAATCATCTATTTTCTGATCTGAAATTTTGTAAGGGAGATGGTGACATGCTTGCTTTTCTTCGATTCTCTTCTCGCTTCTATAACCTACTTGTGAAACAATCACACGCTAAGTCTATGACTTAGTGAGGCATTACATTTATAAACTCTAATTATTTAAACATGTAGGAACACATCATCTCATGATGTCATACCAAAACAATATAACATTACATACAATGTAATATACACATATACATATCTCACACTAACCTTATTCCACTATCCATATTCTTATCATTTATGTCTTATAATCATATACTCATATGTCTATTCTTTTAAGCCACATATGATTCATTTAACCAAGCAATACACATATTATCATATAATCATATAATGCAATTCATATTAAAAAAAGCATATACTTTACATGTAATATATATATTTATTGTTATCTCTTTGTGAGCCCATGTACATATGTGAGAACTATATATATGTGAGTACATTGAGGTTGTGCATTATGCTTTCACCACAGCTCGTATAATTCCCTCTAGGGGCGCGTAGAATGTCCTGTATGACCACTATATCCCGAAGGACCACTATATATCCATCGACTCTTGGCATGCCAACTATATCTCTAGCTCTCTTTACACATAACATGGCCATTAGCATTATATCATTTCACATATTCATATCAACACGTAATTCACTGTCACATATCACATAGCTTATATCGCACAACTTGTATCACATATACACATTCATATCACATGTTCATATAAGCTCATAACTTCTTTCACATTTACATATAATCATGTAGCTTCTTTTCATGTAGTTCATGTCACTTTTCATATCATTCATTTATCACATATAACATGGCTTAATATATGTTTGTATTCTTTTTCACCTAATCACATCTACCTATTCTCATATATTTCATATTATCATGTCTACATATATCATGAACACTTAACATGTATCATATAAACATGTATTCATGTAACAACCCGATTTTCAAAATAATATTTAATTGAAATTGGAGGGTTTAATTGTGAAAATTTGCAAAACAATTTGGGACTGAATTGAAAGATTTTAAAACTTGGAGCTTGTTTTAAAGTTAAAGAAAATTCAGGGACCAAGCCCTGAATTTAACCTTGGAGTGTCGGCAGGCAATTGTTATATGCGTGATTTCTGTTTTGAAAAACAAAAATCAATTTCACAAATCCTTCCTCACGCACACAACTTCCAAACTCGATTCCGACGCCGTCTGAATTCCGATCGTTGTTTTGAAACCACCGTTGTGTTCATCATCGAGCGAGGAACAAACCCTTCAAATTAATTGAAGCGAAACGCTGCCAAACATCAGGAATTTCCAGTCAAAGTAGCGATGGTTTTGTTAGCTCTATCACCGAGAAAATCTTAAATTCACCGCTGATCGTTGCTCCGTTTACGACACCTCCCGCACCATCGTGTTCCTTGTGCCGTTCTGAGTTCACCGGTGTCAACCTTGTCCGCCGTAGACGGCGGCGCGTGAGGAGGTGGTGCAGTCAAAGATTCGACCGATTTGAAATCGAGCTCTCCACTGTTCAAAAATTTGAACCGATCGTTGTAAGTATCTCGAAATCGCTCAAAATAATTTTTAGAAATTTTTTCGGGATTTTTAGGGCCCCGGAGGACGCCTCACGCACCACACGCGCCGCCGTAGGGCAAGTGGCTGCTGGAAACCGGTTTAACCGATTTTTAACCGGTTCTGATCGGTTTCAACCAGTTCAAACCGGTTTGACCGGTCTGAACCGGTTTGACCGGTCTGACCCGACCCGACCCGACCATTGACTCGACCCGACCCGACCGGACCGTTGACCGTTGACTTTCTTTGACCAAAACTTAAAATGGCTTTGACCGAGCATTAAACGATGGTTAATCTTTTCCGAGTATACCTATCCTGATAGTTTTCGACGTGCAAAATCCGTTTCCGCTGTCCGTTTCGTCAAATTCGAACCCGAAGGACTCCAAATCGACGGTCAAAGTAGTTGACTTTGACTTTGACCAAGAATTTGAATTTTTGAAAAGTCATACTTTATGTTTTTCGACGTCCTGATTCCGATTCCGCAATTCGTTTGGTCAAATTCAGACTCAAAATACCCCAAATTGATAGTCAAACCCGAAAAATGCTTATATACTTAAGAAGTCTAGTTTTGAACAATTAAATAGGATTTGGGACTGATAGATTATTATTGTTTGAAGGTACAAGAGACTCTCCGGATCGTTCGACAAGTCGACCCAGTTCTTCTAGATCAGTTAAACCACGTGTGCCATTATTCACGCATTCAAAAACGGTAGTAGAGCGTGGTGAAACCAACAATCAGTAGATTTGCTATTTGAACCTATTGTCGAGGTGTGTTCCCTACTTATTACTGAACTGTTTTATTGGTTTTAATATGTGGTGCACCGAATTCATTGGTTATTGTTTTATTGATGCACCAATTTAATGTGACAATTTATGGAATATGGCTGCTATCTAATTTTTGTTTTGAAATGGTATATGATTACCATGTTTTTGGATTTATGGAATTTATGTCACGGTGCAATTGAATTTTGGAATTGAATTACGATGGAATAGCTCTGATCAAGCTAATTGGGCCTAATGTGACTCTTGAGGGCCCCAAGATGTTTCATTAGGTCGGCTTTCCTTTGCTGTGTGCTTTGGGTAAGCTATATGGACTTATTGACTTGGGCTTAAGGATACAAGCTTCAGAGCCTATCCTTAAGTCGGCTTTCTTTTTGCTATGTGCATAAAGTAAGCTATATGGAAAATAATTTTGAGAACTACTGATGGTGTACCAGAAAGGGTTTAAACTATATTTTCAAAAGTTAAACTCTTTTACGAATTATGAGATTACTGGACTATGATTTGTACCTATTGACATTTTGGAAATGTTGGGACACATTGAGCCTAGCTCACATTTTGAAAATGTTTTCCCCCTTTTAGATACTGTTGGTTAGATACCTCGATTCGAGCACTTGGAGGATCAACATATCTCTTGAAGTAAATCAGATTGCAATGTTTTTATCTTGCAAGTTGACTTTATTTTGGTGACATGGACCTTATTTTAAATATCAGATTTTATAATGACTCTTTGCTAGTACTGCTCGGTTTATATGATTTTGAATTTGAAGACAATTTTAAATTAAATTATTATTGGTACTATATTTACGAGTTGGATTTTGATAGTATAATTTGGTTATATTTCATGTTATTTATAAGTGATTTTATTGATAGAATAATGATTTCGGAAAATGTCTTTAATAATCATAATGTGATCCACTAGACTTAGTCGAAACGCATAGGCCGGGTCTAGGGGGTTACATTTATTGGTATTAGAGCTTTTGGTTTTTAACCCTCGGACTGTGTATGAGTCCACATTGAAAATACGGTTTTGAAATATTTTACAAAACGAGTTACTAAGGCCATGTCACAAAGTTATTAAGATTTTAACTATGTTTGAGACTCCAAGTGCTTATCTAACCATAAGTTTTATATTCTGTAGTAAACTTGAGATCCATCAAAATGAGTGCTAGACGTGGTCGTCGAACTAACCGTGGATGAGGTCGAGTGGCTAGATTCACAGATCCGATCGATGAGATATGGGTAGATCCCCCACCTCCGATAGGTGATCATACTCCTACGACCCCAACGGATCTGCCTCCTGCCGCTGGTATTGGCATGACTACACCGATAATAGGAGCGACCGATATTGAGTCAGAGTCTACGGAGTTGCTTTGGATGAGAATTTTGGTAGACAATTTCTGCAGTTAATACAGGGAGCAGTCAGCTACTGGTGTTGTATCTGAGGTTCCTATTTCGCAGACTTTGATTGCCAATAGAGTTAGAACTTTTGGGGGACAGATAGGTGGAGCTCCTACTGAAGCTGAGGATTGGCTCCAGGATACAGAGAGACGCATGGATCAGTTGGGTTTGGACTCAACTAAGAGATATCAGGGTGCTGTGGCGATGTTATATGGCAATGCCTACACTTGGTGGGAGTCAGTGACCAGTAGTGTTCCTACCGATCGTTTGACCTGGAATTTCTTTAAGGATCGCTTTCGGAGCCGTTTTCTGGGAGAGCGCTACTTAGCTCAGAGACGACAACAATTTCAAGACCTGGTTCAGGGAGACATGACTGTTTCTGAATATGAGATCGAGTTCCTGAAGTTGCTGAAGTATGGATTCAGTATGGTACCTACGGAGAGAGATCGATGTCGTAAATTTGCCATTGGACTCAGATACGAGCTGTGTAGGCAAGTTGTAACCCTCAGGATGAGATTTGATGTGATGGTGGGCAGAGCCAAAGATGCGGAAGAGGTGGAGGTTTTAGCTTCTGGTAGAGCGTGTTGATCAAGATCGATCTAAGAAATTTCAGGCCCGATGGAGTCATCAGCACAGTCCGGGAAGAGGAATTGTACTTCAGCCCCTCAGAGAAGCAATACACATTTCAGGTCTGCAGCATCCTCACCTTTAGCTGTCAGTCGAGGCAGTTCCTCGTCGTATAATGGGCCCCTTTGTGAGTATTGTGGTAAACAGCACTCAGGAGAGTGTCGTAAGAAGATGGGTCTTTGCTATCAGTGGATCTAGTGGTCATTACGGAGGGATTGTCCTCAGTTAGTTTCGTTTGAGCAGACCATACCCAAACTCCTGTGCGTTCGCAGATACAGTACAGACCCCAATTAGAGATCATAATCAAGGAAAGACTCGAGATCAGCGTCCAGGATAGACAGTAGCCCGACCTCAGCAAAGAGGGCCAACAGCTTCTGAGGCTAGACAGCCAGCTTTAGTTTATGCAACTAGACGTCGTGATGACAGAGACGAGCCTGAGGTTATTGCAGGTATATTTACTATTTATTCTACCCCATACTTTGCATTATTGGACAATGGCTCCTCTCACTCCTATGTATCGAGCTCAGTATCTCGAAACCTTTAGATTCCGATCGAGAACACTGAAAATACTGTTACAGTTACAAGCCCAGTAGGACAAGCGGTATTAGTGAATAAAGTATTTCGGCGTTGTCCTCTCGAGGTTCAGGGAGAAATTTTTATCGCTGATCTTATGGAACTTCCTTTAGGGGAGTTCGATCTAATTCTTGGAATGGATTGGTTGAATAAACACAAGGTAAAGCTGGATTGCGAATACAAGCGGGCTACTCTGAAGACTTCAGATGGTCGGACTGTTGTGTTAATTGGTGAACGGCGTGGTTATCTCTCCAATATAGTTTTAGTGATGGAAATTGATCATATGATCCGGAAGGGATATGAGACCTTCATTGCTTGTATTTTGAACAACAAAGGTGCATTGTCCACGATCGAGGAGATTCGTATAGTTAGCGAGTTTCCTGATGTTTTTCCAGAGGAGTTGCCTGGGTTACCTCCTGATAGAGAGGTAGAGTTCGAGATCGAGAATTATCCGGGATCTTCATCTATTTCTATGGCACCTTATCGTATGGCTCCAAAGGAACTTAAGGAGTTGAAAGTCTAATTGCAAGAATTATTCGATCGAGGATTTATCCGACATAGTACTTCACCATGGGGAGCTCCAGTTCTATTCGTGAAAAAGAAGGATGGGTCGCTAAGATTATGTATTAACTATCGGAAATTGAACAAGATGACGGTCAAGAATAAATACCCATTACCCAGGATTGATACTTATTTGATCAATTGCGAGGGCTACTTTCCTAAGATTGATCTTCGTTCGGGGTATTATCAATTGAAAGTTAAAGGATCTGATGTTGCAAAAACGGCCATTCGCACTAGATATGGTCTTATGAATTTTTAGTGATGCCTTTTGGTTTGACGAACGCTCCTGTAGCTTTTATGGATTTGAGAATCGGGTGTCCGACCATATTTGGATCAATTTGTGGTGGTCTTCATTGACGATATTCTGATCTATTCGTACTGAGGTAGAGCATGACGAGCATTTGAAGATCGTTCTGCGGACTTTGAGAGAGCATCGTCTATATGCCAAACTAAGCAAGTGTGAGTTTTGGCTTCAAGAAGTGTCATTTCTGGGGCATATTATTTCTACGAGGTTTCAGGTTGATCCCAGCAAGATAGAGGCTATTATGAATTGGAACGACCTAAAACGTATTGAAATCCGTAGTTTCTTGGGCTTGGCTGGTTATTATACGTTTTGTGAGGGCTTCTTGATCATTGCTTCTCCTTTGACAAAGTTGTTAAGGAAGAATGTGCTGTTTGACTGGGGCGGCACAACAGGAGCTTTGAGAAATTAAAGGCGGTTTGACTCAAGCACGGTGTTGATTCACCAGAGTCCGGAAAGGATTTTTAAGGTGGTGGCTTATGCATCCCGTCAGCTGCGGCATGAGAGTACTATCCTACTCACGATTTAGAGTTGGCAGCAGTAATTTACCTTGAAGATTGGAGACACTTTATGGAGAGAAGTGTTACATTTCACGGATCATAAGAGCTTAAAGTATCTTCTGACCCAGAAGGAACTTAATTTGAGATAGCGTCGCTGGTTAGAGCTTCTAAAGGATTATGATTGCGTGATTGATTACCACCCTGGTAAAGTTAACATTGTAGCAGATGCTTTGAGTCAAAAGACGGTATCGGAGTTGAGGTCTTTAGTGGCCAAGATGAATTTATATAATGATGGCATTTTGTTAGCAGAATTGCAAGTTAAGCCGACCTTGGTTGATGAGATCAAAGCTAAGCAGCCCCTTGATAGCTCATTGCTTTCCATCTTTGAGCAAGTAGAGCAGGGGAAAAACTCAGATTACGCAATTGATCAGGATGAAGTTTTATGCTTTAAATGTAGATATTGTGTGCCTGATGATGCTGAGTTGAGGCAGACTATCCTTACTGAGGCTCATAGTAGTCCATATGCTATGCACCCGGAGGAGATAAGATGTACCGGAATTTGAGAGAGGGTATTATTGGATTGGTATGAAGAAAGACATATCTGACTTTGTGGCTAGGTGTTTGACTTGTCAGCAAGTTAAGGCAGAACATCACATCCATCAGGTTTGTTACAGCTATCAAGATTCCTGAATGGAGAGGGAGCGTATTACTATGGATTTTGTTACTGGCTTGCCTATGACTCCTTCGAAAAAAGATTCAGTTTGGGTGATTGTTGACAGACTTACAAGTCAGCTCACTTCATTCCTGTGCGAGTAATTATACTTTGGATAAGCTGGCAAGATTGTATTTCAGAGATTGTCAGATTGCATGGTGTTCCATTGTCTATTATTTGATCGAGATCCGAGATTTACTTCGAGATTTTGGAAGGCGTTACATACGGCTTGGGAACAAGATTGGATTATAGTACATCCTTTCATCCACAAACTTATGGTCAATCTGAGAGAGTAATTCAGTTTCTGGAGGATATGTTGCGGGGTTGCGTAATCGATTTTCATGGTAGTTGGGAGAACTTTTTGCCGTTGGTTGAATTTGCTTACAATAACAGTTATCAGACCAGCATTCGTATGGCACCTTATGAAGCGCTCTATGGGCGTAAATGTCGCACTCCGATCTGTTGGACTGAGTTGCGTGATAGGAAAACATTGGGACCTGAGTTAGTGCGAGAGACGGAGGACACAGTCAGATTAATCCGTGACCGTCTGAAAGAGGCATTTGATAGGCAGAAATCTTATGCAGATCAAAGAAGGAAGGATATATAGTTTGAAGTTGGATATCGGGTATTTTTGAAAGTTTCACCCTGGAAGAAAGTATTGAGATTCGGGCGTAAGGGTAAATTGAGTCCAAGATTTATTGGACCATTTCGTATCTTGAAGAGGGTAGGACCTGTTGCATAGCTTGAGTTGCCTTCTGAGCTAAGTCGTATTCATGATGTCTTTCATGTATCAATGTTGAGGAGATACCGTCCAGATCCAGGTCACATTATTCAGGTTGAAGAAGTAGAGCTGAGACCTGATTTGTCATATGAAGAGGAGCCCATTCAGATCTTAGAGAGAGATGAATGAGTTCTTTAGAATAGACGAATTCCAATGGTCAAAGTTCAGTGGAGTAATCGAGGCCCCTCAGAAGCTACTTGGGAGACATTGGAGTCAATGGAGGCTCGTTTCCTCAACTATTCTCATAAGGTAAATTTCGAGGACGAAATTTTTGTAGAGGGGGAGAATTGTAACAACCCGATTTTCAAAATAATATTTAATTGAAATTGGAGGGTTAATGTGAAAATTTGCAAAAATATTGGGACTGAATTGAAAGATTTTAAAACTTGGAGCTTGTTTTAAAGTTAAAGAAATTCAGGGACCAAGCCCTGAATTTAACCTGGAGTGTCGGCAGGCAATTGTATATGCGTGATTTCTGTTTTGAAAAATAGAAATCAATTTCACAAATCCTTCCTCACACACAATTCCAAACTCGATTCCGACGCCGTCCGAATTCCGATCGTTGTTTTGAAACCACCGTTGTGTTCATCATCGAGCGAGGAACAAACCCTTCAAATTAATTGAAGCGAAACGCGGCCAAACATCGGGAATTTCCAGTCAAAGTAGCGATGGTTTTGTTAGCTCTATCACCGAGAAAATCTTAAATTCACCGCTGATCGTTGCTCCGTTTACGACACCTCCCGCACCATCGTGTTCATTGTGCCGTTCCGAGTTCACCAGTGTCAACCTTGTCCACCGTAGACGGCAGCGCATGAGGAGGTGGTGTAGTCAAAGATTCGGCCGATTTGAAATCGAGCTCTCCGCCGTTCAAAAATTTGAACCGATCGTTGTAAGTATCTCGAAATCGCTCAAAATAATTTTTAGAAATTTTTCTGGGATTTTTAGGACCCCGGAGGACGCCTCACGCACCACACGCGCCGCCGCAGGGCGAGTGGCTGCTGGAAACCGGTTTAACCGGTTTTCAACCGGTTTTACCGGTTTCAACTGGTTCGAATTGGTTTGACCGGTCTGAACCGGTTTGATCGGTCTGACCCGACCCGACCGTTGACCCAACATGACCTGACCCGACCGTTGACCCGACCCGACCCGACCCGACCATTGACCGTTGACCGTTGACTTTCTTTGACCAAAGCTTAAAATGGCTTTGACCGAGCATTAAACGACCGTTAATCTTTTCCGAGTATACCTATCCTGATAGTTTTCGACGTGCCAAATCCGTTTTCGCTGTCCGTTTTGTCAAATTCGAACCCGAAGGACTCCAAATCGACGGTCAAAGTAGTTGACTTTGACTTTGACCAAGAATTTGAATTTTTAAAAAGTCATACTTTATGTTTTTCGACGTCCTGGTCCGATTCCGCAATTCGTTTGGTCAAATTCAGACTCAAAAACCCAAATTGGTAGTCAAACCCGAAAAAGACGTGCCAAATCCGTTTTCGCTGTCCGTTTTGTCAAATTCGAACCCGAAGGACTCCAAATCGACGGTCAAAGTAGTTGACTTTGACTTTGACCAAGAATTTGAATTTTTAAAAAGTCATACTTTATGTTTTTCGACGTCCTGAGTCCGATTCCGCAATTCGTTTGGTCAAATTCAGACTCAAAATACCCCAAATTGGTAGTCAAACCCGAAAAATGCTTATATACTTAAGAAGTCTAGTTTTGAACAATTAAATAGGATTTGGGACTGATAGATTATTATTGTTTGAAGGTACAAGAGACTCTCCGGATCGTTCGACAAGTCGACCCAGTTCTTCTAGATCAGTTAAACCACGTGTGCCATTATTCACGCATTCAAAAACGGTAGTAGAGCGTGGTGAAACCAGCAATCAGTAGATTTGCTATTTGAACCTATTGTCGAGGTGTGTTCCCTACTTATTACTGAACTGTTTTATTGGTTTTAATATGTGGTACACCGAATTCATTGGTTATTGTTTTATTGATGCACCAATTTAATGTGACAATTTATGGAATATGGCTGCTATCTAATTTTTGTTTTGAAATGGTATATGATTACCATGTTTTTGGATTTACGGAATTTATGTCACGGTGCAATTGAATTTTGGAATTGAATTACGATGGAATAGCTCTGATCAAGCTAACTGGGCCTAATGTGACTCTTGAGGGCTCCAAGATGTTTCATTAGGTCGGCTTTCCTTTGCTGTGTGCTTTGGGTAAGCTATATGGACTTATTGACTTGGGCTTAAGGATACAAGCTTCAGAGCCTATCCTTAAGTCGGCTTTCTTTTTGCTATGTGCATAAAGTAAGCTATATGGAAAATAATTTTGAGAACTACTGATGGTGTACCAGAAAAGGGTTTAAACTATGATTTTCAAAAGTTAAACTCTTTTACGAATTTGTGAGATTACTGGACTATGATTTGTACCTATTGACATTTTATGGAAATATTGGGACACAATGAGCCTAGCTCACCTTTTGAAAATGTTTTTCCTCTTTCAGATACTGTTGGTTAGATACCTCGGTTCGAGCACTTGGAGGATCAACATATCTCTTGAAGTAAATCAGATTGTAATGTTTTTATCTTGCAAGTTGACTTTATTTTGGTGACATGGACCATATTTTAAATATCGGATTTTATAATGATGACTCTTTTGCTAGTACTACTCGGTTTATTGTGATTTTGAATTTGAAGACAAATTTTAAATTAAATTATTATTTATTGGTACTATATTTACGAGTTGGATTTTGATAGTATAATTTGGTTATAATTTCATGTTATTTATAATGTGATTTTATATTGATAGAATAACGATTTCGGAAAATGTCTTTAATAATCATAATGTGATCCACTATACTTAGTTGAAACGCATAGGTCGGGTCTAGGGGGTTACAATTCACACATATCATTAACACATGCAACAATCAATAACACACATGTAACATATCAAACATATTAATGAATTCATGCATTTTACTGTAGGAAATAGACTTATCACAAGTCTTATTTCTATTAAATATAATACACTATCCAATATGCACTCACCTTGGCCTTACTAAGTTCCAATCCCATTTTATGATTCCTTTCTTTCGATCGAATCTTAACTTGATAGTCGTCCCGAAACTTGTTTGTGCTCGATATCTATATAATCATACATTGATACATATCAGTATCTAATTGATATATTCCAATCTATCATTTCTTAGACTAAAAGAAAGGTTTAATTCTATTTTCCCTTGAAGTGCATCGGTACATTCTATAGTGTATCGATGCATCTTCAATGTGTATCGATGCACTCTCAAATAAATGAACATCGAATGCAATTAGTGCATTGATGCACCCCTTTAAAATTGAAACATCGAAGGTGATTTGTATACCGATGCATGGGTAGTGCATCGATGCACATGTTAAGGGACGCATCGATGCAAACAACCCAAAAATTCCATTTTACCCCGAAAATTCTTACTTTGTCCTCAAATTATACTTATTAACCCCTCCTTATGCCTTAAAACTCATCTATACATATGTAAACCTTCTTATAACACTATAACACTTCACTATCCCTCATAATTCACCATAATTCTTGAATCAAAGAATTTCATCAAATTTTCCATGTGTTCTTAATTCAATTCTATCACCTCTAACTTCTTAATTAACCATTTGACTTAAAAACTCTTTTAACTTAATCCCTTATAACTTGTTAATTTTGGAGTTTTAGGTCACCATAAATCTTCCCTTACTCTTTCTTATCACTCAAGAATCAAAAGAAACCATAAGATTGAAGAAACAAGAAAATTAAATCCAACTCACCTTATACATGAAGACACAGGTAGAAGAAGAAATTGAACCCCATCTCTTCAGAATTTTCTTTCCCATTTACACGTGGTTATCTCTTTTATAAAGAGATAATAAAAAAATTTCTTTGCAAAGACCAATTTACCCTTACTTCCTTACATATTTACCAAAAAAATCCTCAAAATATTCCTAATTAAGTCTCTGAACTTTCAGATCTTTCGAAATTAGATTTTAAATTTTCAAAACTTACATTTTAGTCACTTTCTCTAGTTTTAGGATGTTACAATTTTACTCTTCAACGATTTCTTGAACATTTAACAATGCCTCATTAAATATCAAGTTGGGATCATTCTCTTCAACTTATACAATAAACTCTTTTATCATATTATTTTCCTTGATATGCGTAACCATCATGCTCATTAACTTGGAGATTTGCCCCATTGATTTATCTTGGAACCTCTTCAATTGATCGCTCATTTCTCATTGATTTCTAGCCAAATATTCTTGAAGTCTCTCTATTTTATTGATGCACAATATTATCTTGTAACAACCAAAAAATTTGTTAGTGACCAAATTTTGAAAGTTTAAGGCTAAAGTATAAAGTTTAGAAAAGTATAAGGACCAAAATGGTAATTTAAAAAAGTTTAGGGACACAAAGGTTAGGTGTTTTGACCCCGTAAATGAATATTTTACCCCGAAAATGATGTTCTAGTGGGAATCAAATTTCTGATCCGGAATTTATGTTAAAAACTAAAAAGTGTTAAAGTGTGATAAATTTCGATAATCAAATTGAATGATAATAAATTAAGATTGGAAATATTATTTCCACATTTTAAAATGATTAAAAATAATATGGATCATTGTATTTGAGAATTTATTTCCATGTTCAATTTGGATCGTTGGATGAAATGGAAAGATTAAAATTTTTGGAAATTTGCATGAATAAAGTTGTCAAGGGTAAAATATTTTGTTCATCTTTGACTTTGGAAGATGATAAGAAACATATGGCTCGGTATGGATGTAATTATCAAGTTTCATTAGTGGTAAAATTGTTATTTCCTATTAAATGAATTTTAAATTCTTTTAAGCTTAATAAATGGAAAATGTACATGAAATTAACTAAAAATTTCATGACAAATTCATATTCAAAATCAGCCATGGATTAGAGCTTCACAAGGTATGGAGAAAAAAAAATACAATTTTCATTTTCAAGCAATTTCATTTTGCATTTGGATTAAGACGTGAAATAGAAAAGTGTTATATTCGAATAGTTCTATCATTTAGTACCATTATTGCATGCTAATCTTGCTTGAATTTTATGTTCACAAATTTTAGGGTTTATGTTCATGTTATGGTTTTATGAATTTAGATGTCATTGGTATTGTAGAATCATTTCCAAGCTTGATTGATGATTAAAACCACATAGAAATGCTTGTATTAGTTTCGACCTAAACCATAAGTTTGGGAAAAATTGTGATTTAATAAAATTAATTTAGGAGTTTGATTGTAGAAGCTTTGAAATATTGTTTAGATGTGGAATTCATGCTTGAATCAAGTGAAAATCCTAAAATCCTAAGTCTTATAATTTTCGATCCTAAGGAAATAAATAGGGAAAAATATGGATAAAAATCCCTAAGTTTAGAAATGATGTTTGTAAGGTTCTACAAGCTTTACAAATTTGTTTGGGCCAATTTTTAATTTCATGAAAGTTAGAGGACCGATTCAATAATTATGAAAAATTATGGGATCATCATGTAATTTTTTAATAGTTATTGTACTATGCTGGAAATTAATGTTAGAGTGTTGAAATTGATGTTAGAATGTGAAATTGATCCATTTTGAAAGTTGGTAAAAGTTAAGGATTACATTACAAATATAGAAAAGTTAGGAGCTTAAGTGAAAATGTTATGTGGAGTTTGGATACAAAAGAACTTGAAAAGTCAAATAGAGGCGCTGAGGTCGACCTTTATGTTGTGACATGGAATTTGTATCGAATGAGCGTCAGAATGTTTGTTAGGATTTATTTCCTAATTTGTTCCTATGTTAATAAGGTTCTAACATGTGGTTTGAATTTTATATGTCTTGTAAATGATGCTCATTTAGATTGGGTGCTTGAAATAAAGATCAAAAAATATTAAATCTAATGAGAATCTTAATGATGGCATGTGAATTTCTAAGGAAGGTTGAAAGCTAAAGACATCATGTGAGTGCATATTTAATTTTTATTTATGTTATCGAGCAAACATTGGCTTGTGGTGAGCCAACGCAGAGTTACTATGGTAAGAAGTGACTCCTAATGTTATGTGACTTTGTGATTTATGCATATATTGTATTTGGTGAGCTAAAAGAATTAGTGAATAAGCTGAAAATACAAATTGGTGAAATCTGCCTAGAAATTTATGTTATGGACAATAAGTTAAGAAAATCACCATAGATTCTACAGAAATGATAGAGGATGATTTTTATACCATTTTATTCTTATGTAAGTCTAGTTTTGTTTAAAACAAATGACTACTGATTTTGAGAAGTGTACAAAAATATATGAATTTTTAATCAAGGATAGGTCAAAAAACAGGGCATCATATTATGTTCAAAACATCTTATGTAAGTCAACTTTGAAAATTTACTATAAATTGTACAAATTAAAATAGAAGAATTGTCTTTTATGGTTAGATTTGTATTTGAGTGTATTTTCCAGTGGTATTAATGAAATAATTTTTAAGTGAGTATATTAATACATAATAATATTTCTTTAAAGGTAGTGCAAACTTCCATGATAGGAAATTGTGTTAAAAATTTTGGAATAGAACTAAATGGAAAGTAAAGGATCAAGTTAAAACTTAGAGAGACTTATATTTTGACTTGTATATAAAGTGTCAAAGTAAGTTCAATGCATGCATGACATTATACATGGATGTTTTATACATCATCGAGTAGGAGTTGCGATAAGTCTACCTTATTTATATTGGCATGATATTTATGTCATTTATCAGATATTTAACATATTCTAAATATGTCTAGGGTTTAATATAAAATGAATTAATTATTTGTTATTATATATACGATGTTTATCATGAATACATATGATGTTTATTAAGAATAATATTTTGGGTATAGATAGTGGACAAAAATGCAAATTTTAAAAGTTTAGCGACCAAAGTATAAACTTTGGAAAAGTTCAAAGACCAAAATGGTAAATTTAAAAAGTTACATTTTGGTATCATAAATAAATATTTATATCAAGAATAACGTTTATATGAGAATCAGAATAAGAATTTTAATACGGGTTTTATATTAAAAGTTATAAAGCAATGAAGTTGAGGAGAAATCTAGTAAATCGGATCGAATAGAAAATTCAGGAAAATATGAAGGATGATAATTTAGACCTAAAAATATTATTTCCACATTTTAAAATGTTGGAAAATAATATAAATCTTTCAATTTTAGGATTTAATTCCATGTTTAACATGGACCGTTGGATTAAAGTGACAATATTGTAATTTTGGAAAAAGGCAAGGGCAAATCGGCAAAGTAAGATATTGTTTTTTCATGTTTGACTTTAATAAGATGATAAGGTTGAGGTTTCTTGGTTGGATGGTAAATTTGAAGTTTCATTAAGAGTAAACTGGTCTTTTCTCAATATAATGAATTTAATATTCATTAAAGTTAAATTAAAGATAAATTAGCATTAAATTATCTAAAATTCATGCCAATTTGATATCATATTCTCCAAGTTTTCCGTGAGCTTACAAAGGTAAGAGAAAAAAATTTTCTTCCATTTTTGAGCTATTTTATTTGGATTTCAAGTTATGCCATGAAATAGAAAAATGATATATTTGAAAAACGCTATCTTTTGGTACCAATTATGCTTGCTCAACTAGCTTGATTTCAAAATTCCCAAAATATTATGGTTTGTTTTCACACTAGGGTTCATGAAATTGATGATGAATCTTGATGTTTTAGAGGTTGTAGATTCATTTTCAAGCTTGATTTATGATTAAAACATGTTCAAACTTCCTAGAAATGATTCTAGAATTTTCTGGCAAAAGAGGAAATTGTAGAACTTTGTGTTTTGATAAGAGTTGATTAGGGAATTTATTATAGATATGTTGTAAAGTTGTTTGGAAGTTGATTTCATGCTTGAATATAATCAAAATAGAGCAAAATCATGAAAACCTAGTTTTAAAGGTTAAAGCATTCGACCATGGTATATTTGAGTGAGAAAAATTATGGAAAAAATATTTAAGGTCTGGAAATGTTGTAGGAAGTATGTTACAAGCCCTAGAGAAATTTGGGGACCATTATGTAATTTTTGAAAAGTTGGGGGACCAATTTGTTAATTTTGGAAAAGTAGTGAATGGTTGTGAATTTGTTAATATTTGTTGTAAAATACTGGAAATTACTGTTTGAGAGCTGAAATTGAAGTTAGATTGTGAAATTAAGTCATTTTGGAAAGTTGGTAAAGTTTAAGTACAAAATAGTGAATATTGAGAAAGTTAATGGTTTAAATGGTAATTTTGGTATTGTTGAGATAATGGGATGTAAGTTTAATGCTAGAAAATTATTGGGCTGATTTGGGCTTTAATTGAAGAGTTTATGACAAGGGCCCATTATGAATAAAAAGAGAAAGTTAGGATGAATTTTTATAGAATTAAAAAATAATAGTACTTTTGAGTATTGTTATTTTGTATAAATGTTAGTGAGTATACTAACATCGTATTTTATATTGTATATGAGAATATGGATGCTTGTGTAGATCGTAATCAAACTCGTGATACAAGCAAGCAAAAAGGCAAGGACAAAGTTCAATAATACTAAGACTGCAGTAAAGCGTAATAATAGTAAGGCATACCATGTGAGAGCATTTATTATGTACTTATATGATATGAGGACGACTTGCGATGAGTTAACCTCAATTTTTTTATAAAAGCATGTTTTACCGTATTTTGAAATATTTTCATAAAGTTTATGAAACTGATTTTTTGACTGATTTTAGGGTATGAACTGCCCTAAAACGAATGGATGTGTTTCATACAAATTATTAATTATTGATGGTTTGTAATAAATGCTTAACCTGAGATTTGGATTTTAAAGTCTATTATATGTACATGGAGAGTTATAGGTGCAATAATAATACCATAAATAATATGGTATTGTAGCAGTACTCTGTGTACTTTAGCACTATGTATGTAATTGACATACTTTGTGTGAGATGGATATATATCGATTTTAGAAAATGCATTATTGCATTTTCTTAAGAGTACTTTGTGTACTTAGAGTAGTACTTTGTGTGCAATGATGGTAGCATTACGGGATTACTATTTCGAAATTGGTTAGTTTCATGTTATGGTGTACCTTGCTTTCTCGTTTTTCATACATTGGGTTGTGAATGGATGTTTTGGGAGTTCACTTATTTATAAGTATGTTAGGCATACAAAATACTATTTAGCAAGTTATTTGATGAAAACTTGGCTTATCAAGTCAGTTTTTATGCTTTTACGTATTTTATACGATAAATTATATTTTGATATTATAATGGTTTACTTATGTTTTTGAAATGCCTTACTTACTTTATTATGCCTCACTAAGTGAAAACTTAGCATGTGATGGCTTCACGCGTTTGTAATAGCATACAAGAGGAGTAAGGAGATCAATTGACTTCGTAAATCAAAGGTTGCCTCATCAATAACTGTATGACATCTATGTCTACTTTTAATATTACTAGATGACATGTAATAGATTTATGATAATGCTCTGGAATGTAACTTGATTTATGATGTTGTACTATTTTCTATGTTAGAACTTTAAGGTTATTTTGCATACTATTAGTCAAGGAATGCTTTTATTATTATTATATTAAAATAATTTATTTATAAAAATAAAATATTACTGGTTTTCAAATAAAAAAATGTTTTAAAAGTCATGTGACATCTGTGACTCGTGTACGGGGTCGTATATGAGAAATGGGTGTTACAAGTGTGAACTGCCCAAATGCTAAAGTATAAGGATCTATATTGCCATGGATAGAATAATATAGCCTATATTCCCAAATAAGTTATAAAAGGACAGGGTATAGTTGGCTTTTGTCCGCGAATTGTGACTACTAAATATGGCTGCAAAAGTATGTGCAAGTATACATAATCGAACAAGTAATATAGTGATGAGTGAGTATCGTATCCACAGGGATTGAAGGAAATTTATAAGCTCAATCACAACAATTTACTATTTCACCTAAGTATAGTTAGTGATGGTATCTACAATTGAGAATGATGTGGCAAGATGAAATGGATATTGGTGGGAATAGAATGATGGTGTAATGTAATATGGTAGCAAATGGATATATCGTCACAAAATGGATGGAAATTTCTTGGAAAAATCAATTTGAGTGTAGTTGAATCAATTGAAAATGCAAAGGCAAAACTAATGTAAAAACTGGATTTGAATATAATGACTTTAGACTCCTCACACAACAAGCTACTACGAGAATGAATGATAGGAGTCACTTAGGAAACTTAAGTCTACTTATCAGGATGGTCTTACTTCTATGCCTTATTATGGGCAGTAGGGATAAGCTTGTGCTTCATGAAATGATTCCATAACTTAGCCTTCAGTTGTAATCTATAGCGATCCACCGTTCGTCGGCTGACTTGTTGCCCATTCCACTTTGTGTTTGAAAAACATAGGTCTTCCAATATGCCATGGTAAGTCTCATTACCTGCCACTTTTGCGAATATGGTGTGGTTATCAACAATATCCTGCAAGTTAAAATAATGATTGATAGTTGAAGAGGTAAAGTGAATAGAAATATCACGAACCACCACGATATGTTGATTTGGGTCAGTTAAGTTGGCATAAAACTCCTTCACCAGGTAGGCATTCACGTTCCCCGGATGCTTGGAAAAGTTTTGCCACTGGTGTCGGTGAATGATGTCCATTACATCACTGTCGAGGTTAGCATCTTTAGCATCAGAGAAAAACGAAGTCTAACTAAAAGAAAACTTGACAGTTTTTTATCCCTTGAAATCGTTCTTGCGCCACTTTATCGACGAAACGCGATGGAGATGATGGAGCCATGCTTTAGGGACGTGAGCGCACCATGGTTTGGTTGACAAAATAAAGACAATAAGAAAAGCTTGAAGCTTTCTGGCTATGGCGTTCGGTTTTAAGGAGGGAAGAAGAAAAAACTAAGAAGATTAAGTGAGAGAGTAAAAAGATAGAAATAAGGTCAAATGAAAAGAAGGTTATTTAAATGGTGAATGAGGGGTTGGTTGGGGAAAAAGAAAAAAATAACAAATGAAAAAGTGAACCCTAATAACCCTAAAAAAATTTAAAAATTAAAAAGGTAAAAAAGTTTTCCCTCCTATTTTATCTTGTTGTCGCCCACTCCTCTTTTTTTAGTCGTAAGATCCTCACATGGCTGCTGCGTGGGCCCTAAAAAATGAAAACAATATAAAATACGTAGCCAAAAAGAAACAAAATATAATATAACAGTATTATAAAACAAAATAAACATTTATCAATACACAGGAGTAAATCTTAAATGTAATGGCATCTTCAAAATGCTTAGTCCATTCCGACATCGTGCAAGAAGAGTGTTGATTTCTTATGTGAGGGAGGAGTTCCTTGATATGCCTTCAGACGATGGTCGTTAACTTTGAAAATGAATCAATCATCTATATTCTTGATATTAACAACACCATGAGGGTACACACAGTGTACTTCAAAAGGTCTGGACTATCGTGACTTCAGTTTGCCGGGAAAGAGCTTCAACCTCAAGTTGAAAAGGAGCATCTATTGGCCAATATGAAAATGCCTTGGCAAAAGCATTTTATCATGCCGCTTCTTGGTTTTTTTTTTCTTTATAAAGCTTGGCATTTTCATATGCTTGTTCTTGAAATTCTTCTATTTCATTTAGATCAAGTAAACCTTGCTCTCCAGCTAGTTGTAAGACATAGTTCAGCTTATTGATAGCCCAATATGCCTTATGCTCTAATTCCACATATAGGTGGCATCCTTTCCCATATACCATCTTAAAATGTGACATTCCCAAAGGTGTTTTGAATGCCATCTGAAAAGCCCATAGTGCTTCGTCTAGCTTCGGGGACCATTCATTCCTTATAGGATTCACCACCTTCTATAGGATTTACTTAATCTCCCGTTTGGACACCTCATCTTGCCTATTGGTTTATGGGTGATATGCCACAGAAATTTTATGTCGTACTCCATATTTTTTTAATGCCTTGGTGATTAGCTTGTTATCGAAATGAGTGCCCTCGTCACTGATGATGGATCTAGGTGCTCCAAATTGGGTGAAGATGTTATTGTGAAAGAACTTGATAACGATTTTAGAGTCATTCCTCGGTGTGGTAATAGCTTCAACCCACTTATATACGTAATCCACAACAAGAAAATATATAAATCTCCAAAAGAAGATGGGAACGATCCGATGAAGTTAATGCCTCACACATCAAAGGGCTCGATCTCCAGAATGTTTTGTAATGGCATTTCATGTCGTTTGGAAATGTTACCAGTGCGCTGACATCTATCATATACTTTGTAAAACTAATGAGCATCCTTGAATAGTGACAGCCAATAAAAGCCTGATTGGAGGACATGTGTGGCAATGGTGTATAATGTCTATATGATCCTTTTCAGGTACACATTGTCGAATTATTTGATCGGCACATTATTTGAATAAATATTGCTCATCCCATAAGTAGAACTTGGATTTATGCTTGAACTTTTTTCTACCATGGATGTTCAATTCATAAGGTAAAATACCACTAACAAGAAAATTGACTATGTCAGCGTACCACAAAATTATCGTGGCATATAAAATTTTCTCATCAGGAAATGCTTCTTGAATATCTAAAATGTCATGGCATTTATAATTGTTCTCTAGCCTAGATAAATGATCTGTAACTTGGTTTTTTGTACCTTTTCTATCTATCACCTCTAAGTCAAATTATATCAGTAGTAATATGCTCCTAATGAGTCTAGGCTTGACATCTATTTTGTTCATTAAGTATTTTATATCTGAGTGATCAGTGAGAACAATGATTTTGGTGCCTATCAAGTATGACCTAAACTTGTCAAACAAAAATACCATGTCAAGTAATTCCTTCTCAGTGGTAGTATAATTCAGTTGTGCTTCATTCACGGTACGACTAGCATAATATATAACATGGAAAATTTTACCTCTATGTTGCCCAAGCACAACTCCCACGACAAAATCTCTTGCATCACACATCAACTCGAATGGTGACATCCAATCTGGGGGAACCACAATGGGTGCAAATATAAGTCTTTGTTTTAGCTCGGTGAATACACCATCGCAATTTTTATCGAACACAAAGGGCTGATTTTGTTGAAGCAATGTGCATAAGGGGCTTCAATATCTTGGAGAATTCCTTGATGAATCTTTTATAAAACCCATCATGTCCAAGGAAACTCCTAATGCCCTTGACAGAAGTTGGTGTGGGTAGCTTCTCGATCACCTAGATTTTGGCTTTGTCCACTTCAATATTCTTATGAAAGATCTTATGGCCTAACATAATGCCTTCGTTCACCATGAAATGACACGTTTCCCAATTCAACACGAGTACCTTTTCCAGATTATCGAGACATTTCTCAAAGTCATCTCTAGAAACAGAGAAGTCATCCATAAAAATTTCTAGAAAATCCTCAACCATGTCAGAAAAGATAGCTTACATGCAACGCTGAAAGGTTGTCGGGGCATTACAGAGTCCAAAAGGCATCCTCTGGAAAGCATAAGTGCCATAGGGACACGTGAACATAGTCTTCTCTTGGTCCTCTGGTGCGATGGCAATTTGATTATACCCTGAGTATCCATCTAAGAAGCAGTAATATGCCTTGCCAGCCAGTCGATCCAGCATTTGATCGATGAAAGGAAAAGGGAAGTAATCTTTCTTGGTGGCCTTGTTTAGTTTCCGGTAGTCCATGCATATCTTCTTCCCGGTGATAATGCATGTTGGTAACAACCATTGTCCTCACTTGTCATCGCGGTCGTGCCTTCTTTCTTTTCCATACATTGGACAAGACTCACCCAAGAACTATTAGAGATGGGGTAAATCACTTCAGCATAAAGTCATTTGATAATTTCTTTCATCGCGACTTTCTTCATGATTGGGTTTAATATTCTTTGTGGTTTTATGGATTTGTCATGATATTCTTCCAGTAGGATTTTGTGCATGTAAATGGTGAGACTTATCCCCTTCAGATCTACCATAGTCTACCCTAACGCTTTATTGTGCAGTGACAAAACACTTAGCAAACTACATTATGGGTTATGAGTAACGGTAAAGGAAATAATAACAGGTAAAGTTTCATTACTACCCAGATAAGCATATTTCAAATGATATGACAAATTTTTTAACTCTGGGGTAGGTGCATGTTGTAATGAGGGCTTAGGAGGAACAAACTCATCAAAATCAAGAGGTTCAAAATGTGCACCTGGGCTAGGTATCAGCTAGCTAGACTGCTGCTCCTTCAAAAAAAGTTATTGGGCTCCACAACACTTTCTTCTTTAATAAGCCTCTCATAATTTTCCACCTAAATAAAATTGTCATGGTAAAATTAATCAACTTCTCCTGTTATCAATGAATCTGCTTTGAAAACGCTCTGGAATTCTTCAGACTCATCCATGTACTTGAGAGTACGTAAAATATTAATAGTGACACATTGGTCGGCCACTCTCATGGTAAGATCACCTTTCTCACAATCAATAAGAATACGTCCAGTAGCTAGGAAGGGTCTCCCCAAGATTATGGGTGCCATGGCATCAACCTCGTAATTTAGTATAAGAAAGTCTACTGGAAACACAAATTTGTCCACCTTTACAATCACATCCTCGACTAGTCCCTCGGGATGATCATGGGAGCGGTCAGCTAGTTGCAAGATAACAGAGATGGGTCTTGCATTTCCTATTATAAGCTTCACGAAGATTGACTTAGGCATTAAGTTCACGCTTGATCCAAGGTCACATAGTGCCTTCCCAACATAATTTTCTCCTATCGAACATGGAATGATAAAGCTATCTGTATCTTGTCTTTTTTGTCACAACTTGCTTAAGGCAGAGAAATATGCATTTACCATGGAAACCATATCGTACTTCTCATTTTTTTTCTTGGTAACAATCTCCTTGAGAAATTTAGCATATGTCGGTATTTGTTCTATATCTTCAAGAAAAGGAACATTGATGTGAAGTTGGTCCAGAATGTCGACAAACTTCTTGAATTGATTATCATTATTATGTTTCTTCAGTGTTTGTGGGAAAGGAGGTGGAGGTCTGACTTTCTTTAATGAAGAGGTGGGAACATCATTTGCCGTGGCATTTGTGTTTTCTCCCTCAGTTGCTTTACTAGATGAACTCTCATACTTATCCTCTTCCACTTGCGTTTCTTTTGTCATTTCAGGCTCAGTTTGCACGGTTATAGGGGGTAATTCATTCTCCGGTCTTCCCTCAAACTTGTCTTGAACATTGCTTTGGGTGCCACTCCGTAGATTGAGTACACTGCATTGGTCTTTGCCATGAAGTTTTGTGACTTCAGTGTCATCCGACAAAGCTCTTTGGATATTTATGGAGGTCACATGGTCTTGTATCATGGTATTCGTGGTTGCTATAAACTCTTTAATTGTGGCCTCCAAATAACTTGTGTTGGATGAAGATGGCACTCCCTTATTAGAATTATACAATGTTATATTCATTTGAAAACCTTGGGAGTCATTGAAATTATGTTGTTGAACAGGATGACTAGCATTGATGGTTCCTTGATTTCCCCACGAGAAGTTTGGATGTTGATGTTATCCATGATTATATGTGTTGGAATAGGGGTTATTGTAGCCTCGATTATTGTTTTCTACATAGTTGATAGATTCCTGATTGGTCAGGCACTCACTCTCATGGTGATTTTCATTGGATAATAAACATGTTGAATTGGTTGCCTTCACTTCTTTCACCTCACTTGGTCTTTACAAATTCTTTAACATTGCAGCAAATTAGCCGGACAAAGAACCATTAGTGTCTAACTCAAATGCTCCATGTGATTTTCGCCCAATTCTGAGCCTTATGGATGGGAACCGATAATCATTGTTGGCAATCATGTCTAGAATGTCAAATACCTCTACAGGTGATTTATTGAGCAATGTCCATTTACCGAGCCATCTAGGATTATTCTCCTGGGCGTATTTACTCCATTATAGAACATTACCACTTAAGTCCAATCTTGAAAACCATGATTTGAATATTTGCAAAGCAATCCTTTATACATATCCTATCATTCGTACATTGTTTAGTCATCAGCTTAACGAAAAGAAGCGATGTCATTTCTCAGTTGGGTGTTCATGTTCGGTGGATTATACCGCAGCAAAAAAAACTTTTACACAAATCAATCCAAGACTTCATCGAACCCAATGGAATGCCACTCAATAAATCCCTTTCTCGGTCACACAAAGAATATGGAAATAACTTTAACTTTAATACATCTTCGTGCACTCCTTATTGATAGAAAGAATCGCACACCTCCAAGAAGTTACGAATATGTTGTCTGGCATCTTCATTTGGCATGCCTCCAAATTCCCTATGGAATTTAACATATTGAACATGACATGTTTGAACTCAAAATGGGCTGCCTAAATCTAGGGTGCCATAATTCCTAGATTTAAGTCGTCCAATATAAGATTTAAGTGATCACGAATGGTACAAGGTCTGGATTCATTCCCATTATTCAGAATTGCCTCGACATTCTGATCTTCCTCGTGACCAATACCTTTATTTCAAATTTGATACATGTTTACACGTTGAGCACATCTTCCTTGTTAAAACAACCTCTTAATCTCAGGTTCAATTGGTTCTAATGGCTCGTCAAAATGTCTTCTGGTCGTACACCAATAAAAACCTGAAAAGATAGGGTAAATAACAAGTAAAATTATAAAGAAATTGAAAAAGAAATAAAAATGCTATGACAAAACTAATTAACTTCCAGTTGCCCCTAGCAACGGTGCCAAAACCTTGTCAGCAAATTGTGACTACTAAATATGGTTGCAAAAATATGTGCAATTATACAAAATCGAACAAGAAATATAAAGTGATGAGTGAATATCATATCCACAGGGATTGGAGGAAATTTATAAGCTGAATTACAATAATTTACTATTTCACCTAAGTATAGTTAGTGATGGTATTTACAAATGAGAATGATGTGGTAAGATGAAATGGATGTTGGTGGGAATGGAATGATGGTGTAATGTAATATGGTAGCAAACGGATATGTCGTGGCAAAGCGGATGAAAATGTCTTGGCAAAATTAATTTGATTGTAGTTGAATCAATTAAAAATGCAAAGGCAAAACTAAATGTAAACATTGGATTTGATTATAATGACTTTAGACTCCTCACACAACAAGCTACTACGGATGAATGAAAGGAGTCACTTAGGAAACCTAAGTCTACTCATCATGATGGTCTTACTTTTATGCCTTATTTGCCTGATAGAGTATATAAAGGGTGCCCTACGCTATTTCTAGTCAAAGGACTCGACAGGTTCAAGATGCCATGGGAAAACCTATTGGCGTTAGTAAGTGCAGGGATTCTATAGGTTCAGATAACATAATATGTCAAGACAGTATCACATAGCGGTAACACTAGCATCTACCCTCTCGACCGAGCACTACTCCTTTTAGTCGATTGAAATCCTAGCTTTATGTCTAAGGTTGATTAGGCCTAGATCCTACAACTTTAAGGCATTAAACATCATAAAAAAACAAATAAAATCATATAAAAAAATCATTCATTAAAATAAGACTTAAATATCCATAAAGAACTCCCACCAAATAAGACTATTTCATGGTGGGGTTCTAATATTCCAAGTAACAAGGCATGAAATTAATCCATTCCATACAACCCAAATAAGATAAAAGAGAGCAAACAACAAAGGGAATAAGGAAAAGCCTTCGACATACACTGCCGGAGCTCCCTTCGGCCACCAGGAACTGCCTCAGCTCGCTACCTCCTCTCGGACGCCTAGCTCACTAGCTTCTCTCGGACGCCTAGCTCGCTAGCTCCTCTTGGACGCCTAGCTCACCACTCCATCTAGCTTGTTAATAAAGGAATGCCACATAAAAAATGATTGAAGGAAAAAAGAGAGACATTTTTCTCTTTGATATTTAGCTCAAGGCGACATGTCTAAAAGTCTCTTTCTTTTGGTGGCTTCATCTCCTATTTATAGGGGACAATAAACCTTGGAATTTGTGTTACAATTCCTATGATACCCCAATCAAGCTCCTTTCACATGAGGGGTGAGCAATTGTGGTAGTGGTCCCCTACAGGGCAGCTGGACGTGGTCACCTCCTGGGCAGCTTGTAGTTGGGTGTGGTCCCGACAGAATCAGATGACCCAAGTAGCAGTTGTCTCCTTCTAGGTGATTGGTGGTTCAAGGCACATGAAGACAATGACAACTAGATCTTAAAAGTATCATCTTTCATCTTTTTTGATTCAAAAATGTCATCCAATTTGGCATTTGCATTATGCTCAACAGTCTCATCATGTCACGACAATTCCCTTTTGCTTACCCTTGCTCCCTAATCCTGCACATCATCAAACAAAACACCTTCCCCAAAACGCAACATTATTTACAAAATAAATGTCGCGAAAAAATATATTTCCACCACATGCAAATATATGCTCCTAAATGCATCTATATGATCCTATATGATTTCTTAGACAGTTAATAGGTTAAGTGAAAAGGCCCTAAATATGATATTATCACAGAGTTATTGGATTTCCATAGAGTCCAACAGTTGCATATTCGGTTTATCGCTATAGTGTGTAAGGACAATTAGTGTAGCATCATAGTGTGTAAGGACATTTAGTGCATATGGTGGGCACGACCTTATGTGTATTGGAACTATAGTGTGTAAGAACACTTAGTGCAACACTGTAGTGTGTAAGGACACTTACTGCATATGGTAAGCACTCTGGTGCATATCTGACTCGAGTACCCAGGGTCTTCATAGGTTAATGTTTGGGGTATGGTTTATTGGTTAAAAATTGATATACTTGTGAATAAAATTATGAGCTCATGGAATAAATGAAAAGTATATTGGTAAGAAATTTTATATGTGGTTCATATCATGTTAATAGTAGTAGCATGATTGAAATTAGAGGTAAAGTGATCATAATACATTAAATATTGTTACTCATATACATTTATATATTGCATTGTCTTGAACATTTCTATTGATTGCCTCACTAAGCATGTACTTAGCATGTGATGATTTTCACGTGTAAGTTAAAGAAATCGAGAAGAGTGAGAACTTGAGCTTGAAATCAATCACCAAGGAATATTTTAGGTAACAGTGATAACATCCTATAGTGTTCTAAATTTTCTAGCGGCATGTATGCGAGAATGTAGTGTACGCAATTTTTCAATACAATTAGTATTAAATATAATTAATAGTATGAATAAATATTATGATATTAAACTATGATTTAAATATTAATTAATTGGATTTTAAATCAGATAATTTTATTTATTTTATGAAACACAGCACAACTTCATGTCACTAACTGAAATCAGATTTGATTTAGAAGTCAAAGTATTATATTTTAGTTTCGATGATTAATTATTTTATAATAAATGTTAAAATTTTGAAAGTTTTAAGGAACCAAAATTTTACCCATTTTGGGTTAAGGAATGTTTTGAATATTTGATGTGACATATTTAACTCGTAATAGTACATATTTATAGTTTAAGGGTGTTATAGATCTTGTTCATGGGATCCATATTTGATGTGATATTTCTAAAATAAAATCTTTCAGGAGTTATTGAGAATGTTTTCATGATAAATGCATGTAAATTAATCAATATGATTCATAAATTAAAATGCAAAAATACAAAATATGAGGTGTTAACCAAAAGTGTATGTCATAATAAATAATCTTTATTGGGGAAAATGTTATTACAATGAGATGAAAAACATTTAAATGTACTCTTGAGCTAGATCCTTTAAACTTTGGATAACTTCTAGTAGGTTAACAAGACTCATTGTTTCACTGGCCACTGGCTGAATACCTAGTTTTACTACCTCGACTTCTCTTGACATACCATACAAGTGATCGATCATCTTTTGAACTTACTATAGGAACTTCTAGATGATTGTGTTACTTACCTTCAACTACCGTTAATGTTTACACTTTTTGAGATGGGACTAGAAAAAATACCACTAATGTCCTCCATCGCATGAGACTATACGAACTTTGCTCGCTTTCTTTTTGTTTCATTTTAAGATGCTTTACGCTTTGTCAGGACTCCACATTTAATTTTTTCTTTTTTCTTTGTGCTTTGGGAGAGATTACTTTAATCCCAACATCTTTTATTTGACTTGATCCACTCCTACAATATTTGTCAAGTTTTAAGTAGGCCTGATCTATTTGGACTCTTTAATAGTGCAATAATGTTGTGTACTCATCGATAATGGACACCACGTCTTCCTCGTTTATAACTCCATAAAAGGCTATATTTTGTGCCTTTTTACTTAGGTTATTGGTTGTTTAAAAGCCCATTTCATGGCATATAGTTGCATTTAGACCTATATAGATGCATATGGTGGCATTTGTTTGCTAAAAGGCTATATTTTGTGCCTTTTTACTTAGGTTATTGGTTGTTTAAAAGCCCATTTCATGGCATATAGTTGCATTTAGACCTATATAGATGCATATGGTGGCATTTGTTTTGCTATAACATTTTATTCATGAAATTGGTGCTACTTATGGGAAAGATGATGTTTTGGTGGTGAATTGTGCAAGTGAAGGAGGCTAACGAATAATTGGAAACTGTTACAGCATTATCGACAACATTCCTGGGTAGAAAATGTTGCAATATTCTGGACAAAATTCTTGGGTGTAGACAAGGAAAAAATCTATAGATATTTTATTGTGTTGTTTCGTGAATTCCTTCTGGCAGCTATCTATCCCACAAATGTGGAAAAAATGATCACGTAGGGTACAAATAGAATTTGGGCACAAAACTCTAGGAGCTATTAGTATAAATAGATAAGGATACATCATTTTAAGGAGGCTTTTGGAAGGTATGACCTAAGAGAGAGGAAGAGACGACTATATATTTTCCTTTATTTTTCTTCGTCCTTCTTGGAGTAATTCATAGCAAAGCTCAAGGGGATAGAAATCTAGGATTTTGAGAGAAGCTAGCTTTACTTAGGCGGTTCGAGTTAGCATTTCAAGCTCATGTGCTTGGGAGTTTCCTTATCCTTTTATGCTTTTCAGTTATATTTACTACGTGGGTTGTAATGAAACAAATGTTGATGATAGATGATTTTAGCCCTTTCATGAACTAACTTATTTAGCATGAGTTTGCTTTGGATGATTATGATTTGTTTTAAATGAATGGTTTATGTTTTCCATATTTAAATGTTTCTTTATTCATTGTTTAAATGCTTAGAATTGTAAGAGCTTCTGAGAGTTAGCCATTTTCTATGTTGGATACTTAATATCGAGAGAGTTAGGCTTAAATCAACATAAAGAATGGAGCTGAGCTGGGAAGCAAAGCTCTAACCTGCCTTAGAAATAAGGAAAGGGTTTTAATGACTAAAAAGAGTAGGACTTAGTTGATAGTACTACTAAGAGATATTACCGTAGCACTTTAATTAACGGGTTTCTTACTATAAATAACATAGAAAAATAGTTGGGATCGTCAGAACACCCCCATGGCGCAGTGGAAACAAACACGATGGTCTCACTGTCGACGCACTCACTTTTTCTATGAAAAACCTCACAATTTATAACATTTATCAACATAATCATGATATTGGTATTTTCAATCCCTGATGGTTTTCCACATCAGAAAACCCAGTGTTCCTCTGTCGGACTCGAATTGCCATCACGTACCCATCAATCAATATGTCAACAATTAACATACGAATATCATTAACCCTTACAACAACAAGTACATGATTAACTCTTAACCACCAATTGTAAAGTTTATTAAACAAATTAACATATTAATTGTGAATGTGATCGAATTTTCTTATTTCTTACAAATATCACATACTCGTTCTTATACATATCGCTTCAACAAAGTATTTAACCCGAATTTGGATAGTACAAGTGGCTCTGATACCACTATTAGGACCGTCGATGCACCCCATGGTGTAATTGAAATAAATACGATGATCTCACCAGTGATTCATGTACGATAAAAATGAAATCGAGGGTAAGAGATACGATTTCTCACCTTTGGTTCTTTGAATAGAAATAATACATCAATGACTCATGATCTCACGAATGATTCAAATCCTAACCTCCACAAAAAATCATCTCATCCTCTACTCAGTTCACCCAGTTGAAAAACAGTTGAGAGCAATTTCTTTCTCAAAACCGTTTTGACTAATTTCAAAATTTCTAAGGGAAAAACTGCTGCTAGACCAACATATCCCTTCTATGTGTTACCCTTGCTATTAGGGTTTTAAACTGAATTTAATAAGGACAATAATTACCTTAATTATATTCTTTTAACTAAATTCAGTATTTAATGTGTAATTAAAATTACAATCATATATATATATGTACAATAAAATTATACACATTTATAGATTTCTCTTTCCAACCATTGGGTGTGACCCTGTTGGTTCCTGTAACGTTAGTAATAATAATTAGAACCATTCTAATATTACATAAAATGAGTGACATTGTAAAACCCATTTCCTATATGCGTCCCCGTACACGAGTCACAGATGTCACATGACTTTTAAAACATTCTCGTCCTTGAAAACCAGTAAAATTTTGTTTCTTTAAATAAATCAATTTAATAATATAGTTTATAAAACGTTATTCAATTATATATTTATCAAATAATTTTTAAAATCCATTAAACAATAGTTTAATTTCAAACGTAATATATAATATTACAACCAAATACCAACTATATTATCAGAGCATCACAACATATCTAAGTACATGACAACTAGTAATATCAAAATAAACATCTAGAGATGTCATACTGTTACTGATGAGGCAACCCTTGACAGATGATATTTGCCACACCTTTCACTTTCGTTGTACGCTAATACATACGCGTGAAAATCATTACACGTTTAGTATTCACATAGTGAGACATAATAATATAAATGAGGTGTAACCAAAACATAAGTATATCATAAAATATCAAAATGTCAAAAAGAACACAAAGTACTGATACGAAAATGCAACATATGCATTAAACAAAATGGATAGATAATCATCATACACAAAGTATGTCGAAATGTACCTACAACTCTCACTGCACATACGATAGGCCTTTAAATCAAGTTCGCAGATTAAACATTTATTTTGAAACATCGATAGTTCTTAAAATAATGTAAAAGTTAATCCATATTTTGACTCATCGCAAGTCGTTATATCATATAAGTAATAAATGCACTCACTGGTATACTCACTATTATCCTTCTATCGAAATCTAATTCTTGAATTTTTTTCTTGCCTTTCGGTTTGCTCATATCACGAATTTGATCACGATCTACACAAGCATCCATAATCACACAATCAATTATAAAATAAAAAGTTAGTATCTTTACTGACATTTATACAAAATAATAATACTAAAAAATGCCATTCTTTTCGAATTGTTTTAAAATTAATCTTAACTTTTCCTTTTTAATCATATCGGGCCTTTGTCATAAATTCTTCAATTCAAACCCAAATAAGCCCAATAAAATTCCATCATTTAAATTCTAGATAAATAGCTCAACAACACCAAAATTACCACTTAAGCCATTAACTTTCTCAATATTAACAATTTTGTATTTATACTTTTCCAAATTTCCAAAATGTCTAACTTTGACATTCAAAATTCAATTTCAACCCTCAAACAGTAACTTCCAGTAATGTAAATCAATTATTGAGTAATTACACAATTAGCCCATAATTTTTTAAAATTGTCGAATAGGTCCATCATTTTTTGAAAAATTACAAAATAACCCAAAAAAAATTTCTAAGGCTTGTAGAACCTTCAAAATATCATTTCTAATCTATGGGAATTTTCCATAATTTTTTCCAACATATTTTCTCATGGTCGAATACTTTAGGGGAATAAATCTCATTATTTTCACTTGATTCAAGCATGAAACCAACCTCTATTCAACATTTCAAGACCTCTAAAATCAAACCCCTAAATTAATTTCATCAAAATACATATTTCCCAAAAGCTAGGGTTTGGCCAGATTCAACATAGGCTTATGTAGCCATGTACAAGTGATTTTAATCAACAATTATGCTTGTATATGATTCTACAACCTCAAAAACATCATAATCCTTCATCAATTTCATAAACCCTAATGTGAATACAAACCCTAAAATTTAGGATCTTTGAACACAAATAAGATTAACATGCAATATTGGTACCAAATGATAGCGTTTTTCGTGTAGTACAACTTTCTATTCCACGACACGATCCAAAAACCAAAGGAAATTACTCAAAAATTAAGAATTATTGTTTTTACCTTGGTTTGGATAATCACGACAATGGTGGATGAAAAATATCGATCTTCATGATTTCGTGTGAATATAATCTTTATTTAAGCTTAAGGGGTTGTTTGGTTCGGGGAATATGGGATTCCCATAAGAATGAAATCCACATTTCTATGTTTCGTTGGCCGAGAATCTAATTCCCTGTAATGTTTTATTACCAATAGTGGATTTTTTTGGGTATATTACTGGGAATGTCATTACCCCTATTTTCTTAGGTATTGTTGGATTACCGGTGTTTTGGACTAAAATGCCCTTAATATTTTTCAAAAATATCCTTCTTCTGTCATTGAATAATAAAAATTATACGAATGTTAAATTACAAATTTATCCTTAAACTATTTTAGATTTACAAAAAAAGTATATAATTAAAATTTTATATAAAGTTCAGGGGCTAAAATAAAATTTTACCCTTTCATTAAACATTTTTATATTTTTAATTTTGTAAAAAAATTATATAAATTTTATGAATTTAAATTTTTTAAAGAAAATATATAAATATTTTCCAACTTGTTAAAAAACAAATATATACTAAGGACAATTTGGTCAAATATATATTCCAATAATCTTTTATTCCATTAACCAAACACGGTAATCTTACATTCCTGCTAAACCAACCAAACACAAAATACAACATTCCAAGTAATCCTATTCCCAGAAAATCTTTTATTCCCATTGATAATCTTACATTTCGTGAACCAAACGCACCCTAAATGAATAAAATATTCATTTAATGAAAAATATTCATTTTTCCATTAATGAAACTTGATAATTACCATAAAACCAAGCCAAATCAACCTTATCATCTTTCAAAAGTCAAATATGGACAAATTATTTTACCCTTTTCCAATTTTACCAAGCAACTTTCCAAAAATTACAATCTTGCCACTTTAATCCAACATTTCAAATTAAACATGGAAATAAATCTTCAAACCCAATGATCCATATTATTTTCCATTATTTTAACTTGTGGAAAAAATATGCTTAAGCCTAATTTACCATCCTTCATTTTTTTCCGAAATTTCTATTTGATCCGATTTACCGATTTCTTACCAGACTTTATCGTTTTATAGCTTTTAATACAAAACTTGTATGGAAAATATGATTCCCAAGGAAATGTAATTATTGGGGGTACCCATTCATTTACGGGACATATTACATAACTTTTTAAAATAACACTTTAGTCCCTAAACTTTTCCAAATTTATACTTTGGTAACATAACTTTCAAAATTTACATTTTGGCCACTAACCAAAATTTGAGGTATGAAAACTCTCCCCCTTAAAAAAATTTGTCCTCAAATTTTAGTATGTACCTGATGTGAAGAGGTGCATATACTTTCTTTTCATGTCATATTCTCTTTCCCTGGTCGCTTAATCGACTTTAAAATTCTGCCAAAGAACATTGACCAAAAGAATCATCTTATCCCAAAGTTCTTTGAATTCTCAAGAAAAAATCTCAATTGGTTCCTCTTCATAGGTTAAATTTGATCGAGTCTCTATTTCCTCCGGGGTGATAATATGTGACGAATCTGATTGATACTTCCTAAGCATCGGCACATGAAAAATATTATGGATCGTGTCCATTTCGGAAGGTAATGTAAATTGATAAGACATCGGTTTGACTCTTTTCAAAATATCATAAGGTCAAATAAATCTCGGATTCAACTTTGCTTTACGTCCAAACCACAATACTTTCTTCGAAGGTGATACCTTAAGAAATACTTTATCTTCCACTTGATATTCAATCTCTTTTCTCTTTAGGTATGCATATGATTTTTGTCGATCGGAAGTTATCTTAATATTATCTTGGATAGCTTTCACTTTATCTTCTATTTCTTTCATTAAGTCTGGGCCAACTAGATCTCAATCTTTTAGCTCAAACTAATTTAATGGTGTTCGACACTTTCTCCCATACAAGGCTTTATACGGAGCCATCTTGATACTCTATTGAAAGCTGTTATTATAGGCAAATTTCGCTAAAGGCAAATATCTTTTCCATGATCCTTTAAATTCAATCATGCATGCCCTTAGCATATCCTCTAATATCTGAATAATCCGCTCTGACTAACCATTTGTCTGCAGATGAAAAGTTGTGTTAGAATTCAATCGAGTACCCAAGGCCTAGTGCAAAGAATTCCATAATCTTAAAGTAAACCTGGGATATCTATCAGATACTATCAATGCAGGCACTCCATGCAGTGAATTATCTCTTTTATGTACAACTCAACATATCTATCCATCGCGTAATTTATCTGAACTAGAATAAAGTGAGGTATCATGGTCAATCTATCAACAATCACTCATATTGAGTCTTTCTTGCTGGGTGTCAAAGGTAGCCCTGTAACAAAATCCATAGTGACTCATTCCCACTTCCATTAAGGAATAATATCGGTTGTAGTAATCCGGAAGACACTTAATGCTCAGCTTTCACTTGTTGACATGTCAGGCATTTTGCCATAATTTTCATGATGACTTTTTTTTTCAAACCATGCCACAAAATCAACTCTTTAAATCTTGGTAAATCTTGTTTTCATCATGATGCATAGTTAACAAACTATAATGCCTCAAAAAGAATATCTTGCTTTAGTTCTTCATCATAAGAAATACAGTCTCCCACGATAGTACAAACATCTGTCAGACCTGACCTCAATATCCTTAATCTCTCCATTTTCTACTTGTGTAATTCTTACCAATTTCGTCTTTCCTTTGTAATTCTCTTATCCGATCTAAAAGCATCAGCTTTAACTTTAATTCGACAATCAATGAACCGTCTTCCTTTAAAGATAAATGTGCATCCAAAGCTCTCAAGGTTATAAAAGTCTTTTCGTTAAGTACATCAACCACCATAGTAGTCTTTCGTGGATGATAATCGATGATCACATCATTTAATAAGAAGACTTGTCAACTTTGTAGCAATAACTTCTTAATAGTTAATGCTAAAATCACACTAGTAAACAAATTTACTCTTTTTCCTACTACTACTAAGTCAAAACTTTTCAAGTTCTTAAAAATCAACCGCAATCTAAGCGATAATTCATTGTAGCATGGAAGAGGGAATATAATCCATTCCACAAATTTATTTCCGCAAGGTAAGTCTATCAAGTCCATAAAACTTAACATCTACTCTCATTCAAACTCATTTTAAAGCCTTTAGAATGATAACATAATTATCATCTGATTCACTAATAGCTCAGCTTTCTTTAAACTTTTAGTCGACAACTTACTTACCGCTTACTTATTTCCTCTAACTCAAATCAACATTTCTCTAAGCAACTTAATGCTTAACTTATATATTCCTCAATTATTTAATCTTTCCTGTAGAAACCTCAGAGTCATCAATAGATTCAATAATCTCCTATGGATCCTCATCTGATTCACCTACTCTTGTAATCAATTTAAACTTTTTAATGGATTCCTATAATGCAGTTACTTCATTAAACGCTGGGGCATTTCTTCCACATAATGGAGGAAAATACCTTACAACTCCAACTCTTCCAAGGTGTGGTACTGAAGTCATGCCAGGTATTTTTGGGTTGATTTCAATCATGACCTTTTTTCAACATTATCAACTTTCTTACCTTTATCCTTAATTCCTGACATCTAAAACAACATACATAATAACAACTTAAGTTAGTGAGGAGTATCATCAATCATATCACATTGACACCATATCAGTAACTTTGACATCCTAGTGTCATGTACACGTTTTTACATAAAATACACTCATTTTCGATCGAGAATCGGCTAAACATGTAGCTATGATACAAATAAATGTAACACCTATTTCCTGTATATGTCCTCGTACACGAGTCACAGATGTCACATGACTTTTAAAACATTTTCGTACTTGAAAACCAAGAAAAAAATTTCTTTAAATAAAACAATTTAATAATATAGATTATAAAATGTTCTTCAATTATAAATTTATAAAATAACATTTAAAATCCATCAAAAAGTAGCTTAAGTTCAAACGTAATATAATACTACAACCAAATACCAAGTATCTTATCAGAGCATCAATATATATCTAAGTACAAGCCAAAATAGTAATATCAAAATAAAAATCTAGAGATGTCATACTGTTACTAATGAGGCAACCCTTGACAGTTGATATTCGCCATACCCCTCACTTCGATCGTAGGCTAATACCTACGCGTGAAAATCATCACACGCTAAGTATTCATTTAGTGAGGCATAATAATATAAATGAGGTGTAACCAAAACATAAGTATATCATAAAATATCAAAATACAAATTTAATGGTATAAATCATAATAATACTTAAAACTGACTTGGTAAACCAAGTTTCTTTCAAATAACATGCGAAATAATATTCAGTATGCCCATCATACCTATCAATCAGTATTTTCCAAAATATCCATTTATTTCCCAATGTATGCTAAATGAGAATGCAAGGTACATGAGTTTCACATATGTGCTAAACGAAAGCATAAGTTATTTAGTGACAACAACACTATACTAATATAACAAAATGGTAATTTACAAACACATTATGAATACCATGGATGCACACATAGTGCTGAAAGCACACAAAGTACTGATACGAAAATGCAACATATGGATTAAACAAAATCGATCAATAACCATCATACACAGTATGTTGAAATGCACTTATGACTCTCACTGGACATACAATAGGCCTTTAAATCAAATTCGCATATTAAATATTTATTCTGAAACATTGATAGTTATTAAAATAATGTAAAAGTTCATCCATTTATTTTAGAGCAGTTCATACTCTAACATTATTCGCAAAATCATTTTCACGACAGAGCCCCCAGTTTTGGGAATCGTTCTTCCTTTGTTCTTAATTTCTTTACTTATTTGGGGTTATATTAAAACGATGATACTTTGGTTGACGTTTTGATAACACCATGAACTGTCTTACTTGGTGTTAATCTTTGTTTTTCCTAGACAATTATTTTCTGCTTTATGAATGACGAATTATGATAATGCTAATGGTTGTTTTTTCATTGTTTAAATATTTTACCTGGACACTGTAAGAGCTTTGAGAGATTGCATGAGTCTTGGTGAAACAAGTCTTAACAATGTAAGAGTGTCGAGAGATTACCATTTGCCTAGATATTGATTCTTAGATTCGAGAGAATTAAGATAGATCTACGTGAACAATGGAATACTTCCAGGATGGTGATGTTCTAACTTGTCTACCTTAGAGATAAGGAGAGGGTTTTAATCCACTAAAAGGGATAGACGCTAGAGTAGGATAGACAATGATTATATTTTACGCTGAGAGGTATTGCTACAACAACAGTCTGATAAACCAAGGGTTGCAGTTAACGCTGAGTAGTATTACCATAACAATCGTCTAAGAATACTCAGTGATCCTGTTGGGCAGTTTAGGCATATCATAACAATTCATTCTAAACATAGAATAATTGTTTGTCATAACAAATATTAGCATGAGTTCTTTGTGATAAGTCTAAATATGTGAGGTTGTTTTGAATATATTTGAATCAACGTCTACTTTTGCTTTATTTTCATTCGATAGTTTTGCATATTTATTTTATCTCGAACAAACTTTTCTACAACCATACTTTATAATATTTCCTTGTTTTGCTTTATTGCTAATAGTTTTCTAGTTTGACAAGATTCCATGAATTAGCTTGTGACATCTAGTTCTGGTTGTGGTGAAGCTTAAAAATAATTGAACAATCCTTGAGGAGACGATAACTCACTTACCCTATATTATTTGATTCAATTGTGTATACTTGTACATAATTGCTTGCCTTATCATATACAATTATAATCGATCAAGTTTTTGGCGCCGTTGCAGGGGATTAGGAACTGACATAATTTTTATTTTTCGATATAACAAGTTTTTCTTGTCACCTTATATTTACTTAGTTTAACGTATTTTTTATTTTCTTTTGTAGTTTTTTATCATTGCATGACACTGAGATCTACTGGTAATCCATTAGAACCATTTGATTTTGAGATTGAACAGCCATTCAGATGAAGGCTAAGTAACCAACGAACCAGAGAGTTTATGAATCTCCTAAAATTTTAAGGCAACAATATGGGAGATCAGGAAGATCCTGATGCGACAATTAATCTTCAGCGTGAAGTTGTAAGATCACGAGCAATATGAGTTCACTTGAACCTAGTTCTTGATGATCTAAATCCAGTCATTGTGGCATCTGAAATACAGGCAACGTCTTTTGAAACCGGTGATGTTTACATGTTTAATGTCATCGGTCAATTTGGCGGTTCACCTAATAAGGATGCTAGACAACATATTCGTGCCTTCCTTGAAGTGTGAGATTAATTTCGACAATAAGGAATGCATGAAGATTGTTTAAACTTATACTTTTCCCTTATTCCCTACGCGATAGAGCAAGAGCTTGGCTTAGTGGAGTTCCTTGAGGCTCAATGGAATCTTGGGCGAATTTATGCAAAAGTTTCCTACTTCAATACAATCTACCCAATATGATACACAACTATGCAATGATATTGCAAGTTTTCACCAAGGAGATGATTAATCAATGTATGAATGTTGGGATAGGTATAAAAGTCTACTTCGTAAATGTGTGAATCATGGATTTCATGACTGGAATCAAGTCGTGATATTTTGCAACGGAGTTAATGCACTCACTCGAATAATGTTAGATGCCTCAGTGAATGGTACTCTACCTGAAAAATCACCTGAGGAAGCCTTTGATATCCTCAAAAGGATAGCAAATAACGACTATCAATTCCCAAATACAAGGTTGGGAACCGGAAGAAAAACATATAGAGCATATGAAATTGAGGGTAAAGATTCAATAACTGCTCAACATTCTACCATAACTAATATGTTAAAAACTTTGCAGCATCCTAATGAGGTGAGAGAAGTCAGAGCAACCAATACTGCATGCATATTGTGTCACGGCATCCATCATGAGAGTAAATGTCCAGAAAACCATGAGTCTACCAATTTTGTAGGCAACTACAAATAAAGAAACATAACCCCTACTCAAATACATACAATCGTGGCTGGAGACAACATGTAAATTTTTCATGGGGTAATCAAAGCAACAATAATAATCAAGCAACAAATTATAATAGACCACATTAGAGTAACTCGAACCATCAAAATTTTCAGAATCAGCATCATCAGCTACCTTGGCAAAACACAAAAAGTACAACTTCTTCTTCTAATACCAATTCAATTCTAACTCCTTAGAAGTTTCATTGCAGGAATTCATGGCCTCGATAAAGGATTTCATGGCTTCAACAAAGACACTGATGCATGAGCACTTATCAACAATCAAAAACCAAGGAAATTTATTTCAAAGTCAAGTTTCTCTTTTACAAAGCCATAGTTCATCCCTGAGAGCATTGGAGAACCAAGTGGGACAAATCGCCACGACATTACATTCCTTCCCATGGGGAAATCTCCCTAGTGATACTGAAATAATTAAACATCATGGAAAGGAGCAGTGCAATGTACTTACACAAAGGAGTGGAACATAAATTAACCAGAGTGATAAGTTTGGGGGTGAACAGCTAAACAATTCTCGCAAAGGCATTACAAAACTAGAAGACCGAGCTAAAGATATGGAACAACATGAATTGCCTGAAGAGAACAAAAAGGATTAAGGCTACGAAAATTATGAACCAAATAATGGGAAATTTATGGCCAAGGCCAGAAATTTATCAGTACCAAAAGCAGATGACGTGAGACCTCCACCACAATTTCCTCAACGATTGAAGAAACATAATAATGATATCCATTCAAGAAATTTATTGATATTTTGGATCAGTTATATATCAGCGTGCCTTTACATGAAGCCATCGAGCAAATGCCTACCTATACTAAATTCCTAAAATAAATTTTCACAAAGAAGATAAGGTTAGAAAATGTTGCCACAACAACAGAAAACTACTCTGTAATAAGTAAACTCCCATCGAAACAAAAAGACCCAGGCAGTTTTGTAATACTGTGTTTAATTAGAAACAACTTTGTAGGACGAATTCTCGTTAACTTAGGGTCGAGTGTAAATTTGATACCAAAGTCTATATTTTTAAAACTAGAAAGGAATAATGGTTGTCCAACCACAGTTATCCTACAGCTAGCTGATCGGTCTTATGTGCGTCCTGAGGGAAGAATATAAGATGTCATTGTGAAGGTGGACAAAATAGTATTTCCAGTTGATTTCCTTATATTGGACTGTGAAACTGATGAAAACGCACTTATAATCCTTAGATGACCCTTTTTAGCCACTGTACGAATCCTAATCGATTACGAGAAGGGAGAGTTCACGATGCGGGTAAGATAGCAAAGCGTCACAATCAATGTATTCAACTCCTTGAAATATGTGGACGATTCAGAAGAGTGCCAATGCATTAAATACATGGACCTAATGAAAGAAGAAGAAAAGGTAATTCTAAGCCAGGGTGAATTTTTAAAGCTAGATGAGTATAATACTTTGTACCATTACTCAATACCCATGACGTATAAACATGACAATCATGGCACAAGCAAAAAAAATTCAGAAGATGATTCTGATAACTATGGCCTTGGCAACAGTTGTTTGACTAAAGCACTAAACGGGTTCCTTGCCAATGAAACCAAAGCGGATTATGAAGGAGAGTCAGAGGAACAATCTAGTTTCCTCCATACGAGATCAGCTATGAAATTTGAACCCTTAGATTTTAATGAAGTGAGCCCCCCAAAATCTTCTCTACAGCATGCACCCAAATTAGAACTTAAAACTTTGGCATCACATTTGAAATATGGCTACCTAGGTAGTAACGAGACTTTACCAGTGATAATTTCTACCAATCTAACCTCCGAGCAGGAGAATAGTTTGTTAAATGTTGTCACAGCACAAAAAGGCTCTCGGGTGGACCATGGCAGACCTGAAGGGAATTAGCCCTACCATATGCATGCACAAGATCAACATAGAAGACATCCATAGCACTTCATTGGAGCAATAAAGAAGACTCAATCTGATAATGAAAAAGGTAGTCATTAAGGAAATCATAAAATGGTTGGATGCGGGAGTGATTTATCCAATATTCGATAGCTCATGGGACAATCCAGTGCAGTGTGTACCAAAGATGGGTGGTGTGACCGTGGCCAAAAATGAAAATGATGAGCTTTTAACTACTAGAACAAACACGGGCTGGCGAATATGTATAGACTATAGGAAGCTCAATAAAGCCACAAAGAAAGACCACTTTCTCCTTTCTTTTATTGACCAAATGTTTGATAGGCTATCAGAAAAAGCATTTTACTACTTCCTTGATGGATATTCAAGATATAATCAAATATCCATAGCACCGGAGGATTAAGAGAATACTACTTTTACATGTCCATATGGTACCTATGCATTTATGAATACCATTCGGGCTGTGTAACACCCCAACTACCTTTTAGAGATGTATAATGGTCATTTTTTTGGATTTGGTGGATTATTGCATGGAAATATATATAGATGACTTCTCCATCTCATGAGACAATTTTAATCGATGTCTCGACAATTTATCTAAAGTACTGAAACGATGTGAAGAAGTCAACCTAGTACTAAATTGTGAGAAATAACATTTTATGGTAACCGAGAGAATAGTGTTGGGTCACAAAATTTCTTGTCAAGGTATTGAAGTCGATAGAGCCAAGGTGGAAGTGATTGCAAACCTACGTCCACCCACTAACGTGAGAGGCGTACGCAGTTTCCTTGGACATGCAGACTTCTACAGGTGGTTCATAAAAGATTTTTCTCTAATCTCAAAACCCTTGTGTCTTTTACTTCAACAAAATCAACCATTTGTATTTAATGATATTTGTTTAAATGCTTTTACAGATTTGAAGAAAAAACTTTTAGCAGCACCAATCGTTGTTTCACCTAACTGGAATGAACCTTTCGAGCTCATGTGCGATGCTATTGATTATGCAGTTAGGGTAGTGATAGGGAAATGAAAAAGTAAACTCTTTCATGTTATCTACTATGCTAGTCGTACTCTTCATGATGCACAAGTAAACTATACCACCACTGAAAAAGAAGTTCTGGCAATAGTATATGCATTCGATAAGTTTAGGCCATATCTCATATGAACTAAAGTAATTGTGCATACATATCACTCAACCATTAAATATTTGATCAATAAAAAAGATATAAAGCCTAGGCTAATTAGATGGATATTATTACTACAAGAGTTCGATTTAGAGGTCAAGGATAGAAAGGGTATGGAAAACCAAGTAGCATATCATTTGTTAAGACTAGAAAACAAAATTAATTGTCCTGACATAACATATTTTTAAGAGGATTTCCCTGATGATAAAAGTTTATTTGTCACGGCCGTGCCATGGTATGCTGATATAGTCAACTTTCTTGTTAGTGGTATTAGGCCTCCAGATTTATCTAGCGAATGTCGAAAAAAGTTTCGAGATGATGTGCGACATTACTATTGGGATGAACCGTTCCTATTCAAGAAATGTGGAGACCAAATAATCAGAAGATGTGTCCCATAAGAAGAGCACAAAGAAATACTACTTCAATGCCATTCATCACCGTATGGAGGACATTTTGGTGGAATGAGAACAGCGGCGAAGGTTCTTCAATCCGACTTCTACTGGCCAACCTTGTTCAAAGATGCGTACGAATTCTACTAGTCATGTGATAGTTGCCAATGAATAGGGAACATATCAAAAAGACATGGGATGCCATGGAAAAACATTATGGAGGTTGAACATTTTGACGTATGGGGATAGATTTCATGGGACCCTTTCCCACATCTTTTGGTGACCTATACATACTCTTGGCAGTAGACTATGTGTCCAAATGGATGGAAGCCATCGCAACACCTAAAAATGATTTTAAGACAGTGCTGAAATTCTTGCACAATAACATATTCACTCGTTTTGGAATGCCACGAGCAATCATCGGTGATGAAGGAACACACTTTCACAACAAATTAATTGCCAGGGCGCTGAAACAATATGGAGTGCAACATCTGATAACTACGGTATATCACCACCAGACTAATGGATAAGCCAAAGTCTCTAATTGGGAAATCAAATAGATCCTTGAGAAAGTGGTCAATCCAAGCCGAAAGGACTGGTTGACAAAGTTAGATTAAGCATTATGGGCTTATCGCACAGCATTTAAGACACCGCTAGGAATGTCCCCATTCAAACTCATCTACGGTAAAGAATGCCATTTGCATGTGGAACTTGAACATAAAGCTTACTGGGCCATCAAGAAATTAAACATGGATGTTCAGCTTGCTAGAGAAAGAAGACTCTTGGAACCGAATGAAATGGATGAATTCAGAGCCTACGCTTACGAAAATGCCTGCTTATACAAAGAAAAAACAAAACGATGGCATGAAAGAAAAATATTGCCTAGGTAATTTTATTATGGACAATAAGTACTGCTCTATAATTCACGACTCAAATTATTCCCAAGCAAGCGAAAATCACGATGGTCAGGACTGTTCATTGTACATCAAGTCCATGACAATGGAACAATAGAAATCAAGAACTGAGACAATGGATCCATTTTCAAAGTGAACAGAAAGAGACTAAAGGAATGCATAGGAGCACCAGTCATGCGTGACAAACCGACATCAACAGTACATGATGCCCAAGAGTTTTCCTTACTTACCTTAACACAATTCGTTGCCTAGGCAACGAAAATCTTAATTTTGTACGTAAATAAATTAAGTTATTTTATGCACTAGTTATATGTTTTACTTTATTTATGCTTTTTTATTTATTGCAGGCACGCATGGTACATGTGGCAGCATGGGGTGAGAACTTACACATGAAAAGAAGAGATACCCTAGAGCAAAAGAGGTTTTGGCGGCAATTGTAAAGAGGGAAACTATCTTTTCCCCACTTGACGTTTAATCAAATATTGAGAATTCAATGTCATATCTTTTCCCCTCTCATTTTGAGCAAATTGCCCTGAAGAAACCACCTATTAACTTTCCAGAAAAACCAACTTCAACTCCATCTTCATCATTATGCATTATTTTCTCTCATTCAAAAACAATTCCCTTCAAAAACTTCCCCCATCGTCGTCGCGAAACACATTGTACCAACGAGTATCATGGCTAGATCGAAGAAAAACCCATCCCCAACACCATGAGCACCAGTCATGCACGACAAATCGACATCAACAGCACATGATGCCCAATAGTTTTCCTTACTTACATTAACATAATTTGTTACCTAGGCAACGAAAATCTTAATTTTGTACATAAATAAATTAAGTTATTTTATGCACTAGTTATCTGTTTTATTTTATTTCTGTTCTTTTTATTTATTGCAGGCATGCATGGTACATGTGGCAGCATGGGGTGAGAACTTACACATGAAAGGAAGAGAAACCCTAGAGCAAAAGAGGTTTTGGCGGCAATTGTAAAGAGGGAAACTATCTTTTCCCCACTTTACGTCTAATCAAATATTGAGAATTCAATGTCATATCTTTTCCCCTCTCATTTTGAGCAAATTGCCCTGAAGAAACCACCCATTCACTTTCCAGAAAACCCAACTTCAACTCCATCTTCATCATCATGCATTATTTTCTCTCATTCAAAAAAAATTCCCTTCAAAAACCTCCCTCATCGCCGTCACAAAACACATTGTACCAACGAGTATCATGGCTAGATCGAAGAAAAACCCATCCCCAACACCAGGCTTTGAGCATTTCTAGATTGCTGAAGCCAAGGAACGATTCAAGAACCTCCAAAAATGGCAAGTATATTTGGAGGATGGTTTCTTCTTTCCAACATAAAACGAAGAACCATTCGGACCAAAAGTGATGGATGTGGTTAGAAAACACAACTGGGATAAATTTTCTCGCCACCCTAAAGTCGTAGCACCAACAATGGTTAGAGAATTACCATAAGAGGATTAACATAAGAGGTTTGTGGCTGAGGTATACCAAGAGACTTACAGTGGAGAACTAGAAGACCTTTATTTCGGGTGGGCTAAATTTGAGGGAGACGCACCAACGAGATAACGAGTCGATCGTCGAGCCCTTAAATCGTTGGTGAAGTTATGAAATCAATTTCTCAAAGGCAAGCTAATGCTAACCTCCCACAATATGACCATGCTAGTGAAAAGACTGATGCTATTACATTCAATAATCTATGGGCGAGCGATTAATGTTGGAGAACTTATCTTAGAGGAAATCCATGTATGTGCCAAAAAAACCTGAGGTAATCTCTTATTTCCTAACTTGATAACAACTCTGTGCATGAAAAAGAAGGTCCCCAAAGAACCATTTAAGGATTTCATCAAATCCAAAAAGGTAATTACCAAGAAGAAAGTGTCATAATTGATGAGTTTTGATGAAAATGCACCACATGAAGGTTTGGAGAGATAAGCAAAATCTGTTGCCGCGACCAGAATGGCAACAGTGGTCACATACACACGAGAAACTCGTGAGAAGATCGATCATTTAGAGAATCACATGAAGATCTTCTTTGGGTACGTCAAGGCACTAGATGCACAACTCAATGCCTTTTTCAAGGAAATGCTCCTAATCACAAACGAAGACATGCCACCCTTCCCCGATGTCATCCTAAATCACATTGCTGGTTGCAGTACATTAAATGCCTCAACATAGAATGTTCCCCAGAGGTACCCACAGACGTTCCCCCACTGGCCACTCATGTCTCACCCATACCAGAGGAAGGTCAAGATGACACAGATGAATTCCTCAGGTCCTCCTCCTTCTTTACTTCCGAAAGCACTCAAGAGATTCCACCCAATTTCTTTCTTAATGAAGACTTCACTACAGCCCCAACTCAACCTGAGCAAGCACCAGCACAGTCCCCCATCCGTCAAGCAACACCAGTTCCTGAAACAATTGAAAGATAAACTCCAACTCTTGCACAACCCACTCCAGTTGAAGACCAACAAACACCAAAATGATCCCCGAGCACCAAGAGATGCATCAAAAGAATGACAGGCCATGTCCTTTAGCCATCCCCCTCAACGATTGCAGTAGTAGATTCGGGATCAGAGAGTCCCCCTCCTCCAAAATGACGTAGAACACGTGCGTTCAGTCAAGCCACACCACCACAGTAAGATCTCATTTTATTTTTTCCCTTTTAGCATTTGCATATAGATACATGTATTTAGTTTTTCATGCATTAAGGACAATGTATCCCTCAAGTTTGGGGGAGGTATTGTAACACACTTTGTTAAAAAACAATTGATGATATTTGGTTAAAACTTTTAGGCTGTCATGATATAAATATATTAGGCATGTTGTTTGGAATGGATTAGGAATGCCCAATGATGAATGCATAATTTGATTGCCTAGGTTATAATTATATTTAAAATTGTCGAAAGAAGAGAACCAACCTTAGGCCTGATTCTTTGAAAATTTATAAACACAATTGTAGGTTGTCTTTGCTTAAGTTAATCAGTAAAATTTTTAGGAAAGAACTCTATGCTTTCCGAGACATCATAAAATTTTAAGGTTAAGGTCGAACTCCCTAGTATTTAAAAGTTGAAGAATAAAAGGGGAATTCCTCTATGTAATGGCATAACTAGAAAACTTAAAAACAATTAAGAGTTACCAAGGCATATGAGTGAATGAAAGTAGTCACATGATGACCCTACCCGACTAGCTTGGGGGTGGAAGAAATGCTTCCTTCCACCTACAGTGTGGGAGGGTAGGTGTGATGAGATGACTCCCAAAAAAAGAGTTGATAAATAACTAGGAGTGGAAACTAAGCCTGACAAATAATTTGAAGCCTTGACAAACCAGAAACACTTACTTGATGTTTTCTAATTACTTTAATGCATAGACTGATTGCAATCACGCACACAGAATAGCAAGGGATCCTGACTAGGGAAGGTACTTGACTGATATGACAGTTGAACATGTTGAGGCCAAACTTTTCCTAACGGCTGAAATTTCAAACCACATGATTTTCTTAATACTATTTTACAATGACAATTTTAATTTTTTTTCTAGCTACTGCCCATTGCTTGAGGACAAATAATAGCTTAAGTTTGGGGGTTTGATAACTCTATAAAAGTACTCTATTTATTGTCCTTTTACTTAAGTTATTGCTCGTCTAAACAAAGTATGCACAACATATAAAATGCATTTAGGTTATATTTGCTTGTGGCGGATAAGTTTTACTTTGGATTTTTTTTGCTTGACTGATGTTGCTGAGGAGAAAGGGTTTGTGTGGATTGTGTATGTGTAGGAAATTCACTAAGGAAGAACCTTTCAGTCGTGACAAAGTAATTCACAAGGGCCAGTGGAATAGAGAAGTTAAAGAAAGTGAGGAGTAGATTTATCTCGCCAAGGTAAGGTTTATCTTGAAAGTTTGAAGCGGATATGACGAATCGCCTATGTCACATGCCAGCTGTACGACTTCCCTCATGTGCAAGCAAGCCCTCAAGATTCTGATAACAGTCAGTTGCCTTTCTTTTTTTTTAGCCTGGTCAAGATAATTACTGGTATCTAGGGAATCTTCAATTATGCGAAACCCAAGGAGTTTTCCCTTTATAAATACCCAACCACAACCGCCAATGAATGAGGCAAGGAAGTTAAAAGAGCTTTAATTGAAGAATTAACGAGCAACTATCGTGCTTTCCTACCATTTACCAATCGACCGTCCTTGGTGCCCTACAAAGCCAGGCTATAGCAGAGAGGCGGTCAGGCCTTGAGAGAGGTTGGCTGCTAGGGCAGGCGTGGTGTTGATCAGAATTGTCACGACAGAGCCCCCGGTTTTGGGAGTCGTTCTTCCTTTGTTCTTAATTTCTTTACTTATTTGGGGTTATATTAAAACGATGATACTTTGGTTGACGTTTTGATAACACCATGAACTATCTTACTTGGTGTTAATCTTTGTTTTGCTTAAACAATTATTTTCTTCTTTATGAATGACAAATTATGATAATGCTCATGACTGTTTTATTCATTGTTCAAATATTTTTCCTTGACACTGTAAGAGCTTTGAGAGATTGTATGGGGTCTTGGTGAAACATGTCTTGACAATGTAAGAGCGTCTAGAGATTGTCAATTGTCTAGATATTGATTCTTAGAATTGAGAGAATTAAGATAGATCTGTGTGAACAATGAAATGGATCTGGGATGGTGACGTTCTAACTTATCAACCTTAGAGACAAGGAGAGGGTTTTAATCGACTAAAAGGGATAGACGCTAGTGTAGGATAGACAACGATTATAGTTTACGCTGAGAGTTATTGCTACAACAACAGTATGAGAAACTGAGGGTTGTAGTGAACGCTGAGTAGTATTTCCATAACAATTGTCTAAGAATACTCAGTAATCCTGTCGGGCATCTTAGGCATATCATAATAATTCGTTCTAGACTTAGAATAATTGCTTGTCATGTCAAAAGATTAGCATGAGTTCTCTATGATAAGTCTGAATATGTGAGGTTGTTTTGAATACATTTGAACCAACATTTACTTTTGCTTTATTTTCATTCGATAGTTTTGCATATTTATTTTGTCTTAACCAAACTTCTCTACAACCATACTTTATAATATTTCCTTGTTTTGCTTTATTACTAATAGTTTTTAGTTCGACAAGATTCGATGAATTAGTTTGTGACATCTAGTTCTGGTTGTGGTGAAGCTTAAAAATAATTGACCAATCCCTAAGGAGACGATAACTCACTTACCCTATATTACTTGATTCGAATGTGTATACTTGTACATAATTGCTTGCCTTAGCATATACATTTACAAGAAATCAATCATTCACACCTCACTACATATATCGTGATATGTTCAATGTCAGTCTTTATAGTGCAACCAGTTATAGAGTACATTTAATTGTATCAAAACATACAACAATATATGTTGAGATAATAATGATCTCAAGTCTAAGGATCATATATATAGTTGTCACTATAAGCAATATCGTGATTGTCACATAATAATCCAAGACATACACTTATAGCGGGTCAATCCAATACATTGTTCTCTAACAACATATTCATGTATCAATTCTGACATCTCTATATCAATGACAAATAATTGTCATCGATCAATAACATGTTAGTCTTAAGCTTATTATTATTGTCCATGCAAATAATAATACTTGACTAAGGATCTTTTAATAATAATCACATTATTATATGGAAAATATTATCTTTTAGTTTAATTAATACACAAAAATATAACAAAAAAAATAACAGTAATGTTTTTTATTAAATATATACAGTAAATAAAATGTCAGTACAATCATCATATGATTGGTATTTAAGTATACTCTAGGAAACACTTTAGCAAACCCTATCGAGCAACATACTCATGGAAGATGGGAACCATTCTAGAGACAAGGTATATGATTCTTTAGTAAACCAAACTGTTTATCCTTTTTTGTTGCTTGTTGTGAGGGGTTGTCAAGTTTTCTTAACTCATACTCTAGTGCTCAACTTTATTATGCTTTAGAATTCTTTAATCTTTGTCACAACATTTCACCCCACACTTTAATATTTTCCACACCATTTCCACACTCATTATACCTGCTACTTTTCCACAACATTCGTACTCAATTGTTCATATCATCTATACTTCATTAGTTACAATTAAGTGGATAAACCTAACTCAAGATCACTCCAATCCCTGTGGAGATGATACTCACTCACTACTATATTATTTGTTTGATTGTGTATACTTGCATAGTCTGTATGGCATAGCATAGTTCATCACACACACAACACTTGCTGAGGGTGAAGTTGTTGTACAGCGGATTTAAGAACTGTACTAATTCTATATTTAGAGACTCATCTACTTGTACATAAAATAGATACTAAGAATTTCTACTTCCTCTCATGATTCTTCTTTCCCCACATGCTTCACAGCTCTTAGACGTCGTTCTGCTTGAGACTAATTGAAGTGTTGCCAACCAGCTCTATACACATAGTTATCTTACAAACTTTCCCTTTTTCTTTTTGAGTTTTCTCTAAACATTGTCTTACCTCTGTATATTTAACCTCTTTCATTAAAACCCCTTTATCCATGAATGAAAACTATTTGGAGTTGACAAATACTTTGCAGATCAACATCTTTATGCAATTATATAAATGATAGAAATAAATAAAAACAAAAGAAAACAAGTTAGTATGATAAATTAATAATAAAAACAACAATAATAATAGTTCTCATCCACATGATATCTACCCCGCATGCTTTTGTTCCTACCCGAACATGATTTCTATCCCGCATACTTTCTAATAGAAAAACTCATAACTGCATATATTTCTAGTTCACATGCTTTAACAATATAAATTAAATATAGAAAAAAATAAATGAGCATTATATAGTTTGAATGTGGTTTAAGGTTAGGCTCTAATCTATGCAGCAAAACAATTTAATTCTAAAAAAAGACATGTGTTCTCCTTGTCGGTACCCATTGGACCTGGCAAAACCTCGATCCTAAACCCATATCATGCTTATGTAGACTGAGTTAAACTCGATAAGACACATTCCCATATGTCTGACACAAGGAATAAATTCATACAAAGGCATAAGTTATATTAATCTTGAAGGTTGTTTTCTTGGTGTGACACAGAGAATAAATTCTCAAGAAGGCATCACTTTCACCCTCACCTTAAAAGGTTCAAAGCTTGGTATAGAGCTTGAAATGTTTGTCTTTTATTTCAAAAAATTAAAATCATTAGAAAATGATTAGTCCAACTATTTATTTGACTAAAATAATATTAAATAATCAAAGCAAAATAAAAAGGATGAACATAAATTGAAACCTAGACTTACAACTTTTTCCTAAGCAGACAACCAATAATTAATTTTGTCCTGGCTCTCTTATGTCCCCAGTGGAGTCGTCAAACTGTTGGAACGGTCCTTTAAGTTGTCCCATATTTGTGCTTCGACTTATATTGAATGATAGAGTTCTATCGATCATTTTCAAATTAGGTGGATCAGATACATTGAACTTATCATTTATCAGATCTACATCTTACCAAAAATTTGTTAGATTTGGAAGTCATTTATAATTGAAGAAGAATGAGAGCCAAAAATTACCTTTTTGGTACCACAAGATTACCCGGTTATCTTAATGGTGAAAATTGAAATTTAAATAAAAATTTACAAGTGAGTTATAATAATAATATTTATTCATTATCATATGGTGCATGAGTTATTATTATAACCTATAGTCCACACCTTTATATTATATGTTTATTAATTGAATTACTTAACTTATATTATGATTCTTAAATATAAGTACATTCGGCCAAACCAATGGGAGCTATTTTGAGATAAATGGTGAAAACAACATCAAGGAAAATTATATGGGGACGCTTAGAAGAGCATAAGGAACATTTAGTGAAAAGTTATCCGGCGACCAATGAGCTCATAGCTTGGTTGATCTGAAGATTTGAGCTACAAGATGACTTCAATTCAACTGAGGAGTTGCACCATCATCATCACCACTCAGGATACTTCAAATTAGTCCTAAGTTAATATTTGTGAAATCGTACCTTTTCGCAAATAGTTACCATTTCAAAAGGTGTCTTTCCAGAAGGAACCGCCATAACGTTCATCGTGTTGCAACTCACCTATGGCCAGCTCACCTCCAGCTCATTCACCTTAAAACTATCTCAAACATGAAAGGTTACCTTCCAACAATTGTGACCTTTCATGAATGTTGTTAACCATGAAGAGCCCTTTCATCAAGGTGCACATTAGTAAAGAGTTCTCATCAAATGGATGCTTAAATCATGAAGATATATGAGGCAAGCACCATGCATATTCGACCACCACACACATGCCTTGCACATGAAGACTTTGGCGCCAAGATGAACCAACACATTATTATTCGGCCAATGAAGATAACTTTGGCTCCAAGTTGAACAAACATATCACCATTCGACCAAGGGAGATGTATCTTCATCCTAACCAAAACATCATGACTCCTCTAAAGAGATAGTCGAACCATCACCATGACAAGGGACTCATCATTTCAATTAAATCATTATGTACTTTCATTAAGAATAATGTACTTGTCGAATCACTAGGTGCCTATTCGACCAAGCCCTCTTATTTCCTATAAATTGAGAGGATTACTTTCATTTGTACTTATCTTTTTCATATTATAAAAGCAACTTCTTGTAAGTTAAATCTCTCTTCAAAGTTCTTTGAGAACTTTATCAATTAAGCAAGTATATTTATATACTTGTGGTGTCATACCTTCACCTTGATTCTTATAATTCCTAGGTCTTATATCTAGTGGGTTAAAGACATCATTATCATCCCTCAAGTAAGTTTATGAAGATCAACGTTGTGCTTTCTAGCATAGTTTCTTCTTTGGCTTGTTTGAGATACACTATCATCACCATCTTCCATACAACATCAATACCATCAACCATCTTCCATTGAAGGCCACCAACATCATCATTTATAATTCTGCAGCCAAGTCTTTTCTATCCTTATTCCATTACTTATTTTACTTATCCATTTCTTATACCTTTACTAATACTATCTATTTATCATCTTTATTGAAGCCATACTTAGAATTCAAGGGAATTACTTCTTGTCATTCCTAGACCGGGACAACAATAAGGCTATCTACTTACTTCTCTTGAAGAGTATAGAGCATAGTTGGATTGACGACAAAAGTCCCACTGGCGTCCAACAAAAAAAAAACAAAGAAAAAGAAGTTCAAAAAGAAAATCAAAACTCCTACATCAAACAAAGGAGAGCAAAAACAAAAAGAAAGATCAAAAGGAAGAAAAAAAATTTCCAGCAAAAAGAAAGGCAAAGCCAAGAAAATTGCATTAACATTTCAAGTCAACCAAGGAGGCATATCTACACTAAGGAAGATAACCTTATTGTGTCTTGTGAAAGGGTGCATTAAGGGTTGTTATTAGGTTGTAAGTCACATATTTCTTTCTTTTCTTTCATATCATTGTTCTTAAACCTTTTCCTTCTTTTCATTTCCTTAAACTATTTCTTTGTCTTTCCATTTCTTATTTTTCATTGCCATCCTAACCTATATTGCAGCCGATGCACACAATAGAGAAATAACTTATTCTAATCTTGAGATAGTTCTTAAAAGGACCTAACAAGAGAGATAGAGTTGAAAAAGGCATACTGAGTGAGTGAGATCAGAAGGGGAATCGTTCAAAGCCTAGATATATTCCCGAGTGCAAACACGAACGTGAGCGGAGTGACATCAAATTTATTTTGAGTGACCGTGAGGTTTTGTTGTATGAAATTTGGTAAGGTCCTATTTGCACATTTCAATTTCTTTAATCGCTAACAATGTTGTTTAATGTTTTATCTTCTCAATCAATGGAATATGAGCAACAAAGGGAAAATGTATTTCACACTAGATGCCATGTTGATGGTAAAGTTTGCCATGTGATCATTGACGGTGGAAGTTGCACCAACCTTACAAGTACACTCATAGTGCACAAATTGGGATTAAAGACAATGCAACATCCGGATCCATATGAAGCGCAATGGCTTAATGATGATGAAATTACCATTACTCAACAAGTGTTACTCTCGTTTTCCATTGGCAAGTAGGATGACAAGGTACTTTCTAATGTAATCCCGATGAACATAACTCATTTTTTGCTTGGAAGACCGTGGAAATTCAACAAAAGGGCCACTCATGATGGATTCTTAAATCGTTACTTATTCAACCATGAGAGAAGGCGAATCATGTTGACTCCTTTATCATCACAACAAATGATTCAAGATCAACATCATCTAAAGAAAAGCTTTGATTCTATGCAAGAAGAACGTTTGGACGAAAATTCAAATGAAGACAAATTTTTTACATTTGAACAAAAGTAAGTGGATGGAGAAAGCGTTGGAGTTAAAAATGAGAGGAATGAAATTGGGGCAAAAGAGGAGAGTAAAGAACAAACTTTATCTAACCTTACTCCTCCTATCATTCCTTTTGTTTTGCTGGAAAATTCAAGAAACATATTTTCAAAGAGATGATTAAAAAATCATGGATTTTGGAAAACTAAAAGATGTGACTTTTGAAGAACCAATAGTCATAACTGTTGGTGATTCACAAAACATGTCTCTTAATATTTCAAAAGTTATGCCATTTGAAGTTCCAAAAGAAGCATCACTTGAAGTGGCAAGAGTTATGTTCGTTGACATTCCAAGTGGATTGCCAATCCTGAAAAGAATTGAACAACCAACTCCCATTAAACATTTACCCTAGTTTGATATTTCCATTCATTTTGTCAATAGTTTTTCATTTACATGTTATGATTTATTTTGCAGCAATTTGATTTATGTCTATTGTATTATCTTATTAATTTGTGATGGCAAGGTCATTCGAGAATGTATATGGACGAGACGAAAGATCAATAATGATTATTCTAACCATGAAATTGCAGAATTTTTCTTTGATTTGCAGGATAATATAAAAGGCACAAATTTTCAAATGAAGGAACCAAGAGATGTAATCCATGGAAGTTTAAAAGACTTATATCTTGATTTGCCAAATGTTGTAACTACTCAATCAAAGGACATGACCCTTGGATATCCAAAGAATGTGTATTTTAGAGTATCAAAAGACAAGGAAGTTCAAGTTACTTATTCAAGGTTCATGAATTTTCATAAAGGTACCTGTTGGTTTAATAATATCCAAAGAAAGGCCTTTGAAGAAAGATATTTTCAAAAGGAAATGTTTTGAACAAGTTTTTATTGAATGGATAAATTTTGAAGACAAATCAGTAATGTTTGAATGGAAAGACACTAGGGAGAAGCCACCTTTCGATTTGAGAACAAATTGCTTAAAAGAAGAGGGGTGATGTGATCCTATCTAGCACAATATTTCTTCATGACATACTCACATCATTGAAGATCCATCAAGTTCAATCTAAGGGAGTTCAACCTTATTTTATATTATATTTACTCAGTTATGTACTATGTATTATTATGAGCATACATTTGAATATTAGACTATACTTGAATATCAAAACATGTGCATTCATTCATTATGACATATGGTTTGCATCATTGATTGATATTCATGCATAAAATATATAGTTATAATAATAATAATATTCATTCATTATCTTATGATTCATGAGCTATTATTATAACCTATAGTCCACATCTTTATATTATATATTTATTAATTGAATTACTTAACTTAAAATATGTTTCTTGAATATAGGTACATTCGGTCACACCTATGGGAGCTATTTTAAGATAAATTGTGAAAGCAACATCAAGGAAACTTATATGGGGATGCTTAGGATAGCATAAGGAACATTTGGTGAAAATTTGTTCAGAGACCAGTGAGCTCATAGTTAGGTTGAGCTAAAGATTTGAACTACAAGATGACTTCAATTCAGCTAAGGAGTTGCATCATCATCATCACCACTCATGACACCTCAAATAAATCCTAAGTTAATTTTTTTGAAATCGTACCTTTTCGCGAATAGTTACCATTTCAAAATGTGTATTTCCACAAGGAACTGTCATAACCTTCGTCGCTTTGCAACTCACCTCCAACTCATTCATCTTAAAACTAGCTCAAACATGAAAAGTTACCTTCCAACAATTGTGACCTTTCATGAATATTGCTGACCATGAAGATGCCCTTTCATTAAGGTGCACGTTGGTAAAGAGTTCTCATAAAATGGAGGCTAAAATCATGAAGATATATGAGGCTTAAATCATGAAGATATATGAGGCAAGCACCATGGATATTCGACCACCACACACATACCTTGCGTATGAAGACTTTGGCGCCACGATGAACCAACAAATCATCATCCGACCAATGAAGATAACTTTGGCTCCAAGTTGAACAAGCATATCATCATTCGACCAAGGGAGATGTATCTTCATCCTAGCCAAAACATCATGACTCCTTTAAAGAGATAGCCGAACCATCACCATGCTAAGGAACTCATCCTTTCAATTAAATTGTTATGTACTTTCATTAAGAATTATGTACTTACCGAATAACTCGGTGTCTATTCGTCCAAGCCCTCTCATTTCCTATAAATTGAGAGGATTGTTTTCATTTGTACTATCTCATTCATATTATAAAAACAAATTCTTATAAGTTAAATCTCTCTTCAAAGTTCTTTGAGAACTTTATCGATTAAGCAAGTATATTTATATACTTGTGGTGTCATCCCTTCACATTGATTCTTATAATTCCTAGATCTTATATCTAGTGGGTTAAATATATCATTACCATCCCTCAAGTAAGTTTGTGAAGATCGAGGTTGTACTTTCTAGCATAGCTTCTTCTTTGGTGTGTTTGAGATATAGTTTCATCACTATTTTCCATATAACGTCAACACCATCAACCATCTTCCATTGAAGGCCACAAACATCATCATCTATAATTCTGCAGCCAAGTCTTTTCTATCCTTATTCCATTACTTATTTTACTTATCCATTTCTTATACCTTTACTAATACTATCTATTTATCATCTTTCTTGCAGTCATACTTAGAATTCAAGGGAATTACTTCTTGTCATACCTAGATCAGGACAACAATAAGGCTATCTACTCACTTCCCTTGAAGAGTATAGAGAATAGTTAGATTGACAACAAAAGTGTCATTAGTGTACAACAACAAAAAAATGAAGAAAAAGAAGTTCAAAAAGAAAATCAAAACTCCTACACCAAACAAAGGAGTGCAAAAATAAAAAGAAATATCAAAAGGAAGAAAAGAAATTTCCAGCAAAAGAAAAGCAAAGCCAAGGAAATTGCATTACCATTTCAAGTCAACCAAAGAGGCATATCTACACTGAGGAAGATAACCTTATTGTGTCTTGTGAAAGGGTGCAGTAAGTGTTGTTCTTGGGTTGTAAGTCACATATTCCTTTCTTTTCTTTCATTTCATTGTTCTTAAACCTTTTCATTCTTTTCATTTCCTTAAACAATTTCTTTTATCTTTCCATTTCTTCTTTTTCATTGCCATCCTAATCTATGTTGTAGTCGATGCACACAATAGAGAAATAACTTGTTCTAATCTTGAGTTAGTTATTAAAAGGACCTAACAAGAGAGATAGAGTGGAAAAAGGCATATTAAGTGAGTGAGATCTGAATTGGAATCGTTCAAAGCCTAGATATATTCTCGAGTGCAAACACGAGCGTGAGTGGAGTCATATCAATTTTTTTGAGTGACCGTGAGGTTTTGTTGTATGAAATTTGGGAAGGTCCTATTTTCACATTTCAAATTCTTTAATCGCTAACAATGTTGTTTAATGTTTTATATTCTTAATCAGTGGAGAATGAGCAACAAAGGGAAAATGTATTTCACACTAGATGACATGTCGATGGTAAAGTTTGCCATGTGATCATTGATGGTGGAAGTTGCACCAACCTTACAAGTACACTCATAGTGCACAGATTGAGATTAAAGACAATGCAGCATCTAGATCAATATGAAGGGCAATGGCTTAATGATGATGAAATTACCATTACTCAACAAGTGTTACTCTCGTTTTTCATTGGCAAGTATGAGGACAAGGTTGTTTGTGATGTAATCCCAATGAGAACAACTCATTTTCTGCTTGGAAGACTGTGGCAATTCGACGAAAGGGCCACTCATGATGGATTCTTATATGGTGAAAGCAACATTAAGGAAACTTATATGTTTCTTGAATATAGGTACATTAAGGAACATTTGGTGAAAATTTGTTCAGAGAACAGTGATCTCATAGTTAGGTTGAGTTGAAGATTTGAACTACAAGATGACTTCAATTTAGCTAAGGAGTTACATCATCATCATCACCACTCATGACACCTCAAATAAGTCCTAAGTTAATTTTTGTGAAATCGTACCTTTTCGCGAATAGTTACCATTTCAAAAGGTGTATTTCCACAAGGAACTGCCATAACGTTCATCGTGTTGCAACTCACCTATGGCTAGCTCACCTCCAACTCATTCATCTTAAAACTAGCTCAAACATGAAAAGTTACCTTCCAACAATTGTAACCTTTCATGAATATTGCTGACCATGAAGATGCCCTTTCATCAAGGTACACGTTGGTAAAGAGTTCTCATTAAATAGAGGCTTAAATCATGAAGAGATATGAGGCAAGCACCATGCCTATTCGGCCACCACACACATGCCTTGCACATGAAGACTTCGGCTCAAATATGAACCAACACATCATCTTTCGGCTAAGGAAGATAATTTCTTTTGCCAATTTGAACAAGCATACCACCATTCGGCCAAGTGAGATGTATCTTCATCATAGCTTAAACATCATGACTCCTTTGAAGAGATAGATGAACCATCACCATGACAAGGGACTCATCCTTTCAAATAAATCATTATGTACTTTCATTAAGAATTATGTACTTGCTAAATCACTAGGTGCCTATTCGGCCAAGCCCTCTCATTTCCTATAAATTGAGAGGATTACTTTCATTTTTATTTATCTCATTCATATTATAAAAACAACTTCTTGTGAGTTAAATCTCTCTTAATAGTTCTATGAGAACTTTATCGATTAAGCAAGTATATTTCTATACTTGTAGAGTCATCCCTTCACCTTGAATCTTATAATTCCTAGATCTTATATCTAGTGGGTAAAAGACATCATTACAATCCCTCAAGCAAGTTTGTGAAGACCTGGGTTATGCTTTCTATAGCTTCTTCTTTGGCGTGTTTGAGATACACTATCATCACTATCTTCCATATAACATCAACACCATATTCCATTGAAGGACACTAACATCAGCATCTATAATTATGTAACAGGTCTTTTTTATCCTTATTCCATTACTTATTTTACTTATCCATTTCTTTTACCTTTACTAATACTATGAATTTATCATTTTTTTTTTGCAGCCATACTTAGAATTCAAGGGCATTACTTCTTGTCGTTCCTAGATCGGGACAACAATAAGGATATCTACTCACTTCCCTTGAAGAGTGTAGATTCGTCTTATATCAGTCAGACCACCAATCTAGCCAGCACCCATTTGTGGTCATAGACTCCTAAAGCCCATATTTTGAAATCTCTCACCACTCAAACTAAAATCTACCCACCAAACACAATGCAATACACACTGTGGCTCGGATCTAACAAAATAGGCCTTGATTTAACCTTTCTTTGGAGACATATCGGGTTCTAGATGAGTTTTCAGTTTCCCCAACGGTGAAAACTTCCTCCTCTAACAAGAAAAGTTAAGTCCCTCCATCGATTTTTTTTTGGGTATTTTTTCGAATAAATGCTCATACCTCATTTCCTTTCATTTTATAGAGGCTTTTATAGGCGTTCGAATTAAGCTTATTTCCTTTCTGATGACAAGCAATCCCAAAAATTGGTGGGATATGATAGGGGTTATTTCCTTCGATGTGATTTTAGTTGCCTTTTTGTTTTTATTTTTGTCTGATTTCTTACTTGCTTTGGTGCTTTTGTGTGAAAATATATCTCTCATTTTCTGATTCGATTGATTTATTCCATTTTTGGTTTGATTTGTATATTACTAATATCTTATGAAAGGATTTGTTTCCTTTCGTTCATGGTGTTAATTTGGATGCATATTTCCTCGCCAATTTGGTTGCCTTTGGTGTTGGTTTCTTTACAAAACCATTATGAAAATAGGTTTCAAATCCACGCGTGTGGTTTTTTACTGACATGTGGTCTTCGTACACTGATAATCGGTCCAATTGTAACCTTTCAATTTTCCTGGTGTGATTTGATTTAATCTCGATCGTTGGATCAAAGGGCCAGATCCAACAGCCCTCGTTCGCCTACACATGTCATATAATACTTAGGGTTTTTATAACCCTAAATGTCTTTAAATATGGATAATTCATTTCCTTGTGATCGTGCGGTTCTCATCTATGTGTCGCTGAGACTAAATGATAAAACCATAGAGTGCATTGGACCTGATTTTGGACATGAACATGGATTGGACCTAAACATCAAAATAAAAAAAATCAATACATAATATTATATAATATAATATAATATAATAATATTAATAATATATAAATTATATTATATATAATATGTACTATATATGTAATATATAAATATATATGTCATACTACATATAATATAGTATAATATATATAATTTATTATTTTGTTAAAACAATAATTGTACTATTTTTAGAAATATGCTATATAATATTATATATATATATACTAAATAATGTAAAATAAATATTATTTATAAATACCATATTATATATAAAACATGAATACCATATATATAAATATACCATAATATAAAATATATAATAAAATACTACTTAAAGTTCAAATTAAATCCCCAGACGAAAATATGTGTATACATAAAATTATGTCACTCTATTTTTAATGGCTTAATGGGATGATGCCATGACATCTTTGCATCATGAAGGTGATAACCTGGACAATTTCATTAAACCCATTTAATCCATTGTTTTAATTTTAACACTACTATATTTCATAAAAAAAACTCTAATTTACAATCACTAACCTTAAATCATAAATTTATTTGTTTCATCCCCTTCTCCTCAATGCCAAAAGTAGGAAATAGGAAGAAGAAGCTCGATGGTGGCACAAACGACAACGGAAATAGCAAAAAACTGTGCATTGAAATAACCCGTTGCATTTTCGGTCTGTGGATGTGGATAACCAGCATAATTGAGGACATCATGGTCCAATGATAATCTCGAAAGGATATTTTTCTGCTGCAAAAACTATACGAGTTTTACTTATCGATTTTTCTGATGGGTTGATCCTCTAATGACTCCATGAGCGTGTGTTTTTCTTACGTTATTGTTGAATAAAATCAAAGCAAATGACATTAGAAGAAGGAAAAATAGAATTTCTTGGATTATTAATTTTTATGGTTTGTATTGGTATAGTACCTAAATAATTGATGTTACGACAATGGTGATGAAATTTTATCATCAAATTTGTCTACTGTACTTTTGTTTTATACTAGTTGAAATTTAGGGTGAGAATATTCAAGATTAATGGGTTGGATTTAGTTTAGGGTTTAGAAGACTTTGCAAGGTTTTTTGTGAATGATGTAAAGGATGTAAATGAACTCTTTGATTTATGTGAAATTGATAAATTCATATAAATGTTTGTAGTTAGTTATGGTTGTAATTCAAATAAAAATTCAATTGAAAATTCAAATTTAATAATAGAAGACAACATGTATTGTATACAAAATAAATCTCATTCAATTAGAGTTTGTCGTTGATAATAAACACATAGGTACAAAGCATGAAGTGCACATAAAAACTTAAGTTGACACATTATCAACCTAAGTATAAAAGCCCAAAATATGAATCAAAATATCAATGTTAGTAAACTCAATTGTTTAAAAGAACAAAGTTCAACAGCTATCAATTTAAGTATTCAACTCCAAAATATCAAGCAAAATATTAAATTACTGAAATCATCCAAATAAAATAGCGAAGCTACACCATCAATGATCGTTTTCAAAAACACATGGACTATCTTCTTGTGAAGTACTGGTTAAATGTTGGTTGGGTGTGACACCTTCTTATGAGGTTGGCATCCATCTAACTGACATTACATTTCTTGCTAAATGGTTGGTTGGATAAGTTCTATGGTCTGGAGTAGGGATAAAGATAAATGGACTAGCTTGTGATGATGTTGTGTTCATTGATGTATTTTTTTCTCTTAACATGTATCCAGATGTACACCAAAATGAGAAACATAATTCTGATATAAGGTTAAAAAGAAACATACGTAAAACATATTTAATAGTACTTGCCTTTAGCATAGTTCGCTTATAGTAATAGTTATAAAGAGAGTACCAAGATGGCTCCCTATGAAGCTTTATACGGAAGAAGGTGTCAAACACCATTGATTAGGAATGAATTGAAAGATCGAGATATAATTATTTATGATCTAAATAAATAAGTGGAAGAAAGAGAAATTTATACAAGATAATATTAAGATTATAATTGATCGACATAAGTCTTATTCAGACTTAAAAAGAAAAGAGATTGAATATCAAGTCGGTGATAAAGTATTCCTTAAAGGATCACATTGAAAAAAGGTTCTAATATTTGGATGAAAAGAAAAATTGAGTCTGAGGTTCATTGGTCCATATGAAGTTGTGAAACCAGTGAAGATACTAAAGTGTAGAGTCAAAGAACTAAGGAACAAGACGATTCCACTAGTTAAGGTTCTTTGGCTAAACCATAAAATAAAGGAAGCTACATAAGAAAGAGAAGAAGATATGAAAAAACAGTTTCCTAATCTTTTTGCAACATATATGTAATTGAAATTCGAGGAAGAATTTTCAAGAGGGGGATAATTATAATATCCCAAATTTAGAACTAGTGACCAAAATGTAAATTTTGAAAGTTTAGTAGCCAAAGTAGACACTTAAGAAAAGTTTCAGAACCAAAGTCATAATTTTACCATAAAGAATGTTTATCTCGTAAATGACTGGTTCACCCCCAAGTATGATATTTTTATGGGTTTCATATTTTTATATGGGGTTTGTATAAAAGGCTATTAAGCGATAATGTTCAGTAAAATACTCAGATAATCAGATCGAATAAGAAATTTAGGAAATTTTGAAGGATGATAGTATAAGATTAATAATATTATTTTTAATATTTTAAATAGTATAATTTAACATGGATCAATGGATTTAAGTTGTTTTTCCATGTCAAATCGTGACCATTGGATTAAAGTAGCTATATTTGAATTTTTGGAATAGTCTAAGGATCAAGATGAAAAATAAAAAATATTATTTTATATTGACATGATGAAATAAAGAATGATGCCATAATAATATCATGGTGGTAATTACCATGGTTTAGTAGTGGTAAATAGGTAATCTTTAATTAGATGAATTTTTGCTTCATTTAATTAGCTTTAAAAGATAAAAATTAAGAGACTTTTTGTTAGAATAATCAAGAAACTTTATTCTTCTTCTCCATAGTTGTCGTGAACTCCATAACAAGGTGAGAAAGTTTTTATTTTTTCATTTTAAGCCATTTTATTAAGTTCTTGGATTACACTTAAAATAGAAAAATAAATTAAATTAAATTATCTATCTTTTGGTGTAAATATTTCATGTTTTCTTGCATGGAGAGTTGATCTCATGAAAATGGTGGTTGTAGGAGAAGTTTAAATTTAATGATATATTGATTAATTTTGATGTTAGTTATGTTATAGAATCAATTCCAAGCTTGTGTGATGATTGGAATCACTTGGAAATTCTTGTTTAAGCATTCAACCACCTTGGTGTTTCATTGAGAAATTTAGAAGTTAGATAGTTTTTTATAGGAAATGATTGAGATTACATGGGAAGGATGTTTAGATGATGAATTCATGTTTGTATCAAATTAGAAATCATTAGAAACATACCATATAGTATTTGGCTATAGTAAAGAATATTAGGGAAAAATATGCAAAAATTTCCCAAGGGTTGGAATGGACATAAAAAATGATTCTACAAGCTTGGAAATATGTTTTGGACCAATTTGGAACTTTGTTAAGTTATAAGGACTTTTTTGCATATTTTAAGAAATTGAAGGGTCAAGATGCAAATGTTGGAAGGTTGATACACTATGTTGAAATTTAATGTTATAAGGTTCAATTGAATCGTTTTAGAAATTTGTATAAGTTTAGGGACCAAAATGCAAATCTTGGAAATTTTAGGAAATTAATGGTATTATGTAAGTGTTGGTGCATTTGTTTGAAAATATTGCTAGGACGTTTGAATATGGTGATTTATATGGAATTAAAGCGAATTGCAAGGGACCATTTTGGATGCTTTCATAATATTGGGATAGATTTTAAAGAAATGTTAATTGGTGGCTAAATGTGGAATTTTGAAAAGTTGGATGTATTATTGTTAAGAATTATTATTAAAAGTACCTGAAAGGTTAATTTGAAAGAGTTAAGTTAGTATTTATTAGGTGAAAGAAAATTAGCATTGAATATGTATTAATCACATTTTTTTAGAATTTGTATACGAATACGCGCCTACTGTGTTAGTTGAAATACTAACATATGTTTTGAAATTGTATTCTCGTGTCGATTGTGACTGAAAACAAGAACAAATAGAGTTAAAAGGATAGGACAAAGTTCGAGAGAGAATCCATATATATAGTAAGGCATATTAGTGAGGCACTAGGTAAGTGCATCAATACTTACTATTAAATATTTTATAAGGAAACCTTGTGATGAGTCAACCTCAATTGATTTGAAAAGAAAAGATTTTAAAATCGTATTTTGAATGTATATATAATTTTTTATTATTGTTTTACTACATGGTATATAAATGTTTTTAGGTATGAACTGCCTAATTCATATTTATATGAGACTTTGATATTTTTCATATGGGTGCTTTCATATGTGAAATGGTATATGATTTTAACAAAATCCATTGTATGTGACTTAAGAGTTATTGGCACAAGTTACATAAGTACATTCGTGTACATCACAGTTACATAATACATTTATTTATTCCTGGTCATAGGTACAATGATGTTGTGTTCTACAGTACATGTACATTCACAAGGCACCTATGGTGCAATTTATGCACAGGGAACTATATGTGCAATTTATTCACACACAATTATATTGCACAAAACATAGAACACTCAATCATAAACTCACATTACATGTGTTCTCATGATTATACATTACGTTATGACATGAACTGAAATTGAATAGTACATGTTTGATCAGTATAATTTAAAGTAAAGCTTTTTTTACATACTCTGATTTGACGTGGGATGACTCACAATTGATAAGCTGAACTATAGGTTACTGATATATGAAAATGATTTTAATAAATTGCTTTTATTTTATATATGTTTTTATACGATGTTATTTTTTATATCATGATACATGTTTTATATATTATTAAGGGCACTTAATATTATTACTTTCATTACCTCACTAGAAACTTAGCGTGTGATTATTTCACAAGTAGGAAAAGGAAAGGAAAAGACTGCGGAGTATGGAGCGTGTCGGCGTCACTTTTGAAGAATCAAATCTTCCTTCAGAATTAGTATCAACATCTGATGAGGTTACTATTGACTTATATAGTGGCATGTATATTATAGATGTTTAAGTTGCTTTGATATGAAGTTTCAAATATGGTTTTGTAATATAAAAATTAGTTTTATTTAAATATGGAAATATTAAATATAACTAGTAGTATAAATGAATAAAACTCTGTTGAGTTAATCGATCAATGGAATCGGCCAAGAGGAGGGTGAATTGGCAATAAAAATTTTGGTGGAAGCTTATGCAGAAAATTGAAAGTAATTGCACAGCGATTTAGAGTGGTTCGACTTTATCAACCAAAGTCTACGTCCACTACCTTAGCTATCCACACTAAGGATTTTCCAACAAGTTCACTAATTTGTTCTTTCTTTTGAGGCCAAAGAGATAACCTTACAACTCCCTCAAGAATATACCCCAATTCTTGATAATACTATTTTCTCAAAGAGAATATTACAAATTTGCAAACTTATAAGAAAAACCTCAAAAGGCAAATATGTTTGCACAATTCTAGAACAAAGAAAGAAAACTCAAGAATAAATACAATTGAGCACAATAAGTGTTCTTGAAGGTAAGATGAATATTGAATGAAAAATAGGCTTGAAATGCTCAAACTTGAGGTTTGATGCTTTCTCTTTGATTCTCTCTTGATTCTAGTTGCTTGTGGTTTCTTGTTGTTGATCAGTGGCTTCTAAGCTTGTTTAAATACACCTTGAATCGCTTCTGAACGTTGGGGATGATTAGTGGAGTCAATAGAGCTGTTTAAGTGTGAAAACAATTAATTAAAGCAGTTGGGAGCGTCAGTGCATCGATGCATACCCATGGTGCATCGGTGCATCAGTGTAAAATTCAAATATTTTGACAGTTGGATCCTTAGTGCATCGGTGTACTAAGAGTGCAACGATTCATCAAGTGCATTCGATGTTTCAAAATAGCCAGAGTGCATCGATGCATGGCTGGTGCATCGATGCATCAAATGCATTCAATGTTTTCATAAAATCCTCAGTGCATCGGTGCATGGTATGTGCATCGATGCATGAAATGAATTCGATATTCAATTTAATTCATGGTGCATCGATGCATGGATTGGTGCATCGGTGCATCACTCTGTAAAATTGATTTTAGGCTTGATTTTGGTTCAAAATACTTTGTGAAAATTGTTTCAAAAATATATTAAGTATAAAACATAATTTTACACATTTAGTAAGATTTGAAATTGATCTTAAAACACTTGGAGTAATAATTTGATATTCGATTAATTGAATCAAATATACTTTAGAAAATCAAATTTAAAATCTTAAAATTCATTTAAACTAATTTGTTATATCGAAACAAAAATGTTTTCAAAAATCTCCCCCTTTTTGATATAACAAAACATTTGTGTTAATTTAAGATTTTCTAAAAATTTGAAATCAATTTTGAAAAATTACTCCCCTTACTATAACACTTCAATCTTTTAAAAACATTAACATTTCTCCCTTTTAAAAAACATTTTTAACACTTAACATTTCTCCCCCTTTTTGTTAAATCAAAAAGACTTAAAAATCGATTTAAAGAAGGTTTTAAAAAAATATCCAATTGATTCAATATTTATATATATAGCTTAAGCTGCTAAGATCACAATCAAAAGAGAGATTAGCCATTAGTTTCATAATCAATATTAATAATAAAATGTGAAATGGTAAATTGGTCATATTTCAACTAAAAAGTAAATGATGCATATATGGAAACAAAATAAAAGTTCACATATCCATCAAACAGACATCCAACAATCAAAGAAAGACAATCCAAAATGTTTTAACAATTTAAATTCAAGTTCAACCCAAAAACAATCAAAGCAAAATAAGTTTATTCATCCATCGAAGGATCGGGAGAATGAGGAGGGTAACGAGCTCTCATTTCAAGAGTTAGTGCATCCAAACGATCATTCATATCTTGTTGTCGAGCTCCCAAGGTAGAGAGCTGGGACTTAATGACTATGAAGCGCGAATCCATGGACGCATACCGTAAATCAAATGTCTCCAAAAATGAACGAAAATATGGAGGCATTTGATCTTCTTGTGGAGTTGGTTCCGGTGTAGGCTCATCATCAGGTACGTGATCATCGATGTCTTGCATAAGTTGTTGAAATCAAGATCATCATCATCAGCCGAAGCCGGAGGAGGAGGAGCACGAGAGGAGCTAGGAGCAGTTCGTGAGGAACTAGCTCCCGGAGTTTGCTTGCCGGGTCTAAAAACCCATTGACTGGTTAGCTCGTCTTGTTTCCAATCCGCTTTCTTCAAGGATGTGAGATTGATTTGATTTTGGAGTGGGATAGGATTGTCGAGAGAGACTTTTAGACCAAGTTTGATAAAGAGATTACTAAGAAGACATCCATAAATCAATGTTTCAACATGTTTTGAAGGAGTAATGTTTACGATGTCCATTAGTTGACTGAATATAGTGTGGGGCAGATTTATTTTGATTTTATTTTTAATACAATACATCCACCATAAATCCCTAGCACAAAGTGTGGAGTACCTACCTCGGGATGGTCTAAACCACCAAAAGATTATCAAATGGAGAAAACGATCATGATGAGATCGTAGAGTACTAACACTGGAGTTTGGAACATAGGGATATTCCACATTTTTATTCTCATTATATACACCACTATCATCTAACCCATTTCGGAAAGCTATAGTCTCGGGGTCAATATTAATATATTGGCCTAAAAGATAGGATCTAATGGTTATAGTTCCACATTGAGTTTCATTTTGAATACACACCGCATTGGAATAGAAAATGTGGACCAATTATTGATAGACGATCGGTTTAAGTTGAAACAATTTATCAAACTTCCAAGCTTTATGAGTCGGAAGGTATTCGAAGTTAATGTCAACCATGGTTTGAAGCGAAGGAATATGCTCTTCGCGAATTCTATAAGTTTGGAAATAATTTCTGTACCTAGAGTACAATTCGTCTCTACGACGCTCAGGCATGTTAAAATAAGATCCTGATAGAGATAAAGGTGGAGGAGGAACGGGATTAGGAGGTTGGTTTGAATAAGAACGACTCGATGAAGTTCTAGGGCATTTAGGATTTGACATTGTTTAAAGGAAATCGGAATAAGGAATATCACCTACAATTTGAAACACATGTATGCACAATCAATCCCAAAACTCAAATGAGTCCTCAATAATTCAAGGTTCTCTAAACCATATCCTAATGGGCATGTTTTGAAAAACTATTTGAAAACAATATTTGATTATAATATAGTTTTTATGACAAAAACAATTAAATAAAAAATATTTCTGATTTTCGATTTTTTTTAATTTCGAAATTCAAATCAATTTTGAAAAATTGTGTGTTTTTGATGAAATTGGTTGTTAAAACTTGTTTAGAATCAACAATCAATTAATTCCTGATATAATGTACATTCTATAACTAATTAAAACTAGTTCTAAAATCAAAAATTTGTAAAATAGAGATTTTTAGAAAAATACCTTGAAAATTCGGATTGAGAGGGATGAGGAGTTGTTTTGCACAATTTAATGATTGAAGTAGGTTTGAAAGTTGAAAAGCTTGAAGATTCTGACGAAAAATCGTTGATTTTGAGCAAGAATGAAGATTCTTAGAGTGAGAGGGACGAACAGCTAGAGAGAATAGTTTTTAGGGTTTGAAATAAATGAGAAAAATAAGCCTTTAAAACCCCAAAACCCAACGGATGCATCAATGTATGACCCTGTGCATCGATGCACATTCAAGGCGTGCATCGGTGCATCAACATGATGAATCGATGCACATTCAAAGGGATGCATCGATGCATTGTTAAGTGCATTGGTGCATGAAGCACAAAAAGTCAAAAATCAGTTTTAAATACTCAAAATGCTAAATTAATTAGCTCTAGTGGTATTGGCAACTCATATATTAAAAATTAATCATGTTAAATCAATAAAATTAATAGTTATTTGAACATAAAGTTAATTTTCATCAAGAATCATAAACTCCCTCTAACTAATAGCAAGAATGCAATCAAAAATATTATTTTAAGCATTTTTCATTTATTATTAAAAGTGCTAAAAATTATTTTTAAACACTAAGTGAAGATAGGTCAATTAAACCTAATTCTCTCCTAAGTGTCCAAAATATTTCCTTATCTAAAGGTTTTGTAAAGATATCCCGCTAATTTATCCAAAGTATCAACAAATTCTAGAACTACATCTTCCTTAGTGACATGGTCTCTAATGAAGTGATGTCTTATTTCAATGTGCTTAGTTCTAGAGTGTTGGATGGGATATTTAGTGAGACAAATAGCATTAGTATTGTCACACTTGATAGGAATGGTACCTACTTCAATTCCATAATCAAAAAGTTGTTGTTTCATCCATAAAACTTGTGCACAACAACTACCAGCTAAAATGTATTCAGCTTCTGTGGTAGATAATGCAACACAATTTTTAGTGAGACAAATAGCATTAGTATTGTCACACTTGATAGGAATGGTACCTACTTCAATTCCATAATCAAAAAGTTGTTGTTTCATCCATAAAACTTGTGCACAACAACTACCAGCTAAAATGTATTCAGCTTCTGTGGTAGATAATGCAACACAATTTTGTTTCTTTGAAAACCAAGAAATCATCATATTTCCAAGGAATTGGCAAGTACCGAAGGTGTTTTTCCTATCTAATTTGCATCCTTCATAATCTGCATCAGAAAAAGCATGCAAGCTAAAGCTAGAGTCTCTAGGATACCAAAGTCCTAAACTAGGAGTGTCCTTAAGGTATCTAAAGATTCTCTTGACAGCTAGTAAATGTGATTCCTTAGGGAATGATTGAAATCTAGCACATAAGCAAACACTAAACATAATGTCCGGTCTACTTGCAGTTAGATAAAGCAAAGATCCAATCATTTACCTATATAATTTAACATCCACACATTTACCTCCTTTATCCAAGTCAAGCTTTGTAGAAGAGCTCATTGGAGTGTCATGAGGTTTCCCATTTTCCAGTCCAAACTTCTTGAGCATATCTTTGACGTACTTAGCTTGATTGATGAAGATGTCATATTTTCTTTGCTTGATTTGGAGTCCAAAGAAAAATGAGAGCTCCCCCATCATGCTCATTTCGAATTCGCTTTGCATTAGCTTAGAAAATTCTTGGCAAAGAACATCACTAGTAGAACCAAATATTATATCATCAACATAAATTTGAACTGCTAATAAATCTTTACCTTTATGCTTTAAAAACAATGTAGTGTCAACCTTCCCTTTTGAAATACCTTTTTAAATTAAAAAGTTTGACAATCTTTCATACCAAGCTCTAGGAGCTTGTTTTAAACCATAAAGTGCTTTTGTCAATTTAAGAACATGATCCAGAAATTTTGAATCTTCAAAACCTGGAGGTTGTTCCACAAACACTTCTTATTTTATAAACCCATTTAAAATGCATTTTTAACATTCATTTGATATAGTTTAAATTCATGAAAACATGCAAATGCTAATAACAATCTAATTGCTTCCATCCTAGCTACGGGAGCATATGTTTCATCATAGTCTATGCCCTCTTCTTGAGTATACCCTTGAGCAACAAGTCTAGCCTTGTTTCTCACTATAATACCACTCTCATCAAGCTTATTCCTAAATACCCATCTAGTACCTACAGTAGATTTATTACTAGGTCTTTCAACTAATGTCCATACTTTACTTCTCTCAAATTGATTTAACTCTTCTTGCATAGCCATAATCCAATGTTCATCATTTAATGCTTCTTTAATATTCTTAGGCTCTATGCATGAAATAAATGCAACATAATTACAAATATTTCTAAAGAGAAGATTGAGTTGTTACCCCTTTGGATGGATCACCTATAATCTCACCATCCTTGACATAGTTGTACTCTCTTGGATAAGATACTTCCCTTTCTTCAATGGTTGGATTATCAAGAGGATCATGAGTTTCCTCATCTTTTGTTTCTTCCTTTGATGATGATTCTCCAACGTCATGTCTAACGTCATTTGTATTTATAATACCTACATCATCATTCAAACAAGAATCCTTCCTCGGAAGGAGATTTTCATCGAAAACAACATGTATAGACTCTTCTACAACCAAAGTTCTTTTATTAAATACTCGATAAGCTTTATAATTTAAGGAATAACCCAGCAAAATTCCTTCATCACTTTTAGCATCAAATTTGCTAAGGTTTTCTTTACCGTTGTTTAAAACAAAACATTTTACATCCAAAAGGATGAAAATAGCTAATGTTAGGCTTTTTATTTTAAAAAAATTCATATGGAGTTTTCTTTAAAATTGGCCTAATCATTACTCGATTTACAACATAACAAGTGGTATTTGTGGCTTCCGCCCAAAAATATTTTGGCAAATTATTTTCACAAAGCATGGTTCTAGCCATTTCTTTTAAAGTTCGATTTTTCCTCTCAACAACTCTATTTTGTTGAGGGGTTCTAGGTGCTGAAAAATTATGGCTAATACCATTAGAATTACAAAACTCATTAAATCCAAGATTTTCAAATTTAGTACCATGATTACTTTTAACACTAGTGATAGAGTAACCTTTTTCGTTTTTTATTACTTTTGAAAATGTGATGAAATTTTCTAATGCTTCATCTTTAGTACTTAAGAATAGAACCCAAGTATATCTAGAATAGTTATCTACCAAGACAAATGCATATTGTTTTCCACCCAATCTAGTAGTCCTAGTTGGCCCAAAAAGATCTATATGGATCAATTGTAATACTCTACTAGTTGACACATCAATAATGGATTTAAAATAAACTCGCTTTTGTTTTCCTTTAGCACAAGCATCACAGATTTTATCATGATCAAATTTAAGCTTAGCTCGAACTAAATCACCTTGAATTAGCCGTTGTAAAACACTTATACTAGCATGTCCTAGTCTCTTATGCCATAACCAACTATCATGTTCATCCTTAGCAACTAGGTACAAATTAGTCATGTCAATAGAATCTAAATGCACTATGTATATGTTTCTTATTCTATGACCAACAAGCATAATCTGATTAGATGCAATGTCAATGACTTTACAACCATTAATATCAAACATGACATTGAATCCCTTATCACAAAATTGACTAATACTCAATAGATTATGCTTTAATCCATTCACATATAAAACATTCTTAATTTGTATGGAAGATGTATTACCAATAGTACCAATATCTTCAATGTGACCTTTTGAATCATCACCAAAAGTCACTTTTCCTCCATTTTTGGCGTTAAGCTCTATGAACCGGCTTTTGTCTCCAGTCATGTGTCTCGAGCATCCACTTTCAAGGTACCATGAATTTGAATTTATTTCCCATGCCTTGTAGCAATGCTCCTTTTCCTACAAACATAGATTAATTTCTAATTTTTGGTACCCAAATTCTTTTGGGTCCATATTCATTAGTTTCTAAAATCCTTGTCCCCTTTGGTATCCATTTATAAAGGACATCCTTATCTTTAGTAGTAATGAATTCTTTAGGAACCCATATACTCCTAATAATTTTACCATTCAAGGTTCGTTGAGGACTTCTATGATTGTAGCTTCAAAAACTTTTCTTAACAAAGTTGGATTTTGAATTCTCACCTTTTTCAAAACTTTTTGTTTCAACCTTATTAAAAGTTTTAAGATCATCAATCTTCTTTTTATGATCATCATGAACTTTTGAAAGTAAGTTATGCAAATCAGTATTTTTCTTTTCAAAATCATTAATTTTGATTTGCAATTCTTTGATCTTACTTTCAAGCTCATTGTTGGTCTTGGATATAAGACTATTTTCGTTTTTCAATTTTGAAATATCATTTTTTTATTTTGAAAATAGAGTCTTATAATCCGAAGCCAACCCATTATAATCCTTAATAACTCATCATAAGATAATCATCCAAATCGAATGAGTTAGAGGTTACCTTAGAATCTTCCCCGATAGCCATCAAGAACAAGTTTGCAACTTCTTATTCCTCTTTATCGGAACCTTCTTCATCTCTCCATGTAGCTACATGAGCCTTGTGCTTCTTTTTGGATTGACCCTTTTTCTTCAATTGTGGGCAATCATATTTGACATGCCCAGGCTTTTTGCATTCATAGCAAATGATCGGGTCTTTGTCCTTCGATTCAGTTTTGACGCCTTCATGACGTTTGAATTTTCTTCCTCGGTTGGGCATCATCAACTTTCTGAATCGTTTGGAAAATAATGTCATTTCCTCATCATCATCATCATCATTTGAATCACTCTCATCTTTTGTGGATTTGAGAGCAACTCCAGTGTTTTTCTTATTCTCCTTCTCCTTTGGTGTCTCGTCAATCTTATCGAGGACCACTTCATCTTCAAGCATCATTTAATGAGTGAGAAAGGAACATATTAGTTCTTCAAGAGTTAAGGACGTTAGATCCTTAGACTCGATGATTGTCGTCTTCTTTGATTGCCACGATTTTGGAAGGGAGTAGACTAACTTCCTCACAAGCTTTTCATTTGAAATGATTTCTCCATATGATTTAAGACCATTGACAATCGTTGAAAATCTATCTGTCATAGCTTTTATATCTTCATTTGGTTTCATCCTGAAATTTTCATAGCTATGCGTTAGAATACTAATTTTAGATTTCTTTACCTCATTGGTACCTTCATGAGTGACTTGAAGTTTGTCTCATATTTCTTTGGCGGTTATACAAGATAAAATCTTCCGTATTCATCTGGTCCAAGAGCACAAAATATGATATGGATGGCTTTGGAGTTGAGCTGGAACATTCTTATTTCTCCTTCACTCCACAATCTTGGATGAGTGAGAGGCTTGATGTATTCTTCTTCTACGGCATTCCATGCTCCCATGTCACTTGCCTGAATGAAGTATATCATCCTATTTTTCCAATAGGCATAGTTAGCCCCATTGAAGAAAGGAGGCTTGTTGACGGGCATCGAATCGAGACCAGAGTCATAATTTGAAACGGAGGTCATTGATAACTTGATAATCGATGTAACTCTTCCCGAATTGACTCAAGAGGTGATTAAACCTTCAAATGAGTGAGGCTCTGATACCAATTGTTGAGTTAATCGATCGATGGAATCGGCCAAGAGGGGGTGAATTGGCAATAAAAATTTTGGTGGAAGCTTTTGCAGAAAATTGAAAGTAATGCACAGCGATTTAGAGTGGTTCGACTTTATCAACCAAAGTCTACGTCCACCACCTTAGCTATCCACACTAAGGAATTTCCAATAAATTCACTAATTTGTTCTTTCTTTTGAGGCCAAAGAGATAACCTTACAACTCCCTCAAGAATATAACTCCCTCAAGAATACAACTCCCTTAAGAATACAACTCTCTCAAGAATACAACTACCTCAAGAATATACCCCAATTCTTGAGAACACTCTTTTCTCAAAGAGAAGATTACAAATTTGCAAATTTACAAGAAAAAACTCAAAAGGCAAATATGTTTGCACAATTCTAGAATAAAGAAAGAACACTCAAGAATAAATATAATTGAGCACAATAAGTGTTCTTGAAGGCAGGATGAATATTGAATGAAAAATAGGCTTGAAATGCTCAAACTTGAGCTTTGATGCTTTCTCTTTGATTCTCTCTTGATTCTAGTTGCTTGTGGTTTCTTGTTGTTGATCAGTGGCTTCTAAGTTTGTTTAAATACACCTTGAATCACTTCTGAATGTTGGGGATGATTAGTGGAGTCAATAGAGCTATTTAAGTGTGAAAACAATTAATTAAAGCAGTTGGGAGCATCAGTTGCATCGATGCATACCCATGGTGTATCGGTGTATCAGTGTAAAATTCAAATATTTTGACCGTTGGATCCTTAGTGCATCGGTGCACTAAGAGTGCATCGATGCATCAAGTGCATTCGATGTTTCAAAATAGCCAAAGTGCATCGATGCATGGCTGGTGCATCGATGCATCAAATGCATTCGATGTTTTTATAAAATCCTCAGTGCATCGGTGCATGGTATGTGCATCTATGCATGAAATGCATTCGATGTTTAATTTAATTCATGGTGCATCGATGCATGGATTGGTGCATCGGTGCATCACTCTGAAAAAATGATTTTAGGCTTGATTTTGGTTCAAAATACTTTGTGAAAATTGTTTCAAAAATATATTAAGCATAAAACACAATTTTACACATTTAGTAAGGTTTGAAATTGATCTTAAAAGACTTGGAGTAATAATTTGATATTCGATTAATTGAATCGAATATACTTTAGAAAATCATTTGTAAAATCTTAAAATTCATTTAAACTAATTTGTTATTTCGAAACAAAAATGTTTTCAACAAACTGCCTAAAACTTGCCTAACTTAAAATTCAACTACATAGCATTTAAACATACTGCCTAATTGGTGCATAAAATTGAATTTACTGAGCGTTAAAATATTAAATTGTGATTTTACACGATTACTAGATTTAAAGTAAATATGCCATTTGGAGATTTTAAAATAAACAAACTTTTACCAATTTTCAAATATTAAATGTTTTATATGATTGATGTGACATCTATGACTTGCATTCGGAGACGTATACGGGAAATGGGTGTTATATTTATTGGCATTAGAGCTACAGGTATCAAAAAAGTTTGTACATGCCACTAGGATGTCAATGTTACTGATCTAGTAAGAGTGATTTGATTATTGTTGATGCTTATCACTAACGTATGATTGAAATGTGTTTGTTATATATGCTAAAAATTGAGGGTTCGTTTCATGCGATCGAGAAAGAAGTACCATAAGGGATTGCAAGTGGGAGTAATAAGGTGAATAGTGAACCTCTTGCTCATTCGAACCACAAGTAACATCGACACATCAAGGAGTTCCTGTGCAGGATCAATGATCATTTTTCCAAACCTTGGAGACTATCTTGGTACGACATTGACCACCTCATCCACCACCTGTTCCTCCAACTCCCCAAGTGTCGATTACAAAGAAATTAAAGAGTTTGGGAGTTTTGGAGTTCAAAGGAGAAGCTGATAAGGGTCCAATACCTGTAGTGTTTGGCTCAATGATGAAATGTTATGTTGGATGGATTTCATTGTAAAAATCTGAAGAAATTGGATAGAGTTGTAAAACTGCTTCAGGGTCAAGCTCGAATATGATAGACGAATGCCACAGGGCATGTTTACCCGAGCAAGTGACTTGGCAATTCTTCCCGGAAGAATTTAAGAACAAGTGTATTGGTGACCAATTTATTTGGGAAATGAAGTAGCAATTTCTCAATTTGAAGAAAGGTAATCAAACTGTCTATGAGTTTGGGTGCAATTTCAATAAGCTTAGCCAGTTTAAATCATATTTGATCCCTAGTGAGAAGGACTGATATGAATGGTTTATCAAGGGCTTACGTCTGACATTAAAGGAGTTTATGTTGCCATTATATCGCCCTACATTTAAAGAGACAGTCAACCGAACCAAAGCTTTGGAAAGATCTTAAAATGAAAATTTTGCAAAGCATAGAGTTCAAACAGTAAAAAGACTGAGAACATCTTTAGCTTCAGCCCAGTCCAAGAGAGGGCGAGGTTCAAGCTACAGATATCAGAATAGATCTGAGAGAACTACTTCCAATCGTAAGTAATTTAATACTGGAAGAGGTTGACAATCTCAACCAACTACTACGGGTACAGGCAAATAAGCTTAGAAGGACTTTTGATTAAGTGAGATCTATGGTTGATCACATTTAGGTGTATGACGAAGTGTTTCTGGAGCATGCTTTCGTTGTGGAGAGACTGTCATTTTATGAAAGATTGTATTGGAATGTGCACAGTAACTAGAGTTTATAATATGAAGACTGATGAAGATCAAGATGACCCAGAGATCATAACATGATGGCCATATTTTTTACATGGTTGAAGATTTTCTTGAGGTGTTTATGGATGATTTTTCTTTGGAAAAAGCTTTGACCAATGCCTTGACAACTTAGTTACGTTTTTGAAGTGATGTGAAGAAGCCAATATTGTTCTCAATTAGGAGAAATAACACTTTATGGTAACTTGAGGCGTAGTGTTAGGGCATCGAATTTCGCATCATGACATTGAGGTGGATAAAGCCAAAGTGGAAAGAATTGAGAAATTATCACCTCCCACAAATGTCAAAGAAATAAGGAGTTTTCTTGGGCATGTTGGTTTTTATTGAAGGTTCATCAAAGACTGTTCAGATTGTTAGATCAAAATAGAAAATTTATCTTTGATGATGTCATCTTTGATTCTTTTGAAATATTCATGCTAAAATTTGTGCATGCTCCTATTATTTTTTCTCTTGATTGAAATTTTCCTTTTGAGTTAATGTGTGATGCAAGTGATCAGGCTGTTGGAACAGTGTTAGGGAAACAAAAGAATAAAATCTTCCATACCATACATTATGCTATTAAAACCTTGAATAATGCTCCAACCAATTACACAAAAATTGAGAATGAGTTGCTTGTTATTATGTTCTCTTTTGATAAATTCAGATCTTATCTTGTTGGAAAAAAGGTGATTTTCTACACAAATCAATTACCTAGCTAAGACTTATGTGATTAGTGTTGTTGTTGTAAGAATTTGACATTGAGATTAGGGATAAGAAGAGATCCAAAAATCAAGTGGCCCTTGTTTGGAATTAGGAAGTGAATATGGAAGCATACTTTTGATTCCCGATAATTTTCCAAATAAAAGGCTCTTGTAATTCAAGCATTTCCTTGGTACATTGACATTGTGAACTACTTGGTGACCGATTGCTGCCACTAGATCTTAACTACCAAGGAAAAAATAAATTTTTGTGAGATGTTAAAGTATATCACTGGGATAAGGCATACCTTTTCAAGCAATGTAACGATCAAATTGTGTGATGATGTGTCCCTAAATGCGAGCAGCAAAGTATATTGCAACACTACCATAGTGCGCCTTATGGTGGTCACTTTGGAAGAATGCGCACTACAGCAAAGGTTCTTCAAAGTGGATAGTATTGGCCAATATTGTTTAAAGATGTAAATTACTTTGTTAAGTATTGTGGTCATTGTCAATGAACTAGTAGCATTTCTCACCGTAATGAAATGGCTATGCAACCTATATTGGAGATAAAATTATTTGATGTTTGGGGATTGGATTTCATGGGGCCTTATCCTTCATCCTTTGTTAATCTTTATATTTTTTGTTGTTTTTGACTATATGTCCAAGTGGGTCGAAATTATAGCATTACCTTCAAGCGATGCTAAGCCCGTCTTGAAGTTTCTTCACACGAATATATTTGCTCCCTTTGGAACATCAAGGGAATTTATTAGTAATGAAGGCTCCCAATTCACATGTAAGTAAGTTGTCAAAGCTTTGCTACATTATGGAGTAAAAAATCGCATTACTACAATATACCATTGCCAATCCATTGGTCAAGTCGAAGTTTCCAACCATGAGATTAAGTAAATTTTGAATAAGGTTGTGAATCATCAAGGAAATATTGGTCTTTACACCTTGATGAATATTTATGAGTATACTGTACAACCTATAAAACCTCATTGGGTATGTCCTTATTTCACCTAGTATATGGGAAGGCATGTCATTTGCCTATGGAGGTGGAGCATAAAGCAATATAGGCCATTAAAAGATTCAATTTTGATCTTGATGTTGCTGGCAAGAAAAGAATGCTTGATTTGGATGAGCTTAAAGAGCTTCGTAAGTATGCCTATGGGAATGCAAATATTTACAAAGATAAGTGCAAAAGGTGGCATGACAATTTTTCCACAACAATTCCATGTAGGATAACTAGTGTTGTTATTTAACTCTCATTTAAAGCTATTTCCTAGGAAGTTGAGGTCACAATGGTCAGGGTTGTTTGAAGTGGTAGGAGTATACCTATATGGAGCTTTGCTAGTCAAGAACATGATGGATGGAAGCATGTTCAAAGTCAATGGACAACTTTTGAAGCATTATTGCAACGAACAACCTCGACAAATTGCTTCTATTTCACTAAGCAGAACTTCATTTAATTATTTTTCATTTACTTTTAATAAGTCAAGTTTAACATTAGATTAGTTTGCATTTATAACTTCTTTATTACTTATTTTAATCTCTTTTTATTTTTCTTACAAAGAATACCATGACGTTGTCTATTGCATCACCATTTTTTGTCAGTTGGTGTTACACGACAAATGCCATAGTTTTGTGTGGTTGATGTTGTATCTGATGTTAATAGAAAAACTAGTTGGGCGGTAACTCATTAATTGTAAAAAGTTAATTGTGAGCTGTCACCCATTACCCCACACAACAGATCTCAGATGTCTATTTAAATCTCCATCTTGTCATCCATTTAAAAGAAAGGGATAAACCTTTTCTTTCTTTTTAAGTTTACCCTAGCATTTATATCTCACCAAATATATTTACTCACCTTACCTTATCATTTTCATCTTCTCCATGTCGTTACTCCCATAAACATAAAGACGCAAATTTTATTTTTCTTTACTTTCCTTCTCTCATTCTTTCATCTCCCTTTAAAAAAAATTATCCATGGCTCCCAAAAAGAAATCTATTGTGAAATCCTTTTTCGTACACCAACCCTACCGCTGAAAGAACCGTCTGATATTTCTCTGATAGTACCAAGCATGTAATCGGTTGGCTTCGTTATAGTTAAACACAAGGAAATATACAATACTAAGCTCGCCAACTGAGAGTTCTATTTGGAGTAGGAGTTATACTTATCGAACATTGAAGACCCATATGCATTCGCCTATGTAAATGACACCATGGCCTAACTCAAGTGGGAGACCTTTTGCTCTTATCGTAGTGAAATCCTACCGAAGTTGGTGTGGAAATTTCACACTAACCTTACAAATAAGCAATACCAATTGGTTTATGTTAGAGAGAAAATGGTCAATTGGTTGCGACTGCTATTAACAAGCTAATGGGCATTGCTGAAGTAGAGGATGAGAACACTAAGTTCACTGTTTGTCTTACTGACGCTAATTTGGAGTTGATCAGCGATGACCTTTTTCTTCCTAGCTATTGTTGGAATAATTCTACGGTGATTAATGAGTTGAACAGCTTGTCAGCAGTTCGAATTTGACTCGATCAAAATTCGATAAAAGCTCGATTTAAATTGACTCGACTGGAACTCGAGCTCGACTCGAGACCTTAGCGAGCCGAATCAAGTAAACTCCAACTTAACTCGATAAGTTTGCGAGTAGTTCATTAATTTTTTTTTATATTTTTTAGTAGTTATCTTAAAAAATTATTTATTTAAAAATTATTTATTTAAAAATAATTAATTTACTAATAGATAATAAAAATATAATAAATGACTAATCTATTATTTTTCTAATAAATAATAAAAAATACTAAATTAATAATTATTATTTTACTACACCCTAAAAACAAACCTAATTATTATTTTAATGTATTTGTAGATTGTTATTTTGTAGTTTAGACTTTCAATTTGTTCCATACACTCTTTTGATAATTTTTTGGTTTAATTTATTAATTTATGTTTATATTAAGCTCTATTTAATATTAGTATATTTTACCTATAATTAAAAAAATAAGATAAAACTTTTAATGAGCTTAACGAGGAATGAGATGAGCAACGAGCTTGACGAGGACGTGCCAAGAAAAATTTTAATGAGCTTAATGATCAACGAGTCGACTTGAATAGTACATTTTTTAACAAGCACGAGTCGAGAACTGGCCAACTTGCGATCTACTCGCTCGATAAGAACCCCTATCCACCACTGGTTCCTACACGATCAAACAAAAGCAGTTGAATTTACCGGTAAGGGTATGGTTTACATTCCTTTACAGACTTTTAATTCCCACAATGTATTATTCTACCATTACAATCCAACAACCAGTTGGTCTAGTGGGATGATGCACTAGATCCCTTCACCATGGTCAGAGTCAAATCTTGGCAATTGCAAATAGAGTAAATTGGGTTGGGAAATGAGCATTTGAGCAAAACTTTAATGAGTTTAATGATCAATGAGTCAAGTTGAATAACAATTTTTTAACAAGCACGAGTCGAGAACTGCCCTACTCGCGATCGACTCGCTCGATAAGCATCCCTATCCACCACTGGTTCTTGCATGATCAAACAAAAGCAGTTGAATTTACCGGCAAGGGTATGATTTACATTTCTTCATAGTCTTTTAATGTCCACAATACATTATTCTACTATTACAAACCAACAACCAGTTAGTCTAGTAGGATGTGGCATTAGATCACTTCAACAAGGTCAAGAGTCAAATCCTGGCAATTGCAAATAGAGTGAACTGAGTTGGGAGGGGTCGCCCTTGCCTCTGCAGTTTTGATCCAGATTATTCAATCAATACATCATAAATTAGTCGTTATACCAAAAAAATTATATAAATAATAATATTTGTAGATATTTGCATAGTAACAATTACCATTACAAAAGATCATATTTTTTTTTGCACTCCATTCTATTTGGTAGACATAAATATTGGAAAAATCATATATGAGGAATTATTTGCATGTGCCCAACAGTCTACTGGTTATTTTTTCTTTCTATCCTTAATCATTGTAATATGCTATGAGGTATAAGTGGTTGTAGCTTATTTTTAGCAAATATTAGAAAATCGAATTATTATTACGTCACTTATGATTAAGAGAATATTGTTTCCAGAAGAGTAGTCTCAGGACCAAGATGGCGAAGAACATATGCTATTATTGATGTTGTCACTGGCATTTCACCACCTAGTGGCCCAGCCTTATAAGAGTTGCTAGGTACATTGGCATCTATTGCAGTATAGTAGGAAGGAATAATGTCCATGTTGAGTTATACTCTACAAAATCAATCTCAAATGCACATAGCTCAAGTTTCTTATTGGGAGTACGCTCAGGAGAGGGACAATGACATTCAAAATGTGTTGTAAAAGAAATTCCTGAGGGTTATTATTATGTTTCCTGCATTTCTAAGTCAAATCTTGAAGGTTATTTTCACTCTCAATAACATCATAAGAAATTGGATAGATGTTGTCATTCCCATCAATACCAATAAAAGTCATAAGAGTACCTCCATAATAGCCCTTAAGGTGACAACATCAATATTGATTTTAGGTCTACAACTTTTAAAACCTTCTTTGTATGATTTTAAAAAAATGTGCATTCTTTTGAACACCCTATTATATAATTTAAAAATGGTTGTGCTACTAGAATTAGATGCCCTAATTTCTCTAAAATAATCATAAATCTCTAGTATTGACCCTTATGATTCTTACGAACCTATCAAAAGCCAAGTACTTACCTCTTAGGAATTTACTCAATGATAATTTATAAAAAATGGTCTTCTCGTACATCATGTCTTAAAGCTCCAATCAAATACTTAGGGTCAACTCTAAATTTTTTAAGATATGATTTTTCCATGCACATATAGATTGCATATTTATTTTTAAAACCCATCAAACAATTATACTCTCCTATATAAGACTTAATCTATCATGAGGTGTTCGTGTGATCTTTTCGATCAACCCTTGATGTCAAATATACCATGTATACCCTTCCTTGCAAACAACATGCAACCTTACATTGTTATTTCTTTGAAATTTTATATCAGCCCTATTCTTAATCTCATATTGTCTGACAGTCTCTTTCAACATCAACTTATCATAAAAAATCATCCTAACTTTAAACTGTGGGTTTTTCATTTTAACCTCACTGTTAAACTCAAGACATCTATGTATTATTCGACTACTTAAATCACCTGATTCAAAGTCAAATTCACTTATACTATGTAATGACTCTACTTCATTAGTCTCATTTTCATCATTCAAAGGCACATCAACCTCACCCTAATCTCTATTGTTTAACTCATTAAAATCTCTCTCAAACTCTACTTCCACATGTACATCATGTACAAATCCTTTTTCATCACTCGCATCATTTTCACTATACTCAAAATCACTAACAGAAGAATAAATGTCATTGATAACATATTTTGTATTTTCTTCAAAGCCGAACTTAGTCCTAAATGTTTCATTATTTTTTTGAGTTTTAGTAATAATAGTTTAAAGTTGTTCTTTTTAGAATAGTTTCAGTGATTTTTGTCCTAAAATCTGCTTCATTTTCTTTTAAGTAAAAATAAATTTACCTAGTTTGAGGCATATCTTCTAACATAATAAGAATATCACATTATGTTTTTAGTAGTTTAACAGTGAAGTTCACCCAGGTTGTCTCTAATACAATTTCCACAAACCATAATGCCCTAACTCTTTCACAATATCAAACATTTCAAGTATTAACATTCTATCCACATGACATATATAAAAAAACACTTACATTCTTATTGGTGTACTTAAAATCAAATGAGTTTACCATAAATCACCATGGTACATGTCAATTCTAAAATAGTCAAACGATGTACTTATAGAAAATTATAAAAAGAATATTTTTTAAAAACATAGTATATCATCTACTTTATTAATACTTTTTTTTCAAATCATGTTCACCTCATCCAACTTTTAGAATAATGGTGACAAAACATAAAACTCAGTAGATGTGCCACCATTGTTGACAATATTTAAAACAATATTTAAAAAAATAAAAGTTGGATCACCATTGATGACAACTTTAAAATAATGAATGCACAAACATTAATATGATCTACATACAAAAATAATCAAAATCAAGAATCATAAAAATCATATTAGATGCAATAACTGACCATAAAAAGTATAAAAATAATCAACAAACAACAACATATATGCATTCAAGTAGTGTAAAATAAGACAGAAATAGGGTACCATATGCAACGTAATCACAAGACAGAAAAAATAAATAAATAGAAAACAACAAATATAGTAAAGTGGGAATGCAATAAACTATAGTTAGCTGATAAGAAAACAACAAAACTAAATAAAAATAAGAAAACAACAAATCTTTAGAACAAATTTACAAAAATCCTAAAAATATTCAAAACAAATTTAAATCGTATAAACCTATTCATTTTTGGAACATTATCATATTTGATACTCATCATTCCTTTAGATCGTAGTAATCGTTTCTTCATTTTGATTTGCAGTGAAAGGTGAAACAAAAGAATTTTTTAGAGACAAAGAACATTTTACATATAAAAAGATAGATTTTGGGATTTTGTTTCACGTCTGATGGATTTTGATTCATTTGATGGGTTTTGAGAAATATTACGGAGGATTTAATTTTGTTTTCAGAATAATAAAATATTAAATGAATAGTTAAATGTGTTCTGGGAATAATAAGAGTCATTTAGGGAATAAAGAGTGTCATTAATAAAATTACTTCATTTTAATGAAAGCGTCCAAGTCATCACCATCACGGATAACCTTTAATTCATTAACGGTGAGGTGACACAATTGCGGTTAAACATAAACATTAGTGTTAAAATTGATAAAATTAAGAGGTAAGTGGCATAAATATGTCATAGCTTAAAGTTGAATGATATTCGATGTAGTTTACCCTATTAAAAATATTATCAACCATAGACTAAGTATTAAATTTGACTCAATGATTTGACCTCGCTATATCCATGACCCAAATTCCATTAAAATGCATTTTTCGAAGATATTTCATTAATTAAATAACCTATACATAAAATGTTATCAATCATTAATCAAGGATTGGACTTTGCTTAATGATATGATGATTACAAATAAGATGATGGTACGCATTCTAATTGTAAGATTAAATTTATAATTAAAATTAAGATCAAATTGATTAAATGTGTAAATATAGAGTATCAAATGTGTTATTATCTTAGTTATGATCAAATTGATAGAATTTATAAGTAATGAGAACTAAATATGGAATTATATAAATTGCTATCACGCCAACTATACTGTTAACAATTTATGGTTCGCTTGATTGAGATGACTAATTTTTTTTTAATTCAATAGTCAAATAGTCACTCAATAGTTTAGTGTCCTTGAGAGTAATTTACCCTTATTTTAATTAATTTTACAAATAAAAGAAATTGACCCATTACATTACAAACTGTGGAATGGGGTTTACACCAATAATACGTGTAATATTGTAGAATGTCACAAGAGACATAACCACTACACTCTTATTCTGTTAACAATTTAACCTAAATTAAAACTTAGTGTTATTTTTTAAGCACTCATAACAATTGTTAGTTATTTGAGGGTTGCTTCTCAGTTTTTCACAAGGTGCGCAGATAAAATTATGATAAATGGACGAAAAAGAAATAAATTCAGAGTTTTTTAAAAGTAGAGAAATTAAATGCATCCCCATAATGGTTGAGAATACTACTTTTGCTGCCATTATAACATGGAGGCCATGGGACATTACAAATAGAAGCAATTCTTCTAGCATTGCTGAGTTAGATATAGGTCCGTAATGTATCATCAAAGGCATGGCTGCTGCAACAAGCGGCTGACGGAGCCACAATCGACGACATGAGTGTCGATGTGCAGGGGCTAAGCTCTCGGGTATCTCATATCACTGCCAGCACTACATGGCAACATCTTTGTTTTCCTACACAAACAAGGCAACTAAGTTTAATGGTAGTGTGGCATTCATTTATAAGAGTAGGGATTTATAACTGTCATTGTTAAAATTTTTAAATTCGAATATAATTATTGATTTGATTTATAATTATAAATTATATTTAAAAAGCGAGTAATTGTGAATTTGATGAGGTGGATTCCACCATTTATAATTTTTTTGAGGGTCGCGCTACTACTTAAGAAATAGACACGTGGAGAAGGAATCATAATTATAGTAGATTTGATCAATAAATATTGTCCCACGCTATCTCTAGCGTGAAACTAGAGGTGCTCGCGGTCAATTAACTGTACAATTAGTTTAATCAGTCTGATTAAATATTATAACGATTATTAAATTTTACTAATTATAACCTCACCATTAAAAAATGGTTAATTGTTACATAGGACTTATTACAATTTTTTTTTTCATATTTTTACTCAATTTAAAAAAAAAAAATTTTGACACTACGTAGTACTTTATACACATACATATCACATTTGCATATTTTTAGATTAGTTTAAAGTTCCAACATACACAAAATACGTAATTAATAATTAATTAACTAAACTATTAATTTCTAAAAAAACAATAACAAAAATACAATCAATTAAATTATTAATTAACTAAACTATTAATAATTATTAAATTATCAATTAAATACTAATTTTTCAATAGATAATAAGTAAGATGCAAAATTAATAATTATTAATTAACTAAACTATTAATTTCTAAAAAAACAATAACAAAAATATTAAATTATTAATTAATAATTATCAATTAACTGCACCCAAAAATCAAACCGAGTGCATTATCAAATACGATCAATAATTAATTACCATTCAACAACTTTTTAAATTATATAAAGATTTCTGATTTGAAGATTCTATTTCTAAATTATTTGGTAATTAATGATTATTTAAGAAAGTTGTTGAATGATAATTAATGATTGGTCCTATTTGTTTTAAATTATTAATTATTAATTAATAATTATCAATTAATGATTGTTCGTATTTATTTTAAATTGGCAACTACTGTTATTAGTTTAAATTATATAATACAAAAGATCTAAACTTTTAGACTTGGAAAAGCTGAGTGCACTTGGAATTGAAGAGTCACCATTTAGGAGGGGAAAAAATTAGGTATTAATATCAGGTAAGATGGTGTCACCTGTCTTATTATTGTCTAACAAGCCAACATGTAGACAAAGAATCAACATTATAATAAGATTTGATCAATAAATATGCCTTTACTTGGGACCTCTAGTGTACAAGTCTAGATTTGATTACTAAAGAAAGCAAAGTAATTTTTAATTAACAAATTTAAAACTTATTGAATTAGTATCATGAAATTAAATTATTTAATTTAAAAATAAAAATAATTTCTTATTAATATAATAATAAATATAATTATCGATATCTACATAAACATATAAATTTGTATCGATTGATTGACTTAAAGTGAATTCCCAGCGAATGCAGTAGCAAAAATTAACAACGAATGCTCGCATCAAACTCCTTCCACCATCGTATCTTCGTGATCTTTTATCTACGGAATATATGAAAGAACTTAACACAACTATAATCTTAATTAGTGTTCTTTTTCTTTTAAAAAATTTCCATGAATTTTGTTTTAAAAAAAGTAAGAAGAAATTGTCCTTGAATTGTCGCTTCTCAAATATGATTAATCAATACTAAAATAATGAAAACATGAAAAGATTAGCTATATATCCACAAGTATGATTAATCAATACTAAAATAATAAAAAGGTAAAATATTTCCATAATTTTCTCTAATTATTGTTTTATTTATTTATTGTTAAACATGATTCATTTATTTAGGGCAGAACTTTCGGTGCCTCTAGATAGTACGTGCACTAATCAAGCTACGCTTCAACATCGGGGATATGGGACTCTACAAGTAGAAGCAATCCTTTTAGTGTTGGGGTTGTCGACAAAGTGTTTAAGAGGGGGGTTCCTAATGTACCCACAAAGGCAAGGCCGCTGCTCGTTCAGCTTGCTGCAACAGGATATCGACGGAGCCACCGGAGATGTCAATGCTGATATGCAGGGGCTAAGCTGTTGGGGATCACATATTGCTGCCTCCGTCACGCGAGTAAACAGCAACACCGCCAGTGCAGCCACGCACAAAGCAACTAACGAAACCCTCTTCATCTTTGGTTTCTTTCCTACAACAAGGTGGTAATTCTAAGAAAACAATGACGTTTAAATGTACTCGGTGCATGAGTTGTGCCACAATTTATAGACTTGTGGTTGGTAATTTCTGATGTTTCATCAAGATTTATGGACGTTAAACTGTCATTACCAATGAGATTTGGAGGAATTGTAAAGGTTGAGTTGTGGCGCATTGGTATACAATTTATTTTTAGTTTAATTATTCGAAATTGTCAATGAATATGATGAAAAACTTTGAAAAAGTTGGGAATGGAATTGAAGAGGCAGATTCCCACCATTTTAGAAATGGTAACGTGTATTTGTAAGATGGTGGCACCTGTCTTGTTCTTATGCAAGAAATCAAACTCATTGTTTCCCTCACCAAAAGCAAGTCCAAACATCATATTAAGCATATAACAACCCATTCTTAATGCACATAAAAATATGTGTAAAAATGAATATAACATTAATTATAACATAAAAATTACAATACTTGCAACACTTATCATCGTTATACAGTATTTAGACGCGTGGAGTTTAAATACACGTCCACTTGCACTTGCATAGTATTTCAGTGTACTGTGCCACTAAACCTAATAGCATATTTACTCAGCTTTGTGACTAAGAATGAGGAGATGCCAGCTCTCTCCTTATGTTCCTTAATTATAGCTGATAACCGTTCTAAAAATTAACCCTTTTCTCTGTATTTCCTCTCAAGCGCCGCCCAACGCTTTCTTGTTTGGGAGAGGAATCTATCTAGCCTTCATCTCCATTCAAGTGGAGTTGCGAAGCAAGATCTGTTTAAAATATAAATTGCAAAATCACACTATTAACACTGACAAGACAAATAAAAATATTGAACAAATAAACAACCAAATTCGTATCGTGGTGAAAACCACTGCTTTAGAAATAAATTCGCTCCGATGTGTGTAATCGGTGCAATAGGCGGATCATCTCCAAAAGTTAACACGGTCGTTTCGAGAATTTGTACACCCGAAATCAAAGTGGATTGCCGGTGATACTGCTCTTCTGATAGCAGTAGAGAAAAGAAGCTTTGAAATGCTTTAGGTCGAGAGGATATGTGAGAGTTGAGAGTATGTTGACAAGCTTGGAAAACGAGATTGTCCCTGTTCTTTCCTAAAAAAGGAAGGAAGAATTAACCTATAAATACCCAATCGTTATTTTCCACATAGGGATATGTTTACGCACCAATCCCACAATGCGAAAGAATTCTTCTGAATCGAAAAATAATCTTCTCATAAAGCAATAGAGAATTCGTTGCTTAAGTACTAGTGAACGTATCTTGAACTAGTACATAATGGTGATGAGCAATCCTTCTCTTATATAAGTGAAATAGTCTTGAACTTTCTAAGATAAGGGTAAACTCAAACACAACTACCCCTTCATCCACCGAAGTGCTCGATGTGTAAGATATATACACACAAGTGTATATTTGGACATCTTACCTTAGGATTCTAGTAAGTGTATTACAAAAATGGCCCAATATTTTTCATAAAAGGTGGCTAATCCTTCTCACTTACGTAGGTTATTTCATCAGGTTTATCTCAACATAAACCACCCTAAAATTGGGCTATGAAAATAATTAAGAGCCTTTCACAATAGCTCAACCCCTCAAAGATTATGGTGATTTTCTTCAAGTTCATTATAAATGAACCACCCATACTTTGGGATCAGAAATCATTAAGAATAAATATTCATCCTAATTAATAGGTGAATTCAATAAGTCCTTCTCAGTAAGACCATCCAAACTATTGGATTTGAATTCATTAAGAATTTTCATAAAACTTAACCTTTCTAGAGGTAAGTTCAACTTGTCATTCTCAGTTTGGACTACCCACTCAACTCTGGGTTATGAACTCATTAAAAATAGATATTCAACCAAAATTGGTAAAATCATCAAGTTTTCTCACTGAGGCACCCAAAATTTGGGCTATGAATTTATTAAGAGAAATCAAGCTCATCGTGTGCATGCACATTGTTCGCCATAGGGATAGGTAGGTAAAAATGTACACTATGAATCTTTTCATGGTTTCATTTGACCACATTAAATTTATAAAACTAAGTTGGGGACCCATCATGAATTCCTCAAACAATGGGCTTTAAATCCATCCCCTTTGACGAATCTAGGATGAGTTTCCTTATTAACCCTTTCGTAAGCAGATCTGCTAGGTTCGTTTCCTACTTCTCATATTCTAAAGAGAGTATTCCATTCCTTATTAAGTGTCTGACAAATTCATGTCTAATGAGAATATGCCTCTTCTTACCATTGTAAACTTGGTTTTTGGCCACACATATTGTAACTTGTAAATGGCACAGCAAGGCGACTGGAGGAGTTGGTCTTCCCCACAATGGAATTTCAGCTAATAAGTATCTGAGCCATTCAAATTCTTGGCCAGCCAAGTCAAGAACTATAAATTCTTATTACATAGTGGAACGAGCACTACGGGTTTACTTCCTAGACTTCCACGAGATCGCTGCTCCACTTAAAGTAAACACATACCTGCTTGTAGAGCTCACCTCATCATTGTCAGAAACCCAATTGGCATCACAATATCCTTCTAAAACAATAGGATAGCCAAAAAACTCAAGATTACAATCTATCATACCCTTAAGATACTTGAGTAAGCGTCGAAGAACAATTAATGTTCACCACTTGGATTATGAATATATCTACTAAATCTATGCATAGCATAGGAAATATCAAGCCGAGTATAGTTCATTAAGAACATTAAGCTTCCAATTATTTTAGCATATTCGGTTTGCGAAACACTACTTTTATTATTTTTAAAGAGATGTATGCTAGGTTCATAAGGAGTTCTCACAGCAAAATCGTCAAATTTCTTTAACACTTTCTTAATGTAGTGTGTTTGATTTAAAGAAAAACTCTTTTCAGTTTTGGTAACTTTGACCCCTAAGATCACATCGACTTCTCCCAAATCAGTCATCCCAAATTTAGTAGATAAGAAATTCTTTTTTTTGTTAATGGACTCAATGTTAGTACTAAAAATCAACATGTCATTCACATATAAACTTATGATGATGAAATCAGTACCAAACATCCTCGAATACACGCATGTATATGAACCATTCAAAACAAAACAAAAACTTAGTAAAGTTTTGTGAAATTTCTCCTACCACTATTTAGGAGCTTGCTTCAAGCCATAAAGTGACTTTTTCAGCCTACACACTTTGCCTTCCATGCTAGATGGCTCGAAGCCATATGGTTGCTTCATATAGATCTCCTCATCTAGATTTCCATTAAAAATGCAGTCTTTATCCATTTGATGTACTTGCAACTTGTGAATGGAGTCTAGTGCAAATAATGCACGAATCGTTGAGATTTTTTGTCATAGGGGAATAGGTATCGAAGTACTCTAAGTCAAACTTTTGAGTGAACCCTTTGACAACTAACCTTGCCTTGTACTACTGGATCGAACCATTTGGTCTGACTTTATTCTGGAATACCCATTTTTTGCTAATATGTTTAAATTCTCTAGGAAACTCGACCAATTCCCAAGTATGATTAGATATTATTGATTCTAATTCATCACTAATAGCGTTTTTCCAAAAACTAGAATCAATAGATCTTATAGTTTCCTCAAAAGTCTTAGGATCCTTGTCTAACAGAAAAATGTGAGCTATAGGATCATATGTTGAGTCTACATCATTTATCTCATAAATAAAGGAAGTGATAAAGTCTAGTCTAAAAGATGGTTCAGTTATTTATCTTTTACTTCTTCTAGGTTCAAATTGAATCTCTTGAAAACCATTAGCAGGTGCACTAGAAGAATGGGATGGTAGTTTTTCTATTTATGTTTCCTCATTTAATCTAGGTTTCTTTAGTAGAAGAATATTTTCAAAGAAAACAACATCCCTAGATTTACAAATAGAGTAGGCTTGTAAACACATGAACCTGTAAGAAGAACTGTTTGTAGTATACCCTATAAACACTGTATCAACGATTTTAGGATCGATGGTAGACTTCTTAAAGTACGAAAATCCCACTTTAGCTAGGCACCCCACACTTTCAGGTATTGCAGATTTGTAGAGTAATCTTTCCACAATTCATATGGAGTATAATCTAATTTCTTGTGATGTACTCGGTTCAAAATGTGATTATTCGATAAAATGGCTTCCCTCACATGTTATCACCTAACCCAGAACTTATCAACAACGAATTCATCATCTATTTTAAATTTCTGTTTTTCCTCTCTACTATATCGTTCTGTTGAGGAAAGTAGGGAGCCAAAGTTTTGTGAATTATGTTATTCTTCTCACACATCTCTTTGAAGAAATATTATCCATATTCACCACCTCTATTTGATCTAACCCATTTTATTCTCCTATCTAATTTATTCTCAACTTTTACCTTTTAAATAAGAAAAAAGTTCTTAGCCTCATTTTTAGTTCTTAGGAGATATACTTTTATGTATCTCGAATAATCATCTACAAAAGTAATATAATAGAATTTTTCTTCCTTACTTTCAGAGTTTCTAAAGTATACTAGATCAGTATGTATAAGTTCTAACAGTTTAGTCTTTCTCTTGAAAATTGTCTTAAAGTGAGGTTTAGCATGCTTAGCTTCTACACAAATCTCATATTTGTTAAAGCTAGTTATGTCTAGTTTAGGCGGATTATACATTTTTATCAATTTGTTTAAATAATGAATATTCACATGTCCTAAGCTAGCATGCCACATATCAATAGTCTCAACAGTGTAACAGAAGTGGTGGCTTTATTCTCATTAAGTTGAGTTTCTATGACAAATAAACCACCATTAAGAAATCCTTTCCCAACATAATCACCATTTTGGGAAACTACAAGTTTATCTACCTAAAAAACTAAATTAATGTCTTCCTTATTTAAAAGTTCACCCCTTATTAAATTTTTACGTAGGGTAGGTATATACAAAACTTATTTAAGGCTAAAGTTTTACCGAAAGTCAACTTGAGTAAAACCGTACCTTTTCCTAGGACTTCAGAGCTAATAGAGTTCTCAATGTACACATGATCACATTTGTTCCCATCCTCGTACTCACTGAAAAACTCCTTCTTTGCACAAAAATGTATGGAAGCGCCAATTTTCATGACCCATTTAGCATTGTTCTCCACCAGATTAACCTATGAAACCAACATTGCGATAACATTATCAACATTGTTTTCTGTAATGTTCAGCTATGGTTTTTTCTCATTCTGGCGGTCTGAGTGTTGTTAGCAGTAGAATGCTTTGTGGCTGACTAGACCGTACACATAAAATTTATGGATTTTCCTTCAGGTTTGGGCTTCCCTGGTTTCTTGAAGTTGGTTCCCTTATGAGGTTTCATGTTCTTGTTTTGATTTCCTCTTTTCGCGATCTTTTTGAATTTAGATCATGAGGCAGTATCAGACTAAACCAAGTTAGAATTAAAGGACAAATGATCAATAGAGTTAGTCACCTTATTTTTCAAATGGTTAGCCTCCTCTATCTTCACGTGACCCATCAACTCCTTAAGTAAAATATCCCTATTTTTATATTTGAGAGAGTTGTGGTAATCAGACCAAGGCTTGAGCAGCTTCTTGATCAGGACATTGGCTTATAACACCTCACACATTTGCATTCCTTTAATAAGGATGTAGGATACCAACTTTTTTTAATCATGGACTTGATCCATAATCTACTTTTCATCGATTATCTAAAATCTTAGCCATTCACTGACGATATACTTCCTGATGCATGCATCATCATCACCATACTTCTTCTCGAGCATTTCCTAAATTGTCTTGGAACTTATTTCTTTGAGGAACATGTCGAAGAGCTTGTTCGATATGTGGATCAGGAGATGTCCTCGCATCGTCTTGTTATCTTTCTCATATTTTTCAATAGCAGTGACAGAAGTAGAATCAAAAGTGGCCACAACATCGGGTAAAGCCTCATCACTAGTAGAGGTAGTATTAGGTGTAACTAAACTTGTTACCATAGTAGAAGGTGGAGGTGGATTTAGCACCACGTAAACCAAATCAAGCTCTCAAAGAATAATATAATATGTTGGGACCACCTTCGGTAATTGGACCCATCCAATGTATCAAGCTTTAAGAGATCGGGAATCAACTTGCTCAACAGTGTTGACATTTTACACTAATAATTTATTTCTAAATTGTTGGAAATATAGAATGCAAAATCACACTATTAGCATTGACATATTAAATAAAAATATTAAACAAATAAACAATTGAAACTGTGTCATGGTGAAAACCACTGCCTTAGAAACTAATTTGTCCTGATGTGAGTAATCACTGTAATAGGTGAATAATCCCCCGAGGTTAGCACGGTCTCTTCGAGAATTCATACACCCAAAATAGAAGTGGACTGCTAATGGTACTGCTATTCTGATAGCAACAAAGAAAAGAAGTTTTGAAATGTTTTAGATTGAGATGATATGTGAGAGTTAGAAGTAAGTTGGCAAGCTTGGAAAGCCTTTGTATTTAAAGGCTTCGTTCAGGGCTAAAATCGTCCATAAAAAACCAAATATAAACCTAAATAATTTTTAAATTAAAAATTTTTCTGAAATTATTGTTATAAATTAATGAATCTGGCCTAAATTACACTTTGTGTCTCTTGTAATTACTTTGTAACCTGCAAAATAATCACTATAAACAGAGCTAAAATATTGTCCAGACACGTCTAACGTGTCACATACATAATTTCAGAAGCTGACAGATCAAAATTTAAATTTTTCAAAAGTCAAATTAACAACCAATTAATCAGTTGTTGCGCTGTGAAGTTTAAATCAAACCATAACATTTTTTAGCCTATAAATATCATAATAAATTATTTCACAAATTTTTTTTGCTCAAGAAAATCCTTACGAATTTTCTCTAAAAAGATAGAACCTACACAGACGTGTTGAAGACACATATTGCCACTAGCCACAAGCCATGACAACGTCCATTTCCACGAGCATGAGCTGACCATAATTGAGCTGAGCTAAGCTGAGACAGACAAATAGTACGATGGTGACACACGAGATTATCCCTTGTTCTCTATCACTCAACAAATGAAATTAAAATGAACATTATAAATACCCAAGCCAGTGGTATTTCCCACTCAACGTGGGATGTTATTTTACGCATTAGCATCATTCCCCCATTAATGCGAAAGAATTTTTCTGAAATTCGAAAAATAATGTTCTCAAAAGAGTAATAGTGGAATTAGTTGCTAAGTACAAGTGAACGTATCTTGAACTAGTACATAGTGATGATGATCAATCCTAGTGATGATGAGCAATCCTTCTTTTAGATAAGTGAAACTAGTCTTCAATTTTCTAAGATAAGAGTAAACTCATAACACACAACTAACCCCTTCATCCACCAAAGTCCTCGATGTGTAAGATATATATATATACAAACAAGTGTATACTTGGTCATCTTACCTTAGGATTCGAGTAAGTGTATTAGAAAAATGACACAACATTTTTCATAGAAGCTAGCTAATCCTTCTCACGTACGTTTTTTAATTTATATGGTTTATCTCAACATAAACCACCTTAAAATTGGGCTATAAAATAATTAAGAGCCTTTTACAATAACTCAACCTCTCAAAGATTATGGTGATTTTCTTCAAGTTCATTATAAATGAACCACCCATACTCTGGGATAAGAAATCATTAAGAATAAATATGCATCCTCATTAATTGGTGAATTCAATATGTCATTCTCAGTAAGACCATCTTAACTCTTAGATTTGAATTTATTAAGAGTTTTCATAAAACTCAACCTTTCTAGCGGTAAGTTCAACTTGTCCTTCTCAATTAGGACTACCCACTCAACTGAGGGTTATGAACTTATTAAGAATAGATATTCAACCAAATTCTGTAAATTTATTAAGAGCAATCAAGCTCATCATGCGTATGTGCATTGTTCGTCATAGGGATAGGTACGTATAAATATACATTATGAGTCTTTTTATGATTTTGTTTGACCATATTGAACTTAGATAACTATGTTGGGTATCTGCCATGAATTCCTCAACCAATGTGCTTTAAACCCATCCCTATCAACGAATCTAGGACTAGTATCCTACTTAACCCTTTCGTAAATGGATCTGCTAGGTTCTTTTCCGACTTCACATACTCTAAAGAGAGTACTCATTTCCTTATTAAGTGTCTAACATATTAATATCTTATGCAAATATGCCTCTTCTTATCATTGTAAGCTTGATTATTGGCCACACATATCGCAGCTTATTAATCACATAGTAAGGAGACTTGAGGAGTCAGTCTTCCCCATAATGAAATTTCAGCTAACAAGTTTCTGAGCTATTCGATTTCTTGCCTATCTAAGTCAAGCTTTATAAACTCTGACTCCGTAGTAGAACGAGCAATAAAGGTTTGCTTCACTGACTTCCACGAGATCGCTGTACCACTTAAAGTAAACACATACCCGCTCGTAGAGCTTACCTCATCATTGTCAAAAACCCAATTAGCTTTACATTATCCTTCAAAACTAGCAAGATAGTCAACAAACTCAAGTTTCCAATCTATCGTACCCTTAAGATACTTGAGTAAGCGTAAAAAATAAACTCAATGTTCACCACTTGGATTAAGAGTATATCTACTAAGTCTTCTTACAGCATAACCAATATCAGGTTGAGTATAGTTCATTAAGAACATTAGGCTTCCAATTATTTTAGCATGTTCGGTTTGGGAAACACTACTTCCTTTATTTTTAAAGAGATGTATGCTAAGGTTATAAGGAGTTCGTATAGGGATGACGTCAAAACTGTCAAATTTCTTTAACATTTTCTTAATGTAGAGTGTTTGATTAAGGGTGTAAATGAATCAAGCTTGGACAAAAAAGGTTATGTTCATGTTCGTTTATTTATTTTTAAGATGTTTGTGTTCGATTCATGTTCGTTTAAATTTTCCATATATTGTTCATCTTCGTTTATTTATTTTTGAAGGTGTTTGAGCTCGTTTATTTATTATTCATGAACGTGTTCGTTTACATGCTCATGAACGTGTTCATGAACATGTTCGTTTAACGTTCGTGTAATGTTCGTGAATGTGCTCATTTATATGTTCACAAACGTGTTCAGAACAAGCATTCATTTAGTGTTCATTTAGCGTTGTTTTAGTGTTTGTTTATTGTACGTTTATATATTCGATTTTTAATTTCATTTGTAAGTTAAAGAAAAAGATAAAATTACACCACTAGTGCTTAAACTTCTTAAAATTCATAGTTTAAAATGAAACTTTTAACATGAATTCAATTTAATCATTGTCTTCAATATTTAAAATCTGAAAAATAAAAGGAAAAGGGGAATTAGGTAAACGAGTTTGATCATGAACATAAATGAATAAGTTGATAAATGAGCATATAAAGGAGCTCATAAAGGAGCTTATAAACATAAACGAATCGAAAAAACCTCTGTTCATGTTCGTTCATTTATTAAATAAACATAAAATTATTTGTTCATGTTTGTTTATTTAACTTAACAAACGAATATAAATGAACGTTATACGAACGATTCAAGAGCAGTTCACCAAACACTCTATTAATTTACACCCCTATGTTTGATTTAAAGAAAACCCCTTTTCAATTTTGGTAACTTTGACCCCTAAGATCACATTGAGTTATACCAAATTGGTCATCCTAAATTTAGTAGTTAAGAAATTCTTCATTTTGTTAATGGACTCAATGTTAGTATTGAAAATCAACATGTCATCAACATATAAACTTATGATAATGAAATCGGTATCAAACATCCTTGAATACACGCATGCATCTGAACCATTCACAACAAAACCAAAACTTAGGATAGTTTTGTGAATACCACTATTTAGGAGCTTGCTTCAGGCCATAAAGTGACTTTTTCAGTCTACACACTTTGGCTTCCATGCTAGATGCCTCAAAGCCATGGGGTTGTTCCATATAGATCTCCTCATCTTGATCTCTATTCAGAAATACAATATTTCCATCCATTTGATGTACTTGCAACTTGCGAATGGAGGCTATGCAAATAATTCACGGATTGTTGAGATTTTTATTAAGGGAGAATAGGTATCGAAGAAATCTAAGCCAAACTTCTGAGTGAACTCTTTGACAACTATACTTTCCTTTTACCACTAGATCGAACCATATGGTATGAGTTTTTTTCGGAAGAACCATTTTTTGCTTGTTGGTTTAAATACTCTAGGCAAGTCAACTAATTCCCAAGTATGATTAGACATTATTGATTCTAGTTCATCATTAATAGCGTTTTTCCATAAACTAACATCGATAGATCTTATAGCTTCCTCATAAGTCTTAGGATCCTCATATAACAAAAACATTTGAGCTATAGGATCATATATTGAGTCAAAATAATATATCTCATAAATAAAGAAAGTGATAAGAGTCTGGTCCAAAATATGGTTTAGTTATTTGTCTTTTACTTCTTCTAGGTTCAAATTGAATCTCTTGAGAACCCCTAGCAGGTGCACTAGAAGAAGTGGATGGTAATTTTTCTATTTGTGTTTCCTCATTTAATCTAGGTTTCTTTAGTGGAAAAATATTTTCATAGTAAACAACATCCCTAAATTCACAAATAGAGTAGTCTTGTAAACACATGAACCTGTATGCGACATTGTTTGTAGTATACTCTATAAATATTACATCAATAGTTTTAGAACCGATGGTGGACTTCTTAAATTTTGACAATCCCATTTTATACAAACACAACTACACTTTTAGGTATTGCAGATTTGGACCGTAGCCTTTCCATAATTTGTATGAAGTATATTTTCGTTTTCTTCTTTTGATTTATGCTTTTCAAGGTTATTTTGAATTTAGACCCTGAGGTAGCAGTAGACCCAACCAAGTTAGACTTAAAGGAAAAATTACCAATAGAGTTAGTAATCTTATCTTTCAAAAGGTTATCCAAACTCATCCACACTTTCAAGTATTAAAAATTTGGAGCGTAGCATTTCCACAATTCGTATGGAGTATATTTTTGTGTATGAAAGAGTTACGGTAATCGAACCAAGACTTGGGCAGTTTCTCGATCATTGGTTTATAGTACCTCACACATTTTCATTCATTCACCAAGGATGTCGGACACCAACTTTTCATAACTGTGGACTTGATTCATATCGGCTTGTCATCGATCTTCTAGAATCGGCTTGTCATCGATCTTCTAGAATCGGCTTGTCATCGATCTTCTAGAATCTCAGCCATTTGCCAACGACGTACTTCTTGATACCAGCAAAATAATCTCCATACTTCTTCTTGAGTGTGTCCTAAATTGTCTTGGCACTTCTTCTTTGAGGAACATGTCGAAGAGCTTGTTCTACATGGGGCTCAGGAGATGTCCTCGAATCGTTTTGGTATCTTTCTCATACTTTTCATTGCAACGACAAAAGTGGCCACAATATCGAGTAAAGCCTCGTCACCAGTAGAGGAGTATCAGGTGCAACTGAACTTATCACCGGAAAAGAAGGTGGAGGTGGCTTTAGTAGCACATAGTCCAAATCAAGTTGCTTGAAGAAGATTATAATGGGTTGCGACCAGCTTCAGTAATTGGACCGATCCAATGCATCAAGCTTTGAGAGATCGGTAATCAACTTGCTCAATGGTGTCGACATTCTTGTACTAATAATTTGTTTCTAAATTGTTGGAAATATAGACTGCATAAACACACTGTTAGCACTAACATGATAAATAAAAATATTGAACAAATAAACAACCGAAACTATGTCTTGGTGAAAACCACTACCTTAGAAACAAATTCACCACGATGTGTGTAATCGCTACAATAGGAGGATCGTCCCCCGAGGTTAGCATAGTCACTATGAGATTTGTACACACAAAACTGGAGTGGATTGCTGGTGGTACTGCTCTTCTGATAGTAGTAGAGAAAATAAGATTTAAAATACTTTAGGTTGATAGGATATGTGAGAATTGAGAGTAAGTTTAGAATATTTGAAAGCCTCTCTATTTATTAGATTCGTTTAAGGGTAAAATCGTCCACAACAAAACCAAATATAAACCTGGTTAATTTCCAAATTAAAACTTTGTCTGAAATTATTTTATAAACGAATGAATCTACCTGAATTACACTTTGTAAATCTTGTAATTACTTGTAATTGGAAAAATAATCACTCTAAATAGAGCATAAATATTGTCTAGATATATCCAACGTTTTACAAACACGATTTCGAAAACTACTGTTCAAAATTTAAATTTTCAGAAATCAAATTATCAATTAGTTAATCAATTGTTACTCTTTGAAATTTAAATCAAATAGAACATTTTTCAACCTATAAATATCATAATCAATTCTTTCACAATCTTTTTTTGCTTAAGAAAATCCTTATGAATTTTCTATAGAAAGATAGAATTTATTCGGACGTATAGAAGACACGTATTGCCACGAGCTGAGACTGACAAATGGTGACGGTGGCATGAAAGATTGTTGCTTATTCTCTATCACAGAACAAAGGAAGGAACCACGAACACTCTAAATACCCAAGCCCAATGGCATTTCCAACTCAATGTGGGAAATAGTTTTATGTATTACCAATATCCCCCCACTAATGTGAATGAATTCTTCTAAAACTCAAAAACTAATTTTCTCAGAAGAGCAAAAGCATAATTAGTTACTTAAGTTTTAGTGAACGTATCTTGAACTAGTATATAGTGATGATGAGCAATCATTCTCTTAGATAAGTGAAACTAGTACTGAACTTTCTAAAATAAGGTAAAATCATAACACACAATTAACCCCTTCATCCATTAACATCCTCGAAGTGTAAGATATATATATATATATATATATACATGAGTGTATATTTGGCCATCTTACCTCATGATTCTAGTAAGTGTATTAGAAAAATGGCCTAATGTTTTTCATAGAAGTTGGCTAATCTTTTTCACTTACGTAGGTTATTTCATCATGTTTATCTCATCACAAACCACCCTAAAATTGGGCTATGAATTAATTAAAAGTTTTTTATAATAGCTCAACCTCTCAAAGATTATGGTGATTTTCTTCAAGTTCATTTTAAATGAACCACCCATACCCTAGAATAAGAAATCATTAAGAATAAATATTAATCATCATTAATCGGTGATTTGATATTTGTTTCTCAGTAAGACCATCCAAACTCTTGGATTTGAATTCATTAAGTGTTTTTATAGAACTCGTCATTTCTTGCACTATGTTCAACTTGTCTTTCTCAATTAGGACTACCCACTCAACTCTAGGTTATAAACTTATTAAGAATAGATTTTCAACCAAAATCGGTAAATTCATCAAGTCTTTCTCACTAAGACCACTCAAATATGGGCTATGAATTTACAAGAGCAATCATGCTTATCCTGTGCATGTACATTGTTTGTCATAGGGATAGGTAGGTAGAAATGTACAATACGAGTCTTTCCATGGTTTCGTTTGACCACATTGAACTTTAATACTAATTTGGGTATCCACCATGAATTCCTCAACCAATGGGCTTTGAACCCATCCCCCAAGGTTAACATGGTTGCTTCTACAATTCGTACACCCAAAACTGGAGTGGACTGCTGGTGGTACTACTCTTCTGATAGCAACAGGGAAAAAAGGCTTTGAAATGCTTTAGGTTGAGATGATATGTGAGCCTTGAGAGTAAGTTGAGAGGCTTGGAAAGCCTCTTTATTTATAGGCTTTGTTCAGGGGGAAATGATCCACAAACAAAATTAAATATAAACCTGATTAATTTCTGAATTAAAACTTTGTCTGAAACTGTTGTTTTAAATGAATGAATCTGGCCTTAAAGCAATCCAGAATTGTCCTTTCATTTTCAGCCGTTTGTAACTCATGTAATTACACTTTGTAACTCTTGTGATTACTCTGGCACAATAATAACTCTGAACAGATCTAAAATATTGTTCAGATACATCCAATATTTCACAGACATAATTTTAGAAACTAACAGTTTAAAATATCAATTTTTAAAAATTAAATTAACAACTAATTTATCAAATTAACAAGCAGAGACAAATGCCAACGACAACGTTCAAGATTGTCCCTTGTTCTCTATCATTCAATAAAGAAAGGAATAATGAACACTATAAATGCCTAAGTCCAGTGTTATTTCCCACTCTAGGTGGGATAGTGTTTTAGGCATTACCAACAAGATCTATGGCTATTCACATAATCACAATTATGTTCTCCTATATGATTGTAACTTGGGTTTCTTTTTCAGAGCATCACTACCCATGGGGTTTACGGTGAGAGACCAATCGCATGGATTAGCGGCGCCCTAATCACATGTCTCCTACTGACATGAACCATACTCTACAAGCAACGCCGGAAAAACTCCCCTACTGAAGTTGATAGTTGTACTGATACAATTATTTTAACCAGTAATTATGAGTAATAGAGTGAGCTTCAGAAAGCTCAGTAATACAGAACTACTAGATGATGCTACATGACATGCATATAATTAGAAATCCATATAATTTTCTTATTGAATCAGATGTATACTGGTTTTTGGAATAATCTAGGGTTCCACTGGTAGTTCATCGAGTAGAAGCCATGAAGATATCAATTTATAGGAAGCATTCATAGTATCACATTTTCAGGAGGTCGAATAGGATATCTAGTGTATTCCATCAAAACCAATGAAAAGATATAAAACTTTTAAAGCCATAGCGGAACCCTCTAACCATTTTCCATTATACAATTTCCCATAAATGCATCCATAAAGGTTTACCCTAAGTGTAATACCCCAAATTTTGGTTAATTACCAAAATTTAACTTTTGAAGTTTGGTGGCCAAAGTCTAAAACTTGGAAGAAATTTTAGGGAATTAAGTGATAAATTTCCTAAAAAGAATTTGATTCCATAAATAGATAGTTACTCTTGCGATTGGGGTTTTATAAAAATCATATTTTTGGATTTGGAATTTTAGTGAAGAAAAATTAGAAAGGTTTAAAGTCCGGTAAGGAATCAGTAATTCGAATCGAATCAGAATTTTACAAAAATTTGAAGGATGTTATAAAATGGTTGGAAATGTTATTTTAATATTTTAGATCATAGAAATTTGGTTTGGAAATGTGCAATTTTTCAGATTTAACCAAAATAGTGGAATTTAGTGACTAAAATGCAAGTTTTGAAAATTTCATGGGAAATTTCATAAATTAAAGTCAAATTATTTCATCTTTGACTTTGATAGATGATAAGAATGAGGTGTCATGGTTTTATGGTGAATAGGAAGATTCTTTAAGGGTGATTTGGTCTTATCTCAATTAAATGAATATTATATTCATTTATAGTGAAATTTAATGCAAACTTATATGAAATGCACCCAACATTCATCCAAATTTGCTCATATTCTTCTCCAAGCTGCGTGGGTTTCTCCAAAGGTGAGAGAAAGCTTCAATTCAATTTTTAAGCAAATTCATTTGGGCTTTGAGTATTACGTAAAATAGAAATTTCTATACGTGAAAAACGCTATCATTTGGTACCAATATTGCATGATAATCTTGTTGGTGTTCAAATATTCCAAATTCTATATTTTTTTTCATGTAAGGGATCATAAAATTAATGATGGATTTTGATGTTTGTGAGGTAGTTGATTCATATTCAAGCATATGATGATTAAAATATGTTTAAGTTTTCTAGAACTTGTTCTTTAAGTTTTGGCCATGGATTTTTTTAGTGAGAAAAATTATGGAAAAATTATATATGGGTTGGAAATGATGAAGGAAGTATTCTACAAGTCTTAGAAAAATTTGGAGACCATTTTGTAATTTTTGAAAAGTTAGGGATCAATTCGGTAACTTTGGAAATTGATGGGTTGTTGTGTAAGTGTTATATAATTGATGCACTATGCTAGAAATTTTTGGTATTAAGAATCTAAGTGATAAAATGGTGAAGGACCATTTTATATAAGTTGGAAAAATTGGTGCCAAAATTAAAAAGAATTAATAAGTGTTAAAATATTTGGTGGAAAATGAGTTTCAAGTATATTATGGAGTTGGTAGGGGATATGTTTATGTTAGTACAATACTAACATATGTATCGTTATGAATTTGTGATTTATACACCTCGTGATTGATTTGTGATCGAAGCAAGTCAAATAAAAAAGGGTTTATTGTGGACAATAGTGAGACACATATATTTTGAAAGATATAAAGTGTCAAGGTGAGTGTAATACATGCATGAAATTATACATGGATGTTTAATACATCATCAGGAAGACTTGCGATAAGTCGACCTTGTTTATATCAGCATGATATAATGTAATTTTTGTAACTTCAATATGACATTGATATGTCATAGTGTGAAATTATAATGCATTGATCATGAATAATGTGATATTTTACCATGAATGTTATTTCGGGTATGAACTGCCCAATTTTAAATTATGATAATATACTTTTCCATGGATGGATTAAATAAAATAGACTATATGCCCAAGTAAGTCATTGAGGGACAGGGTATAGTTGGCATGCCATAGAGTATAGCAGCTGCAGGTTTATAATACACTTCGGTGTATATGGTGGGCACGACCTTATGTGTAATACACTTCGGTGTATATGATGGGCACGACCTTATGTGTAATAAACTTCGGTGTATATGGTGGGCACAACCTTATGTCTAATACACTTCGGTGTATATGGTGGGCAAGACCTTATGTGTAGCACTACGGTGCAAATATTACTCGAATACCCAGGGTCCTCAGGGTTTTATACTGGCTATTGTCTATTGTCTATGGTTTTATAGATTATTGGTTAATAAATGGTAAGCATGAAATTAAGCTTACGAGCTTATGAAATAAATGGCAAGTATATTAGTAAGAAATTTTATACTCGGTTATATTATGTTGATCAAGGTAAAATATTGGATGTGTTGGTAACATGATTTTATGTCATTTATTTTTGAAATTGATATTCATGCATGAATTGTATTGCACTATATATTGTTTTAAATTGCCTCACTAAGTTTATACTTAGTGAGTGATGATTTTCACGCGTAGGTAAAAAGTTTGTAGTGGAATAAAGAGTTCAAAGTGACATCAGCATCTAAGAGTATATTTCAATATCAGTAAGACATCCTATGATGTAATGTTGACTTTGTTAGTGGCATGTATTTATTAATGTCCTATTTGTTTTGTTAAACAAATTTGGAAACAAAAATGGAAATTTTATAGTGATGAAAGGTTAATTTTTTTTATGAGTTATATATATATATTGCTGAAGTTACTATAGCAGTGAATATTAACTGTAGCATTTACTGTAGCAGTTACCATTTTATAATATCAGTTACTATAGTAGTGAATAGTAACTGTAGCAGTTACTATTGCGTTTGCTGAAATTTATATGATATGATATTTTTATAATATCAATTATCATTTTAAGAAAATAAATTTTAAATCACTTTTTAATTGAGAAATGATTTTAGAAATTCGAGTGATATCTAAAATCTGTATAGGTATAATTATACGGGTTATGGGTGTTACACTAAGCACACAACAAAGGGAGCTAACCTAAGGGAGCATCTTGGGGCATATGGGCCTACAAAAGAAAGATCTCAGGGCCGCAGGGCCTACCCAAGAATGATCTCGGGGCTGCAGAGCCTACCCAAGAGTCACATTAAGTCCGTAAAGTTTTACTAGGTTGATCAGAGTTGTACTTCCATGTACCAGTCCTATCCAAAATCGGTATCTTAAAGATACAATTTGTACAGTAAGTAGAATTTCCATAAATTCGTAATCATAGTAATCATATACTATTGAAAACCAATAATCAGATAACAGTCATAGTCCATAAGCCATTACCATTAACTCGGTGCATCCATAAAACAGTAAACCATAGATTTCAGTGTACGACATTTCAAAACAAATAAACCAATTTAGTAGTACATAGGGAACACACTAGAGGGTCAAAGTATTTTTCAGAGACACTTGGTAGTTATCAGAATAGATAACATGAAACTGATGTTATTTGATCATATTCGAGAAATGAGATCCTATTGAAAGGAATTAATTACTAATCGATCTAATCAGACATTTAAAAATGATACTTTAGAATCCCATTATGATTCAAGTGCATCCAGAAGGTGTTTAGGAACCTTTATACTGAATGAATTCTAGATTCAGATTTATGGAGAGTCATTCCATTACTCAACCAATCTGGGGTGTCCAGAATCCTTTGCATCTGAGTTACTTGTGTGAATCAGATATGACCAGAGTGATTTGAGCTGAAAAGGGAGAAACAAAGATTCAGAACATTTACCATTTATATTGATCGATCGGATTATCGAACAACTCCTAGAACTGATGCATGTTGACTGGTCAATTCCTTGCCCTTCTAGGGTATTCACTCTTTAATACCAAAAATTTATTGTCCATATATCCTCTTCAGAATCATTACTGAATAGACCTAAGGGAACGAACATATATTCTAATGGTCGTTATTTCATTTTCACGTTTAACGATATTAGGAAATGCTAACGTACTTGATTTATGGTTCATAACCCATAGAAATTGTACACTATGTAAACTCATTAGAGTTTCCATACTTATCCAAATCACTTACTTAATCCTCAGTCATTGAGGTTACTTAGTTCATTTAGCAGTCAATTCTATTCCAGTTACTTCAGGTTTTTCCAGAGTAATTAAGACATTTCTAAATTTTAGATACCTATTATATTTTCGTTTAATTCAATTTGGTATTCGTGGTTGATTTGTCTAACGAATATCCACTTCTTAGCACCAAATACGCTCTAAAGTTGAGCTAAGCTGAGTACTCCCAGAATTATCATCGATCGAAACCTGAGGAGACGAACAAACATTCAAGTGGTATCTATGCCATTCCAGTACTGACATAGAATTAACATTGGATGACCAACTTAAGCTATGTTCCATAAATTTTAAGAGCAATGCAACATTCATGTTTATTTGGATTCCTTAATGAATCCAAGATATTTACTTATTCTTGGTCATAAGGGTATTTTGGTCATTTTGGTGCTCAATGTTGTTCTTGTCATTTCACAACTTGAGGATATCCAATCCTTCTTGGGCTTGATGAATTTCGTGGGTCATTTACATTCCAATGGTATTTTAGTCATTTTACAGATAAAAAGTATTTCAATCATTTCTTTCTATTTGATCTTATTATTTAATCCGCTTTTATCATCTATTTCAGTATTTTCAAACAATTCTGACAAATGAGCACCCTCGATAAATGATCCTTCACGTATTTACTCACAACTCGAAGATTTAAGGATTATCAAGAATTTTCTGAACAAAAGTAGGATCTTAACAATTAAATCAATAATTCAACTATTTAAGCATAACTTCCAGGGTACTTTCTCATTCCAGGTTAACTGGGGCTACTTTTACCTTTCAAGGGTAATTTCGTACTGGCTTAACAAAATAATTTTGGTATTAACTCCTAATGAGGATAATTATAATTTAGAGATCCTAGGGTTAATCGTTTTCTCGGATAATCTTTAAACTTGAAATTATTTTTTATCAAAGTTCTAGTATCTTGTATAAGTCATTTTGGGGTTAGCGGTTATCCAAATTTTCTAGACAAAACTAGCATTTTCTATCCATATCAATAACTTTATTGAATCAATATACCTTTTCAAAATTACTATTCAACTTCCAGGGACAGTCCTTATCTTTTCACAACATAAGGGTATTTTTGTAATTTCACCTAACCGAGGTATTCTCATCCAGGTACCTTTGGTATTTAACCTTTAATGATATAATTTATAATTTATAAATCGATGGTTGATTCCTTTATCACTTAATCCAAGAATTTGTAATTTAATTCCAACTGTCCTTCAATTTCTTATATTACTCATCTGAGCCATATTCAATTACATACTTTTTACCGTATTAGTTCGAGTGTATGAATTAATTAACTATCAATATAAAACCAAACATTTTCATTCATGCATTTACCAATATCAACAAGTTCTACAAAGCATGGAAAGGTAGTAACGTATTACCTCATTTTTCGTGCCATACTGATCGACCATTGAAACTCCATTCGATCACCCTCAATCTTTAATTCAATACCCAATAATTCTTCAGATACATTTCAACTGAAATTTCATAAAAAACAGAGCTTAATTGTGAAAAACGGATCGAATTGGGTGATTAATCAGTGAAAAACATCTTACCGGGTTAGAATTTGGCGAAATGAACTTTGGAATCGGACTTAGGACGTCGAAAAACATAAAATATGACTTTTCAAAAAAATTGACTTTTTGGTCAAAGTCAACAGTCAAAGTCAACGCCTGCCAAAGGTCAATGAAGGTCAACGGTCAGTGAAGGTCAACGGTCAATGGCTCAGTCAGCTTGGCTCGACTCAGCAGCTCAGCTCGACTTGACGGCTCGGCGTGGTGGCTCAGCTTAGTGGCTCACCAATCTGCCATACAAGGCCACTCGTAGGGAGTGATACGTGGGGGCACGTGCGGAGGCCTAGAAGCTCGGAAAAATTCCATAAAAATTTATAAAATTATTTTAAGGGATTTTGAGACACTTACCAAGCTCGGTTCATAATTTTGAACGGCGGAGAGCTCGATTTTAAAACATCGGAAACTTTAACTTCCTCACCCCCTCACGCGCCGGTGACTAATGAGACAAGAAGGAAACCGGTGGACTCGGAATGATGCAAGGAACACGATGGTACATGAGGTGTCGAATATGGGTGGTCAAATCGACCTAAATCGATGGAAAACCAACTACAATTGAGTTAAAACCAATGAACCTTTCGGTTGAGTTTTACGACAAACGGCGCCAATTTACAATGGGATAAAGGTCGGGTTTTGTTCACCGGCCGATAACAAACATGATGGTGGTTTCGGATTGACGAACGGTGGTCGGATGGAGGAGAAATCAGAGGTCAAATGAGGGTTGGCGGGGGAGAGAAAATGGGAAAAACAATATGGAAAAATCAAATTGTTTCGGGGGAAATAGAGTTTATAATTCTACACATAAGAAAAATAGGTAAATTCAAGAGTGGGTCCCTGAATTCCAAACACTTCTTAAAATGGTCTGCCAACTTTGTGATTTTACAATTTAATCCTCAATTTCTTCCAAAATACCACTTTAATTCAATACTTTATAATTTCTAAAACTTAGCCCCTAAATTAGAGTGTGACAATTCTCCCCTCCTTAAAAGAATTTCGTCCTCGAAATTCATTCAAGTCACAGAAATACATAATGAAATTTCTATCAATTCTTTCATATCTTCAAGTAGCTTTTACAGAAGTACGGGTCCTCTACTAATCCTTAACCAACTGAGTATATATTCTCATCAGAACTCTCCCTTATTCCAATAAAAGAATCAGAACAATTTTATCCTTGTGGAATCAATTCAGCCTTGGCAACGATAATAGGTTCATAGAGCAGTACCATATCCCAATTTCATTTTCGGAGTCAGGTCAAAATTTCTCGAATGAGTAACTCTCACATTACTCGTAAGGTAATTTACAGAGTTTAGACAGAATTTACTGGTATTCATTTTTTCAAAGTTAGAGCCTTAACAGATAAAAACTTCTGCTTGCTCGTTTACAGATAGGGACTCAACCTTGAAGTTCTGGCTCAAAGAAGTACGATTGTAGTCTATGGGCATGTACTGATCATACATATTTTGACATTCAAATGGCCGGTCTATTTGGAAAAATTTTGACTTAAAGCTAAACTCTGATACCACTAAATATAACCCCCTCAGACCAATGTAGGTAACCTAATTCGATCTAGAGTGTCACATTAGGGTCACCGGAGCGACCCACCGTAAAATATAGAAGAAAATTTAAAACTTTTATTAAAACATATAAACTCATAAAATCATTTATAAATACAAAAGCAAAATTTACCAATATTCAGAAATAAATTAGATTTTCAAACTCGTATATAAAACAAAATACAACCTACATGACCCCTAATCACATGTACCACACTCTATAAGCAATGACAGAAGAACTCCCCTACTAAAGTCGATAGCAGTACTGGTACAATTATTTTAACTTACAATGGTGAGTAATAGAGTGAGCTTCAGAAAGCTCAATATTACAGAACTACTAGATGATGCTACAGGACATGCAAATAATTGGAAATCCATATAATTTTCTTATTGAATCATATGTATACTGGTTTTCGGAATAATCTGGGGTTCCACTGGTCATCGAGTAGAAGCCATGAAGATATCAATTCATAGGAAGCATTCGTAGTATCACGTTTCCAGGAGGTCGAATAGGATATCTAGTGTGTTCCATCAAAACCAATGAAATGATATAAAACTTTTAAAGCAATAGCGGAACCCTCCAACTATTTTACATTATACAGTTTCCCATAAATGCATGTATAAGGGCTTACCCTAAGCATACATCAAAGGGAGCCAACCTAAGGGAACATCTTGGGGTATATGGGCCTACCCAAGAATGATCTTAGTGCCGTAGGGCCTACCCAAGGATGATCTCAGGGCCACGGGACCTACCCAAGAAACATACTAGGGCGTAGGGCTTACCCAAGAATGATCTCGGGGCCGCAAAGCCTACCCAAGAGTTACATTAGGTCTGTAAAGTTTTACCAGCTTGATCAGAGATGTATTTCCATATACCAGTCCTATCCAAAATCGGTATCTCAAAGATAGAATTTGTACAGTAAGCATAATTTCCCTAAATCCTTAATCATAGTAATCATATACCAGTGAAAACTAATAATCAGATAACAGTCATAGTCCATAAGCCATCACCAGTAAGTCGATGCATCCATAAAACAGTAAACCATAGATTTTAGTGTACCACATTTCAAAACAGATAAACCAATTTAGTAGTACATAGGGAGCACACTAGAGGGTCCAAGTATTTTTCAAAGACACTTGGTAGTTATCAAAATGGAAAATATGAAACTGATGTAATTTGATCAGATTCTAGAAACGAGGTCCTATTGAAAGGAATCGATTACTAATTGATCTAATCAGACATTTAAAATTGATACTTTAGAATCCCACTATGATTCATGTGCATCCAGAAGGTGTTCAGGAACCTTTATACTGAATGAATTCTAGATTCAGATTTATGGAGAGTGATTCCATTACTCAACAAATATGGGGTATCTATAATCCTTTGCATATGAGTTACTTATGTGAATCAGATATGACCAGATTGATTTGAGCTGATAAGGGAGAAATGAAGATTTAGAACATTTACCATTTTTATTGATCGATCGGATTATCGAACAACTCCCAGAACTGATGCCTGTTGACTGGTCAATTCCTTGCCGCTCTAGGGTATTCACTCTTTAATACCAAAAATTATTGTCCATAGTTCCTCTTCAAAATCATCACTGAATAGATCTTAAGGGAACGAACAAATATTCCAATGGTCGTTATTTTATTTTCACGTTTCAACGATATTAGGAAATGCTAACGTACTTGATTTATGGTTCATTACCATAAGAATGGTACACTATTTAAACTCATCAAAGTTCCCATACTTATCCAAATCACTTAGTTAATCCTTAATCAATGAGGTTACTTAGTTCATTTAGCAGTCAAGTCTATTCTAGTTACTTCGGGGTTTTTTAGAGTAAGTCAGACGTTTCTGAATTCGAATAATATTTGTACTTCCGTTCAGTTCAATTTGGTATTCGTGGTTGATTTGTCTAATGAATATCAACTTCTTTACACCGAATGCACTCTAGAGTTGAGCTGAGTACTCCCAGAATTATCATCGATCGAAACTTGAGGAGACGAACAAACATTCAAGTGGTATCTAGGCCATTCAAGTACTGACATATCATTAGCGTTGGTTGACCGACTTAAGCTGTGTTCCATAACTTTTAAGGGCAATGGAACATCCATGTTTATTTGGATTCCTTAATGAATCCAGGATATTTACTTATTCTTGGTCATAAGGGTATTTTGATCATCTTGGTGTTCAATGTTGTTCTTGTCATTTTATAGCTTGAGGATGTCCAATCCTTCCTAGGCTTGATGAAATTTGTGGGTCATTTGCATTCCAAGTGTATTTTGGTCATTTTACAGATACAAAGTATTTCAATCCCTTCCTTCCATCTAATCTTATTATTTAATCCGCCCTTATTATCTATTTCAATATTTTCAAACAATTCTGACAAAGGATCAGCCTCGATAAATTATCCTTCACGTATTTACTCATAACTTGGAGATTTACGGATTATCAGCAATTTTCTGAACAAAAGTAGGATCTTAACAATTAAATCAATAATTCAACGATTTAGGCATAACTTCTCGGGTACTTTCTCATTCTATGTTAACTAGGTCTACTTTTACCTTTCAAGAATAATTTCGTAATGTCTTAACAAAATAATTTTGGTATTAACTCCTAACGAGGATAATTATAATTTAGAGATTTACTTGAAATGATTCCTTATCAAAGTTCTAGTATCTTGTACAAGTCATTTTGGTGTTAGAAATCGGTTATCCAAATTTTCTAGACAAAACTAGTATTTTCTATGCACATCAGTAACTTTATTGGATCAATATGTCTTTTCAAAGTTATTATTCAACTTCCAGGGACAATCCTAGCATAAGGATATTTTCGTAATTTCACCTAGTTAAAGTATTCTCATCCATGTACCTTTAGTATTTAACCTTTAATGATATAATTTATAATTTACAAATCCATGGCTGATTCCTTTATCACTTAATCCCAGAACTTGTAATTGAATTCCAACTGTCCTCCAATTTCTTATATTACTCATCTGAGTCATATTCAGTAACCTACTTTTTAACGCATTCGTATCGAGTGTAGGAATTAATTAACTATCCATATAAAACCAAACATTTTCTTTCATGCATTTACCAATACCAATATGTTCCACAAAGCATGAAAAGGTAGTAATGTATTACCTCGTTTTTCATACCATATTGAACGACCACTTAAACTCCATTCGATCGCCCTCAATCTTTAATTCAATGCCCTATAATTCCTCATATACATATCAACACAAATTTCATAAAAACGGAGCTTAATTGTGAAAAACGGAATGAATCGGGTGATTAATAAGTGAAAAATAGCTTATCGGGTTCAAAATTGGCAAAACAAACTTTGGAATCGAACTCAAGAAGTCAAAAAACATAAAATATGACTTTTCAAAAATTTTGACTTTTTGGTCAAAGTCAAAGGTCAAAGTCAACGGTTAAAGTCAACGCCAGTTATCGGTCAGTGCAGGTCAACGGTCAATGACTCTACTCGGCGGCTCGACTCAGTGGCTCACCAAGCTGCCATACAAGGCCCACTCGTAGGGGGTGACGCGTGGGGGCACGTGTGAAGGCTTAGGAGGTCGGAAAAATTCCATAAAAATTTGTAAATTATTTTAAGGGATTTTGAGACACTTACCAAGCTCTGTTCACAATTTTGAACGGCGGAGAGCTTGATTTTAAAACATCGAAAACTTTAACTTCCTCACCCCCTCACGCACCGGTGACGAAGGAGACAAGAAGGAAACCGGTGGACTCGGAACGATGCAAGGAACACGATGGTACGAGAGGTGTCGAAAACAGGTGGCCAAATCGACTTGAATCGACGGAAAACAAACTACAACTGAGTTAAAACCAACGAAGCTTTCGGTTGAGTTTTATGGCGAACGACACCGATTTACAATGGGATAAAGGTCCGGTTTTGTTCACTGGCCGACAACAAATACGATGGTGGTTTCAGATCAACGAACGGTGGCCAGAAGGTGGAGAAATCGAAGGTCAAAGGAGGGTTGGCGGAGGAGAGGAAATAGGAAAAACAATCTAGAAAAACCAGATTGTTTCGGGGGAGAGAGTGTTTATAATTCAACACATAAGAAAAATGAGTAAATTTAGGAATAGGTCCCTGAATTCCCTAAACTTCCTAAAATGATATGTCAACCTTGCGATTTTACAATTTAATCCTCAATTTCTTCCAAAATACCACATTAATTCAATACTTTATAATTTCTAAAACTTAGCCCGTAAATTGGGGTATGACAGAACAAAACAAAAGGAAAATCATTATAGAGTTATATTGTAGTAGTAAATTTACATTTAATTCAAAATTATGACAATTATCAAATAAAATAAATTTAATTACATGTTTATACTTAAAGCGAAGAATTGGAAGGGGCAAGCATATTTGATCGCTTAGTCACATTATTCTTTTTTATTAATTTTTAATTTTTTAAATTTATGAGTTATAAATTTACTAAAAACATTTAGGGTTCGTTGGTTCTAGAAAATATTTCCTATTTTTTTTTTAGAAATTAGTTTTTATCTTCAAGTTTTTGAAAATTAGAAAACATGTTTGATTAATATAAATGAAAACTTGAATTCAAAACTAAAATATTAAAAATATATTTAGTATATAATTTTTTAAAATAGAAATATTACATAAATTTAACATATGAGTTATACAAATATAAAATAATAAAGTTGATAATAAATTCCGTAACACAAAATTTATTTTTGTTTATAATAAGAATATAATGTTAATGCATATTAGACATTAATTAAATTTTAAAACTACAAAAAATATTATTATAAGTAATAATACACAAAAGTCCCATTAACATAAAAAATATATTTAGTGGTAACTGAGATCCTTAAACTTTTGGAAAAAATAATTAGTGTAGTCCATGAATTTTTTTTCACCAAATATGATCAACTTAGAAAAAAATTAATCTAAGCCTTTGAACAACGGAATCTAACGTTGACTGTCACGAAACTTACATTATAATTTACAAACTTACATGACAATCTACAATATTGATGTGGGAGTTTACGATGTTGTGACAGTATTCGATGGACGATGATGTGGTAGATAGACTTAATTAATTATTTTAAAAAGTTTGAGGACTTATTATTTTTTTAAAATTATTTAAATTTAAAATATAAAATATAAAATATAAATAATTATTAAGATATTCAATAAATTAAATATAAAAATATTAAAAGATTAAATTATTAAAAGAATTAATTCAAGGATACATTGAGTGTAAAAAAAGTTTAGGGACCATATTGAGTTTTTACAAAAGTTTGAGGGTTTCAGATACCATTAAATCAAAAACTTATTGTTAGAATGATTTAAACATTGAGGTGGCAAACGGGTCATTCAGATGTTGGGTTAGGTAATTTCGGGTCTAGATTAAATTCAGTTTAATTTTGTTCGGACCGGATCGAATCTGGTTGGGAACTAGTTAGGGTGTACGGTGAATCGGATTGGGTCGGGTTTCAAGTCCGATCAATTTTTGGGTCGGGTGATTATTGGATAGGTTATTTTCCGATTGGGATCAATATCAGATCGGTTGATTTTTGGATCAGGTAAATATTGGGTCTAGTCAATATGGATCAGTTGATTTTTGGGTCGGGTTAATATCAGATCGATTGATTTTTGGTTTAGGTCAACCTTTAGATTAGGTCAATTCGGGTTGAATTGGTTATTTGTAAAAATATGTATTCTTATTTGTTAATTTTATCATTTAGATTTAATTTTAATTATCAATCATTCAACATTTTTAATTAAACCATCTTTTAGAGATGATAAATTGATAATTTGACACAAATACGAACCTATAATACATGTTATAATTTGTTATCAAAATTTTATATTGATCTCGTATGAAAAGTTTATAATGAGAACTATTTGATAAAGAAATAAAATGTTTATTAAAATTTTTATTTCCAATTATAATTTTAATATTTTTATTAAAATTTAGAAAATAATACATAACTTTATCTGTTAAGTTTTAGTCGAAACATAAGTAAATTTTATATTATTTTTATTATAAATCTAATATTATTTCCTTTGTTTTAGTTGTTTTCTATTATTTTTATTATAAATGTAATATTTTTTATAACAAGTAAGATAAATAAACTTTATTTATTACTATTTTCAATCTTACAATTAGATTTTTACTCTTATATTCCTCTTAAACTTTCTATTATTTTATTATTAAATCTAATATTTTAAATTAATTATCAATTTTATTTAAATTAATTTATTATTGAAAATAACTTTTATCGTTTAATATCTTTTATCAATTTCAATTTGTTTGGGTTGCTTTCGGGTCGGGTTATATTCGGTTCCGGTTAAAATTTGGTTTGGGTTAATTTCGGTTCAGTTTGCTTTCGGTTTGGGTTAATTTCGATTCGGTTTGCTTTTGTTCGGGTTAATTTCGATTTCGGTTCAGATTGATTTCAGTTTCCCTAAATTTTGAATCGGGTATGGGTCGGCTATCAGATCAAATTTGATTATCATATTCGGGGTTAATATCGGGTAAATCGGTTTGGGTAATCGAGTTCGAGTCAAGTTTACCAGGTCTATTTAAACATGTGTAAGTCAAGTTAAAAATCTATATAATGTTTTCTTATTTTTTGAATTCCCAAAATAATTTTAATGAAAATATCGAAAATATCTATTTTATGTTTTCTTATTTTAACATTTTTTTTAAATCATTTTCTAATTTAATAACCAAACATGTTTTATTTAACGTTTTTTGTTTTCTATTTTTATGAAAATGAAAATAAAATAACCTATATTTTTTAAAACCAAATCTACCTTTATTTTTTTAGGTTTAAATTAGACACGATATTCATAAAGCCCACCCAAGTTTAGAGCAATATGTTAGCAATATTGGGTCATTGGTATTTTCTCTCAGATCTAAGATGACTTAGATTATATATATATATATATTTTTTTGAATTTTGATTTTAAATATGGTATAACAAAATACTTATACTTTTTATTTTTTTTAATTTTTTTAAATTATAGACTTTTGGTATCGGATGCGAAACGTATCACTTATATTTATAGCTATAAAAAATTGTTTATATATATATTCAATAATAAATTTAACGTTAATGTGCTTGTTCGATATTAAATTTATTTTCTTTAATTTTCTGTTTGGGTATTGAGTTTAGCCTAAATTAGTTCTATAGATATTTCAATTTAATATTTTTTTCAATTCAAATTCTATAATCTAAATATATATTTAATAGGCTTATAAACAAATAAGTGCCTAAAATATATCATCTTCCAAAATAGGTACCTAAAATATTCAATTTTTTATCCAAATACCTAAAGTATTCTTTAACTAAAGTCACTTGTCAATTTTTTTACAACTTATGTAACAACCCGGAAAAATGGAAAAGAAAAATAATTGTACTTAAGCAATTTGGCGAAAACTTGGGGATTTAATTTAAATCTTTCAAAATTGTAGGCTGTTTTAAGAAGTGTAGGAAATTCAGTGACCAATCACTGAATATGTCCAAGGAGTGTCGACAGAAATGCATTATATGCGTGTAATTCATTTTTGATTGAAATCAGAAACAAATTGTTCAAAATTCCTTCCTCTCGGACCCTCCTTTCAAACCCAATCCTGACGCCATCCGGCCAATGATCGTCGATTCAAAACCACCATCGTGTTCGTTTTTGATCGATGAACAAAACCCCAAAAACCAATCATAGTGAAACGCTGTCAAACGCTGTGAATTTTGATTCAAAGTTTTGACTTTTTTTAGCACCACCGCGGGGAAAATCTTTAATTCATCGTCGACTGTTGCTCTATTTTCGACACCTCTAGCACCATTGTGTTCCTTGTGTCGTTTCGAATCTGCCGGTGTCATCCTTGTCTTCGTCATCATTGGCGTGTGAGGGAGGTGAAGCAGTCAAAGTTTTCGACGTATTGAAATCGAGTTCTCCACCGTTCAAAATTTTGAACTGAGCTTAGTAAGTGTCTCAAAATCGCTTAAATTATTTTTAGAACATTTTTTTGTAATTTTTCTGACGTCGTAAGAGGTCCCATGCGCCCCCACGTGTCGCCCTGTGCATGGGGGAGGTTCGAAACAGCTGGGGCAGTGGACTAGTTTTACCCAGTTTGACTCGTTGACCCGATTTGACCCGTTGACCCAACCCGACCCGTTGACCCAACCTGACCCGTTGACCGTTGACTTTGACTGAAAAAGTTAAATTTTTGAAAAGTCATATTTTAGGTTTTTGACGTCCTGAGTCTGAATCCGAAGTCCGTTTTTCCAAATTCAAACCCGAAAGTCTCCAAATTGTCAGTCAAACCAGTTGACTTTGACAAAAATTCAAAATTCTAGAAAAGTCATATTTTATGTTTTGTGACGTTCTGAATCTGATTCCGAAGTCCGTTTTGATGAATTCTGACCTAAAAGCCCCGAATCGAGCTAGTTAATCCAAAATGCTTAGTGTTTTTAGCATTTTTACTTATTTATTTGAGATAAGATTATGGAATTGATCCAATAAGATATTTTATAAAGGTACTGTGTGTCACCTGAGTGAGGATCAGTTAGATCCGGTATTGGCCGTTCTTCAGATCCGCCCGAATACCGTACTATGAGAATTACCCGTAGGTTTCAGTAAATTATTTAAATAAATGTTAAGATTATTCATATTAGGATTCTAATATGATTTTTTCTGATTCATAGGATCTAGCGCTACAATAGAGCGCGATCGACAGACTCAGTAGTAGGCTTCCATATCCGATTACTAAGACTGTTACATGTGTGTTTCCTGACAGTGTTATTTTATTGTTTTCAAATATCATTTGAATTGTTTCAGATTGTTGATAATTCCGAATATTGTTATGACATGATACATGATACCTGATTTCTGAATACTGTTTATCCGACATCTGATTTTCGTAATTCTGGATATGATTTTCAAGCATGAAACATTTTCATGTTTCAATGGATTAATCACCATTTTTACTCGAATACATACTTGTTTATTTCTGTCATTGGGGAAAATATTGTTGGAGGAAGTATACTTGCAGGCTCCTCGACTTTGTGCTCAGGGCCTTACGGACGTGACAGGGTGTATGATTCTAGGGAACCTACACATTTTGGACGTGATCGGATGGGGGTAGTGTTCATATTTTTTTAAACATGTTTGATAAACCAATTTTATAGAAATATTTTATCTGATTTTTTTTCTTTTACATTGTATGGTGCACAATGGGCTTTTTAGCTCATTCTATAAATTTTACCCTTTTCAGAAAACATCATATCGTAATCTAGCAGATTTGGCATCAGGGGAGACCAACTACTTTTACTTTTGTATGACCGTATAACTTTATATGTCTTTCAGTTGTTTTTGGTGACATGTATTTTGCTATCATTTTGGATATATTCGTATTACCGATATTTTGTTCAGTAAATGTTTATATGGTTTTCTGTAGTATTTTGGTATGTATATGCTTTATATGGTTTTATAAAATATGTATTCATATATGTTTATCGTATAAATCTTTATTATGGATAAAGTTCATATATTAATGAAACATGGATTTAATGTTGTTTTAAAATAAAAAGAATTTATGAATATGATACGTAATCACCTAGACATATGCATAACATCCAGGCCAGGTCTAGGGGGTTATATTTGGTGGTATCAAAGCTTTGGATTTTTAATACTCAGACTGTGGATGAGTCCTAAACTCTGGATTTTTAAGAAATTTTGATATTTTCAAAAACATGTCACCTTATTTTATGAATTATTTTTTTCGAGATCCTTGATGCTAGTCTGACTTATGTTTCAAATTCTTTCTGTAGAGCCTTATAGATCCAATGATGAAAGCTGCTAGAGGTCGTAGGACAGGACGTGGCCGTGGTCGAGGGCGAGTCACTCGACCTTCTGTTACGATAGACAATCCGATGTCACCACGTGATCCTCCTGTTCCGCATGTAGATCCGACCATTTCTCATGATGATCTGATTACTCCTGTAAGAGACCCTCACATCACTGAAGATGAGGATACTGACATGGATGAAGACGCCATTAATAGAGTTGTCTTTCGCATGTTTTGGAGAGCTGTTAGAGTCACTAGTAATATGACTACGGTCGAGATTTCGAAGTCTTTGGTCGCTGTGGGTATAGTTTCATTTAAGGGTATTACTGGTGGACCTCCGACTGATGCTGAGTATTGGCTGGAGGATACAGAGAGAATTATGGGTGAGATAGATATGAGGCCCAAGAAGAAGTTAAAGAGAGCCCTGTCTATGCTGAAAAAAGAGAGTTCCAGATGGTGGCAATCGATTTTTGGTAGTATTCCGAGGAACCAGTTAACATGAGATCTTTTTAAGACACGTTTCCGGAGTCGCTACATCGGAGAGAGATATCTGCAGGAGTAACTCCAGGAGTTTCAAAATCTGGAGCATGGTAATATGTCTGTTATGGACTATGAGGTTAAGTTCATCCGATTGAGCCGTTATGCTACTGGACTAGTTGATACCGAGTTGGATCGCTGCTTGAGGTTTGAGAATAGACTTAGATATGAGATCAGGAGTCGAGTTGCTACCCACCGGAAAAGGAACTTTGATGCCATGGTTGAGATAGCCAAGACCACCGAGGAGATCGAGTGAGTAGGTATTAAGCACATGAGAGATTGAGATCGAGACCGATTCAGGAGGCCTTCTGGTTCCATTGATTCTTCTTCACACCCCAAAAAGAGAGGCAGGGGTGAGTCTTTTCAGAGAGGCACTGCGAGTGTCAGACCTGTGGCATCTGGTTCTTTAGCTGTTCTACCTTTTAAATATAGTGGTTCTTTTGGTTCGCAGCCTTTGCGAACATGTGATTATTGTGGGAAACATCATTTTGGGGAATACAGGATGAAATTGGGTACCTATTATAAATGTGGTTCTGGTGACCATCACTTGAAGGATTGTCCAAAGATACCTCATTCAGTTCAAACACCAACTTGTACTCCCGCTTGTACTCAGAGTATTGTTCAGACTCTAGCAGGGAGTCATAGTCAGGGTATAACATCAGGATCGGCTAGTAGAGGCCGAGCATCTTAGAGTAGGGGTCCAGACTCTAAAGCCAGATAGCCTGCATTGGTTTATACTGCTAGACTTCGACAAGATCGCGATGGGCCTAATGTGATTGCATGTACTATTACTATTCATTCAGTTCCATACTTTATATTGTTTGATAGTGGTTCTACCAATTCGTGTGTATCACATTCTATTTCTGAGGGTTTGAAAATTCCTGTTGATAATACTGAGAATTCGGTGACATTTCAAAGTCCCTTAGGCAAGTCCATAGTATTAGATCGTATTTTTAGAGAATGTCCTATAGAGATCAATGCGGAGATTTTTCTGGTTGACCTGATTGAGTTACCTTTGGAAGAGTTTGATTTGATTCTCAGCATAGATTGGTTGGAAAAACATCGAGTCAATCTCGATTGTGAGACCAAGAGAGATGTTCTGAAGACCCCAGATAACAAAAAGATTGTAATGATTGGGGAACGTCATGGATTTCTGACGAATGTTGTGTCTGCTTTGGTAGCTGAGTAGATTACCAAGAAGGGTTTCAAAGCGTTTCTTACTTAAATTTTGGACACTAGGAGTTCTCAATCTGATATTGAAGGCATCCGGGTTGTCAAGGAATTTCCCGATGTTTTTCTTAAAGAGTTGCTTGGATTACCGACGAATAGAGAAGTTGAGTTTGAGATTGAAGTCTATTCTTGTTCTACCCTGGTTTCAGTGGCTCCTTATCGTATTGCCCCAAAGGAGCTTAAGGAATTGAAAGTCCATCTCCAAGAGTTATTGGATAGGGGATTTATCCGACCTAGTGTATCACCGTGGGGAGCCCAGTTCTCTTTGTCAAGAATAAAGATGGGACACTGAGACTCTGTATTGATTATAGGAAACTGAACAAGCTCACGGTTAAAAACAAATATCCTCTGCCCAAGATCGATGATCTATTTGACCAATTTCGAGGGGTTTATATCTTTTCAAAAATACACTTGAGGTCTGGTTATTACCAACTTATAGTGAAAGATTCTGATATTCCGAAGACTGCTTTCCGTACTCGGTATGGGCCTTATGAGTTTTTAGTGATATCATTTGGGTTAACAAATACCCCTGCTACTTTTATGGATCTGATGCATCGGGTGTTTCGACCTTATTTGGATCAATTTGTAGTTGTATTCATCGATGACATACTGGAGTATTCTCGAACTGAAGTAGAATATGAGGAGCATTTAAGGATTGTTCTACATACTCGAAGGGAAAATAAGTTATACGCTAAGTCGAGCAAGTGTGAGTACTGACTCAGCGAAGTAACTTTTCTTGGACATATAGTTTTTGATGATGGTATTTGGGTGGATTCGAGCAAAGTGGAGGCTATTCTGAGCTGGAAGCAACCCAGGAACATCTTAGAGATCCATAGTTTCTTGGGCTTAGCTGGTTATTACCGTCATTTCGTTTAGGGGTTCTCCATTATTACAGCTCCTTTAATGAAACTATGAAGGAAATATGTTTCATTTGTATTGTCTGAGAACCAACAAGCTAGCTTTGAGAAACTGAAGACTGATCTATTTCAAGCCCGAGTGTTGATTCAGCCTGAGTCTGGGAAAGATTTTTCTGTCTATAGTGATTCTTCTCACTATAGATTAGGATGTGTTTTGATGCAAGATGGGAGGGTTGTTGCTTATGCATCACGTTAGTTAAAGCCACATGAGCGTAACTATCCTAGTCACTATCTAGAGTTAGCTTCCGTGGTTTTTGCTTCAAAAATCGGGAGACACTACCTCTACGGAGAAAAGTGTTATATCTATACCGATCATAAGAGTCTGAAGTATCTGCTTACTTAGAAATAATTGAATTTGAGACATCGTCGCTGGTTAGAGCTTCTAATGGACTATGATTGTGAGATAGAGTATCATCCAGGGAAGGCTAATGTGGTGGCCGACGCCTTGAGTCGTAAGGCGATATCAGATCTGAGAGCCTTATCGCCAACTTGAGTTTATTTGATAACAATAGTTTATTAGTAGAGTTGCAGGTTAAACCCACTTTGGCCAAGGAGATTAAAGCCAAAAAGCTCCTTGATAGCTCATTTCTTCCCATTATTGAACAAGTTAAGCAGGGATCAAGTTCAGAGTATACTTTTAATCAGGATGGTATTTTGTGCTTTTACGGTCGTTACTGCGTCCTAACAATGAGAAGTTGAGATGAGTTATTCTTCAGGAGGCTCATAGCAGTCCTTATGCTATGCATCATGGAGGGGACAAATGTACAATAATCTCAAAGAGCGCTACTTTTGGACTGGTATGAAGAAGAATATTTTAGATTTTGTGACGGGGTGTTTGACTTGTCAGCAGGTTAAGACAGATCACCAACATCCATCTGGGTTGTTACAGTCAATTAAGATTCCTAAGTGGAAATGGGAGCGCATTACAATGGACTTCGTTACTGGTCTTCCTTTGACTCCTTCTAAAAAGGATTCTATTTGGGTGATTGTTGATCAACACACCAAGTCAGCACACTTTATCCCTATTTAGGTTAATTATTATCTGGACAAACTGGCTAGATTGTACAAATATGAGATCGTTAGAATTCATGGTGTTCTGTTGTCTATCATATCTGATCGAGATCCAAGGTTCACTTCCAGGTTTTGGAAGGCCTTGCACGAGGCTCTGGGTACTCATTTGAATTTCAGTACAACTTTTCATCCACAAACTGATGGTCAGTCTGACCGAGTTAGTCAGGTGTTGGAGGATATGTTACGGGGCTGTGTTATTGATTTATGTGGTAGTTAGGAAGATTTATTGCCACTAGCTGAGTTTTCTTACAATAATAGTTACCAGGCAAGTATTCGTGTGGCACCGTACGAGGCTCTGTATGGATGTAGATGTCCTACTCCTATATGTTGGACAGAGTTACATGATAGAAAAACTTTGGGTCCAGACTTGGTTCGAGAGACTGAAGATATTGTCAGATTGATCCATGATCGCTTAAAAAAGGCATTTGATAGGCAGAAACCATACGTAGATAAGTAACAGAAGGATATCAAGTTTGAGGTTGGGAATCAGGTTTTTATCAAGGTATCTCCAAGGAAGAAAGTACTGAGATTTGGACGTAAAGGTAAACTGAGTCCGAGTTTTATTGGGTTGTATCGTATTCTAAAGAAATTCGGACCTCTGCTTATCAGCTTGAGTTACCTCCCTAGCTCAGTCGTATTCATAATGTTTTTCATGTGTCTTTTTTGAGGTGATACCGTCCAGATCCAGATCACATCATTCAGGTTGATAAGGTAGAGCTGAGACCTAATTTGTCATACAAGGAGGAGCCCGTTCAGATTTTAGAGAGGGATGAGCGAGTTCTTCGGAATAGGCGTAATACAATGGTCAAAGTTCAGTGGAGTAACTGTGGCCCCTCAGAAGCTATTTTGGAGACATTGGATTCAATGGAGGCTCAGTTTCCTCATCTATTTTCATAAGGTAAATTTTGAGGACGAAGTTTCTTGTAGTGGGGGAGAATTGTAACAACCCGGAAAAATGGAAAAGAAAAATAATTGTAATTAAGCAATTTGGCGAAAATTTGGGGATTTAATATAAATCTTTCAAAACTTGTAGGTTGTTTTAACAAGTGTAGGAAATTCAGTGTCCAATCACTGAATATGTCTAAGGTATGTCGGTAAAAATGCATTATATGCGTGCAATTCATTTTTGATTGAAATCAGAAACAAATTGCTCAAAATTCCTTCATCTCATACCCTCTTTTCAAACCCAATCCCGACGCCGTCCATCCACCGATCATCGATTCAAAACCACCATCGTGTTCATCTTCGACCGATGAACAAAACCCCATAAACCAATCATAGTGAAACGCTGTCAAACACCGTGAATTTCGATTCAAAGTTTCATCTTTTTTAGCACCACCGCTAGGAAAATCTTCATTTCATCGTCGACCGTTGCTTTATTTTTGACACTTCCGACACCATTGTGTTCCTTGGTTCGTTTCAAGTTCTTCGGTGTCCTCCTTATCTCTGTCGTCATCGGCGCGTGAGGGAGGTGAAGCAGTCAAAGTTTCCGACGTATTGAAATCAAGCTCTCCACCGTTCAAAATTTTGAACCAACTTAGTAAGTGTCTCAAAATCGCTTAAATTATTTTTAGAAAATTTTTCTGTAATTTTTCCGACACCACAAGAGGTCTCACGTGCCCCCACGCGCCGGGAGGTTCGAAATAGTTGGGGCAGTGGACTAGTTGACCCGTTGAGTCGGTTTGACCCGTTGGCCCGGTTTGACCCGTTGATCTGGTCTAACCTGACCCGTTGACCCGACCGACCTATTGACCTAACCTGACCCGTTGACCGTTGACTTTGATTGAAAAAGTTAATTTTTTTGAAAAGTCATATTTTATGTTTTTCGACTTCCTGAGTCCGAATTTGAAATCTGTTTTTCCAAATTCAAACACAAAAGTCTCTAAATTGTTAGTCAAACTAGTTGACTTTGACTTTGACAAAAAAGTCAAAATTTCTGAACAGTCATATTTAATGTTTTTTGAGGTCCTGAATCTGATTCCGAAGTCTGTTTTGCTAAATTCTGACTCGAAAGCCCCGAATCGAGCTAGTTAATCCAAAAATGTTGAGTGTTTTTAGTATTTTTGCTTATTTATTTGAGATATGATTATGGAATTGATCCACTAAGATATTTTATGAAGGTACTCGTGTTTCACCTGAGCGAGGATTAGTTAGATCCGGTATTGACCCTTCGTCAGATCCTCCTAAACCGCGTACTACGAGAATTACCCATAGGTTTCAGTAAATTATTTAAATAAAGGTTAAGATTATTCATATTAGGATTCTAATATGAATTTTTACGATTCGTAGAATCTAGCATTGCAGTAGAGCGTGATCAACAGACTCAGTAGTAGGCTTCCATATCCGATTATTTATACTGTTACAAGTGTGTTTCCTGACAGTGTTATTTTATTGTTTTAAAATATCATTTGAATTGTTTCAGATTGGTGATAATTCTGAATATTGTTTTGACATGATACATGATACATGATACATGATACATGATACATGATTTCTGAATATTGTTTATCCGACATCTGATTTTCGTAATTATGGATATGATTTTTCAAGTATGAAACATTTTCATGTTTTATTGGATTAATCGCCATTTTTAATCGAATACATACTTGCTATTTCTGTCATTTGGGGAAAATATTGTTGGAGGAAGTATACTTGCAGGCTCATCGGCTTTGTGCTCAGGGCCTTACTGGACGTGACGGGGTGTATGGTTCTGGGGAACCTACACATTTTGGACGTGATCGGATGAGGGTAGTGTTCATATTTTTTTAAACAAGGTTGATAAACCAATTTTACAGAAATATTTTTTCTGAATGTTTTTCTTTTACATTTTATGGAGCACACTGGGCTTTTTAGCTCATTCTGTAAATTTTACCCTTTTCAGATAACAACAGACCCGTTATCTAGCAGATTTGGCATCAGGGGAGATCAACTACTTTTACTTTTGTATGACCGTATATCTTTATATGTCTTTCAGTTGTTTTTGGTAACATGTATTTTGCTATCATTTTGGATATATCCGTATTACCGATATTTTGTTCCGTAAATGTTTTATACGGTTTTCTGTAGTATTTTGGTATGTATGTGTTTTATATGGTTTTCTAAAATATGTATTCATATATGTTTATCGTATAAATCTTTATTATGGATAAAATTCATATATTAATGAAACATGGATTTCAACGTTGTTTTAAAAATAAAAAGAATTTCTGAATGTAATACGTAATCACCTAGACATATGCATAACATCCACGCCGGTTCTAGTGGGTTACAACTTAGATGAAAAAGTTTAAATAATTTAGGTATCTATTTTGACACTAAATGTTACATACATATTTTTGACTAGAAAATAACTTTAGATATTTATTTTGATAAAAAAACTTTAAATACTGAAATAAAAAATAAAAGGGTAAACTACGTCAAATACCATCAACCTTTAAGCTCTAACTCGTTTATACCACCAACGTTTTAATTTTGCAAATTTTAGCACTGACGTTTATTTTTAAGTCCGATTATGTCAATTTGCCACTAATGACTTTACGACACGATGACATGGTAGCTCCGTGCTGTGACGTTGCTGACGTGAATGCCTCACAAAAACTGTGATGTTTTACTTAAAATATATTTAGTAATATGGGGATTTGAACCCTAAACCTTTTGAATTAAAGATTAAAGTTTAACAACTAAACAAACTTAAATTTTTATACAATTTTACAAACATAATACATATATTATATCAGGACATGGTTCACTTTTTTTTTCTTCTTCAACTCTAGGCCTAAAGTTGGATCAACTTCTACTTAGTTTGTGTTGAAAATGATATGGGTGCTCGGTTTCAAAGGCCTAAAGTTTTGCCATCCCTGGCCCAATCCGAGTCCGAGTCCGATTCATGTACAGCTGCTAACATGTGGAGTTGTGAGTTGTGTGAGTCGTCAACTTCCCTCTTCTAGTGGCTAATATTTAGGACTTGAGCTCGACGCAACCGCCAACTTCAAATTTTCAACTGTGAAAAGAATCGATCAAATCTCCTTCAAAATCCAATCTCTTTCTTCGTCTTTGTCTGTGCTTTAATTTCAGTTTTATCTGCAATTTCCACATTTATGGATCTAACGAGCGAGGTCTCCTAGTTATTTCTTTCTCAGTTTTTTTTAAATTTTGTTTTATTGTGTTATTATTAGGTATTACGCAATGGAATACTTAAACTTTTCGTTTGAATTGAAGTTTCTCAATCGGTTTGGAGTTTAATTTATAATGTTTATGCTTTGAATAATTGATAGTAGTAAATGTTTAGTCTCACTTAAAAAAGAAAAGAATATTTTTTTAAGAACAATTAGGGTATAGTTTGTATCGACATAATACTTAATAACAATAGGTTTTTGAATGTGTTTAGGTGGGATTAAGTTTCATAGTGAACTTCTCTTGTTACACATTTCTTGTATGCATGGTTGATTAAACTTCTTGACAAATTGCTCCAAAAAATGTATTGCCCAAAATTTCCTTTCATGGGATGATTTTTCCCATACATTGGACCTGAATTATTAATATGTTTTTTTATTAGCTTTCTTTCTGTGTTGTTTTCTCTTCTAAGGAAACTCTTTTTTTGTTTTTTTTCTTTTGGTTAGGCTTCCTTTCTACTACTACGTAAAGTTTTCTTTTCTAGTTTGGCTTCAACTTCCATCTACCAATGTAAGCTTAATATTTTCCCTTTGTTTCACAGATGGCATATCTCCTTACTAGATCTATCATGCACCATAGTTCAAGCATATCCTTTATTAGAGGACATATCTTAATTAGTCAGTTGATTTAAATATTCGTATTTTTTTCTTTGTATGAAACCAAGAAGTTGAAATTATACTATAAGCAAAGTACTCTTCATAACTGATTGTTTTCTAACAGGGAGCTGGGCAGTTCTATACGAGTCATCTCCGTCCATTTTTACTGAGGCACCAATCTGGGCTTGATCAAATATTGGAGCATATTTACAATGAATTGGTAAGAATCCTATGATATTCCATGGAAGGAAGGATCTAAATTTCTAGTTTCAGAGAGCTATCCAAATGGAACTTGCTATGTTGCGGCTTATGTCAACTATTTCCTCTCTTGAGCTCCTGGTTCTACCCTTTTTTATCTCTTTCTTCTGTTGCACTATTTCTCATCATCTTTCATCCTTATTGCAAATGAACAAAAAATATTATGTTAATTATAGGCTAATTTTGCTGCCGAATAGGATAGTCTCTACTTTATGCTTGAACATAATTTTTGAAGGCAAGTAATTGCAAAATTTTAGAATTCTGAAAGATCTGTGGTACTGCAGGTCAAAATCATCAGCTCCCGCCAAGCAGAAATCAAGTTTGCAAGGGTACTTTTTATGAAGCTCATGTCTTCAGGTACAGACTTGTACTGTTAATTATTTTTTGTTTTATGATATAAATAGTCCAAATTCATTCTAAACTAATTTTAAAGTACCATGTTCTTCACTTGGTTTTAAAAGACGCGCCCATGAGGCACAGTCAGGCATTGAAGATGGCACCCTCCTGGGATGAGGCGAGGCGAGATACAAGAGGCACGTGCCTCTGGGCTTTAGGCACCGGTCACAGTTGTAACCCCCTCAGACCGATACGGGTAGCCCGATCCGATCTGGGGTGTCACATTAAGGCCACCAGAGCGACCCACTGAAGAAAATCTCAGAAAATTAATTTTTTTATTAAAACATGTAAAATCATAAAATCAATTATAAATACAAAAGTAAAATTTACAATATTCAAAAGTAAAAAAAATTCCAGACTTATATGTAAAACAAATTAAAACCTACATGCCCCATAATTACATGCACCGTACTCAGCAAGCAATGCCGGTGGAACTTCCTTACTGATATCGAAAGATGCATTGGTACGATTCTTTTAACCTGAAATGGTAAGTAATAGAGTGAGCCTTGAGAAGCTCAGTAATACAATATTACCAGTTGATGCTAAAAGAAAAACAAATAAATGGAAAGCCATACAATTTCCTTATTTAAACAGACATATATAGGATTTCATGATAAGCTGGGATTCCACTGGTAGTTCATCGAGTAGAAGATGAAGATCTCAGTTCATAGGAAACATTCATAGTTACAAGTTTTCAGGAGATCGAAAAGGATGTCTAGTGTGTTCCAATAAAAACCAGTGAAAAGATATAAATCTTTTAAAACCATAGTGGAACCCTCCAACCAAACTCCATTATTCAGTTCCCCAGAACTGCATCCATAAGGGCTTACCCTAAGCACACAGCAAAGGGAGCCAACCTAAGGGTATGCCTTGGGGCCAATGGGCCTACCCAAGGGTAACCTTAGGTCCGTAAGGATTTATCAGCTGGATCAGGGTTGTTCCTCCATAATCCAGAATCTTACCCATATAAAAATCCAATAGAAATAAGTTGTAACCATAAACTGTAATATCTGGATCGTGATCCAGTAATATGTCATAACCATGATAATGAGATAAACCGTATAACTGATATCCATCTGTACACCATAAATAGTCTCATGATTAACCCAAGGGAGTGCCTTGGGGCCTGAGAGCCTACCCAAGGATCATCTTAGGTCCGTAAGGATTTACCAGCTTGATCAGAGCTGTACCTCCGTACTCCAGTCTACCCAGATAATATCCTAATAAAATAGTTCAAGTATAACCAGTGAAACCAGGAAACCATAGTTCATAAACCAGAAATTTCCATGATTTCATAAATCAGAAACAATTCATAATTTTCGGTGAAAACCGAAATCAGAGAACACATACCATGTTACCATGGTTCATAAATCAGTAAAACAATAATTTCAGTAAAACTCATTTCAAAACATATAAAACCGTCATGTAGTACATGTGGAAAACACTAGAGGATCCAGATATTTTTTAGAAGCACTTAATAGTTATCAGGAAAACATGAAATTATTTAATTTGCTCGGATTCCATGAATGATGTCGTATTAAAAGGAATCGATTACTAATGGATATATTCAGACATTTAACGTTAATACTTTAGAATCCCTCTATGATCCAGGTGCATCAAGAATGTGTTCAGGAACCTATATACAAACTAATTCTAGATTTAGATTAACGGAGAGTGATTCTGTTACCCAAACAATCAGGGGTATTCAGGATTATTAATTGAATTATCAGGATTTTAAGTCCAATTGAACCCAAATGGGTATTTAAGATCATTTGCATATGATGTTGGGACCGTCGGTGCACCCCATGGCGCAGCGAAAACAAATCTCGACGGTCTCACCAGCGATCCAAGTACGAAAAACTGAAATCGAGAGGAAGAGATGCGAATACTTACAGCGGGTTCCTTGAAAAACAACGAGGAAAACAGTGAATTCTGGTGGTGTAAATTTGTTCGAATCGTAAGCCTCCATGAAATCACGTCTTGGCCTCTACTCAGTTCACCCGATTGATAGAAATTTTATTTTTCCCTAAAATAGTTTTGAGAAAAAGTGGCTGCAAGTTTTGTGTGTGTTCTCACAAAAACGGCTGCTAGACCTAACACACCCTTTTATAGCCAAGTTACCCTAGTCATATTAGGGTTTTTATTATTTTGAATTAATTAAATCTATATTTAATTAATTGGAATTTAATAATCCTTTTATATCCAAGTTACCCTAATCATATCAGGGATTTTATTATTTCAAATTAATTAAATATATATTTAATTAATTGAAATTAAATATTTGGGATTATTAAAATATATACTTAATTAGCTCTAGATATATTTTAGTAACGTACAAGAAATTGTACGTATTTGCTTATTTCAATCTTAGGGTGTGACCCTGTAGGTTCTTCTAACATTAGAAGTAATTATTAGAACAATTCTAATATTACATACAATGAGTGACATCTAGCAATATATCATTGTCACCTAAGTTACAAGAAAATATGATTCGACATATCATCTTGGTGATTAACTCTTTTATGGATATAGTATTATATCCTTACGTCCTTTATATCTAGAATAGGCACAAGTCTTGGAATAGTCACACTTGTATAGCCCATCTATTGTTTCTTGATTTCTAGAGTTGACTTTAATTAACTAATAGTTTATGATATCTCATATCAACTTATTCGAGCATGGCCATGCGTTTCTAGTCTTACTCAATCAAGTGGCCTGTGATATATTTCCTATTATATAGGAAGGACATATCCTATCTTAATCATACACACCCACTACATATATTGAGATATATTCAATAACAGTCTTTATAGTACAACCAATTATGGAGCTTGTTTAGCTGCATCAAAATATACAACAATATATGTTGGGATAGTATTGATCTCAAGTCCGAGGATCATACATATAGTCATCACCATGAGCAATGTTATGACTGTCAAATAATAATCCAAGACATATGCTCATGGTGGGTCAATCCAATACATTGTTCTCTAACAATATAATCATGTATCAATTCTGACATCTCTATGTCAATGACAACTCGTTATCATCAATCAATAACATGTTAGTCTTAAGCGTATTATTATTGCCCATGCCCATAATAATACTTGACTAGGGATCTTTTAATAATAACAATTATGTCATTATATGGACTTTATTATCTTCCAGTTTATGTTAAACACATATATATAGCTGAAAATAATAGAAGCAATGCCTTTATTCAATAAAATCGGTAAATAAAAGTATTATTACAATCATCATATGATTGGTCTTTGGGCATACTCTAACATATAAGTTACTTGTGTTTCAGATATGACCAAAGTGATGAGCTAATAAGGGAGAAGCGAAGATCTGGGATATTTACAATCTGAGTCGATTTATCAGATTATCGAAATAACTCGAGCTGAATAACTCCCAGAGCTGATACATATCAACTGAACAATTCATTGCCCATCCAGGGTATTCACTCTATAATACCAACAATTCTTATCCATAGATCACATTCAGAATCATCACTGAATATATCATAAAGAGTGGAACAAATATTTCAATGGTCTTTATCTCATTTCCACATTGCAACAATATCAGAAATTATCAATGTACTATAATTTATGGTTCATAACCCATAGGGACAGTTCATTATGCAAGATCGATGGAGTTTCCAGACTTATCCAAGTTATTCAATTAATTCAAGGTCATCAGGGAACTTAATTCAATTAGTATTAAAATCTATCATGGTCACTTAGGAGTTTCTTGAGTAATTCAGTCATTTCTGCAAGTTCGAATACGTACAATACTTTTATTCCGTTTAACTTGGTCAAATAATATAGTCATATAAGTATTTGAGGTTAATTTATTCATTTCAGAGCTTGAGGGCATTAGTCATTCCATGTCTTGGAAATACTTTAGGTCATTTTACACTTTAAGGGCATTTTGGTCATTTTCACTTTAGAGCATTTTGGTCATTTTCACTTTAAAGCATTTATATAAATCTAAAATAGATCCAAAATTTAAATCGATGATTCCAAGGTTCAAGTGAATCAAGATATGAGCTCTCAGGTTATCTCCATTATCATAGTCACACATATTATTTTTACTCTTTAAGGGTATTATCGTAATTTCATTCAATTTCGTTAGTGGCATTACTTCGGGTAACTTAGGTTTGAAAGTATTCTAATTCCATTAAATTTTATAGTACTTTGCTTATTTGCTCACTAGAGGTTAATTTTACCACTAGGGGATGTCTTTGTCATTTTTCAGTAAAAGGCCATTTTTGTCATTTTACCCCTTATGGCTATTTTATGTAATTTCTTATCCAAATAATGTCAATATTTAACCTTTAAAGAGATTTATCAAAATTTACGGATCTTGAAACCGATTCATTATTATTGGATCACTGAACTTATAATTATTTTTGATTGATCTTCCAATTTCTCTTTATCGAGCCGTCTGAGTCTTATATCATTTTCTATCCTTATTACAATTTTACGTCTGATTCCACTGATAATTAAATACATATAATCTATTAATCAATTCCATTCATGCAATTTACCATTAATCAATGAGTTCGAGAATCATACAAAAGGTAGTAGAGTATTACCTCAGTTTTTGTGCCATACCGATCGACCATTTAACCTTCATTCGATCGCCCTCGAACTTGAATTTAACATCCCATATTTCCTCGGATACAAAGCAATCGAATTTATATCAGAAACTGAAATCAATTGAGAAACCATATTGAATTCTGAAGGTTAAACATCGAAAAAAGGCTTACCGGGTGCCAATTTGGCAAAATGGACTTCAGATTCGGACTCAGGACATCGAAAAACATAAAATAGAACATTTTCGAAAAAGTTGAATTTTTGGTCAACGGTCAAAGTCAACGGGTTAAATCGTACGAGTTGACTCAGACGGGTTGACTGAGACGGGTTGACTCAGACGAGTTGACTCGGTGAATGGACTGGACAGGCGGGTCGACCCAGTTCTGGAATTTTCTTCTGGCCGAGATAAGGCCCACGCACACCCAGTGTCGTGTGAGGGCGCGTACGGTAGCGACAAGGGACATTCCGGCTAGCCGTTCACTCCCGAAGCATCCTAGCAGCATTACCAACTCAACCAAGCCAAAATAATCAAGCAAATATATATATTAGAAAGCAAGTCGCACCTTACCCAAACGGTGATCGGCGTTGAAACAGTTTTAAACGATAAAATCGATCGGGTTTGATGGTCGGATTGGCCGAAATCGGAGAATAACCGTGGCGATTGCGGTATTTTCAATTAAACTTCAAACCACTCTTCCCGACGAACGACGTCGATCTTTGGCAACTTAGGGGTTGGGCTTTGTTCATCATTTGACGGCGTGTCGAATGGGGGCGGTGGTGACAGTCGAAGATGGTCAGACGGCGGGGAATTGGCCGTGGAAGTATACTGTCGGGGGAGTGATAAATTTTGGGGTAAAAAAATTAGGGATTTGGGATATTTGGAGAAAATAAGGTTTACCCAATCGGGTAATTATATTTTTATTGAATAATAAAAATAGGCAAATTCATGCTATAGTACTTGAATTTTCATGCACTTTCCAAAACTGACCTCCAATTTTAGAAACTTATAAATTAACCCCTAAATCGAGGTGTAACAATTCTCCCTCCTTAAAAGAATTTCATCCTCGAAATTCACCTGAAGTCATAGAAATGCAGAAATAAAGTTTCCATCAGTTCTTCCATATCTTCAAGTAGCTTTTACAGAAGTATGAGTTCTCTACTAATCCTTAACCAATTAAGTATACATTCCCGTTAGAACTATTCCTCATTCCAATAAAAGAATCATAACATAATTATCCTTGTGGAATCAATTCAATCTTGGTCACGAGGTTAGGTTCATAGAGATGTAACATCTTTCAATTTCATTTCGAGAGTCGGGTCAGAATTTATCGGATGAGTAATTCTTACATTACTCGAGAGGCACTTTACAAAATTTGGAAAAACAATATTGATATTCCTTTATGCATAGGTTGAGCCCTAATGGATAAAAAACTTAGGTTAGCTTGTTACATAGAGTGACTCGACCTTGGAGTTCTGACTTAGAGAAGTACGATTGTAGTATAGGGGCATGTATTGACCATATATCTATTGAAATTCAACCAGCCGGTCTATCTAGAAAAATTTGACTCAATCTAGGCTCTGATACTACTAAATGTAACCCCCTCAGACTAATGAGGGTGGCCCGATCTGATATGGGGTGTCACATTAGGGCCACTGGAGTTCCCATTGAAGAAAATCTCAGAAAATTAAATATTTTATTAAAACATGTAAAATCATAAAATCATTTATAAATACAAAAGTAAAATTTACAGTATTCAAAAGTAAAACAAATAACAGACTCATATGTAAAACGTATTACAACCTACATGCCCCCTAATCACATAAACCGTACTCCACAAGCAACACCGGTGGAACTCCCTTACTAATGTCGAAAGTTGCACTAGTACGATTCTTTGAACATGAAATGGTGAGTAACAGAGTGAGCTTTGGGAAGCTCAGTAATACAATACTACCAGGTGATGCTACAAGACAAGAAAATAAATAGAAAGCCATACAATTTTCTTATTTAAACAGACATATACAGGTTTTCAGGATAAACTAGGATTCTACTGGTAGTTCATCGAGTAGAAGCCATGAAGATCTATGTTCATAGGAAACATTCATAGTATTATGTTTTTAGGAGATTGAAAAGGATGTCTAGTGTGTTCCAATCAAAACCAGTGAAAAGATATAAATCTTTTAAAACCATAGTGGAACCCTCCAACCAAACTCCATTATGCAGTTCCCCAAAACTGCATCCATAAGGGCTTACCCTAAGCACACAACAAAGGGAGACAACCTAAGGGTATGCCCTGGGGCCAATGGGCCTACCTAAGGGTATCCTTAGGTCTGTAAGGATTTATCAGCTGGATCCTTAGGTCCTTAGGTCCGAAATATCTGGATCGTGATCTAGTCATATGTCATAACCATGATAATGAGATAAATATGTTACGTTAATCGATCGGATGAATCGGTTAAGAGGGGTTGAATTGGAAATTAAAACGTCTGTGGAAGCTTTTGCAGAAAATTAAAAATATTTGCACAACGATTTAGAGTGGTTCGACTTTCTCAACCGAAGTCTACGTCCATTACCTTAGCTATCCACACTAAGGATTTTCCACAAATTCACTAATTTGTCTTTCTTTTAAGGACAAAGAGTAACCTTACAAATCTCTCAAGATTTTACCCCAAATTCTTGAGAACACTCTCTCCCAAAGAGAAAATTACAAATTAGAAAACTTTACAGAAAAACCTCACAAGGTAGATTGTTTGCACAATTCTAGAACAAAGAAAGAACACTCAAGAATAAATACAATTGAGCACAAATGGTGTTCTTGAAAGAAAAATGAATATTGAATGAAAAATAGGTTTGAAATGCTCAAACAATAAGTTTAAGGCTTTCTCTTTGATTCTCTCTCAATTGTTGTTTCTTGTTCTTCATCAATGGCTTCAGAACTTGTTTAAATACACTTTGGATTGATTATGAACATTGTGGATCATTGGTGAAGTCAATAGAGCCATCGTGGTATGTTTTCCATTTAAAAAATATGTTGGGAGCGTAGGTGTATCGGTACACCATCAAAGGGTATCGGTACACTCAGTGTAAAATTCAAATACTTCGACCGTTATTTGACCAAGTGTATCGGTACCTCCCAGGGGTATCGATACACTAATTACATTCGATGTTTCTTGGAGCTGGAGTGTCTCAGTACATCGGCTATGTATCGGTACCCTTATTTTAAAAATACTTTGTAAAATTTGTTTCAAAAAACTTGTTTTTGGCTCAATTAATGATCGAAATACTTGGTAAAAATTGTTTCAAAAATATTTTAAGATTGAAACATAATTGTACACTTAGTAAGGAATAAAAGTTGACATCTGAAAACTTGGAGTAATATTTTTGACATTCGAATAATTTAATCGAATATTATTTTTGAAATCGAATATAAAATCTTAAAATTCATTTATACTTTATTTGTTATATCGAAACATCAAAATGTTTTCAACAATCTCCCCTTTTTGATATAACAAATCATTTTAGTAATTTTAAGATTTAAGATTGAAAATCATTTTTGAAATCAATTTTGAAACATTACTCCCCCTTACTTTATTCTCCCCTTTTTGTTAAATCAAAAAAGACTCTATGAAAAATGTTTTAAACAATCTTTTAAGGAAACTAGCCAATTGATATATATATTGATATAACTATAGCTTCTAAGATCACAATCAAGAGAATTGTTAGCCATTAGTCCATAAACAATATTCATAAATGTGTAATGATAATTGATCATAATTTAACTAAGATGTAAATGAATCAAAAATTAATGGGATCAATATAAACATGAAGTTCAAATTAAACATTCAAACCATTCAAACAAACATATCCAAAGTCCAACACACAAATCCAAAACATTAAAAATGTTTTAACAATAAGTTCAAATTCAACCTATGAAAACAAAGCAAGATAAGGTTTAATCATCCATCGGTGGATCGGGAGGAGGAAAATGTGCTCGAAGAGCAGCCATATCGAGTGTGAGTGCATTGATCTGTCGTCCATAGCATTGAATCGATAATTTATTACTCTGTTGTTAGCTCGCATCTCTAGTTGATTCTCCAATTGTTGAGCCCCCATAGCGGTTAAGTGGGACTTTATGGATACAAACCTCATGTACAATGTCTCTATGAATGAGCTAAAGTATGGAGGCATCGAACTATCTTGCTCGGCTAGCTCGTCCTCGGGTAGGTTAGCGAGATCGTCGACATCCCGTAGAAGTTCATCAAGCTCTGGATCATCAGCAGGAGTCGGAGAAGCTCGTGAAGAGCTTGCGTCTGGTGTTTTCTGGGTTGATCGAACCCATTAATCTTTATCTCCACTCTATCCCGATTTATGTAAAATTTTGAGATTTATTTGGCTTTTAAGAGGGATGAATACATCAATATGGACCCTAAGCTTGGTTTTGATAAAGAAATTACTAAGAAGACAACCGTAAACTAAGGTTTCCACATATTTAGACGGGACGTTGTTTACAGTGTCAACTAGTTCAGCAAAAATAATTTGTGGCAAGTTTATTTTCTTATTATGTTGGATATAATGTATCCACCATAAATATAAAGCTCTAAAGGTGGAGTATCTACCTCCGGATGGTCTAAACCACCAAGAGATGATAAAATGAAGAAAACGCTCGTGGTGATCTAACAAGGTACTCGCACTAGCCTTGGCTCTATAACGGGTAGCCATAACTTCTCTATCGTTAACTAAATCGTCGTTATCTAGACCAAATGTCCTAACAATTGAGTTAGAGTCAATGTGAATGTATTGGCCTAAAAGATAAGATCGAATACTAACAGTGTCAGTTTGAGACTTGTTTTGGACACAAACCGCATTGGAATAGAAAATGCTGATGAGTTGGTGATAAACGACAGGTTGAAGCTGAAAAAGTTTATCGAATTTCCAAGATTTGAGTGTAGGAAGATATTAAAATTTCATATCGATCATAGCTTGAATAAAATGGATACGTTCTTCTCGGATGTTATATGACTCGAATAGGTCAACAAACCTAGTGTAGAGATTTTCCCTACGGTCAAGTTCGTTAAAACAAGAATTTCGGACAGTCATTTCAGGATCATTTGGGTTTGGATTGGGAGGTGGAATAGGAGGTCGGTTTTGAGGTTGGTTTGACCGACTAGATGAAGTCCTAGGGTGTTTGGAATGAGACATGGTTTAAATAAAAAATGGATAAAAAAAATACCTTGAAATTTGAAGATTGAGTGAGATGTGATGTAGTTTGCACGATTTTTATGATCGTAGTAGGATTTGGAGTTGAAAAGCTAGTGATTTCTGACTTAACTCGTTGATTTTGAGCAAAAATAAAGATAGGATGTGAGAGAGGGATGAACGATGATAATAAAGTGTTTAAGGGGTTTTGACAAAATGAAAGAATTTTAGGGATTTTAAGCCAAAACCCGATGGGGGTATCGGTACCGCTAGGGGGTATAAGTACCGCTAGGGGGTATCGATACACATTCAATGAATGTATCGGTACACATTCAATGAATGTATCGGTACACATTCAAGGTGTATCGATACATAGCAAGGGGGTATCGATACCTGGGTATCGATACACTTTGCACAAAAATGTCAAAATCTGTTTTTAAGTACTTAGAATGCTAAACTTATCACCTCTAGTGGTATTGGCAACTCATATTACAAAAATTAACTATGTTCAATCAATCAAATTTACTCTTAAATTTTATTTGAACATATTATTAATTTTCTCTAAAGATCATAAACTCTCCCTAACTATTAGCATATAATGCAATAAAAAAATGTCATTTTTATAAGCATTTTTCATTTCTAATTAAAAGTGCTAAAATCATTTTAAATACTAAGTCAAGTTAGATCAGTTAAACCTAATTATCTCTTAAGTGTCCAAAATATTTCTTTGTCTAAAGGTTTTGTAAAAATGTCAGCTATTTGATGCAAAGTATCAACAAATTCTAGAACTAAATCTCCTTTAGTTAGATGATCTCTAATGAAATAATGTCTAATTTCAATGTCCTTAGTTCTAGAGTGTTGGATGGGATTTTTAGTGAGACAAATAGCACTAGTATTGTCACACTTGATAGGTATAGTACCAACTTCAATTCCATAATCTAAAAGTTGTTGTTTCATCCATAAAACTTGTGTGCAACAACTACCAGCTGAAATGTATTATGCTTCAATAGTAGATAATGAAACACTATTTTGTTTCTTTGAAAACCATGAAATCAACATATTTCCTAGTAATTGACAATATTGGAGGTGTTTTTCCTATCTATTTTGCATCCTCCATAATTTGCATCAGAGAAGGCATGCAAGCTAAAGCTAGAGTCTCTACAAAACCAAAGTCCTAAACTAGGAGTGTCCTTAAGGTATCTAAAAATTCTCTCAATGGCTTTTAGATGTGATTCCTTAGGGCATGATTGAAATCTAGCACATAAGAAAACACTAAACATAATATCTGGTCTACTTGCAGTTAGATAAAGAAAAGAGCCAATCATAGACCTATAAAGTTTAAAATCTACACATTTACCTCCTTCATCTTTGTCAAGCTTTGTAGATGAGCTCATTGGAGTGGCTTGGAGTTTGACATTTTCCAATCCAAACTTCTTGAGCATGTCTTTGACGTACTTTGCTTGATTGATGAAGATACCATCTTTTCATTGCTTGATTTGGATCCCCAAGAAAAATGAAAGCTCCCCCATCATGCTCATCTCAAATTCACTTTGCATTAGCTTAGAAAATTATTGACAAAGAGCATCATTAGTTGAACCAAATATTATATCATCAACATAAATTTGAACTACTAATAAATCTTTACCTTTTCGATTTAAAAACAATGTAGTGTCAACCTTCCCTTTTGAAAAACCTTTTTCTATTAAAAAGTTTGACAATCTTTCATACCAAGCTCTAGGAGCTTGTTTTAAACCATATAAAGCTTTTGTCAATTTAAAAACATGATTTGAGAACTTTGAATCTTCAAAACCAGGAGGTTGTTCAACATACACTTCTTATTATATAAAACCCTTTTAAAATACACTTTTAACATCCATTTGATACAGTTTAAATTCATTGAAACATGCAAATACTAATAACATTCTAATTGCTTCCATCCTAGATACGAGAACATATGTTTCATCATAGTCTATTCCCCCTTCTTGAGTATACCCTTGAGCAATAAGTCTAGCCTTGTTCCTCACTATGTTACCACTTTCATCAAGCTTATTCCTAAATACCCATTTAGTACCTACAGTAGATTTATCACTAGGCCTTTCAGCTAATGTCCATACTTTACTTCTCTCAAATTGATTTAACTCTTCTAGCATAGCCATATTCCAATTTTCATCATCTAATGCTTCTTGAATAATCTTAGGTTCTATGCATGAGATAAATGCAACATAATTACATACGTTCCTAAGAGAAGATCGAGTAGTTATCCCTTTGGATGGATCACCTAAAATCTTACCATCCTTGACATAGTTAAATTCTCTTGGGTATGAGATTTCCCTTTCTTCAATGGTCAGATTCTTGAAGGTATATTGAGTTTCCTCATCCTTCACTTCTTCCTTTGATGATGGTTCTCCAACGTCATGTCTAATGTCATATGTATTTACAATACCTACATCATCATCAACACAAGAATCCTTCATCGGAAGGGGATTATCATCGAAAACAACATGAATAGAATCTTCTACTCTAAAGTTCTTTTATTAAATACCCGATAAGCTTTAGAATTTAAGGAATAACCCAACAAAATTCCTTCATCACTTTTAGCATCAAATTTACCAAGGTTATCTTTACCGTTGTTTAAAACAAAACATTTACATCCAAATGGATGAAAATAGCTAATGTTAGGCTTTTTATTTTTGAAAATTTCATATGGAGTTTTCTTCAAAATCGGCCCAATCATTACTCGATTTATAACATAACAAGCAGTATTTATGGTTTATGCCCAAAAATATTTTAGCAAATTGTTTTCAAAAAGCATGGTTCTAGCCATTTCCTCTAAAGTTCAATTTTTTCCTCTCAACAACTCCATTTTGTTGAGGAGTTTTGGGTGCTGCAAAAATTATGGCTAATTCCATTAGAATTACAAAACTCAGTAAATTCAAGATTTTCAAATTAAATACCATGATCACTCCTAACACTTAATGAAGTAACCTTTTTCATTTTGGATTACTTTTGAAAATGTGATGAAATTTTCTAATGCTTCATCTTTAGTACTTAAGAATATAACCCAAGTATATCTAGAATAGTCATCTACCAAGACAAATGCATATCGTTTTCGACCTAAGCTAGTAGTCCTAATTGGCGCAAAAAGATCTATATGGATCAATTGTAATACTCTACTAGTGGATACATCATTAATGGATTTAAAGAAAACTTTTTTTTTCCTTTTGAGCATGCATCACAGATTTTATCTTTATCAAATTTTAGCTTTGGCAACCCTCTTACTAAATCTCTTTGAATTAGTCTTTGTAAAATACTCATGCTAGTATGTCCTAGTCTCCTATGCCATAACCAACTATCATGTTCACCTTTAACAACTAGGCACAAATTAGTCATATTAATAGAATCTAAATGCACCATGTAAATGTTTCCTATTATATGACCAATAAGCATAATCCTATTATATGCAATGTCGATAACTTTACAACTATTTGATTCAAATAAGACATCGTATCCTTTATCGTATAATTGACTAATACTCAATTGATTATGCTTTAACCCATTCACATATAAGACTTTTTCTATTTTAATGGAAGATGTTATTACCTATAGTACATATACCTTCAATGTAACCTTTTGAGTTGTCACCAAAGGTTACCACTCCTCTATTTTTGTCGTTAAGCTTTATAAACCGGCTTTTGTCTTTGGTAATGTGTCTTGAGCATCCACTATCAAGAAACCATGAATTTGAACTTGTATTTTGTGCCTTGTAGCAATGCTCCTTTTCCTACAAACATAGATTAATTTTTTATTTTTTGTTACCCAAATTATTTTGGGTCCATATTCATTAGTCCATAAAATTCGAGTCCCCTTGGGTATCCATTTGTGTAGGATATCTTTATCTTTAGTAGTAATAAGTTCTTTAGAAACCCATATACTTTTAACGATTTTACCATTAGAGGTTCTTTGGGGACCTCTATGATTGTAAGTTTTTAAACTTTTTCTAACAAAGTTGGATTTTTCACTTTCTCCATTTTCAAAACGTTTTGTTCCAACTTTATTGAAAGAAGCTTTAAGATCATCAATTTTCTTTTGATGATCATCATTTACTTTTGAAAGTAAGTTATGCAAATCAATATTTTTCTTTACAAACTTATCTAATTTGATTTGTAATTCTTTGACATTACTTTCAAGATCAATGTTGGTTTTGGATATGAGATTTTTTTCGTTTTTCAGTTTTGAAATATCTTTCTTGTATTTTGAAAATAATTTCTCATAATCCAAAGCCAACCCAGTATATTCCTCTAATAACTCATCATAAGAATAATCTTCGAATTCAATTGAGTTAGAGGTTACCTGAGAATCTTCCCAGTGGCCATCAAGCACAAGTTTACGACTTTTTGTTCCTCTTCATTGGATGATTCATCATCATCGCTCCAAGCACCCACATGTTCCTTGTGCTTCTTCTTTGATTGACCCTTATTCTTTAATTACGGGCAATTGTATTTGACATGCCCATGCTTTTTGCATTCATAGAAAATAATCGAGTCATTATTTTTTGATTTATTTTTGAAGCCTTCATTTCTTTTGAATTTTCCTCCTCTGATGTGATTCATTAATTTTATGAACCGTTTGACAAATAATTCTATTTCTTCAACATCGTCACTAGCATCAGAATCACTCTCGTCTTTTGTGGACTTGAGAGCAACTCTAATTTTCTTTTTTTCCTCGTATCTTTCTTTGTCTCGTCCTTTTTCTCGAGATCTACCTCATCTTGAATCATCATTTCATGAGTGAGGATAAAACCAAGCTCATCGAGAGTTAAAGAATTTAAGTCTTTAGCTTCAATAATCTACGTCTTCTTGGATTGCCAAGCTTTTGGACGAGAATAAATTAACTTCCTCACTAGCTTCTCATTTGGAATGATATCTCCATATGCTTTGAGACCATTGACAATCACGAAAAATATATATGTCATAGCTTTAATGTCTTCATCCGGTTTCATCCTGAAATTTTTATAGCTATGAGTAAGAAAACTGATTTTAGATTCTCTTACCTCGCTTGTGCCTTCATGAGCTACTTGTAATTTATCTCATATCTCTTTGGCGGTTGTAGAAGATGAAACTCTCTCGTATTCATCTGGTCTAAGTTCATAGAAAAGGATATGCATAGCCTTTGAGTTGAGCTGGAACATCCTTGTCTCTTCTTCACTCCACAAATTTGGATTTGTGGATGGTTCAGAGTATCCGTTCATCACGATTTTCCATGCTCCCATGTCATTAGCTTGAATGAAGTACCTCATCTTATTCTTCCCATTCAAGAATGAAGTCAAAATTTGATATGGAGGCCATTGATAACTTGAATATCGATATAACTCTTCCCGAATCGACTCAAAAGGTGGTAAAACCTTCAAATGAGTGTAGCTCTAATACAAATTGTTGAGTTAATAGATCGGATGAATCGGCCAAGAGGGGGTGAATTGGCAATTAAAACGTCGGTGGAAGCTTTTGCAAAAAATTGAAAATATTTGCACAGCGATTTATAGTGGTTCGACTTTCTCAACCAAAGTCTACGTCCACTACCTTAGCTATCCATACTAAGGATTTTCCACAAATTCACTAATTTGTCTTTCTTTTGAGGACAAAGAGTAACTTTACAAATCCCTCAAGAATTTTACTCCAAATTATTGAGAACACTCTCTCCCAAAGAGAAAATTACAAATTCACAAACTTTACAGAAAAACCTCACAAGATAGATTGTTTGCACAATTCTAGAACAAAGAAAGAACATTTAAGAATAAATACAATTGAGCGTAAATGGTGTTGTTGAAAGAAAAATGAATATTGAATGGAAAATAGGCTTGAATGCTCAAACAATAAGTTTAAGGCTTTCTCTTTGATTCTCTCTCAATTCTTGTTTCTTATTCTTCATCAATGGCTTCAGAACTTGTTTAAATACACCTTGGATTGATTTTGAACGTTAAGAATCATTGGTGAAGTCAATAGAGCCGTTGTGGTATGTTTTCCATTTAAAAAATCTATTGGGAGCGTAGGTGTATCGGTACACCATCAAAGGGTATCGGTACACTCAGTGTAAAATTCAAATATTTCAACTGTTATTTGACCAAGTGTATCGTTACCTCACAGGGGTATTGTTACACTAATTACATTTGATGTTTCTTGGAGCCTGGAGTGTATCGGTACATCGGTTATGTATCGGTACCCTTATTTCATTCGTATTTTGGGTTGTATCAATACATCTAATAAGTGTATCGGTATCTCCCTCTATAAAACTTTTTTTGGCTCAATTAAGGATCGAAATACTTCGTAAAAATTGTTTCAAAAATATTTTAAGATTGAAACATAATTTTACACTTAGTAAGGATTAAAAATTGACATTTGAAAACTTGGAGTAATATTTTTGACATTCGAATAATTTAATCGAATATTATTTTTGAAATCGAATATAAAATCTTAAAATTCATTTATACTTTATTTGTTATATCGAAACATCAAATTGTTTTCAACAAAACCGTATAAATGATATCCACCTGTACACCGTAAATAGTCCCATGATTAACCCAAGGAAGTGCCTTGAGGCCTGAGAGCCTACCCAATGATCACCTTAGGTTCGTAAGGATTTATCAGCTTGATCAGAACTATACCTCCATACTCCAGTCTACCCAGATAATATCTCAATAAAACAGTTTGAGTATAACCAGTGAAAGCAGGAAACCATAGTTCATAAACCAGAAATTTCCATGATTCCATAAATAAAAAACAATTCATATTTTTTGGTGAAAACTGAAATCGGAGAACACATACCATGTTGCCATGGTTCATAAACTAGTCAAACAATAATTTCAGTAAAACTCATTTCAAAATATATAAAATTATCATGTAGTACATGTGGAACACACTATAGGATCCAAATATTTTTTCAAAAGCACTTAATAGTTATCAGGAAACCATGAAATTTATTTAATTTGCTCGGATTCCAGGAACGATGTCCTATTAAAAGGAATCGATTACTAATGGATCTATTCAGACATTTAAAGTTGATACTTTAGAATCCCTCTATGATCCAGATGCATCAGGAAGGTCTTTAGGAACCTATATACAAAATAATTCTAGATTTAGATTAACAGAGAGTGATTCTGTTACCCAAACAATCTGGGGTATTCAGGATTATGAATTGAATTATCAGGATTTTAAGTCCAATTAAACCCAAATGGATATTTAAGATATTTGCATATGAGTTACTTGTGTTTTCAGATATGACTGAAGTGATTTGAGCTGATAAGGGAGAAACGAAGATCCGGGATATTTACAATCTGAGTCGATTTATCGGATTATCAAAATAACTCGAGCTGAACAACTCCCAGAGCTAATGCATATCGACTGAACAATTCATTGCCATTCCAGGATATTCACTCTATAATATCAACAATTCTTATCCATAGATCACCTTCAGAATCATCGTTGAATATATCTTAAAGAAAGGAACAAATATTCCAATGGTCTTTATCTCATTTCCACATTGCAACAATATCATAAATTGTCAACGTACTATAATTTGTGGTTCATAACTCATAGGGACAATTCATCATGCAATATCGGCGGTGTTTCCATACTTATCCAAAGTATTCACTTAATTCAAGGTCATCGGGGTACTTAATTCAATTAGTATTCAAATCTATCCTGGTCATTTAGGAGTTTCATGAGTAATTCGATCATTTATGCAAGTTCGAATACATACAGTACTTCCATTCCGTTTAACTTGGTCAAATAATATAGTCATATAAGTATTCGAGGTTAATTTATTCATTTCGGAGCTTGAGGGCATTAGTCATTCTAGGTCTTGGAATTATGCAACAAATATAATTTACCCGTAGGAACAGTAAGTAGAGGCTGGAGTATGACGATCAACTCCCCAGTTTACTATGCATGATTTGGCCTTTTTTTAGTTTTTCCTCTTTGAACTCTTCTTCATGCAGATCACTTGCTTCCGTTTCTACCATTGTTATCTGCCTAGTGGTACCCCAGTTATAGCTTTGACTTCATAAAATACTGCACACACCATGAATTACTCCACCTGTAAGCATGAACGCACCAAGCTTGTCACTAGCTGTATACACTAGGTATAACAAGATAACCAATGATGGGAGTGTATATAGCTAGCCAAGAAAGTGGCTTTTTGCCCTCCCGCTAACGTATAAACAATTACCCTGATCGGTATATGTTCACTCCGTAAGTGCATTCACCATGGGGAAACCGTCGAGTAGCAACATCGCCGTCAGATGAGGTTTGTCTTGAGGCAGAAAGTAAGGAAGATGAGCTTTTCCCCGTCTAAGGTATGTCAAAAAACGGGAAGTGATGTATATCAGGAGTTTTGATTTTTGTATTTTGGTTCAATAAAGATAGTGCTTACGGAGCTTTTACAATCTCTCAAACCACACCTGATCTAAGAGAAAGTTAAACAGCATGATTTTATGGCATTCCAGGAAGGAGGTTGAATGATTGATGATTCAAAGACATCATGATCCACAAGCTATTAGCAATTGAATTACCAAGAAGTGCAAAAGTGCGTAGCCGAGGCCTTGAGTCAGCACCGCCTTGCCTTGGAAGAAACTGCTCTGCCTCACACACCCTATATACATAGCATACCCTCTTGGAAATCATAGTAGTTACCACACAACTCAAATGGTGGACACTTTTCATTCATACTTGCATATGCTTCACATAATCTCAATATTACAAAAACTCTTAAAAAAAGGCCCCAAAAAGTCTATAATCAGCTCCACTCCTGCCTTGTTTCATCCGGAATCTGTTTTCGTCATTGAATTGCAAATATCTCAATTTTGTACCTATTTAGTCCTTAATGTTTACAAATTATATCTATTTAGAGTTGATTTTAACTACATCACATTCACTAAGAAAGTAATAAATAAAAAGTTTAAAGGTATTTAGGACCCTTTTTAACTTAAAATTCAACGTGGCTCTTTAATTAATAAAAAAAGATCAATTTAGTTTGATCAATGGATAACATTAATCATTATGATGTTCACATTGCGATTTATGGTATTGATATGATGAAGATGATGTTATAGAGGAATTTAGTTGAATTTTTATAAAAAAAATTTGATGATTTAATTGATTTTTTATAAAATATTAACAAAAATTAAAAGCTACATTTGATCAAATATTTTGACAGATAATCAGATCGCACACATAGTTTTGGTGGATGAGTCTTATAGCAGAGATTTTCTATATACACAATAACTCAAACTCGAAACCTGCTAAAATGACACTAAGTCGCTTACCACTTAACCAATCTAATTAATATGATATGTTTTGAAAAGTAGTACATGTTAGTTTATTTTCAAAAACGTTGTTAGAAAAAAAGAGAGTAAAATATATAATGATAAATACTTTAATTTAAGGTCATATAAATAAAGAAAAATTCAAAGGCCAACTTAATATGAGTTGAAAAAGAAAAATATTTGCGAGACTTAACCACTATACGGTTAGCATCGAACCTAAATATAATTAGTGTTATTTAAAACAGTAATATATTTTATTATTGTTTTATTCAGAAGAGTACAAGCTTTATTTGCAGACTTGAAGAGAGTGCATTTAGCACTGAGGCCATGGGACTTTGCAATCAGAAGCAACTCTTTTAGCGTTGGGAGTGTCGACGTATGGTTTAAGACCTGGGTTCTTGATGTACCCACAAAGGCAAGGCTCCTGCTCCTGCAGCTTGCTGCAACAAGCTGCTGTTGGTGCCGCCGGCGATGTGAACGCCGGCATGCACGGACTAAACTCTTGGGGATTACATGTCACTGCCTCTGCCGCTCCCCAAAACAGCACCGCCACCGCACAAATTGCAACAAAGGAAACCCTCTTCATCTTTCTTTTTTTTGCCAACAACAATGAAAGCAAGAAAGTTAAATGGTGCCTGGGAATGAGTTGTGGCATAGTTTATAGGACTTGGGATTTACAGTTTACATCAGGATTTACGGATGTTAAACTGTTATCAGTAAAGTTTTCTTGGGTTTTAAACTTAGAAAAATTGGATTAAAAAACCTTATTACACTAGGAATCAGATATTTGAACATTAAAGATTACGTTATTAGAAAGATAATTATAAAGTGGCTTAAATGCATAGTTGCTCCCTAAATTATATCATTTGTACCAAGTTAGCCTCTAAAGTATTTTTCGAAACGTTTTGCCCCCTAAACTTTAAATTGTTACCTCATTTGCCTCTATCCGTTAACTCAGTTAAAAACACAGATAAATTACATATTTAGTCACTCAACTATTCATGCGATTCTATTTTGATCAATCAACTATTTTTATTTTTAAATTCATCATTAAACTTAAGTTTTTATTTCGATTTGGTCACTCAATTCAATTAGATTTATTTTTAAAATTTACAATATATAAGAATTAATTTATATCACATATTTTTTACTCAACACATAAATTTAGTGTATAATAATAAATAATATTATAGCGTAAATAATAAACAACATATTTAATTTGTTTGTACCTAAAATTTTAATAAAAGAAATGTTAAATGTTAAATTAAAATATCATAAATATTTTAAGAAATTGAAATATGAACGAGTCATTATTTATAAATTTGAATCTTGTCAAATTTTAAGTTTCGTACTTGAAGTTATGTCTTTGCTTCTTTTTTAACTAGAAATTAATTCCTGTATTGATTTTGAATGAACTACATATTTTTATTGATTTGAAGCAGTTTAAGCTACCCGATTGTACCTTCATTTTAAGAAATTAAAATATGGGTTTTTTTAGAATTGAATTTCAAATGTGGTTACTCCTCTATTCACTAAAAGAAAGAGGTAAGATTTAAATTTATAAATAATGACTCGTTCATATTTTATTTTAAAAAAAAATATTTATGATATTTTAGTTTAACATTTAATATTTTTTATTAATATTTTAAGTACAAACAATTAAATATGTTGTTTATTATTTACATTATAATATTATTTATTATTATACATTAAATTTATGTGTCGAGTAAAAATATAAATGAATTCTTATATATTGTAAATTTAAAAAAATAAATATAATCGAATTGAGTGACCAAAATGAAACAAAAACTTAAATTTAATGATGATTTTGGAAAAAAATAGTTGACTGACCAAAATAAAACCTCATGAATAGTTAAACGACTAAATATATAATTTACCCGCATATTTTTTAACGGAATTAAATGATTGAGACCAATGGAGTAACGATTTAAACTTTAAGGGAAAAAATCCCAAAAAATACTTTAGAGAACAACTCAATACAAATGGTATAATTCAGAGGAGAATGGTGATCTAAGCCTTATAAATTTCGACATAAACAATGAATAAGAATTAAAGAAAACACTTGGAAAAGCGAGTATGTAACTGAATAAACAAACTCCACCATTTACAAAATTTGTTGGTATTAGCTAAAAATGGTGGCATCTATCTTACCTTGATTAAAATCAGCACTTTGATTAATAAATATGATGCCGTATTTGGGAACTGTCGTGATATGATCATTAATGGAAGCAAAATAAAAGGTTAAGGTATCAGTTCAGGTTCACGTGAATTACATCTGATTTTAATTATTAGAGTGAATTTTGCGCCAATTTATTTTAGGGTTAACTACAGGAAAAATCACTTACATTTATATTTTATCCACTTTTGGTCATTGATTTCATAAAACATAAGATATAATCACTTTCGTTTTTATTTAATTAAGATGTGGTCACCTCGAGTTACCTGCCGTTAACAGGAGTTAAATATTTTTGATATAATCATTCATTTGGTCCCTATTATTTACATATTCTCTCAATTTATTCATACTTTTAATAAATTAAAATAAATTAAACCTATTTTACAACTTGAAGTTGACTTAGATTTTTTTTTTCGAGTCGAGTCAAATTTTCAAGTCTCTGTTTAAATTTAATTATAAATATTTATAATATTATGATATTTTTTTGTTCCAATTTAAATGATCTTTTATAACCATATACAATACATGTGTATTTCTTTATTTTTTTCATATGTGATATACATTTATGATACAAAGTTGAGAGACTCAACTCAAACTTGAAAATCAATCCACTAATTACTAAAATTTTTTAGTTATTCAAGTTGTATTTTACAACTTGGTTAAAAAATTTCGAGTCTTGTTAGGTTTATGAAATTACAACTTGAAGTTAATTTGAGTCAAGTTTTATAGATTCGAGTAAAAAATCAGTTCTTCGAGTCATGACATGTGACATCATTCGATTGGAGGATTAAAATTATTTTAATTTATTAAAAATAGGATTATATTGAGAGAATATGTAAATAACTGAGATCAAATATGTGATTATATCAAAATATTTAACTATTGTTAACATCAGTTAACTCGGGGTAACCACATATTAATTAAATAAAAACGAAAGTGACCACATCGTAATTAAATAAAAACGAAAGTGACCATATCTTATGGTTTTTGAAATCAATGACCAGAAGTGGACAAAACATAAACGTTAAATGATTTTCCATGTAGTTAACCCTTTATTTTAATTTAAGTTACTTCTAATCTTAATTCATGTTAATTAATCTCTACTTGTAATTATTTGTATGTAAATTTGATTTATAAAGAGAATGGAGGACAAAAATTAATTGTGTTTCTTTTGGATTCAAATATTTTTTTATCTGTCAAAATATTAAAAAATGTTTTGACAACGATGGCTTGAAAATGACTCATCACTAGTGTAAGAAAGAAATGCTAATTTTCAATGAAAAAGAAATTCGAATGTGACATAGGGAAAGCAAACTTAAAATTTGTAGTACTTATAGTGTTTTTGATTAAATTGGTGTTACATGTTAAACAATATTAATTTAATTGAAGTAAAATTTTATAATGAGTGTCATATATCAAAATACATTATTAAATAAAATTATATTTGTCAATAAAGGATTAAAAGTTTTAGAGTTCAATCACGTCATTAATTATGATTTTAATAAAGACATGCTCAAATAATAAATTTATATTATAAAATATATATTACTTTAATTTTGTTTTAATTTGAAAACCCAAACTATTAAACCCCCTAATGTTTTTCATCCATCTTCAACAAAATTTGTTTAAAAAACTCTACCGCTAACGACTTATTACATATCGAGTATTTTTTTGCACCAATTTGTAAGCAAGATGCACTGAGAAGTGGTATGAAGGCCTAGGCAATACAGATGTATTCAAACTTTAAATTCATTATCATTGATGTTTGCGGCCATATAAATTACAAGTTATATTTTTGGGAGAGTGTAATGAAATTTGTTTTGTTTAGATGAATGTTAACAAAACAATGGATAAGATCAAACTGAAAACATTAAACAAATTCATGAATCTATGCATGTTTATGAATACTGTGGCTAGCTCTCTAACAAATGAGTTGATGAATTGGAGGATGGGGCTCTTCTCTCTTACTACTATCGGCTATTACTCATAAAATCATCACATATATCTGTTGTTACTAAAATAAATATGATTAATAATCTAATGTAAATTCAGGGATGATTATTATATTTAAATTCAATCATGCTTATTTTGAAAACATAAAAGATTATATTTGATCTTTTATTCAGAACAGGCACAGTAGCGAGACAGCAAAAACAGCCATTATTTTTGGGATGGTACATAGTAACAAATTAACACCGTGGGATGGCAACTTTGCAATAAGAAGCGACTCTTTTGGAGTTCGGACTGTCGACATAGGGTTTAAGAGCAGGGTTCTTAATGTACACACAAAGGCATGGCTGCTGCTCCTTCAGCTTGCTGCAACAAGTCTGTGTTGGATTGGCGGGCGACATGAACGCCGGCATGCACGGGCTCAGCTCTGCGGGATTGCATGTCACCGCCTCCGCCCTCCCCCACAAAAGCACCACCACCGCACACAAGGCAAAAATGGAAACCCTCTTCATCTTTCTTTCTTTCTTTCTTTTCCCCCCCCAAATGAAGTTAGATGGCACAATTTATACAAGTTGGGATCGTTAACTTTTGATTTACGGACTTTAAACCGTCACTACTGAAGTATTTTAAACTTGTCGCATTTATATTTGAATATTACAGAAAATGGAGTATCAATAAATTAAAACGAAACTTTTGAGGGAAATAGTGGTCCTAGCACATTGATGAATAAATATCGTCCCAGACTTGGGACCTCTAGTATTGAAGTCTCCATGTGATTATTAAAAGGAGGCATCGGGATTCCATTCAACAGCTATAGCCTACAGACGAAGAAATCAATTAAACCTTTATGTATTTCGAGGTAAGTGGATTATCTTTAAACCTGCCTTCATCCTATCATTTTTAAAGGCTTGCTTATATCTCACCTTTGTTTCAGATTATGTTTGTGTAAACTGTAGATTTCGTGTTTAAATATATATTTTAATCAAAAGATATTTAAACACTTCAAATAAAAAATATCGTTTACTTTTCAATTAGGTGTATTTATTACATAATCATACTAACCACTATCAAACACACCAATTAAGCAAACCCGGAATTTATGGGAGCAAAAGTGCGTGAATGCCTTTCGCTTAATAATACTCCCAACTATCATAAGCACACTAACTAAACAATTTATTTAATAATATTATCTTATATTTAATATAGTTTAGTCTGTATATAAAATTTTATCAATCATAATTCAAATATTAAATCAAATATTTGAAAGAGTAAACTATGTCAAATACCACTCAATTTTAAGTTATGATTCGTTTATGCCATTGATCTTTTAATTTTTCCAATTTTAACACTGACATTTATGTTCAACTACAATGTACTAATGGTCTCGGGTTCGGCTTTGACTTAGATTGAATGATGGAGTTGCCACCGATCACTTTCGAATTAGGTGGATCGGGTACATTGAACTTACCATTTACCGGCTCTGCATCTTACCAGAGATTTGTCGGATTTAGGAGTCGTTTACAATCAATGATGGATGAGAACCCTCGAATTGCCCTGTCGATGCAGAGTTACTTACCTTTAATTTAATTTAGGGATTTTAAAAAGTAAATTATCATAAAATATGATAAAATAAAATAATTAATTAATTAATTAAATACTGCAAAAAACAACAAAAGGGTTCATGTACCAAATTCAATATAATAAATAAAATAAAAATGCAGGGATTAAATTCACTTAAAATTGAAATTCAAGGGTTATATTACAATGGTGACCAAAATAAAAGTGTGGGGACTGCGAAAATAATTTATGAATATTCTAATTACATGACTTCCCCCTATAAAGAGCCCCATTTTTTTACCTCATTTCCACCATCTCTTAGAAAAAGAGTTTTTGAATTTTCTCAAAAGCTCTCAAATTCTCTATCTCAAAATTCTCAAAAATTAGCTGCTCAAAATTCTCCGATCGTCGCCCTTTATCGCTCGGACCACCACTCGGACCACCACCCACGGTGGTTAGAGACCCCTAAAGCCCACTGTTCAAAGGCTCTCACCAACCCAAACCTAAATATACCACCAAACACACACCATGGCTTGGATCTAGTAAAATAGGCCATAGTTTTACCTTTCTAGCAAAATAGCGCAAAACTGAGTTTTATGCTACTGGTATTTCTGCTCGAACTTTAGACTCCATTAAATCTTCCACTAGCTTCAAACAAGGTTTTTTACCCAATAGGTACCTAGGAGTCCCTCTTGTCACTTGGAAACTTACTGAAAAAGACTGCATTCCTCTCATTGACAATATAAAAAAAAGGCTTCATCATTGGTCTGGAAAACTTCTTAGCTATGCTGGGCGTCTTGAGCTTATTAAAACTGTCTTTTACAGTATAGTTAACTTCTGGAGTAGACAATTTATCCTCCCTCAGAAAGTTATCAATTGACTTGAGTAGCTTTGCTCTCGTTTCCTTTGGAAAGGAAATGATACAGTTGCTACAGGAGCTAGGATTAGCTGGGATAGGCTTTGTAGTCCCAAAGCTAAAGGAGGTCTTGGGTTGAAGAACATCCAATCCTAGAATAAAGCCTACATGATTCAACTCATTCGAAAAATTCTGGCTGGAGAGGGGTCTTTATGGGTTGCATGGATACAATGCTATATTATCAAAAGTAGCAACCTAAGTGATATCGATGTTAACTCTTCCTACAGTTGGACCATCAGAAAACTTGTGAAAATGAGTAGTGAAGTCCTTCCTAATTTAACTGTTGGTGTCACGAATACTAAAGAAATATGGGAAGATATCAGATTTCATAGAGACAAAGTTTCCTAGAATAAAGTAATTTGGTTTTCTCTTAACATCCCTAAACTTAGCATTATCTATTGGATGGCCATTCTAGATCATCTTTCTACTCGAGATAGACTTATTAGAATGGGAATTGCTTCTGATAGTCTTTGTATATTGTGCAATGAGGATAATGAATCCAGAAATCTTTTGTTTGTTGAATGTACTTATGCTACTTCTCTCTGGAATTCTATTATGAATCTGTCTAGCATGCGAGATATTCACAAATCTTGGGATTCAAGGATTGAATGGGCTGCTCAAGCTTGGAAAGGTAAATCTATCCTTTCCATCATACTGAGGATCGCCTGGACTGCATTTATTTACTTCATTTGGGAGAAATGAAACAGAAGAGTTTTTAACAGAGGATCAAGAACAACAAATCAACTCCTAACGTCTATAAAGGAGCAAGTTCGTCTAAAACTTACGGACAAGGATATTAATAGACTGGATTCTAGACTTTTTAATTATTGGGGTATTGACTAATCCTTTTGTATTTAATTATGTGTTTTTACTCCCTATTGGGATGATTGTTGTACATTAAACTCTTTCTTTTTCACTTGGGAAATAAAATCTACTTATCCAAAAAAAAAAGCTAAGTCCCTCCTTTGATTTTTTTGTTTAACGTTCATGCCTCATTCCATTTCATTTTGCAGAGGCTTTTATAGGCATTTGGAGAAAACTTCTCTCCTTAAACCAGTGACAAGCAATCCTGGAACTGATGGGATTTGATAGGGCTTATTTCACTTTTTTTATTTGATTTTGGTTACCTTCTTGTTATTGTTTTTGTAATTTCTTGTTTGTTTTGGTGCTGTAGTGCAAAAATATATTTCTCCTTTTTTGATTCAGTTGATTCATTCCATTTTTGGTTTAATTTGCATGTTACTAAAATTGTGGGAAATGTTCCTTTCATTCATGTATTGACTTGGTTGCATGTTTCCTTGTTGATTTGGTTGCCTATGGTTGCCAAAACCATTTTGAAAATAGGTTTCGAATCGACCCATGTGGTGTTTTGTCGGTGCATGGTCTTCACGCCCTGATAATTGGTCCAATGGTGACCTTTGGATTCTCCTGGTGTGATTTAATTTAATCTCGACTGTTAGATCAAAGGGCCAGATCCAACAACCCTCGTTTGGCTGCACAAGTCCTATAACAATTAGGAATTTTTTAATACTAAATGCCTTCAAATTTGGATTGTTCATTTCCTTGTGATCGTGTGGTTCTCCTCTATGCGGCGCTAGTACTAAATGATAAAACCCTAGGGCGCATTAAACCTCTTATGGGCTTGGCAAATTCGTCCGTTGAGTCAGGTAGACCTATTTGTTGGGCTCTCAAATTTTGAACTTTAATTTGTTTTACCTTTGTTGGATTGATTGGCTTCGACATGAACAATAAAATAAAAGTATAACATAACATAGCATAGCATAGCATAGCATAGCATAGCATAGCATAGCATAGCATAGCATAGCATAGCATAGCATAGCATAGCATAGCATAGCATAGCATATCATAACATAGCATAGCATAGCATAACATAACATAACATAACATAACATAACATAACATAACATAACATAACATAACATAACATAACATAACATAACATAACATAACATAACATAACATAACATAACATAACATAACATAACATAACATAACATAACATAACATAACATAACATAACATAACACATAACATAACATAAACATAACATAACATAACATAACATAACATAACATAACATAACATAACATAACATAACATAACATAACATAACATAACATAACATAACATAACATAACATAACATAACATAACATAACATAACATAACATAACATAACATAACATAACATAACATAACATAACATAACATAACATAACATAACATAACATAACATAACATAACATAACATAACATAACATAACATAACATAACATAACATAACATAACATAACATAACATAACATAACATAACATAACATAACATAACATAACATAACATAACATAACATAACATAACATAACATAACATAACATAACATAACATAACATAACATAACATAACATAACATAACATAACATAACATAACATAACATAACATAACATAACATAACATAACATAACATAACATAACATAACATAACATAACATACGTATTAAACTAAATATAATATATTGTAATATATATTTTATTAATTATTAAGAAAATAAATATACTATTTTTAAAAATATATTATATAATATTATATTTATAATACTATCTATATATATTTATTTATATATATACTATATAACATATAATAAATATATTTAATAAATATATTATATAAATACTATACTATATATAAAACATAAATACCATATATATAATATATAATATATAAATATACCATAATATAAAATATATAATAAAACACTACTAAAAGTTCGAAATAAATCCTTAAACAAAAAAATGTCTACAACTGTCCCTCTTTATCCATTATCATGCAATACAAATAGGACAAAGATAAAAAAACACGAATTTTCGTTTTTTTTCAGAGTAGATGGGTTCCGAAAGCAAGCTTGCTTCTTCGATGTTGAGACATTTAGCTTTTCTTCAGGAATTGGACCAAACATCAGGTGACTCCTCTTCGCGGGTTAAGTCAAGTAAAGATTTGTTTCCTTAGTTTTTTGTTGTTCTTCAAGTCAACGTCCTTCACTGTGAAGTTGAGATCTATCTCAAAGTTGTAGATCATTTTTCTTTAAGTCTGAAATATGTGAATGGGTTAATTTGGCTGCAAATAGTTCTTCGCTGTTGAGTGAGCTATATTGTAAATAACTCATCCATTGCGAGTTAAGTCAAGGTTGAATGTTCTTTGAGTCTGATATCTTTCTTCGTGAAGTTGAAGTATGACTTAGAACCTATTTGAAAAATAGCTCCTTGTTGTTAAGTTAAGCTATGTTGTATACGACTCCTCCATTGCGAGTTAAGTCTATCTTGTATAACTTGAGCTTGATATCCTTCATCGTGAAGTTAAAATCTAACTCAAACTATGGAACATGAAGTAGCTCCTCGTCGTTGAGTTAAGTTGCGTTGATGATGACTCCACTACGAGTTAAGTCAATCTTGAGCAACTCGAGCTTGATATCTTTTGTCGTGAAGTTGAAATCTAACTTAGAATCTGAGTTGGGAAGTAGCTTATCATTGTTGAGTTAAGCTAAATCGTAGTCAATATTGGGTCTTCTTCTAGTCCAATACCCTTCATAGTGAAGTTGAAATTCGAATTAAAGATCTTGATTAGAAATAGCTCCTCATTGTAGTCTTGAAGTTGAAATTCGACTTGAAGATCTTGATTGGAAATAGCTCATCATTGTAGAGTTGAGCTTTGCGATAATTTCTCCATTGTGAGTTAAGTCAATCTTGGGCATTTTTCCAGCTCAATATCATTCTTCGTGAAGTTAAAATTAACTATAAAATATTTTAACCTTCTGTAGGTCAAATTGATTGAGATGCAACTCCTTGTCGTTGAGTTAAACAATGTTGTAGACAACTCCTCCATTACAAGTTAAATCATTCTTTGGTGTTTTTCAAGCTCAATATCATTCGTTGTAAAGTTGAAATTGGCTCAAAGATTCATCGACCTTCTGTAGGTCAACTTGATTGAGATGTAACTTCTCATCGTTGAGTTAAGCTATGCTGCAAACGACTCCTACATTGCGAGTTAAGTTGATACCGAGTTTACTTCGAGTTTAATACCCTTCTTCATGAAGTTAAAATTGTCTCGAACAATCTGTAAAATTATATCTATATATATGTATGTGATGTCATGAATATAATATCCATTGGTATGCCTAAAATGCAAATGTGTCAATTGTTTTTGCATTTTTAGAGGGAAGTCTCAATCTTCTTCATCGATCATGTTTATTAGAGCTGATCTTTACCCCAACACTGACGTAACCATAAGAAATTACTTCCAATAAAATAATCTAATCATTGGTTTCAACCCAAAAATCTTTTACTCTTGGTCGGATGAGTTGACTTTTATCTTCATACCCGAGACACTCATTCAACCTTGGTTTCAACAAAGGTACCTTGACAAGCTAGGATTTCATTGTGGATTCACGTTAGGCTAAAGAAATCCTTGGATCACTTTGAATGGAAACTCCTACCATATGGGATATCTCATTTGATGTGTCTAAAAACTACAATAAAACAAGTTTTTAACAGCGGTTTTAAGCGCCGCTAAAAGCCCTTCTGGCAAAAAAACAAATGCTACAAAAATTTGTGGCATTTGTGAACGTCAAACGCCGTAAAAGTTTATGATCTTTAGTGATTTTTAAGAAAACATCGCTATTTATCTTTTCTTTAGCATCTTTGTTCCTAAAAATACCGCTAAATGTTCTAACATATAGTGACATTTGTGAATGTAAAACGTCACTATTGACTATGTATATAGTGGCATTTTCTATATTAGCGCCGCAATAGATCTTGAACTTTAGTGGCATTTTGTTTTACAAACGCTGGTATTGATTATGTATTTAGTAGCATTTTCTTATACAAACGCCGCTAATTAAAACTGATTTTTATCTTAAAATGCTGCTAAACCAACATGATTTGTAAATGTTATTTTCTGTTATTTAATGCCCAAATTTAATATCATGTATCAATATCCAATAACAACCACCTTAAAATTTCTTACGACTCAGATTAATTAAAAATAGTTCACATAAATATATCAAAGTTTACAAAAAATCAAGTGAAATGTAATGTACTTAACATCATTAACTAGAAAGCAATATGAGAAAATTAAAACAAATTACATTTACAAGATTAATTGCAGTGTTTTATATTTTCAACTCCTCTTCGGTAGAGCTATATCATAGATAATCGTACCCACGAGATCAAAAGTTCCAGGCTACATCAAAATTTTAGATGTGTAAGTTTCACTATAAGATTGCTTCTCATTGAAATAATTTATATACAGTTTAAGGGCATAAAACTCCAAGAGTATTCATTTACTTGTAAGTACTTACTAACAACAAATATGTAAGGGAAATTAGCTTGCACTGAAGGGGTACAATTGCATTATTGAAGGCCTACATTAAAACATAGACATATTCAGTTACAGAAACTATAAATGTCACAAGGTAACTTTTGTACAACAACATATGATGGAACACTACAAAATAATAGGGTGCATGATCAACTTTGTAAGGCTGGAACCAATATTATGAATTTAATTTGAAGCCTATAAAAAGCAGAGCTTGGACTTGGTCATCAACTCACTACAAAATTCTAGCAATCGACTAAACTGTAAAAAGTATAAACTCAATAAACAATTCAACAAAACTAATAGCACCACTAAAACGAATAGTGGTGTATCAAATCATTAGTAAGCAATTAGCAACACCTTAAACCTACAAAGAGAATGCAAACCTGAGTTCGTATTTCCTTTTTCCTTAATGAAGTTTGATTTTTAATCAATTCATTATAAATATAAGATCCAGGCGAATAAATTATTAAGAAAGGTAACAACTACAACTGCAAACATACATATTTAGACATGTTTATCAAAATCTACATGATATGCCGATGCTTTCCCAGTATGGACTGAATATACTTTCCTTGAGCCATAAGCTCTTCCTTTAAATATTTCCTTAAGAACACTCTTATAGCAAGATAATCCAACTGCTAAAAACATTACAAACAATGCAATTAGAATGATCTAAAAGTTCGAATGTCTCTATATATTCCTATTTAAAGTGTATATGAATTGATAGTCAATTATTACTTGATTAATCGACAACTATATATTTCAAATCTTAGGGGTGCATTCAACTTAAGATTTGATATGAAATCGATTCAACAAAGCATTGGTATCGATAATCTTACCCCACAAGCACAAAGAAACTCTAAATTAAGCACTGGTAAAAACGTTCACTAATGTGCAACATAATTAACATTCAATCGCTAGTATGATTATCACATTGAAATTCTTTTCTTATAAAAAAAGTAAATAAGCAATGCAAATGTACTCAAGCAATGAGATTGGGAAAGAAATCGAAATAATATACTTACGCTTTATAGACATCACCAAAGGATCCCTACCAATAAACTCCACCTGACTAAAGCTAGACCCTGCAACTGCTTGTAAAGCTTCTATATCAGCCATTTCCACATACAAACTCCCTAAACACCAAAGATTACAGCTACCCCAAATTCCAACACCTCAAAACACTCACATTCCACCCATTCTTCAATTAAGATTCAACACTCACTTCCAAATTGCCAAAACCAGCCTAAAAAACCCAATCCTTGAAGCAAAAATGTCCAAAAGAAAAAAGGGAAAAATCCCATTAATATTATCAAGTAAAAATCATACCTATAAATAACAAAAACAAAACATATATTAAAATATTCCCACATTTCATGATCTAAAAAACTAGAGACAAAATAAATTAAGTTACAAAATGCCAATAAGCTCTCACACTGAAAGCAAAGAATGCACGATAGACACCAAAAAGAAAAAGATCAATAAAAGATGGGATAACCTAAGATTTACAGGCTAGCATAAACAACAAGAATTCTTACAAACAAATTAAAAAAAGTACTCTTTACAAAGTTCAATCTCTGATCGCGGAACCACATCATCCCCAAGTGTCCAATGAGAAAACAAAGCACAACAATTTTATTTAGTCATGCATTTTTTTCGCCTGTTGGGTTTTTGCATATCTTTCTCTTGGGTTGTTTCGATATTTGTCTATCTAAATTTTTGTCAAAATAGTGGATTTTTCAGGGCTTTTAAAGAGAACGAGGAATAAGACCGTAAAAAAATCTTTGTTAAATGGAGTTTATAAAAAAGACTGACGGGAGTAGAAAAGTGGGCGAAGATACTTAAGGAAATATGAAAATTAAAGAAAAACAAACCAACAAAATTATGTAATTATGAAAATACTAACAAAATTGATGTAGACATCATCAAAAAACAACTGAGGAATAAAAAAGTACCTGATTTTGAGCCTTGAGGAGTGATGGAAGCGCGATAGTGGTGACTGATGGCGCGACGGTGGTGATCGGCGGCGTGATTAGTGGCGACTGCTGCCCCGATTTGATTAAGATGCAAAGCTAAGGATAGAAGAATAACTTAGGTTAAAGAAGATGATAAAAAGAAATTAGGGACCGGATAGGATAAAAATTTGGGATTTTTATAAAACTTTGCAACATTTTTTAAACCAAACGCCAATATAGAACAAACTATCGCGACATTTTCAAACAAAACGCCACTACAGGTTCAACATATTGCATAATTGTTTTTTAAAATGACACAAACGTTTCGAACTATTACGACGTTTGTTTAAATAACCCCACTAAAGAATGATTCTTTTGCGTGTTTATTTAGAAACACCACTAAAGTACTAGGTTGTAGCGGCGTTTGTTTAAAAACACCACAATATATGTATGCTATTGCACCGTTTGTTTAAAAATGCCACTAAAGAACGATTCTTTTACGGTGTTTTTTTGTAGGATTATTTGGTGGCTTTTGTTTTAAAAAGCCACTAAAGTACTTATATGTAGTGGTGTTTGTGAAATAAATGCCGCTAAAGTACGAGTTTTAGCGGCTTTTAAGGAAAAACACCGTTAATGTTACTATTTTGAGGCTTTTTGGATATGAATGTCGCGATATGTATAAATTTAGTGGCATTTGCTTTGAAAATGTCGCAACAAACGCCACTATATACTTGTTTTACTGTAGTGAAAGAAGAAGAATCGAAAAACTAGTAGGCATCTTGATTACCTTAAAATGATGTCAAACACCTTAGACGCTTCTTGCAAGCTCTCAGGTTGCTTAAACGAAACCTCAGAGTCAATCTCTATTTTAAAGGTATGATGTGATCATTTTATTCTCATCATAGCCATCAAGGTTTACATTCAAGTGTATCATCTTCAAGTTCAGTTCGTGAGTAGGTTTCCATCTTTGTCACATGCAAAGCTCATTTCAATTGTCTCAATGTTTTGAAGTCCACTTTTTATGATGAATTGTGAGACCTTATTCTCTGTTGCATCTAATTTAGTGGGACCATATCGGTATATACATTGATAGAGGAGGAAGAGATTCTAGAGCTACCCCACTTTGTTTCAAGTTTTTGAGTAAATCTTCAAGAAAATATATATTGTTTGAATGATTTGTTCTCTATGAAAAGTTTGATGTAAAAATTTATATGGCAAAACGATGCCCATTTAGACTTAAAATTGAAGTAAAATATCATTTCACTGAATATCAAATAAATAAATCACACATTTTGATTTAAAAAATTTTAACCTTTTGACAAGTGTCAAGATTGATGGGTTGATTTGGGAAGGCAATGTAATTTAGTTTGGTTTTGGCTCATATTTTTTTGGTTTTCATCATCAAAATGTTCATTAATTCCTAGTCTTTGGGAGCGTTTTTGAAATGCCCCACTATTCTGGAATGATCTTCAAATAGGATGTGGACATAATAACATAACTAGTACATTCCACTGCTAGACTTCTTAGAGAGCAATTCTATTTTAGTTCTCAGAAATCTTCCATTTGTTCAAGTTTGATAGACTCATTAATCACATACAATGTAGAAATTTTGATCTTAAAATATAATTCTTGAGTGCTTTTGTGTGTAGTCGACTATAACAAATGTTTCTTAACTCTTTTAGTTCACCTTCTATCGAATTCTTAACTCAAACTTTAGGCCTTACCGCCTTTTTAATTTTACTTCATTAAATTTGATGTTCTTATCTTTGCTTTGATTTTGGTGGAAGATTCATCTAGAAACAAAGTCATTAGTGTCATGATATGAATGTAATCATATTCATAAAGTTAGAGCTCTCGACCATTACTTTAGTAAAATACATCTAATTAGAGGATTCAAATGTTTGAAAGTCTTCAACTTGATAACTTGAACGAAACTCATTTCATAAAGCTTGGAATTACCTCAATAGTTGCTTCAGGCATTACCTCCAAAGATTATTGATGCTATGATAATGCTACATCAAAGTGCAAGCATACACTATCGTGTTTAAATAATATAGTGGAAGCTTATAAAAGCTTTGGATGTTAAACCCATAAAGAGCAAAACATGTTACAAAAAAAGTTGTGTGGCAAATTGCAGAAGACATTAATTGGAGTGTGGAAATAAACTGTGAATAGAAAGTAGGTTTTTCATAACAAAAAATGTCATGCAATCCTACAACATTCAGAAGAGCATCAGATCAAGGTGAAAATGGATTTGGATGAAATATGGCCTCTTTTACTATGATAACGCTTAAAACACTAAATTATGTGTCACAAACAATTAACACTATTTAATTAACAATAATTGATCTTTATTAATTCAAGTAACTACACAATTAACAATGCATGACAATGAGCAATATACATCTTGTTATACTAACTTTTCTTTTCAAAAAAACCAATGCTGATAAGAAATTATATGAAACATCTATAACTTTCATTTTTAATAATTATAGAGTATCCATACATAAAGACAATTTTACTTCTAAAACAATCTTAATAGTTTGACATTACATGAAATAAAGTATAAACATTCAACATAATAAAAATATTTAAACAAACACATGGTGTTCAAGACCAAATATCATCCAAGCTATGCAAAACATTCAATCTCTAAATTTTAACTTCCCTATCTCAATCAAAGAACAACAAATAGATCAGTCTTCTTTATCACTGCTACACGACAAAGCTCCCCCAATTTCTACTTCACTTTCCAATGAAGAACTTAGGCGACCATGGATTTTACATGAAGAATAATTTTTGGAGAATAAAGGGTCCTCCAATAGTGTGAATGCTTACCATATTAATAGGTTAAAAAGGTCATGCCTTCAACCAATAAAACCGCTCCACGTTTCAGGTGATAATTGGGCCAAATGACAATTGTCTAACTAGCTGTCCCCTTCTAAATTTTTCTCTCATCACCTATGAATCAATAATTGTTTCCAATTCTACATAGCGGCCTTTCGCAACATTTCTTCATGACATTACCTACAACATAGAGCAGCGCCACAACATCAGCGTATCCATTTTCACCAAAATATCATAAAATAACCCAAAAAGTGTGAACTCATTCCCATGATATAAATAAGGTAAAAACATATACAAATGATCCTAATATGCTCATAATAATTCTAGAGTTAAAACTAAACCTAGGTTAAAATACTTTAAATGATAACTCTTTTGGAGAGTTATCACACCCTCCAAACCTATGTGTTTGCTTGCCTTCAAGTAAAATACATGAAATACAACTACTTCTAATAGTAATATTGCAGACTAACATCCCTCAACCATATTAGATTTTCAAGTTCCCTTTCTATCCCTCATAATATTGGTGCAGTAGTAGATACATCATATATATGATCTCAAATTAGGGAATGCAATGTCAACTCATTAAAATCAAAATCCACAAAATGTAGTAGTGTGCACGCTAAGCGTATCCAATCAATATTTAGCCAAATTAGAAATAATTATCCATAATCACTTATTGGGTTTCAATGTTATATCAATCCTCTTAAACTATAACTAATGCCGAAGTTAGTTATAGGCCACTCCAGTTTATCACGATTACTAATTAACTTAATCAGGGCTTCAACTTATTACCACTACCTTCCAGTACTTGAGTGGTAAAATGCTATCAACAAAGAACCCCCATCCTTTAAGGTAGAGTCATCCTATGGATACTTTCATTCACTCATGCTATTTGAGACTATCTTTCCTACTTAGTATTCACTAAGCGCACTAGACTTGTCTTAACAATGGAGTGTCCTAAAGCTAAAAGTTGTCATGATCAATTTATTCGGCTAGAGTCAGTTGGGCACCTCTAGTAATTAATTTTTTTTACCAAAACATATTGCTATAACATCTAATAAAGATGTGAGATTTATAGTTAAAAAATTTCTAATGTCTCTAAGTATTGAGAACATACACCTATTATGTAAAAAGGTTTCTATGTATCATAATTTTAACAAGTCTCTAAGACATTCCCCTAACATTTCACTTTTCTAACTTTTTCATCATAAATCATCATCAAAATTTCACTAAAACTTAATTGATTAAATAATATTAAACATGTAGTTTCTAAATGTTTTAATAGAACGCTAACAGAATGCAAAACAATGCAAAACAACATGTAACACAAAATACTATACTATAGTAATTCAGTACCCTGAATATCACAATATGAACAACACAAATTGACAACACCCCCCCCCCAAACCTAAGGGTTTCATTTTCATCAATACATGTAGACCATAAAAATAAAATAAATAACATGGGAAGGGATAAACAATACTCTCCTAGTTTAACTTTGTCGGTATTTTCCTTGGTGTGGGCAAACTCAGTGGATTTTCTTTACTGGAACTTTGGCCTTTATAAAAATCTTTCACTTTGTTGCAGTTGAAGTTGATGTGGACTTGACCACAACATCATAAGGGACTGACATTATAGATGCTATAGTAGCATCATGTACGTGAGTTTCATTCAGTTGTCTCGATGCGCTGACAACTGGCACAATAGCAATTTCCTCAAGAAATTTAGCTTTATTACCCATCATTACATCCTTAACAACATTTTGGATAATTTATTCAATTAAAAAATCATGCCCTTCATCATTCGTAGCATCACGAGCAACTTTATTATATTTCAAATCCAATAATTATCGAGCAGCCTCATTTTCTAACCTTGCCTCTTCCTCAAACTTTGATTCCTCCTCCTCTTGGTGGCTAACTTTCTCCTTATCAACTGTCATATTTGCAAAATCCTCAAAGTATTTAGCATAAAGACACCTCAAAATTAGCCTCCATTTCATCTGCAACATCGACATTGATAGATGCCTCTGGATTAGCCTCCATTTCACCTGCAACATCAACAATATCCTCCTTAACATGTTCTTTTTCAGGTTCACCAACCTGGTAGCTTCATTTGCTTCATCTTTAATTTCTTCCTCATTAATGCTAATAGAATTGTTCTCAGTATTTGATATTGCTGGTAGAGTGAGATTCTCCAATTTGTTTCTTAGGAATGTTGGAGAACTCGTTATTATAATGACACTATTTCTCGGTGTCGAGAAATCATACCAGGCCTATGTTGGATACATTTAAATGCAACATTGATGATACTCATGGTGATGAAGTAGGTGTTCAACGTGTAACATTGATGGAATCTTGGTTGGAGATTGAAAAACAAAAAACATAGAAGAAATAAAGAGAATAAAAATGTAACCTTTGATAAGTTTAGGAGCGTAACAGCTGAAGAAATAAAGTGAAGGGAAAAGTGAAAGAAATCTAAGTTTTAGGGTTGATGGTATTGATAAACCCATAAAAGCCAATGTTTTGTTCCTTTTTACTTAGGTTATTGGTTGTTCAGAACCTCATGTCATAGAATTTTATTGCATTTAGGCTAATATAGTTGCATGTGGTGGAAATGTTTTGCTGCAAAATTTAATTTTGTAAACTGGTGCTATTTGATGGGGAAGATTGTTCTCTTTAGTTGATGTGTAGGTGAAGAAAAGTAAGGGAGAAGCAGTGATTTATTGTAGAATTCTAGATAAGAATAATGACTAGTCAATTGAGATAAAATAAAGCTACAACATTCTGGATATCATTTCTTGACGCAGAAAATTGCAAAAATCCGAAGATATTTTGCTACCACATTTCCAAGCCCACCTGCAAACCTATCCAAACCACACATATGAAGGGAATAATCCATTTTTAAGAGTTAAAGATAATGATATCCAATTATTAAGGATGAGTTAAGGAATTTATAAGAATTTAAATGCTACTTGTGAGTTAGTGAGTGAATTTATTCTCTATTATATCTCATCATTCTTGGGAGTTGTAGAGTTCTTATTTATTTTAGAATAAATATGTTAATAAAGAAGAAGAAGAACAGAGAGAAACCAAGAGGAAAAACAAAGTCTCCATCAAATTTCTTTTCATTATTTTCTTCCTCATTTTATGGTAACCTCCCTAGCCAAGCTTCAAGGGGATAATAAACTAGGCCTTTGAGAGAAACCAACTTTCTATGATGGTTCATGGTGGTTTGAGGAAGCTCACAATAGCTCGAGAGTTTGGGAGTATTCATTTTCCCTTTATGCTTTCATTTTATTTCTTTTATGGGTTTGTAATGGAACAAATTATTCTTGTATTTGGTGAGTTTGCTTGGATGATTTTTATGTTGTGTTAATCAAATGGTTGGATGTTTCATCAGATGTCAATTCATTGAAAGCAAAACTCCAAGATTTCATGGCAACTACAAATGCTCTATTGCAAGATCATTCCACAACTATCAGGAACCAATGCGCCTTGTTGTAAAGCCATAACTTATCTTTGAAAGTTTTGGAGAGCCAAGTGGGACAAATTGCTATAGAATTACATTCATTTCCATAAGACAATCTACCTTGTGGTACTGATGTCACTAAGGCTCATATGAAAGAATAATTTAGTGCATTCACCTTAAAGAGTGTCACCCAAATCTAAAAAGTTACTAAGTTTGGGGGGTGAGACACTGAGAGAACACAACCATGTAATTGTGCACAAAGATCTAGAGATACAAGAAGACATACATTTAATGGAGAACAAGGATGAGGGTTCAAAGAGTGAAACCAATAAAGATAGAAAAATATTTCCACAATAAAAGAAAGACCCTCGCCAGGAGGAGTTGATGACCAAATTGTACCTATCAATGTCTTCAACACCCTCAAATATGCTGATGATTCCAGGGAGTCTTAATCACTTCAAGATATGGAATCTATAATGGAAGAGAAAGTTGTAGAATTTTGTTGTAGCAATTTTTTGCACGCTGTTGATTACTTAAAGCTTGATGAAGAAGATGAAGAGGGGTTCGATGAATTTTATATGGAGATGCAATAGTCTAGCTTACTTATAGCTATACCAGGTATGGAATTTGAAAACTTAGATTTTGCTGAATTTATTCATCCAAAACTCTCGCTATAACATGCACATTCCTTAGAATTAAAACTTTTGCCATCGTATATTAAATATGCTTACTTGGACTCGAATGAGACTTTCCTTATGATTAATGTTGGTAATCTTAAGCTTGAGGAAGAGAGTAGTTCAATTAATATTTTAGATCAACATAAAAAGACTTTAGGTTAGACCATTACTGATTTGAAAGACACTAAAAACCACGTAGCTGCTCATATTTCCAGGCCTGAAGTTATAAAATAACTAAGAAATGAATTTAAAATCAAGAATTTCCTAATAAGAAATTATTATTTTCCATAGTAATTTTGTGGTATGATATCATTTTTAATTCTCTTGTTAGTGGTATTTTTCCTGTTGATTTGATTAGCCAAGAAAAGAACAAGTTCATGCACAATGTTTGCTACTGTCATTGGGATGATGCCTACCTCTTCAAATAATGTGACAAGCACTTTAAAGAAGATAAGACAGTTGCAAGGGTCCTACAATCTGAGTTCTATTGGCTTACACTCTTAAAGGATACCCAAGATTTCTATAAATCTTGTAATAGATTCCAATGAACGAGGAACATATATGGAAGACACAAAATACCCAAACAAAATATATTGTAGGTGGAATTGTTATATGTATGGGGTATTTTGGTCTATACTGGTGCTCTAATTGAATGTGACAAAACTTGCCATAGAAATTTAGGATGTTTTGGAGTTTGCAGCCGTTTAACTCACTTAATTTCTACTATAACAATTGTTGTTTGTTTTGTGTGTTTGTTTGTTTTTGTTTACTTTATTGTTTAATTTTAATATTATTTTTACTATAACGATTAAGATTGCTAATGATGTACCCCCTGCCGCACAAATGCCACAGCAAAATTGTAATACCCCAAACCATGTGTCACTTGAAGAGGACAACCGATCACGTTTGGAATTTTCCATCTAAGTAATATGAACAAAACAACCCCACCACCATCAAATTTGGTGTTCGTCAAGGTACCTTACATTGCATTTCATCTAGTTTAGTTTTAATTTAGTTTTCATACGTTGAGGACAATGCTTCCTTCAAGTTTGGGGGAGGTAGTGATCATAGTTAGACATTTGCATTGATATTTATCAACAAATTTTTTCTATGACATTTGTTAGGTTTTAAGATATTTTTTGGAATAACTTGATGATACCCAATGATAATGAATTTTTTAAAGGTTGTGATAGATTAAATGTACATGACTGTTGAGATTGATATATCAACTTTAGGACTTGATTGTTTGTGATTTATTTATACATAATTGTATGCTCTCTATGCCAAAGGAAATCAAAAACTTTTTATGAAAGGATTCTTGCTTGCCTTAGCATAAATTGATGTAATGAACTTAAATGATAAATGATAGCTTGAAAGGCTCAAAGTAAACACCCTTGTGCTTATTGAATGTGTGGAATTGTTAATAAATTCTTCCTCGTAACTGTAGAGGGACACTCCTCTTTTCTTTAGCATACGATTGAATAAAAATAGTCACGGGATGACTCTGTTCAATAGGCTAGGGAATGGGGTGTTTGCTCCACTACATTTTCAATTTTAGGAACGTAGTTGTGATAAACTGACTCTCCTTACCAGTACAAACAAATTGGAATATTAAGGAATAGGAGTAATTGTTTTCTTAAAGGTTGAATAAAATAGCAGAAAAGAGAGATTGTCTAGAAATTTTATAACTTTATTAAGCATGAACTTGATACAGTCACGCACACATTCAAAGGATATTATTCTAGGGAAACATTCTTGAATTCTTAATTCGTGTAATATGTTGAAGTCAATTGTTTCTAAGGGTTGAAAATTTATGGCATATAATTGTCTTGGTCTTAACTTTACCATAACATTCTTTTCTATTGATCTCTATCCATTGTTTGAGGATAAATAATAACTTAAGTTTGGGGGTGTGATAACCTTGTAAAAGTCTATATTTTGTTCTTTTTTATTTAGGTTATTGGTTGTTTAAAAGCTCATGTCATAGCATTTAGTTGCATTTAGGCTCATATAATTAGATATGGTGTAAATGTTTTGCTGCAACATTTTATTTTGTAAACTAATGCTATTTGATGGGAAAGGTCATGCTATTTTGTTGATGTGTGTTACCTTTATCGATCAACTGAATGAGCCAAGAGGGGGTGAATTGGCCTTTTAAGAATTTTGGTGCAAGATATCAAAAGATAAAAATTTTGCAAATCGATTTAGAGTGGTTCGACTTTGTCAACCAAAGTCTTCATCCACTACATTAGCATCTACACTAAGGATTTCTCAAGTCCACTCGATTTTCTTATAATTGAGGATAAGGTTTAACCTTACAACAACCTACAAGGTTTATGCCCAAAAACCTTGTTTACACTGTTTCCACATGGGGAATTACAAATTTAGCAAACAAAAGAAAAACCTTACAAAGGCCAATATGTTTGCACAAAGTAAGCACTCACCAAAAATCACACTTGAGAAAATTTAACAACATAGCTCAAAAGTTTATTACAAATGAATTTGACAATTTCTGCTCTAAAAATCTATTGATGTTGGTTTAATTTTGCAATTAACTTTCTTATTTTTCTCCATTTGAATCTTGGTCCCTTTTATGTCTTCTATCAATAATCTAGCCATTTGAAGCTGTTGGGGTTTGATTTGAGCCATTGGAATCATTAATTTTGAGCATTTAATGCTCACCTACACATTTGGTATCGATAACAAGATGTTGGTATCGAGATCGAGCATACTAACGATCACATTTATAGCAATTGAACCCTTGGTATCGATATTGTTTGAACGAGTATCGATACTTAGCCACCGATCTCAATACTGAAACCATGATCTCGAGATTGAGAAGCCTTTTGGGCTTTTGGTATCGAGTCTAACATCCTGGTCTCGAGACTGGGAGGGGTTTCGCCTAAAATACAAATGTTTTGAGATTTGAAACAAGACTTGCAATTTGAGTAATTACTGAAGAACACTTATGATTATTTTTCACACTTAAAAAAACTTTAAATTTTTTATGACAAATACTTTATAAAATTTGTGAAATGAAAATTTTAACAACTTAAATCATTTAAAAATTCATGTTTTATCAAAATCAAAATTTAGTTAAATAGTCTCCCATTTTTTGATATAACAAAACCCTTTGTGAAAATTTTCTTTAGCTTTAAAAATGATTTGTCAATTTAGTTTTGTGAAAAGTAAAATATCCCCCAAGTAAAATAATTTTTGGCTAGCAAATTTTACACTTACACATATTTCGTCCCCTTTTTGTTATAACAAAAATCAAATTTAGCTTCAAAAGCAAAAATATGTTAGTGTAATAGAAATCAAATATTCAACAACAAACATAAGATCAAATTCATGCTTAACTTAAAATAAACAAGTTTAAAAGACTAAATAAGCATAAATTCATCACAAGAGTAGTTCAAACATAAAGTACCAAAATAAAATAGTATCAAAGATAAAACAACATAAAGTACTAAAATTAAATCCATAAGGTGCATGAAAATAAGTCATAATGCAATAATCCTAAAAACAACATAAATATTCCTATTCTTCTGGATGCGGTGGAAAAGGAGAGGGAGGAATGAAATGATTATGTATCGAATGAACATTATGCTCAAGCGCATTCAAGCGATCATCCACAGTAGACTCAAATGTGTCCAAACGAGCATTTATGTTCCCGAAGCTTTGAACCATATAATCATACATGGTCTTCATGGAAATCTCCTCTTGAGGTGGGTGCATCGGTGGCTCATCCATTTCATTTTCTTGTTCCTCAATGAAGTCCTCAATGAAGTCCTCAAGATGTCGTCTAAAAGCACACCACTCACCGATTCTTATATCAAAATCCCAATTGGCCATCTGTGTTGATTTGAGATCGATGATACTAACGAGAGGAATGGAATAGTCATACATGTGGACACTTTAAGGTTATCCCTAAAGATGTAACTAAGGATAAAACAATAGGGAAGAGTTTTGGCATAGTTTGTCCCTTAATACACGACATAGACAAGCTCAAGGAAATTGATCATGGCAAAATTAGGACGAATGCCATTTTTGATATGATAAAACAACCAATAATCGTAAGCTTGCATATGGATAGATTTACCATCGGAAGGATAGAAAAACTATGAAATGAAGAGTAAAAGGAGATGATCAGGAAAACTGAGAGAGGTAAGGCTAGGAAATCGCTCCATATGAACATGAGCATTTTGTTTAAAAAGACCATTATCGATATTGATTTTTAAGAAAGAGGCAATTGAAGTGGGACTAAGAGTGAAAGTTTTTCCCATGAGGTATGATTCTATCCCTACAACTTTTTTTACATCACCCTCCTCATGACTAATAGAGGAATATTCAAACAAGTCCAACCAACCCTAAGTGATAAAAGTTTCAAAAATAAAAAATTGATAATACCCAGACATAAGAAAGTTTGGATCGATGGTACATTCAGTTCGAAAAGGTTTTGCTTTGAAAAAGCTATTGAAGAGTTCAAGGGCATTAGAATTACGAAAGCATGCATTTTCAAAACTAGCGGTATTCGAGGATTAACCAAGTTTGGTAGTGCCACTAGTCCTAAGACGTTTCAAACTAGTTCTAGGAGGCATTTTAGACAAAACTGTGGCTAAAAACAAGAGAGAACTCTTTTAGGAATTTTTTCGAACACTTGGTGAACAAACCTAAAACAATGGTTCTAAGAAAAAAAATAGAGGAGTTGCACTTGAGCTGATATCCTCCAAACTCTAGACAACTTCTAGTAAGTCGACAAGTTTTCATCCTTCACTAGTTACTAGTTTAATGTCTCGTCTGACTACCCTATCTTCTATGTACAAGTTATGGGTTACCTTGTAAACATAATCTCGAAACTCTAGGATGATTGTGTCTCTTATTGTTGGGACTGTCAACGCACCCTATGGCGCAATGGAGACAAAACTTGATGGTTTTACCAGCGATCCAAGTACGTAAAATCAAAATTGGGAGGAAAAGATGCGGATACTTATAATGGGTTCATTGAAAAACAACAAAGACAACAATGAAAAGTGGTGATCACGAACGATTTGAATCGTAAGCCACCACGAAATCACGTCTCATTCTCTACTTAGTTCACCCGATTGAGAGCAAAATTTTCTTTTCCCAAAATCGATTTTGAGAAAAACAGCTGAAGTAAAATGACTGCTGGACCTTACCTCATTTAATATATCAATTACCCTAACATCTTAGTGTTATTAAAGTTATTTCAAATAAATAAATAAAATATTATTTAATTAATTGAAATTAAATATACATTAAAGAATTATAATCTGAACTATAATCTTTAATGTTTATTTAAAAACTTATTTAATTATTTTGAATTATATATCAATTAAAAGAGTTGCATTCTAAATTACATTCTTTTAATGAATACTTACTATATTCAGGATAATTAAAATCATATGTATATCAAATATACATATCTTAACTCTTGATATATTTTAGTAACATACAACAAATTGTACATCTTTGCTCATTTACATCATAGGGTGTGAACATGTAGGTTCTTGTAACATTAGTAGTAATTATTAGAAAAATTCTAATATTACATACAATGAGTACATCTAGCAATATATCATTGTCACCTAAGTTACAAGAAATTATAATTCCACATATCATCTTCGTGATTAACTCTTTTATGTATTACATCATTTTTTTCCTTTATATCTAGAATAGGCATAAGTCTTAGAATAGTCACACTTGTATAGCCCATCTATTGTTTCTTGATATCTAGAGTAGACTATAATTAACGAAAAATTTATGATATCATATATCAACTTATTCAAGCATGGCCATGTATTTCTAGTCTCACTCAATCAAGTGCTCTGTGTTATATTTCCTATTATGTAGGTAGGACAAATCCTATCTTAACCATATACACCCCACTACATATATCGAGATATATTCAATAATAGTCTTTATAGTGCAACTAGTTACGGAGCATGTTTAACTGTATCAAAACATACAACAATATTTGTTGGGATGACATTGATCTCAAGTCTAAGGATCATACATATAGTCATCACCATGAGCAATGTTATGACCATTACATAATAATCTAAGACATATGCTCATGATGGGTCAATCCAATATATTGTTCTCTAACAGTATAATCATGTATCAATTCTGACATCTCTATGTCAATGACAACTAATTGTCATCAATCAATAACATGTTAGTCTTAAGCATGTTATTATTGTCCATGCCCATGATAATACTTGACTATGGATCTTTTAATAATGTTATTATATGGACTTTATTATCTTTCAGTTTATGTTAAACATAAACATGTAACTGAAAATAATATTAGCAATGCTCATATTTAATAAATTAGGTAAATAAATGTATTATTACAATCATCATATGATTGGTCTTTGGGCATACTCTAACACTTACATCCTCTTATGCTCGTTCTTATCAAAAGTGAAACTGCTATCATATGAGACTATCCGAAGTTCACTTTCTTTCTTTTTGGATCATTTCAAGATGTTCTGGGTTTAATTTTATGTGCCCCTCGGTAATGGACTTTATGTTTTTGGTTGTAGCATGGATTTCAGAACTATGCTAATATTCAGACTATAGGCTCATATATGAAACAATTACTGAGAATTTTGTTTTCGCTTGCCCTACATGTTGTTCAACCTTTGGAGGTCATTATGTTCGATTGATGTGTAACCAGCGAACGTAGCATCTTACAGTCTATTTCCTTATTATTTCCAATTGTTTTTGGCAATTATTGTGCCTCTGCTCTATTAACCTCTTGCTTCATAACTTTCTTCTCCATTAGTGAAAACTATTCAGAGTTGACAAACACTTCACTGATCAACACCTCTATGTAATGATGAAGATGATAATAAATAAAAAGAAAAATGAAAAAAAAGAAACTAAGTTAGTACAATGAATTAATAATTAAAGCATATATTACAACGCCTTTTACCCTACATGATATCTACCCCATATGCTTTCGTTCCTACCTGATCATGATTTTTAATCCAGCATAATTTTTTCACAATAAATTCTAACCACATATGTTTCTAGTTCGCATGCTTCGAATAGTAAAATAAAAGAAGGAAATAAAGCAATAATATCCTAGGGTTTGCATGTGGTTTTGGGGTAGGCTCTAATATCGTACCATAACAGGGTTTGGTTATATAAAAGGGGCTTGATTTCTTCTTACTGGTTCTCTCTTGGACCTGCCAGACCCTCGATACTAAACCCATCACAATCTTATACGAACTGAGTTAAACTCGAGGAGATAAAATACCTTATGCCTATGCGAGGAACAAATTCCTACGAAGACATAAAGTATATGAGTCTCGAGTGCTACGTTAGTAGTAATTATTAGAACAATTCTAATATTACATATAATGAGTGACATCGAGTGATATCTAGCAATATATCATTATCACCTAATTTACAACAAATTATGATTTGACATATCATCTTTGTTATTAACTCTTTTATGTATTACATCATTTTGTTCTTTATATCAAGAATAGGCACAAGTCTTAGAATGGTCACACTTGTATAGCCCATCTATTATTTCTTGATATCTAGAGCAGACTATAATTAACGAATAATTTATGATATCACATATCAACTTATTCGAGCGTGTCCATGCATTTCTAGTCTCACTCAATCAAGTGGCCTGTGATATATTTCCTATTATGTAGGAAGGACAAATCCTATCTTAACCATATACACCCCACTACATATATCAAGATATATTCAATAACAGTCTTTATATTGCAACCAGTTACGGAGCATGTTTAACTGTATCAAAACATACAACAATATATATTGGGATTACATTGATCTCAAGTCTGAGGATCAAACACACAGACATCACCATGAGCAATGTTATGATCGTTACATAATAATCCAAGACATATGCTCATGATGGGTAAATCCAATACATTGGTCTCTAACAACATAATCATGTATTAATTCTAACATCTCTATGTGAATGACAACTCCTTGTCACCAATCAATAACATGTTAGTCTTAAGCGTATTATTATTGTCCATGCTGATAATAATACTTGACTATGGATCTTTTAATAATGTTATTATATGGACTGAAAATAATATTGACAATGACTTTATTCAATAAAATTGGTAAATAATTGTATTATTACAATCATCATATGATTGGTCTTTGGGCATACTTAACAATCTCCAACTAGCACTATGACCAATCAATCACATATCTAATACCGAGTAACTCAGTATGACAATCATTCCTCTACTGTGTAAGAGGCTTCGTCAAGGGATCAACAATGTTTTCATATGTGTATACTCTACATATTTCCACATCTCCTCGATCTATGATCTCTCGAATGAGATGAAAGCGCCTAAGAATTTGTTTGGATCGTTGAAGAGATCTGGGTTCCTTTGCTTGTGCAATGGCTCTATTATTGTCACAATGGAGTTCTACACCATTTGATATATTGGGAATAACCCCTAATTCCAATATGAACCTCTTAATCCAAACATCCTCTTTTGTTGCTTCACTGGCTGTAATGTATTCAACTTTTGTTGTGGAATCAACAACTGTGTCTTGCTTGGAACTTTTCCAGCTCACAGCTGTTAGGCCCCGAATTGGGCTTCGACTTGAAATAATTGGGTTGGGAGTCGCCATCGACCATTTTAAAACGAATTTAGGTGGGTCGAACACCATCTTACCTAATCTGCGTTTTACCATAAATGTGTCGGATTCGGGAGTCGGTTACGGTCAAGGAAGGATTAGCACCCTTGAGTCTCCCTTTCGGTACCAATTAATTTACCGGTTGTCTTTATAGCGAAAATTTAAATTTAAATTTAGAATATTCGATTCAAATTGCTTACCTTTGATTGTTTTAAAAATATACCCTTTAAAAAAGTCAAAAAAGCGTTAGATGTAGTAGAGTGCATAATCAAATTAAAAAATGCATGTTAATGAATTAAAATGAAAAAACAAAGCAAATAAAGGCAATCGAATTAATTAAACAAATATTTTGATTAAAATACCATACAATGTAACATACAAAAATTGTACACATATGTTTCTAAATTAAAAATTATAAACCATGCATATTAACCTATAATGTACAAATGTGACTCAAATATAAAAAATAAAAATATGAATTGCTAAACTATAAATTTAAAAAAAACACATATATTATTAGGTAAAAAATATAATAATGAAAAAGGAAAAAAAGACAAAATAATAGTAATAAAAAAAACGTAATACCTACCCTTCTAATCATGTCCCGGGGGAGGATTTTGTGTAAAGGAAAAAAGATGATAAGGGGCCTAGCATATAAAATAATGAAAATTAGGTAGTATATATATATTGATATAATAATTATAATAGTAGTTATAATAGATATAAAAAAACATATATATATATATATATATATATATATATATATTTACATGATAAAGTATAAACAAAATCTCAGGTAAAAAAATATGAAATAAAATAAAAATAAAATATACAAACATAATAAAAATATGAAAATAATAAATAATAATGATTAATGGGATCAAATTAAAACAGAAACAAAATTATGGGGTAAATTAAGAAGAAGATTGAGGATTAAGTTTGGTTTGGAGGGCAAAATTAAATATTTAAAAACATGGGGGGGCCAAAACGAAATTCCCCCCTTTTTATCAAAAACACGCAGATCTAACATGGGCAACGGGTCGGGTTGGTTGGCTCCACGGGTCTACTATAAAGGCCAAAACTTTTTTTAACATTTCATTTTCTCTCATCTCTCACGCCAAACACTCTCCTTCTTTACAACATTTCTCTGAAATGTTCTTCAGATATGAAGAACACAAGTCATGTTTCCAGAATCCGGCCGTTGGCCTTTCCCACGCCGCCTCGCCGCCGCTGTTGTTCGGCGACGGCCACCGTTCATCGACGGTGAACATAAAAAACTATGTTTTTTTAAAGCTCTTCTCATCCTTTCTTCGAAAATCAAAAGATTATTTTAGAAAAAAGGCCTATCGGGATGTAGATATTGAAAACAAGTCTAAAAAACCCCCTATGGATCCTCGACCGTTCGATTTAAAACCAAAAAAAGGAAGATATGGGCTACGCATTTGGGTCACAGCTGCTGGTTCTGGGCTAAATTTGGTATCTTCAGCTGCCCCTCTTTGCTCATTATCGTGTAACGAAAATAGAGCAAAGATTAAAAGATACAAATTTTGGCCATATCGAATATCATCTGTCGTAGAGTTGAAGTCTGATATTAAAACTATTTTGTCAATTTGAACCACAAAATGACTCCCTCGTCGTGAGGTTGAGTCAAAAATTAGAAAATTCTGAGCACGATATCCTTCGGTGTAAAGTTGAAAACGAGCTCAAAGCTTTTGACAAGTGGCCTCTGAATCATCTTCTGGCTCAAGAGACTTCGTCGTGAAGGTGGAACTTGACCTGAAGACTTTGGTGTTGTGATGTTACAGATGACCCCTTCGTCCTGAAGTTGAGTCAATCCGTTGGGGTATGATACCCTTCGTTGTGAAGTTGTATATGTATATGGCCCCTTCTTCGTGAAGTTCAGCCTCAGAATTGGATATCCTTCATCATGAAGTTGAAATCCAAGTAAGTTGTATTTCTCCGAGTCCAATATCCTCCGTCGTGAAGTTGAAATTGGCTCTGGCACTGGGAAATTGTTTGTTGACAGTCAGCCGCCCCTTCGCTGTGAAGTTGAGCTTGTACTGTCTCGAGTCTAACATGAAGCTGAAAAGTTTTGCTGTCTCGGGTCCAATATCCTTCGCTGTGAAGTTGAAATAGGTTCCAAAACTGGGTAGTTGTTTGTTGACAACAAGTCACCCCTTCGTTGTGAAGTTGAGCTTGTGTTGCCTCGAGTCCAATATCTTTCGCTATGAAGTTGAAATTGGCTCTAAAATTGGGAAATTGTTTGTTGATAACCAGTCGTCCGTTCGTTTTGAAGTTGAACTTGTGTTGTCTCGAGTCCAATATCCTTCGTTGTGAAGTTGAAGTTGGCTCTGAAATTGGGAAATTGTTTGTTGACAACCATCCGTCCCTTCGTTGTGAAGTTGAACTTGTGTTGTCTCGAGTCCAATATCCTTCGTTGTGAAGTTGAAATTGGCTCTGAAATTGGGAAATTGTTTGTTGACAGCCAACCGTCCCTTCTCTGTGAAGTTGAGCTTGTGCTGTCTCGAGTCTAATATCCTTCGATGTGAAGTTGAAATTGACCCTGAAACTAAGAAATGGTTTGTTGACAAACAGACGTCCCTTCGTTGTGAAGTTGAACTTGTGTTGTCTCGAGTCCAATATCCTTTGTTATGAAGTTGAAATTGGCTCTGAAATTGGGAAATTGTTTGTTGACAGCCAACCGCCCCTTCACTGTGAAGTTGAGCTTGTGCTGTCTCGAGTCTAATATCCTTCGATGTGAGGTTGAAATTAACCCTGAAACTGGGAAATAGTTTGTTAACAACCAGACGTCCCTTCGTTATGAAGTTGAACTTGTGTTGTCTCGAGTCTATTATTCTTCGATGTGAAGTTGAAATTGACTCTAGCTAAAACTTGAAAAAGTTACGCATATATATGATGAGGTGGATGAAATGCTCTTAGGTATGCCTAAAATGCATATGCAACATATGTTATTTTTTGGCTCAGGAGAGAAATCTTGATCTCCGGTTGCTTTTCTGGAACCTTAGTTCTGATCCCTGATCTCAAATTCTTCAAATGTTTAAATCTGATGTGCACATTATATTTTTTGATTTGAGAAATGCTTCTCGACCATCCCAAGTATGTGCCTGAGCTGAGTGTAACGGTTCAGATGATGCTTCAAAAGAAATTGTCTCGAAAGAGACATAATTCGTTTCAAGGGAAACGATCTCAAAGATATCTGTTTTTTCATGAGAAACAATCTCAAGGGAGACAAAATTTTGTTTTAAGAAAAACTGTCTCAAGAGAGACAAAACTTAGTTCCAAAAGAAATTGTCTCACGGGGAGATGAAATTAGTTCCAAGGAAAACATATTCAAAGATTTTGTTTCAAGGGAAACTATATCAAGAGAGACAAAATTCATCTCAAGAGAAATGTTTTCAATATTTATGTTTCAAGAGAAACTTTTTCAAAGGTTTTTTTTGTGTTTCAAGAGAAACGATTTCAAAGGTTTTTTTTCTAAGGGAAACTGTCTCAAGAGAGACAAAGTTTGTTTCAAGGGAAGCTATCTCAAGAGAGACAATGGTGAGCACGATTCCCTTCGTCGTGAAGTTGAAACCGTGGGTGGCCCCTTCACCGTGAAGTTGAGCCAGGAATTGGATATCATTCGTCCTGAAGTTGAAATCCAATTTCAAAATACGAACTGGATGGGTTCTGAATTAGCTCTCGAACTCGTCTGAAGTTGATTCTAAGATCTGTCGATCTTTCAATATATCAAATTAGTTGAGGTGTAGCTCCTCGCTACTGAGTTAAGCAACCACCATCAATTTTTTACAAACTCTTTTGAATCATGTATCTTTTGCATTGAAGTTGAAACTTGACTCTAAAGCTGCAAAAATTATGTATGCTAAAAATGATAAATGGGATGCTCTCAAGTATGTCTAAGATGCATGCAACATGAATTAATGTCATTTATCTCTTGGATATAGCCTTATTTTTGCCTGCTTGTTCCTTCATGTGGAGGAAATGCCTTCAAAAGGTCTGATAATTCCCATTAGGATGTTGAATCCCCAAAGATGCCCCAATATCCAAAAATGCCCCAATATTTCATGTTGAACCTTCAAAGATGCCCCAAATGTTCCTCATTTCTTGCTTCAGCATTGATTCTGAGCATGAGTTTTGTGTCTAAGAGTCACATGTCATTTACCAAGGTCCACTCTAGAGAGGCTGTCTTGTTCGAAAAAAAAAATGTTTTTCTTTCTCTTTTATTTTTAAAGTTCTGAAAATATCAAAAGTTTTGAAAACATTGCCCCTTTCATGGTTTTACAATTGAGACGAATCATAAAACTAGAGTTCATTGGATATCAAAGAATTAATTATACTGTTAATCCTTCAATGAATTATAGCTATTTGACAAGTACAAAGATCAAAACTATTTTTGGGAAATGGTTAAGTAAGGAAATGTTAATAAAAAAATCTCAGGTTATTATGTTTGGTCAAAGGTTTGGCATTTGATGTTCAAAGGTTTGGCATTTGATGCTCAAAGGTTTGATGGGGGTAGCTTGTATGGTTCTCTACTGGAAGTGTTCTCTGACTCCCAACCTTCGTTGTCACACTCAGATTGTGCGATGTCTTATCATGGAATTTGTGCGATCACCTCAGTTGCATAATTTTTATATTTGAGCCACCTTTTCAGGTTTTCAACTCGAACCCTCCTTTGGTTTCAAGACGTTATTCATGATTTACGTTTTGAACCCCCCTTGTTATTTTTCTCTACCATGCATTAATTATATTGTTTTTTGCAAACAAAGATTAATCCTGATGGGAGGGATGAAATCTGAAGATAGTCTCTTCTGTTTAGAAATCCATGTATGATTAGAAGGGACTTTTAAGGTACGTAATGTAGGCCAAGGTTCATGGTTATGAAAGAATATGATAAATAGGCCCAAACAAGTGTTTCAGGGTGTTGAACCAATGATCAACTCATTCTGATATATTCAATATTGTCTTGCTCAAAATGTTTCTCTCTCTTGATGCTCTATGATCTTCGAGTGAAGTGATTCAGTGATTCGGGAATGATTGTGCTTGATCAAACTCATAGTTTGAAGCTTGATGTGCCATTTGTCTTTAGGGAATCTTTGCATGTGCTTTTTGTACCTTTTTCTTTTTTATTCTTGTTTCTCTTTTTTCTTTGTTTTTTTTCTTTTTGCCCTTTTTGTTCTGATTGAACCTTCGCACTTGGCATTTGGTTCACCTTTTGGTATCTCATTTGAATCAATGTCTTAACAAATGCAAGTAGATTTTCTCCACCTTGCCCCTAGTGTGGAGGGTGATCCTTGGCTAGGGTTGAATCAGAAGAAAAAAACTATAGGCTCAAAAGGGGACACAAGGGATATATATTTTCGCCTGTTGTGAAGGGATAAAGAAAGAAAGTCGTTCATCATTTCATACATGTAAGTCTTCACAGAAGAGGTATCCCAGGGGGATAGATTTTCAGGATTAATTCTATTCATATGAAAACAGTGTAATTAATGCGTGATAGAATTATTTCGAATGAATTGTTTTTTCTCCATGCTCTCAATATGTCTCAATGTTCAGGCTCCCGGCGAGATGCCCCAAATTATGTCTTAGAAGAATGCTCATGTTCAAATGAACAACTCAATGCCTTGGGTTTTAATGATAAAAAAGGTTAATTTTGAGTCTAAAAAAGAAAGTGGTGTGATCTTATTGACTCAAAGAAAGGTATGGGTGCATCAAGAAAATAAGGGTAATGTTCAAGAATTTCAAAGGGAGGTAATGTCAAAATTTGGTTTTTTTGGTAATGACCATAAGTTATTTTGGGTAAAGAATTGAGGTATTTTATTTTGGGGTTTCAGACAGGGTATGAAAGGTCTAATCTTGCCATATGTCGAAAATCTATAATTCTTGAAGAATTAAAAAAATCCTTAATTCATTTAATATTCGAAGAACTAAAGATTAAAATTTTTTCAATTGCTCCACCTTAGAAAGTATAATAAATTCAATCGTTTAAAAGATTAAGCAAAAGATCAAAGACGTGTTCAAACAAAACAATCCTCTAAGTGCAAATGGTATATGCCATGCCCCCTTCTTCGGCTGCCCATGCCCCTAATTCCATCAGGGTTTGGATCTTGCGCTTCAGTGCCTCACAGTTTTTAGGGGAATGTTTGGGGCTTCTTATGTGGTAACAGCTTCAACATCGTAGCCCTTAGGAGATGGATACTCTTTTCTCATATCATCCTGGCAGGCTTAGTCCTTCAATCAACTGATCCAGCTCCCACTGTACTGATTTCAGTTTTTTCTTTTGATGTTACAATCTTGCTTCTTTGTGGTGTCATGTGGTTAAAACCACTTCATCGAATTCTCCATGAAGAAATTTCATGTTTATGAAAATGATTAAAAATGAAATGTAGATGCAAAATGCAAAATGCAAAATACAAAAAACCATGAAATGTTCAAGGCATTGATCCAAAAGCATGTCTGTTATTGTAAATAACCTTTATTGGGACAAAAGTGTTTTATCTTTTAAGAGACAATAAACATATTTACAGGTACATCCGGACTAAATCCTCTAGACCCGGAACAGTTTGACTAGTCATTTGCCTTCGTCTTTCACCGATTGAATAACCTGTTGAACCACTCCGGCCTCTTTGGATGAACCGTGCAAATGTTGAGTTACTTTTTGTACTAGTCCAAGAAGTCTTGAATGACTGCATCTCTGGTATTTATCTTATGTTGAACATGTTCACAATGAATACGTTATTGGAGCCCTCAATTGATAAGAACTATGTGAAATTCATTTGTCTATTTCTTGAATTTGTCAGCAATGGTCTCCAATTTCAGCTATCGTTTTGCCATTGTTGTATTTGAAAGGACACCAAGATCAGTAACCTTTTTCTCGTCTTGCCCCTGCCACCTTTGTCAACCCATTTTTGAAAAGTTAACTTTTGATGTACTTGATTGTGGGCACCATGTCTTCTTGATCGAATGTGACACATAGTTATATTGCAAATTGTCTTCATTTTTTTCTGAGTCTTTTCTGACCATAGCCGGACCCCTGAGTTTTCCATCTCTTGTATTACAACCCCTTTGTCCATTAATACAAATTATTTATGGTTAACGAACACATTTTTTATGGATCAAAACCTCTTTTAAATGATGCAGATGATAGAAATAAAATAAAAGAGAGAAAAATTGAAAAGAGTTAGTAAGGTAAAGATAATAATAATGAAAATAAAGGGTCCTACCACACATGATATCTACCCCACATGCTTTAATTCCTACCCGGACATGATCTCTATCCCGCATGCTAATTCCACACAAATCCTAACCACATATTTGTCTAGTTCGCATGCTTTGGACAATAAGTAAAGCAGGAAATAATTCTGGCATCTTAGGGTTTGAAATGACGTTTTGGGGTGGGCTCTAACTCCTTCAAAGTCTCCCAGTTTAGGTTCTAAAAAATGGTACCCAAGTTCTCTTTGCTGGTGCCCCCTTGGGCTTACCAGACCCTTAGTCCTAAGCCCATTACAAGCTTATGTGGACTAAGTTAAACTCGAGAGGAAACATTCCCTTATGCCCGCACGGTGGATAAATTCACACGAAGACATAAGGTATATGAATCCCGAAGGATACTTGCTAGGCCCGCACGGTGAATAAATTCACACGAAGGCGTCGCTTTCAGCCCCACTTAAAAAGGTTCAGAGTTCGGGTATAGAGCTAGAGATGGAAACTTTTTCAAAAATATGAAATCATTAAAAAAATGTCAGTACAACTATTTACTTGAAAAAATAATAAAAGATAAATAATTGGAATCGAATAAATAAATTAAAATTTAAACTTGTAATTTTCGCTAAAAAAACACAACCGAAAATTAATTTCGGCCTGACTCACTTACTTGTCCCCAGTGGAGTCCCCAAGCTGTTGTAACCGTTTTTCCGTTAGGCCCCGAATTGGGCTTCGACTTGAAATAATTAGGCTGGGAGTCGCCACCGAACACTTTAAAACGAATTTAGGTGGGTCGGACACCGTCTTACCTGATCTGCGTTTTACCAGAAATATGTCAGATTAGGGAGTCGGTTACGGTCAAGGAAGGATTAGCACCCTTGAGTCGCCCTTTCGGTACCAATTAATTTTCCGGTTGTCTTTATAGCGAAAATTTAAATTTAAATTTAGAATATTCGATTCAAATTGTTTACCTTTGATTGGTTTAAAAACACACCCTTTAAAAAAGTCAAAAAAGCGTTAGATGTAGTAGAGTGCAGAATCAAATTAAAAAATACATGTTGATGAATTAAAATGAAAAACAAAGCAAATAAAGGTAATCGAATTAATTAAACAAATATTTTGATTAAAATACCATACAATGTAACATACAAAAATTTTACACATATGTTTCTAAATTAAAAATTATAAACCATGCATATTAACCTATAATGTACAAATGTGACTCAAATATAAAAAATAAAAATTTGAATTGCTAAACTATAAATTTTAAAAAAATACATATATTATTAGGTAAAAAATATAATAATGAAAAAGGAAAAAAAGACAAAATAATTGTAATAAAAAAAACCTAATACCTACCCTTCTAATCATGTCACGGGGGAGGATTTTGTGTAAAGGAAAAAAGATGATAAGGGGCCTAGCACATAAAATAATGAAAATTAGGTAGTATATATATATATTGATATAATTATTATAATAGTAGTTATAATAGATATAAAAAAACATATATATATATAAGTACATGATAAAGTATAAACAAAATCTCAGGTAAAAAAATATGAAATAAAATAAAAATAAAATATACAAACATAATAAAATATTGTGATTAAATTAAAACAAAAACAAAATTATGGGGTAAATTAAGAAGAAGATTGAGGCTTAAGTTTGGTTTGGAAGGCAAAATTAAATATTTAAGAACATGGGGGGGACCAAAACGAAATTCCCCCCTTTTCATCAAAAACACGCGGATCTAACATGGGCAATGGGTTGGGTCGGTTGGCTCCACGGGTCTACTATGAAATGTTCTTCAGATATGAAGAACACAAGTCATGTTTCCAGAATCCGACCGTTGGCCTTTCTTACGCCGCCTCGCCGCCGCCATTGATCAGCGCCGGCCGCCGTTCATCGACGGCGAACATAAAAAACTGTGTTTTTTTAAAGCTCTTCTCATTCTTTCTTCGAAAATCAAAAGATTTTTTTAGAAAAAAGGCCTATCGGGATGTAGATCTTGAAAACAAGTCTCAAAAACCCCCTATGGATCCTCGACGTTCGGTTTAAAACCCAAAAAAGGAAGAAAACAACGACATGCAAGTCACGCAAACCAAATCAAAGGTAAAAGTGTTACCCTTTTATTACTTTCGAGAAACGTTACAAGAATGTTTGCTTTGCTGGAACTTTGCTAGTATCCTCTCTGATATTTCCCCTGTGAATTCCCCCCCCCCACAACTAGATGATTACATGTCTTATTTATAGCCTAGGATCCAAGTATTTGATTCCTATTCTAACTTAGTTGCTTGGTTGTCTTCATAGGTTGTTGGTGTCGATGCCGAGATCCTTTCGCCGGAGAACTCGGGCTATGGCCGTGAAGACCGGAGGAGTAGCATGCGGCTGTGGGACTCTCTCTGGCTGCTGTGCGGTGCTGTGGAGGTCTTGCTAGGGTTTCTATCAACCCTAAATATGCTACGGGGTTAGGCTTCAGCAGACATGGGCTACGCGTTTGGGTCACAGCTGCTGGTTCTGGGCTAAATTGGTATCTTCAGCTGCCCCTCTTTGCTCATTATCGTGTAACAAAAATAGAGCAAAGATTAAAAGATACAAATTTTGGCCATATCGAATATCATATGTCGTAGAGTTGAAGTCTGATATTAAGACTATTTTGTCAATTTGAACCACGAAATGACTCCCTCGTCGTGAGGTTGAGTCAAAAATTGGAAAATTCTGAGCACGATATCCTTCGCTGTAAAGTTGAAAACGAGCTCAAAGCTTTTGACAAGTGGCCTCTGAATTGTCTTCTGGCTCAAGATACTTCATCGTGAAGGTGGAACTTGACCTGAAGACTTTGGTGTTGTGATGTTACAGATGACCCCTTCGTCCTGAAGTTGAGTTAATCCATTGGGGTATGATACCCTTCGTTGTGAAGTTGTATATGTATATGGCCCCTTCGTCGTGAATTTGAGCCTGAGAATTGGATATCCTTCATCATGAAGTTTAAATCCAAGTAAGTTGTATTGCTTCGAGTCCAATATCCTCCGTCGTGAAGTTGAAATTGGCTCTGGAACTGGGAAATTGTTTGTTGACAGTCAGCCGCCCCTTCACTGTGAAGTGGAGCTTGTGATGTCTCGAGCCTAACATGAATCTGGAAAGTTGTGCTGTCTCGGGTCCAATATCCTTCGCTGTGAAGTTTAAATTGGTTCCGAAACTGGGTAGTTGTTTGTTGACAACCAGTCGCCCCTTCCTTGTGAAGTTGAGCTTGTGTTGCCTCGAGTCCAATATCATTCGCTGTGAAGTTGAAATTGGCTCTGAAATTGGGAAATTGTTTGTTGACAACCAGTCGTCCCTTCATTGTGAAGTTGAACTTGTGTTGTCTCGAGTCCAATATCCTTCATTGTGAAGTTGAAGTTGGCTCTAAAATTAGGAAATTGTTTGTTGACAACCAGTCGTCCCTTCGTTGTGAAGTTGAACTTATGTTGTCTCGAGTCCAATATCCTTCGTTATGAAGTTGAAATTGGCTTTGAAATTGGGAAATTGTTTGTTGACAGCCAAACGCCCCTTCGCTATGAAGTTGAGCTTGTGCTGTCTCGAGTCTAATATCCTTCGATGTGAAGTTGAAATTGACCCTAAAACTGGGAAATAATTTGCTAACAACCAGACGTCCCTTCGTTGTGAAGTTGAACTTGTGTTGTCTCGAGTATAATATTCTTCGTTGTGAAGTTGAAATTGACTCTAGCTAAAACTTGAAAAAGTTACGAATATATATGATGAGATGGATGCAATGCTCTTAGGTATGCCTAAAATGCATATGCAACATATGTTATTTTTAGGCTCAGGAGAGAAATCTTGATCTCCGATTGCTTTTCTGGAACCTTAGTTATGATCCCTGATCTCGAATTCTTCAAATGTTCAAATCTGATGTGCACATTCTATTTTTTGATTTGAGAAATGCTTCTCGACCATCCCAAGTATGTGCATGAGCTGAGTGTAACGGTTCAGATGATGCTTCAAAAGAAATTGTCTCGAAAGAGACATAATTAGTTTCAAGGGAAACGATCTCAAAGATATCTGTTTTTTCATGAGAAACAGTCTCAAGGGAGACAAAATTTTATTTTAAGAAAAACTGTCTCAAGAGAGACAAAACTTAGTTCCAAAAGAAATTGTCTCACGGGGAGATGAAATTAGTTCCAAGGAAAACATATTCAAAGATTTTGTTTCAAGGAAAACTGTCTCAAGAGAGACAAAATTCATCTCAAGGGAAATGTTTTCAATGTTTATGTTTCAAGAGAAACTTTTTCAAAGGTTTTTTTGTGTTTCAAGAGAAACAATTTCAAAGGTTTTTTTTTCTAAGGGAAACTGTCTTAAGAGAGACAAAGTTTGTTTCAAGGGAAGCTATCTCAAGAGAGACAATGGTGAGCACGATTCCTTTTGTCGTGAAGTTGAAACCGTGGGTGGCCCCTTCACCATGAAGTTAAGCCAAGAATTGGATATCATTCATCGTGAAGTTGAAATCCAACTTGAAAATACGAACTGGATGCTTTCTAAGTTAGCTCTCGAACTCGTCTGAAGTTGATTCTAAGATCTGTCAATCTTTCAATATGTCAAATTAGTTGAGGTGTAGCTCCTCGCTACTGAGTTAAGCAACCACCATCAATTTTTTACAAACTCTTTTGAATCAGGTATCTTTCGTATTGAAGTTGAAACTTGACTCTAAAGCTGCAAAAATTATGTACGCTAAAAAGGATAAATGGGATGCTCTCAAGTATGTCTAAGATGCATGCAACATGAATTAATGTCATTTATCTCTTGGATAGAGCCTCATTTTTGCCTGCTTGTTCCTGCATGTGGAGGAAATGCCTTCAGAAGGTCTGATAATTCGCATTAGGATGTTTAATCCCCAAAGATGCCCCAATATCCAAAAATGCCCCAATATTTCATGTTGAATCTTCATAGATGCCCCAAATGTTCCCCATTTCTTGCTTCAGCATTGATTATGAGCACGAGTTTTGTGTCTAAGAGTCACATGTCATTTACCAAGGTCCACTCTGGAGAGAATGTCATGTTTGAAAAAAAAAATGTTTTTCTTTCTCTTTTATTTTCAAAGTTCTGAAAATATCAAAAGTTTTGAAAATATTGCCCCTTTCATGGTTTTACAATTGAGACGAATCATAAAACTAGAGTTCATTAGATATCAAAGAATTAATTATAATGTTTAACCTTCAATGAATTATAGCTATTTGACAAGTGCCAAGATCAAAGCTATTTTTGGGAAATGGTTAAGTAAGGAAATGTTAATAAAAAAATCTCAGGTTATTATGTTTGGTCAAAGGTTTGGCATTTGATGTTCAAAGGTTTGGCATTTGATGCTCAAAGGTTTGATGGGGGTAGCTTGCATGGTTCTCTACTGAAAGTGTTCTCTGACTCCTAACCTTCGTTGTCACACTAGGATTGTGTGATGTCTTATCAAGGAATTTGTGCAATCGCCTCAGTTGCACAATTTTTATATTTGAGCCACCTTTTCAGGTTTTCAACTCGAACCCTCTTTTGGTTTCAAGACGTTATTCAGGATTTACGTTTTGAACCCCCCTTTGTTATTTTTCTCTACCATGCATTAATTACATTGTTTTTTACAAACAAAGATTAATCCTGATGGGCGGGATGAAATCTGAAGATAGTCTCTTCTGTTTAGAAATCCATGTATGATTAGAAGGGACTTTTAAGGTACGTAATGTAGGCAAAGGTTCATGGTTATGAAATAATATGATATATAGGCCCAAACAAGTTCTTCAGGGTGTTGAACCAATTATCAACTCATTCTGATTTCTTCAATCTTGTCTTGCTCAAAATGTTTCTCTCTCTTGATGCTCTATGATCTTCGAGTGAACTGATTAAGTGATTCGGGAATGATTGTGCTTAATCAATCTCATAGTTTGAAGCTTAATGTGCCATTTGTCTTTAGGGAATCTTTGCATGTGCTTTTTGTCCCTTTTTCTTTTTTAATCTTGTTTCTCTTTTTTCTTTGTTTTGTTTTGTTTTTGCCCTTTTTATTCTGATTGAACCTTCGCACCTGGCATTTGGTTCACCTTTAGGTATCTCATTTGAATCAATGTCTTCACTCATATGAGCAGATTTTCTCCACCTTGCCCCCCAATGTGGAGGGTGATCCTTGGTTAGGGTTGAATCAGAAGAAAAATACTATAGGCTCAAAAGAGGACACAAGGGATATATATTTTCTCCTGTTGTGAAGGGATACAAAAAGAAAGTCGTTCATCATTTCATACATGTAAGTCTTCACAGAAGAGGTATCCCCAGGGGGATAGATTTTCAGGATTGATTCTATTCACATGAAAATAGTGTAATTAATGCGTGATAGAAATATTTCGAATGAATTGTTTTTTTCTCCTTGCTCTCAATATGTCTCAATGTTCAGGCTCCCGGCGAGATGCCCCAAATTGTGTCTTAGAAGAATGCTCATGTTCAAATGAACAACTCAATGCCTTAGGTTTTAATGATAAAAAAAGGTTAATATTGAGTCTAAAAAAGACAGTGGTGTGATCTTATTGACTCAAAGATAGGTATGGGTGCATCAAGAAGATAAGGGTAATGTTCAAGAATTTCAAAGGGAGGTAATGTCAAAATTTGATTTTTTTGGTAATGACCATGAGTTATTTTGGGTAATGAATTGAGGTATTTTATTTTGGGGTTTGAGACAGGGTAAGAAAGGTCTAATATTGCCATATGTCAAACATCTATAATTCTTGAAGAATTAAAAAAATCCTTAATTCATTTAATATTCGAAGAACTAAAGATTAAAATTTGTTCAATTGCTCCACCTTAGAAAGTAGAATAAATTCAATCGTTTAAAAGATTAAGCAAAAGATCAAAGACGTGTTCAAACAAAACAATCCTCTAAGTGCAAATGGTATATGCCATGCCCCCTTCTTCGGCTGCCCATGCCCCTGAATCCATCAGGGTTTGGATCTTGCGCTTCAGTGCCTTACAGTTTTCAGGGGAATGTTTGGGGATTCTTATGTGGTAACAGCTTCAACATCGTAGCCCTTAGGAGATGGGTACTCTTTTATCAGATCATCCTGGCAGGCTTAGTCCTACAATCAGCTGATCCAGCTCCCACTGTACTGATTTTAGTTTTTTCTTTTGATGTTACAATCTTGCTTCTTTGTGGTGTCATGTGGTTAAAACCACTTCATCGAATTCTCCATGAAGAAATTTCATGTTTATGAAAATTCTTAAAAATGAAATGTAGATGTAAAATGCAAAATGCAAAAATGCATGAAATGTTCAAGGCATTGATCCAAAAACATGTTTGTTATTGTAAATAACCTTTATTGGGACAAAAGTGTTTTATCTTTTAAGAGACAATAAATATATTTAAAGGTACATCCGGACAAAATCATCTAGAGCCATAACAGGTTGACTAGTCATTTACCTTCATCTTTCACCGGTTGAATAACCTGTTGAACCACTCTGGCCTCTTTGGATGAACCGTGCAAATGTTGAGTTAATTTTTGTACTAGTCCAAGAAGTCTTGAATGACTACATCTCTAGCATTTATCTTCTGTTGAACATGTTCACAATGAATACGTTATTGGAGCCCTCAATTGATAAGAACTATGTGAAATTCATTTGTCTGTTTCTTGAATTCGTCAGCAATGGTCTCCAATTTCAGCTATCGTTTTTCCATTGATGTATTTGAAAGGACCCCAAGATCAGTAACCTTTTTCTCGTCTTGCCCCTGCCACCTTTGTCAACCCATTTTTGAAAAGTTAACTTTTGATGTACTTGATTGTGGGCACCATGTCTTCTTGATCGAATGTGACATATAGTTATCTTGCAAATTGTCTTCATTTTCTTTCTGAGTCTTTTCTGACCATAGCGGGACCCCTACATTTTTCATCTCTTGTATTACCACCCCTTTGTCCATTAATGCAAATTATTTATGGTTAACGAACACGTTTTTTTGTGGATCAACACCTTTTTTAAATGATGCAGATGATGGAAATAAAATAAAAGAGATAAAAATTAAAAAGAGTTAGTAAGGTAAAGATAATAATAATGAAAATAAAAGGTCCTACCACATATGATATCTACCCCACATGCTTTAATTCCTACCCGGACATGATCTCTATCCCGCATGCTAATTCCACACAAATCCTAACCGCATATTTGTCTAGTTCGCATGCTTTGGACAGTAAGTAAAGCAGGAAATAATTCTGGCATCCTAGGGTTTGAAATGATGTTTTGGGGTGGGCTCTAACTCCTTCAAAGTCTCCCAGTTTAGGTTCTAAAAAATGGTACCCGAGTTCTCTTTGCTGGTGCCCCCTTGGGCTTACCAGACCCTTAGTCCTAAGCCCATTACAAGCTTATGTGGACTAAGTTAAACTCGAGAGGAAACATTCCCTTATGCCCGCACGATGAATAAATTCACACGAAGACATAAGGTATATGAATCCCGAAGGCAACTTGCTAGGCCCGCACGGTGAATAAATTCACACGAAGGCGTCGCTTTCACCCCCACTTAAAAGGATTCAGAGCTCGGGTATAGAGCTAGAGATGAAAACTTTTTCAAAAATCTGAAATCATTAAAAAACGTCAGTACAACTATTTACTTGAAAAAATAATCAAAGATAAATAATTGGAATCGAATAAATAAATTAAAATTTAAAATTGTAATTTTTGCTAAAAAAAAGACAACCGAAAATTAATTTCGGCTTTACTCACTTACCTGTCCCCAGTGGAGTCGCTAAGCTATCGTAATCGTTTTTCAGTTAGGCCCCGAATTGGGCTTCGACTTAAAATAATTGGGTTGGGAGTCGCCACCGACCACTTTAAAATGAATTTAGGTGGGTCAGACACCATCTTAGCCGATCTGCGTTTTACCAGAAATGTGTCAGATTCGGGAGTCGGTTACGGTCAAGGAGTGATTAACACCATTGAGTCGCCCTTTCGATACCAATTAATTTGCCGGTTTTCTTTATAGCGAAAATTTAAATTTAAATTTAGAATATTCGATTTAAATTGCTTACCTTTGATTGGTTTAAAAACATACCCTTTAAAAAAGTCAAAAAAGCGTTAGGTGTAGTAGAGTGCAGAATCAAATTAAAAATTGCATGTTGATGAATTAAAATGAAAAACAAAGAAAAAAAGGCAATCGAATGAATTAAACAAATATTTTGATTAAAATACCATACAATGTAACATACAAAACTTTTACACATATGTTTCTAAATTAAAAATTATAAACCATGCATATTAACCTATAATGTACAAATGTGACTCAAATATAAAAAATAAAAATATATATTGCTTAACTATAAATTTTAAAAAAATACATATATTATTAGGTAAAAAAATATAATAATGAAAAAGGAAAAAAAGATAAAATAATAGTAATAAAAAAAACCTAATACCTACCCTTCTAATCATGTCACGGGGGAGGATTTTGTGTAAAGGAAAAAAGATGATAAGGGGCCTAGCACATAAAATAATGAAAATTAGGTAGTATATATATATATTGATATAATAATTATAATAGTAGTTATAATAGATATAAAAAACATATATATATATATGTACATGATAAAATATAAACAAAATCTCAGGTAAAAAAATATGAAATAAAATAAAAATAAAATATACAAGCATAATAAAAATATGAAAATAATAAATAATAATGATTACTGGGATCAAATTAAAACATAAACAAAATTATGGGGTAAATTAAGAAGAAGATTGAGGATTAAGTTTGGTTTGGAGGGCAAAATTAAATATTTAAAAACATGGGGGGGAACAAAACGAAATTCCCCCCTCTTCATAAAAAACATCGGATCTAACATGGGCAATGGGTCGGGTCGGTTGGCTCTACGAGTCTACTATAAAGGGCAAAACTTTTTTTAAAAAATCATTTTCTCTCCTCTCTCACGCCAAACACTCTCCCTCTTTCAAGCATTTCTCTGAAATGTTCTTCAGATATGAAGAACACAAGTCATGTTTCCAGAATCCGGCCGTTGGCCTTTCCCACGCCGGAGAACTCGGGCTATGGCCATGAAGACCGGAGGAGTAGCATGCGGCTGTGGGACTCTATCTGGCTGTTGTGCGGCGCTGTGGAGGTCTTGCGAGGGTTTTTGTCAACCCTAAATATACTACTAGTTTGGGCTTCAGCAGACATGGGCTACGCGTTTGGGTCACAGCTGCTGGTTCTGGGCTAACTTTGGTATCTTCAGCTGACCCTCTTTGCTCATTATCGTGTAACAAAAATAGAGCAAAGATTAAAAGATACAAATTTTGGCCATATCGAATATCATCTGTCGTAGAGTTGAAGTCCGATATTAAGACTATTTTGTCAATTTGAACCACGAAATGACTCCCTCGTCCTGAGGTTGAGTCAAAAATTGGAAAATTCTGAGCACGATATCCTTCGTTGTAAAGTTGAAAACGAGCTCAAAGCTTTCGACAAGTGGCCTCTGAATCGTCTTCTGGCTCAAGATACTTCGTCGTGAAGGTGGAACTTGACCTGAAGACTTTGGTGTTGTGATGTTACAGATGACCCCTTCGTCCTGAAGTTGAGTCAACCCGTTGGGGTATGATACCCTTTGTTGTGAAGTTGTATATGTATATGGCCCCTTCGTCGTGAAGTTGAGCCTCAGAATTGGATATCCTTCGTCATGAAGTTGAAATCCAAGTAAGTTGTATTGCTCCTAGTCCAATATCCTCCGTCGTGAAGTTGAAATTGGCTCTGGAACTGGAAAATTATTTGTTGACAGTCAGCCGACCCTTCGCTGTGAAGTTGAGCTTGTGCTGTCTCGAGTCTAACATGAAGCTGAAAAGTTGTGCTGTCTCGGGTCCAATATCCCTCGTTGTGAAGTTGAAATTGGTTCCGAAACTGGGTAGTTGTTTGTTTACATTTAGTCACCCCTTCGTTGTGAAGTTGAGCTTCTGTTGCCTCGAGTCCAATATCTTTCGTTGTGAAGTTAAAATTGGCTCTGAAATTGGGAAATTGTTTGTTGACAACCAGTCGTCCCTTCGTTATGAAGTTGAACTTGTGTTCTCTCGAGTCCAATATACTTCGTTGTGAAGTTGAAGTTAGCTCTGAAATTAGGAAATTGTTTGTTGACAACCAGACGTCCCTTCGCTGTGAAGTTGAACTTGTGTTGTCTTGAGTCCAATATCCTTCGTTGTGAAGTTGAAATTGGCTCTGAAATTGGGAAATTTTTTGTTGACAGCCAACCGTCCCTTCGCTGTGAAGTTAACCTTGTGCTGTCTCGAGTCTAATATCCTTCGATATGAAGTTGAAATTGACCCTGAAACTAGGAAATGGTTTGTTGACAACCAGACGTCCCTTCGTTGTGAAGTTGAACTTGTGTTGTCTCGAGTCCAATATCCTTCGTTGTGAAGTTGAAATTGGCTCTGAAATTGGGAAATTGTTTGTTGACAGCAAACCGCCCCTTCGCTGTGAAGTTGAAATTGACCCTGAAACTGGGAAATGGTTTTTTGATAACCAAACGTCCCTTCATTGTGAAGTTAAGCTTGTGTTGTCTCGAGTCTAATATTCTTCGCTGTGAAGTTGAAATTGACTCTAGCTAAAACTTGAAAAAGTTACGCATATATATGATGAGATGGATGCAATGCTCTTAGGTATGCCTAAAATGCATATGCAACATATGTTATTTTTGGGCTCAGTAGAGAAATCTTGATCTCCGGTTGCTTTTCTGGAACCTTAGTTCTGATCCCTGATCTTGAATTCTTCAAATGTTCAAATCTGATGTGCACATTCTATTTTTTGATTTGAGAAATGCTTCTCGACCATCCCAAGTATGTGCCTGAGATGAGTGTAACGGTTCAGATGATGCTTCAAAAAAAATTGTCTCGAAAGAGACAGAATTCGTTTCAAGGGAAACGATCTCAAAGATATCTGTTTTTTCATGAGAAACAGTCTCAAGGGAGACAAAATTTTGTTTTAAGAAAAACTGTCTCAAGAGAGACAAAACTTAGTTCCAAAAGAAATTGTCTCACGGGGAGATGAAATTAGTTCCAAGGAAAACATATTCAAAGATTTTGTTTCAAGGGAAACTGTCTCAAGAGAGACAAAATTCATCTCAAGGGAAATGTTTTCAATGTTTATGTTTCAAGAGAAACTTTTTCAAAGGTTTTTTTGTGTTTCAAGAGAAACGATTTCAAATGTTTTTTTTCTAAGGGAAACTATCTCAAGAGAGACAAAGTTTGTTTCAAGGGAAGCTGTCTCAAGAGAGACAATGGTGAGCACGATTCCCTTCATCGTGAAGTTGAAACCGTGGGTGGCCCCTTCACCGTGAAGTTGAGCCAGGAATTGGATATCATTCGTCGTGAAGTTGAGAACCAACTTGAAAATGTTAACTGGATGGGTTCTGAATTAGCTCTCGAACTCGTCTGGAGTTGATTCTAAGATCTTTCGATCTTTCAATATGTTAAATTAGTTGAGGTATAGCTCGTCACTACTGAGTTAAGCAACCACTATCAATTTTTTACAAACTCTTTTGAATCAGGTATCTTTCGCATTGAAGTTAATATTTGACTCTAAACCTGCAAAAATTATGTATGCTAAAAATGATAAATGGGTTGCTCTCAAGTATGTCTAAGATGCATGCAACATGAATTAATGTCATTTATCTCTTGGATAGAGCCTCATTTTTTCCTGCTTGTTCCTGAATGTGGAGGAAATGCCTTCAGAAGGTCTGATAATTCACATTAGGATATTGAATCCCCAAAGATGCCCCAATATCCAAAAATACCCCAATATTTCATGTTGAATCTTCAAAGATGCCCCTTATGTTCCTCATTTCTTGCTTCAACATTGATTCTGAGCATGAGTTTTGTGTCTAAGACTCACATGTCATTTACCAAGGTCCACTCTAGAGAGACTGTCTTGTTTGAAAAAAAAATGTTTTTCTTTCTCTTTTATTTTCAAAGTTTTGAAAATATCAAAAGTTTTGAAAATATAGCCCCTTTCATGGTTTTACAATTGAGACGAATCATAAAACTAGAGTTCATTGGATATCAAAGAATTAATTATACTGTTAATCCTTCAATGAATTATAGCTATTTGACAAGTGCCAAGATCAAAGCTATTTTTGGGAAATGGTTAAGTAAGGAAATGTTAATAAAAAAATCTCAGGATATTATGTCTGGTCAAAGGTTTGGTGGGGGTAGCTTGCATGGTTCTCTACTGGAAGTGTTCTCTGACACCCAACCTTCGTTGTCACACTCGGATTGTGCGATGTCTTATCAAGGAATTTGTGCGAACGCCTCAGTTGCACAATTTTTATATTCAATCCACCTTTTCAGGTTTTCAACTTGAACCCTCCTTTGGTTTCAAGACGTTATTCAAGATTTACATTTTGAACCCCCTTTGTTATTTTTCTCTACCATGCCTTAATTACATTGTTTTTTGCAAACAAAGATTAATCCTGATGGGCGGGATGAAATCTGAAGATAGTCTTCTCTGTTTAGAAATCCATGTATGATTAGAAGGGACTTTTAAGGTATGTAATGTAGGCCAAGGTTCATGGTTATGAAAGAATATAATAAATATGCCCAAACAAGTGTTTCAGGGTGTTGAACCAATGATCAACTCATTTTGATATCTTCAATCTTGTCTTGCTCAAAATGTTTCTCTCTTTTAATGCTCTATGATCTTCGAGTGAAGTGATTCAGTGATTCGGGAATGATTGTGCTTGATCAATCTCATAGTTTGAAGTTTGATGTGCCATCTTACCTGATCTACGTTTTACCAGAAATGTGTCGGATTCGGTAGTCGGTTATGGTCAAGGAAGGATTAGCACCCTTGAGTCGCCCTTTCAGTACCAATTAATTTACCGGTTGTCTTTATAGTGAAAATTTAAATTTAAATTTAGAATATTCGATTCAAATTGCTTACCTTTGATTGGTTTAAAAACATACCCTTTAAAAAAGTCAAAAAAGCGTTAGATGTAGTAGAGTGCAGAATCAAATTAAAAAATGCATGTTGATGAATTAAAATGAAAAACAAAGCAAATAAAGGCAATCGAATTAATTAAACAAATATTTTGATTAAAATACCATACAATGTAACGTACAAAAATTTTACACATATTTTTCTAAATTAAAAATTATAAACCATGCATATTAACCTATAATGTACAAATGTGACTCAAATATAAAAAATAAAAATATGAATTGCTAAACTATAAATTTTAAAAAAATACATATATTATTAGGTAAAAAATATAATAATGAAAAAGGAAAAAAAGACAAAATAATAGTAATAAAAAAACCTAATACCTACCCTTCTAATCATGTCACGGGGGAGGATTTTGTGTAAAGGAAAAAAGATGATAAGGGGTCTATCACATAAAATAATGAAAATTAGGTAGTATATATATATTGATATAATAATTATAATAGTAGTTATAATAGATATAAAAAAACACACATATATATATATATATATATATATATATATATATATATATATATATATATATGTACATGATAAAGTATAAACAAAATCTCAGGTAAAAAAATATGAAATAAAATAAAAATAAAATATACAAACATAATAAAAATATGAAAATAATAAATAATAATGATTAATGGGATCAAATTAAAACAGAAACAAAATTATGGGGTAAATTAAGAAGAAGATTGAGGATTAAGTTTGGTTTGGAGGGCAAAATTAAATATTTAAAAACATGGGGGAACAAAAAGAAATTCCCCCCTTTTTATCAAAAACACGCAGATTTAGCATGGGCAACGGGTCGGTCGATTGGCTCCACGGGTCTATTATAAAGGCCAAAACTTTTTTTAAGATTTCATTTTCTCTCATCTCTCACGCCAAACACTCTCCCTCTTTCAAACATTTATCTTAAATGTTCTTCAGATATGAAGAACACAAGTCATGTTTCCAGAATCCGGCCGTTGGCCTTTCCCACGCCGCCTCGCCGCCGCTGTTGATCGACGACGGCCGCCGTTCATCGACGGAAAACATAAAAAACTATGTTTTTTTAAAGCTCTTGTCATCCTTTATTCGAAAATCAAAAGATTTTTTTAGAAAAAAGGCCTATCGGAATGTAGATCTTGAAAACAAGTCTCAAAAACCCCCTATGGATCCTCGACCGTTCGATTTAAAACCCAAAAAAGGAAGAAAACAACGACATGCAAGTCACGCAAACCAAATCAAAGGTAAACGTTTTACCATTTTATTGCTTTCGAGAAACTTTACAAGAATGTTTGCTTTGTTGGAACTTTGCTAGTATCCTCTCTAAAATTTCCCTTGTGAATTCCCCCCCCCCCACAAATAGATGATTACATGTCTTATTTATAGACTAGGATCTAAGTATTTGATTCCTATTCTAACTTGGTTGCTTGGTTGTCTTCGTGGGTTGTTTGTTCGATGCCGAGATCCTTGCGCCGGAGAACTCGGGCTATGGCCGTGAAGACCGGAGGAGTAGCATGCCACTATGGGACTCTCTCTGGCTGCTGTGAGGCGTTGTGGAGGTCTTGCTAGGGTTTCTGTCAACCTTAAATATGCTACAGGTTTGGGCTTCAGTAGACATGGGCTACGCGTTTGGGTCACAGCTACTGGTTCTGGGCTAAATTTGGTATCTTCAACAGTACCTTTATTAAGACAAAACACAAAACCCGATTGCGATCGTGAGTCAGCATTGTCAGTTTGGAAGCTGATATCAGTATAATCTTTTACACTAAGCTCTTCCTCCCCTCTATAGGAAATAAATTTATCCTTAGTTCTTTCTTAAGTACTTAAGGATATTTTTAACTACAACCCAATGATTTTCACCAGGTTTGCTTGATGCCAACTCATCATGCTTAAAGCATATGATATATGTGGTCGAGTACATATCATGGCATACATGATACAACTAATAGGTGAAACATATAGAATCTTATTGATCCGTTCTCTTTCTTGTGGAGTTGAAGGACACATTTCCTTTGAAAGAGAAATGCCATGTCTCAAAGGCAAAAATCCTTTCTTGGATTTTTCCATACTGAACCTTTTTAGCACTTTTTCTATATATGTACTTTGACTCAGACCTAGAAGTCATCTTGATCTATCTCTATAGATCTTAACTCCTAAGATATACGTTGCCTCACTCAAATATTTCATACAAAAACAACTACTTAACTAAGTCTTAACAGACTATAAAGTAGGTATATCATTTTATATGATTAGTATATCGTCTACACACAAGATTAGGAAAAAAATAATGCTCCCACTAGCCTTCTTATAAACACAAGCCTCATCTTCAGTTTTGATAAAACCAAACTCTTTGATTGCATTATTGAAACGAAGATTCCAGTTTTGAGAAGCTTGGTTTAGTATATAAATAGAACTATATAGCTTACAAACCTTTCCAACATTTCTTGGAATGACAAAACCTTTTGGTTGTGTCATATACACTTCCTCTTCAAGTTTTACATTAAGAAAAGCAGTTTTCACGTCCATTTTCCAGATTTCATAATCATGAAATGCAACTATTGCGAGAAAGATTCGAATGGACTTAAACATAGCTACAGGGGAGAATATTTCATTATAGTCTACACCATGAACTTGTCGAAGACTTTTAGCAAATAATCGCCCCTTGAATGTTTGTACATTACCATCCAAGTTGGTTTTCTTCTTGAAAACCCATTTACACCCTATAGTTTTGACCCCTTCAGGTTGTTCAACCAAAGTCTATACTTGGTTTACTGAAATGAAATCCATCTCAGATCTCATGACTTCAAGCCATTTCTCTGAGTCTGGGCTAGACACTACCTTTTGATAAGTCCTGGGCTCATCTTAATCCATAAGAAGAACATCTCCATGTGCAGTAATGAGAACTCCAAATCTCTCAGGTGCACAACATTCTCTTGTGGATCTGCGCAGTGGTTGTGTTTCTAAATCTGTTGAATGCTCCTCAACAACTTGTGAAACATGCTAAACTTCAGGTTCATTGATCTGTTGTTCTTGAACTTCTCCAAGTTCAATATTTATACCCTTCCCTTTCTTTCATAGAAATTATCTTTCGAGAAAAACTCATGTTCGAGCAACAAATACTTTGTTCTCGTTAGGGTTGAAGAAATCGTATCCCTTAGTTTCTTTAGGATATCCAAAAAATATACACTTATGAGATTTAGATTCGAGCTTTGTATACATTTGATGTTTTACATAAGATTCACAATCCCAAATCTTCATAAAAGGCATACTAAGTCGCTTCCCAGTCCATATCTCGTATGGTGTCTTTTGAACCGATTTAGATGGAACATAATTTAGTGTTTGATTAAGCCATGTCTAATAGTGTTCGATTCCTTCTTTCAAAAACTCCATTTCACTGTGGTGTACGAGGTGGCGTAAGCTGTGAGACAATCCTACATTCTTTCAGGATTTCATCAAACTCTATGCTTAAGGATTCTCCACCTCGATCTGATTGAAGTGCCTTAATACTCTCTTTCCTAGTTGATTTTGTACTTCATTTTTAAATTTCTTAAACTTTTCAAGTGCTTAAGATTTATGGCGCATAAGATAAATATACCCATACTGACTGAAATCATCGGTGAAAGTAATGAAGTAATGGAATCCACCTCTGGCTTGTGTATTCATCTGTCCATGTACATCACTCTGTATTAACCCAAATAAATCACTTGCTCGCTCACCTTTACTAATAAAAGGAGCTTTAGTCATTTTTCCCAACAAGCAAGATTCGTACACATCATATTGTTCGAAAACAAATGAATCTAATAATCCATCTTTATGGAGTTTATATGCGTTTCTCACTTATATGGCCTAAACGAAAATGCCAAAGATAAGTTTGATTTGAGTCATTTGTTTTTGATCTCTTAGTATTTATGTTATAAATGGTGTTTTCTTGATCCAAAATATAGAGACCATTACCAAATTGTGCCGAACCATAGAAAATTATCGAGATAAATAGAACAACAATTATTCTTAATAATAATCTCAAAACCAATCTTGTCCAAACAAGAAATATAAATAATGTTCTTAGTCAAACTAGGCACAAAATAACAATCCTCTAAATTTAAATCAAGCCCACTAGGAAAAGATAAAACATATGTCCTTATAGTTAATGCATCAACTCTTGCTCCATTTCTCACTCGTAGGTCTACGTCACCTTTAGCCAGATTCCTTCTCTTTTTCAGTCCCTGTATAAAAGTACAAATATGAGAACCACAACCGATATCTAATACCCAATAAGTAGATGTCAACAAATTAACATCAATAACATAAATACCTGAAACAAAATTTCTGTTTGGTTTTGCCCTCTTGAACTCTTCAAGGTAAACAGGGCAGTTTCTCTTCCAGTGTTCAGTCTTATCGCAATGGAAATATTTTCCTTTCTTGCTAACTCCCCTTTGGGTTTCCATGCATTTTCCCTTTTGGTTTGGTCTTACCATTTCCCTTAGACTTTGCCACTACATTTTTCTTTCTCTTTCCTTTGTCCTTATGAACCATCAGAACGAGCTTAGGTCCAACCTTTTTCATGTTACTTTCTGCAGTTCGTAACATGCCAAGTAATTGTGGCAAAATCTTGTTAATTTCATTCATGTTGAAATTAAGGACAAATTGGCCAAAGCTATCTGGCAACGATTGCAGGATAATATCGGTAGCCAATTCATCTTTGAGTGGAAATCCTAACTTTTTCCAACGTTTGAATGTAGCCCATTAGTTTGATGACATGAGCTCCTACATGAGTTACCTCTGCCATTTTGGATTGAAATAGATCTTTAGAGGTCTCATATCTCTCATGACGTTCTTTCCCTTCGTATATTTCTTTGAGATTTTTAATCATCTCATATGTAACCATGTCCTCATGTTGCTCCTAAAGCTCAAGTGTCATGGTGGCAAGCATTAGACATCCAACATCTAACATATCATCCATATGTTTCTTGAATTTGTCAGCTCTTGAAGATTTAGTTGTCGGTTCATCAGGAACATGTTCTTCAATGACATATTCTTTCATTTCCTATTTGAGAACAATTCTCAAATTATAAAACTAGTCAAGGAAGTTTATGCCATTAAGTTCATTCTCAAGGAGTGATCGCATTGGTAAATTGTTGTTACCATTAAATCTACAACAATGGAAATATTAAAGTAAGTAAATTTACCGAATTAAAATTTATTAATAGTTCTTTATTTACAAATTACTCCCACTATTTTATTCAAAATTAAAAACACTTTCTATTTTAATTTCGGAAAAATCCAAAGAATTTTTTTCTAGTGGGTGAGGATCCATAATACATCAATTTCCTAAATCGGCTTTGGTTTTTCTTTTAGGATAGTGATTATTTAGGTAAGTAACACTTTACTAGTTGCATCTCATGTAACTCTTCCTTTCGGTAAATAACTCTTGTTCAAGTCATCTCAAGACTTATCCAAATATTTAACCTCTAGGTTTCTAATCATATTAGAATAACCTAGCTAAGTTATTACAAATATCTCAATAGGTGAATATCACTTGCTTATTATTCGTGTTTAACCAAGATAGATTTTGTGTGCCAATACTTTGGTAAAGGCCACACAATATTGATCGAAGCCTTAACGAGTGTAAATATTGGACGGTTAAGTTAACTTAGATTATAAAGAGGGATTTGCATAATTATCTCATCATTGTTCATTTTAATATTAGGCCCTTATTGATCTCATTAATATTTATTCTTATTTTATCATTTGATGCATTTCATACATAACAGATATAACAACAAATAAGATGCAATGGTTATAGCCAAAAAATAATGACTAAGGTGGCCCATCCCAAGCCAATAGGAAAACGAAAAACCCTAAAGCCTAAGAATACTCTCTAGGTATCTTCTCACCATTCTTATGCTCCTTCTGAATCTTCATAGGATTACAATTTTAAAAGAAACTCATTTTACATACGAGAGAGTAAAATGAGAAGAGAAATACAACTAATATATAGAAAGGAACGGCTCGCATACAATATTTCAAATTAAACCATTGTAAATTGAACAAGGGCTATAACCATGCATGTCAAACACCATGCAAAACAAACATATTATATATATATATACATGTTGTTACGCCTTTGTTTTTTTTAAACATTACTTCCATTTCTATAGAAAAACCTCACGATTTGATAACAATTATTAAAAAATCATGCTTTTGGGATTTTCAATCTCGAAGGTTTTATGCATCGAAACAACCTTTGTTCCACTGCCAAACGCGATATGCTATCGCACCCCCATGGATCATCATGTCAAAAATTGACATATGGATTCCGTAAAATCCTTACAGCAACAAATAAATTGAAAAACGGATTAATAAATTAACATATTAATCATTGCGGTTATCGATTCGAACAATGATATCATGCATATTTGGTGAAAACAATAAAACTAGATTATACATCTCATACATGTCACATCAACCAAGAATTTAACCTGAATGTGGATCATACAAGTGGCTCTCATACCACTGTTGAGACCATCGACGCACTCCACGGCACAGCAAAAACAAAACTCGATGGTCTCACTAGCTATCCAAGTGCATAAACCGAAATCGGGAGGAAAGAATGCAAATACTTACAATGGGTTCCTAGAAAAATAGTAAATACAACGAGAAGTGGTGATAACGAACGGTTTGAATCGTAAGCCTCCACGAAAACACGTCTCGACCTTAACTTAGTTCACCCGATTGAGAGCAAAATTTTCTTTTCCCAAAATCGGTTTTGAGAAAAACGGCTGAAGTAAAATGGTTGCTAGACCTTACCTCATTTAAATATATCAATTACCCTAACATCTTAGGGTTTTTAAAGTTATTTCAAATTAATAAATAAAATATTATTTAATTAATTCAAATTAAATATACATTAAAGACTTATAATCTGAATTACAATCTTTAATGTTTATTTAAAAACTTATTTAATTATTCATAATTATATATCAATTAAAAGAGTTGTAATCTAAATTACAATTTTTAATGCTTACTTACTATGTTCAGGATAATTAAAATCATATGTATATCAAATATACATATCTTAACTCTAGATATATTTTAGTAACGTACAACAAATTGTACATCTTTGCTCATTTCAATCTTATGGTGTGACCCTGTAGGTTCTTGTAATGTTAGTAGTAATTATTATAACAATTCTAATATTACATACAATGAGTGACATCTAGCAATATATCATTGTCACCTAAGTTACAAGAAATTATAATTCAACATATCATCTTCGTGATTAACTCTTTTATGTATTACATCCTTTTGTCCTTTATATCTAAAATATACACAAGTCTTAGAACAATCACACTTGTATAGCCCATCTATTGTTTCTTGATATCTATAGTAGACTATAATTAACGAATAATTTGTGATATCACATATCAACTTATTCGAGCATGGCCATGCATTTCTAGTCTCACTCAATCAAGTAGCATGTGATATATTTCCTATTATGTAGGAAGGACAAATCCTATCTTAACCATACACACCCCACTAGATATATTGAGATATATTCAATAACAATCTTTATAGTACAACCAGTTACGGAGCATGTTTAACTTTATCAAAACATACAACAATATATGTTGGGATTACATTGGTCTCAAGTCTGAGGATCATACATATAGTCATCACCATGAGCAATGTTATGACCGTTACATAATATTCCAAGACATATGCTCAAGATGGGTTAATCCAATACATTGTTCTCTAACAATATAATCATGTATCAATTCTGACATCTCTATGTCAATGACAACTCCTTGTCATCAATCAATAACATGTTAGCCTTAAGCGTATTTTTATTGTCCATGTCCATAATAATACTTGACTATGGATTTTTTAATAATATTATTATATGAACTTCATTATCTTTGAGTTTTTATTAAACATAGACATGTTACTGAAAATAATATTGGCAATACTTTTATTCAATAAATTCATTAAATAAATGTATTATTACAATCATCATATGATTGGTCTTTTGGCATACTCAAAAACTTACATCCTCTAAGGCTTGTTCTCGTCGAAAGTGAAACTGCTATCATATGAGACTATCCGAAGTTGACTTTCTTTATTTTTAGAGCATTCCAAGAAGTTTTGGGTTCAATTTTATGTGCCCCTCAGTAATGGACTTTATGTTTTCGGCTTTAGCATGGATTTTAGAACTATGATAATATTCAGACTATAGGCTCGTATATGAAACAATTATTGAGAATTGTGTTTTCGCTTGCCCTACATGTTGTACAACCTTTGGACGTCATTATGATCGATTAATGTGTAACTAGCTAACGTATCATCTTGTAGTCTATTTCCTTGTTCTTTTTGAGTGTTTTTTACCATTATTATACCTCTACGCTTTTTACCTCTTGCTTCATAACCTCCTTGTCCATTAGTGAAAACTATTCGTAGTTGACAAACACTTCACTGATCAACACCCCTATGAAATGATGATGATGATAATAAATAAAAAGGAAAAAGAAAAAAAAGAAAAAATGTTAGTACAATGATTAAAGCATACATTAGAACGGCTCCTACCCTGCATGATATCTACTCCTTATGCTTTCGTTCCTACCTGATCATGATTTCTAGTCCAGCATCATTTTTTCACAATAAATTCTAACCACATATGTTTCTAGTTCAGATACTTCGAATAGTAAAAATAAAAGAAGGAAATAAAGCAACAATATCCTAGGGTTTGTATGTGGTTTTGGGGTAGGCTCTAATATCGCATCGCAACAGGGTTTGGTTATATAAAAGGGACCCAATTTGTTCTTATCGACTCCCTCTTGGACCTGCCAGACCCTCGATACTAAACACATCACAATCTTATACGAACTGAGTTAAACCCAAGGAGATATATTCCCTTATGCCTATGCGAGGAATAAATTCCTACGAAACCATAAGGTATATGAATCTCAAGGGCTAGTTACTAGGCCTATGTATAAAATAAATTCTCATAAAGGCTTCACATTCACCCCCACGTGTTCGAAGCTTGGGTTTCGAGCTTGTAATGCGAGTCCTTTTATTTTTTTTGAAAACTAAAATCATTAGAAAACAATTTGTACAACTACTTATTTAAGAAAAATAATCAAAGGTAAATAAATGGATCAAACATAAATTAAAACCTAAACTTACAAATTTCACCTAAGAAGATAACCGATAATTAATTTTTAGCGTGAATCTCTTGTATCTCCAGCAGAGTCGCCTCTGATCGTTTTTGAATTAGATATATTGGACACTTTAAACATACCATTTCACCATATCTACCTCTTACTAGATAAATGAAGGATTCAAGAATTAGTTACAATTGAGGAATGATTAACACCCTCATATTGCCCTTTCGGTACCACACGATTACCTAGTTGTCTTAATTGCGAAAATTGAAGTTTAGGTGAAAATTTAAATATTGATTCAAATTACTTAACTTGATGATTAATTACAGTAAAATAAAATAAATTAAGTGTTTTATAAAAAATAAAAATAAAATTACATAATTTAGGTATAATCTATAAAACGTGAAACAAAAAGATTACAAGTACAAAAATTAAGAAATTATAAATAATGTACAATATGAATAAAAATTAATGTTCAACTTTGAAAGATAAAAGGAGAGGTAAATTAATATTGAAATTGGAAAAAAAATTAGAAAGCATACAAAAATAAATAAATACAAATGATTTAATCAATAAATAAATGGGTCAGGAATAAAAACAGAAAAGTTAATTTATAAGGGAAAAATAATTTTTAGAATGTTAACTCAAAAAAATAAAATTAAATTAAAGTTAAATTCAAAAGAATCTAAAAATAACTCAAATAATAAATAATAAAAGAGAAAAAGAGAAAGAGATTTAAATAATGAAAAAATAAAATGAAAGGTTACGTCCATGAAAATTAAATAATATATACATATTCATTTAATAATAAACTAATTATTAAAAAAAAGAAGAAAAGATAAAGTGCTAATGAATTAAATCAAAAGTGAAAAGTTAAGTAAAAAAAATTAAAATAAAATTATGACCAATGAGACTCAAATGAATCCCGTTTAAAGAGCTTAGATCCTCTACGGGATCCAAATCGGACATCGGGTCATTTAATTGAAGATAAAATCCCCAAAAAATAAAAGATCAAAATTGAATGAAAATAAATAACTAAAATAATGGGAAAAGAAATTCATTCAAGATCCACTATCAAGTTTCATTGAAAAACCTCAAGGAGGGCAAATCTATAAAGATTTATTTAAAAGAATTAAGGTTTTGATTAAAAGAAACAATAAAAATAAAATAAAATAAAAAATAAAGAAATTGTCAGATTTTATTGAGAAAATTAAAGGAAGGTTAAATCTATGAAGATTAATTTAAAAGCCTTTTTTCCTTGTTACTCGGTTTCCTCTCCTCAAATAAAGTTTTTTTGAAGAAAATAAAAAGAAAAAAGAAAACAAAGACAAGATGAAATTGAACAAAGAAACAAGAAAAAAAAGAATTACCTCGATCAAAAGTTTCCTTTATTACTTAAATCTCTTAGGTTAAAATCTTTAACTTCTCAAAAGAAAAATTATCCCAAATATGTCCGATTGAGGCGTTTCAAGATGAGATGGAAAGATAACTGAAAGCTGGTTCTATCTCAAGAAGACATCATGTCTTGAAATCATTTTTATTTTTCTTGAAAATTTGTTTCAAGTTGACTAATGACACAAACTTTAAAATTGGCTTCAATAAAATGTTTTAGGCCTTGGAAAAATCTAGGTCAGACAACAATATGGTACTACAAGTTGTGTTTTGAAAAATTTAGAATATAACTAATGACATGGGAAAGGAATAGGATAAAACAAGGGACCTTGGGATTCCAACTTTCCCTCGTCGTTCTCGGTGTCCTTGTTTGAATTGTAACAAAACTTCATACTGTGGTGAATGATGCTTTGATGATTTATTTTGCAATGTCGAGTCCTAACTGATGTGTTGTAAAGGACTAAGGGAATGGTTTATGAGAGTCTGTTCCTTTTCCTTTCTACATATTCGTGTTCCTTAACTGATGTAGAGCTTTTGGGGAACATAAGTTTTCCATTTTCGAAACTTAGTAATCCATCTGTGGTAAGATTTTGAGCCCTTACTTTATGATCCCACAATTTTCTATAGTGTAATTGAAATCATCGAAGGATATCCATAATAATTTTTAATACAAAGCCAATCTAGTCATAAATAACTTTTAAGCCTAAACGAGATTGGCATTAGAAGGAAAGTCTGGACAAGATGAGTTAAAAAGTCAGAATATGACCTTGGGATTGGGACAATTTATATATTTTTCTTAACTTTCTTGGCTGGCATCTTGGTTTCTTCAATGCCTATCTTATTTGAGTGAGTTATACCATTGTCTTCTATTACTCCAATAACAATATGTGGGATTGATATTGATTTTTACCTTAGAATATTTTTATAACACCCAACCCTTATCCGACCCAGATCCGAGTCCGAGGTGTCACATTGACTTTTCAAAACTTTGTTCTTTACAAAGCCACTGAAATCTTAATTTCCTCATTTGAGAAAATAATTACTTTACAGTAATTAATACTATCAAATAGTCTTACAAACCATTCAGAGCATTTTTAACTCAATGAATTAGTACATGCCAACTATATTCAAAAATACCAAATACATTTAAATCATCTGTTTTTTGATCTGAAATTTTATAAGGGAGATGGTGACTTGTCTTGCTTTTCTTCGCTTCTCTTCTCACTTTTGTAAACTACATGTGAAACAATCACACGCTAAGTCTATGACTTAGTGAGACATTACATTTATAAAAGAACTCTAATTATTTAAACATGCATGAACACATCATCTCATGATGTCATACCAAAACAATATAACATTACATACAATGTAATTTACACATATACATATCTCACACTATTTCCATTACTAACCTTATTCCACTATCCATATTCTTATCATTTATGTCTTATAATCATATACTTGTATGTCTATTATTTTAAGCAACATATGATTCATTTAACCAAGCAATACACACATCATCATATAATCGTATAATGGAATTCATATTAAAAAAGCATATACTTTACATGTAATATATATATTTATTGTTATCTCTGTGTGAGCCCATGTATATATGTGAGAACTATAGATATGTGAGTACATTGAGGTTGTGCACTATGTTGTCGCCACAGCTCGTATAATTCCCTTTAGGGGCGCATAGAATGTCCCGTAGGACCACTATGTCCCGAAGGACCACTGTATATGTCCCGAAGGACCATTGTATATCCCTCAACTCTTGGCATGCCAACTATACCTCTAGCTCTCTTTACACATAACATGGGCATTAGCATTATATCATTTCACATATTCATATCAACACGTAATTCACTGTCACATATCACGTAGCTTATATCGCATAACTTGTATCACATATACACATTCATATCACATGTTCATATAAGCTCATAACTTCTTTCACATTTACATATAATCATGTAGCTTCTTTTAACGTAGTTCATGTCACTTTTCATATCATTCATTTATCACATATAAACATGGCTTAATATATGTTTGTATTCTTTTTCATCTAATCACATCTACCTCTTCACATATATCTCATATTATCATGTCTACATATATCATAGACACTTAACATGTATCATATAAACATGTATTCACACATATCATTAACACATGCAACAATCAATAACACACATGTAACATATTAAACATATTAATTAATTCATGCATTTTACTATAGGAAATAGACTTATCACAAGTCTTATTTCCATTAAATATAATACACTATCTAATATGCACTTACCTTAGCCTTACTAAGTTCCAATCCCATTTTATGATTCCTTTCTTTTGATCGAATGTTAACTTGATAGTAGTCCCAGAACTTGTTTGTGCTCGATATCTATATAATCATATATTGATACATATCAGTATCCAATTGATATATTCTAATCTATCATTTATTAGACTAAAGGAAAGGTTTAATTCTATTTTCCCTTGAAGTGCATCGGTACATTCTACAGTGTATCGATGCATCTTTAATGTGTATCGATGCACTCTCAAATAAATGAACATCGAATGCAATTAGTGCATCGAATCATAAGGAGTGCATCGATGCATCCCCTTAAAATTGAAACATCGAAGGTGATTTGTGTACCGATGCATGGGTAGTGCATCGATGCACATGTTAAGGGATGCATCGATGCAAACAACCCAGAAATTCCATTTTACCCCGAAAATTCTTACTTTGTCCTCAAATTATACTTATTAACCCATCCTTATGCCTTAAAACTCATCTATACATATATAAACCTTCTTATAACACTATAACACTTCACTATCCATCATAATTCTTGAATAAAAGAATTTCATCAAATTTTCCATGTGTTCTTAATTCAATTCTATCACCTCTAACTTCTTAATTAACAATTTGACAAGTCAAATTTAACTTCAAATTCTGTTAACTCCTTTTATTTCAATAATTCACTTAAAAACTCTTTTAACTTAATCTATTATAACTTGTTCATTTTGGAGTTTTAGGTCACCATAAATCTTCCCTTACTATTTCTTATCACTCAAGAATCAAAAGAAACCATAAGATTGAAGAAACAAGCAAATTAAATCCAACTCATCTTATACATGAAGACACGGGAAGAAGAATAAATTGAACCCCATCTCTTCAGAATTTTCTTTCCCATTTACACGTGGTTATCTCTTTTGTAAAGAGATAATAAAAAATTTTCTTTGCAAAGACCAATTTACCCTTACTTCCTTACATATTTACCAAAAAATCCTCAAAATATTCCTAATTAAGTCTCTAAACTTTCAGATCTTTCGAAATTAGATTTCAAATTTTCAAAACTTCCATTTTAGTCACTTGCTCTAGTTTTAGGATGTTAAAATTTTACTCTTCAACGATTTCTTGAACATTTAACAATGCGTCATTAAATATCAAGTTGGGATCATTCTCTTCAACTTATACAATAAACTCTTTTATCATATTATTTTCCTTGATCTGCGTAACCATCATGCTCATTAACTTGGAGATTTACCCCAATGATTTATCTTGGAACCTCTTCAATTGATCTCTCAATTCTCATTGATTTCTAGCCAAATATTCTTGAAGTCTCTCTATTTTATCGATGCACAATATTATCTTGTAACACCCCAAAATTTTATTAGTGACCAAATTTTGAAAGTTTAAGGCTAAAGTATAAAGTTTAGAAAAGTATAAGGACCACAATGGTAATTTAAAAAAGTTTAGGAACCCAAAGTTAGGTGTTTTGACCCCGTAAATGAATATTTTACCCCGAAAATGATGTTCTAGTGGGAATCAAATTTTTTATCCGGAATTTATGTTAAAAGCTAAAAAGTGTTAAAGTGTGATAAATTTCGATAATTAAATTGAACGATATTAAATTAAGATTGGAAATATTATTTCCACATTTTAAAATGATTAAAAATAATATGGATCATTGTATTTGAGAATTTATTTCAATGTTCAAATTGGACCGTTGGATGAAATGGAAAGATTAAAATTTTTGGAAATTTGCATGAATAAAGTTGTCAAGGGTAAAATATTTTGTTCATCTTTGACTTTGGAAGATGATAACCAACATGTGGCTTGGCATGGATGTAATTATCAAGTTTCATTATTGGTAAAATTATTATTTCCTATTAAATGAATTTTAAATTCTTTTAAGCTTAATAAATGGAAAATGTACATGAAATTAATTAAAAAATTCATGACAAATTCATATTCAAAATCAGCCATGGATTAGAGCTTCATAATGTATGGAGAAACAAAATACCATTTTCATTTTCAAGCAATTTCATTTTGCATTTGGATTAAGACGTGAAATAGAAAAGTGTTCTATTCGAATAGTTCTATCATTTAGTACCATTATTTCATGCTAATCTTGCTTGAATTTTATGTTCACAAATTTTAGGGTTTATATTCATGTTATGGTTTTATGAATTTAGATGTTATTGGTATTGTAGAATCATTTCCAAGCTTGATTGATGATTAAAACCACATAGAAATGCTTGTATTGGTTTTGACCTAAACCCTAAGTTTAGGAAAAACTATGATTTAATAAAATTAAGTTAGGAGTTTGATTGTAGAAGCTTTGAAATATTATTTAGAGGTGGAATTCATGCTTGAATCAAGTGAAAATCCTAAAATCCTAAGTCTTATAATTTTCGATCCTAAGGAAATAAATAGGGAAAATATGGATAAAAATCCCTAAGTTCAGAAATGATGTTTGGAAGGTTCTACAAGCTTTACAAATTTGTTTGGGCCAATTTTTAATTTCATGAAAGTTAGAGGACCTATTCGATAATTATGAAAAATAAGGGATCATCATGTAATTGTTTAATAGTTATTGTACTAGGCTGGAAATTAATGTTAGAGTGTTGAAATTGATGTTAGAATGTGAAATTGATCAATTTTGAAAGTTGGTAAAAGTTAAGGATTACATTACAAATATGGAAAAGTTAGGAGCTTAAGTGAAAATGTTATGTGGAGTTTGGATAATAAAGAACTTGAAAAGTCAAATAGAGGCGCTGAGGTCGACATTTATGTTGTGACATGGAATTTGTATCGAATGAGCGTTAGAATTTCTAACATGTGGTTTTAAGATTGGGTGATTGAAATAAAGATCAAACATTATTAAATCTAATGAGAAGCTTAATGATGGCATGTGAATTTCTAAGGAAGGTTGCATGCTAAAGACATCATGTGAGTGCATATTTAATTTGTATTTATGTTATCGAGCAAACATTGGCTTGTGGTGAGCCAACGACAAAGTTACTATGGTAATAAGTGACTCCTAATGTTATGTGACTTTGTGATTTATGCATATATTTGTATTTGGTGAGCTAATAGAATTAGTGAATAAGCTGAAAATACAAATTGGTGAAATCTACCTAGAAATTTATGTTTTGGACAATAAGTTAAGAAAATCACCATAGATTCTACAGAAATGATAGAGGATGATTTTTATACCATTTTATTCTTATGTAAGTCTAGTTTTGTTTAAAACAAACGACTACTGATTTTGAGAAGTGTACAAAAATATATGAATTTTTAATCGAGGATAGGTTAAAAAACATGGCAACATATTATGTTCAAAACATATTTTGTAAGTTAACTTTGAAAATTTACTATAAATTGTACAAATTAAATACAAGAATTGTCTTTTATGGTTAGATTTGTATTTGAGTGTATTTTCCAGTGGTATTAATGAAATAATTTTTGAGTGAGTATATTAATACATAATAATATTTCTTTCATGGTAGTGCAAACTACCATGATAGAAAATTGTGTTAAAAATTTTGGAATAGAACTAAATGGAAAGTAAAGGATCAAGTCAAAACTTAGAGAGACTTATATTTTGACTTGTATATAAGTGTCAAAGTAAGTTCAATTCATGCATGACATTATACATGGATGTTTTATACATCATCGAGTAGGAGTTGCGATAAGTCTACCTTATTTATATTGGCATGATATTTATGTCATTTATCAGATATTTGACATATTCTAAATATGTATAGGGTTTAATATAAAATGCATTAATTATTGGTTATTATATACGATGTTTATCATGAATACATATGATGTTTATTAAGAATAATATTTTGGGTATAGATAGTGGACAAAAATACAAATTTTAGAAGTTTAGCGACCAAAGCATAAACTTTGGAAAAGTTCAAAGACCAAAATGGTAAATTTAAAAAGTTACATTTTGGTATCATAAATAAATATTTTATATCAAGAATAACGTTTATATGAGAATCAGAATAAGAATTTTAATACGGGTTTTATATTAAAAGTTATAAAGCAATGAAGTTGAGGAAAAATCTAGTAAATCGGAACGAATAGAAAATTCTAGTAAATCGGAACGAATAGAAAATTCTTGAAAATCTAAAGGATGATAATTTAGACCTAAAAATATTATTTCCACATTTTAAAATGTTGGAAAATAATATAAATCTTTCGATTTTAGGATTTAATTCCATGTTTAACATTGACCGTTGGATTAAAGTGACAATATTTTAATTTTGGAAAAAGGCAAGGGCAAATCGGCAAAGTAAGATATTGTTTGTTCATGTTTGACTTTAATAAGATGAAAAGGTTGAGGTGTCTTGGTTGGATGGTAAATGTGAAGTTTCATTAAGAGTAAACTGGTCTTTTCTCAATTTAATGAATTTAATATTCATTAAAGTTAAATTAAAGATAAATTAGCATGAAATTATCTAAAATTCATGCCAGTTTGTTATCATATTTTCCAAGTTTTCCGTGAGCTTCCAAAGGTAAGAGAAAAAATTTGGCTTCCATTTTTGAGCCATTTTATTTGGATTTCAAGTTATGCCGTGAAATAGAAAAATGATATATTTGAAAAACGCTATCTTTTGGTACCAATTATGCTTGCTCAACTAGCTTGATCTCAAAATTCCCTAAATATTATGGTTTGTGTTCACACTAGGGTTTATGAAATTGATGATGAATCTTGATGTTTTAGAGGTTGTAGATTCATTTTCAAGCTTGATTTATGATTAAACCATGTTCAAACTTCCTAGAAATGATTCTAGAATTTTCTGGCAAAAGAGGAAATTGTAAAACTTTGTGTTTTGATAAGAGTTGATTAGGGCTTTTATTATAGATATGATGTAAAGTTGTTTGAAAGTTGATTTCATGCTTGAATATAATCAAAATAGAGCAAAATCATGAAAACCTAGTTTTAAAGGTTAAAGCATTCGACCATGGTATATTTGAGTGAGAAAAATTATGGAAAAAAATATTTAAGGTCTGGAAATGTTGTAGGAAGTATGTTACAAGCCTTAGAGAAATTTGGGGACCATTATGTAATTTTTGAAAAGTTAGGGGACCAATTCATTAATTTTGGAAAATTAGTGAATGGTTGTGAATTTGTTAATATTTGATGTAAAATACAGGAAATTACTCTTTGAGAGCTGAAATTGAAGTTAGAATGTGAAATTAAGTCATTTTGGAAAGTTGGTAAAGTTTAAGTACAAAATAGTGAATATTGAGAAAGTTAATGGTTTAAATGGTAATTTTGGTATTGTTGAAATATTAGGATGTAAGTTTAATGCTGGAAAATTATTGGGCTTATTTGGGCTGTAATTGAAGTGTTTATGACAAGGGCCCATTATGAATAAAAAGAGAAAGTTAGGATGAATTTTTATAGAATTAAAAAATAATAGTACTTTTGAGTATTGTTATTTGGTATAAATGTTAGTGATTGTACTAATATCGTATTTTATATTGTATATGAGAATATGGATGCTTGTGTAGATCGTAATCAAACTTGTGATACAAGCAAGCAAAAAGGCAAGGACAAAGTTCAAGAATACTCAGACTGCAGTAAAGTGTAATAATAGGAAGGCATACCAGGTAAGAGCATTTATTATGTACTTATATGATATGAGGACTACTTGCGATGAGTTAACCTCAATTTTTTTTATAAAAGCATGTTTTACCGTATTTTGAAATATTTTCATAAAGTTTATGAAACTGATTTTTTGATTGATTTTAGGGTATGAACTGCCCTAAAACAAATGGACGTGTTTCATACAAATTATTAATTATTGATGGTTTATAATAAATGCTTAACCTATGATTTGGATTTTAAAGCCTATTGTATGTACATGGAGAGTTATAGGTGCAATAATAATACCATAAATAATATGGTATTGTAATAGTACTTTGTGTACTTTAGCACTATGTATGTAATTGACATACTTTGTGTGAGATGGATATATATCGATTTTAGAAAATGCATTATTGCATTTTCTTAAGAGTACTTTGTGTACTTGGAGTAGTACTTTGTGTGCAATGATGGTAGTATTACAGGATTACTATTCCGAAATTGGTTAGTTTCATGTTATGGTGTACCTTGCTTTCTCGTTTTTCATACATTGGGTTGTGAATGGATGTTTTGGGAATTTACTGATTTATAAGAATGTTAGGCATACAAAATACTATTTAGCAAGTTATTTGATGAAAACTTGGCTTATCAAGTCAGTTTTTATGCTTTTACGTATTTTATACGATAAATCATATTTTGATATTATAATGGTTTACTTATGTTTTTGAAATACCTTACTTACTTTATTATGCCTCACTAAGTGAAAACTTAGCATGTGATGGTTTCACACGTTGGTAATAGCATATGAGAGGAGTAAGGAGTTCAATTGACATCATAAATCAAAGGTTGCCTCATTAGTAACTGTATGACATCTATGTCTACTTTTGATATTACTAGATGACATGTAATAGATTTATGATAATGCTCTGGAATGTAACTTGACTTATGTTGTTGTAGTATTTACTATGTTAGAACTTTAAGGTTATTTTGCATACTAATAGTCAAGGAAAGCTTTTATTATTATTATATTAAAATAATTTATTTATAAAAATAAAATTTTACTGGTTTTCAAATACAAAAATGTTTTAAAAGTCATGTGACATCTGTGACTCGTGTACGGGGTCGTATATGAGAAATGGGTGTTACAAGTGTGAACTGCCCAAATGCTAAAGTATAAGGATCTACATTACCATAGATATAATAAAATATCCTATATGCCCAAAAAGTCATTTAAGGACAGGGTATAGTTGGCTTTTGTCCGCGAATTTTGACTTCTAAATATGGTCGCAAAAGTATGTGAAAGTATACATAATCGAACAAGTAATATAGTGATGAGTGAGTATCGTATCCATAGGGATTGAAGGAAATTTATAAGCTGAATCACAACAATTTACTATTTCACCTAAGTATAGTTAGTGATGGTATTTACAATTGAGAATGCTGTGGCAAGATGAAATGGATATTGGTGGGAATAGAATGATAGTGTAATGTAATATGGTAGAAAATGGATATATTGTTGCAAAATGGATGGAAATTTCTTGGAAAAATCAATTTGAGTGTAGTTGAATCAATTAAAAATTCAAAGGCAAAACTAAATGTAAACACTGGATTTGATTATAATGACTTTAGACTCCTCACACAACAAGCTACTACGAGAATGAATGATAGGAGTCACTTAGGAAACTTAAGTCTACTTATCAGGTGGTCTTACATCTATGCCTTATTATGGGCAGTACGGATAAGCTTGTGCTTTATGAAATGATTCCATAACTTAGCCTTCAGTTGTAGTCTCTAGCGATCCACCGTTCGTCGGCTGACTTGTTGCCCATTCCACTTTGGTTTGAAAAAAATAGGTCTTCCAATATGCCATGGTAAATCTCATTACCTACCACTTTTGCGAATATGGTGTGGTTATCAACAATATCCTGCAAGTTAAAATAACGATTAATAGTTTAAGAGGTAAAGTGAATTGAAATATCACGAACCACCATGACATGTTGATTTGGGTCAGTTAAGTTGGTATAAAACTCCTTCACCAGAGAGGCATTCACGTTCCCCGGATGCTTGGAAAATTTTTGCCACTGGTGTCCGTGAACGATGTCCATTATATCACTGTCGAGGTCAACATATTCAACATCAGAGAAAAATGAAGTCTAACTCAAAGAAAACTATATAGTTTTTTATCCCTTAAAATCGTTCTTGCGCCACTTCATCGACGAAACGTTATGGAGATGATGGAGCCATGCTTTAGGGACGTGAGCGCACCATGGTTTGGTTGACAAAATATAGACAAGAAGAAAAGCTTGAAGTTTTTTGTCTATGGCGTTCAGTTTTAAGGAGGGAAGAAGAAAACACTAAGAAGATTAAGTGAGAGAGTAAAAAGATAGAAATAAGGTAAAATGAAAAGAAGGTTATTTAAATGGTGAATGAGGGGTTGGTTAGGGAAAAAGGCAAAAATAATAAATGAAAAAGTGAACCCTAATAACCCTAAAAAAATTCAAAAAAGTAAAAAGGTAAAAAAGTTTTCCCTCTTATTTTATCTTGTTACCGCCCACTCCTCTTTCTTTAGCCGTAAGATCCTCACATGGCTGCTGCGTGGGCCCTAAAAAATTAAAAACAATATAAAATACGTAGCCAAAAAGAAACAAAATATAATAAAACACAATATTATAAAACAAAATAAACATTTATCTACACACAGGAGTAAATCTTAAATGTAATGGCATCTTCAAAATGCTTAGCTGATTCTGACATTGTGCAAGAAGAGTGTTGATTTGTCATGTGAGGGAGGATTTCCTTGATAAGCCTTCAGGCGATGGCCGTTAACTTTGAAAATGGACCAATCATCTATATTTTGTTGATATCAACAACACCATGAGCGTAGACACGATATACTTTTAAAGGTATGTACTATCGTGACTTCAGTTTGCCGGGAAAGAGCTTTAACCTCAAGTTGAAAAGGAGCATCTACTGGCCAATATGAAAATGCCTTGGCAAAAGCATTTGATCATGCCGCTTCTTGGTTTTCTTTTTCTTTATAAAGCTTGTCATTTTCATATGCTTGTTCTTGAAATTCTTCTATTTCATTTAGATCAAGTAAACCTTGCTCCCCAGCTAGTTGTGCGACAAAGTTCAGCTTCTTGATAGCCCAATATGCCTTATGCTCTAATTCCACATATAGGTGGCATCCTTTCCCATATACCATCTTAAAATGTGACATTCCCAAAGGTTTTTTGAATTCCGTTTGATAAGCCCATAGTGCTTCGTCTAGCTTCGGGGACCAGTCATTCCTTATAGGATTCACCACCTTCTATAGGATTTACTTAATCTCTTGTTTGGAGACCTCATCTTGCCTATTGGTTTATGGGTGATATGCCACAGAACTTTTATGTCGTACTCCATATTTTTTTAATGCCTTGGTGATTATCTTGTTATTGAAATGAGTGCCCTCGTCACTGATGATGGATCTAGGTGCTCCAAATTGGGTGAAGATGTTCTTGTGAAAGAACTTGATAACAATTTTAGATTCATTCATCGGTGTGGTAATAGCTTCAACCCACTTAGATACGTAGTCCACAACAAGCAAAATATACAAATCTCCAAAAGAAGATGGGAATGATCCGAAAAAGTTAATGCCCCACACATCAAAGGGCTGGATCTCCAAAATGTTTTGTAATGGCATTTCATGTCATTTGGAAATGTTACCAGTGTGCTGACATCTATCATATTCTTTGTAAAACTAATGAGCATCCTTGAATAGTGATAGCCAATAAAAGCCTGATTGGAGGACATGTGTGGCAATTATGTATAAAGTCTTTATGCTCCTTTTCAGGTACACACCGTCGAATTATTTGATCGGCGCATTATTTGAATAAATATTGCTCATCCCATAAGTAGAACTTGGATTTATGCTTGAACTTCTTTCTACCCTGGATGTTCAATTCATAAGGCAAAATACAACTAACAAGAAAATTGGCTATGTCAGCGTACCACAGAATTGTCGTGGCATATAAAATTTTCTCATCAGGAAATTCTTCTTGAATATCTAAAATGTCATGGCATTCAGAATTGTTCTCTAGCCTAGATAAATGATATGCAACTTGGTTTTCTGTACCTTTTCTATCTATCACCTCTAAGTCAAATTATTGCAGTAGTAATATCCCCCAAATGAGTCTAGGCTTGACATCTATTTTGTTCACTAAGTATTTTATACCTAAGTGATCAGTGAGAACAATGATTTTGGTGCCTATCAAGTATGACCTAAACTTGTCAAATAAAAATACCATGTCAAATAATTCCTTCTCAGTGGTAGTATAATTCAGTTGTGCTTCATTAAAGGTACGACTAGCATAATATATAACATGGAAAATTTTACCTCTATGTTGCCCAAGCACAGTTCAAACGGCAAAATTGCTTGCATCACACATAACCTCGAATGGTGACGTCCAATCGGGGGGAACCACAATGGGTGCAAATATAAGTCTTTGTTTTAGCTCGGTGAATACACCATCATAATTTTTATCAAACACAAAGGGCTGATTTTGTTGAAGCAAGGTGCATAAGGGGCTTCAATATCGTGGAGAATTCCTTGATGAATCTTTTATAAAACCCATCATGTCAAGGAAACTCCTAATGCCCTTGACAGGAGTTGGTGTGGGTAGCTTCTCGATCACCTCGATTTTGGCTTTGTCCGCTTCAATACTCTTATGAAAGATCTTATGGCCTAACATAATGCCTTCGTTCACCATGAAATGATACTTTTCCTAATTCAACACGAGATCGGCCTCCTCACATCTCTTGAGTACCTTTTCCAGATTGTCGAGACATTTCTCAAAGTCATCTCTAGAAAAGGATAAGTCATCCATAAAATTTTTTAGAAAATCCTCAGCCAAGTTAGAAAAGATAGTTTACATGCAGCGCTGAAAGGTTACCGGGGAATTACAGAGTCCAAAAGGCATCCTCATGAAAGCATAAGTGCCATAGGGACACATGAACATAGTCTTCTAGTGGTCCTTTGGTGCGATGGCAATTTGATTATACCATGAGTATCTTTTTAAGAAGCAGTAATATGCCTTGCTAGCCAGTCGATCCAGCATTTGATCGATGAAAGGAAAAGGGAAGTAATCCTTCTTGGTGGCCTTATTTATTTTTCGGTAGTCTATGCATATCTTCCTCCCGGTGACAATGCATGTTGGTAACAACCATTTTCCTCACAGTCACCGCAGTCGTACCGCCCTTCTTTTCCACACATTGGACAAGACTCACCCAAGAACTATTAGAGATGGGGTAAATCACTTCAGCATAAAGACATTTGATAATTTCTTTCATCACAATTTTCTTCATGATTGGGTTTAATATTCTTTGTGGTTCTATGGATTTGTCATGATATTCTTCCATTAGGATTTTGTACATGTAAATGGTGAGACTTATCCCCTTAAGATCTATCATAGTCTATCCTAACACTTTATTGTGCCGTGACAAAACACTTAGCAAACTACATTCTGGGTTATGAGTAACGGCAGAGGAAATAATAACAGGTAAAGTTTCATTACTACCCAGATAAGCATATTTCAATTGTTATGAAAAAAAATTTAACTCTGGGGTAGGTGCATGTTGTAATGAGGGCTTAGGAGGAATAAACTCATCGAAATCAAGAGGATCAAAATGTGCACCTGGGCTAGGTATTAGCTAGCTAGCCTACTGCTCCTCCAAAGAAAAGTCATTGGGTTCAACAACACTTTCTTCTTTAATAAGCCTCTCATAATTTTTCACCTAAATGAAATTGTCATGGTAAAATTAATCAGCTTCTCCTGTTATCAATGAATCTACTTCGAAAATGCTCTGGCATTCTTCAGGCTCATCCATGTACTTGAGAGTACGTAAAATATTAATAGTGAAACATTGGTCGGCCACTCTCATGGTAAGCTCAGCTTTCTCACAATTAATAAGAATACGTCCAGTAGCTAGGAAGGGTATCTCCAAGATTATGGGTGCCATGGCATCAACCTCGCAATCTAGTATAAGAAAGTCTACTAGAAACACAAATTTGTCCACCTTTACAATGACATCCTAGACTAGTCCCTCGGGACGATCATATGAGCGGTCGGCTAGTTGCAAGATAACAGAGATGAGTCTTGAATTTCCTATTATAAGCTTCACGAAGATTGACTTAGGCATTAAGTTCACGCTTGAGCCAAGGTCACATAGTGCCTTCCCAACATAATTTTCTCCTATCGAACATGAAATGATAAAGCTATCTAGATCTTTTCTTTTTTGTCGCAGCTTGCTTAAGGCAGAGAAATATGCTTTTACCATGGCAACCATATCGTACTTCTCATCTTTTTTTTTCTTGGTAACAATCTCCTTAAGGAATTTAGCATATGTTGGCATTTGTTATATATCTTCAAGAAAAGGAACATTGATGTGAAGTTGGTCCAGAATGTCGACAAACTTCTTGAATTAAATGTCATCATTATGCTTCTTCAGTGTTTGTGGGAAAGGAGGTCTGACTTTCTTTAATGAAGATGTGGGAACATCATTTTCCATGGAATTTGTGTTTTCTCCCTCAGTTGCTTTACTAGATGAACTCTCATCCTTATCCTCTGCCACTTGCATTTCTTTTGGCATTTTAGGCTCAGTTTGCACAGTTACAGGGGGTAATTCATTCTCTGGTCTTCCCTCATACTTGTCTTGAACATTGATTTGGGTGCCACTCCGTAGAGTGAGTACACTGCATTGGTCTTTGCCATGAGGTTTTGTGACTTCAGTGTCACTTGACAATGCTCTTTGGATATTTATGGTGGTCACATGGTCTTGTATCTTGGTCTTCGTGGTTGCTATAAACTCTTGTATTATGGCCTCCAAATAAATTGTGTTGGATGAAGATGGCACTCCCTTATTAGAATTATACCATGTCATATTCATTTGAAAACCTTGGGAGTCATTTGAAATTATGTTGTTGAACAGGATGACTAGCATTGCTGGTTCCTTGATTTTCCCACGAGAAGTTTGGATGTTTATGTTATCCATGATTATATGTGTTGGAATAGGGGTTGTTGTAGCCTCGATTATTGTTTTCTACATAGTTGATAGATTCCTGATTGGTTGGGCACTCGCTCTCATAGTGATTGTCATTGCATAATAAACATGTTTAATTGGTTGCCTTCACTTCTTTCACATCACTTGGTCTTTGCAAATTCTTTAACATAGCAATAAATTGGCCGGACAAAGAATCCTTAGTGTCTAACTCAAATGCACCATGTGATTTTCACCCAATTCAAAGCCTTATAGATGGGAACTGATAATCATTGTTGGCAATCATGTCCAGAATGTCGAATACCTCTACAGGTGATTTATTGAGCAATGTCCATTTACTGAGGCATCTAGCATTATTCTCCTGGGCGTATTTACTCCGTTATAGAACATTACCACTTGAGTCCAATCTTGAAAACCATGATTTGAACATTTACAAAGCAATCCTTTATACATATCATATCATTCATACATTGATTCATCATCAGCTTAACGAAAAGAAGCGATGTCGTTCCTCAGTTGGGTGTTCATGTTCGGTGGATTATACCGCATCAAAAAAAACTTTTACACAAATCAATCCAAGACTTCATCGAACTCACTGGAATGCCACTCAACAAATCCCTTGCTCGGTCACACAAAGAATATGGAAATAACTTTAACTTTAATACATCTTCGTGCACTCCTTGTTGATGGAAAGAATCGCACACCTACAAGAAGTTACGAATATGTTTTCTGGCATCTTCATTTGGCATGCCTCCAAATTCCCTATGGAATTTAACAAATTGAACATGACATGCTTGAACTCAAAATGGGCTGCCTAAATCTCGGGTGCCACAATTCCTGGATTTAAGTCGTCCAATATAAGATTTAAGTGATCACGAATGGTACGAGGTCTGGATGCATTCCTAGTATTCAGAATTGCCTCGGCATTCTGATCTTCCTCATGACCAATACCTTTATTTCAAATTTGATACATGTTTACACGTTGAAAACATATTCCTTGTTAAAACAACCTCTTAATCTCAGGTTCAATTGGTTCTAATGGATCGTCAAAATGTCTTCTGGTCGTACACCAATAAAAACCTGAAAAAGATAGGGTAAATAACAAGTAAAACTATAAAAAAAATGAAAAAGTAAAATAAAAATGCTATGACAAAACTAATTAACTTCCAGTTGCCCTTAGCAACGGTGCCAAAAACTTTTCAGCAAATTGTGACTACTAAATATGGTTGCAAAAATATGTGCAAGTATACAAAATCGAACAAGAAATATAAAGTGATGAGTGAATATCGTATCCATAGGGATTGGAGGAAATTTATAAGCTGAATTACAAAAATTAATATTTCAACTAAGTATAGTTAGTGATGGTATTTACAAATGAGAATGATGTGGCAAGATAAAATGGATGTTGGTGGGAATGGAATGATGGTGTAATGTAATATGGTAGCAAATGGATATGTCGTGGCAAAGTGGATGAAAATGTCTTGGAAAAATTAATTTGATTGTAGTTGACTCAATTGAAGATGCAAAGGCAAAACAAAATGTAAACACTAGGTTTGATTATAATGACTTTAGACTCCTCACACAATAAGCTACTACGGATGAATGATAGGAGTCACTTAGGAAACCTAAGTCTACTCCTCATGATGGTCTTACTTTTATGCCTTATTTGCCTGATAGAGTATATTAAGGGTGCCCTACGCTATTTCTAGTCAAGGGACTCGACATGTTCAGGATGCCACGGAAAAACCTATTGGCGTTAGCAAGTGCAGGGATTCTATAGGTTCAGATAACATAATATGTCACGACAGTATCACTTAGCGACAACACTAACATTTACCCTCTCGACCGAGCACTACTCCTTTTAGTCGATTGAAATCCTAGCTTTATGTCTAAGGTTGATTAGGCCTAGATCCTACAACTTTAAGGCATTAAAAATCATAAACAAAACAAATAAAATCATACAAAAACAATCATTCGTTAAAATAAAACTTAAATATCCATAAAGAACTCCCACCGAATAAGACTATTTCATGGTGGGGTTCTAATATTCCAAGTAACAAAGCATGAAATTAATCCATTCCATACATCCCAAATAAGATAAAAGAGAGCAAACAGTAAAAGGAATGAGGAAAAGCTTTCGACATACACTGCCGGAGCTCCCTTCGGCCACTATGAACTGCCTCAGCTCGCTAGCTCCTCTCGGACGTCTAGCTCACTAGCTTCTCTCAGACGCCTAGCTCGCTAGCTCCTCTTGGACGCCTAGCTCACCACTCCATCTAGCTTGTTAATAAAGGAATGCCACATCAAAAATGATTGAAGGAAAAAAGAGATACATTTTTCTCTTTGATATTTAGCTTAAGGCGACGTGTCTAAAAGTCTATTTCTTTTGGTGGATTCATCTCCTATTTATAGGGGACAATAAACCTAGGAATTTGTATTAAAATTCCTAGGATACCCTGATCAGGCTCCTTTCACATGAGGGGGTGACAATTATGGCAGTGGTCCCCTATAGGGAGGCTGGGCGTGGTCACCTCCTGGGCAGCTTGCAGTTGGGCATGGTCCCGACTGAATCAGATGACCCAGGTAGCAGATGTCTCCTTCTAGGTGATTGGTGGTTCAGGGAACGTGAAGATAAGGATAACTGGATCTTAAAAGTATCATCTTTCATCTTTTTTGCTTCCAAAATGTCATCTAATTTGGCATTTGCATTATGCTCAGTAGTCTCATCATGTCACGACAATTCCATTTTGCTTACCCTTTCTCCCCAATCCTGCACATCATCAAACAAAACACCTTCCCAAAACGCAACATTATTTACAAAATAAATGCCGCGACAAAATATATTTCCACCACATGTAAATATATACTCCTAAATTCAGCTATATGATCCTATATGAGCTCTTAGACAGTCAATAACTTAAGTGAAAAGGCCCTAAATATGATATTATCACAGAGTTATTGGCTTTCCATATATTCCAACAGCTGCGTATTCGGTTTAGCACTATAGTGTGTAAGGACAATTAGTGTAACATCATAGTGTGTAAGGATATTTAGTGCATATGGTGGGCACGACCTTGTGTGTATTGGAACTATAGTGTGTAAGAACACTTAGTGCAACACTGTAGTGTGTAAGGATACTCACTGCATATGGTAAGCACTCCGGTGCATATTTGACTCGAGTACCCAGGGTCTTCATAGGTTAATGTTTGGGGTATGGTTTATTGGTTAAAAATTGATATACATGTGAATAAAATTATGAGCTCATGGAATAAATGAAAAGTATATTGGTAAGAAATTTTATATGTGGTTCATATCAATTTTATATGTGGTTCATATCATGTTAATAGTAGTAGCATGATTGAAATTAGAGGTAAAGTGATCATAATACATTAAATATTATTACTCATATACATTTATGTATTGCATTGCCTTGAACATTTCTATTGATTGTCTCACTAAGTATGTACTTAGCATGTGATGATTTTCACGTGTAGGTTAAAGAAATCGAGAAGAGTGAGGAGTTGAGCTTGAAATCAATCACCATGGAATATTTCAGGTAATAGTGATAACATCCTATAGTGTTCTAAATTTTCTAGCGGCATGTATGCGAGAATGTAGTGTACGCAAATTTTTAATACAATTAGTATTAAATATAATTAATAGTATGAATAAATATTATGATATTAAACTATGATTTATATATTAATTAAGTGGATTTTGAATCAGATAATTTTATTTATTTTATGAAACATAGCACAACTTCCTGTCACTAACTGAAATCGGATTTGATTTAGAAGTCAAAATATTATATTTTAGTTTCGATGATTAATTATTTTATAATAAATGTTAAAATTTTGAAAGTTTTAAGGAACCAAAATTTTACCCATTTTGGGTTAAGAAATGTTTTGAATATTTAATGTGACATCTTTAACTCGTAATAGTACATATTTATAGGTTAAGGGTGTTACAAATCTTGTTCATGGGATCCATATTTGATGTGATATTTCTAAAATAAAATCATTCAGGAGTTATTGAGAATGTTTTCATGATAAATGCATGTAAATTAATCAATACGATTCATAAATTAAAATGCAAAAATACAAAAGATGAGGTGTTGACCAAAAGTGTATGTCATAATAAATAATCTTTATTGGGGAAAATGTTATTACAATGAGATGAAAAACATTTAAATGTACTATTGAGCTAGATCCTTTAAACTTTGGATAACTTCTAGTAGGTTAACAAGACTCGTTGTTTCGCTGGCCGCTGGCTGAATACCTTGTTTTACTACCTCGGCTTCTCTTGACATACCATACAAGTGATCGGCCATATTTTGAAGTTACTATAGGAACTCCCAGATGATTACGTTACTTACCTTCAACTACCATTAATGTTTACACTTTTTCAGATGGGACTAGAAAAAATGCCACTAATGTCCTCCATCGTATGGGACTATACGAACTTTGCTCGCTTTCTTTTTGTTTCATTTTAAGATGCTTTACACTTTTTCAGGACTCCACATTTAATGTTTTCTTTTTTCTTTGTGCTTTGGGAGAGACTACTTTAATCCCAACATCTTTTATTTGACTTGATCCACTCCTACAATATTTGTCAAGTTTTAAATAGGCCTGATCTATTTGGGCTCTTTAATAGTGCAACAATGTTGTGTACTCCTCGATAATGGACACCATATCTTCCTCGTTTATAACTCCATAAAAGGCTATATTTCGTGCCTTTTTACTTAGGTTATTGGTTGTTTAAAAGCCCATTTCATGGCATATAGTTGCATTTAGACCTATATAGATGCATATGGTGGCATTTGTTTTGCTATAACATTTTATTCATGAAATTGGTGCTACTTAAGGGAAAGATGATGTTTTGGTGGTGAATTATGCAAGTGAAAGAGGCTAAAGGATAATTGGAAAATGTTACATCATTGTCGACAACATTCCTGGGTAGAAAATGTTGCAACATTCTGGACAAAATTCTTGGGTGTAGACAAGGAAAAAATCTATATATATTTTATTGTCTTGTCTCGTGAATTCTGTCTGGCAGCTATCTATCCCACATATGTGGAAGGAATGATCACGTAGGGTATAAATAGAATTTCGGCACAAAACTTTATGAGCTATTAGTATAAATAGATAAGGATACATCATTTTAAGGAGGCTTTTGGACGGTATGAGCTAAGAGAGAGGAAGAGGCGACTACATATTTTCCTTTATTTTTCTTCGTCCATCTTAAAGTCCTTTATAGAAAAGCTCAAGGGGATAGAAATTTATGATTTTGAGAGAAGCTAGCTTTACTTAGGCAGTTCAAGTTAGCATTTCAAGCTCATGGAAGCTCATGTGCTTGGGAGTTTCCTTATCCTTTTATGTTTTTCAGTTATATTTACTACGTGGATTGTAATGAAACAAATGTTGATGATAGATGATTTTATCCCTTTCATGAACTAACTTATTTAGCATGAGTTTGCTTTGGATGATTATGATTTGTTTTGAATGAATGGTTTATGTTTTCCATGTTTAAATGTTTCTTTATTCATTGTTTAAATGCTTAGAATGGTAAGAACTTCTGAGAGTTAGCCATTTTCTATGTTGGATGCTTAATATCGAGAGAGTTAGGCTTAAATCAACATAAAGAATGGAGCTGAGCTGGGAACCAAAGCTCTAACACGTCTTAGAGATAAGGAAAGGGTTTTAATGACTAAAAAGGGTAGGACTTAGTCGATAGTACTACTAAGAGATATTACCGTAACACTTTAATTATCGGGTTTCTTACTATAAATAGCATAGAAAAACAGCTGGGACCGTCATAACACCCCCTGGCGCAGTGGAAACAAACACGATAGTCTCACCGTCGACGCACTCACTATTTCTATGAAAAACCTCACAATTGATAACCTTTATCAACATAATCATGTTGTTGGTATTTTCAATCCTGATGGTTTTCCACATCAGAAAACCCATTGTTCCTCTACCGGACTCGAATTGCCATCATGTACCCATCAATCAATATGTCAACAATTAACATACGAATATCATTAACCCTTACAACAACAAGTACATGATTAACTCTTAAGCACCGATTGTAAAGTTTATTAAACAAATTAACATATTAACTGTGAATGTGATCGATTTTCTTATTTCTTACAAATATCACATACTCGTTCTTATACATATCGCTTCAACAAAGTATTTAACCCGAATTCAGATAGTACAAGTGGCTCTGATACCACTATTAGGACTGTCGATGCACCCCATGGTGCAACTGAAATAAATACGATGATCTCACCAGTGATCCATGTACGATAAAAATGAAATCGAGGGTAAGAGATATGATTTATCACCTTTGGTTCTTTGAATAGAAACAATACATCAATGACTCACAATCTCACGAATGATTCAAATCCTAACCTCCACGAAAAATCATCTCATCCTCTACTCAATTCACCCAGTTGAAATATAGTTGAGAGCAATTTCTTTCTCAAAACTGTTTTGACTAATTTCGGAATTTCTAAGGGCAAAATTGCTGCTAGACCAACATATCCCTTCTATGTATTGCACTAGCTATTAGTGTTTTAATATGAATTTAATAAGGACAATAATTACCTTAATTATACTCTTTTAACTAAATTCAATATTTAATGTGTAATTAAAATTACAATCATATATATATATATATATGTATAATTAAATTATACACATTTAACACATTTATAGATTGCTCTTTCCAACCATTGGGTGTGACCCTGTTGGTTCCTGTAACGTTAGTAATAATAATTAGAACCATTCTAATATTACATAAAATGAGTGACATTGTAAAACCCATTTCCTATATGCGTCCCCGTACACGAGTCACAGATGTCACTTGACTTTTAAAACATTTTCATACTTGAAAACCAGTAAATTTTTGTTTCTTTAAATAAATCAATTTAATAATATAGTTTATAAAACATTATTCAATTATACATTTATCAAATAATTTTTAAAATCAATCAAACAATAGTTTAATTTCAAACATAATATAATATTACAACCAAATACCAACTATCTTATCAGAGCATCACAACATATCTAAGTACATGACAACTAGCAATATCAAAATAAACATCTAGAGATGTCATACTGTTACTGATGAGGCAACCCTTGACAGATGATATTTGTCACACCCTTCACTTTGGTCGTATGCTAATACATACGCGTGAAAATCATTACACGTTTAGTATTCACTTAGTAAGGCATAAAAATATAAACGAGGTGTAACCAAAACATAAGTATATCATAAAATATCAAAATACAAATTTAATTATGTAAATCATATTAATACTTAAAATTGACTTGGTAAACCAAGTCTCTTTCAAATAACTTGTGAAACAATATTTATGCCCAACATACCTATCAATTTCCAAAATATTCATTTATTGCCCAATGTATGCCAAATGAGAATGCAAGGTACATGAGTTGCACATAAGTGCTAAACAAAAGCATATGTTTTGTAGCGAAAGTAACACTATACTAATATAAAGAAATGGTAATTCACAAACTCATTATGAATACCATGGACGTATACATAGTGCCAAAAGAACACAAAGTACTGATACGAAAATGCAACATATGCATTAAACAAAATGGATAGATAATCATCATACACGAAGTATGTCGAAATGTACCTACAACTCTCACTACACATACAATAGGCCTTTAAATCAAGTTCGCAGATTAAACATTTATTTTGAAACATCGATAGTTCTTAAAATAATGTAAAAGTTAATCCATCTATTTTGACTCATCGCAAGTCATCCTTATATCATATAAGTACATAATAAATGCACTCACTTGGTATACCTCACTATTATGCCTTACTATCGAAATCTAATTATCTTGAATTTTTTTCTTGCCTTTCGGTTTGCTCATATCACGAATTTGATCAGGATCTACACAAGCATCCATAATCACACAATCAATTATAAAATACAAAGTTAGTATCTTTACTGACATTTATACAAAATAATAATACTCAAAAGTGCCATTTTTTTCGAATTGTTTTAAAATTCATCTTAACTTTTCCTTTTTAATCATAACAGGCCTTTGTCATAAATTCTTCAATTCAAAGCCAAATAAGTCCAATAAAATTCCATCATTTAAATTCTAGATAAATAGCTCAACAACACCAAAATTACCACTTAAGCCATTAACTTTCTCAATATTAACAATTTTGTACTTATACTTTGCCAAATTTCCAAAATGTCTAACATTGACATTCAAAATTCAATTTCAACCCTCAAACAGTAACTTCCAGTAATGTAAATCAATTATTGAGTAAATACACAATTAGCCCATAATTTTTCAAAATTGTCGAATAGGTCCATTAACTTTTGAAAAATTAAAAAATAACCCAAAAAATTTTCTAAGGCTTGTAGAACCTTCAAAATATCATTTCTAATCCATGGGAATTTTCCATAATTTTTCCCAACTTATTTCCTCATGGTCGAATGCTTTAGGGACGTAAATCTCATTATTTTCACTTGATTCAAGCATGAAACCAACCTCTATTCAACATTTCAAGACCTTTGAAATCAAACCCCTAAATTAATTTCATCAAAATACATATTTCCCAAAAGCTAAGGTTTGGCCCAATTCAACATAGGCTTATATAGCCATGTACAAATGATTTTAATCAACAATTATGCTTGTATATGATTCTACAACCTCAAAAACATCACAATCCTTCATCAATTTCATAAACTCTAATGTGAACACAAACCCTATAATTTGGGATCTTTGAACACAAAAAAGATTAACATGCAATAATAGTACCAAATGATAGCGTTTTTCGTGTAGAACAACTTTCTATTCCACGACACAATCCAAAAACCAAAGGAAATTACTAAAAAAATAAGAATTATTTTTTTTACCTTGGTTTGGATACTCACGACAATGGTGGATGAAAAATATCGATCTTCATGATTTCATGTGAATTTAATCTTTATTTAAGCTTAAGGGGTTGTTTGGTTCAGGGAATATAGGATTCCTATGGGAATGAAATCCACATTCCTATGTTTGGTTGGTCGGGAATCTAATTCCCGATAATTTTTTATTACTAATAGTGGATATTTTGGGGTATATTACCAGGAATGTCATTACCCCTATTTTCTTAGGTATTGTTGGATTACCAGCGTTTTGGACTAAAATGCCCTTAATTGTTTTTCAAAAATATCCTTCTTCTGTCATTGAATAATAAAAATTCTACGAATGTTAAATTACAAATTTATCCTTAAACTATTTTAGATTTACAAAAAAAATATATAATTAAAATTTTATATGAAGTTCAGGGGTTAAAATAAAATTTTACCCTTTCATTAAACATTTTTATATTTTCAGTTTTGTAAAAAAATTAATATAAATTTTATGAATTTAAATTTTTTAAAGAAAATATATAAATATTTTCCAACTTATTAAAAAACAAATATATAATAAGGACAATTTGGTCAAATATAAATTCCAATAATCTTTTATTCATTTAACCAAACACGGTAATCTTACATTCCTGCTAAACCAACCAAACACAAAATATAACATTCCCAGTAATCCTATTCCCAGGAAATCTTTTATTCCCACTAGTAATCTTACATTCCGTGAACCAAACGCGCCCTAAATGAATAAAATATTCATTTAATAAAAAATATTCATTTTCCCATTAATGAAACTTGATAATTACCATAAAACCAAGCCACATCAACCTTATCATCTTTCAAAAGTCAAATATGACCAAATTATTTTACCCTTTTCCAATTTTACCAAGAAACTTTCCAAAAATTATAATCTTGCCACTTTAATCCAACATTTCAAATTAAACATGGAAATAAATCTTCAAACCCAATGATCCATATTATTTTCCATTATTTTAACATGTGGAAAAAATATGCTTAAGCCTAATTTATCATCCTTCGTTTTTTTTGAAATTTCTATTCGATCCGATTTACCGATTTCTTACAAGACTTTATCGTTTTATAGCTTATAATACAAAACTCGTATGGAAAATATGATTCCCAAGGAAATGCCATTATTGGGGGTACATATTCATTTATGGGGCAGATTACATAACTTTTTAAAATAACACTTTAGTTCTTAAACTTTTCCTAAGTTTATACTTTGTTAACTTAACTTTCAAAATTTACATTTTGGCCACTAATCAAAATTTGGGGTATGAAAACTCTCCCCCTTAAAAACAATTTTCCTCAAATTTTAGTATGTACCTGATGTGAAGAGGTGCATATACTTTCTTTTCATGTCATATTCTCTTTCCCTGGTTGCTTAATCGACTTTAAAATTCTGCCAAAGAACATTGACCAAAAGAATCATCTTATCCCGAAGTTCTTTGAATTCTCAAGAAAAAATCTCAATCTGTTCCTCTTCATAGTTCAAATTTGATCGAGTCTCTATTTCCTCCGGGGTGATAATATACGACGAATCTGATTGATACTTCCTAAGCATCAACACATGAAAAATATTATGAATCGTGTCCATTTCGGAAGGCAATGTTAATTGATAAGACATCGGTCTGACTCTTTTCGAAATATCATAAGGTCAAATAAATCTCAGATTCAACTTTGCTTTACGTCCAAACCACAATACTTTCTTCCAAGGTGATGCCTTAAGAAATACCTTATCTTGCACTTGATATTCAATCTCTTTTCTCTTTAGGTCTGCATATGATTTTTGTCAATCGGAAGTTATCTTAAGATTATCTTGGATAGCTTTCACTTTATCTTCTATTTCTTTCATTAAGTCTGGGCCAACTAGATCTCAATCTTTTAGCTCAAACTAATTTAATGGTGTTCGACACTTTTCCCATACAAGGCTTCATATGGAGCCATCTTGATACTCTATTGATAGCTGTTATTATAGGCAAATTACGCTAAAGGCAAATATCTTTCCCATGATCCTTTGAATTCAATCATACATGCCCTTAGCATATGCTCTAATATCTAAATAGTCCGCTCTGACTAACCATTTGTCTGCAGATGAAAAGTTGTGTTGAAATTCAATCGATTACCCAAGGCCTAGTGCAAAGAATTCCATAATCTCAAAGTGAGTTATCTCTTTTATGTACAACTCAACATATCTATCCATCGCGTAATTTATCTGAACTAGAATAAAGTGAGGTATCATGGTCAACCTATCAACAATCACTCATATTGAGTCTTTCTTACTGGGTGTCAAAGGTAGCCCTGTAACAAAATCCATAGTGACTCGTTCCCACTTCCATTAAGGAATGAATATCGGTTGTAGTAATCCGAAAGGCACTTAATGCTCAGCTTTCACTTGTTGACACGTCAGGCATTTTGCCATAATTTTCATGATGGCTTTTTTTCCAAACCAGGCCACAAAATCGACTCTTTAAATCTTGGTAGATTTTGTTTCCATCATGATGCATAGTTAACAAACTATAATGCCTCAAAAAGAATATCTTGCTTTAGTTCTTCATCATAAGAAATACAAAGTCTCCCACGATAGTACAAACATCTGTCAGACCTGACCTCAATATCCTTAATCTCTCTATTTTCTACTTGTGTAATTCTTACCAATTTCGTCTTTCCTTTGTAATTCTCTTATCCGATCTAAAAGCATCAGCTTTAACTTTAACTCGACAATTAAGGAACCGTCTTCCTTTAAAGATAAATGTGCATCCAAAGCTCTCAAGGTTATAAAAGTCTTTTGGTTAAGTACATCAACCACCATAGTAGTCTTTCGTGGATGATAATCGATGATCACATCATTTAATAAGAAGACTTGTCAACTTTGTAGCAATAACTTCTTAATATTTAATGCTAAAATCTCACTCGTAAACAAATTTACTCTTTTTCCTACTACTACTAAGTCGAAACTTTCCAAGTTCTTAAAAATCAACCGCAATCTAAGCGATAATTCATTGTAGCATGGAAGAGGGTATATAATCCATTCCACAAATTTACTTTCGCAAGGTAACTCTATCAAGTCCATAAAACTTAACATCTACTCTCATTGAAACTCATTTTAAAACCATTAGAATGATAACATAATTATCATCTGACTCAAATCAATGCGTTACTTATCATCTACTCTCATCTTTAAACTTTTAGTCGACAACTTATTTACCGCTTACTTATTTTCTCTAACTCAAATCAATATTTCTCTAAGCAACTGAATGCTTAACTTATATATTCCTCAATTATTTAAGCTTTCCTGTAGAAACCTCAGAGTCATCAATAGATTCAATAATCTTCTATGGATCCTCATCTGATTCACCTACTCTTGTAATCCATTTAAACTTTTTAATGGATTCCTATAATGCAGTTACTTCATTAAACGATGGGGCATTTCTTCCATATAATGGAGGAAAATACCTTACAACTCCAACTCTTCCAAGGTGTGGTACTAAAGTCATGTCAGGTCATTTTGGGTTAATTTCAATCATGACCTTTTTTCAACATTATCAACTTTCTTACCTTTATCCTTAATTCCTGACATCTAAAACAACATACATAATAACAACTTAAGTTAGTGAGGAGTATCATCAATCATATCACATTGACACCATATCAGTAACTTTGACATCCTAGTGTCATGTACATGTTTTTACATAAAATACACTCATTTTCGATCGAGAATCGGCTAAACATGTAGCTACGATACAAATAAATGTAACACCTATTTCTTGTATATGTCCTCGTACACGAGTCACAGATGTCACATGACTTTTAAAACATTTTTGTACTTGAAAAAAAGAAAAAAATTTCTTTAAATAAAAAAATTTAATAATATAGTTTATAAAATGTTCTTCAATTATATATTTATAAAATAACATTTAAAATCCATCAAGCAGTAGTTTAAGTTCAAATGTAATATAATACTACAACCAAATACCAAGTATCTTATCAGAGCATCACAATATATCTAAGTACAAGCAAAAATAGTAATATCAAAATAAAAATCTAGAGATGTCATACTGTTACTGATGAGGCAACCCTTGATAGATGATATTCGACATACCCCTCACTTCGATCGTAGGCTAATACCTACGCGTGAAAATCATCACACGCTAAGTATTCATTTAGTTAGGCATAATAATATAAATGAGGTGTAACCAAAACATAAGTATATCATAAAATATCAAAATACGAATTCAATGGTATAAATCATAATAATACTTAAAACTGACTTGGTAAACCAACTTTCTTTCAAATAACCTGCGAAATAATATTCAGTATGCCCATCATACCTATCAATTAGTATTTTCCAAAATATCCATTTATTTCCCAATGTATGCTAAATGAGAATGCAAGGTACATGAGTTGCACATACGTGCTAAATGAAAGCATAAGTTATGTAGTGACAACAACACTAAACTAATATAATGAAATGGTAATTTACAAACACATTATGAATACCATGGATGCACACATAGTGCCAAAAGCACGCAAAGTACTGATACGAAAATGCAATGTATGCATTAAACAAAATCGATCGATAACCATCATACACAGTATGTCGAAATGCACTTATGACTCTCACTGCACATACAATAGGCCTTTAAATCAAATTCGCATATTAAACATTTATTCTGAAACATCGATAGTTATTAAAATAATGTAAAAGTTTATCCATTTATTTTATAGCAGTTCATACTCTAAAATTATTCGCAAAATCATTTTCATAAACTTTATGAAAATATTTCAAAATACGGTAAAACATGCTTTTATAAAAACATTCGAGGTTGAGTCATCGCAAGTCATCCTCATATCATATAAGTACATAACTACTGCACTCACTTGGTATGCCTCACTATTATGCCTTACTACTGAAATCCAATTATTCTTGAATTATTTTCTTGCCTTTCGCTTTGCTCGTATCAAGAATTTGATCACGATATACAAAAGCATTCATAATCACACATAAAATTATAAAATACAATGTTATTATCCTTACTAACATTTATTCAAAATAATAATACTCAAAAGTACCATTATTTTCGAATTCTTTTAAAATTCGTCTTAACTTTTCCTTTGTATTCATAATGAACCCTTGTCATATATTCTTCAATTCAAGCCCAAATAATCCCAATAAAATTCCAGCATTTAATTTATTGATAAAAACCTCAATAATACCACAATTACCACTTAAGCCCCAACTTTCTCAATATTCACCATTTTAAACTTAAACTTTGCCAAATTTTTAAAATGGTTAACTTTCACATTCTAACTTTAATTTCAGTCCTCAAACAGTCATGGAACCAATTTCTAAGGCTTGTAGTACCTTCAAAATATCATCTATAATCCATGGGAATTTTCCACAATTTTATCCAACTTATTTCCTCATGGCCAAATGCTTTAGGGGGTGTAAATCTCATGATTTTCACTTGATTCAAGCATGGAACCAACCTATATTCAACATTTCAAGACCTTTAAAATCAAACCCCTAAATTAATTTCATCAAAATATATATTTCCTCAAAATATAGGGTTTGGTTGAATTCACGATAGGGTTTAGTCGAATTCCCCAAAATACATATTCCCTATTATATATGAAAGGCAAATCCTATCTCGGTCATTGATAACTCCATAAAAGTACTCTATTTCTAGTTCTTTTACATAAGTTATTGCTCGTCTAAACAAAGTATGCACAACATATTAGTTGTATTTAGTTGCATTTAGGTTATATTTGTTTGTGGTGGATAAGTTTTACTTTAGCAAAATTTATTTGGTTTGACTGATGTTATTGAGGATAAAGGGTTTGTGTGGATTATGTATGTGCATGAAATTCACTAAGGAATAACATTTCAGTCGCGACAAAGTAATTCACAAGGGCCAGTGGAATAAGGAAGTTAAAGAAAGTGAGGAGCAGATTTATCTCGCCAAGGAAATATTTATCTTGAAAGTCTGAAGCAGATATGACGAATCGCCTATATCACATGCCAGCTATACGACTTCCCTCACGTGCAAGCAAGCCCTCAAGATTCTGACAATAGCCAGTCGCCTTTCCATTTTTATCCTGGATAAGACAATAATAGGTATCTAGGGAATCTTCACTTATGCAAAACCCTAGGAGATTTACCTTTATAAATACCCAGCCACAACCGCCAACGAAGGAGGCAAGGAAGTTAAAAGAGCTTTAATTGAAGCGTGAGCGAGTAACTGCAGTGCCTCCCCACAATTTTTACCAACCGACCGTCCTTGGTGTCCTCCATAACCAGGCTATAGCAGAGCGATGGTCAGGCCTCGAGAGAGGTTGGCCGCTAGGGCAGGTGCGGTGTTAATCAGAATTATCATGACAGAGCTCCCGATTTTGAGAGTCGTTCTTCCTCTGGTCTTAATTTCTTTACTTGTTTGGGGTTATATTAAAACGATTATATTTTGGTTGACTTTTTAATAACACCATGAACTGTCTTACTTGGTGTTAATCTTTTTTTTGCCTAGACAATTATTTTCTGCTTTATGAATGACGAATTATGATAATGCTAATGGTTGTTTTTTCATTGTTTAAATATTTTACCTGGACACTGTAAGAGCTTTGAGAGATTGCCTGGGTCTTGGTGAAACACGTCTTAACAATATAAGAGCGTTGAGAGATTACCATTTGCCTAGATATTGATTCTTAGATTCGAGATAATTAAGATAGATCTACGTGAACAATGGAATACTTCCGGGATGATGATGTTCTAACTTGTCTACCTTAGAGATAAGGAGAGGGTTTCAATCCACTAAAAGAGATAGACGCTAGAGTAGGATAGACAACGATTATAGTTTACACTGAGTGGTATTGCTACAACAACAGTCTGATAAACCAAGGGTTGCAGTTAACGCTGAGTAGTATTGCTATAACAACTGCCTAAGAATACTCAGTGATCCTGTTGGGTAGCTTAGGCATATAATAATAATTCATTCTAGACATAGAATAATTGTTTGTCATAACAAAAGATTAGCATGAGTTCTTTGTGATAAGTCTAAATATGTGAGGTTGTTTTGAATATATTTGAATCAACGTCTACTTTTGCTTTATTTTCATTCGATAGTTTTGCATATTTATTTTATCTCGAACAAACTTTTCTACAACCATACTTTATAATATTTCCTTGTTTTGCTTTATTACTAATAGTTTTCTAGTTCGGCATGATTCCATGAATTAGCTTGTGACATCTAGTTCTGGTTGTGGTGAAGCTTAAAAATAATTGACCAATCCTTGAGGAGACGATAACTCACTTACCCTATATTACCTGATTCAATTGTGTATACTTATACAGAATTGCTTGCCTTATCATATTCATTTACAATTGATCAAGTTTTTGGTGTCGTTGCAGGGGATTGGCAACTGACATAATTTTTAATTTTTGACATAACAAGTTTTTCTTGTCACCTTATATTTACTTAGTTTAACGTATTTTTTATTTTCTTTTGTAGGTTTTTATCATTGCATGACCCTGAGATCTACTGGTAAATCATTAGATCCACTTGATTTTGAGATTGAACAGCCATTTAGATGAAGGCTAAGTAACCAACGAACCAGAGAGTTTATGAATCACCTACAATTTTAAGGAAACAATATGGGAGATCATGAAGATCATGATGCGGCAATTAATCTTCAGCGTGAAGTTGTAAGATAACGAGCAATATGAGTTCACTTGAATCCAGTTCTTGATGATCTAAATCCAGGTATTGTGGCATCTGAAATACAAGCAACGTCTTTTGAGCTTAAACCAGTGATGTTTACATGTTTAATTTCATCGGTCAATTTTGCGGTTCACCTAATAAGGATGCTAGATAACATATTTGTGCCTTCCTTGAAGTGTAAGATTAATTTTGACAATAAGGAATGCATGAAGATTGCTTAAACTTATACTTTTCCCTTATTCCCTACGCGATAGAGCAAGAGCTTGGCTTAGTGGAGTTCCGTCAGGCTCAAAGGAATCTTGGGAGAATTTATGCAAAAGTTTCCTACTTCAATACAATCTACCCAATATGAATACACAACTATGCAATGATATTGCAAGTTTTCACCAAGGAGATGATAAATCAATGTATGAATGTTGAGATAGGTATAAAAGTCTACTTCGCAAATCTGTGAATCCTGGATTTCATGACTAGATTCAAGTCGTGATATTTTACAACGGAGTTAATGCACTCACTCGAATGATGTTAGATGCCTCAGCGAATGGTACTCTACCTAACAAATCACCTGAGGAAGCCTTTGATATCCTCAAAAGGATAGCAAATAATGACTATCAATTCCTAACTACAAGGTTGGGAATCAAAAGAAAAGCATATAGAGCATATGAAATTAAGGGTAAGGATTCAATATCTGCTCAACATTCTGCCATAACTAATATGTTAAAAACTTTGCAGCATCCTAATGAGGTGAGAGAAGTCAAAGCAACCAATAATGCATGCATATTTTGTCACAACAACCATCATGAGAGTAAATGTCCAGAAAACCATGAGTCTACCAATTTTGTAGGCAACTACAACTAAAGCAACATAACCCCTACTCAAATACATACAATTGTGGCTGGAGACAACATGTAAATTTTTTCATGGGGTAATCAAAGTAACAATAATAATCAAGCAACAAATTACAATAGGCCATATTAGAGTAACTCGGACCATCAACATTTTCAGAATCAGCATCATCAGCTGCCTTGGAAAAACACAAAAAATACAACTTCTTCTTCTAATACAAACTCCAATTCTAACTCCTTAGAAGTTTCATTACAGGAATTCATGGCCTCGATAAAGGATTTCATGGCTTCAACAAAGACACTGATGCATGAGCACTTATCAATAATCAAAAACAAGGAAATTTATTGCAAAGTCAAGTTGCTCTTTTGCAAAGCCATAGTTCATCCCTGAGAGCATTGGAGAAACAAGTGGGACAAATCGCCACGACATTACATTCCTGCCCATAGGGAACTCTCCCTAGTGATACTGAAATCATTAAACATCATGGAAAAGAGCAGTGCAGTGTACTTAAAAAAAGGAGTGGAACATAAATTATCCAGAGCGACAAGTTTGGGGGCAAACAGCTAAACAATTCTCACAAAGGCATTACACAACCAGAAGATCGAGGTAAAGATATGGAACAAGATGAATTGCCTGAAGAGAACGAAAAGGATAAAGGCTACGAAAATTATGAACTAGATAATGGGAAATTTATGGCCAAGGCCAGAAATTTCTCAATACCAATAGCAGATGACGTGAGACCTCCACCACAATTTCCTCAACGATTGAAGAAACATAATAATGATATCCAGTTCATGAAATTTATTGATGTTTTGGATCAGTTGTATATCAGCGTGCCTTTACTTGAAGCCATCGAGCAAATGCCTTCCTATGCTAAATTCCTAAAAGACATTGTCACAAAGAAGATAAGGGTAGAAAATTTTGCCACAACAATAGAAAACTACTCTACAGTAAGTAAACTCCCATCAAAACAAAAAGACCCAGGCAGTTTTGTAATACTGTGTTCAATTGGTAATAACTTTGTAGGACGAACTCTTGTTGACTTAGGGTCGAGTGTAAATTTGATACCAAAGTCTATATTTTTAAAACTAGAAAGGAATAACGGTTGCCCAACTTTTGTTATCCTACAGCTATCTGATCATTCTTATGTGCGTCCTGAGGGCAGAATAGAAGATGTCATTGTGAAGGTGGACAAAATCGTATTTCCAGCTGATTTCCTTATATTGGACTGTGAAACTGATGAAAATGCACCTATAATCATTGGATGACCCTTTTTAGCCACTGTGCGAATCCTAATCGATTGCGAGAAGGGAGAGTTCACGATGCGGGTAGGATAGCAAAGCGTCACAATTAATGTATTCAACTCAATGAAATATGTGGACGATTCAGAAGAGTGCCAATGCATTAAATACATGGACCTAATGAAAGAAGAGGAAAAGGTAATTCTAAGCCAGGGTAAATTTTTAAAGCTAGATGAATACAATACTTTGTACCATTACTTAATACCCATGACGTATAAACATGGCCATCATGGCACAGGCAAAAAAAATTCAGAAGATGATTATGATTATTATGGCCTTGGCAACAGTTGTTTGACTAAAGCACTAAACGGGTTCCTTACCAATGACACCAAAGCGTATTATGAAAGAGAGTCAGAGGAAGAATCTAGTTTCCTCTATACGAGATCAGCTATGAAATTCGAACCCTTAGATTTTAATGAAGTGAGCCCCCCAAAATCTTCTCTACAGCATGCACCCAAAATATAACTTAAAACTTAGGCATCACATTTTAAATATGCCTACCTAGGTAGTAATGAGACTTTACCAGTGATAATTTCTACCAATCTAACCTTTGAGCAGGATAATAGTTTGTTAAATGTTATCACAGCACAAAAAGGCTCTCGGGTGGACCATGGCAGACCTGAAGGGAATCAGCCCTACCATATGCATGCACAAGATCAACATAGAAGACATCCATAGCACTTCGGTGGAGCAACAAAGAAGACTCAATCTGATAATGAAAAAGGTAGTCATTAAGGAAATCATAGACTGGATGCGAGAGTGATTTATCAATTATTCGATAGCTCATGGGACAATCCAGTGCAGTGTGTACCAAAGATGGGTGGTGTGACCGTGGTCAAAAACGAAAATGATGAGCTTTTAACTAGTAGAACAAACACGGGCTGGCGAATATGTATGGACTATATGAAGTTCAATAAAGCCACAAAGAAAGACCACTTTCCCCTACTTTTTATTGACCAAATGTTTGATAGGCTATCAGGAAAAGCATTTTACTACTTCCTTGATGGATATTCAAGATATAATCAAATATCCATAGCACCGGAGGATCAAGAGAATACTACTTTTACATGTCCATATGGTACCTATGCATTTATGAATACCGTTCGGGCTGTGTAACACCCCAACTACCTTTTAGAGATGTATAGTGGACATTTTTCAGATATGGTGGAATATTGCATGGAAATATCTATAGATGACTTCTTCATCTCAGGAGATGATTTCAATCGATGTCTCGACAATTTATCTAAAGTACTGAAACGATGTGAAGAAGTCAACCTAGTACTAAATTGGGAGAAATAACATTTTATGGTAACCGAGAGAATATTGTTGGTCACAAAATTTCTTGTCAAGGTATTGAAGTCGATAGAGCCAAGGTGGAAGTGATTGCAAACCTACCTCCACCCACTAATATGAGAGGCGTACGCAGTTTCCTTGGACTTGCAGGCTTCTACAGGCAGTTCGTAAAATATTTTTCTCTAATCTCAAAACCCTTGTGTCATTTACTTCAATAAAATCAACCATTTGTATTTGATGATAATTGTTTAAATGCTTTTACAGATTTGAAGAAAAAACTTTTAGTAGCACCAATCGTTGTTCTACCTAACCGAAATGAACCTTTCGAGCTCATGTACGATGCTAATGATTATGCAGTTGGGGCAGTGATAGGGAAACGAAAAAGTAAACTCTTTCATGTTATCTACTATGCTAGTCGTACTCTTAATGATGCACAAGTAAACTATACCACCACTAAAAAGGAAGTTCTGGCAATAGTATATGCATTCGATAAGTTTAGGCCATATCTCATATGAACTAAAGTAATTGTGCATACATATCACTCAGCCATTAAATATTTGATCAATAAAAAAGATGCAAAGCCTAGGCTAATTAGATGGATATTATTACTACAAGAGTTTGATTTAGAGGTCAATGATAGAAAGGGTATGGAAAACCAAGTAGTATATCATTTGTTAAGACCATATAACAAAATTAGTTGTCATGACATAACATATTTTTAAGAGGACTTTCCTGATAAGAAAAGTTTATTTGTCACGGCCGTGCCATGGTATGCTGATATAGTTAACTTTCTTGTTAGTGGTATTGGTCCTCCAGATTTATCTAGCCAATGTCAAAAAAAGTTTTGACATGATGTACGAAATTACTATTGGGATGAACCGTTCCTATTCAAGAAATGTGGAGACCAAATAATCAGAAGATGTGTCCCAGAAGAAGAGCACAAAGAAATACTACTTCAATGCCACTCATCACCGTATGGAGGACATTTTGGTGGAATGAGAACAGCGGTGAAGGTTCTTCAATCCGACTTCTACTGGACAACATTGTTCAAAGATGCGCACGAATTCTAATAGTCATGTGATAGATGCCAATGAATAGGGAACATTTAAAAAGACATGGGATGCCATGGCAAAACATTATGGAGGTTGAACTTTTTGACGTATGGGGGATAGATTTCATAGGACCCTTTACCACATCTTTTGGTGACCTATACATACTCTTGGCAGTAGAATATGTGTCCAAATGGGTGGAAGTCATAGCAACACCTAAAATGATTTTAAGACAATGCTGAAATTTTTGACAATAATATATTCACTCGTTTTGGAATGCCACAAGCAATCATCGGTGATGAAGGAACACACTTTCACAACAAATTAATTGCCATGGCGCTGAAACAATATAGAGTGCGACATCTGATAGCTATGGCATATCACCACCAGACTAATGGATAAGACAAAGTCTCTAATCGGGAAATCAAATAGATCCTTGAGAAAATGGTCAATCCAAGCTGAAAGGACTGGTCGCCAAAGCTAGATGAAGCATTATGGGCTTATCGCACAACATTTAAGACACCGCTAGGAATGTCCCCTCTCAAACTCGTCTACAGTAAAAAATGCCATTTGCTTGTGGAACTTGAACATAAAGCTTACTGGGCCATTAAGAAATTAAACATGGATGTTCAGCTTGCTAGAGAAAGAAGACTCTTGGAACCAAACGAAATGGATGAATTCAGAGCCTACGCTTACGAAAATGCTTGCTTATACAAAGAAAAAACAAAACGATGGCATGACAAAAAAATATTGCCTAGGTAATTTTATTATGGACAACAAGTACTGCTCTATAATTCACGACTCAAATTATTCCCAAGCAAGCGAAAATCACGATGGTCAGGACTGTTCATTCTACATCAAGCCCATGACAATGGAGCAATAGAAATCAAGAACCGAGATGATGGATCCATTTTCAAAGTGAACATGAAGAGACTAAAGGAATACAAAGGAGCACCAGTCATGCGCGACAAACCGACATCAACAACACATGATGCCCAAGAGTTTTCCTTACTTACCTTAACATAATTCGTTGCCTAGGCAACGAAAATCTTAATTTTGTACGTAAATAAATTAAGTTATTTTATGCACTAGTTATATGTTTTACTTTATTTATGTTTTTTTATATTTATTGCAAGCATGCATGGTACATGTGGCAGAATGGGGTGAGAACTTACACATGAAAGGAAGAGAAACCCTAGAGCAAAGGAGGTTTTGGCGGCAATTGTAAAGAGGAAAACTATCTTTTCCCCACTTTATGTTTAATCAAATATTGAGAATTTAAAGTCATATCTTTTCCCTTATCATTTTGAGCAAATTGCCCTGTAGAAACAACCTATTAACTTTCTAGAAAAACCAACTTCAACTTCATCTTCATCATTATGCATTATTTTCTCTCATTCAAAAAAATTCCCTTCAAAAACATCCCCCATCGCCGTCGCAAAACACATTGTACCAACGAGTATCATAGCTAGATTGAAGAAAAACCCATCCCCAACACCAGGAGCACCAGTCATGCACGACAAACCGACATCAACAGCATATGATGCCCAAGAGTTTTCCTTAATTACCTTAACACAATTTGTTGCTTAGGCAATGAAAATCTTAATTTTGTACGTAAATAAATTTAGTTATTTTATGCACTAGTTATCTGTTTTACTTTATTTCTGTTCTTTTTATTTATTGCAGGCATGCATGGTACATGTGGCAGCATGGGGTGAGAACTTACACATGAAAGGAAGAGAAACCCTAGAGCAAAAGAGGTTTTGGCGGCAGTTGTAAAGAGGGAAACTATCTTTTCCCCACTTTACGTCTAATGAAATATTGAGCATTCAATGTCATATCTTTCCCCTATCATTTTGAGCAAATTGCCCTGAAGAAACCACCCATTAACTTTCCAGAAAACCCAACTTCAACTCCATCTTCATCATCATGCTTTATTTTCTCTCATTCAAAAAAAATTCCCTTCAAAAACTTCCTTCATCGCCGTCACAAAACACATTGTACCAACGAGTATCATGGCTAGATCGAAGAAAAACCCATCCCCAACACCAGACTTTGAGCATTTCTAGACAGCTGAAGCCAAGGAATGATTCAAGAACCTCCAAAAATGGCAAGTATATTTGGAGGATGGTTTCTTTTTTCCAACATAAAATGAAGAACCATTCGGACCAAAAGTGATGGATGTGGTTAGAAAACACAACTGGGAGAAATTTTCTCGCAACCCTAAAGTCGTAGAACCAATAATGGTCAGAGAATTTTACGCCCATCTAGAAGACCCATCCTAACACATCGTTTATGTCAGAGGGAAACTCCTTCGATTTTCCCCTTCAACACTCAACAGATATTTCAAGTTAGGGAAAGTAGAAGATCAACATAAGAGGTTTGTGGCTGAGGTATACCAAGAGACTTACAGTGGAGAACTCGAAGACCTTTGTTTCGGGTGGGCTAAATTTAAGGGAGACGCACCAACGAGGAAACGAGTTGATCGTCAAGTCCTTAAACCGTTGGAGAAGTTATGAAATCAATTTCTCAAAGGCAAGCTAATGCCAACCTCCCACAATATGACCATGCTAGTGAAAAGACTGATGCTATTACATTCGATAATCTATGGGCGAGCGATTAATGTTGGAGAACTTATCTTAGAGGAAATCCATGTATGCGCTAAAAGAATCCGAGGTAATCTCTTATTTCCTAACTTGATAACAACTCTGTACATGAAAAAGAAGGTCCCCAAAGAACCATTTGAGGATTTCATCAAATCCAAAAAGGTAATTACCAAGAAGAAAGTGCCATAATTGATGAGTTTTGATGAAAATGCACCACATGAAGGTTTGGAGAGATAAGCAAAATCTGTTACCGTGACCAAAATGGCAGCAGTGGTCACATACACACGAGAAACTCGTGAGAAGATCGAGCATTTAGAGAATCATATGAAGATCTTATTTGGGTACGTCAAGGCACTGGATGCACAACTCAATGCCTTTTTCAAGGAAATGCTCCCAATCACAAACGAAGACCTGCCACCCTTCCCCGATGTCATCCTAAACCACATTGCTGGTTGCATTACATTAAATTCCTTAACACAGAATGTTCCCCAGAGGTACCCACAGACGTTCCCCCACTGGTCACTCATGGCTTACCCATACCAGAGAAAGGTCAAGACGAAACAGATGAATTCCTCAGGTCCTCCTCCTTCTTTACTTCAGAAAGCACTCAAGAGATTCCACCCAATTTCTTTCTCAATGAAGACTTCACTCCAGCCCCGACTCAACCTGAGCAAGCACTAGCATAGTCCCCTGTCCGTCAAGCAACACCAGTTCCTGAAACAGCTGAAAGACAAACTACAATTCTTGCACAACCCACTTTAGCTGAAGACCAACAAACACCAAAACGAGCCCTGAGCACCAAGAGATGCATCAAAAGAATGACAGGCCATGTCCTTTAGCCATCCCCCTCGACGATTACAGTAGTAGATTCGGGATTAGAGAGTCCCCCTCCTCCAAAATGACGTAGAACACATGCGTTCAGTCAAGCCACACCACCACAGTAAGATCTCATTTTATTTTTTTTCCTTTTAGCATTTGCATATAGATACATGTATTTAGTTTTTCATGTATTAAGGACAATGTGTCCCTCAAGTTTGGGGGAGGTATTGTAACACACTTTGTTAAAAAAACAATTGATGATATTTGGTTAAAAATTTTAGGTTGTCATGATATAAACATGTTAAGCATGTTGTTTGGAATGGATTAGGAATGCCCAATGATGAATGCTTAATTTTATTGTCTAGGCTTTAATTATATTTAAAATTGTCGAAAGAATAGAACCGACCTTCCGAAAGTTTCACATCTAAGTAATACCCGATCCGATAGTTTCAGATATAGATATATAGATAGATATTTAAGAAAACAATATTATAAAAAAAGATATTAATAGATATCAGTAGTTGTTTGGGTACGATTATATTTAAAATTGTCGAAAGAAGAGAACCGACCTTAGGCCTGATTCTTTGAAAATTTATAAACACAATTGTAGGTTGTCTCACCTTAAGGTAATCAGTAAAATTTTTAGGAAAGAACTCTCTGCTTTCTGAGACATCATAAAATTTTAAGGTTAAGGTCAAACTCTCTAGTATTTAAAACTTGAAGAATAAAAGGGACATTCCTCTATGTAATGGCATAACTAGAAAACTTAAAAAAAATTAAGAGTTACCAAGGCATATGAGTGAATGAAAGTAGTCACATGATGACCCTACCCGACTAGCTTGGGGGTGAAAGAAATGCTTCATTTCACCTAGAGTGTGGGAGGGTAGGTGTGATGAGCTGACTCCCAAAAAAAAGAGTTGATAAATAACTAGGAGTGGAAACTAAGCCTGAAAAATAATTTGAAGCCTTGACAAACGAGAAACACTTACTTGATGTTTTCTAATTACTTTAATGCATAGACTGATTGAAATCACGCACACATAATAGCAAGGGATCCTGACTAGGGAAGGTACTTGAATGATATGACAATTGAACATGTTGAGGCCAAACTTTTCCTGAGGGCTGAAATTTCAAACCACATGATTTTCTTAATATTGTTTTACAATGACAATTTTAATTTTTTTCTAGCTACTGCCCATTGCTTGAGGACAAATAATAGCTTAAGTTTGGGGTTTGATAACTCCATAAAAGTACTCTATTTATTGTCCATTTACTTAAGTTATTGCTCGTCTAAACAAAGTATGCACATCATATAAAATGCATTTTGGTTATATTTGCTTGTGGCGGATAAGTTTTACTTTGGAAATTTTAATTGGTTTGACTGATGTTGCTGAGGAGAAAGGGTTTGTTTGGATTGTGTATGTGCAGGAAATTCACTAAGGAAGAACATTTCAGTAGTGACAAAGTAATTAACAAGGGCCAGTGGAATAGAGAAGTTAAAGAAAGTGAGGAGCATATTTATCTCGCCAAGGCAAAGTTTATCATGAAAGTTTGAAGCGGATATGACGAATCGCCTATGTCACATGCCAGTTGTACGACTTCCCTCATGTGCAATCAAGCCCTCAAGATTCTGATAACAGACATTTGCCTTTCTTTTTTTTTTGTCTGGTTAAGATAATTACGGGTATCTAGGGAATCTTTAATTATGCGAATCCCAAGGAGTTTTCCCTTTATAAATAACCAACCACAACTGCAAACGAATGAGGCAAGGAAGTTAAAAGAGCTTTAATTGAAGCATGAACGAGCAACTGCAGTGCTTTCCTACCATTTACCAACCGACCGTCCTTGGTGCCCTATATAGCCAGGCTATAGCAGAGAGGCGGTCAGGCCTCGAGAGAGGTTGGCTGCTAGGGCAGGCGTGGTGTTGATCAGAATTGTCACTAGTTTTGGGACAGAGCCCCCAGTTTTGGGAGTCGTTCTTCCTTTGTTCTTAATTTCTTTACTTGTTTGCGGTTATATTAAAACGATGATACTTTGGATGACTTTTTGATAACACCATGAGCTGTCTTACTTGGTGTTAATCTTTGTTTTGCTTAAGTAATTATTTTATTCTTTATGAATGACAAATTATGATAATGCTCATGACTGTTTTATTCATTGTTCAAATATTTTTCCTTGACACTGTAAGAGCTTCGAGAGATTGTCTGGGGTCTTGGTAAAACACGTCTTAACAATGTAAGAGTGTCTAGATATTTTCGTTTATCTAGATATTGGTTCTTAGATTTGAGAGAATTAAGATAGATCTGCGTGAACAATGAAATGGATCCGGGATGGTATGTCTACCTTAGAGATAAGGAGAGGGTTTCAATCGACTAAAAGGGATAGATGCTAGTGTAGGATAAACAATGATTATAATTTACGCTGAGAGGTATTGCTACAACAACAGCCTAACAAACCAAGGATTGTAGTTAACACTGAGTAGTATTACCATAACAACTGTCTAAGAATTCTCAGTAATCATGTCGGGCATCTTAGGCATATCATAATAATTCATTCTAGACTTAGAATAATTGTTTGTCATAACAAAATATTAGCATGAGTTCTCTATGATAAGTCTGAATATGTGAGGTTGTTTTGAATACATTTGAATCAACGTTTACTTTTGCTTTATTTTCATTCGATAGTTTTGCATATTTATTTTGTCTCGACCAAACTTCTCTACAGCCATACTTTATAATATTTCCTTGTTTTGCTTTATTACTAATAGTTTTCTAGTTTGAGAAGATTCGAGGAATTAGTTTGTGACATCTAGTTCTGGTTGTGGTGAAGCTTAAAAATAATTGACCAATCCCTAAGGATACGATAACTCACTTACCCTATATTACTTGATTCGATTATGTATACTTGTATATAATTGCTTGCCTTATCATATACATTTACAAGCAATCAATCATTCACACCCCACTACATATATCATGATATGTTCAATGTCAGTCTTTATAGTGCAACCAGTTACAGAGTACATTTAACTGTATCAAAACATACAACAATATATGTTGAGATAATAATGATCTCAAGTCTAAGGATCATATATATAGTTGTCACTATAAGCAATATCGTGATTGTCACATAATAATCCAAGACATACACTTATAGCGGGTCAATCCAATACATTGTTCTCTAACAACATATTCATGTATCAATTATGACATCTCTTTGTCAATGACAACTAATTGTCATCGATCAATAACATGTTAGTCTTAAGCGTATTATTATTGTCCATGCAAATAATAATACTTGACTAAGGATCTTTTAATAATAATCACATTATTATATGGAAAATATTATCTTTTAGTTTATTTAATACACAAAAATATAACCAAAGAAAACAACAGTAATGTTTTTTATTAAATATATACAGTAAATAAAATGTCAGTACAATCATCATATGATTGGTCTTTAAGTATACTCTAACAAACACTTTAGCAAACCCTATCGAGCAACATACTCATGGAAGATGGGAACCATTCTAGAGACAAGGTATATGATTCTTTAGTAAACCAAACCGTTTATCCTTTTTTGTAGCTTGTTGTGAGGGGTTGTCAAGTTTTCTTAACTCATACTCTAGTGCTCAAATTTATTCTGCTTTAGAATTCTTTAATCTTTTTCACATTATTTCACCCCACACTTTAATATTTTCCACACCATTTCCACACTCATTATACCTGCTACTTTTCCACAACATTCGTACTCAATTGTTCATATCATTTATACTTCATTAGTTACAATTAAGTGGATAAACCTAACTCAAGATCCCTCCAATCTCTGTGGAGATGATACTCTCTCTACTATATTATTTGTTTGATTGTGTATACTTGCGTAGTCTGTATGGCATAGCATAGTTCATCACACACACAACACTTGCTAAGGGTGAAGTTGTTGTACAGCGGATTTTAGAATTGTACTAATTCTATATTTAGAGACTCATCTACTTTTAAATAAAATATATACTAAGAATTTCTACTTCCTCTCATGATTCTTCTTTCCCCACATGCTTCACAGCTCTTAGACGTCGTTCTGCTTGAGACTGATTGAAGTGTTGCCAACCAGCTCTTTACACATAGTTATCTTACAAAGTTTCCCTTTTTTCTTTTTGAGTTTTCTCTAACCATTGTCTTACCTCTGTATATTTAACCACTTTCATCAAAACCCCTTTGTCCATGAATGAAAACTATTTGGAGTTGACAAATACTTCGCAGATCAACATCTTTATGCAATTATATAAATGATAGAAATAAATAAAAACCAAAGAAAATAAGTTAGTACGATAAATTAATAATAAAAACAAAAATAATAATAGTTCTCATCCATATGATATCTACCCCGCATGCTTTTGTTCATACTCGAACATGATTTCTATCCCGCATACTTTCTAACAGAAAAACTCATAACTGCATAAATTTCTAGTTCACATGCTTTAACAATATCAATTAAATATAGAAAAAAATAAACGAGAATTATATAGTTTGAATGTGGTTTTAGGTTAGGGTATAATCTATGCAGCAACACAATTTAGTTCTAAAAAAAGACATGCGTTCTCCTTGTCGGTGTCCATTGGACCTGGCAAACCCTCGATCCTAAACCCATATCATGCTTATGTAGACTGAGTTAAACTCGATAAGACACATTCTCATATGTCTGACACAAGGAATAAATTCATACAAAGACATAAGTTATATTAATCTTGAAGGTTGTTTTCTTGGTGTGACACGGAGAATAAATTCTCAAGAAGGCATCACTTTCACCCCCACCTTAAAAGGTTCAAAGCTTGGTATAGAGCTTGAAATGTTTGTCTTTTATTTTAACAAATTAAAATCATTAGAAAATGATTAGTCCAACTATTTATTTAACTAAAATAATATTAAATAATCAAAGGAAAATAAAAAAGATGAACATAAATTGAAACCTATACTTAAAACTTTTTTCCTAAGAATACAACCAATAATTAATTTTGTCCAGACTCTCTTATGTCCACAGCGGAGTCATCAAATTGTTGCAACGGTCCTTTAAGTTGTCCCAGATTTGTGCTTCAACTTATATTGAATGACAGAGTTCTATCGATCGCTTTCAAATTAGCTGGATCAGAAACATTGAACTTATCATTTATCGGATCTACATCTTACCAAAAATTTGTTAGAATTGGGAGTCATTTATAATTGAGGAAGAATGAGATCCAAAAATTACCATTTTGGTACCACAAGATTACCCAGTTATCTTAATGGTGAAAATTGAAATTTAAATAAAAATTTACAAGTGAGTTATAATAATAATATTTATTCATTATCATATGATGCATGTGTTATTATTATAACCTATAGTCCACACCTTTATATTATGTGTTTATTAATTGAATTACTTAACTTATATTATATTTCTTAAATATAAGTACATTCGGCCACACCAATGGGAGCTATTTTGAGATAAATGGTGAAAGCAACATCAAGGAAAATTATATGGGGACGCTAAGAAGAGCATAAGGAAAATTTAGTGAAAAGTTATTCGGAGACTAGTGAGCTCAAAGCTTGGTTAGGCTGAAGATTTGAGCTACAAGATGACTTCAATTCAACTGAGGACACTTCAAATTAGTCCTAAGTTAATTTTTGTTAAATCGTACCTTTTCGCGAATAGTTACCATTTTAAAAGGTGTCTTTCCAGAAGGAACTGCCATAATGTTCATCGTGTTGCAACTCAACTATGGCCAGCTCACCTCCAGCTCATTCACCTTAAAACTAGCTCAAACATGAAAGGTTACCTTCCAACAATTGTGACCTTTCATGAATGTTGTTAACCATGAAGAGCCATTTCATCATGGCGCACATTGGTAAAGAGTTCTCATCAAATGGATGCTTAAATCATGAAGATATATGAGGCAAGCACCATGCATATTTGACCACCACACACATGCCTTGCACATGAAGACTTTGGCGCCAAGATGAACCAACACATTATCATTCGGCCAATGAAGATAACTTTGGCTCCAAGTTGAACAAACATATCACCATTCGACCAAGGGAGATGTATCTTCATCCTAGCCGAAACATCATGACTCCTCTGAAGAGATAGTCAAACCATCACCATGACAAGGGACTCATCCTTTCAATCAAATCATTATGTACATTCATTAAGAATTATGTACTTGCTGAATCACTAGGTGCCTATTTGGCCAACCCCTCTTATTTCTTATAAATTGAGAGGATTGCTTTCATTTGTACTTATCTCATTCATATTATAAAAACAACTTCTTGTAAGTTAAATCTCTCTTCAAAGTTCTTTGAGAACTTTATCAATTAAGCAAGTATATGTATATACTTGTGGTGTCATACCTTCACCTTGATTCTAATAATTCCTAAATCTTATATCTAGTGGGTTAAAGACATCATTATCATCCCTCAAGTAAGTTTGTGAAGATCGAGGTTGTGCTTTCTAGCATAGCTTCTTCTTTGGCTTGTTTAAGATACACTATCTTCCATACAACATCAACACCATCAACCATCTTCCATTGAAGGCCACCAACGTCATCATTTATAATTTTACAGCCAAGTCTTTTCTATCCTTATTCCATTACTTATTTTAGTTATCCATTTCTTATACCTTTATTAATATTATCTATTTATCATCTTTGTTGCTTCCATACTTAGATTTCAAGGGAATTACTTCTTGTCATTCCTATACCCGAACAACAATAAGGCTATCCACTTACTTCCCTTGAAGAGTATAGAGCATAGTTGGATTGACAACAAAAGTGTCATTGGCGTCCAACAACAAAAAAACAAAGAAAAAGAAGTACAAAAAGAAAATCAAAACTCCTACATCAAACAAATGAGTGCAAAAACAAAAAGAAAGATCAAAAGGAAGAAAAGAAATTTCCAGCAAAAAGAAAGGGAAACCGAGAAAATTGCATTACCATTTCAAGTCAACCAAGGAGGCATATCTACACTAAGGAAGATAACCTCATTGTGTCTTGTGAAAGGGTGCATTAAGTGTTGTTCTTAGGTTATAAGTCACATATTCCTTTCTTTTCTTTCATTTCATTGTTCTTAAACCTTTTCCTTCTTTTTATTTCCTTAAACCATTTCTTTTATCTTTCTATTTCTTATTTTTCATTTCCATCCTAACCTATATTGCAGCCGATGCACACAATACAGAAATAACTTATTCTAATCTTGAGTTAGTTCTTAAAAGGACCTAACAAGAGAGATAGAGTAGAAAAAGGCATACTGAGTGAGTGAGATCAAACGGGGAATCGTTTAAAGCCTAGATATATTCCTGAGTGCAAACACGAACGTGAGCGGAGTGACATCAAATTTATTTTGAGTGACCATGAGGTTTTGTTGTATGAAATTTAGTAAGGTCCTATTTTCACATTTCAATTTCTTTAATCGCTAACAATGTTGTTTAATATTTTATCTTCTCAATCAATGGAATATGAACAAAAAATGGAAAATGTATTTCACACTAGATGCCATATCGATGGTAAAGTTTTCCATGAGATCATTGACGGTGGAAGTTGCACCAACCTTACAAGTACACTCATAGTGCATAAATTGGGATTAAAGACAATGCAGCATCCGGATCCATATGAAGCGCAATGGCTTAATGATGATGAAATTACCATTACTCAACAAGTGATACTCTCGTTTTCCATTGGCAAGTATGATGACAAGGTTCTTTTTAATGTAATCCCGATGAACACAACTCATTTTTTTCTTGGAAGACTGTGGAAATTCGAAAAAAGGGCCACTCATGATGGATTCTTAAATCGTTACTCATTAAACCATGAGAGAAGGCGAATCACGTTGACTCCTTTATCATCACAACAAATGATTCAAGATCAACATCATCTAAAGAAAAGCTTTGATTCTATGCAAGAAGAACGTTTGGACGTAAATTCAAATGAAGACAATTTTTTTACAGTTGAACAAAAGAGAGTGGATGGAGAAAACATTGGAGTTAAAAATGAGAGGAATGAAATTGGGGCAAAAGAGGAAAGTAAAGAACAAATTTTATCTAAAATTACTCTTCCTATCATTCCTTTTGTTTTGCTGGAAAATTCAAGAGACATATTTACAAAGAGATGATTCAAAAATCATGGAATTTGGAAAACTAAAAGATGTGACTTTTGAAGAACCAATTGTCTTAACTTTTGGTGATTCACAAAACATGTCTCTTGATACTTCAAAAGTTATGCCATTTGAAGTTCCAAAAGAAGAATCACTTGAAGTGGAAAGAGTTATGTTCGTTGACATTCCAAGTGCATTACCAATCCTGAAAAGAATTGAACAACCAACTCTCATTAAACATCTACCCTAGTTTGATATTTCCATTCATCTTGTCAACAGTTTTTCATTTACATGTTTTGATTTATTTTGCAGCAATTTGCATCATGTCTATGGTATTATCTTATTAATTTCTGATGGCAAGGTCATTCGAGAATGTATATGGACGAGACCAAAGATCAATGATGATTATTCTAACCATGAAATTGCAGAATTTTCTTTGATTTGCAGGATAATATAAAAGGTACAATTTGTCAAATGAAGGAACCAAGAGATGTAATCCATGGAATTTTAAAAGACTTATATCTTGATTTGCCAAAGGTTGTAACTGCTCAATCAAAGGACATGACCCTTGGATAACCAAAGAATGTGTCGTTTAGAGTACCAAAAGACAAGGAAGTTCAAAGTACTTATTCAAGGTTCATGAATTTTCATAAAGGTACCTGTTGGTGTAATAATATCCAAAGAAAGGCCTTTGAAGAAAGATATTTTCAAAAGGAAATGTTTTTAACAAGTTGTTATTGAATGGATAAATTTTGAAGATAAATCAGTAACGTTTGAATGGAAAGACACTAGGGATAAGCGACCTTTCGATTTGAGGACAAATTGCTTAAAAGAAGAGGGGGTGATGTGATCCTATCTAGCACAACCTTTCTTCATGACATACTCACATCATTGAAGATCCATCAAGTTCAATCGAAGGGAGTTCAACCTTATTTTATATTATATTTACTCATTTATGTACTATGTATTATTATGAGCATACATTTGCATATTAGACTATACTTGAATATCAAAAAATGTGCATTCATTCATTACGACATATGGTTTACATCATTGATTGATATTCATGCATATTTTTGAGTTAATCGATTGACGGAATTGGCCAAGAGGGGGGTGAATTGGAAATTAAAAATTTGGTGGAAGCTTTTGCAGAAAATTGAAAGAAATTGCACAGCGATTTAGAGTGGTTCGACTTTACAACCAAAGTCTACGTCCACTACCTTATTTATCCACACTAAGGATTTTCCAACAAATTCACTAATTTGTTCTTTCTTTTGAGGCCAAAGAGATAACCTTACAACTCCCTCAAGAATATACCCCAATTCTTGAGAACACTCTTTTCTCAAAGAGAAATACAAATTTACAAACTTACAAGGAAAATATGTTTGCACAATTCTAGAACAAAGAATGAACACTCAAGAATAAATACAATTGAGCACAATAAGTGTTCTTGAAAGCAAAATGAATACTGAATGAAAAATAGGCTTGAAATGCTCAAACTTGAGGTTTGATGCTTTCTCTTTGATTCTCTCTTGATTCTAATTGCTTGATGTTTCTTGTTATTGATCAATGGCTTCTAAGCTTGCTTAAATACACCTTGAATCACTTCTAAACGTTGGGGATAATTAGAGAAAATAATATAGCCATTTTAGTGTGAAAACAATTAATAAAACAGTTTGGAGCGTGGGGGGAATCGGTACCCCCTATGAGGAATCGGTTCCCTAAGTGTAAAATTCAAATATTTCGACCATTATACAAGGGGGAATCGGTACCCCCTGGGGGGAATCGGTTCCCTCCGAGCATACTGGAATTCTCGGAGCCAAACATTCAGGGGGAATCGGTTCCCTCTGAGCAATCTGGAATTTTTAGCTTTGAAATTGTTCGAAATACTTTGTAAAATTATTTTGAAATTGTTTTAAGATTAAAACTTAATTTTACACTTTGAGTAAGGATTAAAAATGATATTTGAAAGATTTGGGGTAATGTTTTGATAATCGAATAATTCTATCGAATATACTTAGAAAATCATTTGGAAAATCTTAAAATTCATTTAACTTAATTTATTATATCGAAATATCAAAAATGTTTTCAACAATCTCCCCCTTTTTGATATAACAAAACATTTTAGTAATTTTAAGATTTTGAAATCAAGTTTTGAAATTACTCCCCCTTACTTTTAACACTTCTCCCATTTATCATTTAAAAACACTTTTAACACTTCTCCCATTTAGCATTTAGAAAACACATTTAACACCATTTAACACTTCTCCCCTTTTTGTTAAATCAAAAAGACATTTTAAAGAATTGAAACAAGGTTTTGAAATCATTTAGCCAAATGATTATATATAATATAAGCTGCTAAGATCACAAGCAAGAGAAACTTTAGCCATTAGTTTCATAATCAATATTTATAATTAATGTGATATGGCAAAATTGGTCATATATCTAATCATGAAGTAAATGATGCAATAATGAATACATTTAATCACACCAAATAGATAATTTCTAACCATTCATAAATTCAAACAAATTCAAAGTCAATCAATCAACAAATTCAAACATTCCAAAATATTCAAAATGTTAAAACAACAAGTTTGGAGTTCAAAGCAAAACATTGAATCACATATCCGGATCAGGAGGAGGAAAACGAGCTCGCATAGCGGCCATTTCATTAGTGAGGTCATTAATACGCGCGTTGGTTGCTTCATTGTTTGCACGCATCTCCCGAAGAATTTCTAATTGTTGAGATCTCATTGTAGATAAGTGGGACTCTATAGAAGAAAAGCGTGAATCCATGGTAGCGTATCGAAAATCGAATGTCTCCAGAAAGGATTGGAAATATGGAGGCATTTGATGCGTTTGTTGTGCTTGCTCTTCGGGCTGCTCCTCAGGCTGCTCAGGCTCATCTTCGACTTCATCGATGTCTCGCATTAATTGCTCAAGCTCGAGATCTTCGTCAGCTTCGGGTGGAGCTTGTGAAGAACTAGCTCCCGGAGTATTTGTAGAAGATCGAACCCATTCACCGGTTTCCTTATCCTTAATCCATCCCGCTCTCGTTAAGGAAAGAAGGTTAATTTGTTTCTTAAGGGGAAAAATGGCATCTAGACCGACTCTAAGCCCAGCTTTGGAAAACAGATTACTCAAAATGCAACCGTAAACAAGAGATGAACAGAGTTTTTTGTTAGGAACAAGATTTACGGTTTCAACAATTTCAGCAAAAATAATCTGAGGTACGTTGATTTTAATATTGTTTTCAAAATAATGTAACCACCAAAGATCTACGGCTCTAAGAGTAGAATAACGACCTCTGGATGGTCGAAACCACCAAGAATTTATTAGATGAAGAAAACGTTCATTAAGGTCTAAGACACTTGCACTATCCCTTCTTTTATAACGAGATCCTAAAACCTGTTTTTCATTTGAAATACCATCATTATCTAATCTGAATGTATTGGCTATGTAAGTCGAGTCAATATATAAGAATTGTCCTAGAAGGTAGGAACAAATTCCTATGGTTTCGGTTTCAGTTTGGTTTTTAACACAAACGGTATTAAAATAGAAAATACGCACAAGTTGATGGTAAACGATGGGTTCAAGGTCAAAGAGTTTATCAAATTTCCACTCTTGTAAAAGAGGAAGATATTTAAAATTGATAGCTAACATAACTTGACGAGAAGGAATACGTTCTTCCCGGATTTTGTAAGAGTCAAAATATTGATAATACCAAAAACGATGATTTCTAGGACCAGGATGATTGAAACATGAATTTTGGATAGTCAAGTTAGGATCATTGGGATTAGGATTAGAAATTGGAATAGGAGGAGGATTTGGAGGTGGATTTGGTTGACGGTGTGAACGACTAGATGAAGACCTAGCACGTTTAGGATTGGACATGGTTTAGGAAATCGGAATAAAATTGATAACCTGCAATTTAAAAAAAATATGTATGCAATTCAATCAATCCCAAAACTCAATTGAGTCCTCATTATTTCAAGGTTCTCTAAATCAATCCTAATGGGCAAAGTTTTTGAAAAACTTTTGAAAATATGGTTTTGAGAAACAATATATGTATAGTTTTCATAATAACAACATAATTTAATCAAAACACAATAATTTGAAAATTAATTTTTTTTATTTCGAAAATTTAGAAAATTTTGAAAAATCTTGTGTTTTTGATGAAATTAGTTGTAATATTTAGTTTCTAATCACTAAATAATCAATGCCCGATCAATAATTCAACCTAGAACTAATTAAAACTAGTTTTATGTTCATAAATTGATAAAAGAAAGGTTTTGGAAAAATACCTTGAATGATTTCGGATTTGAGTGAGATTAGATGAAGTTTGCACGTTTTTGATGATTCCAACAGGTTTAGAGGATGATATTTGAAGTGAATTCTGATTAAAAACGTTGATTTGAGGCAAGAATGGAGATTTAAGAGAGTAGAGTGAAGAAACGACGTGAAGGAATAAGAGAGGGTTTGAGCAAATGTTGGGTTCTGCCCGTGTTTAACCAGAACCCTAGTGGGGTATCGATTCCCCTGTGGGGGGGAATCGGTTCCCCTTCAAAGGGGGAATCGGTTCCCTCAAGGGGGATCGATTCCCTCTGCACTAAAATGCTAAAAGCCGATTTTAAACACCCAAAATGCTAAATTAATTTCCTCTAGTGGTATTGGCAACTCATATATCGAAAATTAATCATGTTCAAACAATTCAATTAATCTTTAAATAATATTTGAACATAAAATTAAATTTTCATCAAGAATCATAAACTCCCCCTAACAAATAGCAATGAATGCAATCAAAAATTGCTATTATAAGCAATTTTCATTTATTATTAAAAGTGCTAAAATTATTTTAAACACTCAGTGAAGATAGATTGGTCAAACCTAATTCTCTCCTAAGTGTCCAAAATCGTTCCTTGTCTAAAGGTTTTGTAAAGATATCCGCTAATTGGTGCAAAGTATCAACAAATTCTATAACTACATCTTCCTTAGTGACATGGTCTCTAATGAAGTGATGTCTTATTTCAATATGCTTAGTTCTAGAGTGTTGGATGGGATTTTTAGTGAGACAAATAGCACTAGTATGGTCACACTTGATAGGAATGGTACCTACTTCAATTCCATAATCAAAAAGTTGTTGTTTCATCCATAAAACTTGTGCACAGCAACTATCAGCTGAAATGTATTCGGCTTCAGTGGTAGATAATGCAACACAATTTTGTTTCTTTGAAAACCAAGAAATTAGCATATTTCCAAGGAATTGACAAGTATCGGAGGTGCTTTTCCTATCTAATTTGCATCCTCCATATTCCGCATCAGAAAAAGCATACAAGCTAAAGCTAGAGTCTCTAGGATACCAAAGTTCTAAACTATGAGTGTCTTTAAGGTATCTAAAGATTCTCTTAACAGCTAGTAAATGTGATTCCTTAGGACATGATTAAAATCTAGCACATAAACAAACACTAAACATAATATCCGGTCTACTTGCAGTTAGATAAAGTAGAGATCCAATCATTGACCTATATAATTTAACATCTACACATTTACCTCCTTCATCTAAGTCAAGCTTTGTTGAAGAGCTCATTGGAGTGTCATGAGGTTTCCCATTTTCCAGTCCAAACTTCTTGAGCATATCTTTGACGTACTTAGCTTGATTGATGAAGATGCCATCTTTTCTATGCTTGATTTGGAGTCCCAAGAAAAATGAGAGCTCCCCCATCATGTTCATCTCAAACTCACTTTGTATTAGCTTAGAAAATTCTTGGAAAAGAACATCATTAGTAGAACCAAATATTATATCATCAACATAAATTTGAACTACTAATAAATCTTTACCTTTATGCTTCAAAAACAATGTAGTGTCAACCTCCCCTTTTGAAAAACCATTTTCAATTAAAAAATTTGACAATCTTTCATACCAAGCTCTAGGAGCTTGCTTTAAACCATAAAGAGCTTTTGTCAATTTTAAAACATGATCCGGAAAATTTGAATTTTCAAAACCTGGAGGTTGTTCCACATACACTTCTTCTTTTATAAAACCATTTAAAAATGCACTTTTAACATTCATTTGATATAATTTAAATTCATTGAAACATACAAATGCTAATAACATTCTAATTGCTTCCATCCTAGCTACGGGAGCGTATGTTTCATCATAGTCTATGCCATCTTCTTGAGTATACCCTTGAGCAACAAGTCTAGCCTTGTTTCTCACTATATTACCAATCTCATCAAGCTTATTCCTAAATACCCATCTAGTACCTACAGTAGATTTATTACTAGGCCTTTCAACTAATGTCCATACTTTACTTCTCTCAAATTGATTTAACTCTTCTTGCATAGCCATAATCCAATGTTCATCATTTAATGCTTCTTTAATATTCTTAGGTTCTATGCATGAGATAAATGCAACATAATTACTAATATTTCTAAGAGAAGATCGAGTTGTTACCCCTTTTGATGGATCACCTATAATTTCACCATCTTTGACATAGTTGTACTCTCTTGGATAAGATACTTCCCTTTCTTCAATGGTTGGATTCTGAAGAGGATCATGAGTTTCCATATTTTTCGTTTTTTCCTTTGATGATGGTTCTTCAATGTCATGTCTAACGTCATTTGTATTTATAACACCTACATCATCATTCACACAAGAATCCTTCCTCAGAAGGGGATTATTATCGAAAACAACATGTACAGACTCTTCTACAACTAAAGTTCTTTTATTAAATACACGATAGGCTTTAGAATTTAAAGAATAACCCAGAAAAATTCCTTCATCACTTTTAGCATCAAATTTGCCAAGGTTTTCTTTACCGTTGTTTAAAACAAAAACATTTACATCCAAAAGGATGAAAATAACTAATGTTAGGCTTTTTATTTTTGAAAAATTCATATGGAGTTTTCTTTAAAATTGGCCTAATCATTACTCGATTTACAACATAACAAGCGGTATTTGTGGCATCCGCCCAAAAATATTTTGGCAAATTATTTTCATAAAGCATGGTTCTAGCCATTTCTTCTAAAGTTCGATTTTTCTTCTCAACAACTCCAATTTGTTTAGGGGTTCTAGGTGCTGAAAAATTATGGCTAATACCGTTAGAGTTACAAAATTCAGTAAATCCAAGATTTTCAAATTCAGTTCCATGATCACTCCTAACACTAGTTATAGAGTAACCTTTTTCATTTTGGATTACTTTTGAAAACGTGGTGAATTGTTCTAATGCTTCATCTTTAGTATTTAAAAATAGAACCCAAGTATATCTAGAATAGTCATCTACCAAGACAAATGCATATTGTTTTCCACCCAAGCTAGTAGTTCTAGTTGGCCCAAACAGATCTAAATGGATCAATTGTAAAAGTCTACTAGTTGATACATCATTAATGGATTTAAAAGAAACTCGCTTTTGTTTTCCTTTAGCACAAGCATCACATATTTTATCATTATCAAATTTAAGCTTAGGCAACCCTCTTACTAGGTCTCCTTGAATTAACCGTTGCAAAACACTCATACTAGCATGTCCTAGTTTCCTAAATGCACCATGTATATGTTTCCTATTCTATGACCAACAAGCATAATCCGATTAGATGCAATGTCAATAACTTTACAACCATTAATTTCAAATAAGACATTGAATCCTTTATCGCATAATTGACTAATACTCAATAGATTATGCTTTAATCCATTCACATATAAAACATTTTTAATTTGCATGGAAGAGGTATTACCTATTGTACTAATACCTTCAATGTGACCTTTTGAATTGTCTCCAAAAGTCACTTCTCCTCCATTTTTGGCGTTAAGCTCAATGAACTGGCTTTTGTCTCCGGTCATCTGTCTTGAGCATCCACTATCAAGGTACCATGAATTTTAATTTGTTTCCCGTGCCTTGTAGCAATGCTCATTTCCCTACAAACATAGATTAATTTTTGTTTTTTGGTACCCAAATTCTTTTGGGTCCATATTCATTAGTTTCCAAAATCCTAGTCCCCTTAGGTATCCATTTGTGTAGGATATTTTTATCTTTAGTAGTAATGAGTTCTTTAGGAACCCACATACTTCTAACGATTTTTCCATTAGAGGTTCTTTGGGGACCTCTATGATTGTAGTTTCTAAAACATTTTCTAACAAAGTTGGATTTTGAATTTCCACTTTTTTCAAAATGTTTTGTTAAAACTTTATCAAAAGAAGTTTTAAGATCATCAATTTTCTTTTGATGATCATCATTGATCTTTGAAAGTAAATTTTGCAAATCTAAATTTTTCTTTTCAAACTCTTCTAGTTTGATTTGCAAATCTTTGAGTTTACTTTCAATATCGATGTTAATTTTGGATATGAGTTTGTTTTCATTTTTCAATTTTGAAACATCATTTTTATATTTTAAAAGTAATTTCTCATAATCCGAAGACAACCCATTATATTCCTTTAATAACTCATCATAGGATAAATCATCAAATTGGATGAGTTAGAGGTTATCTTATAATATTCCCCAAATGCCATCAAGCACAAGTTAGCTACTTCTTGTTCCTCTTCATCGGAACTTTCTTCATCGCTCCATGTAGCCACATGAGCCTTGTGCTTATTCTTTGATTGACCCTTTTTCTTCAATTGTGGGCAATCATATTTGACATGCCCTGGCTTTTTGCATTCGTAGTAAATGATTGGGTCCTTCTCTTTCGGTTCATTTTTTAGGCCTTCATTTCGTTTGAATTTTCTTCCTCGATAAGGTCTCATCATTTTTCTGAACCGTTTAGTAAACAATGTCATTTCCTCGTCATTGTCATCGTTATTCGAATCACTCTCATCTTTTGTGGATTTGAGTGCAACTCCAATGTTTTTCCTCTTCTCCTTCTCCTTTGGTGTCTCGTCAATCTTGTTGAGGTCCACCTCATCTTCAAGCATCATTTAATGAGTGAGGAGTGACCCAATTAGCTCTTCAAGAGTTAAGGACGTTAAGTCCTTAGACTCGATGATTGCCGTCTTCTTTGATTGCCATGATTTTGGGAGGGAGTAGACTAACTTCCTCACAAGCTTTTCATTTGAAATGATCTCTCCATATGATTTGAGACCATTGACAATCGTTGAAAATCTATCCGTCATAGCTTTGATATCTTCATTTGGTTTCATCCTGAAATTTTCATAGATATGCGTTAGAATACTAATTTTAGATTTCTTTACCTCATCGGTACCTTCATGAGTGACTTGAAGTTTGTCCCATATTTCTTTGGCGGTTGTACACAATGAAACTCTTCCGTATTCATCTGGTCCAAGAGCACAAAAAATGATATGGATGGTTTTGGAGTTGAGTTGGAACATTCTTGTGTCTCCTTCACTCCACAACCTTGGATGAGTGAGAGGTTTGATGTATCCTTCTTCTACAGCATTCCATGCTCCCATGTCACTTGCTTGAATGAAGTACATCATTCTATTATTCTAATAGGTATAGTTAGCTCTATTGAAGAAATGAGGCTTGTTGACGGGCATCGAGTCGAGACCGAAGTCGAAGTTTGAAGCGGAGGCCATTGATGACTTTGATTATCGATATAACTCTTCCAGAATCAACTCAAGAGGCGATTAAACCTTCAAATGAGTTAGGCTATGATACCTATTGTTGAGTTAATCGAATGACAGAATAGGCCAAGAGGGGGGCGAATTGGCAATTAAAAATTTGGTGGAAGCTTTTGCAGAAAATTGAAAGAAATTGCACAGCGATTTAGAGTGGTTCGACTTTATCAACCAAAGTCTACGTCCACTACATTAGCTATCCACACTAAGAATTTTCCAACAGATTCACTAATTTGTTCTTTCTTTTGAGGCCAAAGAGATAACCTTACAACTCCCTCAAGAATATACCCCAATTCTTGAGAACACTCTTTTCTCAAAGAGAAATACAAATTTGCAAACTTACAAGAAAAACCTCACAAGGCAAATATGTTTGCACAATTCTAGAACAACGAAAGAACACTCAATAATAAATAGAATTGAGCACAATAAGTGTACTTGAAAGTAAAATGAATATTGAATGAAAAATAGGCTTGAAATGCTCAAACTTGAGGTTTGATGCTTTCTCTTTGATTCTAATTGGTTGATGTTTCTTGTTATTGATCAATGGCTTCTAAGCTTCCTTAAATAATATAGCCGTTTTAGTGTGAAAACAATTAATAAAACAATTTGGAGCGTGGGGGGAATCGGTACCCCCTTTGGGGAATCGGTTCCCTAAGTGTAAAATTCAAATATTTTGACCGTTATACAAGGGGGGAATCGGTACCCCCTGGGAGGGAATCAGTTCCCTCCGAGCATACTGGAATTCTCGGAGCCAAACCATTCAGGGGGGAATCGGTTCCCTCTGAGCAATCTGGAATTTTTAGCTTTGAAATGGTTCGAAATACTTTGTAAAATTATTTTGAAATTGTTTTAAGATTAAAACTTAATTTTACACTTTGAGTAAGGATTAAAAATGATCTTTGAAAGATTTGGAGTAATGTTTTGATATTCGAATAATTCTATCGAATATACTTAGAAAATCATTTGGAAAATCTTAAAATTCATTTAACATAATTTGTTATATCAAAATATCAAAATGTTTTCAACACATATAATATATAGTTATAATAACAATATTCATTCATTATCATATGATTCATGACCTATTATTATAACCTATAGTCCACATCTTTATATTATATGTTTATTAATTGAATTACTTAACTTATATTATGTTTCTTGAATATAGGTACATTCGGTCACACCTATGGGAGCTATTTTAAGATAAATGGTGAAAGCAACATCAAGGAAACTTATATTGGGATGCTTAGGATAGCATAAGGAACATTTGGGGAAAATTTGTTCAGAGACCAGTGAGCTCATAGTTAGGTTGAGATGAAGATTTGAATTAGAAGATGACTTCAATTCAGCTAAGGAGTTGCATCATCATCATCACCACTCATGACACCTCAAATAAGTCCTAAGTTAATTTTTGTGAAATCGTACCTTTTCGCAAATAGATACCATTTCAAAAGGTGTCTTTCCAGAAGGAACTGCCATAACGTTCATCGTGTTGCAACTCACCTATGGCCAGCTCACCTCTAGCTCATTCACCTTAAAACTAGCTCAAACATGAAAGGTTACCTTCCAACAATAGTGACCATTCATGAATGTTGTTGACCATGAAGAGCCTTTTCATCAAGGTGCACATTGGTAAAAAGTTCTTATCAAATGGATGCTTAAATCATGAAGATATATGAGGCAAGCACCATGCATATTCGACCACCACACACATGCTTTGCACATGAAGAATTTGGCGCAAAGATGAACCAACACATTATCATTCATCCAATGAAGATAACTTTGGCTCCAAGTTGAACAAACATATCACCATTCGACCAAGGGAGATGTATCTTCATCCTAGCCAAAACATCATGACTCCTCTGAAAAGATAGTCAAACCATAACCATGACAAGGTACTCATCCTTTCAATTAAATCATTATGTACTTTCATTAAGAATTATATACTTGCCGAATCACTAGGTGCCTATTCGGCCAAGCCCTCTTATTTCCTATAAATTGAGAGGATTGCTTTCATTTGTACTTATCTCATTCATATTATAAAAATAACTTCTTGTAAGTTAAATCTCTCTTCAGAGTTCTTTTAGAACTTTATCGATTAAGCAAGTATATTTATATACTTGTGGTGTCATACCTTCACCTTGATTCTTATAATTCCTAGATCTTATATCTAGTGGGTTAAAGACATCATTATCATCCCTCAAGTAAGTTTGTGAAGATCGAGGTTATGTTTTCTAGCATAACTTCTTCTTTGGCTTGTTTGAGATACACTATCATCACTATCTTCCATACAACAACAACATCATCAACCATCTTCCATTGAAAGCCACCAAGATCATCATTTATAATTCTGCAGCAAAGTCTTTTCTATCCTTATTCCATTACTTATTTTACTTATCCATTTCTTATACCTTTACTAATACTATCTATTTATCATCTTTGTTGCAGCCATACTTAGAATTCAAGGGAATTACATCTTGTCATTCCTAGACCGGGACAACAATAAGGCTATCTACCTTTTTCCCTTGAAGAATATAGAGCATAGTTGGATTGACAACAAAAGTGCCATTGGCATCCAACAACAAAAAAACAAAGAAAAAAAAGTTCAAAAAGAAAATCAAAACTCCTACATCAAACAGAGGAGTGCAAGAACAAAAAGAAAGATCAAAAGAAAGAAAAGAAATTTCCAGCAAAAAGAAAGGCAAAGCCAAGAAAATTGCATTACCATTTCAAGACAACCAAGGAGGCATATCTACACTGAGGAAGATAACCTTATTATGTCTTGTGAAAGGGTGCATTAAGTGTTATTCTTAGGTTGTAAGTCACATATTCCTTTCTTTTCTTTCATTTCATTGTTCTTAAACCTTTTCCTTCTTTTCATTTCCTTAAACCATTTCTTTTAGCTTTCTATTTCTTATTTTTCATTGCCATCCTAACCTATATTGCAGCCGATGCACACAATAGATAAATAACTTATTCTAATCTTGAGTTAGTTCTTAAAAGGACCTAACAAGAGACATAGAGTAAAAAAAGGCATACTGAGTGAGTGAGATCGGAAGGGGAATTGTTCAAAGCCTAGATATATTCCCGAGTGCAAACACGAACGTGAGCGGAGTGACATCAAATTTATTTTGAGTGACCGTGAGGTTTTGTTGTATGAAATTTGGTAAGGTCCTATTTTCACATTTCAATTTCTTTAATTGCTAACAATGTTGTTTAATGTTTTATCTTCTCAATCAATGGAATATGAGCAACAAAGGGAAAATGTATTTCACACTAGATGCCATGTCGATGGTAAAGTTTGCCATGAGATCATTGAAGGTGGAAGTTGCACCAACCTTACAAGTACACTCATAGTGCACAAATTGGGATTAAAGACAATGCAGCATCCGGATCCATATGAAGCACAATGGCTTAATGATGATGAAATTACTATTACTCAACAAGTGCTACCCTCATTTTTTATTGGCTACTATGATGACAAGGTTCTTTGTAATGTAATCCCGATTAACACAACTCATTTTTTGCTTGGAAGACCGGGGAAATTCGAAAAAAGGGCCACTCATGATGGGTTCTTAAATCGTTACTCATTCAACCATGAGAGAAGGCGAATCACGTTGACTCCTTTATCATCACAACAAATGATTCAAGATCAACATCATCTAAAGAAAAGCTTTGATTCTATACAAGAAGAACGTTTGGATGAAAATTCAAATGAAGATAATTTTTTTTACAGTTGAACAAAAGAGAGTGGATGGAGAAAACATTGGAGTTAAAAATAAGAGGAATGAAATTGGGGCAAAAGAGAAGAGTAAAGAACAAATTTTATCAACCTTACTCCTCCTATCATTCCTTTTGTTTTGCTGGAAAATTCACGAGACATATTTTCAAAGAGATGATTCAAAAATCATGGATTTTGGAAAACTAAAAGATGTGACTTTTGAAGAACCAGTTGTCTTAACTTTTGGTGATTCACAAAACATGTCTCTTTATACTTCAAAAGTTATGCCATTTGAAGTTCCAAAAGAAGCATCACTTGAAGTGGAAAGAGTTATGTTCGTTGACATTCCAAGTGCATTGCCAATCCTGAAAAGAATTGAACAACCAACTCCCATTAAACATCTACCCTGGTTTGATATTTCCATTCATCTTGTCAATAGTTTTTCATTTACATGTTTTGATTTATTTTGCAGCAATTTGATTCATGTCTATGGTATTATCTTATTAATTTCTGATGGTAAGGTCATTCGAGAATGTATATGGACGAGACCAAAGATCATTGATGATTATCCTAACCATGAAATTGCAGAATTTTTCTTTGATTTGCATGATAACATAAAAGGCACAATTTGTCAAATGAAGGAACCAAGAGATGTAATCCATGGAAGTTTAAAACACTTATATCTTGATTTTCCAAAGGGTGTAACTACTCAATCAAAGGACATGACCCTTGGATAACCAAAGAATATGTCTTTTAGAGTACCAAAAGATAATGAAGTTCAAGGTACTTATTCAAGGTTCATGAATTTTCATAAAGGTACATGTTGGTGTAATAATATCCAAAGAAAGGCCTTTGAAGAAAGATATTTTCAAAAGGAAATGTTTTGAACAAGTTGTTATTGAATGGATAAATTTTAAAGACAAACCAATAACTTTTGAATGGAAAGACACTAGGGATAAGCCACCTTTTGATTTGAGGACAAATTACTTAAAATAATAGGGGGTAATGTGATCCTATCTAGCAAAACCTTTCTTAATGACATACTCACATCATTGAAGATCCATCAAGTTCAATCTAAGGGAGTTCAACCTTATTTTATATTATATTTACTCATTTATGTACTATGTATTATTATGAGCATACATTTGCATATTAGACTATACTTGAATATCAAAAAATGTGCATTCATTCATTATGACATATGGTTTGCATCATTGATTGATATTCATGCATATAATATATAGTTATAATAATAATATTCATTCATTATCATATGATTAATGACCTATTATTATAACCTATAGTCCACATCTTCATATTATATGTTTATTAATTGAATTACTTTTCTTATATTATGTTTCTTGAATATAGGTACATTCAGTCACACCTATGGGCGCTATTTTAAGATAAATGGTGAAAGCAATATCACGGAAACATATATGGGGATACTTAGGATAGCATAAGGAACATTTGGTGAAAATTTGTTCAGAGACCAGTGAGCTCATAGTTAGGTTGAGCTGAAGATTTGAACTACAAGATGACTTCAATTCAGCTAAGGAGTTGCATCATCATCATCACCACTCATGATACCTCAAATAAGTCCTAAGTTAATTTTTGTGAAATCGTACCTTTTCGTGAATAGTTACCAATTCAAAATGTGTCTTTCCAGAAGGAATTTCCATAACGTTCAACGTGTTGCAACTCACCTATGGCCAGCTCACCTCCAACTCATTCACCTTAAAACTAGCTCAAACATGAAAGGTTACCTTCCTATAATTGTGACATTTCAAGAATGTTGTTGACCATGAAGAGCCTTTTCATCAAGGTGCACATTGGTAAAGAGTTCTTATCAAATGGATGCTTAAATCATGAAGATATATGAGGCAAGCACCATGCATATTCGACCACCACACACATGCCTTGCACATGAAGACTTTGGTGCCAAGATGAACCAACACATTATCATTCGGCCAATAAAGATAACTTTGGCTCCAAGTTGAACAAACATATCACCATTCGACCAAGGGAGATGTATCTTCATCCTAGCCAAAACATCATGACTCCTCTGAAGACATAGTCGAACCATCACCATGACAAGGGACTCATCCTTTCAATTAAATCATTATGTACTTTCATTAAGAATTATGTACTTGCCGAATCACTAGGTGCCTATTCGGCCAAGCCATCTTATTTCCTATAAATAGAGAGGATTGCTTTCATTTGTACTTATCTCATTTATATTATAAAAACAACTTCTTGTAAGTTAAATCTCTCTTCAAAGTTCTTTGAGAACTTTATCGATTAAGCAAGTATATTTATATACTTGTGGTGTCATCTCTTCTCCTTTATTCTTATAATTCCTAGATCTTATATCTAGTGGGTTAAAGATATCATTACCATCCCTCAAGTAAGTTTGTGATGATCGGGGTTGTGCTTTCTAGCGTAGCTTCTTCTTTGGTGTGTTTGAGATATAGTTTCATCACTATTTTCCATACAAAATCAACACCATCAACCATCTTCCATTGAAGGCCACCAACATCATCATCTATAATTCTAAAGCCAAGTCTTTTCTATCCTTATTCCATTACATATTTTACTTATCCATTTCTTATACCTTTACTAATACTATCTATTTATCATCTTTCTTGCAGCCATACTTAGAATTCAAGGGAATTACTTCTTGTCATACCTAGATCGGGACAACAATAAGGCTATCTACTCACTTCCCTTGATGAGTATAGAGCATAGTTAGATTGACAACAAAAGTGTCATTGGCGTGCAACAACAAAAAAACGAAGAAAAAGAAGTTCAAAAAGAAAATCAAAACTCCTACACCAAACAATGGAGTGCAAAAATAAAAAGAAATATCAAAAGGAATAAAAGAAATTTCCATCAAAAAGAAAGGTAAAGCCAAGGAAATTGCATTACCATTTCAAGTCAACCAAGGAGGCATATCTACACTGAGGAAGATAACCTTATTGTGTCTTGTGAAAGGGTGCAGTAAGTGTTGTTCTTGGGTTGTAAGTCAGAGAGTCATTTCTTTTCTTTCATTTTATTGTTCTTAAACCTTTTCCATCTTTTCATTTCCTTAAACAATTTCTTTTATCTTTCCATTTATTCTTTTTCATTGCCATCCTAACCTATGTTGCAGCCGATGCACACAATAGAGAAATAACTTGTTCTAATCTTGAATTAGTTATTAAATGGACCTAACAAGAGAGATAGAGTGGAAAAAAGCATACTGGGTGAGTGAGATTAGAAGGGGAATCGTTCAAAGCCTAGATATATTTCCGAGTGCAAACACGAGCGTGAGTGGAGTGACATCAATTCTTTTTGAGTGACCGTGAGGTTTTGTTGTATGAAATTTTGTAAGGTCCTATTTTCACATTTCAATTTCTTTAATCGCTAACAATGTTGTTTGATGTTTTATATTCTCAATCAGTGGAGTTGAGCAACAAAGGGAAAATGTATTTCACACTAGATGACATGTCGATGGTAAAGTTTGCCATGTGATCATTGACGGTGGAAGTTGCACCAACCTTACAAGTGCACTCATAGTGCACAAATTGGGATTAAAGACAATACAGCATCCGGATCCATATGAAGCGCAATGGCTTAATGATGATGAAATTACCATTACTCAACAAGTGTTACTCTCATTTTTCATTGGCAAGTATGAGGACAAGGTCCTTTGTGATGTAATCCCGATGAGCACAACTCATTTGCTGCTTGGAAAACTGTGGCAATCCGACGAAAGAGCCACTCATGATAGATTCTTAATTCGTTACTCATTCAACCATGAGAGAAGGAAAATCACGTTGACTCCTTTATCATCACAATAAGTGCTTTAAGATCAACATCATCTAAAGAAAAGCTTTGATGCTATGCAAGAAGAACGTTTGAACAAAAATTCAAATGAAGAAAATGTTAGAGTTAAAAATTAGAGGAATGAAATTAAAGCAAAAAATGAGAGTAAATAACAAATTTTATCTAACCTTACTCCATTTATCCTTCCTTTTGTTTTGCTGGAAAATTGAAGAGACATATTTTCAAGGAGATGATTCAAAAATCATGGTTTTTGGAAAACTAAAAGATGTGACTTTTGAAGAACCAATAGTCATAACTTTTGGTGATTCACAAAACATGTCTATTGATATTTCAAAACTTATGCCATTTGAAGTTCCAAAAGAAGCATCACTTGAAGTGGCAAGATTTATCTTCATTGACATTCCAAGTGCATTGACAATCTTGAAAAGAATTGAACAACCAACTCCCATTAAACATCTATACTAGTTTGATATTTCTATTCATCTTGTCAATAGTTTTTGATTTATTTTGCAGCAATTTGATTAATGTCTATGGTATTATCTTATCAATTTATGATGGCAAGGTCATTCTAGAATGTCTATGGATGAGACGAAAGATCAATGATGATTATTCTAACCATGAAATTGCATAATTTTTCTTTGATTTGCAGGATAATATAAAAGGCACAATTTGTCAAATGAAGGAACCAAGAGACATAATCCATGAAAGTTTAAAAGACTTATATCTTGATTTGCCAAAGGATGTAACTACTCAATCAAAGGACATGACCCTTGGAGAACCAAAGACTGTGTCTCTTAGAGTACCAAAAGATAAGTAAGTTCAAGGTACTTATTCAAGGTTCATGAATTTTCATAAAGGTACCTGTTGGTGTAATAATATCCAAAGAAAGGCCTTTGAAGAAAGATATTTTCAAAATGAAATGTTTTGAACAAGTTATTGTTGAATGGATAAATTTTGAAGACAAATCAGTAACGTTTGAATGGAAAGACACTAAGGATAAGCCACTTTTCGAATTGAGGACAAATTGCTTAAAAGAAGAGGGGGTGATGTGATCCTATCTAGCACAACCTTTCTTCATGACATACTCACATCATTGAAGATCCATGAAGTTCAATCTAAAGGAGTTCAACCTTATTTTATCTTATATTTATTCATTTATGCACTATGTATTATTATGAGCATACATTTAAATATTAGACTATACTTGAATACCAAAACATGTGTATTCATTCATTATGACATATGGTTTGCATCATTGATTGATATTCATGCATATAATATATAGTTATAATAATAATATTCATTCATTATCATATGATGCATGAGATATTATTATAACCTATAGTCCACATCTTTATATTATTTGTTTATTAATTGAATTACTTAAATAATATTATGTTTCTTGAATATAGGTACATTCGGTCACACCTATGGGAGCTATTTTAAGATAAATGGTGAAAGCAACATCAAGGAAACTTATTTGGGGATGCTTAGGATAGCATAAGGAACATTTGGTGAAAATTTGTTCAGAGACCAGTGAGCTCATAGTTAGGTTGAGCTGAAGATTTGAACTATAAGATGACTTCAATTCAACTAAGGAGTTGCATCATCATCATCACCACTCATGACACCTAAAATAAGTCCTAAGTTAAATTTTGTGAAATCGAACTTTTTCGCGAAAAGTTACCATTTCAAAAGGTGTCTTTCCACAAGGAACTACCATAACGTTCATCATGTTGTAACTCACCTATGGCTAGCTCACCTCCAACTCATTCATCTTAAAACTAGCTCAAACATAAAAAGTTACCTTTCAACAATTGTGACCTTTCATGAATATTGATGATCATGAAGATGCCCTTTCATCAAGGTGCACGTTGCTAAAGAGTTCTCATAAAATGGAGGCTAAAATCATGAAGATATATGAGGCTTAAATCATGAAGATATATGAGGCAAGCACCATGCATATTCGACCACCCCACACATGCCTTGCATATGAAGTCTTTGGCGACAAGATGAACCAACAAATCATCATTCGACCAATGAAGATAACTTTGGCTCCAAGTTGAACAAACATATCATCATTCGACCAAGGGAGATGTATCTTAATCTTAGCCGAAAATCATGACTCCTTTAAATAGATAGCCAAACCATCACCATGCCAAGGAACTCATCATTTCAATTAAATTATTATGTACTTTCATTAAGAATTATTTACTTACTGAATCACTCGGTGTCTATTCGGCCAAACCCTCTCATTTCCTATAAATTGAGAGGATTACTTTCATTTGTACTATCTCATTCATATTATAAAAACAACTTCTTGTAAGTTAAATCTCTCTTCAAAGTTCTTTGAGAACTTTATCAATTAAGAAAGTATATTTATATACTTGTGGTGTCATCCCTTCACCTTGATTCTTATAATTCCTAGATCTTATATCTAGTGGGTTAAAGATATCATTACCATTCCTCAAGTAAGTTTGTGATGATCGGGGGTGTGCTTTCTAGCATAGCTTCTTCTTTGGTGAGTTTGAGATACAATTTCATCACTATTTTCCATACAACATCAACACCATCAACCATCTTCCATTAAAGGCCACCAACATCATCATCTATAATTCTGAAGCCAAGTCTTTTCTATCCTTATTCCATTACTTATTTTACTTATCCATTTCTTACACCTTTACTAATACTATCTATTTATCATCTTTCTTGCAGCCATACTTAGAATTCAAGGGAATTAATTCTTGTCATACCTAGATCGGGATAACAATAAGGCTATCTACTCACTTCCCTTGAAGAGTATAGAGCAGAGTTAGATTGACAAAAAAAGCGTCACTGTCGTGCAACAACAAAAAAATAAAGAAAAAGAAGTTCAAAAAGAAAATCAAAACTCCTACACCAAACAAAGGAGTGCAAAAATAAAAAGAAATATCAAAAGGAATAAAAGAAATTTCCAGAAAAAAGAAAGGAAAAGCCAAGGAAATTGCATTACCATTTCACGTCAACCAAGGAGGCATATCTACACTGAGGAAGATAACCTTATTGTCTCTTGTGAAAGGGCGCAGTAAGTGTTTTTCTTGGGTTGTAAGTCACATATTCCTTTATTTTCTTTGATTCATTGTTCTTAAACCTTTTCCTTCTTTTCATTTCCTTAAACAATTTCTTTTATCTTTCCATTTCTTCTTTTTCATTGCCATCCTAACCTATGTTGCAGCCGATGCACACAATAGAGAAATAACTTGTTCTAATCATAAATTAGTTATTAAAAGGACCTAACAAGAGAGATAGAGTAGAAAAAGGCATACTAAGTGAGTGAGATCATAAGGGGAATCGTTCAAAGTGTAGATATATTCCCGAGTGTAAACACGAGCGTGAGTGGAGTGACATCAATTTTTTTTGAGTGACCGTGAGGTTTTTTTGTATGAAATTTGGTAAGGTCCTATTTTCACATTTCAATTTCTTTAATCGCTAACAATGTTGTTTGATGTTTTATATTCTCAATAAGTGGAGTATGAGAAACAAAGGGAAAATGTATTTCACACTAGATGACATGTCGATGGTAAAGTTTGACATGTGATCATTGACGGTGGAAGTTGCACCAACCTTACAAGTACACTCATAGTGCACAAATTAGGATTAAAGGCAATACAACATCCGGATCCATATGAAGCGTAATGGCTTAGTGATGATGAAATTACCATTACTCAACAAGTGTTACTCTCGTTTTTCATTGGCAAGTATGAGGACAAGGTTCTTTGTGATGTAATCCCGATGAGCACAACTCATTTGCTGTTTGGAAGACTGTGGCAATTCGACGAAAGGGCCACTCATGATGGATTCTTAATTTATTACTCATTCAACCATGAGAGAAGGCAAATCACGTTGACTCCTTTATCATCACAACAAGTGCTTTAAGATCAACATCATCTAAAGAAAAGCTTTGATGCTATGCAAGAAAAACATTTGGACGAAAATTCAAATGAATAAAACGTTAGAGCTAAAAATGAGAGGAATGAAATTAGAGCAAAAGATAAGAGTAAAGAACAAATTTTATCTAACCTTACTCCCCTTATCCATCCTTTTGTTTTGCTGGAAAATTCAAGAGACATATTTTCAAGGAGATGATTCAAAAATCATGGTTTTTGGAAAACTAAAAGATGTGACTTTGAAGAACCAATAGTCATAACTTTTGGTGATTCACAAAACAAGTCTCTTGATATTTCAAAACTTATGCCATTTGAAGTTCCAAAAGAAGCATCGCTTGAAGTGGCAAGAGTTATGTTCGTTGACATTCCAAGTGCATTGCCAATCCTGAAAAGAATTGAACAACCAACTCCCATTAAACATCTACCATAGTTTGATATTTCTATTCATCTTGTCAATAGTTTTTCATTTACATGTTTTGATTTATTTTGCAGCAAATTGATTCATGTCTATGGTAATATCTTATCAATTTATGATTGCAAGGTCATTCAAGAATGTCTATGGACGAGACGAAAGATCAATGATGATTATTCTAATCATGAAATTGCATAATTCTTCTTTGATTTGCAAGATAATATAAAAGGCACAATTTGTCAAATGAAGGAACCAAGAGACGTAATCCATGGAAGTTTAAAAGACTTATATCTTGATTTACCAAAGGCTGTAACTACTCAATCAAAGGACATGACCCTTGGAGAACCAAAAAAAAGTGACTTTTAGAGTACCAAAAGATAAGTAAGTTCAAGGTACTTATTCAAGGTTCATGAATTTTCATAAAGGTACCTGTTGGTGTAATAATATCCAAAGAAAGGCCTTTGAAGAAAGATATTTTCAAAAGGAAATGTTTTAAACAAGTTGTTGTTGAATGGATAAATTTTGAAGACAAATCAGTAACGTTTGAATGGAAAGACACTAGGGACAAGCCATCTTTCGAATTGAGGTCAAATTGCTTAAAAGAAGAGGGGGTGATGTGATCCTATCTAGCACAACCTTTCTTCATGACATACTCACATCATTGAAGATCCATCAAGTTCAATCTAAAGGACTTCAACATTATTTTATCTTATATTACTCATTTATGCACTATGTATTATTATGAGCATACATTTGCATATTAGACTATACTTGAATATCAAAACATGTGTATTCATTCATTATGACAAATTTTTTGCATCATTGATTAATATTCATGCATATAATATATAGTTATAATAATAATATTCATTCATTATCATATAATGCATGAGCTATTATTATAACCTATAGTCCACATCTTTATATTATATGTTTATTAATCGAATTACTTAACTTATATTATGTTTCTTGAATATAGGTACATTCGATCACACCTATGGGAGCTATTTTAAGATAAATGGTGAAAGCAACATCAAGGACACTTATATGGGGATGCTTATAATAGTATAAGGAACATTTGGTGAAAATTTGTTCAGAGACCAATGAGCTCATAGTTAGGTTGAGCTGAAGATTTGAACTACAAAATGACTTCAATTCAGCTAAGGAGTTGCATCATCATCATCTCCACTCATGACACCTCAAATAAGTCCAAAGTTAATTTTTGTGAAATCGTACCTTTTCGTGAATAGTTACCATTTCAAAAGGTGTCTTTCCACAAGGAACTGTCATAATGTTCATCATGTTGTAACTCACCTATTGCTAGCTCACCTCTAACTCATTCATCTTAAAACTAGCTCAAACATGAAAAGTTACCTTCCAACAATTGTGACCTTTCATGAATATTGTAGACCATGAAGATGCCCTTTCATCAAGGTGCACGTTGGTAAAGAGTTCTCATAAAATGGAGGCTAAAATCATGAAGATATATGAGGCTTAAATCATGAAGATATATGAGGTAAGCACCATGCATATTCGACCACCACACACATGCCTTGCATATGAAGACTTTAACGCCAAGATGAACCAACAAATCATCATCCGACTAATGAAGATAACTTTGGCTACAAGTTGAACAAACATATCATCATTCGACCAAGGGAGATGTATCTTCATCCTAGCCGGAACATCATGACTCCTTTAAAGAGATAGCCAAACCATCACCATGCCAAGGAACTCATCATTTCAATTAAATTATTATATACTTTCATTAAGAATTATTTACTTATCGAATCACTCGGTGTCTATTCGGCAAAGCCCTCTTATTTCCTATAAATTGAGGGGATTACTATCATTTGTACTATCTCATTCATATTATAAAAACCACTTCTTATAAGTTAAATCTCTCTTCAAAGTTCTTTGAGAACTTTATCGATTAAGCAAGTATATTTATATACTTGTGGTGTCATCCCTTCACCTTGATTCTTATAATTCCTAGATCTTGTATCTAGTGGGTTAAAGATATCATTACCATCCCTCAAGTAAGTTTGTGATGATCAGGGTTGTGCTTTCTAGCATAGCTTCTTCTTTGGTGTGTTTGAGATACAGTTTCATCACTATTTTCCAAACAACATCAACACCATCAGCCATCTTTCATTGAAGGCCACCAACATCATCATCTATAATTCTGCAACCAAGTCTTTTCTATCCTTATTCCATTACTTATTTTACTTATCCATTTCATATGTCTTTACTAATACTATCTATTTATCATCTTTCTTGCAGCCATACTTAGAATTCGAGGGAATTACTTCTTGTCATACCAAGATCGGGACAACAATAAGGCTATCTACTCACTTCCCTTGAAGAGTATATAGCATAGTTAAATTGACAACAAAAGTGCCATTATCGTGCAATAACAAAAAAACGAAGAAAAAGAAGTTCAAAAAGAAAATCAAAACTCCAACACCAAACAAAAGAGTGTAAAAATAAAAAAAAATTCAAAAGGAATAAAAGAAATTTCCAGCAAAAAGAAAGGCAAAGCCAAGGAAATTGCATTACCATTTCAAGTCAACCAAGGAGGCATATCTACAATGAGGAAGATAACCTTATTGTGTTTTGTGAAAGGGTGCAGTAAGTGTTGTTCTTGGGTTGTAAGTCACATATTCCTTTCTTTTCTTTCATTTCATTGTTCGTAAACCTTTTCCTTATTTTCATTTCCTTAAACAATTTCTTTTATCTTTCCATTTCTTCTTTTTTATTGCCATCCTAACCTATGTTGCAGCCAATGCACACAATAGAGAAATAACCATTACTCAACAAGTGTTACTCTCTTTTTTCATTGGCAAGTATGAGGACAAGGTTCTTTGTGATGTAATCCCGATGAGCACAACTCATTTGCTGCTTTGAAGTTTGTGGCGATTCGACGAAAGGGCCACTCATGATGGATTCTTAATTCGTTATTCATTCAACCATGAGAGAAGGCGAATCACGTTGACTCCTTTATCATCACAACAAGTGCTTTAAGATCAACATCATCTAAAGAAAAGCTTTGATGCTATGCAAGAAGAACGTTTGGACGAAAATTAAAATGAAGAAAATGTTAGAGTTAAAAATGAGAGGAATAAAATTAAAACAAAAGATGAATGTAAAGAACATATTTTATCTAACCTTACTCCCCTTACCCTTCCTTTTGTTTTACTGGAAAATTCAAGAAACATATTTTCAAGGAGATGATTAAAAAAATCATGGTTTTTGAAAAACTAAAAGATGTGACTTTTGAAGAACCAATAGTCATAACTTTTGGTGATTCACAAAACATGTCTCTTGATATTTCAAAAGTTATGCCATTTGAAGTTCCAAAAGAAGTATCACTCGAAGTGGAAAGAGTTATGTTCGTTGACATTCCAAGTGCACTGCCAATCCTGAAAAGAATTGAGCAACCAATTCCCATTAAACATCTACCCTAGTTTGATATTTCTATTCATCTTGTCAATAGTTTTTCATTTACATGTTTTGATTTATGTCTATGGTATTATCTTATCAATTTATGATGGCAATGTTATTCGAGAATGTCTATAGACGAGACGAAAGATCAATGATGATTATTCTAACATGAAATTGTAGAATTTTTCTTTGATTTGCAGGATAATCTAACATGCACAATTTGTCAAATGAAGAAACAAGAGACGTAATCCATGGAAGTTTAAAAGACTTATATCTTGATTTGCTAAAGGCTGTAACTACTCAATCAAAGGACATGACCCTTGGAGAACCAAAAAATGTGTCTTTTAGAGTACCAAAAGATAAGTAAGTTCAAGGTACTTATTCAAGGTTCATGAATTTCTTTAATGGTGCCTGTTGGTGTAATAATATCCAAAGAAAGGCCTTTGAAGAAAGATATTTTCAAAAGGAAATATTTTGACCAATTTGTTGCTGAATGGATAAATTTTGAACAAATCAGTAACGTTTGAATGGAAAGACATTAGGGAGAAGCCACCTTTCAAATTGAGGACAAATTGCTTAAAAGAAGAGGGGGTGATTTGATCCTATCTAGCACAACCTTTCTTCATGACATACTCACATCATTGAAGATCCATCAAGTTCAATCTAAAGGAGTTCAACCTTATTTTATCTTATATTTACTCATTTATGCACTATGTATTATTATGAGCATACATTTGCATATTAGATTATACTTGAATATCAAAACATGTGTATTAATTCATTATGACATATGGTTTGCATCATTAATTGATATTCATGCATATAATATATAGTTATAATAATAATATTCATTCATTATCATATGATGCATGAGTTATTATTATAACCTATAGTCCACATCTTTATATTATATGTTTATTAATTGAATTACTTAACTTATATTATGTTTCTTGAATATAGGTACATTCGATCACACCTATGGGAGCTATTTTGAGATAAATGGTGAAAGCAACATCAAGGAAACTTATATGGGGATGCTTAGGAGAGCATAAGGAACATTTGGTGAAAATTTGTTCAGAGACCAGTGAGCTCATAGTTAGGTTGAGTTGAGGATTTGAACTACAAGATGATTTCAATTCAGCTAAGGAGTTGCATCATCATCACCACTACTCATGACACTTCAAATAAGTCCTAAGTTAATTTTTGTGAAATCGTACCTTTTCGCGAATAGTTACCATTTCAAAAGGTGTCTTTCCAAAAGGAACTTCCATAACATTCATCGTGTTGCAACTCACCTATGGCTAGGTAACTTCCAACTCTTTCATCTTAAAACTAGCTCAAACATGAAAGGTTACCTTCCAACAATTGTGACCTTTCATGAATATTGATGACCATGAAGATGCCCTTTCATCAAGGTGCACGTTGGTAAAGTGTTCTCATTAAATAGAGGCTTAAATCATGAAGTGATATGAGGCAAGCACCATGCCTATTCGGCCACCACACACATGCCTTGCACATGAAGACTTTGGCACCAATATGAACCAACACATCATCATTTGGCCAAGGAAGATAATTTTTTTTTGCAAAGTTGATCAAGCATACCACCATTCGGCCAAGTGAGATGTATCTTCATCCTAGCTTAAACATCATGTCTCCTTTGAAGATATAGCTGAACCATCACCATGATAAGGGACTCATCCTTTCAAATAAATCATTATGTACTTTCATTAAGAATTGTGTACTTGCCAAATCACTAGGTGCCGATTCGGCCATGCTCTCTCATTTCCTATAAATTGAGAGGATTACTTTCATTTGTATTTATCTCATTCATATTATAAAAACAACTTCTTGTGAGTTATATCTCTCTTCAAAGTTCTATGAGAACTTTATCGATTAAGCAAGTATATTTCTATACTTGTGGCGTCATCCCTTCACCTTGAATCTTATAATTCCTAGATCTTATATCTAGTGGGTTAAAGACATCATTACCATCCCTCAAGCAAGTTTGTGAAGACCTGTGTAGTGCTTTTTAGCATAGCTTCTTCTTTGGCGTGTTTGAGATACACTATCATCACTATCTTCCATATAACATCAACACCATCAACCATCTTCCATTGAAGGCAGCTAACATCAGCATCTATAATTATGTAACAAGTCTTTTTTATCCTTATTCCATTACTTATTTTACTTATCCATTTCTTATACCTTCACTAATACTATGTATTTATCATTTTTTTGCAGCCATACTTAGAATTCAAGGGCATTACATCTTGTCATTCCTAGATCGGGACAACAATACGGCTATCTACTCACTTCTCTTGAAGAGTGTAGATTCGTCTTATATCAGTCGGACCACCAGTCCAGCCACCACCCATTTGTGGTAATAGACTCCTAAAGCTCATATTTTGAAATCTCTCACCACTCAAACCAAAATCTCTCACTTCTTTAGAGACGTATCGGGTTCCAGATGAGTTTTTAGTTTCCCCAACGGTGAAAACTTCCTCCTCTAACAAGAAAAGTTAAGTCCCTCCATCGATTTGTTTTGGTATTTTTTCGAATAAATGCTCATACCTCATTTCCTTTCATTTTACAGAGGCTTTTATAGACGTTTGAATTAACCTTATTTCCTTTTTGATGACAAGCAATCCCGAAAATTGGTGGGATATGATAGGGGTTATTTCCTTCGATGTGATTTTAGTTACCTTTTTGTTTTTATTTTTGTCTGATTTCTTACTTGTTTTGGTTCTTTTGTGTGAAAATATATCTCTCATTTTCTGATTCGATTGATTCATTCCATTTTTTGTTTGATTTGTATACTACTAATATCTTATGAAAGGATTTGTTTCCTTTCATTCATGGTGTTAATTTGGATGTATATTTCCTAGCCAAATTGGTTGCCTTTGGTGTTGGTTTCTTTACAAAACCATTATGAAAATAGGTTTCAAATCGATGCGTGTGGTTTTTTACTGACATGTGGTCTTCGCACACTGATAATCGGTCCAATTGTGATCTTTCAATTTTCCTGGTGTGATTTGATTTAATCTCGATCGTTGGATCAAAGGGCCAGATCCAACAGCCCTCGTTCGCCTACACATGTCATATAATACTTAGGGTTTTTATAACCCTAAATGTCTTTAAATATGGATCATTCATTTCCTTGTGATCGTGCGGTTCTCATCTATGTGTCGCTGAGACTAACTGATAAAACCATAGAGTGCATTGGACCTGATTTTGGACATGAACATGGATTGTACCTAAACATCAAAATAAAAAAATATCAATACATAATATTATATAATGTAATATAATATAATATAATAATATTAATTATATATAAATTATATTATATATAAAATGTACTATATATGTAATATATAAATATATATATGTCATGCTACATATAATATATTATAATTTATATAATTTATTATTTTGTTAAAACAATAAATGTAATATTTTTAGAAATATGCTATATAATATTATATATATATATATATATATATATATATATATATATACTAAATAATGTAAAATAAATATTATTTATAAATACCATATTATATATATAACATGAATACTATATATATATAATATATAAATATACCATAATATAAAATAAATAATAAAATACTACTTAAAGTTCAAATTAAATCCCCAGACGAAAATATGTGCCTACATAAAATTATGTCAATCTGTTTTTAATGTCTTAATGGGATGATGCCATGACATATCTGCATCATGATGGTGATAACCTGGACAGTTTTATTAAACCTATTTAATCCATTGTTTTCATTTTAACAATACTATATTTCATAAAAAAACTCTAATTTACAATCCTAACCTTAAATCATAAATTTATTTGTTTCATCCCCTTCTCCTCAATGCCAAAAGTAGGAAATAGGAAGAAGAAACTCGATGGTGGCACAAACGACAACGAAAATAGCAAAAAAAAGTGCATTGAAACAACCCGTTGCATTTTCGGTCTGTGGATGTGGATAACCAGCATAATCGAGGACATCATGGTCCAATGATAATCTCGAAAGGATATTTTTCTGCTGTAAAAACTATACGAGTTTTACTTGTCGATTTTTATAATGGGTTGATCCTCTAATGACTCAACGAGCGTGCATTTTTCTTACGATATTGTTGAATAAAATCAAAGAAAATGACATTATAAGAAGGAAAAATAGAATTGCTTGGATTATTATTTTTTATGGTTTATATTGGTATAGTACCTAAATAATTGATGTTACGACAATGGTGATGAAATTTTAGCGTCAAATTTGTCTATTCTACTTTTATTTTATACTAGATGAAATTTAGGGTGAGAATATTCAAGATTAATTGGTTGGATTTAGTTTAGGGTTTAGAAGACTTTGCAAGGTTTTTTGTGAATGATGTAAAGGTTGAAAAATGAACTCTTTGATTTATGTGAAATTGATAAATTCATATAAATGTTTGTAGTTAGTTATGGTTGTAATTCAAATAAAAATTCAATTGAAAATTAAAATTTAATAATAGAAGACAACATGTATTGTATCCAAAATAAATCTCATTCAATTAGAGTTTGTCGTTGATAATAAACACATAGGTACAAAGCATGAAGTGCACATAAACACTTAAGTTGACACATTATCAACCTAAGTTTAAAAGGACAAAATATGAATCAAAATATCAATGTTAGTAAACTCAATTGTTTAAAAGAACAAAGTTCAAAAGCTATCAATTTAAGTATTCAACTCCAAAATATAGAGCAAAATATTAAATTACTGAAATCATCCAAATAAAATAGCAAAGCTACACCATCAATGATCGTTTTCAAAAACACATGGACAGTCTTCTTGTGAAGTATTGGTTAAATGTTGGTTGGGTGTGACACCTACTTATGAGGTTGGCATCCATCTTACTGACATTACATTTCCTGCTAAATGGTTGGTTGGATAAGTTCTATGGTCTGGAGTAGGGACAAAGATAAATGGACTAGCTTGTGATGATGTTGTGTTCATTGATGTATTTTTTCTCCTAACATGTATCCACATGTACACCAAAATGAGAAACATAATTCTGATATAAGGTTAAAAAGAAACATAAGTAAAACATATTTAATAGTACTTGCCTTTAGCATAGTTCGCTTATAATAATAGTTATAAAGAGAGTACCAAGATGGCTCCTTATGAAGCTTTATATGGAAGAAGGTGTCGAACACCATTGATTTGGAATGAATTGAAAGATCGAGATATAATTAGTTATGATCTAAATAAAGAAGTGGAAGAAAGAGAAATTTATACAAGATAATCTTAAGATTGTAATTGATCGACATAAGTCTTATTCAGACTTAAAAAGAAAAGAGATTGAATATCAAGTCGGTGATAAAGTATTCCTTAAAGTATCACATTGGAAAAAGGTTCTAAGATTTGGATGAAAAGGAAAATTGAGTCTGAGTTTCATTGGTCCATATAAAGTTATGAAAAGAGTTAGTCTAGTGGCCTATCAGTTAGCTTTACCTCCAGAAATGGACAATATTCACAATGTTTTTCATGTTTCGATACTTCAGAAGTATAGATCAGATCCTTTACATGTCATCACACAAGAGGAAATCAAGATTCAACTAGACTTAAATTATGAAAAGAAACCAGTGAAGATACTAGAGTGTAGAGTCAAAGAACTAAGGAATAAGACGATTCCACTGGTTAAGGTTCTTTGGCTAAACCATAAAATGAAGGAAGCTACATAAGAAAGAGAATAAGATATGAAAAACCAGTTTCCTCATCTTTTTGCAACGTATATGTAATTGAAATTCGAGGAAGAATTTTCAAGAGGGGGATAATTGTAATATCCCAAATTTTGAACTAGTGACCAAAATGTAAATTTTGAAAGTTTAGTAGCCAAAGTAGACACTTAAGAAAAGTTTAAGAACCAAAGTCATAATTTTACCATAAAGAATGTTTATCTCGTAAATGACTGGTTCACCCCCAAGAATGATATTTTTATGGGTTTCATATTTTTATATGGGGTTTGTATAAAAGGCTATTAAGCGATAATGTTCAGTAAAATACTCAAATAATCAGATCGAATAAAAAATTTAGGAAAATTTGAAGGATGATAGTATAAGATTAATAATATTATTTTTAATATTTTAAAAAGTAGAATTTAACATGGATTAATGGATTTAAGTTATTTTTCCATGTCAAATTGGGAGCATTGGATTAAAGTAGCTATATTGGAATTTTTGGAATAGTGTAAGGATCAAGATGAAAAATAAAAAATATTATTTTATCTTGACATGATGAAGTCAAGAATGATGCCATGATAATATCATGGTGGTAATTATCATGGTTTAGTAGTGGTAAATAGGTAATCTTTAATTAGATGAATTTTTACTTCATTTAATTAGCTTTAAAAGATAAAAATTAAGAGACTTTTTGTTAGAATAATCAATAAAGTTTATTCTTCTTCTCCATAGTTGTCGTGAACTCCATAACAAGGTGAGAAAGTTTTTATTTTTTCATTTTAAGCCATTTTATTAAGTTCTTGGATTACAACTTAAAATAGAAAAATAAATTAAATTAAATTTTCTATCTTTTGGTGTAAATATTTCATGTTTTCTTGCGTGGAGAGTTGATTTCATGAAAATGGTGGTTGTTTTAAATTTAATGATTTATTGATTAATTTTGATGTTAGTTATGTTATAGAATCAATTCCAAGCTTGTGTGATTATTGGAATCACTTGGAAATTCTTGTTTAAGCATTCAACCACCTTGGTGTTTCATTGAGAAATTTTGAAGTTGGATAGTTTTTAATAGGAAATGATTGAGATTACATGGGAAGGATGTTTAGATGATGAATTCATGTTTGAATCAAATTAGAAATCATTAGAAACATACCCTATAGTATTTGGCTATAGTAAAAAATATTAGGGAAAAATATGCAAAAATTTTCCAAGGGTTGGAATGAACATAAAAAAATGATTCTACATGCTTTGAAATAAATTCAGAGTTTTTTAAAAGTAGAGAAATTAAATGCATCCCCATCATGGTTGAGAATACTACTTTTGCTGCCATTATAACATGGAGGCCATGGGACATTACAAATAGAAGCAATTCTTCTAGCATTGCTGAGTTAGATATAGGTCCGTAAAGTATCATCAAAGGCATGGCTGCTGCAACAAGCTGCTGACGGAGCCACAATCGACGATATGAGTGTCGATGTGCAGGGGCTAAGCTCTCGGGTATCACATATCACTGCCAGCACTACATGGCAACATCTTTGTTTTCCTACACAAACAAGGCAACCAAGTTTAATGGTAGTGTGGCATTCATTTATAAGAGTAGGGATTTATAACCGTCATTGTTAAAATTTTTAAATTTGAATATAATTATTGATTTGATTTATAATTATAAATTAAATTTAAAAAGCGAGTCAATGTGAATTTGATGAGGTGGATTCCACCATTTATACTTTTTTGAGGGTCGCGCTACTATTTAAGAAATAGACACGTGGAGAAGGAATCATAATTATAGTAGATTTGATCGATAAATATTGTCCCACACTATCTCTACCGTGAAACTAGAGGTGCTCGCGGTCAATTTACTGTACAATTAGTTTAATCAGTCTGATTAAATATTATAACGATTATTAAATTTTACTAATTATAACCTCACCATTAAAAAATGGTTAATTGTTACATAGGTCAACTTGTAATTTATTACAATTATTTTCATATTTTTAATCAATTTAAAAAAAATAAATATTGACACTACGTAGTACTTAATACACATGCATACTACATTTGCATATTTTTAGATTAGTTTAAAGTTCCAACATACACAAAATACGAAATTAATCATATTATAAATTTAAGCACATATCAATTAACAATAATTCAAAACATCATCAAAGTTTCAAAAATATTTTTTTTACTAAACATAAAATAAAGTCTCTAATAACTATAACAGAAGGTAAATGAAACTTCTATGATATGGTACCGCAAGCCAGAAAAAAATTAACTCTAATATAAAATCATCAATACCAAAGTCCTTATTGGCTTCCACCGAAATGAAATTTCTCTCATCAATTCTGAAGCTAGATTTTTCCTTTTTAATATGTTTATTGTTTTTCTTATCAACTAAAATATATATTTCTAAAGTTAAATAAATAATTAAAAATACAACATCGATAATAATAAAAGTAATTTGAAATCTTGAACTTACCTTTCTGTAGCAGTCATAACTTGATTTGCAGTACTTGTAATTAATTTACTGACTCAATTTATATCTCTCAATTCTAATTTCTTCTTCTTTTATCCTTTCTATTCCTCTAAAACTATAACATAATTGTTATGGATGATGAGTTAGTAACGATTTAAAGGGGAATTGCAACTCATGCTTTTAAACTCAAAAGTAGATTATAAACATGTTGCAGATGTTTATGGTCATGTGTTGAATAACTATGCAAAAGTTAGCAATTGTGATACGGTAAGAAAAATTAGCTTTTATTTGTTGAATTTAGTGTTTTATAAAGAAATATTCTATTTTCTTAAATAACGTATAACATGTAATCACGCAACTCCAATTTCCAATTAATGACAATGGAAGCCATTGGTATTTGTTACTGTTGGATATGATTTTGTAGGAAGCAATGGTATATGATGCTCTTGTTACGTCAAGGGATAAAAGGAGAGTTGAAGAAGCAACATAATTGACGATTAACTTCTTGAAAAATGTTATTTATATTGCATGTTTTATTTTAGATAAAGGTGGTGGTCTAAATTTAATATTTTAATGCATATGAGATCCTTAGAAAAAGTATTAATCATCCGATTTTTAAGGAGCCATGTAACACCCATTTCCCATATCCGATCCCGAATACGAGTCAAAGATGTCACATTAAACATTTAAAACATTTCCTATTCGAAAACCGATAAAATTTTGTTTCTTTTTAAAATCATCAAATTCAATTTCAATCACTAAAATATTTACTTACGTAAAACCATATATAATATTTAAACATCAAAACCAAATCCGATTTTAGATAGCAACATGACAGTTCAATATTATTTCATATAAATAGTGAAATTGCCTAAAACCTGCCTAATTTAAAATTCATCATAATAGTAATTAAATATAATTAGTAATATACTAAGTATGTGAAATACTATTTATATCTATTAGTATATATATATATATATATATATATTAAGCTACAAACCAATTTCAGACACATTCAATTCAGAAGAACAAAACACATAAATATACATGCCAACTAGAAGTGTCAAAAAATCAAAAGATTTCATACTTGCACTGTGTGCCTAAATTGATCCTCAAAAGTAAGATGTCGAGCCTGGACCCTTACTCCTATCACTTATCTTTACCTACGCATGAAATAATCACACGCTAAGTATTTACTTAGTGAGGCATACATTAACTAAAATAAGACATTTCAATATATAATAAAATATCACAATTAATCAAAGTACTTAATTTATCATATGAAAATATAAGAACATATAAAATTGACTTATTAAAGTCTATTTCATGTAAAAAATAACTTGTAAATTTTTTTTCCACATATAAGGCATTCAATGTCAAATCAAAGTTCTCATTGGAGACTTTATTACAAACCTCATCGATCAAACATGTACTTTCATATTTCACTTCAAACCACAACCCAATATATAATAAATGAGAATGTATGGTACACGAGTAATATACTTGTGTAGTTTATGCAGTACAACTACTTGTGAATAAATTACACATTTAGTTCTTTGTGAATAATTTGCACCATAGGTTGTCGGTGTACAAGTAGTATAAAATACAGTAACATTGTACATATGATTAGGAATACATCTTACTAACATCATATACGTGCAGAAAACATATCATATATATGCCATAAAATGTATCATGTGACTATGATGTACACGAATATACCTATACAAAATTGATTGATAAACACTCCACCTCATAGCATGCCAATTGTATCAATAACTCTCAATGCACATACAATGGCCTTTTATATCAAAATTATATTACACTCATTTATCAGAAGTATCCATATATACTAACATATAATATTTATCATATAAAAGTGCATTGGTCAGTTCATATTCTAAATCATTCAATATAATTTAGCAAAACAATGTGAATATATTGTAATTAAGATTTAAAGTTCTTTTCTTTTCAAATCCTTTGAGGTGACTCATCGCAAGTATTCCTCATGTAAAATATAGTAATATAAATAAGAATGCACACCTGATGCCTCATAAGCAAACCTTAATACCAATATACTTCACTCTTGTACTTTATCCTTGTTTTTAAGCTTGCACATCTCTCAATCACGATCTTTATAAGCAATATTTACCAACACATACAATTTAAAATCATATGTTAATGTCATACTAACATAAGCACATACTAGTAATAAAATTTATTAAAAATTCATTCAATACTTGTTCGATACTAAATCCATTTCATAATGTTAACACTAATCACAACACTTTAATATGCAACTTCAATCCTCCTAATATTCATATCAACCAATAGCTCATATACTCATTTCAAATTCTGGAATCTAACCACTAAAATGAATTCTTTTAGAATTTTTCTCAACATTTCCAATTTATTTAAAATGGTCCCTTGCCATTTAATTTCAATTCAAGCAGCAAATATCATATTCAAGTATTCCAATAATGCATTCAAGTCTAGTACATCAACTTTTGAACAATTACCATTTAAATCCCAAATTTTTTATGATATGAGATTTGTCCTTAGACTTGTACAAACTTCCAATTTAGTCCAAACAACACTAAAAAACATGTAGTCATTCATTCATCAATTCTAACATCAGAGAAAATTTTCAATATTTTCCCTTAATTTTTCACATAGGCTGAATGTGAAAGGTCTCCCTAAGCTTGGTCTCCAACTTGATTTAAGCATGAATTGAAGCTCTAAACATCATTTCCATACAATCCCAATCAAATAAATATCAATTTCAATTTATATCAAATCTTTCGCTAAAACGCTAATTAACCAAACTTTGATTCAACTATTTCTAATTGTTTTTAATCATTATACAAGCTTGGAAATGAATAAACCTCATCACTAATATCAAAATCCATTCTTAAATCATCAAAATTTATCTTCCCCTTCATCCACCATATTCATTAAAATCTTATTTCAAGCATGGAAAGCATGAACGAATTACACCAAATGATATAGAATTTTATGTAGGTAAAATTTCTATTTCATGCTTTCATCTAGAAACATAAGGAAAAATGAAAAAGAATATTATTCTTATCTAGCTATGGAGTTCACTGCAATTTGGGGGCGAAGATGAAGAGTTTTCTTGATTTTTCCTTTATAAATATCTTAAGACATATGACTTTAAACTAATTAAAATCAGTTTAAAATTCAATTTACGCTAAAAGACCTTTTTACCCTTAAAATTTCTTAAAAATTACAATGCACATCATGATATCATCATCCTTACATCATCAAGTCAAATATGAACAAATATATTCATATTTTCTTACTTTGCTCTTGTACTTTTCCAAAAAATTAAAATCTTGCCATTTTAATCCAACAATCCCGATTCAACATGGAAAATCAAATTAAATCCAATGGTCCATGTTAAATTATACTAAATTAAATTATTGAAAATATATTATTAGCATTTTTTTATCATCCTTCAAAATTTCCTAAATTTTTTATTCGATCCGATTATCCAATATTTTACCGGACTTTGTCGATTTATAGCTTTTAATACAAACTCCAGATAAAAAAAATATGAAACCTAAGAAAATATTATTCATGGGTGGAACTATTCATTTATGGGTCAAAATACATAACTTTTTTAAATATTAACCTTTAAGCCTTAAAATTTTCCAAAATTTATACTTTGGCCACTAAACTTTAAAAAATTACATTTCTGTCACTAGTCAAAATTTTGGGATATTTATAACCCAATTTGTAGCACCCATATTTGTATCTCTCAATTTGCGAGTTGAGTTTGTCGGTATAAATAGTTAAGATGATAGGTTGGTATATAATATATATAATAAAATAAATCAAGAAAGAAAAATAAAAGAGCGAGTCTCCTAAATTAAATTGAAATAGAATTGTTTTAAAGAAAATATAGTTAATTATAAAATCAACCTTCAATTTTTACTAGGTTTTGTAGAGTGATCTTTAAAATTTATATTTATAATTTAGTAATGGATAACCTAACCATGATCGTAACCATTAATCGTAACGATTCGGTTAAGTAACATGTAAAATGATGGTTACACTTGTTAACAGTTACGGTTAACAATTACAAGTTAATTTGCACACCTACGTGGAAGTCTAGATTTCATAATTAATGGATGCAAAATAAAATGAAGTTTAGTTTAATTTTAGAAAAAAAAGTAGTTTATACTAATTATATTACCGGGTAAACTGTGTATTTAGTATCTAAACTATTGATTTTGATCTGTTTTAGTACATAAACTTCCATTGTTTTAAATCATACCTAACATTTAGTTTTCATTTCATTTTAGTACCCCACTATCAAAAATTAACACATTTAGTACCTAAACTATCAGTTTTAATCCGTTTTAGTACCTAAACTTTCAAAATTTCAAAACTTAACGTTAGATTTTGAACGGTGGTACTAAAATTAAACAAAAATTAAACTTACGTATAATTTTAAGAAAGTGAGAGTTTAAGTACTAAAACGGACTAAAACTGATAGTTTAGATACTAAATGTATAGCTTACGCTATATTATAGTTTACGCTATATTATTTATCAAATACGAAAAATCATTAATTACTCCATTTAAAAACGAAAATCTAAATAATAATTACTTATTTATCAATAGATAATAAGTAAGATGCAAAATTAATAATTATTAATTAACTAAACTATTAATTTCTAAAAAAACAATAACAAAAATATTAAATTATTAATTAATAATTATCAATTAACTGCACCCAAAAATCAAACCGAGTGCATTATCAAATACGATAAATAATTAATTACCATTCAACAACTTTTTAAATTATATAAAGATTTCTGATTTGAAGATTCTATTTCTAAATTATTTGGTAATTAATGATTATTTAAGAAAGTTGTTGAATGATAATTAATGATTGGTCCTATTTGTTTTAAATTATTAATTATCAATTAATGATTGTTCGTATTTATTTTAAATTGGCAACTACTGTTAGTAGTTTAAATTATATAATACAAAAGATCTAAAGTTTTAGACTTGGAAAAGCTGAGTGCACTTGGAATTGAAGAGTCACTTTTTAGGAGGGGAAAAAATTAGGTATTAATATCAGGTAAGATGGTGTCACCTGTCTTATTATAGTCTAACAAGCCAACATGTAGACAAAGAATCAACATTATAATAAGATTTGATCAATAAATATGCCTTTACTTGGGACCTCTAGTGTACAAGTCTAGATTTGATTACTAAAGAAAGCAAACTAATTTTTAATTAACAAATTTAAAACTTATTGAATTAGTATCATGAAATTAAATTATTTAATTTAAAAATAAAAATAAATTCTTATTAATATAATAAATATAATTATCGATATCTACATAAACATATAAATTTGTATCGATTGATTGACTTCAAGTGAATTCCCAGCGAATGCAGTACCAAAAATTAACAACGAATGCTCGCATCAAACTCCTTCCACCATCGTATCTTCGTGATCTTTATCTACGGAATATGAAAGAACTTAACACAACTATAATCTTAATTAGTGTTCTTTTTCTTTTAAAAAATTTCCATGAATTTTGTTTTAAAAAAAGTAAGAAGAAATTGTCCTTGAATTGTCGCTTCTCAAATATGATTAATCAATACTAAAATAATGAAAACATGAAAAGATTAGCTATATATCCACAAGTATGATTAATCAATACTAAAATAATAAAAAGGTAAAATATTTCCATAATTTTCTCTAATTATTGTTTTATTTATTTATTGTTAAACATGATTCATTTATTTAGGGCAGAACTTTCGGTGCCTCTAGATAGTACGTGCACTAATCAAGCTACGCTTCAACATCGGGGATATGGGACTCTACAGGTAGAAGCAATCCTTTTAGTGTTGGGGTTGTCGACAAAGTGTTTAAGTGGGGGGTTCCTAATGTACCCACAAAGGCAAGGCCGCTGCTCGTTCAGCTTGCTGCAACAGGATATCGACGGAGCCACCGGAGATGTCAATGCTGATATGCAGGGGCTAAGCTGTTGGGGATCACATATTGCTGCCTCCGTCACGCGAGTAAACAGCAACACCGCCAGTGCAGCCACGCACAAAGCAACTAACGAAACCCTCTTCATCTTTGGTTTCTTTCCTACAACAAGGTGGGGGTAATTCTAAGAAAACAATGACGTTTAAATGTACTCGGTGCATGAGTTGTGCCACAATTTATAGGACTTGTGGTTGGTAATTTCTGATGTTTCATCAAGATTTATGGACGTTAAACTGTCATTACCAATGAGATTTTGGAGGAAATTGTAAAGGTTGAGTTGTGGCGCAATTGGTATACAATTTATATTTTATAGTTTAATTATTCGAAATTGTCAATGAATATGATGAAAAACTTTGAAAAAGTTGGGAATGGAATTGAAGAGGCAGATTCCCACCATATTAGAAATGGTAACGTGTATTTGTAAGATGGTGGCACCTGTCTTGTTCTTATGCAAGAAATCAAACTCATTGTTTTCCTCACCAAAAGCAAGTCCAAACATCATATTAAGCATATAACAACCCATTCTTAATGCACATAAAAATATGTGTAAAAATGAATATAACATTAATTATAACATAAAAATTACAATACTTGCAACACTTATCATCGTTATACAGTATTTAGACGCGTGGAGTTTAAATACACGTCCACTTGCACTTGCATAGTATTTCAGTGTACTGTGCTACTAAACCTAATAGCATATTTACTCAGCTTTGTGACTAAGAATGAGGAGATGCCAGCTCTCTCCTTATGTTCCTTAATTATAGCTGATAACCGTACTAAAAATTAACCCTTTTCTCTGTATTTCCTCTCAAGCGCCGCCCAACGCTTTCTTGTTTGGGAGAGGAATCTATCTAGCCTTCATCTCCATTCACGTGGAGTTGCCAAGCAAGATCTGTTTAAAATATAAATTGCAAAATCACACTGTTTGACAAGACAAATAAAAATATTGAACAAATAAACAACCAAATTCGTATCGTGGTAAAAACCACTGCTTTAGAAATAAATTCGTCCTGATATGTGTAATCGGTGCAATAGGCGGATCATCCCCAAAGGTTAACATGGTCGCTTCGAGAATTTGTACACCCGAAATCAAAGTGGATTGCCGGTGATACTGCTCTTCTGATAGCAGTAGAGAAAAGAAGCTTTGAAATGCTTTAGGTTGAGAGGATATGTGAGAGTTCAGAGTATGTTGACAAGCTTGGAAAACCTCTCTATTTGTAGGTTTCGTTCAGCCTGATTAATTTCCTAATTAAAACTTTGTTTGAAACTATTATTATTAACGAATGAACCTGGCCTTAAAGCAGCCATATTCGTTCTTTAATTTCCAGTCCTTTGTAACTCATGTAATTACACGACCACGACCACATCCACGAGCACGAGCAGAGACGAGATGAAAGGATGTCGACGGTGGCAGCTTGTGAGATTGTCCCTTGTTCTCTATCACTAAACAAATGAAGGAAGAATTAACACTATAAATATCCAAGCCCAGTGGTATTTCCCACACAATATGGGATAGTGCTTTACGCATTACCAATATTTGCCCACTAATGCGAAATAATTCTTCTGAAACTCGAAAAATAATCTTCTCATAAGAGCAATAGAGGAATTCGTTGCTTAAGTACTAGTGAACGTATCTTGAACTAGTACATAATGGTGATGAGCAATCCTTCTCTTAGATAAGTGAAACTAGTCTTGAACTTTCTAAGATAAGGGTAAACTCATAACACACAACTAACCCCTTCATCCACCGAAGTGCTCGATGTGTAAGATATATATATACACACAAGTGTATATTAGGACATATTACCTTAGGATTCTAGTAAGTGTATTACAAAAATGGCCCAATATTTTTCATAAAAGGTGGCTAATACTTCTCAGTTACGTTGGTTATTTCATCAGGTTTATCTCAACATAAACCACCCTAAAATTGGGCTATGAAAATAATTAAGAGCCTTTCACAATAGCTCAACCCCTCAAAGATTATGGTGATTTTCTTCAAGTTCATTATAAATGAACCACCCATACTTTGGGATCAAAAATCATTAAGAATAAATATTCATCCTAATTAATAGGTGAATTCGATAAGTCCTTCTCAGTAGGACCATCCAAACTATTGGATTTGAATTCATTAAGAATTTTCATAAAACTTAACCTTTCTAGAGGTAAGTTCAACTTGTCATTCTTAGTTAGGACTGCCCACTCAAATCTGGGTTATGAATTGATTAAAAATATATATATTCAAACAAAATTGGTAAAATCGTCAAGTTTTTCTCACTAAGACACCCAAAATTTGGGCTATGAATTTATTAAGAGCAATCAAGCTCATCGTGTGCATGTACATTGTTCGCCATAGGGATAGGTAGGTAGAAATGTACACTATGAATCTTTTCATGGTTTCATTTAACTACATTGAACTTATAAAACTAAGTTGGGTATCCACCATGAATTCCTAAAACAATGGGCTTTAAATCCATCCCCCTTGACGAATCTAGGATGAGTTTCCTTATTAACCCTTTGGTAAGCAGATCTGGTAGGTTCGTTTCCTACTTCTCATATTCTAAAGAGAGTATTCCATTCCTTAAGTGTCTAACAAATTCATGTCTTATGAGAATATGCCTCTTCTTACCATTGTAAACTTGGTTTTTGGCCACACATATCATAACTTGTAAATGGCACAGCAAGACGACTAAAGGAGTTGGTCTTCCCCACAATGGAACTTCAACTAATAAGTATCTGAGCCATTCGACTTCTTGGCCAGCTAAGTCAAGAACTATAAACTCTTATTCGATAGTGGAACGAGCACTACGGGTTTACTTCCTACACATCCACGAGATTGCTGCTCCACTTAAAGTAAACACATACATGCTTGTAGAGCTCACCTCATCATTGTCAGAAACCCAATTGGTATCACAATATCCTTATAAAAACAATAGGATAGCCAAAAAACTCAAGATTACAATCCATCATACCATTAAGACACTTGAGTAAGCGTCGAAGAACAATTAATGTTCACCACTTGGACTATGAATATACCTACTAAATCTGTGCATAGCATAGGCAATATCAAGCCGAGTATAGTTCATTAAGAAAATTAAGTTTCCAATTATTTTAGCATATTCGGTCTGTGAAACACTACTTTTATTATTTTTAAAGAGATGTATGCTAAGTTCATAAGGAGTTCTCACAGGGATGACATCAAAATCGTCAAATTTCTTTAACACTTTCTCAATGTAGTGTATTTGATTTAAAGAAAAACTCTTTTCAGTTTTGGTAACTTTGACCCCTAAGATCACATCGACTTCTCCCAAATCAGTCATCCCAAATTTAGTAGATAAGAAATTCTTTGTTTTGTTAATGGACTCAATGTTAGTACTGAAAATCAACATTTCATTCACATATAAACTTATGATGATGAAATCAATACCAAACATCCTCGAATACACGCATGTATCTGAACCATTAAAAACAAAACAAAAACTTAGTAAAGTTTTGTGAAATTTCTCATACCACTATTTAGGAGCTTGCTTCAGGCCATAAAGTGACTTTTTCAGCCTACACACTTTGCCATCCATTCTAGATGCCTCGAAGCTATATGGTTGCTTCATATAGATCTCCTCATCTAGATTTCCATTCAAAAATGCAGTCTTTATCCATTTGTTGTACTTGCAACTTGTGAATGGAGTCTAGTGCAAATAATGCACGAATCGTTGAGATTTTTTGTTACAGGGGAATAGGTATCGAAGTACTCTAAGTTAAACTTTTGAGTGAACCCTTTGATAACTAACCTTGCCTTGTACTATTGGATCGAACCATTTGGTCTGACTTTCTTCTGGAAGACCCATTTTTTGCTAATATGTTTAAATTGTCTAGGCAACTCGACCAATTCCCAAGTATGATTAGATATTATTGATTCTAATTCATCCCTAATAGCATTTTTCCAGAAATTAGAATCAATAGATCTTATAGTTTCCTCAAAAATCTTAGGGTCCTTGTCTAATAGAAAAATGTGAGCTATAGGATCATATATTGAGTCTAAATCATTTATCTCATAAATAAAGGAAGTGATAAAGTCTAGTCCAAAAGATGGTTCATTTATTTATCTTTTACTTCTTCTAGGTTCAAATTGAATCTGTTGAAAACAATTAGCAGGTGCACTAGAAGAATGGGATGGTAGTTTTTCTATTTATGTTTCCTCATTTAATCTAGGTTTCTTTAGTATAAGAATATTTTCAAAGAAAACAACATCCCTAGATTTACAAATAGAGTAGGCTTGTAAACACATGAACCTGTATGAAGAATTGTTTGTAGTATACCCTATAAACATTGTATCAACGATTTTAGGATTGATGGTAAACTTCTTAAAGTACGATAATCCCACTTTATCTAGGCACCCCCACACTTTCAGGTATTGCAGATTTGTAGAGTAATCTTTCCACAATTCATATGGAGTATAATCTAATTTCTTGTGAGGTACTCGGTTCAAAATGTGATTATTCGATAAAATGGCTTCCCCCACATGTTATCACCTAACCCAGAACTTATCAACAACGAATTCATCATATCTTTTAAATTTCTGTTTTTCCTCTCTACTATATCGTTATGTTGAGGAAAGTAGGGAGCCAAAGTTTCGTGAATTATGTTATTCTTCTCACACATCTCTTTAAAGAAATATTATCCATATTCACCACCTCTATTTGATCTAACCCATTTTATTCTCTTATCTAATTGATTCTCAACTTTTGCCTTTTAAATAAGAAAGAAGTTTTTAGCCTCATTTTTAGTTCTTAGGAGATATACTTTTATGTATCTCGAATAATCATCTACAAAAGTAATACAATAGAATTTTCCTTCCTTACTTTCAGAGTTTCTAAAATCTGCTAGATCAGTATGTATAAGTTCTAACAGTTTAGTCTTTCTCTTGAAAATTGTCTTAAAGTGAGGTTTAACATGCTTAGCTTCTACACAAATCTCATATTTGTTAAAGCTAGTTATGTCTAGCTTAGGCAGACTATACATTTTTATCAATTTATTTAAATAATGAATATTCACATTTCCTAATCTAGCATGCCACATATCAATAGTCTCAACAGTGTAAGAGAAGTGGTAGCTTTATTTTCATTAAGTTGAGTTTCTATGACAAATAAACCACCGTTAAGAAATCATTTCCCAACATAATCACCATTTTGGGAAACTACAAGTTTATCTGCCTAAAAAACTAAATTAATGTCTTCCTTACTCAAAAGTTCACCCCTTATTAAATTTCTACTTAGGGTAGGTATATATAAAACTTATTTTGGGCTAAAGTTTTACTGAAAGTCAGCTTGAGTAAAACCGTACCTTTGCTTAGGACATCAGAGCTACTAGAGTTCTCCATGTACACCCGATCACATTTGTTCCCATCCTCGTACTCACTAAAAAACTCTTTCTTTGCACAAAAATGTATGGAAGCGCCAATTTCCATGACACCAGATTAACCTTTGGAACCAACGTTGCGATAACATTATCAACATTGTTCGCTGTAATGTTCAGCTATGGGTTTTTCTTATTTTGGCAGTCTGAGAAAACTTGTTTTTGGCTCGATTAAGGATCAAAATACTTCATAAAAATTGTTTCAAAAATATTTTAAGATTGAAACATAATTTTTACACTTAGTAAGGATTAAAAATTGACATTTGAAAACTTGGAGTAATATTTTTGACATTCGAATATTATTTTTGAAATCGAATATAAAATCTTAAAATTCATTTATACTTTATTTGTTATATCGAAACATCAAATTGTTTTCAACAAAACCGTATAACTGATATCCACCTGTACACCGTAAATAGTCCCATGATTAACCCAAGGAAGTACCTTGAGGCCTGAGAGCCTACCCAAGGATCACCTTAGGTCCGTAAGGATTTATCAGCTTGATCAGAACTGTACCTCCATACTCCAGTCTACCCAGATAATATCCCAATAAAACAGTTTGAGTTTAACCAATGAAACCAATAGTTCATAAACCATAAATTTCCATGATTCCATAAATAAAAAACAATTCATATTTTTCGGTGAAAACCGAAATCGAAGAACACATACCATGTTGCCATGGTTCATAAACCAGTAAAACAATAATTTTAGTAAAATTCATTTCAAAATATATAAAACCGTCATGTAGTACATGTGGAACACACTATAGGATCCAAATATTTTTTCAAAAGCACTTAATAGTTATCAGGAAAACATGAAATTTATTTAATTTGCTCGGATTCCAGGAACGATATCCTATTAAAAGGAATCGATTACTAATGGATATATTCAGACATTTAAAGTTGATACTTTAGAATCCCTCTATGATCCAGGTGCATCAGGAAGGTCTTTAGGAACCTATATAAAAAATAATTCTAGATTTAGATTAACGGAGAGTGATTCCGTTACCCAAACAATCAGGGGTATTCAGGATTATGAATTGAATTATCAAGATTTTAAGTCCAATTGAACCCAAATGGATATTTAAGATATTTGCATATGAGTTACTTGTGTTTTCAGATATGACTGAAGTGATTTGAGCTGATAAGGGAGAAACGAAGATCCGAGATATTTACAATCTGAGTCGATTTATCAGATTATCAAAATAACTCGAGCTGAACAACTCCCAAAGCTGATGCATATTGACTGAACAATTCAATTGCCCTTCCAGGATATGCACTCTATAATACCAACAATTCTTATTCATAGATCACCTTCAGAATCATCGTTGAATATATCTTAAAGAGAGGAACAAATATTCCAATGGTCTTTATATCATTTCCACATTGCAACAATATCATAAATTGTTAATGTACTATAATTTGTGGTTTATAACCCATAGGGACAGTTCATCATGCAAGATCGGCGGTGTTTCCATACTTATCCAAGTTATTCACTTCATTCAAGGTCATCGGGGTACTTAATCCAATTAGTATTCAAATTTATCCTGGTCACTTAGGAGTTTCCTGAGTAATTCGATCATTTCCGCAAGTTCGAATACATACAATACTTCCATTCCGTTTAACTTGGTCAAATAATATAGTCATATAAGTATTCGAGGTTAATTTATTCATTTCGGAGCTTGAGGGCATTAGTCATTCCAGGTCTTTGGAATTATGCAACAAATATAATTTACCCGCAGGAACAGTAAGTAGAGAGGCTGGAGTATGACGATCAACTCCCCAGTTTACTATGCATGATTTGGCCTTTTTTTAGTTTTTCCTCTTTGAACTCTTCTTCATGCAGATCACTTGCTTCCGTTTCTACCATTGTTATCTGCCTAGTGGTGCCCCAGTTATAGCTTTGACTTCATAAAATACTGCACACACCATGAATTACTCCACCTGTAAGTATGAACGCACCAAGCTTGTCACTAGCTGTATACACTAGGTATAACAAGATAACCAATGATGGGAGTGTATATAGCTAGCCAAGAAAGTGGCTTTTTGCCCTCCCGCTAACGTATAAACAATTATCCTGATCGGTATATGTTCACTCCGTAAGTGCATTCACCATGGGGAAACCGTCGAGTAGCAACATCGCCGTCAGATGAGGTTTGTCTTGAGGCAGAAAGTAAGGAAGATGAGCTTTTCCCCGTCTAAGGTATGTCAAAAAAGGGAAGTGATGTATATCAGGAGTTTTGATTTTTGTATTTTGGTGCAATAAAGATTGTGCTTACGGAGCTTTTACAATCTCTCAAACCACACCTGATCTAAGAGAAAGTTAAACAGCATGATTTTATGGCATTCCAGGAAGGAGGTTGAATGATTGATGATTCAAAGACATCATGATCCACAAGCTATTAGCAATTGAATTACCAAGAAGTGCAAAAGTGCGTAGCCGAGGCCTTGAGTCAGCACCGCCTTGCCTTGGAAGAAACTGCTCTGCCTCACACACCCTATATACATAGCATACCCTCTTGGAAATCATAGTAGTTACCACACAACTCAAATGGTGGACACTTTTCACTCATACTTGCATATGCTTCACATAATCTCAATATTACAAAAACTCTTAAACAAATGCCCAAAAAAGTCTATAATCAGCTCCACTCCTGCCTTGTTTCATCCGGAATCTGTTTTCGTCATTGAATTGCAAATATCTCAAATTTGTACCTATTTAGTCCTTAATGTTTACAAATTATATCTATTTAGACTTGATTTTAACTACATCACATTCACTAAGAAAGTAATAAATAAAAAGTTTAAAGGTATTTAGGACCCTTTTAACTTAAAATTCAATGTGGCTCTTTAACTAATTAAAAAGATCAATTTAGTTTGATCAATGGATAACATTAATCATTATGATGTTCACATTGCGATTTATGGTATTGATATGATGAAGATGATGTTATAGAGGAATTTAGTTGAATTTTTATAAAAAAAAAATTTGATGATTTAGTTGATTTTTTATAAAATATTAACAAAAATTAAAAGCTACATTTGATCAAATATTTTGACAGATAATCAGGTCGCACGCATAATTTTGGTGGATGAGTCTTATAGCGGAGATTTTCTGTATAGACAAGAACTCAAACTCGAAACCTGCTAAAATGACACTAAATCGCTTACCACTTAACCAACCTAATTAATATGATATGTTTTGAAAAGTAGTACATGTTAGTTTATTTTAAAAAACGTTGTTAGAAAAAAAAGAGAGTAAAATATATAATGATAAATACTTTAATTTAAGGTCATATAAATAAAGAAAAATTCAAAGGCCAACTTAATATGAGTTGAAAAAGGAAAATATATGCGAGACTTAACCACTATACGGTTAGCATCGAACCTAAATATAATTAGTGTTATTTAAAAACAGTAATATATTTTATTATTGTTTTATTCAGAAGAGTACAAGCTTTATTTGCAGACTTGAAGAGAGTGCATTTAGCACTGAGGCCATGGGACTTTGCAATCAGAAGCAACTCTTTTAGCGTTGGGAGTGTCGACGTATGGTTTAAGAGCTGGGTTCTTGATGTACCCACAAAGGCATGGCTCCTGCTCCTGCAGCTTGCTGCAACAAGCTGCTGTTGGTGCCGCCGGCAATGTGAACGCCGGCATGCACGGACTAAGCTCTTGGGGATTACATGTCACTGCCTCTGCCGCGCCCCAAAACAGCACCGCCACCGCACAAATTGCAACAAAGGAAACCCTCTTCATCTTTCTTTTTTCTGCCAACAACAATGAAAGCAAGCAAGTTAAATGGTGCCTGGGAATGAGTTGTGGCATAGTTTATAGGACTTGGGATTTACAGTTTACATCAGGATTTACGGATGTTAAACTGTTATCAGTAATGTTTTCTTGGGTTTTAAACTTAGAAAAATTGGATTAAAAACGTTATTACACTAGGAATCTGATATTTGAACATTAAATATTTCGTTATTAGAAAGATAATTATAAAGTGGCTTAAATACATAGTTGCTCCCTAAATTATATCATATGTACCAAGTTACCCTCTAAAGTATTTTTCGAAACGTTTTGCCCCCTAAACTTTAAATTATTACCTCATTTGCCTATATCCGTTAACTCAGTTAAAAACACAGATAAATTACATATTTAGTCACTCAGCTATTCATGCGATTCTATTTTGATCAATCAACTATTTTTTTTTTAAAATCATAATTAAACTTAAGTTTTTATTTCGATTTGGTCAAACAATTCAATTAGATTTTTTTTAAAATTTACAATATATAAGAATTAATTTATATCACATATTTTTACTCAACACATAAATTTAGTGTATAATAATAAATAATATTATAGCGTAAATAATAAACAACATATTTAATTTGTTTGTACCTAAAATTTTAATAAAAGAGATGTTAAATGTTAAATTAAAATATCATAAATATTTTAAGAAATTGAAATATGAACGAGTCATTATTTATAAGTTTGAATCTTGTCAAATTTTATGTTTCGTACTTGAAGTTATGTCTTTGCTTCTTTTTTAACTAGAAATTAATTCCTGTATTGATTTTGAATGAACTACATATTTTTATTGATTTGAAGCAGTTTAAGCTACCCGATTGTACCTTCATTTTAAGAAATTAAAATATGGTTTTTTTTAGAATTGAATTTCAAATGTGGTTACTCCTCTATTCACTAAAAGAAAGAGGTACATTATAATATATTTATTATTATACATTAAATTTATTGTCAGTAAAAATATAATGAATTCTTATATATTGTAAATTTAAAAAAATAAATATAATCAAATTGAGTGACCAAAATGAAATAAAAATTTAAATTTAGTGATGATTTTGAAAAATAATAGTTGATTGACAAAAATAGAACCTCATGAATAGTTAAACGACTAAATATATAAATTATCCGCATATTTTTTAACGGAATTAAATGATTGAGACCAATGGAGTAACGATTTAAACTTTAAGGAAAAAAATCCCAAAAAATATTTTAGAGAACAACTCAATACAAATGGTATAATTCAGAGGAGAATGGTGATTTAAGCCTTATAAATTTCGACATAAACAATGAATAAGAATTAAAGAAAAAACTTGGAAAAGCGAGTATGTAACTGAATAAACAAACTTCACCATTTACAAAAATTGTTGGTATTAGCTAAAAATAGTGGCATCTATCTTACCTTGTTAAAATCAGCACTTTGATTAATAAATATGATGCCGTATTTGGGAACTGTCGTGATATGATCATTAATGGAAGCAAAATAAAAGGTTAAGGTATCAGTTCAGGTTCACGTGAATTACATCTGATTTTAATTATTAGAGTAAATTTTGCGCCAATTTATTTTAGGGTTAACTACAGGAAAAATCACTTATTTTATTTTATCCACTTTGGTCATTGATTTCTTAAAACATAAGATAATCACTTTTGTTTTTATTAATTAAGATGTGCTCACCTCGAGTTACCTGCCGTTAACAGGAGTTAAATATTTTGATATAATCATTCATTGGTCCCTATTATACATATTCTCTCAATTTATTCATACTTTTAATAAATTAAAATAAATTTAACCTATTTTACAACTTGGAGTTGACTTAGATTTTTTCGAGTCGAGTCAATTTTCAAGTCTCTGTTAATTTAATTTAAATATTTATATATTATGATATTTTTTTGTTCCAATTTAAATGATCTTTTATAACCATATACAATACATGTGTATTTCTTTATTTTTTTCATATGTGATATACATTTATGATACAAAGTTGAGAGACTCAACTCAAACTTGAAAATTAATTTTTTTAGTTATTCGAGTTGTATTTTACAACTTGGTAAAAAAATTTCGAGTCTTGTTAGGTTTATGAAATTACAACTTGAAGTTAATTCGAGTCAAGTTTTATAGATTCGAGTAAAAAAATCAGTTCTTCGAGTCATGACATGTGACATCATTCGATTGGAGGATTAAAATTATTTTAATTTATTAAAAGTAGGATTATATTGAGAGAATATGTAAATAACAGAGATCAAATGTGTGATTATATCAAAATATTTAACTATTGTTAATGTCAGTTAACTCGGGGTAACCACATATTAATTAAATAAAAATTAAAGTGACGACATCGTAATTAAATAAAAACGAAAGTAACCATATCTTATGGTTTTTGAAATCAATGACCAAAAGTGGACAAAACATAAACTTTAAATGATTTTCCATGTAGTTAACCCTTTATTTTAATTTAAGTTACTTCTAATCTTAATTCATGTTATTAATCTCTACTTGTAATTATTTGTATGTAAATTTGATTTATAAAGAGAACGGAGGACAAAATTAATTGTGTTTCTTTTGGATTGAAATATTTTTATCTGTCAAATATTAAAAAATGTTTTGACAACGATGGCTTGAAAATGACTCATCACTAGTGTAAGAAAGAAATGCTAATTTTCAATGAAATTCGAATGTGACATAGGGAAAGCAAACTTAAAATTTGTGGTACTTATAGTGTTTTTGATTAAATTGGTGTTACATGTTAAACAATATTAATTTAATTGAAGTAAAATTTTATAATGAGTGTCATATATCAAAATACATTATTAAATAAAATTATATTTGTCAATAAAGGATTAAAAGTTTTAGAGTTCAATCACGTCATTAATTATGATTTTAATAAAGACATGCTAAAATAATAAATTTATATTATAAAATATATATTACTTTAATTTGTTTTAATTTGAAAACCCAAACTATTAAACCCCCTAATGTTTTTCATCCATCTTCAACAAAATTTGTCTAAAAAATTCTACCGCTAACGACTTATTACATATCGAGTATTTTTTTGCACCAATTTGTAAGCAAGATGCATTGAGAAGTGGTATGAAGGCCTAGGCAATACAGATGTATTCAAACTTTAAATTCATTATCATTGATGTTTGCGGCCATATAAATTACAAGTTATATTTTTGGGAGAGTGTAATGAAATTTGTTTGTTTAGATGAATGTTAACAACAATGGATAAGATCAAACTGAAAACATTAAACAAATTCATGAATCTATGCATGTTTATGAATACTATGACTAGCTCTCTAACAAATGAGTTGATGAATTGGAGGATGGGGCTCCTCTCTCTTACTACTATCGGCTATTACTCATAAAATCATCACATATATGTGTTGTTACTAAAATAAATATGATTAATAATCTAATGTAAATTCAGGGATGATTATTATATTTAAATTCAATCATGCTTATTTTGAAAACATAAAAGATTATATTTGATCTTTTATTCGGAACAGGCACAGTAGCGAGACAGCAAAAAAAAGCCATTATTTTTGGGATGGTACATAGTAACAAATTAACACCGTGGGATGGCAACTTTGCAATAAGAAGCGACTCTTTTGGCGTTGAGACTGTCGACATAGGGTTTAAGAGCAAGGTTCTTAATGTACACACAAAGGCATGGCTGCTGCTCCTTCAGCTTGCTGCAACAAGTCTGTGTTGGATTCGAGGGCGACATGAACGCCGGCATGCACAGGCTCAGCTCTGCGGGATTGCACGTCACCGCCTCCGCCCTCCCCCACAAAAGCACCACCACCGCACACAAGGCAAAAATGGAAACCCTCTTCATCTTTCTTTCTTTCTTTCTTTTTCCCCCCAAATGAAGTTAGATGGCACAATTTATACAAGTTGGGATCGTTAACTTTTGATTTATGGAACCAATATTATGAATTTAATTTGAAGTCTATAAAAATCAGAGCTTGGACTTGGTCATCAACTCACTACGAAATTCTAGCAATCGACTCAATTGTAAAAAGTATAAACTCAATAAACAATTCAACAAAACTAATAGCACCACTAAAACGAACAATGGTGAACCAAATCAATAGTAAGCAATTAGCAACACCTTAAACCTACAAAGAGAAGGCAAACCTGAGTTCACATTTCCTTTTTCCTGAATAAAGTTTGATTTTTAATCAATTCATTATAAATATAAGATCCAGGTGAATAAATTATCAAGAAAGTTAACAACTACAACTGCAAACATACATATTTAGACATGTTTATCAAAATCTACCTGATTTGCCGATGCTTTCCCAGTATGGACTGCATATACTTGCCTTGAGCCATAAGCTCTTCCTTTAAAGATTGCCTTAAGCACACTCTTATAGAAAGATAATCCAACTGCTACAAACATTAGAAAAAATGAAATAAGAAAATAACAAACACAATTGAACAAAGCAATTAGAATGCTCATAGAGTTCGAATGTCTCCATATATTCCTATTTAAAGTGTATATGATTTGATAGTCAATTATTACTTGGTCAATCGACAACTATATATTTCAAATATTAGGGGTGCATTCAACTTAAGATTTGTTATTTAATTGATTCAACAAATCATTGGTATCGATAATCTAACCCCACAAGCACAAAGAAACTCTAAATTAAGCACTGGTAAAAACGTTCACTATTGTGCAACATAATTAACGTTCAATCGCAAGTATGACTATCACATTAAAACTTTTTTCTTATAAAAAAAGTAAATAAGCAATGCAAATGTCCTCAAGCAATGAGATTGGGAAAGAAATCGAAATAATATACTTACGCTTTATAGACATCACCAAAAGATCCCCTACCAATCAACTCAACCTGACTAAAGCTAGACCCTGCAACTGCTTGTAAAGCTTCTATATCAGCCATTTCTACATACAAACTCCCTGAACACCAAAGATTACAGGCACCCCAAATTCCAACACCTCAAAACATTCACATTCCACCCATTCTTCAATTAAGATTCAACACCCACTTCCAAATTGCCAAAACCAGCCTAAAAAACCCAATCCTTGAAGCAGAAATGTCTAAAAGAAAAAGGGAAAAATCCCATTAATATTCTCAAGTAAAAATCATACATATAAATAACAAAAACAAAATCATATCTTAAAATATTCCCACATTTCATGATCTAAAAAACCAGAGACAAAATAAATTAAGTTAGAAAATGCCTATAAGCTCTCACACTGAAAGCAAAGAATGCACGATATGTTGAAAAGAAAAAAAAACAACTTTCGGTGGGTGGGCTGGCAAAACTTTCGGTGCATCATTTGTGGAAATTTGGAAAATGGTAAAAATCACAATTTAGTCATTGTACTTTAGGATATTTATAAGATTAGTCCTTAAGCTTCAACTATAAATACCCTAGCTCATTTAGCTTCAAATACATCCAAAATCATTCTAGCTTCAAATACATCCCAAATCATTCTAGCTTTCTCCTAATACTAGAGAATTTAGAGAGTTTCTTGAGAGTTGTTTTCTTTTTTTTTTTATCAAGAGAAAATTATCATTGTTTTCTCCTTGGTAGATCTAGAGAGGTTGTAATTCCTATTTTCTCATAGTGAAATTCTTCTATCGTTTCCCGTGGTTTTTACCCTATATTATTTAGGGGGTTTCCACGTAAATTTTGTGTCTCTTCTATCTTCATTTTTATTTTCTCAAATTATCAGTTGCGATTTTTCTCTATCTGATAGCCGTATTTCACAACACGATAGACACCAAAAAGAAAAAAAATCAATAAAAGATGGGATAACCTATGGTTTACAGGCTAGCATAAACAACAAGAATTATTACAACCAAATTAAAAAAATTACTCTTTACAAATTTCAATCTCCGATCGTGGAACCACAACATCCCCAAGTGTCCAACGAGAAAACAAAGCACAACAATTTTATTTATTCATGCATTATTTTTTTTCACCTATTGGGTTTTTGCATATCTTTCTCTTGGGTTGTTTCGATATTTGTCTATCTAAATTTGTTTCAAAAGAGTGGATTTTTCAAGGCTTTTAAAGAGAATGAGGAATAAGAGCGTAAAAATTAAAGAAAAACAAACCAACAGAAATATGTAATTCTGAAAATACTAACAAAATTGATGTAGACATCACCAAACAACAACTGAGGAATAAAAAAATACCTGATTTTGAGCCTTGAGGAGTGATGGAGGATCGATAGTGGGGACTGATTGCGCGACGATGGTTACCAGCGGTGTGACTGGTGGCGACTGCTGTCCCGATTGATGAAGATGCAAAGCTAAGGATAGAAGAATAACTTAGGTTAAAGAAGATGATGAAAAGAAATTAAGGATCAGGCAGGAGAAAAATTTGGGGTTTGTATAAAATGTTGCGACATTTTTAAACCAAATGCCACTATAGAACACACTATTGCGACAATTTCAAACAAAACGCCACTACCGGTTCAACATATTGCATAATTTTTTTAAAAAACGCCACAAACGTTTTGAACTATTACGACATTTGTTTCAAAAACCCCACCAAAGAACGATTCTTTTTCGGAGTTTGTTTAGAAACACCACTAAAGTACTAGGTTGTAACGCCGTTTGTCTAAAAACACCACTTTATATGTACGCTATTGCGGCGTTTGTTTAAAAATGCCACTAAAGGACGATTTTTTTACGGTGTTTGTTTGTAGGATTCTTTGGTTTTTGTTTAAAAATTCAACTAAAGTACTTATATGTAGTGGTGTTTGTGAAATGAACGCCACTAAAGTACGAGTTTTAGCAACGTTTATGGAAAAACACCGTTAATATTACCATTTTGTGGCGTTTTGGATATGAATACCGTGATATGTATAAATTTAGTGGCGTTTGCTTTGAAAATGCCGCAACAAACGCCGCTATATACCTGTTTTGTTATAGTGAAAGAAGAAGAATCAACAAACTAGTAGGTATCTGGATTAACTTAAAATGATGTCAAACACCTTAGATGATTCTTGCAAGCTCTCAAGTTACTTGAACGAAACCTCAAAGTTAATCTCTATTTTAAAGGTACGATGTGATCATTTTATGCTCATCATAGCCATCAAGGTTTATATTCAAGTGTATCATCTTCAAGTTTAGTTCGCGAGTAGGTTTCCTTCTTTGTCACATGCAAAGATCATTTCAATTGACTCAATGTTTTGAAGTCCACTTTTTATAATGAATTGTGAGATCTTCTTCTCTGTTGCATCCAATTTTGGTGGGACCACATCAGGAGACACATTGTTGAAGGAGAAAGAGATTCTATAGTTGCCCCACTTTGTTTCAAATTTTTGAGTAAATATTCGAGAAAATATATATATTGTTTGAAAGATTTCTTCTCTATGAAAAGTTCGATGTAAAAATTTATATAGCAAAACGATGCCCATTTAAACTTAAAATTGAAGTAAAATATCATTTCATTGAATATCAAATAAATAAATCATACATTTTTGATTTAAAAAATTATAACCTTTTGACAAGTGTTAAGATTGATAGGTTGATTTGGGAAGGCAATGTAATTTGGTTTGGTTTTGGCTCATATTTTTTTTTTGGTTTTCATCATCAAGTTGTTCATTAATTCCTAGTCTTTGTGAGCGTTTTAGAAATGACCCACTATTCTGGAATGATCTTCAAATAGGATGTGGACATAATAACACAACTAGTACATTCCACCGCTAGACTTCTTAGAGAGCAATTCTATTTTAGTTCTCATAAATCTTCCATTTGTTCAAGTTTGATAGACTCCTTAATCACATACAATACATAAATATTGATCTAAAAATATAATTCATGAGTGCTTTTGTGTGTAGTTGACTATAAAATATGTTTCTTAACTCCTTTAGTCCACTTTCTATCGAATTCTTAACTCAAACTTTAGGCCTTACGGCCTTTTTAAATTTACTTCATTAAATTTGATGTTCTTATCTTTGCTTTGATTTTGGTGGAAGATTCATCTCGAAACAAAGTCATTAGTGTCATGATATGAATGTAATCATATTCATAAAGTTAGGGATCTCGACATTGCCCATTACTTTAGCAAAATACTTATAGTTAGAGGATTCAAATGTTTGAAACTTGACAACTTGAGCGAAACTCATTTAATAAAGCATGGAAATACCTCAATAGTTGCTTCAAGCATTACCTCCAAAGATTAATGATGCTATGATAATGCTACATCAAAGTGCAAGCATACACTATTATGTTCAAGTAGTATAGTGGAAGCTTATAAAAGCTTTGGATGTCAATCCCATAAAGAGCAAAACATGTTACAAAAAAGTTGTGTGGCAAATTGCAGAAGATATTAATTGAAGAGTGGAAATAAACTGTGATTAGAAAGTAGGTTTTTCATAACACAAAATGTCAGGCAATGCTACAATATTCAGAAGAGCATCAGATCAAGGTGTAAATGGATTTGGATGCTATATGGCCTCTTTTACTATGATAACGCTTAAAACATAATATTATGTGTAAGAAAAAATTAACACTATTTAATTAACAAGAATTGATCTTCATTAATTCAAGTAACTACATAATTAACAATGCATGACAATGGGTAACACACATCTTGTTATACTAACTTTGCTTTTCACAAAAACCGATGTTGATAAGAAGTTATATGAAACATCCGTAACTTTCATTTTTAATAATTATAGAGTATCCATACATAAAGACAATTTTACTTCTAAAACAATCTTAATAGTTTGACATCACATGAAAATAAAGTATAAACATTCAATATAATAAAAAATATTTTAAACAAACACATGGTCTTCAAGACCAAATATCATTCAAGCTATGCAAAACATTCAATCTCTAAATTTTAACTTCCCTATCTCAATCAAAGAACAACAAATAGATCAGTCTTCTTGATCACTACTGCTACACGACAAAGCTCCCCTAATTGCTACTGCACTTTCCAACGAAGAACTTAGGCGACAATGGATTTTACGTGAAGAATAATTTTTAGAGAATAAAGGGTCCTCTAATGGTGTGAATTCTTATCCTATTAATAGGTTTAAAAGGTCAAGCCTTCAACCAATAAAATCGCTCCACGTTTCAGGTGATAATTGGACCAAATGACAGTTGTCTAACTAGCTGTCCCATTCTTAAATTTTCACTAATCACCTATGAATCAATAGTTGTTTCCAGTTCTACATAGTGACCTTTCGCAACATTTCTTCATGAAATTACCTACAACATCAGCGTATCCATTTTCAACAAAATATCATAAAAGAACCCAAAAAGTGTGAACTCATTCCCATGATACAAATAATGTAAAAACATATACAAATGATCCTAATATGCTCATAATAATTCTAGAGTTAAAACTAAACCTAGGTTAAAATGCTTTAAATCATAACTCTTTCAGAGAGTTATCACACCCTCCAAACCTATGTGTTTGTTTGCCTTCAGAAAAAATGCATTAAATGCAACTACGTCTAACAGTAATGTTGCAGACTAACATCCTTCAACCAAATTAGATTTTCAAGTTCCCTTTCCAGCCCTCAGAATATTGTTGTAGTAGTGGATACATCATACATGTGATCTCAAATTAGGGAATGTAATGTCAACTCATTAAAATCAAAATCCACAGAATGTATTAGTGTGCATGCTAAGCGTATCCAATCAATACTTAGCTAAATTGTAAAGAAGTATCCCTAATCACTTATTGGGTTTCAATATTATATCAATCCTTTTAAACTATAACTAATGCTGGAGTCAGTTGTAGGCCACTCCAGTTTATCACGATTACTAATTAACTTAACTAGGGCTTCAACTCATTACCACTACCTTTTGGTACTTGAGTGGTAAAATGCTATCAACAAAGAACCCCCATCCTTTTAGGTAGAGTCATCCTATGGATACTTTCATTCACTCATGCTATTCGAGACTATATTTCCTACTTAGTATTCATTAAGCGCACTAGACTCGTCTTAACAGTGGAGTGTCCTAAAGCTAAAAGTTGTCATGATCAATTTATTCGGCTAGAGTGAGTTAGGAACCTCTAGTAATTAATGTTTTTACCAAAACAGATTTTTATAACATCTAATAAAGATGTGAGATTTATAGTTAAAAAATTTCTAATGTCTCTAAGTATTGAGAATATACAACTATTATGTAAAAGGGTTTCTATGGATCATAATTTTAACAAGTCTCTAAGATATTCCCCTAACAGTTCACTCTTCTAACTTTTTCATCATAAAGCATCATCAAATTTTCACTAAAACTTCATTGATTAAATAACATTAAACATGTAGTTCCTAAATGTTTTAATAGAATGCAAACAAAATGCATAACATTGCAAAACAACATGTAATACAAAATGCTATAGCATAGTAATTCAGTACCCTGAATGTCACAATATGAATAATACAAATTGACAACATCCCCCCAAACCTAGGGTTTTCATTTCCATCAATACATGTAGACAATAAAAAAAATAACACAGGAAGGAATAAACAATACTCCCCTAGTTTAATTTCATCGGGATTTTCCTTGGTTTGGGAAAACTCAGGTGGCTTTTCTTTACTGGAACTTTGGCATTCATAAAACTCTCTCACTCAGTTACAATTGAATTTGATGTGGACTTGACCACAACAGAAGAAGGGATTAACATTATAGATTCTATAGTAGCATCATGTACGTGAGGTTCATTCAGTTGTCCCGATGCGCCGCCAACTCGCACAATAGCAATTTCCTCAAGAAATTTAGCTTCATTACCCATCATTACATCCTTAACAATATTTTGAATAATTTCTTAAATTAAAAAATCATGCCCTTCCTCATTTGTAGCATCAATGACAACTTTATCATATTTCAAATCCAATAATTACCGAGTAGCCTCATTTTCTAACCTTGCCTCTTCCTTAAACTTTGATTCCACCTCCTATTGGTGTTTAACTTTCTCCTTATCAACTATCATAATTTCGAGATCCTTAAAGTTTGTAGCATCTACATCGATAGACGCCTCAGAATTAACCTCCATTTCATCTGCAACATCTACATTGATAGATGCCTCTGGATTAGCCTCCATTTCATCTGCAACATCAACAATATCCTCCTTAGCATCTTCTTTTTCAGGTTCATCAGCCTGGTATCTTCACCTGCTTCATCTTTAATTTCCTCTTCATTAATGATAGTAAAATTTTATCAGTATTTAATATTGCTAGTGGAGTGAGATTCTCCAAATTTTTTCTTGGGAATGTTGGAGAATTCGTTATTATAATGACACTGCTTCTCGGTGTAGAGAAATCATACCAGAACTATGTTGGATACATTTAAAAGAAACATTGATGGTTCTTATGGTGATGGAGTAGGTGTTCGAAGTGTAGCATTAATGGAATCTTGGTTGGAGATCGAAAATGAAAGAACGGAAAAGAAATAAAGAGACTAAAAATGTAACATTTGATATGTTTGAGAGGGTAATAGCTAAAGAAATAAAGTGAAGGGAGAAGTGAAAGGAAAGTTAAGTTTTAGGGTTGATGGTATTGATAACCCCATAAAAAGTCTATGTTTTGTGCATTTTTACTTAGGTTATTGTTGTTCAAAAGCTCATGTCATAGCATTTTGTTGCATTTAGGCTCATATAGTTGCATATGGTGGAAATATTTTGCTGTAAAATTTTGTTTTGTAAACTGGTGCTATTTCATGGGGAAGATTCTCTTTAGTTGATGTGTAGGTGAAGAAAATTAAGGGAGAAGCAGTGATTTATTGTAGCATTTTGGATAAGAAGACTGACGAGTCGATTGAGAGAAAATAATGCTACAACATTCTGGATAGCATTTATGGGCGCAAAAAATTACAAAAATTCGAAGATATTTTGCTACCACCTTTATAAGCCCACACATGAAGCCGACCTGCAAGCCTATCCAAACCACACATGTGAAGGGAATAGTCTATTTTTAAGAGTTAAAGATAGTGATATCCAATTATTAAGAAGGAGTTAAGGAATTTATAAGAATTTAAGAACTACTTGTGAGTTAGTGAGTGAATTTATTCTCTATTATATCTCATTATTCTTGGGAGTTGTAGAGTTTTTATTTATTTAGAATAAATACAATAATAAAGAAGAATAAGAAGAGAGAGGCACCAAGAGGAAAAATAAAACCTCCATCAAATTTCTTTTCATTTTTTTCTTCCTCCTTTCATGGTAACCTCCCTAGCCAAGCTTTAAGGGGGTAGCAAACTAGGCATTTGAGAGAAACCAACTTGCTAAGATGGTTCATGGTGGTTTGAGGAAGCTCACAATAGCTCGAGAGTTTGGGAGTATTCCTTTTCCCTTTATGCTTTCATTTTATTTCTTTTATGGGTTTGTAATGGAACAAATTATTCTTATAGATGATTTGTACCCCACCATAAACTAACCTTATTTGGCGATTTTGCTTGGATGATTTTTATGTTGTGTTAATTGAATGGTTGGATGTTTCATTAAATGTCAATTCATTGGAAGCAACACTCCAAGATTTCATGGCAACTACAAAGGCTCTATTGCAGGATCATTCCACAACTATCAGGAACCAATGTGTCCTGTTGTAAAACCATAACTTATCTTTAAAAGTTTTGGAGAGCCAAGTGGGACAAATTGCTATAGAATTACATTCATGCCCACGAGACAATCTACCTTGTGGTACTGATGTCACTAAGGTTCATGTCAAGGAACAATTTAGTGCATTCACCTTAAGGAGTGGCACCCAGATCTACAAAGATGCTAGTTTGGGGGGAGACACTCAGAGAACCCAACCATGAGATTGTGCACAAAGATCTAGAGATATAAGAAGACTTACGTTCAATGGAGAACAAGGATGAGGGTTCAAAGATTGAAACCAATGAATATTAAAACCAATGAAGATAGAAAAAATATTGCCACAATAAAAGAAAGTCCCCCGCCAGTAGGAGTGGATGACCAAATTGTACCTATCAATTTCTACAACACCCTCAAATATGCTGATGATTCTAGGGAGTCTTAATCAATTTAATACATGAAATCTATAATGGAAGAGAAAGCTATAAAATTTTGTTGTAGCAACTTTTTGCACGCTAGTGATTACTTAAAGCTCGATGAATAAGATAAACAAAAGTTCGATGAATTTTATAAGGAGATGCAATAGTCTAGCTTACTTATAGCTAGACCATGATAGAATTTGAACTCTTAGATTTTGATGAATTTATTCATCCAAAACTTTTGCTATAACATGCACATTCCTTAGAATTAAAACGTTTGGCATCGTATATTAAATATCCTTACTTGGGTTGCAATGAGACTTTGCTTATATTAATGTTGGTAATATTAAGCTTGAGGAAGATAGTAGTTCGATTAATATTTTAGCTCAACATAAAAAGACTTTAGGTTGGACCATGATTGATTTGAAAGACACTAAAACCCACGTACCTAGTCATATTTCCAGGCTTGAAATTATAAAAGAACTAAGAAATGGATTTAAAATCAAGGAAGAATTTCCTAATGAGAAACTATTATTTTACACGGTAATTTTTTGGTATGATAACATTGTTAATTATCTCGTTAGTGGTATTTTTTCTCCTGATTTGATTAGCCAGGGAAAGAACAAGTTTATAAATGATGTTTGCTATTGTCATTGGGATGATGCCTACCTCTTCAAATAATGCGACAAGCACTTTAGTGAAGAGAATATTGCTGCAAGGGTCCTCCAATCTGAGTTCTATTGGCTTACACTCTTAAAGGATACCCAAGATTTCTATAAATATTGTAATATATTCTAAGGAATGAGGAACATATATGGAAGACACAAAATACCCAAACAAAATATATTGTATGTGGAATTGCTATATGTATGGGGTATTTTGGTCTATATTGGTACTCTAATCGAATGTGCTAAACTTTCCATAGGAATTTAGGATGTTGGAGTTTGCATCCGTTCAACCCACTTAATTTCTACTATAACAATTATTGTTTGTTTTGTGTGTTTGTTTGTTTTTCTTTACTTTAATGTTTAATTTTAATATTATTTCTACTATAACGATTAAGATTGCTAATGATGTTCCCCTTCTACACAAATGCCATAGCAAAATTGCAACACCCCCAAATAATGTGTCACTTGAAGAGGACAACCAATCACGTTTGGAATTTTCCAACTAAGTAATATGAGCAAAAAAGGCCCACCACCATCAAATTAGGTGTTCGTCAAGGTACCTTACATTGCATTTCATCTAGCTTAGTTTTAATTTAGTTTTCATACTTTGAGGAGAATGATTCCTTTAAGTTTGGGGGTGGTAGTGTTCATAGTTAGACATTTGCATTGATATTTATCAACAAAATTTTTCTATGACATTTCTTAGGTTTTAAGATATTTTTTGGAATAACTTGATGATACCCAATAATGATGATTTTTTTTAAGTCTATGATTGATTGAATGTACATGACTATTGAGATTGATAGAACCAACTTTAGGACTTGATTCATTGTGATTTATTTATGCTCTCTATGCTTAAGGAAATTATAAACTTTTTACGAAAGGATTCTTGCTTGCCTTAGCATAAATTGATGTAATGAACTTAAATGATAAATGATAGCTTGAAAGGCTCAAAGTAAACACCCATGTGCTTATTGAATGCATGGAATTGTTAATAAATGCTTCGTCATAACTATAGAATGACACTCATCTTTTCTTTAGCATACGAGTGAGTAAAAATAGTCATGGGATGACTCTGCTCAATAGGCTAGGGAATGGGGTGCTTGCTCCACTTCATTTTCAATTTTAGGATTATAGTTGTGATATATTGACTCTCATTTACCAGTACAAAAAAAATTGAATATTAAGGAATATGAGTAATTTTGTGCTTAAAGGTTGAATAAAAGAGCAGGAAAAAGAGCTTACCTAGAAATTTTCTAGCTTTATTAAGCATGGACTTGATACAATCACGCACAAACATTCAAAGGATATTGTTCTAGTGAAATATTCTTGAATTCTTAATTCATGTAACACATTGAAGCCAATTATTTTTTAGGGTTGAAATTTTATGGCATATAATTGTCTTGAACTTAACTTTTCCATAATATTATTTTCTATTGATCTCTATCCATTGCTTGAGGATAAATAATAACTTAAGTTTGGGGGTGTGATAACCCTGTAAAAGACTATATTTTGTGCTTTTTTTACTTAGGTTATTGGTTGTTTAAAAGCTCATGTCATAGCATTTAGTTGCATTTAGGCTCATATAGTTGGATGTGGTGTGAATGTTTTACTACAACATTTTATTTTGTAAACTAGTGCAATTTGATGAGAAAGGTTGTGCTGTTTTGTTGATGCGTGTTAGCTTTATCGATCAACTGAATGATGACAAGAGGGGGTGAATTGGCCTTTTAAGAATTTTGGTGGAAGATATCAAAAGATAATAATTTTGCACATTGATTTAAAGCGGTTCAACTTTCTCAACCAAAGTCTACATCCACTACCTTAGCATCTACACTAAGGATTTCTCAAGTTTACTAGGTTTGCTTACGATTGAGAACAAGGTTTAACCTTACAACAACCTACAAGGTTTATTCCCAAAAACCTTTTTAACACTGTTTCCACAAGGGGAATTACAAATTTAGAAAACAAAAGAAAAACCTTACAAAGGCCAATATGTTTGCACAAAGTAAGCACTCACAAAAAATGACACTTGAGCAAATTTAACAACACATCTCAAAAGTTCATTACAAATGAATTTGACAATTTTTTCTCTAAAACTCTATTGATGTTGGTTTAATTTTGCAATTAACTTTATTATTTTTATCCATTTGAATCTTGGTCCCTTTTATGTCTTCTATCACCAATCTAGCCATTTGGAGCCATTGGAATCATTAGTTTTGAGCATTTAATGCTCACCTACACATTTGGTATCGATAACGAGATGTTGGTATCAAGATCGAGCATACTAACGATCAAATTTGTAGCCGTTGAACCCTTGGTATTGATACTATTTGAATGAGTATCGATACTTAGCCACCGGTCTCGATATTGAAGCCATGGTCTCGAGACTGAGAAGCCTTCTGGGCATTTGGTATCGAGACTAACATCCTGGTCTCGAGACTGGGAGGGGTTTCGCCTAAAATACAAATGTTCTGAGCTTTGAAATAAGACTTGCAATTTGTGAAATTACTCAAGAACACTTATGATTCTTTTTCACACTTAAAAACACTTTAAATTTTTTTTGAAAAATTCTTTATAAAATTGTGAAATGCAAATTTTAACAACTTAAATCAATTAAAAATTCATGTTTTATCAAAAATCAAATTTTAGTTAAAAAATCTCTCCTTTTTTGATATAACAAAACCCATGTGAAAATTTACTTTAGCTTTAAAATTGATTTGTCAATTTAGTTTTGTAAAAAATAAAATCTCCCCCTAAGTAAAGTAATTTTTGGCCAGTGTAATAAGGAAATCAAATATTCAACAATAAACATAAGATCAAATTCATGCTTAACTTAAAATAAACAAGTTTAAAAGATTAAATATGCATAAATTCATCACAGGAGTGGTTCAAACATAATGTACCAAAATAAAATAGTATAAAAGATAAAACAACATAAAGTACTAAAATAAAATCCATAAAGTGCATGAAAATAAGTCATAATGCAATAATCCTAAAAACAATATAAATATGCCTATTCTTCTGGATGTGGTGGCGCATCTAACCGACCATCCATAGTAGACTCAAATGTGTCCAAACGAGCATTTATGTTCCTGAAGCTTTGAACCATATAATCATACATGGTCTTCATCGAAATCTCCTCTTGAGGTGGGTGCATCTGTGGCTCATCCATTTCATTTTCTTGTTCCTCAATGAAGTCCTCAAGATGTCGTCTAAAAGCACACCACTCACCGATTCTTATAACAAAATCCCAATTGGCCATGTGTGTTGATTTGAGATTGATGATACTAACGAGAGGGAATGGAATGGTCATACATGTGGACACTTTAAGCTTATCCCTAAAGATGTAACAAAGGATAAAACAATAGAGAAGAGTTTTGGCATAGTTTGTCCCTTAATACATGACATCGGCAAGCTCAAGGAAATTGATCATGGCAAAATTAGGACGAATGCCATTTTTGATATGATAAAACAACAAATAATCGTAAGCTTGCATATGGATAGATTTACCATCGGAAGGATAGAAAAGCTATGTAATGAAGAGTAAAAGGAGATGATCAGGAAAACTGAGAGAGGTAAGGCTAGGAAATCGCTCCATATGAACATGAGCATTTTGTTTTAAAAGACCATTATCGATATTGATTTTTAAGAAAGAGGCAATTGAAGCGGGACTAAGAGTGAAAGTTTTTCCCATGAGGTATGACTCTATCCCTACAACTTTTTTTACATCACCCTCCACATGACTAATGGAGGAATACTCAAACAAGTCCAACCAACCCTAAGTGATGAAGGTTTCAAAAATAAAAAATTGATAATCCCCAGACATAAGAAAGTTTGGATTGATGGTACATTCAGTTCGAAAAGGTTTTTCTTTGAAAAAGCTATTGAAGAGTTCAAGGGCATTAGAATTACGAAAGCATGCATTTTCAAAACTAGCGGTATTCGAGGATTAACCAATTTTGGTAGTGCCACTAGTCCTAAGACGTTTCAAACTAGTTCTAGGAGGTATTTTAGACAAAACTGTGGCTAAAAACAAGAGAGAACTCTTTTTAGGAATTTTGTCGAACACTTGGTGAACAAACCTAAAAGAATGGTTCTAAGAAAAAAAATTAGTGAATGGGTTATCCTCCTGGAATAAAAACACAAATAATACAACCCAATAAACTAATCAATTTCATCAACTTTGTTCAAATAATACATAATTATTTTTAAAAAAATGAAATCCTATATTTAATAATTTTGAAAGATTTTTGAATAAAGCATGTTTTTGATTAAATGAAAATGTGTTCAAAGCATAAGTAATAACTTTTAGTAGCAAGAATCATCATAAAAACATGATTAGAGACATTAAATAATAAACTAATTCGAAAAATTGTGGAAAATAATGTATTCAAAAACACTTCAAAATTTTAACAAAAAGATGGATTTTGAGGAGTCGCTTGATGCAAATACACTTGATACTATACAAGGATGATGAATGTGAGTGAAAAATTGAGTGAAATTAGAATTTTATAGGGTAGATTTGAGAGGATTTTGATAAAGGGCCAGTTAGGGGTTTAAAAATAATGAAGAATTTGGGCATTTTTGAAGTATTTCACGTGTACAGGGCCCTCGTCCTCGATACTGGGACATGAAGTATCGAGACTCTCCTATAGGTATCGATACTGAAAGACAATATCAATACCGATTTTGGCTATTGGAATTTTGGTCTATATACCGATGGGATGGTCTCAATACCAAAGCCTGAAAATGCAAAAAATGCCATTTTAAACCCTCAAAGCATTCCAAAATAAGTAACTAATGGTTTTTAAGACTATAGGAGGCACTAGAAACTTAGTTAGGCAATATAGATTAAGATTTGATACTAAATTTAATGTTTTTCTATGTATTTTACTAAAGTGTATTTTATGGATTTTTGAAGAATTATTAGCTATATAAAAGAAGGTCCAAAATATACCAAAAAGAATTCAAGGCCATAAGATATCAAGTTAAGCATAAAAGGCCACAATAATCATATTCATGCAACATTAACTCCCTCTTACTCAATGTAATAATTCACTAGGAGGATTTGTACAATCTAGCACAAACATAAGTATAAACACATATAAATATAAAATTGCATGAAATTGAAACATTCTACCATTTGAAGTAAGGTTGATTGGTTAAGCCTTCATTTCTTCAAGTTATCTTCTTTACTGTGTTTTTGGAGCTCCAAAATAGCTTGACTTTGCTTACCATAGCTCCAACACACCTATAATAGACAATTATGTAATTTTTGGTACCCAAATTTTCTTGGGTCCATTCATGTTAGTTTTGGACAATCTACTCCCCTTTGGTATTCATGAAGATATGATATCTAAATGTTCGATAGCAATAAGTCCTTTAGGGACCCATATACTCCTTACCAATTTTCCTTTATATAATTTAGGGGAATGATTATGTCTTTTGTAAAAGCCATTCTTGACAAAATTTGATTTGGAGCAATCTCCTCTTTCAAATTTACTTTTAATAATTTTGTCAAAAGTAACATTTTCTTTCTTAAGATCATAAATTTTCCTTTGACGATCTTCATTAACTTTGGAAATTAAGTTTTACAAGTCTAAATTCTTTTTCTTAAAAATATTTAATTTTTCTTGCAAATCATTGACTTGGCTTTCAAGTTCACTATTAGTCTTAGAAAGTGAGTAATTTTTTATTTTCAAATATAAATGAATCTTTTTGTGTTTTAAGATCATGACTTCACATTCCAAAACTAATTTATTGTAGGCATCTTGAAACTCATCAAATGCATATGAGTATGAATTAGATGAGTTAGATGATACCTTTGAATCTTTTTGGATGGCCCTGAGGCGAAGATTGACTACTTCATCCTCTTCATCATCGGTGGAGCCTTCATCACTCCATGTAGCCAAAAAAGCTTATTCTTTGGCTTGATTGATCCTCCATTCTTTAAGTGGGGGCAATCATACTTAAAGTGTCTCGATATTTGGCAATGGTGGCTTATGATAGTAACCTTATCCTTCTTCGATTCATGCTTCCTTTCTTTTTCTTTTGATGACATGAATCTCTTGAATTTGTTGAAGAGATTGACAATCTCTTCATATTCATTATCCACCTCTTTACCTGAATTTTTTTTGTGTTCATTGGTGGATTTGAGAGAAATTCCAACTCTTCTCATGAGAGTTAGCAAGAAACCAATAAGTTCATCAAGATTGAGTGAATTTAGGTTATTTGCTTCGACAAAATCCATCTTATTCGATTGCCAAGATTTTGTAAGACAATAAATCATCTCCCTCAAAAGCTTTTCATTAGGGATAATCTCTCCATATCCCTTGAGGCCATTTACAATTACATAACCTCTATTTGTCATAGATTTGATGTCTTCATCCGGTTTTATCTTGAAATTCTTATAGCTATGGTTGAGAAGAATGATTTTCATTTCCCTTACTTCACTGATCCCTTCATGAGTGACTTAAAGCTTCTCCCAAATCACCTTGGCATTTGAACTTAGAAGAGATTATTTCATATTCATCAAGGCCTAATGTACAAAATAAAATGTGCATGGCCTTAGCATTTTGTTGGAACTCTTTTTTCTTTTCTTCACTCTAATCCACCATAGCTCTTATTGGAGTAGAATGACCCTTCATGATAGACTCCCAATATCCTAAATCATATGCTTAAATGAGGAGTATCATTCTATTATTCCATTAGGCATAATTTGCACCATTGAAATAAGGTGGCTTATTGATTTGTTGAGAATCTTTAACATAATAAGATCCAAAAGTTGAAGCCATCTTTCTTGGTTATTAGAGGAAAATGATAAAGCTCTCCTATGACCTTCTCAAGGTTGTTAAACCGTCGATAGAGACCCGCTCTTATAGTAATTTTTAGTTTTATCGATTAACCAAATGATACCAAGAGGGGTGAATTAGCCTTTTAAGAATTTTAGTGGAAGTAATCGAAAGCTAAAAAATTTCTACACTGATTTAGAGTGGTTCAACTTTCTCAACCAACGTCTACATCCACTACCTTAGCATGCACACTAAGGATTCTCAATTCCATTAGATTTGCTTACCTTTGAGGACATGGTTTAACCTTACAACAAGCCACAAGGTTTATACCCTAAAACATTATTTACACTATTTCCACATAGGGAATTATAAATTTAACAAACAAAACAAAAACCTCAGAAAGGCCAATATGTTTTCACAAATTAAGCACTCACCAAAAATCACACTTAAAAAAATTTAATAATGTAGCTCGCAAGTGTGTTACAAATGAATTTGACAATTTTTTCTCTAAAACTCTATTGATGTTAGTTTTATATTGCAATTAACTTTCTTGTTTCTCTTCATTTGAATCTTGGTCCCTTTTATGTCTTCTAACATCAATCTAGCCTTTGGAGCCGTAGGAAATTGATTTGAGCCATTTTAACAATTAATTTTGAGCATTTATGCTCACTTTCACATTTGGTATCAATACTGGGATGTTGGTATCGAGACTGAGCATCGTAACAGTCTAGTTTATAGCCTGAACCCTTGGTATCGATACTGTTTGAATAAGTTTCGATTTTATCAACTGATCTCGATATTAAAACCATGGTCTCGAGACTGAGAAGCCTTTTGGGCTTTTGGTATCGAGACTAGCACCCTGTTCCTGAGACTAGGAGGGTATTGGCTAAAATACAAGAATTTTGAGCTTTGAAGCAAGACTTACAATTTGTGAAATTACTCAAGAGTATTTATGATTATTTTTCACACTTAAAAACACTTTAAAATTGTTTGACAAATTATTTATAAAATTGTGAAATGAAAATTTTAACAACTTAAATTGTAACACCCACAGATAGATGCAGGTAGACCAATCCGATTGGAGGTGTCACATTAGGGCCACCATAGCGACCCACCGTAAAAATCCTAGAAAAATTAAAATTCTTTTAAACAATTAAAATCATAAAACAATTTAGAAACACAACAAAAAAATTTAAAAATATTTAGAAATAAAAAAAATTCCAGACCCGGATATAAAAACAAAATACAAGCTTAATGCACCGTACTCTACAAGCAACGCCGGTGAAACTCCCTTACCGAAGTCAATGGTTGCACTGGTTCAATTCTTTTAATCTGAAAAGGTGAGTAAAAAGTGAGCTTTGGAAAGCTCAGTAATTCAAAACTACCAGATGATGCTGAAGAACATGTATGTAACAAACTTTTATGCTGAGCTGAGGTCTCACTAATATCTTAGATAGTAAGCATTCAGTTCAGATGAAATGTTTCGGATCTGGTTCAGGAGATTAAAATAGGGTGTCTAGTGTGTTCCCACAAAACCAATAAAAATGTACATATCTATTTGAAACAATATCAGTTTAAAACATATTTTCAAAAACCATAGTAATCCCTCAAACCGAACGCCATATGCAGCTCCCTAGAACTACATAACCTAAGGGAGAACCTTGGGGCCTGAGAGCCTACCCAAGAAAGATTCTCAGGGCCACAAAGCCTACCCGAGGGTTACCTTAGGTCTATAAGGAATTACCAGTCTATGCTAAACCTATACAAGGAATTACCAGCAGTGACTGAACCTGCCAGAGATAAGGAATTACCAGTCGATGCTGAACCTATACAAGGAATTACCAGCAACAACTAAACATGCTAGAGATAAGGAATTACCAGTCGGTGTTGAACCTATATAAGGAATTACCAGCAGTGACTGAACCTGCCAGAGTCTTCATGCCAGATCCCAGAGTACCCCGAATAAAAACATTTTCAGTCAGTAAACAAATATATCAAAAATTAGAGTAGAGATCAGAGATCATAGTAGAAATAAGAGAAAACATCCATTTGGTCAGGGAACACACTAGAGGTTCCAGATATTATTCAGGGGTACATGAACCTTATTGGGCAGGGAAAGACCGATCTTCAATATACCGATAGAATGCCGGAAGTTAAAATCACTATCGAAAGAGTTCATTAGCTGACAGGATCATCAGTTATTCAAAACATTATTTATCATGATCATATGGTATTCAGACACTTCTTGAAGGCACCATGTAATCAGAAAGGTATTCAAAATCCTTTGCATTTGAGTTATTTGTATTTTCAGATATGACAAGTATGATTCCATTATTCAGGAAAGTAGAGACATTTTGGGCATTAGGTTCTTGAAGAATTCTTAGTGATTTGATCTAATTAGGGAGAAAAAAAGATTCAGAGCATTTAAGATTTATGTTGATATATCATAATATCGAGTTAACTCGAACTTAACAATCCCAACATTGAAACTTGTCAACCGGTCAAATCGTTGCACTTACAAAGTATTCACTTTTTAATACAAAAAATTATTGTCCATTGATCATCTTTACAATCATTTTTGAATGGGTCTTAGGGAGACTAGTCGATATTCCAATGGTCTTTATTCCAATTCGGCATTGCAACGTTACTAGGAAATGTCGACGTGCTTGATTCGTGGTTCAAAACCCTTATATATATAACCATTAGTGTTTCCAGACTTTTCCAAGTTATTCGCTTAATTCAAGGTTATTGAGGGTACTTAGGTCATTTAATAGTCAATCATATCATGGTTACTTCAGAGTTTCTAGAGTAGTTTAGTCCTTTTCGAAATTTGAATACATATAGTACTTCTATTCAGTTCTAGTAGGTCATATAATTTAGTCATTCCAGGGCTTAGAGATATTTTGGATTATTTTACTCTTCAGGGGTATTTTGGTTATTTTATAGTTTAAGGGTATTTCAGTCCTTTTTGTTAGTCAGGTCTTTCAATTTAATAAAATTTATTTGAACAATGTAAACATAAATAATACTTACGATGTTTTAGCCTTTAGGAATTTACTAATAAATCGATAATTCTAGGTATTTTACCTTTTCAGATGTAAAATATGATTATCAGTGACTTTCCAAACAGCTCAGGAATCTACCGGATGAATCAACATTTTATCAGATTAAATATGAATTCTCAGGGTACTTTCACTGTGATTTTTAGTCTAGACCATTTTACCTCATAGGGTAATTTCACAATTTCTTAATCAGGTGATTTCGGTATTAAAGGTTTTAACAAGAACAAATAGAATTTAGAGATTCTGAGGTTATTTTCTTTTTTAGATAATCACCGAACTTGAAATCATTTTTTATCAGTCTTCTTATGTCTATACATGTAGTCCAAGACATATTCAGTTTACTTTATTTTATTTCACATTCAAATCAAGTTTATAAAATGATAAACTACATACATGTGACCAATTATATTCATCCATGTAGTAGTCAATACCAACATGTTCCATAAAGCATGAAAAAGTAGTAATGTATTACCTCAATTTTCGTGCCCTACCGATCGAACATTTAAACTCCATTCGATCATTCTTGAGCTTGATTTCTACATCCAATAATTCCTCGGATACATATCAACCAAATTTAAATAAGAAACTGAAGTTAATTGAGAAACCATATTGAATCCGATGGTAAATCACTGAAAAATGACTTACTGGGTGCAAATTTGGTAAAACAAACTTCTTATTCAGACTTAAGATGTCGAAAAACATAAAATAGGACATTTTCAAAAAAGTTGACTTTCTGGTCAAAGTCAACGGTCAATGGCGAAAGTCATTTGGTTGACTCGAATGAGTTGACTCAGACGGGTTGACTTGGACCTAGTTTACTCTGTTGGGTCAAACAAACCTAGTTAAAACTAGGTTGGGCAGGTTCGAACTGGTCAGACCATTCTATAAGTCTCCGAAGGGCGTGAAAGAGCCCCATAAGCACACGATGGCACGTGGTGGCGCGTGGCAACGACAACGGAGGTCAAATGGTCGGTCGTTTCATCCAGGAGAATCTACACACTATCAACAAGCCAAACCAATTAAAAAATTTACCAAAAACAAAATAAAATTAACCAAACTATAAACCCAAAACTTACCCACTGTCCCTGGTGAGAACGACAACGGTGCGGCGACCCACGGGTCAGGTTTTATGCGGAACAGGCTGATGAACTCGTTGGTATCGGTGGTGAGGTGAGATGTTGCTAGAATAAAATAACTGAGGTGCGTGGGGGTGGTTTTGGTGACACTTCTTGGTGATATTTATGACGAACGACTCTGATTCACCACAGAATAGAGGTCAGGTTTTGATCACCGTTCGAGGGTGAGTCTAATGGTAGGGATGACTTGAGCTGGGGGTGGCCGAACGGTGACGGATCAAGACGGTAAAGATGGGTCAGCGGGAGAAAATTAGGGGTTAGGGATTTTATTTTGGGTTGATAATTCAGGGTTAACTGATCGAGGGGTTTATTTTTCATGTGTAATAAAAAATAGGTAAAATTTAGGTTCAAGTCCCTAAATTTTATTACACTTCTAAAACTGACTATAAGTTTTGAAAACTTATAATTTGACCCCTAAATTGGGATGTGAAATAAATCATTTAAATATTCATGTTATATTAAATTCAAAAGTTAGTTAGACAATGTGAATGTGAAGAAAGCTAAAGGAGAAGTAGTGATTTGCTGTTGCATTATGGATAAGAAGATTGACGAGACGATTGAGAGAAAATAATGCTAAAAAATTCTGGATTACATTTTTGGGCATAGAAAATTACAAAATCTGAAGATATTTTGCTACCAGTTTTCGAGGCCCACTCGTAAAACCCACATGTCAGCCTGTCCAGCCCACACATGTGAAGGGAATAATCCATTTTTATGAGATAAATATAAGGATATCCCATTATTAAGGAGGAGTTAAAGAATTTATGAGAATTTGAGAGCTACTGGGAGTTAGTGAGATAACGAGAATTTATTCTCCATTGTATCTCATTATTTTTTTGTAGTTATAAATTTTTTATTTATTTTAGAATAAATAAGATAAGAAAGAAGAAGAAGATATGGGGCAACAAGAGGAAAACATAGTCTCTGTCAATTTTATTTTCTTTATTTTCTTATTCCTTTCGTGGTAACCTCCATAACCAAGCTTCAATGGGATAACAATGTAGGCCTTTAAGATAAGATAGCTTGCTAAGATGGTTCATGGTGGTTCGAGAAAGATCATGTTTGCTCGAGAGTTTGTGAGTTTTCCTTTTCCCTTTATGATTTTATTTTATTTCTTTTATGGGTTTGTAATGGAATGAATTATTCTTGTGGTTGATTTGTTCTCCACCATGAACTAACCTTATCTAGCGTGGGTTTACTTGGATGATTTTTGTTTTCTGTTAATCAAATGGTTGGATTTTTTTAAATGTTGATTTGCTCATTGTTTATATTTTAATTGCTTAGACTTGTAAGAGCTATAGAGAGTTAGTCGTTTTATAAGCATGGATTCTTACTATCGAGAGAGTTAGGCTAGATCAACGTGATAAATGGAACTAAAGGGGATAGGGAGGTTCTAATCAACCTTAGAGATAAGGAGAGGGTTTAATCGACAAAAAGGGGTAGGTCGTAATTGATAGGATAGTGTTACAGTTCACTTTAAGAGGTGTTGCCGTAACATTTTTCTATTAGGTTGCTTACTAGAGGTAGACTAGGTGCACTAATAGAAATCTCTATCGAGTAACGTACGCATAGAATACATAGAGTCTATACATAGAATATTAATTTCCATATCAAACCCTGTGCAATAACTTCGCTCTAAATCCCACCAATACATGTGGAGATGATACTCGCCCACTACTATATTACTTGCTTGACCGTGTATAGATGTAAATATTTTGTGTTTAATTTATAGCACTCACAGAGGGCGATTAGGTTTATTAAATGGTGCGTAAAAGTGTAGAAAATTTATCTTTTATTTGAATAGACGGATAGATAAGAATGTAGTTGAGATAAGATAAAATTTGAAATATACTGTGTATATAAGGCTAAATGAATGAGTGTGATGATTTGGGTGACAACTTACTATTACCTTTTTACCATTAAATTTTCTTCCCAACTTGTCCTTGTTGCTAAAACTAGATGCAACATTAGTCATATAAAATAGTAGCAATTGTTGTGCAACTAAAGGTGAAGAGAAACATTGTTGTAGCAAGTAATGATGAGGCATCCCCTGTTTAGAAAAACAAAAAAGAAATTAAAAGACTAAATAAAAGTATATTATACGATTGACAAATTTGACTTCTTGAAAACAAAATGCAATTAAAAAGTAGGAGATTCGCTTAGTGTGATAGGAGCAATATGTGGAATTTGCTAATGGTAATAACGCTTTAAGCATTGCCCATTGAATTTAAATGTACTTCCATCCACTAAATTCTTCAATAGCACTTCTCTACGAGGATCAACTTCGAGAACTTCGAATAGAAGAGACCAACGAGATTTAAGTTTCCCAGGAAAGAGCTCTACTGAGAGTTAAACAACAAAACATGCTACCTAGCATAAAATTGTCGTGACAAGATATGTTTGTCATGCAATTTCTTATTATTTTCTTTATAAATTCTAGCACTCTCATAGGCATTATTGCAAAGTTCTTCAAATTCATTCACGTCCAACATTATTCTCTCTCTAGTAGCATCTAAGTCAATTTATCCTTTTGAATTCCCACATTGCTTTATGCTCCAGTTCTAAAGAAGATGCCAAGCTTTTCCATACACAAGGCGATATGGAGACATACCTAACGGGGTTTTACAAGCTTTCCTATGTGCCCACAATGCTTCATCAAGGCACAAGGACCAATATTTTCTAGAAGATTTGACCCACCTTCTCCAATATTTGCTTTATTTTATGAGTTGAAACATCAGCTTGACCATTTGATTGAGGGTGATATACTATTGAAATACGCTGTTTTACACCATAAAATTGTAGAGCATTATCAACTTGTTTGCCTATAAATTGGGAACCCTCATCACTTATAAATGCCTTTGGTATCCCAAAGCGAGTGAAAATATTTTATGAAGAAATCATATGACTACTTTAACATCAATAGAGGGTATTGTTGCAGCTTCAACCGACTTAGACACATAATCCACAACAACTAGAATTAACATGTTTCCAAAAGGTGAAGGATATGGTCCCATAAAATCCAATCCCTATACATCGAATAACTTAATCTTCAATATTGTTTGCATTGGCATTTCATTGTGACAAGAGATACTGCCAGTTCTTTGGCAGTAGTTGCAACGCTTGACAAAATCAATGGCATCTTTGAACAACAATGGCCAGTAGTAACCATATTGAAGAACTTTTTCTACTGTATGGATGCCTCCAAAATGTTCACCATAAGGTGCATCATGGCAATGATGTAGCATGCTTTGCTACTTACATTCGGGGACACAACGTCAAAAAAATTGGTCATTACTTTTCTTGAAGAGATGTCGTTTTTCCTAATGATATTGTCAGACATCACGAAATTTTTTTCTTGGTAATTTAAGTCAGGTTGCAGTATACCACTTACTAAATAGTTGACAAAGTCCACATGCCAAGACAATGTTTCAATAGTAAGAAGTTGTTCATTGGGAAAATGATAAAAAATCAGTAGTATTTTACCATCTTTTACTACCAGGTTCCAATCGAGATAAATGAGCAGCTACTTGATTCTCGGAGCCTCATTTATCTCTTACTTCAATACCAAATTCTTGAAACAGCAACACCCATCGTATAAGCCATAGCTTGGTATCTTTATTGGCAAACAATTTTTTTAATGTTGAATGATCCTTATAGACAATGATCTTAGTTCCCACCAAATATGATATAAACTTGTCAAATGAAAACACAAATCAATTATTTTTCGATTATTGTGTAATTGACTTTATCGATATTCAATATTCTACTAGCATAATGTATAACATGGAAGATTTTATCTTTCTTTTTCCCAAGACTGCTCTAATAGCGTGGTCACTTGCATCACACATTAACTCAATTGAAAATTTCCAATCTGGTTCTACAACAATATGAGGATTGATGAACTTCGATTTGATTAATTGAAAAGACTTTAGCACTTCATCATCAATAATGAATTTTTTATTTTGCTTCTACAATGAACACAACGGTCGATCAATCTTAGAAAAGTCCTTGATAAATCTTTGGTAAAATCTAGCTTGTCCTAAAAAACTTCTCATTTCTTTTTCGTTAGTGATGATGGCAACTTCTCTATCACTTTCACTTTAGCTTTTTCCACTCTCATACGTTGTTGAGAAATACGATGCCCTAGCACTATGCCTTCGGTCACCATGAAATGGGTTTTTCCCCAATTCAACACCAAATTGGTCTCTTCACATCATTTCAACACAATGGCTAAATTTACAAGGCATTGATCAAAACTCTAACCAAAAACTGAAAAGTCATCCATAAATACCTCAAGAAAGTTTTCAACTGTGTTGGAGAAAATAACCATTATACAACACTGGAATATTGTTGGAGCATTGCAAAAACAAAAAGGTATTCATCGAAAGACAAATATTTCATAAGGGCAACAAAAGGTAGTCATTTCTTGATCATGAGGCACAATGGCTATTTGATTATAACCACTATACCCATCGAGAAAATAATAAAAAGCCTTACTAGTAAGCTTATCTAACATTTGATCGATAAACATCAAAGAGAATAGATTATTTCTTATAGCCTTGTTTAACTTCCTATAGTCCATATACGAATGTGTTAGCCTGTAGTAGTGCATGTTGAAACCAATTCATTCTTTTCATTAGACACCACAATGATGCCACCCTTTTTAGAAACAAATTAAACATGACTTACCCATTTTTTGTTAGAGATATGATAATTGATACCAACATCTAACCAATTGATAATCTCTTTCTAAACTACTTCCTTCATAATTGAGTTGAGTCTCATTTGTTGCTCAATAGAAGTGCTATTGGGATCATCCAATAAAATTTTATGTATATAGAAGGCCAGAATGATGCCTTTAATATCAACAATGCTCTATGCAATTGCTCGCTTATGCTTCTTCATAACATCAAGGAGTTTTTATTCCTGTGATTTGTTAAGCTTTGCTACAATAATAACCAATAATGTCTCGTTTTCCTAAGAAATACATACTATAAATGCTAGGGAAAATATTTTAAATCAAGTGTGGGTGGGTCTTCAATTGAAGCTCTAGGAGCTTTACTAGATTGGGTGGAAAGTTTAAATGACTCAAAATGCTGCATGTAATTTCCTTCAACCTCCTCCTCATTGGTTAGCTCCTCTATTGTTACAGCATGACTTGTGGCAACATCATTGCTGTAACATTCATCTTACTGTTCTTGCACAAAAACATTAATAATATCAATTAAATAGTATTTAAAATTATCATCTATGCATGAAACATTGTTTAAAACATTGAATGTAATATGCTCATCATTCAAGCGCATATTGAATTCTCCTTTTTGACATAAATTAAGGCTCAATCGGTGGCAAGGAAGGGTCAACCAAGTATAATTGAAACATATTTTTCAAATTCACATTGTAAAATGATAAAATCAACGGGAAAAATGAATTTGTCTACTTGGACTAGAATATTATCAACAATTCCATTAGATGTACGATGGAGTAGTCATCAAGTTGTAAGGTAATTGTGGTTGTCTATGCTTCTCTACTTCTAAATTTCCTAAAAATGGATAAGGTTATAAGATTAATACTACGACCTAAATCACATAATGCTTTACCTATGAATTAATCACTAATAATGTAAGGAATAGTAAAATTCTATGGATCATTAAGTTTTGGTGGTAATCGACTTGTAGACATAACACTATATACCTCAATATATGGAACCATTTCAAATTCTCCAAGTCTTATTTTCTTAGAGAGAACTCCCTTCATGCATTTAATGTAATTCCAATTTTGCTCTAGAGTATCAATAAACAAAATGTTGATTGTTATTTTTTGAAGTACATAAATAAATGCTTTAAATTGTTGATCCTCTTTGGTTTTCTTAAATCTTTGAGGAAATAATGGGGGAGGTATTAGATTCAGTTGTCTAAAAATAGGTGGTGGAAGTATAAGCAACAGTTTTATCGATGTTACTATTACCAATGATCCAAAATAGTATGATTGAAATCACCAAAATGGTATCCACATGAATTTTTGATACCTTGCCAATCTGGCCATATATAGTTCTTAGGTCTCGATGGGACCGACGCTAAAAGGTGATTCTGGAAGAGATGGGACAACAAGTTAGAGTATGACCCCAGGATTGGGACAATTAGTGTATTATTCTTCTTTCTCTTAACCATCTTAGCTATCATTTTGGCATCCTCGGCATTTCTTTTCTTCAAGTGAACATTCTCTAGGATTGATGTTGATTTTTGTCTCGAAATATTTTACACTTCAACAATTTCTCGAGCATTAAATGAAGCCTCGTCAACTACCAAGTTGGGATTTTGACTTAGTCCCAAATCATTATCTTCTTTTATAAAATTCTTTCTTTGACCTATGCAACCATCATGCTCAGTAACTTGGAGTTTACCCCCATTGATTCATCTTGGAACCTCTTCAATTGATCACTCATTTCACGTTGAGTCCTGCCCAAATATTCTTGAAGCCTCTCTATTTTATTAATGTGCGATATAATCTTATTCATGGGATCCATCTTTGATGAGGTTCTACTGAAATAATTTATTTTCATGAATTATTCACAATGTTTCCATGATAAATGCACGTGAAATAATGTGATTTATAAATTAAAATGCCAATATTGAGTATGCAAAAGTCGAGGTATTGATAAAAAAATGCCTTTCAGAATATAATAGCATTCATTGAGACAAAAGCGTTATTACAATGAGACCAAAAAACATTTTAAGGTGCACTTGAGATGATATCCTCTGAACTCTAGACAGCTTCTAGTTAGTCGACAAGTCTTCATGCTTCACTAGTTACTAGTTGGATGTCTCGTCTGACTACCCTAGATTCTTTGTACAAGTGATGGGTTGCCTTGTACACTTGATCTCGAAACTCTAGGATTATTGTATCTCTTACTGTTGGGACCGTCGATGCACCGCACGGCACAGCAGAAACAAAACTCGACGGTCTCACTAGCAATCCAAGTACGTAAAACCGAAATCAGAAGGAAATGATGTGGATGCTTACAATGGGTTCATTGAAAAACAACAAAGACAACAACGAGAAGTGGTGATAACGAACGATTTGAATCGTAAGCCTCCACGAAAACACGTCTCAGCCTCTACCTAGTTCACCCGATTGAGAGCAAAATTTTCTTTTCCCAAAATCGGTTTTGAGAAAAATTACTGAAGTAAAACGACTGCTAGACCTTACCTCATTTTAATATATCAATTACCCTAACATATTAGGGTTTTTAAAGTTATTTTGAATTAATAAATAAAATATTATTTAATTAATTCAAATTAAATATACATTAAAGACTTATAATCTGAATTACAATCTTTAATGTTTATTTAAAAACTTATTTAATTATTCCAAATTATATATCAATTAAAAGAGTTGTAATCTAAAATACATTCTTTTAATGCTTACTTACTATATTCGGGATAATTAAAATCATATGTATATCAAATATACATATCTTAACTCTAGATATATTTTAGTAACATACAACAAATTTTACATTTTTGCTCATTTCAATCATAGGGTGTGACCCTGTAGGTTCTTGAAACGTTAGTAGTAATTATTAGAGCAATTCTATTATTACATACAATGAGTGACATCTAGCAATATATCATTTTCGCCTAAGTTACAAGAAATTATGATTCAACATATCATCTTTGTGATTAACTCTTTTATGTATTACATCCTTTTGTTCTTTATATCTAGAATAGGCACAAGTCTTATAATAGTCACACTTTTATAGCCCATCTATTGTTTCTTGATATCTAGAGTAGACTATAATTAACGAATAATTTGTGATATCACTTATCAACTTATTCGATCATGGCCATGTATTTATAGTCTCACTCAATCAAGTGGCCTGTGATATATTTCCTATTATGTAGGAAGGACAAATCCTATCATAACCATATACATTCCACTACATATATGGAGATTTATTTATTAACAATCTTTATATTGGAACCAGTTACGGAGCATGTTTAATTGTATCAAAACATACAACACCATATGTTTGGATTATATTGATCTCAAGTCTGAGGATCATACATATAGTCATCACAATGAGCAATGTTATGACCGTTACATAATAATCCAAGACATATGCTCATGATGGGTCAATCCAATACATTGTTCTCTAACCATATAATCATGTATGAATTTTGATATCTCTATGTCAATGGCAACTCCTTTTCATCAATCAATAACATGTTAGTTTTAAGCGTATTATTATTGTCCATGCCCATAATAATACTTGACTATGGATCTTTTAATAATGTTATTATATGAACTGAAAATAATATTGACAATTCCTTTATTTAATAAAATTGGTAAATAAATGTATTATTACAATCATCATATGATTGTTCTTTAGGCATACTCTAACAATCTCCCACTATCTAATACCGAGTGACTCAGTGTTATGATCATGCCTCTGCTGTGTAAGAGGCTTCGTCAAGGGATCAACAATGTTGTCATCCGTGTGTACTCTGCATATTTCCACATCTCCTTGATCTATGATCTCTCGAATGAGATGAAAGCGCCTAAGAATATGTTTGGATCGTTGATGAGATTTGGGTTCCTTTTCTTGTGCAATGGCTCAATTATTGTCACAACGGAGTTCTACAACATATGATATGTTGGGAACAACCCCTAATTCCAATATGAACTTCTTGATCCAAACATCCTCTTTTGCTTCTTCTCTTTATGTAATGTATTTAGCCTCTGTTGTGGAATCAACAACCGTGTCTTACTTTGAACTTTTCTAGCTCACAACACCTCCATTAATACAAAACACAAAACCCGATTGCAATTATGAATCACCCTTGTTAGTTTGGAATGTGGCATCAGTATAATCTTTTACACTAAGCTCTTCCTCCCCTCCATAGACAATAAATTTATCCTACGGTCTTCTTAATTACTTAAGAATATTTTTAACCACAACCCAGTGATTTTTACCAGGGTTTGCTTGATACTGACTCTTTATACTTAAAGCATACGATATATCTGGTCGAGTACATATCATGGCATACATGATAGAACCAATAGCTGAAGCATATGGAATCTTATTCATCATTTCTCTTTCCTTTGGAGTTGAAGGACATCTTTCCTTCGAAAGAAAAATGCCATGTCTCATAGAGAAATATCTTTTCTTTGATTCTTCCATATTGAATCTTTTCAGTACTTTGTCTATATATGTACTTTGACTCAGACCTAGAAGTCATCATGATCTATCTTTATAGATCTCAACTCCTAAGATATACGCTGCCTCACCCAAATCTTTCATAGAAAAACAACTACATAACCAAGTCTTAATAGACTGTAAAGTAGGTATATCATTTCTTATTATGAGTATGTTGTCTACATACAAGATTAGGAAAGAAACAATGCTCCCACTAGCCTTCTTATAAACACCATCCTCATCTTCATTTTTTATAAAACCAAACTCTTTGATTGCATCATTGAAATGAAGATTCCATCTTCGAGAAGCTTGCTTTAGTCCATAAATAAACCTCTATATCTTGCTAACCTTTCCAACATTTCCTGGAATGATAAAACCTTCTGGTTGTGTCATATACACTTCCCCTTCAACTTTTCCATTAAGGAAAGCGATTTTGACGTCTATTTGCCAGATTTCATAATCATGGAATGCAACTATTGCGAGCAAGATCTGGATGGACTTAAACATAGCTACAGAGGATAATATTTCATCATAGTCTACACCATTAACATATTGAAAACCTTTAACAACTAATCACCCCTTGTATGTTTGTACATTACCATCCATGTCAGTTTTTTTCTTGAAAACCCATTTACACCCTATAGTTTTGACCCCTTCAGGTAGATCAACCAAAGTCCATACTTGGTTTACTGACATGGAATCCATCTCAGATCTCATGGCTTCAAGCCATTTTTTAGAGTTTGGGCTAAACACTGCCTCTTGATAAGTCCTGGGCTCATCTTGACCCATAAGAAGAATATCTCCATGTGCAGTAACGAGAAATCTAAATCTCTTAGGTGCACGACGTTCTCTTGTGGATCTGCATAGTGGTTGTGTTTCTAAATCTGTTAAATTCTCCTTGCTAACTCCGTAAAAAGACTCAATTTATAGTCTTTTCACTTAAGTTATTGCTCATCTAAACAAAGTATACACAACATTTTAGTTGCATTTAGGTTATATTAGCTTGTGGTGGATAAGTTTTGCTTCGGTAAGATTTATTTGGTTTAACTGATGCTGTTGAGGAGAAAGGGTTTGTGTGGGTTGTTTATGTGTAGGAAACTTACAGAGGAAGAACATTTCAATCGTGACATCGTAATTTTCAAGGGCTAATGAAATAGAGAAGAACGTGAGGAGCATATTTATCTCGCTGAGGCAAGGTTTATCTGAAGAGTCTGAAGCGGGTATGATGAAACCGCCTAGGTCACACGCCAACTGGATGACCTCATTTACATGCAAGCAAGCCTTAATTATTCTAACATCCTCAACCATTTTTCCTTTTTAAGTCTGGACAATATAGCAATGGTTATTTAAGGAATCTCCAATCATGTGAAACCCTAAGAGATTATTTCCTATAAATAATCAGTCGTTGCCGCCAAAAGAAAAAGACAAGGAATAAGAGATAAGAGCTTTACCTAAGGCATGAGCGAGCAACTGCAGTGCTTTATCACCGTTCACTAACCAACCTTCCTTGATTTCCTCTATAGCCAGACTGTAGCAGAGTGGTGATCAGGTCTTAAGAGAGGCTGATCACCAAGGCAGGTGCGGCGCTGATCAAAATTGTCACGACAGAGCCCCCGATTTTGGAAGTCATTCTTTACTTGTTCTTAATCTCTTTACATATTTAGGTTTTTATTAAACATTGAAACTTTGATGACTTTTTGATAACACCATGACTGTCTTACTTAGTGTTAATCTTTATTTTGCCTAAACAATTATTTTATGTTTTATGAATGATAAATTTTGTTTTTTCTCATGACTGTTTTGTTCATTGTTAGAAAATTTTACCTTGACACTATAAGAGCATCGAGAGATCGACTGGGGTTTTGGTAAAACATGTCTTGACAATTAAGAGCATCGAGAGATCGCCTTTTGTCTAGATAATGATTCTTAGATTCGAGAGAATTAAGATATGTCTACATGAACAATGGAATGGATCCAGGATGAGGATGTTCTAACTTGTCTACCTTAGAGATAAGGAGCGGGTTTCAATCGACCAAAAGGGATATATACTAGAGTAGGATAGACAACGCCTATAGTTCACTCTGAGAGGTATTGCTACAACAACAGTCTGACAAACTTAGGGTTGTAGTTAACACTAAGTAGTATTGCCATAACAACCGTCTAGAATACCTAGTGATCTTGTCAGGCAGCCTAAGCAAGTCATAAAAATTCATTCGAGACTTAGTGTAATTGTTGTCAATACAAGAGATTAGCATAAGTGCTCTGTGATAAGTATGAATATGTGAGGTTGTTTGAATCATATTTAATCCACACTTGTCTTCATTTTGTTTCAGTAGTCTACATATTTATTTTGCCTCGACTAAACTTTTCTGCAATCATACATTATAATATTTCATTGTTTTATTAATATTAGTTTGGCAAGATAGTAGGAATTAGCTCGTGACAACTAGTTCTAGTTGTGGTGGAGATAAATTTCTTGACCAATCCCTGAGGAGACGATACTCACTTACCCTATATTACTTGATTCGATTGTGTATACTTGCACATAATTGCGTGCCTTAGTATATACATTTGGCAACTGAAATTTTTTTTTTCGCCATGACAAGTTTTTCTTGTCACTTTTTATTTATCTAGTCTAACATAGTTTACTATTTTATTTTGTAGGTTTATATTGCATGACCCTGAGATCTATTGGTAAACCTTTGGAACCATTTGAACTTGAAATTAAACAATCATTCAGACAAAGGCTACATGCCCAAAGAACCAGAGATCATTTAAACCAACTTCAAATGCAATATAACATGGGAGATCTAGGAGACCCAAATGCAACAATTAATCTTCAAGTTGCAAGACCGAGAGCGATACAATATTATTTGAACCCAATTCTCGATGACCTCAATCAAGGCATAGTGGCACCTAAAATAAAAACAACTCATTTTAAACTTAAACCGGTGATGTTTAATATGCTAAACTCTATTGGCCAATTTGGTGGTACTCCCAATGAGGATACTAGAAAACATATTCGTGTTTTCCTTGAAGTATGCGATTCGTTTCAACAATAAGGAGTACATGAAGACGTGCTTAAACTAAAACTTTTCCCTTATTCCCTATGAGATAGAGCAAGATCCTGGCTCAGTGGAGTTCCTTTTGGCTCAATGGAGTAATGGGCAGATTTATGCAAGTTTCATACTTTGATATAATCTGCCCAATATGAATACACAACTTCGTAATAACATCACAAGTTTTCACCATGGTGATGATGAATCAATGTACGAATGTTGGGATAGGTACAAAAGTCTACTTCACAAATGTGTCAACCATGGATTTCATGACTGGATACAAGTGGTGATGTTTTACAACGGAGTTAATGCACCAGCTTGAATGATGTTAGATGCATCAGCAAACGGTACCTTACTGGGAAAATCACCCGAGAAAGCCTTTGACATCCTCGACTGGATAGAAAATAATGAATATCAATTCCCAAATATAAGATTGGAATAGGTAGAAAACATCTAGAGTATATGAATTAGAGGGTAAGGTTCGGTAGATGCTCAAATTTCTGCCATAACTAATATGTTGAAAAATTTGCAACATCCTAATGAGGTAAGAGAAGTCAAGGTGACCAACATATTTTGTCACGGTAACAATCATAGAGTGAATGTGCGGAAAACCATGAGACAACCAATTTTGTGGGAAATTACAACTGGAGAAATAATAACCCCTATTCAAACATGTATAATCCTGGTTGGAGACAACACCCAAATTTTTCATGGAGTAATCAAGGGAACAGTAACAATCAAGCTGCAAATTACAGGCCACAACAGGATAATTATGACCATCAACATTTTCAGAATCAATATCATTAACAGCCTTGACAAAATAATAAAGGTATAGCTTCTTCCTCTAATACTAATTCCAATACTAATTCCTTAGAGTTATAATTGCAGGAATTTATGGCCTCGATAAAAGATTTCATGGCTTCAACAAAGACCTTGATGCACGACCATTCAACAAAAATTAAAAATCAAGGATATTTGTTACAAAACCAAGCAACACTTTTGCAAAGCCATAGTTTATATCTAAGAGAATTGGAGAATCAAGTGGGACAAATTGCTACGGCATTACGTTCTCGCCCACACGAAAATCTTCCTAGTGATACGAAGATCACTAAACATCATAGGGAGGAGAAATGCAGTGTACTCACATTAAGGAGTAGAAAGCAGGTCAACCAAAATGACATGTTTGGGGGAGAACACCTAAACAGTCCTCGCCATGGCATAACACAACCAGAGGACCAAGCTGAAAATGAGGAACAAGATGAGTCGCCTGAATAGAAGGAAAGGAATGAAGGTTCAGAAAAGCATCGTCCAGATAATGAGAAATTCATGGCCAAGGCCAAAGATTTCTCAGCACCAACAACAGATAATGTGAGACCTCCACCACCGTTCCCTCAACGATTGAAGAAGTATAATGATGACATCCAGTTCAAGAAATTCGTTGATGTTCTGGACCAGGTGTATATCAATATTCCCTTACTTGAAGCCATCGAGAAAATGCCTTCCTATGCCAAGTTTCTTAAGGACATCGTTACAAAGAAAAGGAAGGTAGAATGTGTTGCCACAATAACATAAATCTGTTCTGTAAAAAGCAAACTCCCACCAAAATAAAAAGACCCTGTCAGTTTTATAATACCATGTTCAATTGGTAATGATTTTGTAGGATGAGCTCTTGTGATTTGGGATCAAGTGTAAACTTGATGCCAAAGTCCATATTTATGAAACTAGAAGGATATCACGCTTGTCCAACTACAGTTATCCTACAGCTGGTCGATCGGTCTAATGTGCGGCCCGAGAGAAAAATAGAAGATGTCATAGTAAAGGTGGACAAATTCATTTTTCCAGTTGATTTAATCATCTTGGATTGCAAAGCCGATGAAAACACACCAATCATTATGGGATTACCCTTTTTAGCCACTGGAAGAATCCTAATAGATTGTGAAAAGGGAGAGTTCACAATGCGAGTAGGATAAAAGTGTCACCATCAATATATTCAACTCCATAAAATATGTGGAAGACTTAGAGGAATTCCAATGCATTAGAAAAGTAGAGGAAAAGACAATCCTTGGACACGATGAATCACTAAGGCTCGATGAATACAGCGCTTTGTACCATGACCCTACAACTGAGATGCACGAACAAGAAAACTTTGGCCCAGGCAAATTATTTTCAGAATATGATTCTGAGAATTATGGCCCTAACAATAGAAATATGAACAATGAGTGCCCTGAAAACGACACCAATGTAGGATACGAAGGAAAGACAAACGATCTATCGAGGCTTCTTCATATTAAATTAGGTATAAAATTTGAACCCTTAGATTATGATAAGTTAATTCTCCAGAGTCATCTTTGCAACATGCACCGAAATTGGAACTTAAAACTTTTCCATCACACTTGAAGTATGCATACCTAGGAATTGATGAAACTTTACCAGTAATAATCTCTGCCAATCTAACCTCCGAACAGGAGAATAGTTTTTTGAATATTTTGTCACAGCATAAAAGGATATAGGATGGACAATGGCAGACTTGAAGGGAATTAGTCCTACCATATGCATGCACTAGATCAATATAGAAGATAACTATAGCACTTTGGTGGAACCCCAAAGAGAGCTCAACCCAATCATGAAAAAGGTAGTCATGAAGGAAATTATAAAATGGTTGGATGCGGGAGTGATTTATCGTATATCCGATAGTTCGTGGTCAGCTCGGTGCAATGTGTGCCAAAGAAGAGTGGTGTGATCATGGTTAAAAGTGAACATTATGAGATACTCACCACTAGAACAGTCACGGGTTGGCTTATATGTATGGATTACAGGAAGCTTAATAAAGCCACAAAGAAAGACCATCTTCCCCTCCCTTTTATCGACCAAATGCTTGATAGGTTAGCGGGAAATGCATTTTATTGCTTCCTCGATGAATACTCAGGATATAATGAAATAGCCATAGCCAGGGCCGAAAGAAGTTTCTACATGATGTGCGACATTACTAGTGGGATGAACCATTTTTATTCAAGCAATGTGGAGACCAATTAATATGAAGATGCATTCCAGAAGAAGAGTAGAAAGATATTCTACAACAATGTCACTAGTCACCGTATGAAGGGCACTTTGGTGGACTGAGAACAGCGACGAAAGTGCTTCAGTCCAGATTCTATTGGCCAACCTTGTTCAAAGACGTGCATGAATACTATAAATCATGTGATAGATACCAACGAACAGGGAACATATCAAAATGGAATGAGATGCCATGGAAAAATATTCTGGGGATTGAACTCTTCGACGTATGGGGAATAGACTTCATGGGACCCTTTCCCATATCATTTGGAGATTCGTACATTCTCTTGACAGTGGATTATATATCCAAATGGGTCGAAGGCATTGCAACACCTAAAACTGATTCCAATATGGTGTTAAAGTTTTGCCCAAAAACATATTCACACGATGTGGAACACCAAGAGCTATCATTAGTGATGAGGGCACACATTTTGACAACAAATTTATTGCCAAGGCACTAAAACAATATAGAGTGCGACATATGATCGCTATGGCGTATCACCCTTAGACTAATAGACAAGCCTAAGTGTCTAACAAGGAAATCAAATAGATCTTTGAGAAAGTGGTCAACCCAAGTCGAAAGGGCTGGTCACCGAAATTAGATGAAGCACTATGGGCTTATCACATAGTATTCAAGACACCACTAGGAATGTCCCCATTCAAACTGGTATATGGAAAAGAATGCCATATACCCGTGGAACTTGAACGTAAAACCTTTTGGGCCATCAAAATGTTAAACATGGATGTTCATCTTGCTGAAGAAAGAAGACTCTAGAACTCAATGAGATGGATGAATTTAGAGCACACGCATACGAAAATGGCCGCCTATACAAAGAGAAAACAAAACGATGGCATGACAGAAAAATATTGCCCAGGCAATTTAATTCTAGACAACAAGTTCTGCACTATAACTCGCGCCTTAAGTTATTCACAAGCAAGCTAAAATCACGATGGTCAGGACCGTTCATCGTGCATCAAGTCCACAATAATGCAACAATCGAAATCCATAACCAAAACGATGGTTCCATCTTCAAGGTGAACGAGCAGAGGCTAAAGGAGTACAAAGGAGCCCCAATCATGCGCGACAAATCGACATCAATGGAATATGATGCCCAAGAGTTTGCCTTATTTACATGATGCCTAATCATCCATTTTATTTTATTTTATCTATTTATTGTAGGCATACAGAGTACACGTGGCTGCATGGGGAGATAGCGCATGCATGAAAAGAAAGGAAACCCTAGGGTAAAAGGTTTAGGCAGCAGTATTAAAGTGGGAAAACAATATTTTCCCAAACTTTTCGTCCAATCATATATCCCACATTCAATGCAAAATATTTTCCCCTCGTGTAAGGACCAATTTACCCCGAAACCACTCATTACTTTCCAGAAAAAACCACCAAACTCCTTATTCTTCTTCATCATCATTCCTAACTCTCTCTCCACCAAGCAAGATATATTGCTTTCTTTCAACAAAATCTTCCCCATCACCGCCGCTAACTTCACCACACCAACCAAGTATTATTTCCAGATCGAGGATAACCCCAACCCTAACACCGAGCTTTGAGCATTTCCAAATAGCCGAAGCCGAAGCAAAATTTAAAAACCTCTAAAAATGAAAAGTATATTTGGAAGATGGGTTCATCTTTCTAGTAGAGGATGAGGAGCCATTTGGACCAGAGGTAATGTATGTGATAAAGAAGCACAACTGGGGGAAGTTAACTCGACATCCCAAAGCTGTAGTTCTACGCCCATCTCAAATGCCCGTCCAACTACACGGTTTATGTTCGAGGAAAGCTCCTTCGAATTTTCCCTTCAGCACTCAAAAGATACTTCTAGTTGGGGAAAGTGGAGGAGTAGTACAAGAAATTTGTGCCTGAGGCAGACCAGGAAAGATACAGTGGAGTTCTAGAAGAATTATGCTTCGAGTGGGGCAAGTTCGAAGGGAACCCTCCAACGAGGAAGAGAGTCGATCGTTGAGCCCTTAAACTGATCGTGAAATTGTGGAACCATTTTCTCAAAGGTAAACTTATGCCAACATCTCCTAACACAACTGTGCTCAAGAAGAGATTGATTCTCTTGCACTAGATAATATACGGGAGGAAGATCGATGTTGGAGAACTCATATTCTAGCAAATCCACGATTGTGCCAAAAGAAACCGGGGAAATTTATTGTTTCCTAACTTGATAACCGCACTATGCATAAAAAAAAGAAGGTTCCTGATGAGCCCTTTGAGGATTTCATTAAATCCAAGGAGGGTATCACCAAGAAGAAAGTACCCAACCTGATGAGTTTTGATGACAATACACCACATGAAGGTTTGAAGACAGGAGAAAAATCTGTTGCCACGACTAAAATAGACGCAGTGGTTACATACACGCGAGAAACGCGTGAGAAGATAAGGCACCTAGAGGATCACATAGAGATCTTTTTCGAGTATGTCAAGGCAAGGGACGCGTAACTCAATGCCTTTTTCAAGGAGCTGCTCCCGATCACAACCGCCAATCTGCCACCCTTCCCTAGCGTCATCCTCAAATACAACGCTAGCAGCAGCACATTCCACGCCTTGACATCAAATATCCCGTTAAGGGTCCCCCCAGAAGTACCCAAAGACGTGCCACCATTGGTCACCCATGTCTCTCATATACCACAGGAAGGCCATGGCGACGCTGAAGAATTCCTCAGCTCTTCATCTTTGTCAACCTCCGAGAGCAGTTAAGAGACCCCTCCCAACTTCTTCTCCGATGAAGATTTCACCCTGCCCCGAAGCAACCAGAGCAAGGTCCCATATATTTCCTTGTTCGTCAAGAAACGCAAGCCCCTGAAGCATCTCAAAGTCTAGCACTAGTTCCTACATAACCGACTCCTACTACCGAGCAACCAACTTCAGTATGAGCCTCGACCAGCAACAAGTGCATCAAGCGAACGACATGTCGTATCCTTCAGCTGTCACCCTCGATTATAGCAATAGTAGACTCAGGATCAGAGATTCCCTCTCCTCCCAAGCAACACCGAACGAGGACGTCCAGTGAAGCCACCCCACCACAGTAAGTTTACATTCTAGATTTTTTATTCACATTTGTATATAGCATCATGTAGTTTTAGTTCTCATGCATTTAGGACAATGCATCCCTCAAGTTTGGGGGAGGTATTGTGCCATATTTATCCATACTTTTTTAAAAAGCAATTGATGATAATTGGTTGAAAATTTTAGTTGTCATGACATAAGCATGTTAAGATTATTGTTTGGAATGAATTAAGCATGCCCGATGATGAATGCATAATTTTATTGCTTAGGCCAAAATTATTGTTAAGATTGTCTAAGGAAGAGAACCAACCCTAGGCCTGATTCTTTGAAATTTACAAACACGATTGTAGGTTGTCTATGCTTCAGATAATCTGTAAAAATTTTAGGAAATAACTTCATGCTGGCCAAGACTTTAAAAAAATATTTTAAGGTTAAGATGGAACTCCCTAGTATTTAAAACTTGAAAAATAAAAGGGACACTCCTCTGTGCAAAGGTATAAATAGTAAAACTCCATAAGAAATTAAGAGTCATCGAGGCATATAAGTGAATGAAAGTAGTCACAGGTTGAATCTACCCTACTAGCTTGGGGGTAGAAGGTTTGCTCCCTTTCACCTAGAGTGTGGGACGACATGTGTGATGAGCTGACCCCCTATATATAAAAAATAGAAAAGTTGATAAATAACTAGGAGCATAAACTAAGCCTGACAAATAATTTGATGCCTTGACAAACCATAAATGCTTACTTTAAGTTTTCTACTTACATTTATGCATAGACTGGATACAATCACGCACACATAATAGCAAGGAATCCTATCTAGGGAATGGACTTGACTGATATGACTGTCGAACATGTTAAGGCCAACTATTTTGCTGAGGGCTGAAGTCTCAAACCATATGATTTTCTTAACACTACTTTGTCATGACCATTTTAATTTTCTTCTAGATATTGTACTTTGCTTGAGGACAATCAATAACTTAAGTTTAGGGGTGTGATAACTCTGTAAAAAGACTCAATTTCTAGTCTTTTCACTTAAGTTATTGCTCGTTTAATCAAAGTATGCATATCATTTTAGTTGTATTTAGTTGCATTTAGGTTATATTAGCTTGTGGTGGATAAGTTTTGCTTCGACAATATTTATTTGGTTTAACTGATGTTGATGAGGGGAAAGGGTTTGTGTGGGTTGTGTATGTGCAAGAAACTTACAGAGGAAGAACTTTTCAGTTGTGAAAACGTAATTTACAAGAGCCAATGGAACAGAGAAAAACGTGTGGAGCAGATTTATCTCACCGAGGCAAGGTTTATCTGAAAAGTCTGAAGAGGGCATGATAAAACCGGCTAGGTCACACGTCAGCTGGATGACCTCCTTCATGTGCAAGCAAGCCTTAATTATTCTAACATCCATCAACCGCCTTTCCTTTTTATGTCTAGATAAGATAGCAATGGTTATTTAAGGAATTTTCAATCATGTGAAACCATAGGATATTTTTCCCTATAAAATAACCAGTCGTAGCCGCCAAAAGAAAAAGGCAAGGAAGAATAGAGAAGAGCTTTACTTAAGGCATGAGCGAGCAACTGTAATGCTTTCTCACCATTCACCAACCAACCTTCCTTGGTGTCCTCCATAGCCAGACTATAGTAGAGCGATAATCAGGTCTCGAGAGAGGCTGATCTCCAAGGCAGGCGCGACGCTGATCAGAATTGTCATGACAGAGCCCCGATTTTGTGAGTCATTCTTCCTTTGTTCTTAATCTCTTTACATATATGGAGTTGTATTAAATGTTGAAACTTGGATGACTTTTTCATAGCACCATGGATGTCTTACTTGGTGTTAATATTTGTTTTGCCTAAACAATTATTTTATGTTTTATGAATGATGAATTATGTTATTTGCTCATGAATGTTTTATTCATTGTTTGAAAATTTTACCTTGACACTGTAAGAGCATCGAGAGATCGCCTGGGTTTTTGGTGAAACATGTCTTTACACTGTAAGAGCATCGAAAGATCGACTTCTGTCTAGATAGTGATTATTAGATTTGAGAGAATTAAGATAGATCTAGATGAATAATGGAATGGATCCAAGATTGTAATGTTCTAACTTGTCTACCTTAGAGATAAGGAGCGGGTTTCAATTGACTAAAAGGGATAGATGCTAGAGTAGGATAGACAACGCCTATAGTTCACGCTAAGTGGTATTACAAAAACAGTCTGACAAACTAAGAGTTGTAGTTAACGCTGAGTAGTATTGACATATAAATCGTCTAGAATACCTAGTGATCCTGTCGGGCAGTTTAAGCAAGTCGTAATAATTCATTCGAGACTTAGAGTAATTTTTGTCAATACAAGAGATTAGCATAAGTTCTTTGTAATAAGTCTGAATATGTGAGGTTGTTTGAATCATATTTAATCCACACTTGTCTTAATACATTATAATATTTCCTTGTTTTATTAATATTAGTTGGAAAGATAGTAGGAATTAGCTTGTGACAACTAGTTCTAGTTGTGGTGGAGATAAATTTTTAGACCAATCCCTGAGGAGACGACACTCACTTACCCTATATTACTTGATTCCATTGTGTATACTTGTACATAATTGCTTACCTTAGCATGTACATTTACAAGCAATCACTCCTCAACAACTTGTGAAACATGCTTAACTTCAGGTTCATTGATCTGTTGTTCTTGAACTTCTCCAAGTTCATTATTTCTACTTTTCCCTTTCTTTGATATAAATTCTCTTTCGAGAAAAACTCATGTTCGAGCAATCAATACTTTGTTCGCGTTAGGGTTAAAGAAATTATATCCCTTAGTTTTTTTAGGATATCCAACAAATATACACTTATGACATTTAGGTTCAAGCTTTGAAGACATTTAAGGTTTTATATTAGGTTCACAACCCTAAATCATCATAAAAAACATACTAGGACATTTCCCAGTCCATATCTCTTACGGTGTCTTTTGAACTGATTTAGATGGAACACGATTTAGTGTGAAAGTGGTTGTCTAAAGTGCATGTCCCCAAAAAGAAGTCAAAAGATCACTATATCTCATCATCAATCAAAGCATGTATAACAATGTTCAATTCCTTCTTTCATAAACTCCATTCCACTGTAGCGTACTAGGTGGTGTAAGCTGTGAGACAATCCCACATTCTTTCAGGAGTTCATCAAACTCTATGCTTAAGTATTCTCCACCTCGATCTGATGAAAGTGCCTTAATACTATTGCCTAGTTGATTTTTTACTTCATTTTTAAATTCCTTAAACTTTTCAAGGGCTTCAGATTTATGGCGCATAAGATAAATATACCCATACTGACTGAAGTCATCGGTGAAAGTAATAAAGTAATGAAATCCACCTCTGGCTTGTGTATTCATCGGTCCATGTACATCACTATGTATTAACCTCATTAAATCTCTTGCTCGCTCACATTTACTATTAAAAGGAGCTTTAGTCATTTTTCCCAACAAGCAAAATTCACATATATCATATTGTTCGAAAACAAATGAATCTAAGAATCTATCTTTATGGAGTTTTGATATGTGTTTCTCACTTATATGGCCTGAACGACAATGCCAAAGATAAGTTTGATTCGAGTCATTTGTTTTTGATCTCTTAGTATTTATGTTATAAATGGTGTTTTCTTGATCCAAAATATAGAGACCATTAACCAATTGTGCCAAACCATAAAAGAATCATCGAGATAAAAAGAACAACAATTATTCTTAATAATAATCTCAAAACCAATCTTGTCCAAACAAGAAATAGAAATAATGTTTTTAGTCAAACTAGGCACAAAATAACAATCCTCTAAATTTAAATCAAGGCAAAGATAAAACATATGTCCCTATAGCTAATGCAACAACTCTTGCTAAATTTCCTACTCGTAGGTCTACGTCTCCTTTAGCTAGATTCCTTCTCTTTTCCAGTCCTTGTACGAAAGTACACATATGAGAACCATATCTGGTATCTAATACCCAATAAGTAGATGTTGACAAATTAACATCAATAACATAAACACCTAAAAAATATTCCGTTTTCTTTTTCCTTCTTAACCTCTTTAAGGTAAACAGGGTAGTTTCTCTTCCAGTGTTCGGTCTTATCGCAATGAAAACATTTTCCTTCCTTGCTAACCCCCCCTTCGGGTTTCAATGCATTTTCCCTTTCTGTTTGGCCTTACCATTGCCCTTAGACTTTTCCACTACCTTTTTCTTTCCCTTTCATTTGTCCTTGTAAACCAACAAAATGAGCTTGGGTCCAACCTTTTTCATGTTACTTTTAGCAGTTCGTAACATGCTAAGTAACTGTGGCAAAGTCTTGTTAATTTCATTCATGTTGAAATTAAGGACAAATTGGCTAAAGCTATCTGGCAATGATTGCAGGATAAGATCAGTAGCCAATTCATCTTTGAGAGAAAATCCCAACTTTTCCAACGTTTGGATGTTGCCCATCATCTTGATGACATGAGCTCCTATAGGAGTTCCCTCTGCCATTTTGCATTGAAATAGAGCTTTAAATGTCTTGTATCTCTCATGACATGCTTTCCCTTCATATATTTCCTTGAGGTTTTTAATCATCTCATATGCAACCATTTCCTCATGTTACTTCTAAAGCTTAGGAGTCATGGTGGCAACCACTAGACATCCAACATCTAACATATCATCCATATGTTTCTTGAATTTGTCATTGTCAAGTCTTGAAGCATTAGCTGTCGGTTCATCACGAACATGTTCTTCAACGGCATATTCCTTCTTTTCTTGTTTAAGATCTCAAATTACGAAACCAATTAAGGAAGTTTATGCCATTAAGTTTATCCTTCTCAAGGAGTGATCGCAATGATAAAGTCTTGTTACCATTAAATCTATAACAATGGAAATATTAAAGTAAGTAAATTTACTAAATTAAAATTTATAAATAGGTCTTTATTTACAAATTACTCCCACTATTTTATTCAAAATTAAAAACCCTCTCTGTTTTAATTTCTGAAAAATTCAACGAAAATGTTTCTAGTGGGTGAGGATCTATAATATATCATTTTTCTAAATCAACTTTGGCTTTTCTTTTAGGATTGTGATTATTTAGGTAAGTAACACTTTACTAGTTACATCTCATGTAACTCATCCTTTTGGTGAATAACTCTTGTTCAAGTCATCTCATGACTTATCCAAATATTTATCCTCTACTTTTCTAATAATATTAGAATAACCTAGCTAAGTTATTACCAATATCTCAACTGGTGAATATAACTTTCTTATTCTTCGTGTTTAACCAAGATAGATTTTATGTGCCAATGCTTTAGCAAAGCCCACACAATATCGATTAAAGCCTTAACGAGGGTAAATATTGGACGATTAAGTTAACTTAGATTATAAAGAGGAATTTGTGTAATTATATCATAATTGTTCATTTTAATATTAGGCCCTTATTGATATCATCAATATTCATTCTTATTTTATCATTTAATGCATTGCATACATAACATATATAACAATAAATAAGATACAATGGTTATAGCCCAAAAATAATGACTAAGGTGGCCCATTCCAAGCCAATGGGAGAATAAAAAACCCTAAAGCCTAAGACTACTCTCTAGGTATCTTCTTGGTATTCTTCTTCTCCTTGTGAATCTTCATAGGATTACAATTTTAAAAGAAACTCGTTTTACATATGAGGGAGTAAGATGAGAAGAGAAATACAACTGAGATATAGAAAGGAACGACTCGCATACCATATTTCAAATTAAACCATTGTAAATTAAACAAGGGCTATAACCATCCATGTCAAACACCATGCAAAAACAAACATATCATATATATACATGTTGTTACGCCTTTGCTTTTTTTAAAAAAAAATTACTTCCATTTTTATAGAAAAACCTCACGGTTTGATAACACTTATCAATAGGATCGTGCTTTTGGGATTTTCAATCCCGAAGGTTTTCTGCATCGGAACAACCTTTGTTCCACTATCAAATGAGATATGCTATCGTACCCCCCACGGATCATCATGTCAATAATTGACATATAGATTTCGTAAAATCCTTGCAGCAACAAATATATTGTAAAATAGATTAACAAATTAACATATTAATTATTGCGGTTATTGATTCGATCAATGATATCATGCACATTTGCCAAAAACGATAAAACTAGAACATGCATCTCATACATATCGCATCAACCAAGAATTTAACCCAAATTCGGATCATACAAGTGGCTCTGATACTACTGTTGGGATTGTCAGTGCACCCTACGGTATAGTGGAAACAAAACTCGATGGTCTCACCAGCGATCCAAGTACGTAAAATTAAAATCGGGAGGAAAAGATACGAATACTTACAATAGGTTCCTTTAAAAACAGTAAAGACAACAAGAAGAAGTGGTGATAACGAACGATTTGAATCGTAAGCCTCCACGAAAATATGTATCGACCTCTACTTAGTTCACCCGATTGAGAGCAAAATTTTATTTTCCCAAAATCGATTTGGAGAAAAAATGACTGAAGTAAAACGGCTGCTAGACCTTACCTCATTTAAATATATCAATTACCCTAACATCTTAGGGTTTTTAAAGTTATTTCAAATTAATAAATAAAATATTATTTTAATTAATTCAAATTAAATATACATTAAAGACTTATAATCTGAATTGCAATCTTTAATGTTTATTTAAAAACTTATATAATTAGTCCGAATTATATATCAATTAAAGAGTTGTAATCTAAATTACATTCTTTTAATGCTTACTTACTATATTCAGGATAATTAAAATCATATGTATATCAAATATACATATCTTAACTCTAGATATATTTTAGTAACATACAACAAATTGTACATCTTTGCTCATTTCAATCCTAGGGTGTGACCCTGTAGGTTCTTGTAACGTTAGTAGTAATTATTAGAACAATTATAATATTACATATCATGAGTGACATCTAGTAATATTTCATTGTTACCTAAGTTACAATAAATTATGATTTGACATATCATCTTAGTGATTAACTCTTTTATGTATTACTTCCTTTTGTCCTTTATATCTAGAATAGGATCAAGTGTTAGAATAGTCACACTTGTATAGCTCATCTAATTTATCTTGATATCTAGAGTAGACTATAATTAACGAATAATTTTATATATCACATATCAACTTATTGGAGCATGTCCATGCATTTCTAGTATCATTCAATCAATTGACATGTGATATATTTCCTATTATGTAGGAAGGACAAATCATATCTTAACCATATACACTCCACTACAAATATCGAGCTATATTAGTGCAACCAGTTATGAACCATGTTTCACTATATCAAAACATACAACAATATATTTTGTGATGACATTGATCTCAAGTATGAGGATCATACATATAGTCATCACCATGAGCAATGTTATGATTGTTACATAGTAATCCAAGACATATGCTCATAATGGGTTAATCCAATACATTGTTCTCTAATAATATAATTATGTATCAATTCTGACATCTCTATGCCAATGACAACTCCTTGTCATCAATTAATAACATCTTACTCTTAAGCGTATTATTATTGTCCATGCCCATAATAATACTTGACTATGGATCTTTTAATAATGTTATTATATGGACTTTATTATCTTTCAGTTTATGTTAAACACATACATATAACTGAAAATAATATTGGCAATACCTTTATTCAATAAAATCGTTAAATAAATGTATTATTACAATCATCATATGATTGGTCTTTGGGCATACTCTAACACTTACATCCTCTTAGGCTCGTTCTCATCGAAAATAAAATTTCTATCATATGAGACTATCTAAAGTTCACTTTCTTTCTTTTTGGATCATTCGAAGATGTTTTGGGTTCAGTTTTCTATAGCCCTCAGTAATGGACTTTATGTTTTCAACTATAGCATCGATTTCATAACTATGCTAATATTTGAACTATAGGCTCGTATATGAAACGGTTACTGAGAATTGTGTTTTCGCTTTCCCTACATGTTGTTCAACCTTTGGACGTCATTCTTCTCGATTAATGTGTAACCAACTAACGTAGCATATTGCAGTCTATTTCCTTATTCTTTCCGAGTGTTTTTTACCATTATTGTGCCTCTGCGCTTTTAACCTCTTGCTTCATAACCTCCTTGTCCATTAGTGAAATCTATTCGGAGTTGACAAACACTTCACTGATCAACACCTGTATGAAATGATGAAGATGATAATAAATAAAAATGAAAATGGAAAGAAAAGAAAATAACTTAGTATGATGAATTAATAATTAAAGCATAAATTACAGCAGCTCTTATCCTGCATGATATCTACCCCATATGTTTTCATTCCTAACTGATCATGATTTCTAATCTAGCATAATTTTTTTTCACATTAAATTCTAACCACATATGTTTCTAGTTTGCATGCTTCGAGTAGTAAAATAGAAGAAGGAAATAAAGCAATAATATACTATGGTTTGCATGTGGTTTCGGGGTAGGCTCTAATATCGCACCACAACAGGGTTTTGTTATATAAAAGGGACCCAATTTTTTCTTATCGGATCCCTTTTGGGCCTGCTAGACCCTCGATCCTTAACCGATCACAGTTTTATACGAACTGAGTTAAACTCGAGGAGATACATTCCCTTATGCCTATGCGAGGAATAAATTCATACGAAGACATAAGGTATATGAATTTCGAGGGCTAGTTACTAAGCCTATGTAGAGAATAAATTCTCACAAAGGCTTCACTTTCACCCCCACTTAAACGGGTTCGAAGCTTGGGTTTTGAACTTGTAATGCTAGTCCTTTTATTTTTTTGTAAACTAGAATCATTAGAAAACGATTAGTCCAACTACTTATTTGTGAAAAAAATTCAAAAGTAAATAAAAAGATCGAACATAAATTAAAACCTAAACTTACAAATTTCACCTAAGAAGACAACCAATAATCAATTTCTGGCCTAAATCTTGTGTCTCCAGCGAAGTCGACAAGCTGTCGCAACGGTACTTTGAGTGGTCATAGGTTCTTGTCTTAACTTGAAATTGATGTGATGGAGTCACCACATATCGTTTTTTAATTAGATATATTGGACACCTTAAACATACCCTTTGACCAGATCTACCTCTTACTAGAAAAATGTAGGATTCGAGAATCAGTTACAATTGAGGAAGGATTAACACCCTCATATTGCCCTTTCGCTACCACACAATTACATAGTTGTCTTAATTGCAAAAATTGAAGTTTAGGTGAAAATTTAAATATTGATTCAAATGACTTAACTTGTTAATTGATTACAGTAAAATAAAATAAATTAAGGGTTTTATAAAAAATAAAAATACATAATTTAGGTCTAATCTGTAAAAGTGAAACAAAAAGATTACAAGTACAAAAATTAAGAAATTATAAATAATGTAAAATATGAATAAAAATTAATGTTCAACTTTGAAAGCATAAATGGAGAGGAAAATTAATATTGAAATTAGAAGAAAAAAAACAAATTTAAAAAGCATACAATAATGAATAAATAAAAATTATTTAATCAATAAATAAATGGGTCAGGAATATAAAGAGAAAAGTTAATTTATAAGGGAAAAATAAATTTTAGAATGTTCATTCAAAAAATAAAATAAAATTAAAGTTAAATTCAAAAGAATCTAAAAATAAGTCAAATAATAAATAATAAAAGAGAAAGAGATTTAAATAAAGAAAAAATAAAATGAAAGGTTACGTCCACGAAAACTAAATAATATATGCAAATTCATTTAATAATAAACTAATGATTTAAAAAAAACTAAAGGTAAAGTGTTGACGAATTAAATCAAAAGTGAAAAGTTAACTAAAAAGAAATTAAAGTAAAATTGTGAAAATGAGACTCAAATGAATTATCTCCTACCGTTTAAAGAGCTCAAATCCTCTATGATATCTAAATAGGGCATCGTGTCATTTAATTGAAGATAAAATCCCCAAAAAATAAAAATATCAAAATTGCATTAAAATAAATAAATAAAATAATGGGAAAATAAATTCATTCAAGATCCACTATCAAGTTTCATTGAAAAACCTCAAGGAGGGCTAAATCTATAAAGATTTATTTAAAAGTCTTTTCTCCTTATTGCTCAGTTTTCTCCCGTCCCACAAAATGTATATATAAAATTAAGGTTTTGATTAAACGAAACAATAAAAATAAAATAAAAAATAAAGAAATTGTCACATTTTATTGAGAAACCTAAAGGAAGGTTAAATCTATGAAGATTAATTTAAAAGCCTTTTTCCTTGTTCCTTGGTTTCCTCTCCTCGAATAAAGTTTTTTTTTGAAGAAAATAAAAAGAAAAAATAAAACAAAGACAAGACGAAATTGAACAAAGAAAGAGAAGAAAAAAAGAATTACCTCGGTCATAAGCTTCCTTTATTACTTAAATCTCTTAGGTTACAATCTTTAACTTCTCAAAAGAAAAATTTTCCCATATAAATATTTATCCTCCCATTACAAAATAAGACTGTCTATTTATAGACTCCCAAAACCCTAAAAGAAAAAAACTAACATCTTTTCAATAATAATAGATACACTAATTAAAAAGTAAAAATCCTAAAATAATAATAAGATTCTAAATTACCTTAAATGAATAATAAGAAGTATTAAGTTGAATTCATTTACAAATAATCAATAAAATAATTGAAAATTCAAAATAAATTAAAATTCTTGTATTAGACCTATATCTAATTTTATGCACAAACTATCTTCGCTAAAATGAGCATATTTTGAGTTTTCAATGTCCGATTGAGGCATTTCAAGATGAGTTGGAAAGATAACTGAAAGCTGGTTCTATTTCAAGAAGACATCATGTCCTGAAATCATTTTTATTTTTCTTGAAAATTTGTTTCAAGTTGACTAATGACGCAACCTTTGAAATTGGCTTCAATAAAATGTTTTAGGCCTTGGAAAAAAAGCTAGGGCAATCAACAATATGGTACTACAAGTTGTGCTTTGAAAATTTTAGAATATACCTCATGGCATGGGAAATGAATAGGATAAAACAATTGACCTTGGGATTCCAACTTTCCCTCGTCGATATGGGTGTCTTTGTTTGAATTATAATAAAACTTCATAATGTGGTGAATTATAAAAAAACTAAGAGAATGGTTTATGAGAGTCTGGTTCTTACTACATATTCAGGTTCCTCAACTGATGTAGAGCTTTTGGGGAATATAGGTTTTCCATTTTCGAAACATAGTAATCCATCTGTGATAAGATTTTGAACCCATACATTATGATCCCACAATTGTCTATAGTGTAATTGAATCCATAATAATTTTTTATACTAAGCCGATCTAGTCATAAATAACTGTTAGGCCTAAACGGGTTTGGCGTTAGAAGGTGAGTCTGGACAAGATGAGGTAAAAAGTTAGAATATGACCTTGGGATTGGGACAATTTACATCTTTTTCTTAACTTTCTTGGTTGCCATCTTGGTTTCTTCAATACCTATCTTCTTTGAGTGAGTTATACCATTGTCTTCTATTACTCCAACAACATTATGTTGGATTGATATTGATTTTTGCCTTAGAATATTTTACTCTTCAACGATTTCTTGAACATTTAACAATGCCTCATTAACTATCAAGTTGGGATCATTCTCTTCAACTTATACAATAAACTCTTTTTATCATATTATTTTTCTTGATCTTGGAGATTTACCCCATTGATTTATGTTGGAACCTCTTCAATTAATCGTTCATTTCTCATTGAGTTAGCGCAAAATATTCTTGAAGTCTTTCTATTTTATTGATGTACAATATTATCGTGTAACACCCCAAAATTTTGGCTAGTGGCCAAATTTTGAAAGTTGAAGGCTAAAGTATAAAGTTTAGAAAAAGTATAAGGACTAAAATGGTAATTTTGAAAAGTTTATGGACCAAAAGTTAGGTGTTTTGACCCCTTAAATGAATAGTTTACCCCAAAATGATATTTTGGTGGGAATCAAATTTTTGATATGGAATTTATGTTAAAAGCTAAAAAGTATTAAAGTGTGATAAAATTCGATAATTAAATTGAACGATATTAAATTAAGATTAGAAATATTATTTCCACATTTTAAAATGATGGAAAATAATATTGATCATTGTATTTGAGAATTTATTTCCATGTTCAATTTGGACCGTTTGATGAAAAAGGAAAGATTGTAATTTTTGGAAATTTGCATGAATAAAGTTGTCAAGGGTATAATATTTTGTTCATCTTTGACTTTGGAAGATGATAACAAACATGTGGCTTGGTATGGATGTAATTATCAAGTTTCATTAGTGGTAAAATTTTCATTTTCCATTAAATGAATTTTAAATTCTTTTAAGCTTAACAAATTGAAAATGTAAATGAAATTAACTAAAAATTTCATGACAAGTTCATATTCAAAATTAGCCATGGATTAGAGCTTCACAAGGTATGGAGAAAAAAATACATTTTTCATTTTCAAGCAATTTTCTTTTGTTTTTGGATTAAGACGTGAAACAAAAAAGTGTTCTATTCGAAGAGTTCTATCATTTGGTACCATTATTGCATGCTAATATTGCTTGAATTTTATGTTCCTAATTTTTAGGGTTTATGTTCATCTTATGGTTTTATGAATTTTGATGTTATTGGTATTGTAGAATCATTTCCAAGCTTGATTGATGATTAAAACCACATAGAAATGTTTTTCTTAGTTTCAACCTAAACCCTAAGTTTGGGGAAAATTATGATTTGATAAAATTAAGTTAGGAGTTTGATTGTAGAAGCTTGGAAATATTGTTTAGAGGTGGAATCCATGCTTGAATCAAGTGAAAATCCTAAGTCTTATAATTTTCACCCCTAAGGAAATAAATAGGGAAAAATATGGATAAAATTCCATAAGCTTAGAAATAATGTTTGGAAGGTTCTACAAGCTTTACAAAGTTGTTTGGGATAATTTGTAATTTCATGAAAGTTAGAGGACCTATTCAACAATTATAAAAAATTATAGGATCAACATGTAATTGTTTAATAGTTATTGTACTATGCTGGAAATTAATGTTAGAGTGTTGAAATTGATGTTAGAATGTGAAATTGAACCATTTTGAAAAGTTGGTAAAAGTTGAGGATTACATTACAAAAATGGAAACGTTAAGAGCTTAAGTGAAAATGTTATGTGGAATTTGGATAAAAAAGAACTTGAATGGTCAAATTGAGGCGTTTAGGTCAACATTTATGTTGTGACATGGAATTTGTATCGAATGACCATCATAATGTTTGTTAGGATTTATTTCCTAATTTGCTCCTATGTTAGTAAGGTTCTAACATGTGGTTTGAATTTTATATGTCTTGTAAATGATGCTCATTTAGATTGGGTGCTTAAAATCAAGATTATAAAATATTAAAGCTAATGAGAAGCTTAATGATGGCATGTGAATTTCTAAGGAAGGTTGCAAGCTAAAGACATCATGTGAGTGCATATTTAATTTGTATTTATGTTATCGAGCAAACATTGGCTTGTGGTGAGCCAGCGACAGAGTTACTATGGTAAGAAGTGACTCCTAATGTTATGTGACCTTTTGATTTATGCATATATTTGTATTTGGTGAGCTAATAGAATTAGTGAATAAGCAGAAAATGGGAATTGGTGAAATTTGCCTAGAAATTTATGTTATGGATAATAAGTTTAGAAAATCACCATAAATTCTACAAAAATAATAGAGGATGATTTTTATACCATTTTATTCTTATGTAAGTCTAGTTTTGTTTAAAATAAACGGCTACTTCTTTTGAGAAGTGTACAAAAATATATGAATTTTTAATTGAGGATAGGTCAAATACAGGGCAGCAGATTCTATTCAAAATAACTTATGTAAGTCAACTTTAAAAATTTACTATAAATTGTACAAATTGAAATAGAAGAATTATCTTTTATGGTTAGATTTGTATTCGAGTGTAGTTTCCAGTGGTATTAACGAAATAATTTTTGAGTTAGTATATTAATACATAATAATATTTTTTTGAAGGTAGTGCAAACTGCCATGATAGGAAATTATGTTAAAAATTTTGGAATCGAAGTAAATGGAAAGTAAAGGATCAAGTTAAAACTTAGCAAGACTTATATTTTGACTTGTATATAAAGTGTCAAAGTAAGTTCAATGCTTGCATGACATTATACATGGATGTTTTATACATCATCAAGTAAGAGTTGCGATAAGTTTACCTTATTTATATTGGCATGATATTTATGTCATTTATTAGATATTTGACATATTCTAAATATGTCAAGGGTTGAATATAAAATGCATTAATCATTGATTATTATATACGATGTTTATCATGAATACATATGATGTTTATTACGAATAATATTTTGGGTATTTTAATACCCCAAATTTTAGATAATGACTAAAATGTAAAATTTGAAAGTTTAGTGACCAAAGTATAAATTTTGGAAAAGTTTAAGGATCAAAATGGTAATTTTAAAAGTTACATTTTTGTCTCGTAAATAAATAATTTATATCAAGAATAATGTTTCTATGGGAATCAGAATTTTAATACGAGTTTTGTATTAAAAGTTTAAAGTAAAGAAGATGAGGAAAAATCTGGTAAATTGGATCAAATAGAAAATTAAAGAATATCTGAATGATGATAATTTAGACCTAAAAATATTATTTCCACATTTTAAAATGTTGGAAAATAATATAAATCTTTGGATTTTAGGATTTAATTCCATGTTTATTATGGACCGTTGGATTAAAGTGGTAATATTGTAATTTTGAAAAAGGCAAGGGTAAATCGGCAAAGTAAGATATTGTTTGTTCATCTTTGAATTTAATAAGATGATAAGGTTGAGGTGTCTTGGTTGGATGATAAATATGAAGTTTTATAAAGAGTAAATTGGTCTTTTCTCAATTTAATGAATTTAATATTCATTAAAGTTAAATTAAAGATAAATTAGCATGAAATTATCTAAAATTCATGCCAAATTCTCATCATATTCTCCAAGTTTGTCGTGAGTTTCCAAAGGTAAGAGAAAAAAATTTGGCTTCCATTTTTGAGCTATTTTATTTAGATTTCAAGTTATGTCGTGAAATATAAAAATGATCTATTTGAAAAAGGCTACCTTTTGGTACCAATTATGCTTGCTCAACTAGCTTGATTTCAAAATTCCCCAAATATTAGGGTTTATGCTCACACTAGGGTCCATGAAATTGATGATGAATCTTGATGTTTTAGAGGTTGTAGATTCATTTTCAAGCTTGATTTATGATTAAAATATGTTAAAACTTCCTAGAAATGATTCTAAAATTTTCTACCAAAAGAGGAAATTGTAGAACTTTTTGTTTTGATAAGAGCTGATTAGGGCTTTTATTATAGAGATGTGTAAAGTTGTTTGGAAGTTGATTTCATGTTTGAATCGAATCAAGATCGAGCAAAATCATGAAAAACTAGTTTCAAAGGTTAAAGCATTCGACTATGGTATATTTGAGTGAGAAAAATTATGGAAAATTATTTAAGGTCTGGAAATGATGTAGCAAGTATGTTTCAAGTCTTAGAAAAATTTGGGGACCATTATATAATTTTTGAAAAGTGGGGGACCAATTAATTATTTTTGGAAATTAGTAAATGGTTGTGAAATTTGTTAATATTTGATGTAAAATACTGGAAATTACTGTTTGGGAGTTGAAATTGAAGTTAGAATGTGAAAATAAGCCATTTTGGAAAGTTGGTAAAGTTTAAGTACAAAATGGTGAATATTGAGAAAGTTAATGGCCTATGATATTTGGATGTAAGTTTAATGCTGGAAAATTATTGGGCTTATTTGGGCTTTAATTGAATCATTTATGACAAGGGCCCATTATGATTAAAAAGGAAAAAATTAGGATGAATTTTTATAGAATTCGAAAATAATAGTACTTTTAAGTATTATTTTTTGTATAAATGTTAGCAAGTATACTAACATTGTATTATATATTGTATGTGTGAAATCAAACTCATGATACAAGCAAACAAAAAGGCAAGGACAAAGTTCAAGAATACTCATACTGCAGAAAGGCATACCAGGTTAGTGCATTTATTATGTACTTATATGATATGAGGACGACTTGCGATGAGTTAACCTCAAATGTTTTTTTATAAAAGCGTGCTTTATCGTATTTTGAAATATTTTCATAAAGTTTATGAAACTGATTTTTCAAATAATTTTAGGGTATGAATTGCCCTAAAACGAATGGATGTTTCATACAAATTATTAATTATGGATGGTTTGGAATAAATATTTAACATGCGATTTGGATTTTAAAGCCTATTGTATGTACATAGAGAATTATAGGTGCAATAATAATACCATAAATAATATGGTATTGTAATACTACTTTGTGTAGTTTAACACTATGTATGTAATTGTCATACTTTGTGTGAGATGGATATATATATCGATTTTAGAAAATGCATTATTGCATTTTCGTAAGAGTACTTCTTGTACTTGGAGTAGTACTTAGTGACTATGATAAGAGTACTTTGTGTACTTGGAGTAGTACTTTGTGTACTATGGCACTTTGTGTGCAAAGATGGTAGTATTACGGGATTACTATTCCAAAATTGGTTAGTTTCATGTTACGGTGTACCTTGCTTTCTCATTTTTCATACATTGGGCTGTGAATGGATATTTTGGGAATCTACTGATTTATTAGTATGCTAGGCATACGAAATACTATTTAGCAAGTTATTTGACAAAAACTTTGCTTATCAAGTCAGTTTTTATGCTTTTACGTATTTTATATGATAAATAATATTTTGATATATTATAATGGTTTACTTATGTTTTTGAAATACCTTACTTTATTATGCCTCACAAAGTGAAAACTTAGCGTCTGACGGTTTCACGCGTAGGTAATAACATACGAGCGGAGTAAGGAGTTCAACTGACATCATAAATCAAAAGTTGCCCCATCAGTAACTGTAAGACAGCACGCTATGTCTACTTTTGATATTACTAGATGGCATGTAATAGATTTATGATAATGCTCTTGAATGTATTTGACTTATTATGTTGTAATATTTAATATGTTAGAAATTTAAGGTTATTTTGCATATTAATAGTTAATGAACACTTTTATTATTATAATATTAAAATAATTTATTTATAGAAATTTTTTTTACTGGTTTCAAATACAAAAATGTTTTAAAAGTCATGTGACACCTATGACTCGTGTATGGGGACGTATACGAGAAATGGGTGTTACAAGTATGAACTGCCCAAATGCTAAAGTATAAGCATCTACATTGCCATGGATGGAATAAAATAGCCTATATGGCCAAATAAGTCATTGAAGGACAGGGTATAGTTGGCTTTCGTCCGTGAATTGTGACTAATAAATATGGTCGCGAAAGTATGTGCAAGTATACACAATCGAACAAGTAATATAGTGATTAGTGAGTATCATATCCACAGGGATTGGAGGAAATTTATAAGCTCAATCATAATAATTTACTATTTCACCTAAGTATAGTTAGTGATGGTATTTACAAATGAGAATGTTGTGGCAAGATGAAATGGATATTGGTAGGAATGGAATGATGGTGTAATGTAATATGGTAGCAAATGGATATATCGTGGCAAAGTGGATGGAAATGTCTTGGAAAAATTAATTTGAGTGTATTTTACTCAATTGAAAATGCAAAGGAAAAACTAAATGTAAACATTGATTTGATTATAATGACTTTATACTCATCACACAACAAGCTACTACAAGAATGAATGATAGGAGTAACTTAGGAAACTTAAGTATACTTATCAGGATGGTCTTACTTCTATGCCTTATTATGGGCAGTAGGGAGAAGCTTGTGATTCATGAAATGATTCCACAACTTGGCCTTCGGTTGTAGTCTCTCGCGATCCACTGTTCATCGGCTAACTTGTTGCCCATTCCACTTTGTGTTTGAAAAAACATAGGTCTTCCAATATGCCATGGTAAGTCTCATTTCCGCCTCGTTTGTGAATGTGGTGTGGTTATCAACAATATCCTACAAGTTAAAATAGCGATTAATAGCCGAAGAGGTAAAGTAAATAGAAATACCACAAACCACCACGACATGTTGCTTTGGGTCAGTTAAGTTGGCATAAAACTCCTTCACCGGAGAGGCATTCACGTTCCCCGGATGCTTGGAAAATTTTTTCCACTAGTGTTGGTGAATGATGTCCTTTACATCACTGCTAAGGTCAGCATCTTCAACATCAGAGAATATAAAGCCTAACTCAAAGAAAACCTGACAGTTTTTTAGCCCTTGAAATTGTTCTTACACCGCTTCATCGACGAAATACGATGGAGATGATGGAGCCATGATTTAGGGATGTGAGCGCACCATGGTTTGGTTGACAAAATAAGGACAAGATGAAAAGCTTGAAAATTTTTGGCTATGGCGTTCTTTTTAAGGAGGGAAGAAGAAGAAACTAAAAAGATTATGTGAGAGAGTAAAAAGATAGAAAAAAGGTAAAACGAGAAGAAGGTTATTTAACGGGTAGATGAGGGATTGGTTGGGGAAAAGACAAAAAAAAATAAATGAAAAATTGAACCCTAATAACCTTAAAAAATTCAAAAACTAAAAAGGTAAAAAAGTGTTCCCTTCTATTTTATCTTGTTGCCGCCCACTCATATTTCCTTAGAAGTAAGATCATCACATGCCTACTGCATGGGCCCAAAAAAATGCAAAACAATATAAAATACTTAACCGAAAAAAAAAACAAAATATAATATAACAGTAATATAAAACAAAATAAACATTTATTTATGCACATGAGTAAATCCAAAATGTAATGGCATCTTCAAGATGATTAGCCGATTCTGACATCGTGCAAGAAGAGTGTTGATTTGTCATGCAAGGGCGAAGTTCCTTGATAAGCTTTCAAATGTTGGTCGTTAACTTTGAAAATGGACCCATAATCTATATTCTTGATATCATCAACACCATGAGGGTAGACACGGTGTACTTCAAAAGGTCATGCCATTTGTCTTGGTTTTTTATGAAAATACTTTCCAAAGCTTGGCATTTTCATATGCTTGTGCTCAAAATTCTTCTATTTCATTTAGATCAAGTAAACGGTTCTCCCCAGCTAGTTGTGCGTCAAAGTTTAGCTTCTTGATAGCCATGTAATACCCCAAAAATTTAGACAGTGACCAAAATGAAAATTTTGAAAGTTTGATGGTCAAAGTAGAAAGTTTGGGAAAAAGTTTAGGGAATTAAGTGATAATTTCCTAAAAAAGAATTTTATTCCATAATTATATGGTTTACTCTTGAGATTGGAGTTTTATGGAAATCATATTGTTGGATTTGGAATTTAGTAAAGAAAGAGTTAAAGCCGGTAAGGAATCGATAAATTCCGATCGAATTGGAATTTTACAAAAATTTGAAGGATGTTATAAAATGGTTGGAAATATTATTTTAATATTTTGGATCAGAGAAATTTGGTCTGGAAATGTGCAAATTTGCAGATTTAACCGAAACAGTGGAATTTAGTGACTAAAATGCAAGATTTGAAAATTCAAGGTGAATTTCGGAAGTCAAAGACAAAATAAATTATGTTTGACTTTGAAATATGGTATTGATCAGATTGCTAGGTTATATGGGGAATATGGAAATTCATTAAGGGCAAAAGTGAAATTTCCTATTGAATGGAATAAAATATTCTATTATAATATATATATTAAGCATGTGTTAGATATTATATCATTAGAATATCAAATATAGTGGAGCAATTCAGCTTCTTCTTCATCAAAGGGCCGGCAGCTCCAATCTTGAAGGTAAGCATCTTTAGTTTTAATTTTGAAGCTAATTCTTGAGAATTAGACAAAGTGTGGTTAGGAAAAATATTCTACTTTCAATTCTCTACATTTTGACATGAATATTACTAGGGTTTCATGTTCAAATTTATCTTGAGTCGATGAAGGGGATTTTGATTCTTGTGTTTTATGGGTTTTGAAGAGTTAAGTGATTTTAAAGAATTGGTTGTAAGAAATGATGAAGAACATAAGGATGAAGTTAAAGAAAACAGTTTGGATTTTGATTCTGGCAATAGGTTCGAAAATTCACCAGAAAATATATAAAAATAATTTGGAGGTTATTTTTATATATTGTGTTCATATATGGATATAGTTTTGTTTAAAACAAACGGAGATCAATTTCAAGTTGTATACAAATATATATATGAATTTTTAACTGAGGAAAGGTCAGAAAAGTCGGACAGCAGAATTCTGTAACAAAACAGATTCTGTTGGTGAACTTTGAAAATTCACCATAAATTGTAAAGAATGAATTATAATTATTTATTTATATGGATAGATTCATATTCGAGTCTAGTTTTCAATGAAAGAAACGGAATTAAATTCCAGTGTCTGTATCAATACAGTTTAATGATTCTTTAAAGGTAGTACGAGTTGTCTGAATTCTGGAAAATTGATGGGTTATTGTGTAAGTGTTATATAATTGATGTACTATGCTGGAATTGTTGTTTGAGAATTGAAATGAGTGTTAAATGTGAAATTGATTATTTTGGGAAGATTGAAATGATTGGTGATTTAAGTACAACAATTTCATAGTTGGGATACGTAAATGTATTTATGCTTTTGTAAAAGCATTTGAATGGAAATAATTTCAATGTTGGAATTATTGGTATTAAGAATTTAAGTGGTAAAATGGTGAATACCATTTTGAGTAAATGGGAAAAGTTGGTTCCAATGTTATAAGGAATTATTAAGAGTTGAATATTTTGATAGATGATGAATTTCAAATATAGTATGGAGATATGGTGGAATGTATTTATGTTAGTAAAATACTAACATATGTATTATTATGAATTTTTGATTTATACAGATCATGGTTGATTTGCAATTGAAGCAAGTCAAGTATGAAAAGGGTATATTATGGACAATAGTGAGGCTTATATATTTTGAAAGACATAAAGTGTCAAGGTGAGTGCAATACATGCATGAAATTACACATGGATGTTTTATACATCATAAAGAAGACTTGCGATAAGTCGACCTTGTTTATATCATCATGATATTATGCCATGTTTTTATAAATTGACATGACATTGAAATGTCACGGTATGAAATCAAAATGCATTGATTATGAAAAATGTGATATTTTACCATGAATGTTTTCGGGTATGAACTGCCCAATGTTAAATATTGATAATATACTTTGCCATGGATGAATTGAATAAAATATACTATATGCCCAAGTAAGTCATTGAGGGACAGGGTATAGTTGGCATGCCATAGAGTATAGCAGCTGCAGGTTTATATTAGCACTATAGTGTGTAAGGACACTAAGTGCAGGTTTATGTCCGGATTAGCACTATAGTGTAAGATTAGTGTAGGTGGTGGGCACGACCTTATGTGTATTGTCCGGATTAGCACTATGGCGTAAGCTTAGTGCAGGTTTAGCAATACAGTGCAGATATTTTACTCGTATACCCAGGGTCCTCAGGGTGTTATATTGGGCTATTGTCTACGTTTTATTGACTATGGATTATGTTTTATTGGTTAATAATGGTAACCATGCAAATAAGCTTATGAGCTTACGGAATAATGGCAAGTATATTGAAAAAATAATAATAAGCTTATGAGCTTATGGAATTTAAATGGTAAGTATTTTGGTAAAAATAAGCTTATGAGCTTATGGGATGAAAGGTAAGAAATTTTATATTATTTTGATCATGGTAAAATATTGAAGATGCTATTAGCATGGTTTTATGGCATTGGATTTGAAATCTAAATTCATGCATGAATTGTATTGCACTATATATTGTTTTAATTGCCTTACTAAGTTTATACTTAGCGTGTGATGATTTTCACGCGTAGGTAAAAAGGAAAGAATAAGAATAAAGAGTTCATAACGACATCAAGCATCGAGAGGTATATTTCAATATCAGTAAGACATCCTATTGTGAAATTTGATTTTAGATAGTGGCATGTAATTTGAAAATGATCAATATATTTGTTGAAATAATTTTGGAAATTTTTATAGTGATAAAAGGTTAATTTTTATGAATTTATATGTAAATTTTCGGAAGTTACTATAGCATGAACAAAAACCACGTTTTAAGCAAATTTTTCCAGAATACATTTGGGGTATCGATTCCCCTGATACAGGGAATCGATTCCCTTGCTACAGGGAATCGATTCCCCCACTGTTCACTGTTCACTATTCGGGTACTATTCACTATTCATAATTAAAAATATTTTGAATTAAATTGGTTACAACGAAACGTAATTTTTATGATATGATAATTTTATAATATCATTTATTATTTTAAGAAAATAAATTTTAAATCGCTTTCGAATCGTAAAATGGTTTTAGAAAATACGGGTGACATCCGTAATCTGTATAAGTATAATTATACGGGTTATGGGTGTTACATTTATTAGTATCAGAGCTACAGGTTTAGCCGATTCTAGGACTAAACTGAGGTTTTTTTGAGTTAAAAAGTGTATACATGTCACTAGGATGTCAAAAGTTACTGATATTTGTATATATACTGTGATGATGTTTATTGGGAGTAAAGTTACTTTTAATAATGTATGATGATTCTGACTATGTTCAGATGTTGAAATTAAAGACAAAGGTAATAAAGTCAAAATGGTTGAAAAGAATGTCGAGATTGAAATCGACAAAAATGGAACATATATGACTTATATAAAACACCTTAGAAGGGTGGATGTTATAAAGGATTTTTCTCCATTTTGTGGAAGAATTGATTTAAAAGTTTGAATGGCTTACAAGAAAAGTCAAATCGGATGAGGATCCAGAGGAGATATCTGAATCTAGTGAATGATTTTGAGGTTCTCCATGTAAGCTTAAATAAGTGAGAAATATTTAAGCTAAGCATTAAATTATTTAAATCATTGATGATTTGAGTAAGAGAAATTGAGTAAGCGATAAATATGATTTCCGCTAAAAGTTTAAAGAAAGTTGAATTATTAGGGAATCAAATGGTTATGAGTTGGATTGAGAATAAATATCAAGTCCATAAAAATTTGATAGAGTTACCTTGTGAAGTTAAAAATGAGGAAATTGATTGTTTAACTTTCCATGCTGAAATGAATTATTGTTTAGATTGAGATGGATTCTCAAGAACTTGAAAAGTGTTAGATTCCTAGTGAGAAAAAAATAGTAAATTACTTGATAGTGTGATTTTAGCATTAACTGTTATGGAGTTATTGCTACAAATTTATCAATTTTTCTTATTGAATGATGTGAACATTGAGATTTTCATTTAAGATGGAAAATGTTTCAATTGTTCGAAAATATTATCTTTGGATTTGGAAAAGTTATACAAATTTCCTTAAGAATGAATTAAGGAATTATAAAGTAGAAATATTCAATTCTACTTGATATCGAGTGATATTATAACGGAAAACCCATAGGTCATGGTCATGGTCACGGTTATGATACAAGTGTTAGAAGGACAATTAATAAATGTCCAGTAAAGATTCAGGAGCTTATGTTATTGATGAATCTGATAGGATTATCATTAACAAGTTTAAGATCATTTTGATCATGATTTGGTTGTCTCTGCATTAAGGTCGGGTTAATGATCGCAAGAAGCGATTAATTTACAAAAATGCAGGAAAAAAAATTAATGATTGATGAAAAAAGTGAAATCATCAATAGGTGATATCAACAATGGTTATGATTAAGATGATGTTAAAAGGATGTATAGCTTTTCTAGCTAAGGTGATGGATACTCAAGTATCTGAAGTAAGATCATATGATATTTCCATAATTTGGGAATTTCCATAAGTCTTTTTAGATTTATTATTATGGGTTACCTCCAGATTGAGAGGTGGAATTTAATATTAATGGTTATCAAGGCATTAATCTTGTATTTATGGGTTCATATCGAATGATTGCGATTGAGCTAAAAGAATTAATAAACAAATGCAAGAGCTGATAAATGGAGGATGCATTAGATTGAATATTTTATACCTTGGGGTAAACAGGTATTGGTTATAAAAAATGGATATATGCAATTATGCATAGATTATTGAAAATATTATTGATAGTTAAACAGAGTAACTATCAAGAACAAATATCATATTCTGAGGATTAATGACTTGTTTTATCAGCTTAAAAGGAGCAATAATGTTTCTAAAATTAATATTCGAATGGGATATCACCAGTTAAATTTTAAAGAGGAAGATGTTACAAAGATAGTTTTCAAGAAACGGTATAGACACTACGAGTTCGTAGTAAAGCCGTTTGGTTTGAAAATACTCAGGTAGCATTCATAGACCTGATGAATCAAGTATTTTAATTTTACTTGGATTAATTTGAGGTGGTTGTATTGATGACATCCGGGTATACTCGAATACAAAGAGATAGAGCATGATGCTTATCTTCGTACTGTATTCAAAATACTTAAGGATAAAAAGGTATATACTAAACTGTCAAAGAGTGAGTTTTGACTATCAGAAGTTGATTTTCTTAGTCATGTTGTCTCAACATATGGCATAAGAGCTAAAAAATATATATATTATAAGAAGAAGAAAAAACAGAAGAAAAAAAAACAGAAGAAGAAAAAAAATAGAAAAAGAAAATGAAAACGAGAAAGAAAAGAAAAAGAGAAAAAAATGAGAGATGAAAAAAATATTTCGCTTGTGGAAAAAAAATGACTAAAGACTTTGAAGTCAACTTTGATGGAAATTATTGAGGAATAATTTTTATTCCTCATAATGATGAGTTGAAGAAATATTTTTTTTCTAAGGCACATTATAGTTCACTGACTATGCATACAAGTGGGAACAAAATATATCAGGATGTAAAGATTCATTTTGGTGGCTAGGTATGAAAAGAAACATTACTGAGTTTGTTGTTACATGTTTGACATGTCAACAAGTAAAAGTTGAGAATCAAGTGCTTTCGGAATTATTACAACTGATTGCTATTCCAGAATGGAAGTGGTAAAGAGTCACTATGGATTTTGTTAGAAGACTACTTTTGACATTAAATAAAAAGTATTCCATTTGGGTGATAGTGACTGGTTTATTAAATCGGCACATTTAATTCTGATATGGATGGACTATGCATTGGATAAATATACAGAGTTGTATATCAAGGAGATAATTCGACTACATGGAATGTCAGTTTCCATTATATCAGATAGAGATCCAAAGTTCACTTTAAGATTTTGGAAATATTTGCATAAGTTTGGGTACTTGATTGAATTTCAGTGCGATCTTTCATCCACAGACGGATGGTAAGTCAGAAAGTTCTATTCAAATATTAAAAGATATGCTGAGAGCATATGTGATTGATTCTAAGGAATCATGGGAAAAGAAAAGTAATTGTTTTTAGTAGAATTTTTCTACAATGACATTATTAAATTAAGCATCAAGATAACTCCGTGTGAAGTTTTATATGGGAGAAAATTTCGAACACCATTGAATGGGTTCAAATTAAAAAGATTGAAATCTTGTTGTCACAGATTTATTGAAAGAAGTTGAAGATAAAGTAAAGATAATCTCAAGACGATATTGGATCGACAAAAGTCTTATGTAGACTTGAATTAAAAAAAAAGATTGAATTTTCATGAAGGTGATAAAGTTTTTCTTAAAGTATCACCTTGGAAAAAGATGTTGCGCCTAAAATGCAAAGAAAAACTAAATCTAAGACTCATTGGAATTTATGAGATATTAAAAAGAGTTGGACTGATGGATTATCAGTTAACATTAACTCTGGAGGTATTTGGGAACCAGAGATGGACAAAGTATACAATATTTTTCATGTGTTGATGCTTAGAAAGTATCGATTGGACATTTCATATGTTATTTCATCAGAGGAAATTAAGATACAAACGGATTTGACTTATGAAGAAGAACCAGTTCGGATATTAGCTTGAGAAATCAAAGAAATACGTAACAAGATGATTTCTCTAGTTAAAGTGATTCAGAAAAATCATAATGTAGAGGATGTTACTTGGGATAGAGAGGATGATATGAAAAATGTAGATATTTTTAAATCAGATTGAAGAATTTGATTAAACAAGTTCAAAATATAATGATGTGCATGATCTTTACAAAATTCTCAAAGCAAAGAGGAATTTTTTTTTTTTGAAATTCAAGAATTTGACAAGACCAAAAGGGAGTTATGAATTTTCAAGGGAAAAGACGAGTTAGTATTTTCGTAGAAAGTTTTAAAATTTGAGGACGAATTTTATTAAGGAGGGGAGAATTGTAATACCCCAAAAATTTAGACAGTGACCAAAATAAAAATTTTGAAAGTTTGATGGTCAAAGTAGAAAGTTTGGGAAAAAAGTTTAGGGAATTAAGTGATAATTTCCTAAAAAGAATTTTATTCCATAAATATATGGTTTACTCTTGAGATTGGAGTTTTATGGAAATCATATTGTTGGATTTGGAATTTAGTAAAGAAAGAGTTAAAGCCGGTAAGGAATCGGTAAATTCCAATCGAATTGGAATTTTACAAAAATTTGAAGGATGTTATAAAATGGTTGGAAATATTATTTTAATATTTTGGATCAGAGAAATTTGGTCTGGAAATGTGCAAATTTGCAGATTTAACCGAAACAGTGGAATTTAGTGACTAAAATGCAAGATTTGAAAATTCAAGGTGAATTTCAGAAGTCAAAGACAAAATAAATTATGTTTGACTTTGAAATATGGTATTGATCAGATTGCTAGGTTATATGGGGAATATGGAAATTCATTAAGGGCAAAAGTGAAATTTCCTATTGAATGGAATAAAATATTCTATTATAATATATATATTAAGCATGTGTTAGATATTATATCATTAGAATATCAAATATAGTGGAGCAATTCAGCTTCTTCTTCATCAAAGGGTCGGCAGCTCCAATCTTGAAGGTAAGCATCTTTAGTTTTAATTTTGAAGATAATTCTTGAGAATTAGACAAAGTGTGGTTAGGAAAAATATTCTACTTTCAATTCTCTACATTTTGACATGAATATTACTAGGGTTTCATGTTCAAATTTATCATGAGTCGATGAAGGGGATTTTGATTCTTGTGTTTTATGGGTTTTGAAGAGTTAAGTGATTTTAAAGAATTGGTTGTAAGAAATGATGAAGAACATAAGGATGAAGTTAAAGAAAACAGTTTGGATTTTGATTCTGGCAGTAGGTTGGAAAATTCACCAGAAAATATATAAAAATAATTTGGAGGTTATTTTTATATATTGTGTTCATATATGGATCTAGTTTTTTTTAAAACAAACGGAGATCAATTTCAAGTTGTATACAAATATATATGAATTTTAACTAAGGAAAGGTCAGAAAAGTCGGACAGCAGAATTCTGTAACAAAACAGATTATGTTGGTGAAATTTGAAAATTCACCATAAATTGTACAGAATGAATTAGAATGATTTCTTTATATGGATAGATTCATATTGGAGTCTAGTTTTCAATGGAAGAAACGGAATTAAATTCCAGTGTCTGTATCAATACAGTTTAATGATTCTTTAAAGGTAGTACGAGTTGTCTGAATTCTGGAAAATTGATGGGTTATTGTGTAAGTGTTATGTAATTGATGTACTATGCTGGAATTGTTGTTTGAGAATTGAAATGAGTGTTAAATGTGAAATTGATTATTTTGGGAAGATTGAAATGATTGGTGATTTGAGTACAACAATTGCATAGTTGGGATACGTAAATGTATTTATGCTTTTGTAAAAGCATTTGAATGGAAATAATTTCAATGTTGGAATTATTGGTATTAAGAATTTAAGTGGTAAAATGGTGAATACCATTTTGAGTAAATGGGAAAAGTTGGTTCCAATGTTATAAGGAATTATTAAGAGTTGAATATTTTGATAGATGATGAATTTCAAATATAGTATGGAGATATGGTGGAATGTATTTATGTTAGTAAAATACTAACATATGTATTATTATGAATTTTTTATTTATACAGATCATGGTTGATTTGCAATTGAAGCAAGTCAAGTATAAAAAGGGTATATTATGGACAATAGTGAGGCTTATATATTTTGAAAGACATAAAGTGTCAAGGTGAGTGCAATACATGCATGAAATTACACATGGATGTTTTATACATCATAAGGAAGACTTGCGATAAGTCGACCTTGTTTATATCATCATGATATTATGCCATGTTTTTATAAATTGACATGACATTGAAATGTCACGGTATGAAATCAAAATGCATTGATTATGAAAAATGTGATATTTTACCATGAATGTTTTCGGGTATGAACTGCCCAATGTTAAATATTGATAATATACTTTGCCATGGATGAATTGAATAAAATATACTATATGCCCAAGTAAGTCATTGAGGGACAGGGTATAGTTGGCATGCCATAGAGTATAGCAGCTGCAGGTTTATATTAGCACTATAGTGTGTAAGGATACTAAGTGCAGGTTTATGTTCAGATTAGCACTATAGCGTAAGCTTAGTGTAGGTGGTGGGCACGACCTTATGTGTATTGTCCGGATTAGCACTATGGCGTAAGCTTAGTGCAGGTTTAGCACTACGGTGCAGGTACTTTACTCGTATACCCAGGGTCCTCAGGGTGTTATATTGGGCTATTGTCTACGGTTTATTGACTATGGATTATGTCATCTGATAAGCCCATAGTGCTTCGTCTAGTTTATGGGACTAGTCATTCCTTCTAGGATTCACCATATTCTCTAGGATTTTTTTAATCTCTCGGATGGACCCTTTGGCTTGCCCATTGGTTTGTTGGACATATGCCATGGATATTTTATGTCGTACTCCATATTTTTTAATGCCTTGGTGATTAGCTTGTTATTGAAATTACTGCCCTTGTCACTGATGATGGCTTTAGGTGCTCCAAATTGGGTGAAGATGTTCTTGTGAAAGAACTTGAGCACGATTTTAGAGTCATTCCTCGGTGTTGTAATAGCTTTAACCCACTTAGATACATAGTCCACAGCAAGCAAAATATACAAATCTCCAAAAGAAAATAGGAACGATCCAATGAAGTTAATGCCATACACATTAAAGTGCTCGATCTCCAGAATGTTTTGCAATGGCATTTTGTATCGTTTGGAAATGTTCCTAGTGTGATGACATCTATCATACGCTTTGTAAAACTCACGAGCATCCTTGAACAGTGACAACTAATAAAAGTCTGACTGGAGGACCTTAACAGCAGTGCTCACGCCTTCGAAATGTCATCCATAGGGGGCAGTGTGGCAATGTTGTATATGTCTCTATGCTCCTCTTCAGGTACACAATGTCGAATTATTTGATCAGCGTAATGTTTGAATAAATATGGCTCATCCCAGAAGTAGAACTTGGCTTTATGCTTGAACTTCTTCCTACCATGGATATTCAATTCATAAGGCAAAATACCACTAACAAAAAAATTGGCTATGTCAGCGTACCAGAAAATAGTCATGGCATATAAAATTTTCTCATCAGGGAATTCTTCTTGAATATCTAAAATGTCATTGCATTCAGAATTGTTCTCTAGCCTAGATAAATGATATGCAACCTGGTTTTCAGTACCTTTTCTATCTATTAACTCTAAGTCAAATTCTTGTAGTAGTAATATCCACCTACTGAGTCTAGGCTTGACATCTTTCTTGTTCACTAAGTATTTTATACCTGAGTGATCAGTGAGAATAATAACTTTGGTGCCTATCAAGTATAACCTAAACTTGTCAAATGTAAATACCATGACAAGTAATTCGTTCTCAATGGTAGTATAATTCAGTTGTGCTCCATTCAAGGTGCGACTACCATAATTTGTAACATGGAAAATTTTACCTTTGCGTTGCCCAAGCACAACTCCCACGGAAAAATCGCTTGCATCACACATCAGCTCGAATGGTGACGTCCAATCGGGGGAAACCATAACGGGTGCAAAAATAAGTCTTTGTTTCAGTCGGTGAATGCACCATGGAAATTTTTATCGAACACAAAGGGTTGATTTTGTTGAAGCATAGTGCATAAGGGCTTCAATATTATGGAGAATTCCTTGATGAATCTTGGTTATGCATAAGGTAGTCCATGCATATCTTCCACCAGGTGACAGTGCGTGTTGGTAACAACTCATTATCACCATGGTTATGCCTCCCTTCTTTGGCACACATTGGACGAGACTCACCCAATAACTATTAGAGATGAGGTAAATCACTCTAGCATCAAGCCATTTTAGAATTTCTTTCATTACGGCTGTCTTCATGATTGAGTTTAATATTCTTTGTGGTTCTATGGATTTGCCATGACATTCTTCCAGCAGGATTTTGTGCATGCAAATGGTGGGACTTATCCCCTTGAAAAAACACTTAGCAAACTACATTATTGGTTATGAGTAAAGGTAGATGAAATAATAACAGGTAAAGTTTCATTACTTCCTAGATAAGCATATTTCAGATGTTGTGGAAAATTTTTTAACTCTAGGGTAGGTGCATGTTGTAATGTGGGCTTAGGAGGAACAAACTCATCGAAATCAAGAGGTTCAAAATGTGCACATGGGCTAGGTATCAGGTAGTTAGCCTACTACTCCTCCAAAACAAAATCATTGGGCTCCACGACACTTTCTTCTTCAATAAGCCTCTCATAATATTCTAATTGAATGAAATTGTCATGGTAAAATTAATCAGCTTATCCTGTTATCAATGAATTTGCTTCAAAAATGCTATGTCATTCTTTAGACTCATCTATGTACTTGAGAGTACGGAAAACATTAACAGTGACACATTGGTTGGCTACTCTCATGGTAAGTTCACCCTTCTAATAATCGGCAAGAATACATCTGGTAGCTAGGAAGGGTCTCCCCAAGATTATGGGTTCCATGGCATCAACCTTGCATTCCAGTATAAGAAAATCTATTGGAAACTCAAATTTATCCACCTTTACAATGACTTCCTCGACTAGCCCCTCGGGGCGAACGAGCGGTCGGCTAGTTGTAAGATAACAGAGGTGGGTCTCGCATTTCCTATTACAAGATTCATGAATATTGACTTAGGCATTAAGTTTCCAATTGAGCCAAGGTCACATTATGCCTTCCCAATATAATTTTCTCTTATCGAACCTGGAATAATAAAGCTATCTGGATCTTATCTTTTTTACGATAGCTTGCTTAAGAAAGAGCAATATGCTTTTACCGTGGCAACTATATCATACTTCTTAGCTTTTCTTTTCTTGGTAACAATATCCTTGAGAAATTTAGCATATGTTGGCATTTGTTCTATAGCTTCAAGAAAAGGAACATTGATGTGATGTTGGTCCAGAATGTCGACAAACTTCTTGAATTGAATATCATCATTATACTTATTCAGTGTTTGTGGGAAAAGAGGTGGGGGTCTGACTTCCTTTAATGAAGGGGTGGGAACATCATTTTCCATGGGATTTGTGCTTTCTCCCTTAGTTTCTTTACTAGATGAACCCTCATCATTTTCCTCTTCCACTTGCATTTCTTTTGGCATTTCACGCTCAGTTTGCATGGTTATAGGGGGTAATTCATTCTTCGGTCTTCCCCCAAACTTGTCTTGAACATTGATTTAGGTGCCACTTCGTAGAGTGAGTATACAACATTGCTCTTTGCCATGAGGTTTTGTGACTTCAGTGCCACTCGGTAGATGACCTGGTTGACGTCCTTGTAATACTGCAATAATTTGACCAACCTGACCCTCTAACGCCCTCAGAGATGAGTTTTGGCTTTGAAGTAATGCTCATTCGTTTTTTATGGAGGTCACATGGTCTTGTATCATGGTCTTCTTGGTTGCTATAAACTCTTGCATTAAGGCCTCCAAAGAACTTATGTTAGATGAAGATAACATTGCCTTATTAGAATTATGCCATGGCATATTCGTTTGAAAACCTTGAGAGTCATTGAAATTCTGTTGCTGAACAGGATGACTATCATTACTGGTTCCTTGATTTCTTCAAGAGAAGTTTGGATGTTGACTGATAACTCTGTAAAAAGGTCATATTTTGGGATCTTTTCACTTAAGTTATTGAATGTCTAAGAGCCCATTTAGGACCATTTAGAAGCATTTAGGAGCATATAGTTGCATGTGGTGGAATTCGGTTTACCGCATCATTTTAATTTGTCATCAGTGCTGCTTTATGGGGAAGGTGTTTGTTTGATGATGTGCAGGATTTGAGAGCAAGGAAAAGAAAAAGGAAAATGCCGTGGCATAAGGAGACTGCTGAGCATAATGAAAATGCCGAGTTGGATTGGCATTTCGAAAGCGAGCAAAGTGCGAGAAAATATTTTTGAAGCCAGTTGTCTCCCATTTTCACCAAGAGCGAGAAATCCACCTGGATTAGCACTACAAATGCCCATGATGCCATGCTGAAGATGTCAGATGCCCATGCTGGACCACTGCCCCATGCTGGATCACTGCACCATACTGGACCACTGCCCCATGCTGGATCACTACACCATGTTGGACCACTGTCCCATGCTGGACCACTGCCTAATCCTCACGAGAATCAAGCAAAGTTGGGGGCATCTTAGGAATTTCAACATAAATTCCTAGGGTTTTTCTCCCCTTATAAATATAGGATGAAGCTACATTGAAGAAGACTTTAGTTCCAGCCACATTTGATCTTAAAAAGTTAGAGAGAGAAAGTCTCATCTTTCTCCGTCAATCCCACTTGCCGTGGCATTTCTCCTTGACTAGTAGAAGGGAGTGGTGTTCTAAGCATCCGAGAGGAGTTAGTTCACTAGGAGCAGTTCTTGGTGGCCGAGGAAGGCATTTGGCAGTGCACGTTGAAGGCTTTTTTCCTCCCCTTAGTACTTGCTTTTATATTTTGTTATTGGGTTGTAAGGAACGAATGAATCTTGCTTTGGGCTTGTTGATTTCGAACCCCACCATGAACTAATCCTATTTGGTGGGATTTTGCATGGTTATTTAAGTTGTTATTTTAATGAATGGTTGTTGTTTCATGCACTATTCTGTTTTGTTTATGATGCTTAAATCCTTGAGGTTGTAGGAGCTACGAGAGTAGCCTTTCCTTAGGAGGGTTCATGAGGTTCGAGAGAATGCATTGGCAATTTATCTTTAGTCTTCGAGAGAAGCTAGGGAGGAACTACATAAACAACGGGTTCTAGATAGTAACTAGGCCTAATCCACCTTAGAGATAAGGATAGGATTTCATTCGACTAAAAGGAGTTGTGTATAAACGATAGGTTAGATGTTAATGCTGCCGCAAAAACGTATTGCCGAGACATATTCTATTAGCTGAGTCAATAGGATCACTCCTTGGACTTACGCCAATCGGTTTTGCCAGGGCATCTTTAGTCTATCGAGTCCCTTACTAGAGATAGCATAGGGCACATCAGTAGACTCTGTTAGGCAGGGTAAGCAGAGAAGAAGCACCATTCAGAGAAATAGACTTAAGTTTTCCTTGTGTCTCCCATCACTCATTTCCATTGCTGCTTGTCTTGTGAGAAAGCTAAAGTCCTACATATATTAAATCTAGTATTTGCATTTTTATTTTGCCTTGACATTTCCATTTGTTTTCACGTATCACAATTTAATTCGCCACGACATATCCATTTGCTACCACACTATCACCACTCCATTTCCACTACGTCCATTCCATTTTGCCACTGCATTCTCATTTGTATATACCATAACTAACTTTACTTAGGTGAAAAAGTAAAGTGCCTTGACAAACCTATTTGATTTCCCCAATTCCCTGTGGAGACAATACTCTACTTATCACTTTATTACTTGTTCGATTGTGTATACTTGCACACATATCCGCATCATATTTTAGTACTCACAAATAGCGGACAAGTTTTTGGCACCGTTGCCGGGGAATTGGCAACTGGAAGTTAATTAGTTTTGTCATAGCATTTTTATTTTACTTGTTCAATTTTTTTGTATAGTTTTACTTGTTATTTTCCTTGTCTTTTTCAGGTTTTTATTTTACGTACTCAAAGTGCTCCAGCAAAGATGTATCAAATTGGAAATCAAGGAATAGGTCAAGAGGAATATCAACATGCCGAGGCAATTCCGAATGCTGGGAATGCATCTAGGCCTCATAGTATTCGAGATCATTTAAATATTATCATGGACGAACTAAATCCTGGAATTTTGGCACCCATGATTCAGACAGCCCACTTTGAGCTCAAACCGGTTATGTTCGACATGTTGGACTTTATTGGACAGTTTGGTGGTGCTCCTTATGAGGATGCAAGGCAATATGTTCAGGCATCCAACTCAGCATGTCTATTATGCCATGACAATCACAATGAGAGTGACTGCCCGACCAATCTAGAGTCCATCAACTTTGTAGATAACTAAAATCGAGGCAACAACAACCCCTATTCTAACGATCTTGGATGTTGTCAACATCCAAACATTTTGAGGGGAAATCAAGGAACCACCAACTCTAGTCAGCCCGCTAGGCAGCAGAACTTCAGTGACTCCCAGGGTTTTCAAACGAATATGCCATGGCATAATTCTAACGAGGGAGTACCATATTCATCTAACACAAGCTCTTTGGAGGCCACGATGCAAGATTTTATCGCAACAATGAAGACCATGCTGCAAGACCATGCCTTGGAGGGTCAGGTTGGCCAAATTGCCACGGCATTACATTTTTGCCCACATGGCAGTCTACCTAGTGATACTGAAGTCACTGAGGATCAAGACATGGAGCATTGTGGTACATTCACCTCAAGGAGTGGCATCAAAATCTATAAAGATGCTAAGTTTGGGAGGAAGACACTCGGAGAGCCCGATCATGAGATTATGCACGAAGATCCGAAGGTGCAAGAAGATTTACATTTGCTGGAAAATAATGATGAGGGTTCGAAGAGTACATCCAATGAAGAGAAGAAAAATTTTGCCACGGCAAAAGAAAAGCCCCCATCAGTAGGAGTTGATAACCAAAAGAAAGCTGTAGAATTTTACCGTAACAAATTTTTATGCAATGATAATCACTTCAATCTTGATGAAGAAGATAAAGAGGAGCTCGAGGATATTCCAAAGGAGATGAGTAAGTGTAGCTCACCCATAGCTAGATCGGGTATGAAATTTAAACCTTTGAATCCTATTGAATTTACTCATCCTAAACCTCAACTAGTTGCTCATTTTTCTTGGCTAGAAATTGTGAAAGAACTAAGGAATAAAATGGAGATTAAGGAAAAATTCCCTAATGAGAAATTATTATTTACCGCGGCAATTTTGTGGCATGCTAACATTGTCAATTTTCTTGTTAGTGTTGTTTTGCTTCCTTACTTGACTAGCCTAGGAAAGAACAAGGTCATACACAATGGTGGGTATTGGCATAGGGATGACCTCGACCTCTCCAACGAATTTGCTGCCCAAATGATTTCAAGTTGCCCCAGCAAAAAGGAGCGAAAAGAGATCTCATTCCACTACCATTCAGCTTCATGCAGAGAGCACTTTGAAGAAGATAGGACTACTGCAAAGGTCCTAAAATTCAGATGTGAAAGACCCGAAATGCCAAGGCAAATTATTTTGAAGGCAGAACTGTTATATGTGTGGGGCATTTTGGTCTATACTGGTGCTCCGATCGAGCGTGACAAATCTGCACTCTTATTGCACGATGTCGAAACTGGCCAAGCATCTTAAAGATGTCGTTCCATTTTGGATTTACTCCTGGTCCATACAACCCTCAACCGTACCAACATCAGATTTTGAACATTCCAGCCCCACACAATTACGAAAGCGCACACGTCGCACGACCGCCACACCACCACAAGCATGAAGTCAAGGTACCTTGCATTTGCATTGCATTTCATAGCATGTAGTTTGTTTACTTAGTTTTTATTAAGCATTGAGTACAATGCTTATCTCAAGTTTGGAGGAAGTAGGGTTCTCGGATCATTGCATGATAGTACTAGTAAAATAAGTATGCCATGACATTAGTAAGTTGCTTGAATTGTTTTCTGGAATTAGTTAAGGGTGCCCGATGATGATGAATTCTTGATGGCTAGGATAGAATGTACATGACTGGTTGAGGACGAGAGAACCAACTCTAGGACTTACTTCTTTGAAATCCTTGAATACACGATTGTATATTTTCCATGCTTGAGAAACTTAGAAATTTTTTATAAGAGAATTCTTAAATGTCGTGGCATAAAACTTTGAATGATGAAAACCCCACAACAAAAAAAGAATAAAGTTATGAATAAATGCCTCGGCATATCTGTAGAGAGACACTCCGCTATGCCACGATATTTCCTGGAAACTGCAGTTAAATAAATGGCAGCTATGGCATATGAGTGAATGAAAGAAGTCACGGGATGACACTACCTGACTAGCTCAGGGGTGGAAGGTATGCTCCCTTTCACCTAGAGTATGGGATGGTAGGTGTGATGGGCTGACTCCTCTCGAAGCAGAGTTAATGAAAGAAAAGAAAACAATGTGGAGTAAAAATTTGTAAATGTCGTGGCAAATTAAGAAAGTTTGCTTAGAAAATTTTTAGGTTTTTTAAGCATGGACTGGATACAAATACGCACACACCCACAGAAAGAATCTTTCCCTAGGGGACAGTACTTGATTTCTCGAACTAGTCTAGCAGGTTGAAGCCAAATGATGAGGGCTGAAATTTTATCCCATATAACTAGTCTGCTTCTGAACTTGTCATGGTATTTTTGTTTTGCTTAATACTATCCATTGCTTGAGGACAAGCAATAGCTTAAGTTTGGGGTGTGATAACTCCGTAAAAAGGTCATATTTTGGGACCTTTTCACTTAAGTTATTGAATGTCTAAGAGCCCATTTAGGACTATTTAGATGCATTTAGGAGCATATAGTTGCATGTGGTAGAATTCGGTTTGCCGCGGCATTTTAATTTGTCATCAGTGCTGCTTTATGGGGAAGGTGTTTGTTTGATGATATGCAGGATTTGAGAGCAAGGAAAAGAAAAAGGAAAATGCTGTGGCATAAGGAGACTGCTGAGCAGAATGAAAATGCCGAGTTGGATTGGCAGTTCGAAAGCGAGCAAAGTGCGAGAAGATATTTTTGAAGCCAGCTGTCTCCCATTTTCACCAAGAGCGAGAAATCCACCTGGATTAGCACTACAAATGCCCATGCTGCCATGCTAAAGATGTCAGATGCCCATGCTGGACCACTGCCCCATGCTGGATCACTGCACCATGCTGGACCACTGCCCCATGCTGGATTACTGCACCATGCTGGACCACTGCCCCATGCTGGACCACTGACCAATCCTCACGAGAATCAAGAAAAGTTGGGGGCATCTTAGGAATTTCAACACCAATTCCTAGGGTTTTTCTCCCCTTATAAATATAGGATGAAGCTACATTGAAGAAGACTTTAGTTCCAGCCACATTTGATCTTAAAAAGTTAGAGAGAGAAAGTCTCATCTTTCTCCGTCAATCCCACTTGCCGTGGCATTTCTCCTTGATTAGTAGAAGGGAGTGGCGTTCTAAGCATCCGAGAGGAGCTAGTTCACTGGGAGCAGTCCTTGGTGGCCGATGAAGGAATTTGGCAGTGCACATTGAAGGCTTTTTCTCCTCCCCTTAGTACTTGCTTTTATATTTTGTTGTTGGGTTTTAAGGAACGAATGAATCTTGCTTTGTGCTTGTTTATTTCGAACCCCACCATGAACTAATCCTATTTGGTGGGAGTTCGCATGGTTATTTAAGTTGTTATTTTAATGAATGGTTGTTGTTTCATGCTCTATTATGTTTTGTTTATGATCCTTAAAGCCTTGAGGTTGTAGGAGCTACGAGAGTAGCCTTTCCTTAGGAGGGTTCATGAGGTTCGAGAGAATGCCTTGGCAATTTATCTTTAGTCTTCGAGAGAAGCTAGGGAGGAACTACATAAACAACGGGTTCTAGATAGTAACTAGGCCTAATCCACCTTAGAGATAAGGATAGGATTTCATTCGACTAAAAGGAGTTATGTATAAACGATAGGTTAGATGTTAATGCTTCCGTAAAAACGTATTGCCGAGACATATTCTATTAGCTGAGTCAATAGGATCACTCCTTGGGCTTACGCCAATCGGTTTTGCCAGGGAATCTTTAGTCTGTCGAGTCCCTTACTAGAGATACCATAGGGCACATCAGTAGACTCTGTCGGGCAGGGTAAGCAGAGAAGAAGCACCATTCAGAGAAATAGACTTAAGTTTTCCTTGTGTCTCCCATCACTCATTTCCATTGCTGCTTGCCTTGTGAGAAAGATAAAGTCCTACATATATTAAATCTAGTATTTGCATTTTTATTTTGCCTTGACATTTCCATTTGTTTTAACGTATCACAATTTAATTTGCCACGACATATCCATCTGCTACCACACTATCACCACTCCATTTCCACTACGTCCATTCCATTTTGCCACTGCATTCTCATCTGTATATACCATAACTAACTTTACTTAGGTGACAAAGTAAAGTGCCTTGACAAACCTATTTGATTTCCCAATTCCCTGTGGAGATGATACTCTACTTATCACTTTATTACTTGTTCGATTGTGTATACTTGCACACATATCCGCATCATATTTTAGTACTCACAAATAGCGGACATTGATGCCATCCAGGATTATAGGTGTTGGAACAGGGGTTGTTGTAGCCTTGATTATAGTTTTATACATAGTTGATGGATTCCTGATTGGTCGGGCACTCGTTCTCATGGTGATTTCCATGGCATAATAAACACGTTGAATTGGCTGCCTTCATTTCTTTCACCTTACTTGGTCTTTGCAAATTCTTTAACATATTGGTGATAGCAGCAAGTTGGGCGAACACAGAATCATTAGTGTCTAACTCAAATGCTTCATGTGATTTTAACCCAATTCCATGCCTTGTAGATGGGAATTGATAATCATTGTTGGTAATCCTGTCCAAAATGTCGAATGCCTTTGAAGGTGATTTCTTGAGTAATGTCCCATTTACTGAGGCATCTAGCCGCGTGGGCACATTTACTCCGTTATAGAACATTACCACTCGAGTCCAATCTTGAAAACCATGATTTGAACATTTACAAAGCAATCCTTTATACCTATCCTAACATTCACACATTGATTCGTCATCAGCTTGATGAAAAGAAGTGATGGCGTTCCTCAGTTGGGTGTTCATGTTTGGTGGATTATACCGCAACAAAAAACTTTTTCAAAAATCAGTCCAAGACTTCATCGAACCCGCTGGAATGTCACTCAACAAAGCCTTTGCTCGGTCACACAGAGAATATGGAAATAACTTTAACTTTAATACATATTTGTGTACTCCTTGTTGACGAAAATAATCGCACACTTCCAAGAAGTTACGAATATGTTGTCTGCCATATTCATTTGGCATGCCCCCAAATTGCCCTATGGAATTTAGCATATTAAACATGACATGTTTGATCTCAAAATGGGCTACCTAAATCTCGGGTGGCATAATTCCTGGATTTAAGTCATCCAAGATAGGATTTAAGTGATCACAAATGGCACAAGGTCTGACTGTATTCCCGGCATTCAGAATTACCTCGGTAATTTGATCTTCCTATTGACCAATACCTTGATTTCAAATTTGATACATGTTTGCACGTTAAGCACATCTTCTTTGTCAAAACAACTTCTTAATCTCAAGTTCAATTGGTTCTAATGGGTCGTCAGAATGTCTTCTGGTCATACACCAAGAAAAACCTGAAAAAGATATGGAAAATAACAAGTAAAACTATAAAAAAAATGAATAAGTAAAATAAAAAGGCAATGACAAAACTAATTAACTTCCAGTTTTCAATCCCCGACAACAACACCAAAAACTTGACCGCAAATTGTGACTTCTAAATATGGTTGCGAAAATATGTACAAGTATACACAATTGAACAACAAATATACAATGATGAGTAAGTATCGTATCCACATGGTTTGGAGGAAATTTATAAGCTCAATTACAACAATTTACTATTTCACCTAAGTATAGTTATTGATGGTATTTACAAATGAGAATAATGTGGCAATATGAAATGGATGTTGGTGGGAATTGAATGATGGTGAAATATAATATGGTAGCAAATGGATATGTCATGGCAAAGTAAATGGAAATGTCTTGGAAAAATTAATTTGAGTGTAGTTGAATCAATTGAAAATGCAAAGGAAAAACTAAATATAAACATTGGATTTTATTATAATGACTTTAAACTCCTCACACAACAAGCTACTATGGGAATGAATGGTATGAGTCACTTAGGAAACTTAAGTCTACTTCTCATGATGGTCTTACTTCTATGCCTTATTTTCTCGACAGAGTATACTAAGGGTGCCCTACGCTATCTCTAGTCAAGGGACTCGTTAGGTTCAGGATGCCATGGAAAAACCTATCGGCATTAGCAAGTGCATGGATTCTATTAGTTCAAATAACATAATATGTCACGATAATACCACTTAGCGGCAACACTAACATCTACCCTCTCGGCCGAGGACTACACCTTTTAGTCGATTGAAATCCTAGCTTTATGTCTAAGGTTGGATTAGGCCTAGTTACTGTCTAGAACCCCTTGCTTATGTGGATCCTCCCTAGTTTCTCTCGAACACTACGTGTATGTTACTTAGTATTTCTCTTGAACACCATGCAATCTCCTAAGGAATGGCTACTCTCATAGCTCCTACAACCTTAAGGCATTAAACATCATAAACAAAACAAATAACATCATACAAAAACAACCATCTAGTAAAATAAAACTTAAATATCCATAAGGAACTCCCACCAAATAAGACTAGTTCATGGTGGGGTTTGAATATTGAAAGTAACAAGGCATGAAACTAATCCATTCCATACAACCCAAATAAGATAAAAGAGAGTAAACAACAAAAAGAAGGCGGAAAAGCCTTCAACATGCACAGCCAGAGCTTCCATCAACCACCATGAACTACCTCAGCTCGCTAGCTCCCCTGGGACGCCTAGCTTGCCACTTCCTCTAGCTTGTTAATAACGGAATTCCACAGCAAAAATGATTGAACGAAAAATGAGAGATATTTTTCTCTCTAATATTTAACTCAAGACGACGTGTTTAAAAGTCTCCTTCTTTTGGTGGCTTTATCTTCTATTTATAGGGGAGAATAAACCTAGGAATTTGTGTTACAATTCTTAGGATACCCCGATCAGGCTCCTTTCATGCGAGGGGGTGAGCAATTGTGGCAGTAGTCCCCTTCAGGGCAGCTGGGCATGGTCATCTCCTGGACATCTTGCAGCTGGGCATGGTCTCGATAGAATCAGATGACCCAGGTGGTAGATGTCTCCTTCTAGCTGACTGGTGGTTGAGGGCACATGAAGACAAGGACAACTAGATCTTAAAAGTATCATCGTTCATCTTTTCCACTTCTAAAATGTCATCTAATTTGACATTTGCATTATGCTCAGCAGTATCATCATGTCATGACAATTCCCTTTTGTTTATATTTTCTCCTCAATCATGCACATTATCAAACAAAACACCTTCCCCGAAACGCAGCACTGTTTACAAAATAAAATGCCACAACAAAATATATTTCCACCATATGCAGTAATATGCTCCTAAATGCATCTATATGCTCCTATATGAGCTATTAGACAGTCAATAACTTAAGTGAAAAGGCCTTAAATATGGTCTTTTCACGAAGTTATCATCTTTCCATAGAGTCCAACATCTGTATATTTGGTTTAGCACTATAGTGTGTAAGGACACTTTGTGCAGCACCATAGTGTGTAAGGACATTTAGTGCATATCGTGGGCACGACCTTATGTGTATTGGAATTATAGTGTGTAAAAGCACTTAGTTCAACATTGTATTGTGTAAGGACACTCACTGTATATGGTAAGCACTCTGGTGCATATTTGACTTGAGTATCTAGGGTCTTCATTGATTTATGTTTGGGGTATGGTTTATTGGTTAAAAAGTGATATAAATGTGAATAAGATTATGAGCTTATGGAATAAATGACAAGTATATTGGTAAGAAAATTTATATGTGGTTCATATCATGTTAATATTAGTAGCATGATTGAAATTACAGGTAAAGTGATCATAATGCATTGAATATTGTTACTCATATACATTTGTGTGTTGCATTGCCTTGAACATTTCTTTTGATTGCCTCACTAAGTATATACTTAGCATGTGATGATTTTCACGTATAGGTTAAATAAATCGAGAAGAGTGAGGAGTTGAGCTTAGCATCAATCACCAAGGAATATTTCAGGTAACAATGATGAATCATATTGTGTTCTAAATTTCTAGCTGACATGTATACGAGAATGTAGTGTATGCAATTTTTTAATACAATTAGTATTAAATATAATTAATAGTATAACTACATATTATGATATTAAACTATGATTTAAATATTAATTAATTGGATTTTAAATCAGATAATTTTATTTATTTTATGAAACAGAGAATAGCTTCCTGTCACTGCCTGAAATCGAATTTGATTTAGAAGTTAAAATATTATATTTTATTTTCGATGAATAATTATTTTATAATAAATGTTAAAATTTTGAAATTTTTAAAAAACTAAAAATTTACCCATTTTGGGTTAAGAAATGTTTTGAATATTTGATGTGACATATTTAACTCGTAATAGTGCACATCTATAGGTTAAGGGTGTTACAGATCTTGTTCATGGGATCCATATTTGATGTGATATTTCTGAATAAAAGCTTTCATGAGTTATTCAAAATGTTTTCATGACAAATACATGTAAAATAATCAATACGATTCATAAATTAAAATGCAAAAATACAAAAGATGAGGTGTTGGCCAAAAGTGTTTGTCATAATAGATAACCTTTATTGGGAAAAATGTTATTACAGTGAGACGAAAAACATTTAAATGTACTCTTAAGCTAGATCCTTTAAACTTTGGATAGCTTCTAGAAGGTTAACAAGTCTCCTTGTTTCGCTGGCCACTGACTGAATACCTTGTTTTACTACATCGATTTCTCTTTCCATACCATACAAGTGATCAACCATCTTTTGAACTTACTATAGGAACTCCCGGATGACTGCGTTACTTACCTTCAGCTACCATTAAATTTATTCCTATAAAAAATGCCACTAATGTCCTCCATCATATGGGACTATACGAACTTCACTCGCTTTCTTTTTGCATCATTTTCAGATGCTTTACGCTTTTCAGGACTCCACATTTCATGTTTTCGTTTTTGTTTGTGCTTTGGGTGAGACTACTTTAATCCCAACATCTTTTATTTGACTTGATCCACTCTTAAAATATTTGTCAAGTTTAAATATGCCTGATCTATTTGGACCCTTTAATAGTGCAACACTGTCGTGTACTCCTCGATAATGGACACCACGTCTTCCTCGTTGATAAATCCATAAAAGGCTATATTTCTTGCCTTTTTACTTAGGTTATTGGTTGTTTAAAAGTTCATTTCATAGCTTATAGTTGCATTTGCACCTATATAAATGAATATGGTGGCATTTGTTTTTCTATGACATTTTATTCATGAAATTGGTGATGCTTAAGGGAAAGATGGTGTTTTGGTGATGAATTGTACAAGTGAAGGAGGCTAGATGAGAATTGGAAAATGTCACAGCATTGTCGATAGCATTCCTGGGTAGAAAATGTTTCAACATTCTAGACAAAATTCTTGGGTGTAGACAAGGACAAAAATCTGTAGATATTGTATTGTGTTGTCTCGTGAATTCCTTTTGCCACCTATCTATCCCATATATGTGGAAGGAATGATCACATAGGGTACAAATAGAATTTGGGCACAAAACCCTAGGAGCTATTAGTATAAATAGATAACGACACATCATTTTAAGGAGTCTTTAGGAGGGTATGAGCTAAGAGAGAGAAAGAGGCGACTACATATTTTCCTTTATTTTTCTTCATCCTTCTTGTAGTCCTCCATAAAAAAGCTCAAGGGGATAGAAATATAGGCCTTTGAGAGAAGCTAGCTTTGCTTAGGCGGTTCGAGGTAGCATTTCAAGCTCATGGAAGCTCACGTGCTTGGGAGTTTCCTTATCCTTTAATGCTTTTCAGTTATATTTACTACGTGGGTTGTAATGAAACAAATGTTGATGATAGATGATTTTATCCCTTCTATGAACTAACTTATTTAGCATGAGTTTGCTTTGGATGATTATGATTTGTTTTGAATGAATGATTTATGTTTTCCATGTTTAAATGTTTCTTTATTCATTTTTTAAATGCTTAGAATTGTAAGAGCTTCTAAGAGTTAGCCATTTTCTATGTTGCATGCTTAATATCGAGAGAGTTAGGCTTAAATCAACATGGAGAATGGAGCTGAGCTGGGAAGCAAAGCTCTAACCCGCCTTAGTGATAAGAAAAGGGTTTCAATGATTAAAAAGGGTAGGATTAGTTGATTGTACTATATTACAATTTACGCTGAGAGATATTGCCGTAACACTTTTGCTATCAGGTTTCTTACTATATATAGCATAGAAACACTGTTGGGACCGTCAGAACACCCCCATGGCGTAGTAGAAACATACACGATGGCCTCACCGTCGACACGCTCACTGCTTTTATGAAAAAACTCACAATTGATGACATTTATCAACATAATCATGTTTTTTGTATTTTTAAATCCTGAAGGTTTTTCACATCAGAAGACCCATTGTTCCTCTGTCGGACTCGTTCCTCTGTCAAACTCGAATTGCCCTCACATACCCATCGATCAATATGTCAAAAATTAATATGCGAATATCATAACCATTACAGAAACAAGTACATGATTAACTCTTAACCACTGATTGTAATGTTTATTAAACAAATTAACACATTAACTGTGAATGTGATTTCTTACAAATATCACATACTCGTCGAAAATAGTAAAATTAAAGCATGCATCTTATACATATCGCTTCAAAAAAGTATTTAACCTGAATTCGGACCGTACAAGTTGCTCTGATACCACTATTAGGACCGTCGATGCACCCTATAGTGCAATTAAAATAAATACGACGATCTCACCAGCGATCCATGTATGATAAAAATGAAATTGAGGGTAAGAGATATGATTTCTCACCTTTGGTTCTTTGAATAGAAGCAATACATCAACGACTCACGATCTAACGAATGATTCAAATCTTAACCTCCATGAAAATTCGTCTCATCCTCTACTCAATTCACCTAGTTGAAAAACAATTAAGAGCAATTTCTTTCTCATAACCGGTTTGAGTAATTTCAGAATTTATAAGGGTAAAACTGTTGCTAGACCAACATATCCCTTTTATGTATTGCCCTAGCTATTAGGGTTTTAATCTGAAATTATTGAGGTCAATAATTACCTTAATTATATTCTTTTAACTAAATTCAGTATTTAATATGTAATTAAAATTACATGCATATATATCATATATATATATATATTATATGTATAATAAAATTATACACATTTAACACATTTATAGATTGCTCTTTCCAACCATTGGGTGTGACCCTCTTGGTTCGTGTAACGTTAGTAGTAATAATTAGAACCATTCTAATATTACAGACAATGAGTGACATTGTAACACTCATTTCCTATATGCTTTCCCATACACGAGTCACAGATGTCACTTGATTTTTAAAACATTTTCGTATTTGAAAACCATTAAAATTTTGTTTCTTTTAATAAAACACTTTAATAATATAATTTATAAAACGTTCTTCAATTATATATTTATAAAATAATGTTTAAAATCCATCAAACAATAGTTTAAGTTCAAACGTAATTTATATTCGAACCAAATATCAATTATCTTATCAGAGCATCACAACACATCTAAGTACATGCCAACTAGTAATATCAAACTAAACAACTAGAGATGTCATATTGTTACTGATGAGGCAACCCTTGACAGATGATATTTGCCACACCCCTCACTCTGGTCGTACGCTAATATCTACACGTGAAAATCATCACATGCTAAGTATTCACTTAGTGAGGCATAATAATATAAACGAGATGTAACCAAAACATAAATATATCATAAAATATCAAAATACAAATTTAATCGTGTAAATCATTTTAATACTTAAAATTGACTTGGTAAACAAAGTTTCTTTCAAATAACTTGCGAAAAAATATTTATGCGCAACATACCTATCAATTTCAAAATTATTCATTTATTGCCCAATGTATGGCAAATGAGAATGCAAGGTACATGAGTGGCACATAAGTGCTAAACGAAAGCATATGTCATGTATTGACAGTAACACTATACTAATATAACGAAATGGTAATTAACAAACTCATTATGAATATCATGATTGCACACATAGTGTCGAATGAACACAAAGTACTGATACGAAAATGCAACATATGCATTAAAAAATGGATAGATAACCATCATACACAAAGTATGTAGAAATGTACCTACGAGTCTCACTGCACATACAATAGGCCTTTAAACCAAATTCGCAGATTAAACATTTATTTTGAAACATCAATAGTTCTTAAAATAATGTAAAAGTTAAGGCATCTATTTTAGAGCAGCTCATACTCTAAAATTATTCGTAAAATCATTTTTATAAACTTTATGAAAATAATTTAAAATACGAAAAACATGCTTTTATAAAAACATTCGAGGTTGAATCATCGCAATTCTTCCTCATATCATATAAGTACATAATAAATGCACTCACTTGGTATGCCTCACTATTATGCCTTACTATCGAAATTCAATTATTCTTGAATTTTTTTTCTTAACTTTCACTTTGCTTGTATCACGAATTTGATCACGATCTACACAAGCATCCATAATCACACAATCAATTATAAAATAAAAAGTTACTATCCTTACTGATATTTATACAAAATAATAATAGTCAAAAGTATCATTATTTTTGAACTCTTTTAAAATTCATCATAACTTTTCCTTCTTATTCATAATGGGCCCTTTTCATAAAATCTTCAATTCAAGCCCAAATAAACCCAATAAAATTTTATCATTTAATTTCTAGATAAACACCTCAACAACACCATAATTACCACTAAAGCCATTGACTTTCTTAATACTCACCATTTTGTACTTAAACTTTGCCAAATTTCTAAAATGGCTAACTTTCATATTCAAAATTCAATTTCAACCCTTAAACAGTAACTTTCAGTAATGTAAATCAATTATTAAGTAATTACACAATTAGCCCATAATTTTTCAAAATTATCGAATAGGTTCATCAACTTTTGAAAAAATATAAAATGACCCAAAAAATTTCTAAGGCTTGTAGAACCTTCAAAACAATTTCTAATCCATGGGAATTTTTCCACAATTTTCCCAACTTATTTCCTAATGGTTGAATGCTTTAGGGGTGTAGATCTCATGATTTTCACTTGATTCAAGCATGAAACCAACCTCTATTAAATATTTCAATACCTCTAAAATCAAACCCCTAAATTAATTTCATTAAAATGCATATTTCCCCAAAGCTAGGGTTTGACCAAATTCAACATAGGCTTATATAGCCATGTACAAGTGATTTTAATCAATAATTATGCTTGTATATGATTTTACAACCTAAAAAACATCATAATCCTTCATCAATTTCATAAACCCTAATGTGAACACAAACTCTATAATTTGGGATCTTTGAACAGAAACAAGATTAGCATGCAATATTGGTACCAAATGATAGTGTTCTTTACGTAGAACAACTTCCTATTTCACGGCACGATCCAAAAACCAAAGGAAATTGCTCAAAAATTAAGAATAAATTTTTTACCTTGGTTTGGATACTCACAACAATAGTGGATGAAAAATACCAATCTTCATGAAATTTTCCTTTAATTTCATGTGAATTTAATCTTTATTTAAGCTAAAATTAATAAAATATTCATTTAATGAGAAGTATCCATTTTGCCATTAATGAAACTTGATAATTACCATAAAACCAAGTCACATCAACCTTATCATCTTTCAAAAGTCAAATATGAACAAATTATTTTACCCTTTTCCAATTTTACCAAACAACTTTCCAAAAATTACAGTCTAGCCACTTTAATCCAACGGTACAAATTAAACATGGAAATAAATCTTTAAACCCAATGATCCATATTATTTTCAATCATTTTAATATGTGGAAAAATATGTTTAAGACTAATTTATCATCCTTCATTTTTTTCCGAAATTTCTATTTGATTCGATTTACTGATTTCTTACCAGACTTTATCACTTTATAGCTTTTAATACAAAACCCGTACAAAAAAATATGATTCTCAAGGAAACATCATTATTGGGGGTACCCATTCATTTATGGGGACAGATTACATAGTTTTTTTAAAATTACAATTTAATCCCTAAACTTTTCTAAAGTTTATACTTTGGCCACTTAACTTTCAAAATTTAAATTTTGATTACTAAACAAAATTTGGGGTATTAAAACTTTTCCTCTTAAGAAAAATTTGTCCTCAAATTTTAGTATGTACCTGATGTGAAGAGGTGCATAGACTTTCTTTTCATGTCCTATTCTCTTTCCCCGGTCGCTTAATCGACTTTAAGATTCTTCCAAATAACTTTGAACAAAAGAATCATCTTATCCCGAAATTCTTTGAATTCTCAAGAAAAAATCTCAATCGGTTTCTCTTTATTGTTCAAATCTGATCGAGTCTCTATTTCATCTGGGTAATAATATGTGACGAATCTGATTGATACTTACTAAGCATCGACACATGAAAAATATTATGGATCGTGTCCATTTTGGAAGGAAATGTTAACTGATAAGACACTAGTATGACTCTTTTCAAAATATCATAAGGTCAAATAAATCTCGGACTCAGCTTCCCTTTGTGTCCAAGCCACAATACTTTCTTCCAAGGTAATACCTTAAGAAATACCTTATCTCCCACGTGATATTCAATATCTTTTCTCTTTAGATTTACATATGATTTTTGTTGATCATAAGCCATCTTAAGATTATCTTGGACAACTTTCACTTTATCTTCTATTTCTTTCATTAAGTCTGGGCCAACTAGATCTTGATATTTTAGCACAAACCAATTTAATGTTGTTTGACACTTTCTCCCATACAAGGATTCATACATAGCCATCTTGATACTCGATTGATAACTACTGTTGTGGGCAAATTCCGCTAAAAGAAAATATCTTCCAATATCTGAATAGTCCGTTCTGACTAACCATCTGTATTCAGATGAAAGATCGTGTTGAAATTTAATATAGTACCCAAGGCCTCGTGCAAAGAATTCAAGAATCTCAAAGTAATCATTGGATATCTATCAGATACTATCAATGCAGGCACTCCATACAGTTGAATTAACTCTTTTATGTACAACTCAATATATCTATCCATCGAGTAATCTGTCCAAACTGGAATAAAGTGAGGTATCATGGTCAACCTATCAATAATCACTCATATTGAGTCTTTCTTGTTGGGTGTCAAAGGTAGCCCTGTAACAAAATCCATAGTGACTCAGTCCCACTTCCATTAAGGAATGGATATCAGTTGTAGTAATCTAGAAGGCACTTGATTCTCAGTTTTCACTTGTTGACATGTTAGGCATTTTACTACAATTTTCATGATTTTTTTTAAACCAGCCCACAAAATTGACTCTTTAAATCTTGGTAAATCTTGTTTCCATCAGGATGCATAGTTAACAGGCTATAATGCCTCAAAAAGAATATCTTGCTTTAGTTCTTCATCATCAAAAATACAAAGTCTCCCAGGATAGTACAAACATCTGTCGGACCTGACCTTAATGTCCTTAATCTCTCCATTTTCTAGTTGTCCAATTCTTATATATTTTGACTTTCCTTTGTAATTTTCTTATTTGATCTAAAAGCATTAGCTTTAACTTTAACTCGACAATCAAGGCACCATCTTCCTTTAAAGATAAATGTGCATTCAAAGTTCTCAAGGTTATAAAAGTTTTTTGGTTAAGTACATCAACCACCATATTAGTCTTTCCTGGATGATAATCGATGATCACATTATTTAATAAGAATAATTGTCAACTTTGTAGCAATAACATTATAATCGTTAATGCTAAAATCATACTAGTAGACAAATTTACTCTTTTTCCTACTACTACTACTAAGTTGAAACTTTTAATGTTCTTGAAAATCAACCGTTATCTAAGCGATAATTCATTGTAGCATGGAAGAGGGTAGATAATCAATTCCACAAATTTACTTTCTCAATGTAAATCTATCAGGTCCATAAAACTTAACATCTACTCTCATTCAAACTCATTTTAAAACCTTTAGAATGATAACATAATTATCATATGATTCACTAATAGTTCAACTTTCTTTAAACTTTTAGTGGACAACTTACTTACCGCTTACTTATTTCCTCTAACTCAAATCAACATTTCTTTAAGCAACTTAATGCTTAACTTATATATTCCTCAATTATTTAAGCTTTCCTGTTGAAACCTTAGAGTCATCAATAGATTCAATAATCTCCTATAGATCCTCATCTAATTCACCTTCTCTTGTAATCCATTTAAACTTTTTAATGGATTTCTCTAATGCAGTAACTTCATTAAACAATGGGGCATTTCTTCCACAGAATGGAGGAAAATACATTACAACTCCAACTCTTTCAGGGCATGATACTAAAGTCATGTCAGGCCTTTTTTAAAAATTATCAACTTTCTTACCTTTATCCTTAGTTCCTGACATCTAACACAACACACATAATAACAACATAAGTTAGTGAGGAGTGGTATCAATCATATTACATTGACACCATATCAATAACTTTGACATCCTAGTGTCATTTACTAATTTTTTTTTACATAAAATACACTTTTTCTTTTCGAGAATTTGCTAAACCTGTAGCTATGATACCAATAAATGTAACTTTTAAAACATTTTCGTACCTGAAAACCAATAAAGTTTTGTTTCTTTAAATAAAACAATATAATAATATAGTTTATAAAATGTTCCTCAATAATATATTTATAAAATACCAAGTATCTTATCAGAGCATTACAACATATCTAAGTACATACCAACTAGTAATATCAAAATAAAAATCTAGAGATGTCATACTGTTACTGATGAGGCAACCCTTGACAGATGATATTTGTCATACCCCTTACTCTGATCGTACGCTAATACCTACGCGTGAAAATCATCACACCCTAAGTGTTCATTTATTGAGGCATAATAATATAATTAAGGTGTAACCAAAACATATGTATATCATAAAATATCAAAATACAAATTTAATCATATAAATCATAATAATACTTAAAATTGACTTGGTAAACCAAGTTTGTTTCAAATAACCAGCGAAATAATATTTAGTATGCCCATCATACCTATCAATCAGTATTTTCCAAAATATCCATTTATTTTCCAATGTATTCCGAATGAGAATGCAAGGTACATGAGTTGTACATAAGTGCTAAACGAAAGCATAAGTTATGTAGTGACAACAACACTATACTAATATAAGGAAATAGTAATTTACAAACACATTACGAATACCATGCATGCACACATAGTGCCGAAAGCACACAAAGTACTGATACGAAAATGCAACGTATGCATTAAAAAAAGCGATCGATAACCATCATACACAAATGTCGAAATGCACTTACGACTCTCATTGCACATACGATAGGCCTTTAAATCAAATTCACATATTAAACATTTCTTCTGAAACATTGATAGTTATTAAAATAATGTAAAAATTCATCCATCTATTTTAGAGCAGTTCTTACTATAAAATTATTCGTAAAATCATTTTCATAAACTTTATGAAAATATTTCAAAATACGATAAAACATGCTTTTATAAAAAAAATTGAGAATGACTCATCGGAAGTCGTCCTCATATCATATAAGTACATAACTAATGCACTCACTTGGTATGCCTCAATATTATGCCTTACTATTGAAATCCAATTATTCTTGAATTTTTTTCTTGCTTTTCGCTTTGCTCGTATCACGAATTTGATCACGATCCACCCAAGCATTCATAGCCACACAATCAATTATAAAATACAAAGTTAGTATCCTTACTGACATTTATACAAAATAATAATACTCAAAAGTACCATTATTTTCGAACTCTTTTAAAATTCATCATAACTTTTCCTTTTTATTCATAATGTGTCGTTGTCATAAATTCTTCAATTTAGACCCATATAAGCCCAATAAAGTTCCACCATATAATTTCCAGATAAATATCTCAACAATACCATAATTACCACTTAAGCCACCAACTTTCTCAATATTCACCATTTCGTACTTAAACTTTGCCATATTTCCAAAATGGCTAACTTTCACATTCTAACTTCAATTTCACTCCTCAAACAGTATTTTATAGTAATGTACATCAATTATTGAGTAATTACACAATCATCCCATAACTTTTTAAAATTATTGAATATGTCCCTCAAGTTTTGAAAAATTACAAAATGACCTAAAAATTTTCGAAGGCTTGTGGAACCTTTAAAATATCATTTATAATCCATGGGAATTTTCCACAATTTTACCTAACTTATTTCCTCATGGCAAAATTCTTTAGGGGGTGTAAATCTCATGATTTTCACTTGATTCAAGTATGAAACCAACCTCTATTCAACATTTCTAGACCTCTAAAATCAAACCCCTAAATTAATTCCATCAAAATATTTATTTCCTCAAAAGATAAGGTTTGGCTGAATTCACAGTAGGGTTTGGCTGAATTCCCCAAAATGCATATTTCCTATTATATATGAATGACAAATCCTATCTCGATCATTGATAACTCCATAAAAATACTCTATTTCTAGTCCTTTTACTTACGCTAATGCTCGTCTAAACAAAGTATGCACAACATATTAGTTGCATTTAGGTTATATTTGTTTGTGGTGGATAAGTTGTACTTTGGCAAAACTTATTTGGTTTGACTGATGTTGTCGATGAGAAAGGGTTTATGTGAATTGTGTATGTACAAGAAATTCACTAAGGAAGAACATTTCAGTCGAAATAAAGTAATTCACAAGGGCCAGTGGAATAGAGAAGTTTAAGAAAGTGAGGAGCAGATTTATTTTGCCAAGGCAAGGTTTATCTTGAAAGTCTGAAGCGGATATGACGAATCACCTATGTCACATGCCAGCTGTACGACTTCCCTCACGTGGAAGTAAGCCCTCAAGATTCTGACAACAACCAGTCGCCTTTCCTCTTTTAGCCTAGACAAGACAATAACGGCTATATAGGCAATCTTCACTAATGTAAAACCCTAGGAGATTTCCCTTTATAAATAGCCAACCACAGCTGCCAACAAAAAAGGAAAGGAAGTTAGAAGAGATTTAACTTAAGCCTGAGAAAGCAACTGCAGTGCTTCCCCATCGTTTACCAACCGACCGTCCTTGGTGTCCTCCATAGTCAGGTTATAGAGGAGCGACAGTCAGGCCTCGATAGAGGTTGGCCGCCAGGCACGCGCAGTGTTGATCATAATTGTCATAACAGAGCCCCCGGTTTTGGGAGTCGTTCTTCCTTTGTTCTTAATTTCTTTACTTGTTTGGGGTTGTATTAAAACAATGATACTTTGGTTGACTTTTTGATAACACCATGAACTGTCTTACTTGGTGTTAATCTTTGTTTTGCCTAAACAATTATTTTCTGCTTTACGAATAACAAATTATGATAATGCTTATGAATGTTTTGTTCATTGTTTAAATATTTTACCTTGACATTGTAAGAGCTTCGAGAGATTACCTGGGGTCTTGGATAAACACATCTTGACAATGTAAGAGCATCAAGAGATTACGGTTTGTCTAGATATTTATTCTTAGATTCGAGAAAATTAAGGTAGATCTATGTGAACAACGGAATGGATCCGGGATGGTAATGTTCTAACTTGTCTACCTTAGAGATATTGCTACAACAACAGTATTGTCATAACAACCGTATAAGAATACTCAGTAATCCTGTTGGGCATTTTTGACACATCATAATAATACATTCTAGACTTAGAATAATTGTTTGTCATAACAAAAGATTAGCATGAGTGCTTTGTGATAAGTCTGAAAATGGAAGGTTTTATTAAATATATTTGAATCAACGTTTACTTTTGCTTTATTTTCATTCGATAGTTTTACATATTTATTTTATCTCGATCAAACTTTTCTAAAACCATACTTTATAATATTTCCTCATTTGTCTTTATTACTAATAGTTTTCTAGTTCAACAATATTCTAGGAATTAGCTTGTGACATCTAGTTCTGGTTATGGTGAAGCTTAAAAATAATCAACCAATCCCTGAGGAGACGATAACTCACTTACCCTATATTACTTGATTCGATTGTGTATACTTGCACAAAATTGCTTGCCTTAACATATACATTTACAATCAATCAAGTTTTTGCCACCGTTACTAGGGATCGGCAACTAACAAAATTTTTATTTTTTGCCATAACAAGTTTTTCTTGTCACCTTATATTTACTTAGATTAACGTATTTTTTATTTTCTTTTGTAGTTTTTTATCATTGCATGGCACTAAGATCTGTTGGTAAACCATTAGAACCATTTGATCCTGAGATTAAATAGTCATTCAGATGAAGGCTATGTAACCAACGAACCAGAGAGTATATGAATCAACTACAATTTCAAGGCAACAATATGGGACATTAGGCAGATCCTGATGCGGCAATTAATGTTCAGCGAGAAGTTACAAGACCACGAGCAATACGAGATCACTTGAACATAATTCTTGATGATCTAAATCTAGGCATTGTGGTACCTAAAATACAAGCAACCCATTTTGAGCTTAAACCGGTGATGTTTAACATGCTAAATTCTATCGGTCAATTTGGTGGTTCACCTAATGAGGAAGCTAGACAGCATATTCATGCCTTCCTTAAAGTGTGCGATTAATTCTTACAACAAGGAGTACATGAAGATGTGCTTAAAATTTTCCCTTATTCCCTACGCGATAGAGCAAGAGCTCGGCTCAGTGGAGTTCCTTCAGGCTCAATAGAATCTTGGGCGAATTTATCCAAAAGTTTACTACTTCGATACAATCCACCCAATATGAATACATATCTACGTAATGATATTGCAAGTTTTCACCAAGGAGATGATGACTCAATGTACGAATGTTGGGATAGGTATAAAAGTCTACTTTGCAAATGTGTGAATCATGGATTTCATGACAAGACTCAAACCGTGATGTTTTATAATAGAGTTAATGCACCCACTCGAATGATGTTAGATACCTCAACGAATGGTACTCTACTTGACAAATCACCCGAGGAAGCCATTGATATCCTCAACAAGATAGCAAATAATGACTATCAATTCCCAACTACAAGGTTGGGAACCGAAAGAAAAGCATTTCGAGCATATGAAATTAAGGGTAAGGATTCAGTAGCTTCTTAACTTTCTACCATAAATAATATGTTAAAAATTTTATAGAATCCTAATGAGGAGAGAGAAGTCAAAGCAACCAATAATGCATGCATATTTTGTCACGACAACCATCATGAGAGTGAATGTCCAGAAAACCATGAGTCTACCAATTTTGTAGGTAACTATAACCAAAGCAACAATAACCCCTACTCAAATACATACAATCCAGGCTGGAGACAACATCTGAATTTTTCATGGGGTAATCAAGGGAATAATAACAATCAAGCCGCAAATTACAATAGGCCACAGCAGAGTAACTCAGACCATCAACAATTTCAGAATCAGCATCATCAGCTGCCCTGGAAAAACATAAAAGGTACAACTTCTTCCATTAATACCAACTCTAATTCTAAATACTTGGAAGTTTCATTGCAGGAATTCATGGCCTCGACAAAAGATTTCATGGCTTCAACAAAGACACTGATCCACGAGCACTCATCAACAATAAAAAAAATAAAGGAAATTTGTGGCAAAGTCAAGTTTCTCTTTTACAAAGCCATATCTCATCCCTGAGAGAATTGGAGAACCAAGTGGGACAAATCTCCACAACATTACATTACCCACAAGGAAATCTCCCTAGTGATACTGAAATCACTAAACATCATGGAAAGGAGCAATGCAGTGTACTTACACAAAGGAGTGGAACACGGATTAACCAGAGTGACAAGTTTAGGGGAGAACGACTGAACAATTCTTGCCAAGGCCTTACACAACCAGAAGATCGAACTAAAAATGTGGAACATGATGAATTGCCTAAAGAGAAGGAAAAGGATAAAGGCTACGAAAATCATCAACTAGAAAATGGGAAATTTATGGCCAAGGCCAGAAATTCCTTAGCACCAATAACAGATGACGTGAGACCTCCTCCACCATTTCCTCAATGATTGAATAAATATAATGATGATATCAAGTTCAAGAAATTTTTTAATGTTCTGGATCAGTTGTATATCAACGTGCCTTTACTTGAAGCCATCGAGCAAATGCATTCCTATGCTAAGTTCCTAAAATACATTCTCATAAATAAGAGAAGGGAAAATGTCACCACGACAACAGAAATCTGCTCTGCAGTAAGCAAACACCCACCGAAACAAAAAGACCCAGACAATTTTGTAATATCGTGCTCAATTGGTAACAAATTTGTACTATGAGCTCTCATTGACTTAGGGTCGAGCGTAAATTTGATACCAAAGTCCATATTTTTAAAACTAGAAAGGTGTAACGGTTGCCCAACCACAGTTATCCTACAGCTAGCTAATTGGTCTTATGTGCGTCCTGAGGACATAATAGAAGATGTCATTGTGAAGGTGGAAAAAATTGTATTTCTAGTTGATTTCCTCATATTGGATTGCGAAGCCGATGAAAACGCACCTATCATCCTTGGATGACCCTTTTTAGCCATTGGATGAATCTTAATCGATTGCAAGAAGGGAGAGTTCACGATGCATGTAGGAGAGTAAAGCGTCACAATCAATGTATTCAACTCCATGAAATATGTGGATGATTCAGAATAGTGGCAATGCATTAAATACATGGACCTAATGGAAGAAGAGAAAAAGGTAATTCTTGGCCATGGTAAATTTTTAAAGCTAGATGAATACAATACTTTCTGCCATGGGTCAATACCCATGACGTAGAAACATGACAATCATGGCCAAGAAAATTTTCAGAAGACGATTCTGATAACTATGGCCTTGGTAACAGATGTTTGACTAAAGCACTAAACGGGTTCCTTTCCAATGACACCAAAGTAGATTATAAAGAAAAGCTAGAAGAATAATCTAGTTTTGTCCATACGAGATCAGGTATGAAATTAGAACCCTTAAATTTTAATGAAGTGAGCCCCCCAAAAATTTTTCTACAACATGCGCACAAATTGGAACTTAAAACTTTGACATAACATTTTAAATATGCCTGCCTAGGTAGTAATGAGACTTTACCAGTGATAATTTCTACCAATCTAACCTCCGAGCAGAAGTATAGTTTGTTAAATGTTTTTTCACAGCACAAAAAGGCTCTCGGGTGGACCATGGCAGACCTGGAGGGAATCAACCCTACCATATGCATACAGAATATTAACTTAGAAGACAGCCATAGCACTTTGGTGGAGCCACAAATAAGACTCAATCCGATCATGAAGAAGGTAGTCATGAAGGAAATCTTAAAATGGCTGGAAATGTGAGTGATTTATCCAAAATCCGATAGCCCATGGGTCAGTCCGGTGTAGTGTGTACCAAAGAAGGGTGTGTGATCGTGGTCAAAAACGAAAATGATGAGCTTTTAACTACTAGAACAGTGACGGGCTGGTGAATATGTATGGACTATATGAAGCTCAATAAAGCCACAAACAAAGACCACTTTCCCCTTCCTTTTATTGACCAAATACTTGATAGGCTAGCAGGAAAAGTATTTTACTGCTTCCTTGATGGATATTCAGGATATAATCAAATATCCATAGCACCGGAGTATCAAGAGAAGACTACTTTCACATGTTCATATGGTACCTATGCATTTAGATGAATATCGTTCAGGCAGTGTAACGCCCCAACTATCTTTTAGAGATGTATTATGGCCATTTTTCGAATATGGTGGAAGATTACATGGTAATATTTATAGATGACTTCTCCATCTCAGGTGACAACTGATGTCTCGGCAATTTATCTTAAGTATTGAAACGATGTGAAGAAGTCAACCTAGTACTAAATTAGGAGAAATGCCATTTTATGGTAACCGAGGGAACAGTGTTGGTCACAAAATTTATTGTCAAGGTATTGAAGTCGATAGAGCCAAGATGGAAGTGATCGCAAACCTCCCACCACCCACCAACGTGAGAGGCGTACGCAATTTTCTTGCACATACAGGCTTCTACATGTGGTTCATAAAAGATTTTTCTAAAATCTCAAAATCCTTGTGTATTTTACTTCAACAAAATAAACAATTTGTATTTAATGATGATTGTTTAAATTCTTTTATAGATTTGAAGAAAAAACTTTCAGCTGCACCAATCGGTAATGCTAGTAATTATGCAGTTGGGGCAGTGCTAGGGCAATGAAAAAGTAAACTCTTTCATGTTATCTACTATTCTAGATGTACTCTTAATGATGCACAAGTAAACTATACCACCACTGAAAAAGAACTTCTGGCAGTAGTATTTGCATTTGATAAGTTTAGGTTATATCTCATAGGAACTAAAGTAATTGTGTATACAGATCACTCAACCATTAAATATTTGATCAATAAAAAAGATGCAAAGCTTAGACTATTTAGATGGATATTATTACTACAAGAGTTTGATTTAAAGGTCAATGATAGAAAGGGTACGAAAAACCAAGTAGCAGACCATTTATCTAGACTAGATAACAAAATTAGTTGTCGTGACATAACAGAGATTAAAGAGGATTTCCCTGATGAGAAAAGTTCATTTTTCATGACCATGCCGTGGTATGCTGACATAGTCAACTATCTTTTTAGTTGTATTGTGCCTCCATATTTATCTATCCAAGGCTGAAAAAAGTTTCAACATGATGTGCAATATTACTACTGGGATGAACTGTTCCTATTTAAGCAATGTAGAGACCAAATAATCAGAAGATGTGTCCCAGAAAAGAGCATTAAGAAATACGGCATCAATGTCACTCATCATCGTATGGAGGACATTTTGGTGGAATGAGAACAACGACAAATATTCTTCAATCTGGCTTCTATTAGCCAACCTTTTCACAGATGCGCATAAATTCTACAAGTCATGTGATAGATGCCAATGAATAGGGAACATTTAAAAACAACATGAGATTCCATGGAAAAACATTATGGAGGTTGAACTTTTTGACGTATGGGGGATAGATTTCATGGGACCCTTCCTACATCTTTGGTGACATATACATACTCTTGGCAGTAGACTTTGTTTCCAAATGGGTGGAAGCCATCGTAACACCTAAAAATGATTCCAAGATAGTGCTGAAATTCTTGCACAATAACATATTCACATGTTTTGGAACACCACAAGAAATCATCAATGATGAAGTCACACACTTTGACAACAAATTAATTAACAAGGCGTTGAAATGATATGGAGTGCGACATCGGATAGCTGTGGCATATCACCCCATACTAATGGACAACTCGAAGTCTCTAATTGGGAAATCAAATAGATCCTTGAGAAAGCGATCAATCCAAGATGAAAGGATTGGTCGCCCAAGCTAGATGACTCATTATGGGCTTATCGTACAATGTTTAAGACACCGCTAGGAATGTCCCAATTCAAACTCGTCTATGGTAAAGAATGTCATTTCCCTGTAGAACCTGAACATAAAGCTTACTGGGCCATCAATAAATTAAACATGGATACTCAACTTGCTGGAGAAACAAGAGTTTTGGAACTAAACAAAATGGATGAATTCAGAACGTACGCTTACGAAAATGCCCGCCTGTACAAAGAAAAAATGAAACGATGGCATGGCAGAAAAATATTGCCTAGGAAATTTTATTCTAGACAACAAGTGTTGCTCTATAATTCACTTCTCAAATTATTCCCAGGCAAGCTAAAATCACGATGGTTAAGACCGTTCATTGTACATCAAGTCAATGACAATGGATCAATAAAAATTAAGAATCGAGACGATGGATCTATTTTCAAAGTGAATGGGAAGAGACTAAAGGAATACAAAGGAGCACTAGTCATTCGCGACAAACCGACATCAATAGCACATGATGCCCAAGAGTTTGCCTTACTTACCTGAATACAATTCGTTGCCTATGCAACAAATATTTGAATTTTGTACATAAATAAATTAAGTTATTTTATGCACTAATTATTTGTTTACTTTATTTATGTTCTTTTTATTTATTGTAGGCATGCAATGTAGAAGTTCCAGGATGGGGTGAGAGCTTATGTATGAAATGAAGGGAAACCCTAGAGCAAATGAAGTTTTGGCGGTAATTGTAAAGAGGGAAGCTATATTTTCCCCACTTTACGTCTAATCAAATATTGGGCATACAATGCCATATCTTTTCCCCTCTCGTTTTGAATAAATTACCCCGAAGAAACCACCCATTAACTTTCCAGAAAAACCTACTTCAACTCCATCTTCATCATCGTATATCATTTTCTCTCCTTTAAAAAAAATTCCCTTTAAAAACTTTCCCCATCGCCGCTGCGAAACACACTGTGCCAATGAGTATCATGGACAGATCGAAGAAAAACCCATCCACAACACCAGGCTTTGAGCATTTCCAGACAGCCCAAGCCGAGGCACGATTCAATATCCTCTAAAAAGGTAAGTATATTTGGAGAACAATTTTGCTTTTCCAATAGAAAACGAAGAATTATTCGGACTAGAATTGATGGATGTGGCTCAAAAACACAACTAGGAGAAGTTTGCTTACCACCCTAAAATTGTAGAACTAGTGATGGTCAAAGAATTTTACGCCTATCTAGAAGACCCATCCCAATACACCGTTTATGTCAGAGGGAAACTCCTTTGATTTTCTCTTTCAGCACTCAACAAATATTTCAGTTTAGGAAAGTAGAGGATCAATATAAGAGGTTTGTGGCTGAGGCAAACAAAGAGACTTATAGTGGAGTACTCAAAGACCTTTGTTTCGGGTGGCCTAAATTCAAGGGAAATGCTCCAACAAGGAAATGGGTCGATCGCGGAGCCCTTAAACTGGTGGTGAAATTATGTAATCACTTTCTCAAAGGCAAGCTAATGCCAACCTCCCACAACACGACCGTGCTAGTGAAAAGACTGATGCTATTACATTCGATAATCTCTGGGCAAGCGATCAATGTTGGAGAACTTATCTTCGAGCAAATCCATGAATGCGCCAAAAGAAAACGAGGTAATCACTTATTTCCTAACTTGATAACAACTCTGTGCAGTAAAAAGAATGTCCCCGAAGAACCATTTAAGGATTTCATCAAATCCAAAGAGGGAATCACCAAAAAGAAAGTGCCAGAATTGATGAGTTTCAGTGACAATACACCACATGAAGCTCTGGAGAGAGGAGCAAAATCTGTTGCCACGACCAAAATAGCAGCAGTGGTCACATACACGCAATAAACTTGTGAGAAGATCGAACGTTTGGAGAATCACATGGAAATATTTTTTGGGTATGTCAAGGTATGGGATGTATAACTCAACGCCTTTTTCATTGAACTACTCTCATTCACAAACGAATAGATCCCACCCTTCCCTGATGTCATCCTGAAACACACTGCTGGTTGTTGTACATTCAATGCCTCGATATAAAATATTCCCCCAAAGGTACCCACAAATGTTCCCCCACTGGCCATTCATGTCTCGCCAATACAAGAGGAAGGTCAAGGCGACACAGATGAATTCCTCAGCTACTCCTCCTCTACTTCTGAAAGCTCTCAAGATATTCTACCCAATTTTTTTTCCATTGAAGACTTCACTATAGCCCCGACTCAACTCGAATAAGAACCAGCACAGTCCCCCATCTATCAAGCAACTCCAGTTCCTGAAACAGCACAAAGCTAAACTCTAGTTCATGCACAACCCACTCCAGCTGAAGATTAAAAAACACCAGCACGAGCCCTGAGCACTAAGCGACACATCAAGTGAACGGCAGGCCGTGTCCTTTAGCCATCCCCTTCGATGATTGCAGCTATAGATTCAGGATCAGAGAGTCTCCCTCCTCCAAAACGACGCAGAATGCGTGCTTCCAGTAAATCCACACCACCACAGTAAGATCGCATTTTATTGTTTTTTCTTTTAGCATTTGAATATAGATACATGTAGTTTAGTTTTTCATTCATTGAGGACAATGCATCCCTCAAGTTTAGGGGAGGCATTATAACACACTTTGTTAAAAAGAAATTGATTATATTTGGTTAAAAATTTTAGATGTCATGATATAAGCATGTTAAGCCTATTATTTGGAATATATTAGGGATGCCCGATGATGAATGCATAATTTTATTGTTTAGGCCAGAATTATCCTTAAAACTATCGAAAGAAAAGAACCAACCTTAGGCATGATTCTTTGAAAATTTATAAACGCAATTGTAGGTTATCTCTGCTTAAGGTAATCAATAAAATTTTTAGGAAACAACTCTCTGCTTGCTGAAACACCAAAAAATTTTAAGGTTAAGGCCAAACTCCCTAGTATTTAAAACTTGAAGAATAAAAGGGATACTCCTCTATGTAATGGAATAACTAGAAAACTTAAAAAAAGTTAAGAGTTGTCGAGGCATATGATTGAATGAAAGTAGTCACATGATGACCCTGCCCGAGTAGCTTGGGGTGAAAGGTATGATTTCTTTCACCTATAGTGTGGGAGGGTAGGTGTGATGAGCTGACTCCCAAAACAAAGTTGATAAATAACTAGGAGTGGAAAGTAAGCCTGAAAAATAAATTGACGCCTTGACAAACCAGAAGCACTTACTTAAAGTTTTCCAATTAGTTTAATGCATAGACTGATTACAATCATGCACACACAATAGCAAGGGATCCTGACTAGGGAAGGTACTTGACTGATATGACAGTTGAACATGTTGAGGCCAAACTTTTGTTGAGGGCTGAAATTTCAAACCACATGATTTTCTTAATACTATTTTTCCATGACAATTTTAATTTTTTCTAGCTACTGTCTATTACTTGAGGACAAGCAATAGCTTAAGTTTGGGGGTGTGATAACTCCATAAAGTACACAATTTTTAGTCATTTTACTTAAGTTATTGCTCATCTAAAAAAAGTATGCACAATATATTAGTTGCAATTAGGTTATATTTGTTTGTGGTGTATAAGTTTTACTTTAGCAAAATTTATTTGGTTTGACTGATGCTGCCGAGGAGAAAGGGTTTGTGTGGATTGTGTATGTGCAATAAATTCACTAAGGAAGAAAACTTAAGTCTCGACAAAGTAATTTGCAAGGGTTAATGTAATAGAGAAGTTAAAGAGATTGAGGAGCAGATTTATCTCTCCAAGGTAAGCTTTATCTTGAAAGTCTGAAGTGGGTATGACGAATCGCCTATGTCACATGCCAGCTGTACGACTTCCCTCACGTGCAAGAAGGCCCTCAAGATTTTGACAATAGCCAACCACTTTTCCTTTTTTAGTATGGACAAGATAATTACGGGTATATAGGGAATCTTCACTTATACGAAACCCTAAGAGATTTCCCTTAACAAATACTCAGCCTCAGCTGCCAACGAATGAGGAAAGGAAGTTAGAAGAGCTTTAACTGAATCTTGAGCAAGCAACTACAGTGCTTCCCCCATCGTTTACCAATCGACCATCCTTGTGTCCTCCATAGCCAGGTTGTCAGAGAACGGTCAAGCCTCGAGAGAGGTTGGCCGCCAGGGCAGGCGCGATGTTGATAAGAATTATCACGAAAGAGCCCCCGATTTTGGGAGTCGTTCTTCCTTTATTCTTAATTTCTTTACTTGTTTGGGGTTGTATTAAAACGATGATACTTTGGTTGACTTTTTGATAACACCATAAACTGTCTTACTTGGTTTTAATCTTTGTTTTGCCTAAACAATTATTTTCTACTTTATGAATGACGAATTATGATAATGCTCATGACTTTTTTGTTCATTGTTTAAATTTTTTTCCTTAACACTGTAAGAGCTTCGAGAGATTTCCTATGGTGTTGGTGAAACATGTCTTGACAATGTAAAAGCGTCAAGTGATTACCGTTTGTCTAGATATTTATTCTTAGATTCGAGAGAATTAAGATAGATCTACGTGAACAATGAAATGGATCAGGGGCGGTGATGTTCTAACTTGTATACCTTAGAGATAAGGAGAGGGTTTCAATCAACTAAAAAGATAGACAACGATTATAGTTTACACTAAGAGGTATTGCTACAATAACAGTCTCACAAACCAAGGGTTGTAGTTAAGGCTGAGTAGTATTGCCGTAACAACTGTCCAAGAATACTCAATAATCCTGTCGGGAAGCTTAGGTATATCATAATAATTCATTATAGACTTAGAATAATTGTTTGTCATAACAACGTTTACTTTTGCTTTATTTTCATTCGATAGTTGTGCATATTTATTTTGTGCCGACCAAACTTTTCTACAATCATAATTTATAATATTTCCTTGTTTTACTTTATTAATAATAGTTTTCTAGTTCGACAAGATTCAAGGAATTAGCTTGTGAAATCTAGTTCTGGTTGTGACGAAGCTTAAAAATAATTGACCAATCCCCGAGGAGACGATACCTCACTTACCCTATATTAATTGATTCGATTGTGTATACTTGCGCATAATTGCTTGTCTTAGCATATACATTTACAAGCGATCAATCATTCACACCCCACTATATATATCGTGATATGTTCAATGTCAGTCTTTATAGTGCAACCAGTTGCAGAGTACGTTTAACTATAGGAAAACATACAACAATATATGTTGAGATAATAATGATCTCAAGTCTAAGTATCATACATATAGTTGTCACTATATGCAATATCGTGACTGTCACATAATAATCCAAGACATGCGCTTATAGCGAGTCAATCCAATACATTGTTCTCTAACAACATATTCATGTATCAATTCCGACATCTCTATGTCAATGACAACTCATTGTCATCGATCAATAACATGTTAGTCTGAAGGGTATTATTATTGTTCACGCTAATAATAATACTTGACTAAGGATCTTTTAATAATAATCACATTATTATATGGAAATTATTATCTTTTAGTTTGTTTAATACACAAAAATATAAAAAAAAGAAAATAACAGTAATGAGTTTTATTAAATAGATATGGTAAATAAAATGTCATTACAATTATCATATGATTGGTCTTTAAGTATACTCTAGCAAACACTTTATCAAACCCTATCGAGCGACATATTCATGGAAGATGGGAACCATTCCAGAGACTAGGTATATGATTATTCAGTTGTAGCTTGCTGTGAGAGGTTGTCAAGTTGTCTTAACTCATAGTCTAGTGCTCAACTTTATTCTGCTTTAGCGTTCTTAATCTTTGTCACAATATTTCACCCCACACTTTAATATTTTCCACACCATTTCCACACTCATTAAACCAGCTACTTTGCCACAACATTCGTAATCAATTGTTAATATCATCTATACTTCATTAGTTATAATTAAGTGGATAAACCTAACTCAAGATCCCTCCAATCCATGTAGAGACGATACTCACTCACTACTACGTTATTTGTTTGATTGTGTATATTTTCATAGTTTGTCTGCCATATCATAGTTCATCACACACGCAACACTTGATATGGGTGAAGTTGTAGTATAGTGGATTATAGAACTGTACTAATTCTAGATTTAGAGACTCATCCACTTGTACATAAAATAGATACTAAGAATTTTTACTTTCTTTCGTTATTCTTCTTTCTCCACAGGCTTCACATATCTTAGACGTAGTTCTTCTTGAGACTGATTGAAGTGTATCCAACAAGCTCTTTACACATAGTTATCTTACAAACTTTCCCTTTTTATTTTCAAGTTTTCTCTAACCATTATCTTACCTACGTATTTTTAACCTCTTTCATCAAAACCCCTTTGTCCATTAATGAAAACTATTTGGAGTTAACAAACACTTCGCGGATCAACATTTTTATGCAATTATGTAAATGATGTAAATAAATAAAAACCAAAGAAAACAAGTTAGTACAATAAATTAATAATAAAAACAACAATAATAATAGTTCTCATCTGTGTGATATCTACCCCACGTGGTTTTGTTCCTACCCGAACATGATTTCTATCCCGCATACTTTCTAACAGAAAAACTCATAACCGCATATATTTCTAGTTTACATGTTTTAACAATATAAATTAAATAGAGAAAAAAATAAACAAACATCCTATGGTTTTAATGTGGTTTTAGGTTATGCTCTAATCTATGCAACAACACAATTTAGTTCTAAAAAAATATATGAGTTCTCCTTGTCGGTGCCCATTGGACCTAGCAAACCCTCGATCCTAAACCCATCTCATGCTTGTGTAGACTTAGTTAAACTCGATAGGACACATTCACATATGTCTGACACAAGGAATAAATTCCTATAAAGACATAAGATATATTAATCTTGAAGGTTTTTTTCTTGGTGTGACACGGAGAATAAATTCTCACGAAGGCATCACTTTTACCCCCACCTTAAAAGGTTCAAAGATTGGTATAGAGCTTGAAATTTTTGTCTTTTATTTAAAACATTAAAATCATTAGAAAATGATTAGTCCAACTATTTATTTGACTAAAATAAAATTAAATAATCAAAGGTAAATAAAAAAGGATGAACATAAATTAAAACCTAGAGTTACAACTTTTGCCTAAGAATACAACAAATAATTTTTTTTGTCTTGGCTCTCAACGGTCCTTCAAGTTGTCCCAGATACGTGCTTCAACTTATATTGAATGATGAAGTTTTACCGATCGCTTTCAAATTAGGTGGATCAAACACATTGAACTTATTATTTACCAAATCTGTATCTTACAAAAAAATTGTTAGATTTGGGAGTCATTTATAATTGAGAAATAATGAGACCCATGAATTACCCTTTTGGTACCACAAGATTACCCGATTATTTTAATGGTGAAAATTGAAATTTAAATAAAATTTACAAGTCTGATCCAATTACTTACATTTGATTTAAATAAAGGTAGGGATTAAATTGAATTAAAATCAAAATTCAAAGGTTAATTTACAAATGGTGACCAAACTAAATTATTCATCAAAGTATAGGGGACTACTAAAATAATTTAGGAATCTACTAATTACATGGAAGTCCCTTATAAGTATCCCTCATTTTTGTTTTTACCTTATTTCCACCATCTCTAAAAGAAGTTTCAGAATTATCTCAAAAGCTCTCAAAATCTCTCTTAAAATTCCCATAAATCGACAGCTTAAAATCCTTCAACCTCACCCTCTATCGCTCGGTGATGTGATCATGTCTAGCACCAACTTTCTTCATGACATACTCACATCATTGAAGATCCATCAAGTTCAATCTAAGGCAGTTTAAGCTTACTTTATCTTATATTTACTCATTTATGCACTATGTATTATTATGAGAATACATTTCTATATTAGACTATACTTGAATATCAAAACATGTGTATTCATTCATTATGAAATGTGGTTTGCATCATTGATTGATATTCATGCATATAATCTATAGTTATAATAATAATATTCATTCATTATCATATGATGCATGAGTTATTATTATAACATATAGTGCACATCTTTATATTATATGCTTATTAATTGCATTACTTAACTTATATTATGTTTCTTGAATATAGGTATATTATAACACACCTATGGGACCTATTTTAAGCTAAATGGTGAAAGCAACATCAAGGAAACTTATATGGGAACGCTTAAGAGAGCATAAGGAACATTTGGTGAAAATTATCCGGAGACCAGAGAGCTCATAGTTGGGTTGAGTTGAAGATTTGAGCTACAAGATGACTTCAATTGAACTGAGGAGTTGCACCATCATCATCACCACTCAGGACACTTCAAAAAATTCCTAAGTCAAGTTTTGTAAAATTGTACCTTTTCGCGAATAGTTACCATTTCAAGAGGTGTCTTTCCATAAGGAGCTGCCATAACGTTCATCGTGTTGCAACTCACCTATGGCCAGCTCACCTCCACCTCATTCACCTTAAAACAGCTCAAACATGAAAGGTTGCCTTCCAACAACTGTGAATGAAGACTTTGGTGCCAAAATGAACCAACACATCATCATTCGGCCAATGAAGATAACTTTGGCTCCAAGATGAATAAGCATATCACCATTCAGCCGAGGGATATATATCTTCCTCCTATCTGAAACATCATAACTCCTTTGAAGAGATAGCCGAAACATCACCATGCCAAGGGACTCATCCTTTTAATTAAATCATTATGCACTTTCATTTGTACTTATCTCATTCATATTATAAAAATAACTTCTTGTGAGTTAAATCTCTCTTCAATGTTCTTTGAGAACTTTATCGATTAAGTAGGTATATTTCTATACTTGTTGCGTCATCCCTTCACCTTGATTCTTATAATTCCTAGATCTTACATATAGTGAGTTAAAGACACCATTACCATCCCTCGAGCAAGTTTGTGAATATTGGGGTTGTGCTTTCTAGCATAGCTTCTTCTTTAGTGTGTTTGAGATACACTATCATCACTATCTTCCATAAAACATCAACACCATCAACCATCTTCCATTGAAGGCCATCAACACCATCATCTATAATTCCGTAGCCAAGTCTTTTCTATCCTTATTCCATTACTTATTTTACATATCCATTTCTTATACCTTTACTAATACTATCTATTTATGATCTTTGTTGCAGCCATACTTAGAATTTAAGGGCATTACTTCTTGTCATTCTAGATCGGGACAATAATAAGGCTATCTACTCACTTCCCTTGAAGAGTGCAGATTCATATTATATCAAACGGTATTCAGACCATATTTGGATTGACAACAAAAGTTCCATTGGCGTGCAACAACAAAAAAAAAGTTCAAACAGAAAATCAAAACTCCTACATCAAACAAAGGAGTAAAAAATGAAAAGAAAGATCAAAAGGAAGAAAAGAAATTTCCAGCAAAAAGAGAGGTAAAGCCAATGAAATTGCATTACCATTTCAAGTCAACCAAGGAGGCATATGCAATAAGTGTTGTTCTTGGGTTGTAAGTCACCTATTCCTTTCTTTTCTTTCATTTTCTTGTTCTTAAACCTTTTCCTTATTTTCATTTCCTTAAACCATTTATTTTATCTTTACATTTCTTCTTTTTCTCTGCCATCCTAACTATATTGCAACCGACACACACAATAGAGAAATAACTTGTTCTAATCTTGAGTTAGTTCTTAAAAGGACATACCAATAGAGATAGAGTGGAAAATGGCATACTAAGTGAGTGAGAACAAAAGGGGAATCGTTAAAAGACTAGATATATTCCCGAGTGCAAACACGAGCGTGAGTAGAGTGAAATCAAATTTTTTTTGAGTGACCGTGAGGTTATGTTGTATGCAATTTGGTAAGGTCATAATTTCACATTTCAATTTCTTTAATTGCTAATAATTTTGTTTGATGTTTTATCTTCTCAATCAATGGAGTATGAGAAATAAAGGGAAAATGCATTTCACACTAGATGCCATGTTGAAGGTAAAGTTTGCCATGTGATAATTGACGGTGGAAGTTGCACCAACCTTGCAAGTACACTCATAGTGCACAAATTGGGCATAAAGACAATGCAACATCCGGATACATATGAAGCGCAATGGCTTAATGATGATGAAATTACCATTACTCAATAAGTGTTGCTCCCGTTTTCCAATGGAAAGTATGAGGACAAAGTTCTTTACGATGTAATTACATTGAGCACAACTCATTTTCTGGTTGGAAGATCGTGGCAGTTCAACAAAAGGGCCACTCATGATGGATTCTTAAATCGTTACTCATTCAACCATGAGAGAAGTCGAATCACGTTGACTCCTTTAGCATCACAACAAGTTCTTCAGGATCAACATTATATAAAGAAAAGCTTTAATGCTATGCAAGAAGAACGTTTGGACAAAAATTCAAATGAAGAAAAAAATTTTGTAGTTGAACAAAAGAGAGTGGATACAGAAAACGTTGGAGTTAAAAATGAAAGGAATAAAATTGGAGCAAAAGAGGAGAGTAAAGAAATTTTTTATCTAACCATTCTCCTTATCCTATCATTCCTTTTGTTTTACAGGAAAATTCAAGAGACATATAGTTTCAAGGAGAAGATTCAAAAATCATGGTTTTTGGAAAACTAAAAGATGTGACTTTTGAAGAACAAAATAGTCATAACTTTTGGTTATTCACGAAACATGTCTCTTGATATTTCAAAAGTTATGCCATTTGAAGTTCCAGAAGAAGTATCACTTGAAGTACCAAGAGTTGTGTTCATTGACATTCCAAGTGTATTGCCAATCCTGAAAAGAATTCAATAACCAACTCCCATTAAACATCCACCCTGGTTTGATATTTCCATTCTTCTTGTTAATAGTTTTAAATTTACATGTTTTGATTTTTTTGCTGCAATTCGATTAATGTCTATGGTATTATCTTATCAATTTGTGATGGCAAGGTCATTTGAGAATGTCTATGGACGAGACAAAAGATCAAGGATGATTATTCTAACCATGAAATTGCAGAATTTTTCTTTGATTTACAGGACAATCTAAAAGGCACAATTTTGTCAAATGAATGAACCAAGAGACATGATCCATAGAAGTTTAAAAACCTTATATCTTAACTTTCCAAAGGTTGTAACTCCTCAATCAAATGAAATGACCCTTGGAGATCCAAAGAATATGTCTTTCAGAGTACCAAAAGATAATGAAGTTCACGGTACTTATTCAAGGTTCATGAATTTCCACAAAGATCCTTTCATAAAGGCACCTATTGGTGTAATAATATCCAAAGAAAGGCTTTTGAAGAAAGATCTTTTCAAAAGGAAATCTTTTGAACAAGTTGTTGTTGAATGGATAAATTTTGAAGAGAAATCAATAACGTTTGAATGGAAAAACACTAGAGAGAAGCCATCTTTCGATTTGAGGACAAATTACTTAAAAGAATAGGGGGATGATGTGATCCTTTCTAGCACAACCTTTCTTCATGACATACTCACGTCATTGAAGATCCATCAAGTTCAATCTAAGGGAGTTCAACCTTACTTTATCTTATATTTAATCATTTATGCACTATGTATTATTTTGAGCATACATTTGCATATTAGACTATACTTGAATATCAAAACATGTGCATTCATTCATTATGACATATGGTTTGCATCGTTTATTGATATTCATGCATGAAATCTATAGTTATAATAATAATATTCATTCATTATCATATGATGCATGAGCTATTATTATAACATATAGCCCACATCTTTATATTATATGTTTATTAATTAAATTACTTAACTTATATTATGTTGCTCGAATATAGGTACATTCATTCATACCTATGAGAGCTATTTTGAGCTAAATGGTTAAAGCAACATCAAGGAAACTTATATGGAGACGCTTAAGAGAGCATAAGGAACATTTGGTGAAAATTTGTTCAGAGACCAATGAGCTCATAGCTGGGTTGAGCTGAAGATTTGAGCTATAAGATTACTTCAATTCAGCTAAGGAGTTCCACCTTTATCATCATTACTCATGACACTTCAAATAAGTCCTAAGTCAATTTTTGTGAAATCGTACCTTCTTACGAATAATTTCCATTCCAAGAGGTGCCTTTCCACAAGAAGCTGCCATAACATTCATCATGTTGCAACTCACATATTACTAGCTCACCTCCATCTCATTCACCTTAGAGCTAGCTAAAACATGAAAGGTTATCTTCCAACAATTGTGACCTTTCATGAATGTTGCTATCCATGAAGATGCCCTTTCATTAAGGTGCATGTTGGTGAAGAGTTCTCATCATATGGAGGCTTAAATCAGGAAGAGATATGAGGCAAGCACCATACCTATTCGGCCACCACACACATGCCTTGCACATGAATACTTTGGCACCAAGATGAGCCAACACATCATCATTCGACCAAGGAATATAACTTTGGTGCCAAGAAGAACAAACATATCACCATTCAACCAAGGGAGATGTATCTTCATCCTAACCGAAACATCATGATTCCTTTGAAGAGATAGATGAACCATCTCCATGCCAAGGGACTCATCATTTCAATTAAATCATTATGTACTTTCATTAAGAATTATGTACTTGCCAAATCACTAGGTGCCTATTCGGCCAAGCCCTCTAATTTCCTATAAATTGAGAGGATTGCTTTCATTTTTATTTATCTCATTCATATTATAAAATAACTTCTTCTGAGTTAAATCTCTCTTCAAAGTTCTATGAGAGCTTTATCAATTAAAGAAGTATATTTCTATACTTGTGGCATCATCCCTTCACATTGATTCTTATAATTCCTAGATCTTACATATAGTGGGTTAAGGACACCATTACCATCCCTCAAGCAAGTTTGTGAAGACCGGGGTTGTTCTTTCTAGCATAGCTTCTTCTTTGGTGTGTTTGAGATACACTATCATCACTATCTTCCATACAACATCAACACCACCAACCATCTTCCATTGGAGGCCACCAACATCATAATCTATGATTATGTAGCCAATTCTTTTATATCCTTATTCCATTACTTATTTTACTTATCCATTTCTTATACCTTTACCAATACTACCTATTTATCATCTTTGTTGCATCCATACTTAGAGTTCAAGGGAATTACCTCTTGTCATTCCTAGATCGAGACAACAATAAGGCTATCTACTCACTTCCCTTGAAGATTGTAGATTTGTCTTATATCACTTAGACCAACAATCCATCCGCCACCCACTGTGGTCAGAGACTCCTAAAGCCCATGTTTCGAAATCTCTCACCTCTCAAACCAAAATCTACCCACCAAACACACATGCAATGCACATTGTGGCTCAGATCTTGCAAAATAGGCCTCGATTTTACCTTTCTTTAGAGACGTATCGGGTTCCATATGAGTTTTCAGTTTCCCCAACGGTGAAAACTTTTTCCTTTAGTGACAAGAAAATCTAATTCCCTCCATCGATTCTTTTTTGTTTTTGGGTATTTTTTTGAATATATGCTCATACCTTATTTCTTTTCATTTTACAGAGGCTTTTATAAGCAATCCCGAAACTAATGGGATATGATAGGGGTTTTTTCATTCGATGTGATTTTAGTTGCCTTTTTGTTATTAATTTTGTTTGATTTCTTGCTTATTTTGGTGCTTTTGTGTGAAAATATATTTCTCATTTTCTAATTCGATTGATTCATTCCATTTTTGGTTTTATTTGTATGTTACTGAAATCTTATGAAAGGATTTGTTTGCTTTCGTTCTCGGTGTTGATTTGGATGCATATTTCCTCGTCAATTTGGTTGCCTTTGGTGTTGGTTTATTACAAAACCATTATGAAAATAGGTTTCGAATCGACACGTGTGGTTTTTCACCGACATGTGGTATTCGTACACCGATAATCGCTTAAATGGTGACTTTTTAATTTTCCAGGTGTGATTTGATTTAATCTCGATCGTTGGATCAAATAGCCAGATCCAATAGCCCTAGTTCTCCTACACATGTCATATAATACTTAGGGTTTTTATAACCCTAAATGTCTTTAAATCTAGATCATTCATTTCCTTGTGATCGTGCGATTCTCCTCTATGCATTATTGAGACTAAATTATAAAACCATATAGTGCACTGGACCTTGTTTTGGACATGAACATGGATTGGACCTTAACATCAAAATAAAAAAATATCAATATAATATAATATAATATAATATAATATAATAATATTAATAATATATAAATTATATTATATAATATGTATTGTATATATATATATATATATATATATATATATATATATATATATATATATATATATGTCATACTACACATAATATATTATAATATATATAATTTAATATTTTGTTAAAAAATAAATGTACTATTTTTAGAAATATGCTATATAATATTATATATATACTAAATAATGTATAATAAATATAATTTATAAATACCATATTATATATAAAGCATGAATACCATATATAATATATAAATATACCATAATATAAAATATATAATAAAATACTACTTAAAGTTCAAATTAAATCCCCGGACAAAAATACGCGTCTACATACAATTATGTCACTCCGTTGTTAATGGCTTAATGGGATGATGCCATGACATCTCTACCTCATGATGGTGATAACCTGGACGATTTCATTAAACCCATTTAATCCATTGTTTTCATTTTAAGAATACTATATTTCATAAAAAAAAACTCTAATTTACAATCCTAACCTTAAATCATAAATTTATTTGTTTCATCCTCTTCTCCTCAATGCCAAAAGTAGGAAATAGGAAGGAGAATTTCGATGGTGGCACAAGCGACAACATAAATAGTAAAAAATGGTGAAATGAAACAACCTATTGCATTTTTGGTCAGTGGGTGTATAACCAGGATAATTGAGGACATCATGGTCCAATGATAATCTCGAAAGGAGTTTTTTCTGCTGCAAAAACTATGGGAGTTTTACTTGTTAATTTTTCTGATGGGTGATCCTCCAAAGACTCCACGAGTGTGCATTTTTCTTATGGTATTATTGAATAAAATCAAAGCAAATGACATTAGAAGAAGGAAATAGAGAATTGCTTGGATTATTATTTTTATTTTATGGTTCAATTGGTATAGTACCTAAATAATTCATATTACGACAATGGTGATGAAATTTTAGCGTCAAATTTGTCTATTGCACTTTTTTTATACTGGATGAAATTTAGGGTGAGAATTTTTAAGATTAATGGGTTGGATTTAGTTTAGGATTTATAAGACTTTGCAAGTTTTTTGTGAAAGATGTAAAGGATGTAAAATAAACCCTTTGATTTATGTGAAATTGATAAATTCATATAAATGTTTGTAGTTAGTTATGGTTGTAATTCAAATAAAAATTCAATTGAAAATTCAAATTTAATAATAGAAGACAACATGTATTGTATCCAAAATGAATCTCATTCAATTAGAGTTTGTAATTGATAATAAACACATAGGTACCACACATGAAGTGCAAATAAACACTTAAGTTGACATATTATCAACCTAAGTATAAAAGCCCAAAATATGAATCAAAATATCAATGTTAGTAAACTCAATTGTTTAAAAGATCAAAGATCAAAAACTATCAATTTAAGTATTCAAGTCCAAAATATCAAGCAAAATATTAAATTACTGAAATCATCCAAATAAACTAGCAAAGCTTCACCATCCATGGTCGTTTTCAAAAACATATGGACAATCTTCTTGGAAAGTCTGGGTTAAATGTTGGTTGGATGTGACACCTTCTTATGAGGTTGGCATCCATCTAACTGACATTACATTTCATGCTAAATGGTTGGTTGGATAAGTTTTGTGGTCTGGAGTAGGGATAAAGATAAATGGACTAGCTTGTGATAATGATGTATTCATTGATGTAGTTTTCCTCCTAACATGTATCCACATGTGTATGGAAATGAGAAACATAATTGTGATATAAGGTTAAAAAAGAAACATAAGTAAAACATATTTAATAGTACTTACCTTTAGCGTAGTTCGCTTATAATAATAGTTATAAAGAGAGTATCAAAATGGCTCCCAATGAAGCTTTATACAGAAGAAGGTGTCGAACTTCATTGAATTATAATGATTTGAAAGATCGAGATATAATCAATTATGATATAAATAAAGAATTGGAAGAAAGAGAAATTTATACAAGATAATCTTAATATTGTAATTGATCGACAGAAATCTTGTTCAGACTTAAAAAGAAAAGAGATCGAATATCAAGTCGGTGATAAAGTATTCCTTAAAGTATCACATTGGAAAAAGATTCTAAGATTTGAATGAAAAGGAAAATTGAGTCTGAGGTTTAATTGTCCATATGAAGTTGTGAAAAGAGTTAGTCCAGTGGCCTATCAGTTAGCTTTACCTCCAGAAATGGATAAGATTCACAATGCTTTTCATGTGTATATGCTTCAAAAGTATCGATCAGATCCTTTACATGTCATCACACTAGTGGAAATCGAGATTCAACTAGACTTAAATTATGAAGAGAAACCAGTGAAGATACTAGAGTGTTTAGTCAAAGAACTAAGGAGCAAGACCATTCCACTGGTTAAGATTCTTTGGCTAAACCATAAAATTGAGGAAGCTATATGAGAAAGAGAAGAAGATATGAAAAATTAGTTTCCACATCTTTTTGCAACACATATGTAATTAAAATTTGAGTAAGAATTTTCAAAAGGGGGGATAATTATAATATCCCAAATTTTGAACTTGTGACCAAAATGTAAATTTTGAAAGTTTAGTCGCCAAAGTAGACACTTAAAAAAGTTTAAGGACCAAAGTCATAATTTTACAAAAAATAATTTTTATCCCGTAAATGACTAGTTCACTCCCAAGAATGATATTTTTATGGGTTTCATATTTTATATGGGGTTTGTATAAAAGGCTATTAAGCGATAAAGTTTAGTAAAATACTTAGATAATCAGATCGAATAAGAAATGTAGGAAAATTTGAAGGATGATAGTATAAGATTAATAATATTATTTTTAATATTTTAAATAGTAGAGTTTAACATGGATCAATGGATTTAAGTTGTTTTTTCCATGTCAAATCGGGACCATTGGATTAAAGTAGCTATATTGGAATTTTTGGAATAGTGTAAGGATCAAAATGAAAAATAAAAAATATTATTTTATATTGACATGATGAAGTAAAGAATGATGTCATGATAATATCATGGTGGTAATTATCATGGTTTAGTAGTGGTAAATAGGTAATCTTTAATTAGATGAATTTTTAATTCATTTATTAGCTTTAAAAGATAAACATTAAGAGACTTTTTGTTAGAATAATCAATAAACTTTATTATTCTTCTCCATAGTTGTCGTGAACTCCATAGCAAGGTGAGAAAGTTTTTTTTTTCATTTTTAAGCTATTTTATTAAGTTCTTGGATTACGAATTAAAATAGAAAAATAAATTAAATTAAATTATCTATCTTTTGGTGTAAATATTTCATGTTTTCTTGCGTGGAGAGTTGATTTCATGAAAATGGTGGTTGTATGAGAAGTTTAAATTTAATGACTTATGGATTAATTTTGATGTTAGTGATGTTATAGAATCAATTTCAAGGTTGTGTGATGATTGGAATCACTTGGAAATTCTTGTTTAAGCATTCAACACCTTGGCGTTTAATGGAGAAATTTTGAAGTTAAATAGTTTTTTATATGGAAATGATTGAGATTACATGGGAAGGATGTTTAGATGATGAATTCATGTTTGAATCAAATTATAAATCATTATAAACATACCCCATAGTATTTGGCTATAGTAAAAAATATTAGGAAAAAATATGCGAAAATTTCCCAAGGATTGGAATGGACATAAAAATGATTTTACATGTTTTGAAATATGTTTTCGACCAATTTGGAACTTTGTTAAGTTATAAGGAATTTTTTGTATACTTTGAGAAATTGAAGGATTAAGATACAAATGTTGGAAGGTTGATATACTATGTTGACATTTAATGTTATAAGGTTCAATTGAATCATTTTATAAGTTTGTATAAGTTTAGAGACCAAAATGCAAATCTTGGAAAATTTAGGAAATTAATGGTATTTTGTAAGTGTTGGTGCATTTTTTGAAAATATTGCTAGGACGTTTGAATATGGTGATTTATATGGAATTCAAGTGAATAGCAAGGGACCATTTTAGATGTTTTCAAAATATTGGGATAGATTTTAAAGAAATGTTAATTGGTGGCTAAATGGGGAATTTTGAAAAGTTGGATGAATTATTGTTAAGAAGTATTATTACAAGGACCTGAAAGGTTAATTTGAAAGAGCTAAGTCAATATTTATTAGGTGAAAGAAAATTAGCATTGAATATTTATTAATCGCATTTTTTTAAAATTTGTACACGAATACATGTCTACTATGTTAGCTGAAATACTAACATATGTTTTGAAATTGTATATGTCGGGTAAATGATTCTCGTGTAGATCGTGACTGAAAACAAGAATAGATAGAGTTAAAAGGATAAGACAATGTTCGAGAGGGAATCCATATACACAGTAAGGCATATTACTGAGGCGCCAGGTAAGTGCATCTATACTTACTATTAAATACTATATAAGAAAGACTTGTGATGAGGCAACCTCAATTGATTTGAAAATAAAACATTTTAAAATCGTATTTTGAATGTATATATAATTTTTTATTATTGTTTTACTACATGGTATATGAATGTTTTTGGGTACGAACTGTCTAATTCATATTTATATGAGACTTTGATATTTTTCATATGGATGCTTTCATATGTGAAATGGTATATGATTTTGACAAAAGTCCATTTTATGTGACTTAAGAGTTATTGGAACAAGTAGCATGCCATGAGGTGGAATGTTATTAATAAATCATACATAGTCACATTTGTGTACATCATACAGGATACATTTATGTATTCCTGATCATAGGTACAATGATGTTGTGTTCTACAGTACATGTACATTCACAGGGCACCTATGTTGGGTTATATGTGAATAAATTGCACATAATAGTTATGACATGAACTGAAATAGAATAGTACATGTTTGATCAATATAATTTAAAGTAAAGCTTTTATTACATACTCGGATTTGATGTGAGATGACTCATAATAGATAAGCTGAACTATAGGTTACTGATTTATGAAAATGATTTTAATAAATTATTTTTATTTTATATATGTTTTTATACGATGTTATTTTTTATATCATGATACATGTTTTATATATTATTAAGGGCACTTCATATTATTACTATCATTACCTCACTAGAAACTTAGTGTGTGATTGTGTCACATGTAGGAAAAGGAAAGGAAAAGACTGCGAAGTATGGAGCGTGTCGGCATCACTTTTGAAGAATCAAAACTTCCTTTAGAATCAGTATCAACATCTTGTTAGGTTACTTTTGACTTATATAGTGGCATGTATATTATAGATGTTTAAGTTGCTTTGACATGAAGTTTTAAATATGGTTTTGTAATATAAAATTACTATTATTTAAATATGGAAATACTAAATATAACTAGTAGCATAAATGAATAAAACTGCCTAAAACTTGCCTAAATTAAAATTTAACTAAGTAGCATTTAAACATAATGCCTAATTGTTGCATAAAATCGAATTTACTGAGCGTTAAAATATTAAATTGTAATTTTACACGATTACTAGATTTAAAGTAAATATGCCATTTGGAGATTTTAAAATAAACAAAATTTTAAAAATTTTCAATTATTAAATGTTTTATATGATTGATGTGACATATATGACTTCCATTCGGGGACGTATACGTGAAAGGGTATTATATTTATTGACATTAGAGCTACAAGTATAAAAAAAAGTTTGTACATGCCATTAGGATGTTAATGTTACTGATCTGGTATGATTGGTTTGATTATTGATGTTGCTCCTTACTAACGTATGATTGAAATGTGTATGTTATATATGTTGAAAATTGAGGGTTCGTTTCATGCGACCGAGCAAGAAGTACCATAAAGGATTGAGAGTAGGAGTAATGAGGTAAATAGTGAACATCTTGCTCATCTAAACCACAAGTAACATCGACACATCAAGGAGATCCTGTGGAGTATCAATGATCGTTTTTCCAGACCTTGGAGACTATCTTGGTATGACATCAACCACTACCTGTTCCTCCATCTCCCCGAGTGTCGATTACAAAGTAATTAAAGAGTTTTGGATCTTTGGAGTTCAAAGGAGAAGCTGATAAGGGTCCAATACCTGCAGTGTTTAGCTCAATGATGAAATGTTATGTTGGATGGATTTCATTGTACAAATCTCAAGAAATTGGATGGAGTTGTAAAATTGTTTCAAGGTCAAGCTCCAATATGGTGGACGAATGCCACAGTACATGTTCCTCCCTAGCAAATGCTTGGCAATTCTTCCTGGAAGAATTTAAGAACAAGTATATTGGTGACCAATTTATTTGGGAAATGAAGTAGCAATTTCTCAATTTGAAGTAAGGCAATCAGGTTGTCTATGAGTTTGGGTGCAATTTCAATAAGATTAGCTAGTTTACATCATATTTGATCCCTAATGAGATGGACTGATATGAATAGTTTATCAAGGGCTTACATCTGAAATTAAAAGAGTTCATGTTGCCATTATATCGCCCTATATTTCATGAGACAACAAACCGAACCAAAGATTTGGAAAGAGTCCAAAATGAAAATTTTGCAGAGCATAGAGTTCAAACAGTAAAAAGACTGAGAACATCTTTAGCTTCAGCCCAGTCCAAGAGAGGTCGAGGTTCAAGCTACAGATATCATAATAGATCTGAGAGAACTACTTCAAATCGTAAGGGATTTAATACTAGAAGAGGCCGACAATCCCATCCAACTACTATAGGTGCAGGAAAATCAGCTCAGAAGGACTTTCGATTATGTGAGATCTGTGGTATATCACATTCAGGAGTATGACGAGGTGTTTCTGGAGCATGCTTTCGTTGTGGAGAGACTGGTCATTTTATGAAAGATTATCCTGGAATGTGCACAATAACCAGAGTTTATAATATCAAGACTGATGAGGATCAAGATGACCTAGAGATCATAACATGATGGTCATATTTTTAACATGGTTGAAGATTTTCTTGAGGTATTTTTGGATGATTTTTCTTTGGAAAAAGCTTTGACCAATTCCTTAACAACTTAGCTACATTTTGTAAGTGATATGAAGAAGCAAATATTGTGCTCAATTGGGAGAAATGACATTTTATGGTAACGTGAGGCATAGTGTTAGGCCATCGAATTTCGCATCGTGACATTGAGGTGGATAAAGGAAAAGTGGAAAGAATTTAGAAACTACCACCTCCAACAAATGTCAACAAAATAAGGAGTTTTCTTAGGCATACTGGTTTTTATTAAAGGTTCATCAAAGATTGTTAAGATTGTTAGATCAAAATAGAAAATTTATGTTTGATGATGTCATCCTTGATTCCTTTGAAATAGTCATGCTAAAATTTGTGCTCCTATTGTTTTTTCTCTTGATTGGAATTTTCCTTCTGAGTTAATGTGTGATGCAAGTGATCATGTTGTTGGAACAGTGTTGGTGCAAGAAAAGAATAAAATCTTACATACCATACATTATGCTAGTAGAACCTTGAATAATACTCTGACCAATTACACAAAAATTGAGAATGAGTTGCTTGTTATTATGTTATTTTTTGATAAATTTAGATCTTATATTGTTGGAAAAAAATGTTATTTTCTACATAAATCAATCACCAAGCTAAGACTGATGTGATGAGTGTTGTTGTTATAAGAATTTGACATCTAGATTAGGGATAAGAAGAGATCCAAAAATCAAGTGGCTAATCATTTGTCTCGTTTGGAATTAGGAAGTGAATATGGAAGTATACTTTTGATTCCGGATTATTTTCCAAATAAAAAGCTTCTTGCAATCTAAACAATTCCTTGGTACATTGACGTTGTGAACTACTTGGTGACCGGATTGCTGCCACTAGATCTTAACTGCCAAGGAAAAAAGAATTTTTTGTGAGATCTTAAAGTATATCACTGGGACAAGGCATACCTTTTCAAGCAATGTAATGATCAAATTGTGTGATGATGTGTCCCTAAATGGAAGCAACAAAGTATATTGCATCACTACCATAGTGTGCCTTATGGTGGTCACTTTGGAGGAATGCACACTACAGCAAAGGTTTTTCAATGTGGCTAGTATTGACCAATATTGTTTAAAGATGTAAATGACTTTGTTAAGCATTGTGGTCATTGTCAATGAACTAGTAGCATTTCTCGTCGCAATGAAATGGCTATGCAACCTATATTGGAGATAAAATTATTTGATGTTTGGGGATTGGATTTCATGGGGCCTTATCCTTCATCCTTTGTTAATCTTTATATTTTTATTGTTGTTTTTGACTATATGTCCAAGTGGGCATTACCTTCAAGTGATGCTAAATTCATCTTGAAGTTTCTTCACACGAATATATTTGCTCCATTTGGAACATCAAGGGAATTTATTAGTAATGAAGGCTCCCAATTCACATGTAAGTAAGTTGTCAAAGCTTTTCTACATTATTGAGTAAAAAATCACATTACTACAATATACCATTGCCAATCCAATGGTTAAGTCGAGGTTTCCAACCGTGAGATTAAGTAAATTTTGAATAAGGTCGTGAATCCATCAAGGAAATTTTGGTCTTTGCACCTTGATGAATATTTATAGGCGTATTGTACAACCTATAAAACCTCATTGGGTGTGTCTCTATTTCACCTAGTATATGGGAAGGCATGTCATTTGCCTATGGAGGTGGAGCATAAAGCAATCTTGGCTCTTAAAAGATTCAATTTTGATCTTAATGTTGATGGCAAGAAAAGAATGCTTGATTTGGATGAGCTTAAAGAGCTTCGTAATTATGCCTATGGGAATGCAAATATTTACAAAGATAAGTGCAAATGGTGGCATGACAATTTTTCCACAACAATTCCATGTAGTATAACAAGTGTTGTTATTTAACTATCATTTAAAGCTATTTTTTAGGAAGTTGAGGTCACAATGGTCAGGGCCGTTTGAACTGGTAGAAGTATACCCTATGGAGCTTTTCTAGTCAAAACTTGATAGATGGAAGCATGTTCAAAGTCAATGGACAACTTTTGAAGCATTATTGCAAAGAACAACCTCGACAAATTGCTTCTATTTCACTAAGTAGAATTTCATTTAAATATTTTTTATTTACTTTTAATAAGTCAATTTTGACATTAGATTAGCTTGCATTTATAACCTCTTTATTACTTATTTTAATCTCTTTTTATTATTCTTACAAAGAATTCCATGACATTGTTTATTGCATCACCATTTTTTGTCAGTTGGTGTTACAAAACAAATGCCATAGTTTTGTGTGGTTGATCTAATAGAAAAACTAGTTGGGCGGTAACTCATTAATTGTAAAAAGTTAATTGTGAGCTGTCACCCATTACCCCACACAACAGATCACATCTGTCTCTTTAAATCTCCATCTTTCCATCCATTTAAAAGAAAGGGATAAACCTTATCTTTTCTTTCTTTTTAAGTTTACCCTAGCATTTATATCTCACCAAACACATTTACTCACCTTACCTTATCATTTTCATCTTCTCCATGTCTATACTCCTAAAAACATAAAGACAAATTTTATTTTCTTTACTTTCCTTCTCTCATACTTTCATCTCCCTTTAAAAATTTTCATCCATGGCTCCCAAAAAGAAAGCTATTGAGAAATCTGTTTGTCGCACGCCAACCCTACCGCTGAAAGAACCGCCTGATCATTCTCTGATAGTACCAAGCATGTAATCGGTTGGTTTCGTTATAGTTAAACACAAGGAAATGTACAATACTAAGCTCGCCAACTGAGGTTATATTTGCAGTAGGAGTTCTGCTTATCGAACATTGAAGACCCATATACATTCGCCTATGTCAATAACACCATGGCCTAACTCAAGCGGGAGACCTTTTGCTCTTATCGTAGTGAAATCCTACCAAAGTTGGTGTGGAAATCTTACACTAACCATACAAATAAGCAACAACCATTGGTTTATGTTAGAGAAAAAATGGTCAATTGGTTGCGACTGCTATTAACAAGCTAATGGGCATTGCTGAAGTAGAGGATGAGAACACTAAGTTCACTGTTTGTCACACTGACGCTAATTTGGAGTTGATCAGTGATTACCTTTTTCTTATGGTTGGAATAATTCCACAACTAGGGTGCCTAATGAGTTGAACCGTTTGTGATAAGGTTGAACTTGACTCGATCAAAATTTGATAAAAGCTCGATTTAAATTGACTATATTGAAATTCGAGCTCGACTCGAGACCTTAGTGAGCTGAGTCAAGTAAACTCCAACTTGACTCGATAAGTTTACGAGCAGTTCATTAATTTTTTTATAATTTTTTAGTAGTTATCTTAATAAATTATTTATTTAAAAAAACTATTAATTTATTAATAGATAATAAAAAGATAATAAATGACTAATCTATTATTTTTATAATAAATAATACAAAATTAATAATTAATAATAATTATTTTATTACACCCTAAAAACAAACTCTAATTATTATTTTAATGTATTTGTAGATTGTTATTTTGTAGTTTAGACTTTCAATTTGTTCCATACACTCTTTTGATAATTTTTTTGTTTAATTTGTTAATTTATGTTTATATTAAGCTTTATTTAATATTAGTAGATTTTACCTATAATTAGAAAAAATAAGATAAAAATTTTAGTGAGCTTAAAGAGCATTGAGATGAGCAACTAGCTTGACAAGCACGTGTCAAGCAAAATTTTAATGAGCTTAGTGATCAACGAGTCGAGTTGAATAGTATATTTTTTAACAAGCATGAGTCGAGAACTGACCAACTTGCAATCGACTCGCTCAATAAGCACCCCTATCCACTACTGGTTCCTACACGATCAAACAAAAGTAGTTGAATTTACCGGTAAGGGTATGGTTTACATTCTTTCGCAATCTTTTAATACCCACAATGCATTATTCTTCCATTACAAACCATCAACCAGTTGGTCTAGTGGGATGAGGCACTAGATCCCTTCACCAAGGTCAGGGTAAAATCTTGGCAATTGCAAATGGAGTAAACTGGGTTGGGAAATGAGCATTTGAGAAAAACTTTAACGAGTTTAATGATCAACGAGTCAAGTTGAATAACAATTTTTTAACAAACATGAGTCAAAAATTGCCTAACTCGCGATCGACTCGCTCGATAAGCCCCCTATCCACCACTGGTTCCTGCAAGATCAAATAAAAGCAGTTGAATTTACTGGTAAGGGTATGATTTACATTCCTTCGTAGTCTTTTAATTTCCACAATACATTATTCTACCATTACAAACCAACAACCTGTTGGTCTAGTAGGATGAGGCATTAGATCCCTTCACTAAGGTTAAGGGTCAAATCCTGGCAATTGCAAATAGAGTAAACTAGGTTGAGAAGGTCACCCTTGCCTCTGCAATATTGATCCAGATTATCAATCAATACATTATAAACCAGTGGTTATACCAAAAAATTTATATAAATAATAATATTTTTAGATATTTGCATAGTAAAAAATTACCATTACAAAAGATCATATTTTGTTTTTACACTCCATTCTATTTGGTAGACATAAATATTGGAAAAGTCATATATGAGGAATTTTTTGCATATGCCCAACAATCTAATGGTTATTTTTCCCCATCCTTAATCATTGTACTATGCTATGAGGTATAAGTGGTTGTAGCTTATTTTGAGCAAATATTAGAAAATCGAATTGTTATTACTTCACTTATGATTAAGAGAATAATGTTGCCAGAAGAGTTGTCACAGGACCAAGATGGTGAGGCCCAGCCTTATAACAGATGCTAGGTACATTGGCACCGATTGTAATATAATAGGAAAGAATTATGTCCATGTTGAGTTATACTCTACAAAATCAATCTCAAATGCACATAACCTAAGTTTCTTATTGGGAGTACGCTCAGGAGAGGGACAATGACATTCAAAATGTGATGTAAAAGAAATTCCTGAGGGTTATTATTATGTTTCCTGCATTTCCAAGTTAAATCTTGGAGATCATTTTCACTCTCAATAACATCATAAGAAATTGGATAGATGTTGACAATCCCATCAATACCAATAAAAGTCATAAGAGTACCTCCATAATAGCCCTTAAGGTGACAACCATCAATATTGCTTTTAGGTCTACAACTTTTAAAACTTTCTTTGTATGATTTTAAACAAATGTACATTCTTTTGAACACCCTATTATCTAATTTAAAAATAGTTGTTCTACTAGAATTAGATGCTATACTTTCTCTAAGATAATCATAAATCTCGAGTATTGACCCTTATGACTCTTACGAACCATATCAAAAGCCAAGTGCTTACCTCTTAGGAATTTACTCAATGACAATTTACACAAATGATCTTCTAGTACTTCTTGTCTTAAAGCTCCAATCAAATACTTAGGGTCAACTCTAAATTTTTCAAGATATGATTTTTCATGCATGTATAGATAGCATATTTATTTTTAAAACCCATCAAACAATTATACTATCCTATATAAGACTTAATCTATCATGAGGTGTTCATGTGATCTTTTCGATCAACCCTTGATGCCAAATATACCATGTACACCCTTCCTTGCAAACAACATGCAACCTTACATTGTTATTTCTTTGGAATTTTATATCAACCCTATTCTTAATATCATATTGTCTAACAGTCTCTTTCAACATCAACTGGTCATCAAAAATCATCCTAACTTTAAACTGTGGGTTTTTTATTTTAACCTCACTGTTAAACTCAAGACATCTATGTTTTATTTGACTAATTCAAAGTAAAATTCACTTATACTATGCAATGACTCTACTTCATCAGTCTCATTTACATCATTCAAAGGCACATCAACCTCACCCTATTCTCTATTATTTAACTCATTAAAATCTCTCTCAAACTCTACTTCCACATGTACATCATGTACAAACCCCTTTTCATCACTCGTATCATTTTCACTATACTCAAAATCACTAACAAAAGAATAAATTTCATTGACAACATATTTTGTATCTTCTTCAAAGCTGAACTTAGTCCTAAATGTTTCATTATTTTCTTGATTTTTAGTAATAATTGTTTGAGGTTGTTCTTTTTAGAATAGTTTCAGTGATTTCTATCCTAAAATTTGCTTCATTTTCTTTTAAGTAAAAATAAATTTACCTAGTTCGAGGCATATCTTCTAACATGATAAGAATAACACATTATGTTTTTAGCCGCTTAACAGTGAAGTTCACCCAGGTTATCTCTAATACAATTTCCACAAACCATAATGCCCTAACTCTTTCACAATATCAAACATTTCAAGTATTAACATTCTATCCATATGACATATATAAAAAACACGTACATTCTTACTGGTGTACTTAAAATCAAATGAATTTACCATAAAATCATCATGGTACATGTCAATTCTAAAATAGTCAACGATGCACCTATAGAAAATTATAAAAAGAATATTTTTTAAAACATAGTATATGATCTACTCTTTTTTTTTTTTGCAAATCATGTTCACCTCATCCACCTTTTAGAATAATAGTGGCAAAACATAAAACTCAGTAGATGTGCCACCAATATTTAAAAAAATAAAAGTTGAATCACCATTGGTGAGAACTTTAGAATAATGAATGCACAAATATTAATATGATCTACATACAAAAATAATCAAAATCAAGAATCATAAAAATCATATTAGATGCAGCAACCGACCATAAAAAATTATAAAAATAATCAACAAACAACCACATATATGCATTCATGTAGTGTAAAATAAGACAGAAATAGGGTACCATACGCAGCAGTAATCACAAGACAACAAAAAAATAAATAGAAAACAACAAATATAGTAAAGTGGGAATGCAATAAACTATAGTTAGCTGATGAGAAAACAACAAATCTACAAAAAAAAAAATTAAGAAACTAAATAAAAATAAGAAAACAACAAATCTTTAGAACAAATTTACAAAAATCCTAAAAATGTTTAGAACAAATCTAAAAAACACTAAATATCTTTAAATTGTATAAACCTATTTCATTTTTGGAACATTATCATATTTGATACTCGTCATTCCTTTGGATAGTAGTAATCGTTTCTTCTTTTTGATTTGCAGTGAAAGGTGAAACAAAAGAATTTTTTAGAGATAAAGAACTTTTTGTAGATAAAAAGATAGATTTTGGGATTTTTTTCACGTCTAATGGATTTTGGTTCATTTGATGGGTTTTCAGAAATATTAAGGAGGGTTTAATTTTGTTTTGAGAATAATAAAAAACTAAATGAATAGTTAAATGTGTTTTGGGAATAATAAGAGTAGTTTAGGGAATAAAGAATGTCATTAATAAAATTGCTTCATTTTAATGAAAGTGTCCAGATCATCACCATCACGGTGCAAAGATGCAATTGTCCAGGTCATAACCTTTAATTCATTAACGGTGATGTGACATAATTGCAGTTAAACATAAACATCAGTGTTAAAATTGATAAAATTAAGAGGTCAGTGGCATAAATATGTCATAGTTTAAAGTTGAATGGTATTTGATGTAGTTTGCCCTATTCAAAATATTATCAACCATAGACTGAGTATTAAATTTGACTCAATGATTTGACCTGCCTATATCCATGACCCAAATTCCATTAAAATGCTTTTTTCGAAGATATTTCATTAATTAAATAACCTATACATAAAATATTATCAATCATTAATCAAGGATTGGACTTTGCTTAATGATATGGTGATAACAAATAAGATGATGGTATGCATTCTAATTGTAAGATTAAATTTATAATTAAAATTAAGATCAAATTGATTAAATGTGTAAATATAGAGTATCAAATGTGTTATTATCTTAGTTATGATCAAATTGATAGAATGTATAAGTAATGAGAACTAAATATGATATTAACCAACTATTCTGTTAACAATTTATGGTCGGTCGCTTGATTGAGATGATTAATTTTTTTAATTCAATAGTCAAATAGTGGCTCAATAGTTTAGTGTCCTTGATAGTAATTTACCCTTATTTTAATTAACTTCACAAATAAAAGAAATTGACCCATTACATTACAAACTTTGGAAGGGGGTTTACACCAATAACACGTGTAATATTGTAGAATGCCAACAAGAGACATAACCACTGCACTCTTATGCTGTTAACAATTTAACCTAAATTAAAACTTAGTGGTATTTTTTAAGCACTCGTAACAATTTTTAGTTATTTGAGGGTTGCTTCTCAGTTTTTCACAAGGTGCGAAGATAAAATTATGATAAATGGAAATAAAAGAAATAAATTCAGAGTTTTTTAAAAGTAGAGAAATTAAATGCATCCCCATCATGGTTGAGAATACTACTTTTGCTGCCATTATAACATGGAGGCCATGGGACATTACAAATAGAAGCAATTCTTCTAGCATTGCTGATTAGATATAGGTCCGTAATGTATCATCGAAGGCATGGCTGCTGCAACAAGCGGCTGACGGAGCCACAATCGAGGACATGACATGAGTGCCGATGTGCAGGGGCTAAGCTCTCGGGTATCACATATCACTGCTAGCACTACATGGCAACATCTTTGTTTTCATACACAAACAAGGCAACCAAGTTTAATAGTAGTGTGGCCTTCATTTATATGAGTAGGGATTTATACCTGTCATTGTTAAAATTTTTAAATTCGAATAAAATTATTGATTTGATTTATAATTATAAATTAAATTAAAAAAGTGAGTCAATGTGAATTTGATGAGGTAGATTCCACCATTTATAATTTTTTTGAGGGTCGCGCTATTACTTAAGAAATAACACGTGGACAAGGAATCATAATTATAGTAGATTTGATCAATAAATATTATCTCACACTTGGGATATGAAATTAGGAGTGCTCAAGGTCGGTTAACCGTACAATTAGTTTAAATAGTCTGACTAAATATTAGAACGATTATTAAATTTTACTAATTATAACCTAACCATTAAAAAATGGTTAATCTTTACTAACGGTTCGATTATATAGGTCAACTTGTATCTTATTACAATTTTTCCACATTTTTACTCAATTTTAAAAAAAATACATATTGACACTACATAGTACTTAATACATACACATAATACATTTGCATATTTTTAGATTAGTTTCAAGTTCCAACATGCACAAAATACGTAACTAATCATATTATAAATTTAAGCACATATCAATTAACAATAATTCAAAACATCATCAAAGTTTCAAAAAAAAAATTTACTAAACATAAAATAAAGTATCTAATAACTCTAACATAAAATAAATGAAACTTCTATAATATGGTACCATAAACAACAAAAAAATAACTCTAATATAAAATCATCAATACCAAAGTCTTCATTGGCTTCCTTCGAAATGGAATTTCTCTCATCAATCTTGAAGCTAGATTTTTCCTTTTTAATATGTTTTATTGTTTTTCTTATCAACTAAAATATAAAATATATATTTCTAAAGTTAAATAAATAATTAAAAATAAAACATCGATAATAATAAAAGTAGTTTGAAATCTTGAACTTACCTTTTCGTAGCAGTCATAACTTCTTGATTTGCAGCACATGTAATTAATTTGCTGACTCAATTTATAATAGTTATAACCCAATTTGTAGCACCCTTATTTGTAGCTCTCAATTTGCAAGTTGAATTTGTCAGTATAAATAGTTAAGATGATAGGTTGGTATATAATATATATAATAAATAAATCAAGAAAGAAAAATAAAAGAGCGAGTCTCCAAAATTAATTTGAAATAGAATTGCTTTAAAGAAAATATAGTTAATTATAAAATCAACCTTCAGTTTTTACTAGGATTTGTAGAGCGATCTTTAAAATTTATATTTATAATTTAGTAATGGAAAACCAGTGGTTAACCATTTTATCAAAATTTGTAACCATAATCGTAACGATTCAATTAATTAACATGTAAAATGATGGTTACACCCGTTAACAATTATGATTAACAATTACAAGTTAATTTGCACACCCCTACGTGGAAGTCTAGATTTCATAATCAATGGATGCAAAATAAATTGAAGTTTAGTTTAATTTTAGAAAAAAAAAGTTGTTTATACTAATTATATTACTGGGTAAACTATGTATTTAGTATGTAAACTATTAATTTTGATCCGTTTTAGTACATAAACTTTTATTTTTTTAAAATCATACCTAACATTTAGTTTTCACTTCATTTTAGTACCCTCACTATTAAAATTTAACACGTTTAATACCTAAACTATCAGTTTTAATCTGTTTTAGTACCTAAGTTTCAATTTTTTCAAAACTTAACGTTAGACTTTGAACGGTGGTACTAAAATGAAACAAAAATTAAACTTAGGTATAATTTTAAGAAAGTGAGAGTTTAAGTACTAAAACGGACTAAAACTGATAATTTAGATACTAAACGTATAATTTACGCTATATTATTTATCAAATACGACCAATCATTAATTACTCCATTTAAAAAAGAAAGTCTAAATTACTAATTTATCAATAGATAATAAGTAAGATGCCAAATTAATAATTATTAGTTAACTAAACAATTAATTTCTAATAAACAATAAAAAATATTTAATTATTAATTAATAATTAATAATTATCAATTAACTACACCTAAAAATCAAACTGAGTGCATTATAAAATACGACCAATCATTAATTACCATTCAACAACTTTCTATATTATATAATACAAAAGATTTCTGATTTGAAGATTCTATTTCTAAATTATTTGGTAATTAATGACTATTTAAGAAAGTTGTTGAATGGTAATTAATGTTTGGTCGCATTTGTTTTAAACTATTAATTAATAATTAATAATTAACAATTAATTATTGTTCATATTTGTTTTAAATTGGCAACTACTGTTATTAGTTTAAATTATATAATACAAAAGATCTAAAGTTTTAGACTTGGAAAAGCTGAGTGCGCTTGGAATTGAAGAGTCACCATTTAGAAGGGGGAAAAAATTAGGTATTAATATCAGGAAAGATGGTGTCACCTGTCTTTTTATTGTTTAACAAACCAACATGTAGACAAAGAATCAACATTATAATAAGATTCGAACAATAAATATGCCTTTACTTGGGACCTCTAGCGTACAAGTCTAGATTTGATTACTAAAGAAAGCAAAGTAATTTTTAATTAAAAAATTTAAAACTTATTGAATTAGTATCATGAAATTAAATTATTTAATTTAAAAATAAAAATAATATTTTATTAATATAATAATAAATATAATTATCGACATCTACATAAACATATACATTTGTATCGGTCGACTGACTTTACGTGAATTCCCAGCGAATGCAGTAGCAAAAATTAATAACGAATGCTCGCATCAAACTCCTTCCACCATCGTATCTTCGTCATCTTTTATCTACGGAATTCTCCGTACTGTAGACTGATTGTTGTTTAGTTTTCGGCTTTAGTCTTTTCTAATTCAAAAATTAATACGAAATGGTTAATCCTTTTTAATTTACTACAAGTTTTGATTTATATGTTTCTAACCTGAGGTGTAAATGAACATAATGTTTGGTGAATCCTTCATATAATGTTTGGTTTTTAAGCTAAATAAACGAGTGTGAATAAATTTTTTAATGTTCATTTAATAAATGAATGGGCAACGAACATATATATATGTGTTCAGTTCTTTTATATTCACTAACAAGCTCGTTTATAATATCTTTTATGAGCTTGTTTACGGACTCGTTCATTTATGTTCATGAGTACAAGCTCGTTTACCCGGTTCTCCTTTTACTTCTATTTTTTTAAAAATTTTAAAATTGGTTAAGATAGGGACTAAATAGAACACACGATACAACTTGAAATTTTAAATTATGAACTTTAAGGATTTTAAGCACTAGTGGTGCAATTTTACCATTTCACTTTATCTTGCAAATAAAAGATTAAAACTAAAAATTCAACATAAAAACAAACGTTAAACAAATACTAGACAAACACTAAAACACTAAACGAACATGTTCGTGAACACTAAATGAACACGTTCGTGAACATACAAACAAACGCTAAACAAATACTAAACGAGCACTAAATGAATATTAAAATTTTAAATGAATTTATTCGTGAACGATGAAAGAATAAATTCATGAACATATAAACGGACACATTCACAAACATTAAATGAACAAGTTTAGGAACAATAGATTAACGAACATGAACCAAATATGAACATCTTAGAAAATAAATATACAAACAAGAATATAACATTATGTGCTCAAACTTGATTCATATACAAGCGTATGGATATGATGTTAGTCAAAGAACACAAAACCACAATTAATTTATGAGAAAAATAATTTAATAATCAAAATAAAGATAGATTAATTCTAACTTCAAAATTGAAAGGAAGTATAACTACAAAAATATAATACTACTTATGAAAATGTGATACTAAACAAAATAATGTTTACAAAAGTAGAAAAATATAATACAACATTTAAATTGTAAGTATAATTAAAAATATTACATTTATCTCAGAACTTAAATCAGTACTCAATAATAGAACTTAAATCAAGATATATCCAAATTTAAATGTATTTATTATAAAGCCTAAACATAAAATTTCATAGTTCAAAAAGAATATGTGAAAGAAAAATTATATTCAAGTTTATTTTAATTAACTGGAAAATCTTTATGGATATATGAAAGAACTTAACACAACAATAATCTTAATTAGTGGTTTTTTTCTTTTAAAAAATTTCCATGAATTTTGTTTTAAAAAAAGGAAGAAGAAATTGTTCTTGAATTGTCGCTTCTCAAATCAGAACGGAAAAAATAATGAAAAATGAAAAATGAAAACGGGAAAAGATTAGCTATATAACCACAAGTATAATTAATCAATACTAAAATAATAAAAAGGTAAAATATTTCCATAATTTTCTCTAATTATTGTTTTATTTATTTATTGTTAAACATGATTCATTTATTTAGGGCAGAACTTTCGGTGCCTCTAGATAGTACGTGCACTAATCAAGCAACGCTTCAGCATCGGGGATATGGGACTCTACAAGTGGAAGCAATCCTTTTAGTGTTGGGGTTGTCGACAAAGTGTTTAAGAGCGGGGTTCCTAATGTACCCACAAAGGCAAGGCCGCTGCTCGTTCAGCTTGCTGCAACAGGCGATCGACGGAGCCCCCGGAGATGTCAATGCGGATATGCAGGGTCTAAGCTGTTGGGGATCACATATTGCTGCCTCCGTCACGCGAGTAAACAGCAACACCGCCAGTGCAGCCACGCACAAAGCAACAAACGAAACCCTCTTCATCTTTGGTTTCTTTCCTACAACAAGGTGGTGGTAATTCTAAGAAAACAATGACTTTTAAATGTACTCGGTGCATGAGTTGTGCCACAATTTATAGGACTTGTGGTTGGTAATTTCTGATGTTTTATCAAGATTTAAGGACATTAAACTGTCATTACCAATGAGATTTTGGTGGAAATTGTAAAGGTTGAGTTGGGGCGCAATTGGTATACAATTTATATTTTATAGTTTAATTATTCGAAATTGTCAATGAATATGACGAAAAACTTTGAAAAAGTTGTGTATGGAATTGAAGAGGCAGATTCCCACCATTTTAGAAATGGTAACGTGTATTTGTAAGATGGTGGCACCTGTCTTGTTATTATGCAAGAAATCAGCACGTTCACAAGAAATCAAACTCATTGTTTTCGTCACCAAAAGCAAGTCCAAACATCTATTAAGCATATAATAACCCAATCTTAATGCACATAAAAATGTGTGAAAAATGAATATGACATGAATTACAACATAAAAATTACAATACTTGCAACACTTATCATCGTTATACAGTATTTAGACGCGTGGAGTTTAAATACACGTCAACACTTGCACTTATATAGTATTTCAGTTTAATGTGCTACAGAACCTTATAGCATATTTACTCAGCTTTGTGACTAAGAATGAGGAGATGCCATCTCTCTCCTTGTGTTCCTTAATAATTGATGATAAACGTACTAAAAATGAACCATTTTCTCTGTATTTCCTCTCAAGCGCCGCCCAATGCTTTCTTGTTTGGGAGAGGAATCTATATAGCCTTCATATCCATTCTCGTGGAGTTGCAAAGCAAGATCTGTTTAAAATATAAAATGCAAAATAACATTGTTAACACTGATGGGACAAATAAAAATATTGAACATATAAACAACCGAAACCGTATCGTGGTGAAAACTACTGCCTTAGAAACAAATTTGCCCCAATGTGTGTAATATTTGCAATAGGTGGATCGTCCCTCAATGTTAACACAGTCACTTCGAGAATTCGTACACCCGAAATCGGAGTGAATTACCGGTGGTACTGCTGTTCTGATAGCAAAAGAGAAATGAAGCTTTGAATTGCTTTATGTTGAGAGGATATGTGAGAGTTTAGAGTAAGTTGACAAGCTTGAAAAGCCTCTCTATTTACAGGTTTTGTTCATCCTGATTATTTTCCTAATTAATACTTTGTCTGAAACTATTGTTATAAACGAATGAATCTGGCCTTAAAGCAATCCATATTCATTCTTTAATTTCTAGTCATTTGTAACTTATGTAATTACACTTTGTAACTCTTGTAATTACACGAACCACAACCACAGCCACGACCACATCCACGAGCCGACACGATACGGATGGACGACAGCAGGGGCCGTGCGCGAGATTATCCCTTGTTCTCTATCACTAAACAAAGGAAGGAAGAATGAACACTATAAATACACAAGCCCAGTGGTATTTCCCACTCAATATGAGATAGTGTTTTACGCATTACCAACATTCGCCCACTAATGCGAAAAAATTCTTCTGAAACTCAAAAAATGATATTCTTAGAAGAGCAATAGCGGAATTAGTTGCTTAAGTATTAGTGAACGTATCTTGAACTAGAATATAATGATGATGAGCAATCCTTCTCTTAGATAAGTGAAACTAGTCTTGAACTTTCTAAGATAAGGGTAAACTCATAACACACAACTAACTCCTTCATCCACCGAAATCCTTGATATGTAAGATATATATACACACATGTGTATATTTGGACATCTTACCTTAGGATTCTAGTAAGTGTACTATAAAAATGACCCAACATTTTTCATAAAAGGTGGCTAATCCTTCTCACTTACGTAGGTTATTTCTTCAGGTTTATCCCGAAAATTGGGCTATGAAATATTTAAGAGCCTTTTACAATAGTTTAACCCCTCAAAGATTATAGTGGTTTTCTTCAAGTTCATCATAAATGAACAACCCATACTATGGGATAAGAAATCATTAAGAATAAATATTCATCCTAATTAATTGGTGAATTCGATATGTCCTTCTAAGTAGGATCATCCAAACTCTTGGATTTGAATTCATTAGGAGTTTTCATAAAACTTAACCTTTCTGGCGATAAGTTCAACTTGTCATTCTCAATTAGGACTAGCTACTCAACTTTGGGTTATGAATTGATTAAAATAGATATTTAACCAAAATTGGTAAATTCATAAAGTTTTTCTCACTAACACCACCCAAAATATGGGCTATGAATTTATTAATAGTGAAGCTCGTCGTGTGCATGCACATTGTTCCTCATAGGGATAGGTAGGTAGAAATGTACACTATGAGTCTTTTCATGGTTTCATTTGACCACATTGAACTTAGAAAACTAAGTTGGGTATCCACCAAGAATTCCTCAACCTATGGGCTTCAAATACATCCCCCTTAACGAATCTAGGACGAGTTTCCTTCTTAATCCTTTGGTAAAAAGATCTGCTAGGTTCCTTTCCGAATTCACATACTCTAAAGATAGTATTGTTGGGACTGTCAGATCACCCCATTGCATAGCGGAAACAAAAATTTCACTGTCTCACCATTAATCCAAGTATGATAGACCGAAATCGGCAGGAAATGATACGAATACTTACAGCGGATTCCTTGGAAAAATAGCAAGGATAACAACGGCTAATGGTGGTGTTGATCGGTTCGAATCGTAAGCCTCCAGGAAACCACATCTCGGCCTCTACTCAGTTCACCCGATTGAGAGCAATATTTACTTTTCCCAAAACAGTTTTGAGAAAAACAGCTGAAGATTATCTGTAAAAAAAATGGGAGCTAGACCTTAACCTTCTTTTATATCCAAGTTACCATAACATATTAGAGAATTTATTATTTCCAATTAATTAAATCTTTATTTAATTAATTTAAATTCAATAATTGAGATTATTAAAACATATGTATATCAAATATACATATATTACCTCTAGATATATTTTAGTAGCGTACAACAAATTGTACATCTTTGCTCATTTCAATCCTAGGGTGTGACCCTGTAGGTTCATGTAATGTTAGCAGTAATTATTAGAACAATTCTGATATTACATACAATGAGTGAAATATAGCAATATATCATTGTAACCTAAGTTATAAGAAAATATGATTTGACATATCATATTTGTGATTAATTCTTTTATGTATTGATCCTTTTGTCCCTTATATCTATAATAGGCACAAGTCTTGGAATAGTCACACTTGTATAGCCCATCTATTGTTTCGTGATATCTAGAGTAGCCTTTAATTAATGAATAATTTTTGATATCCCATAACAACTTATTCGAGCATGACCATGCATTTCTAGTCTAACTCAATCAAGTGACCTGTGATATATTTCCTATTATGTAGGAAGCACAAATATTATCTTAATCATACACACCTACTACATATATCAAGATATATTCAATAACAGTTTTTATAGAGCAACTAGTTATGGAGTATGTTTAATTTCATCAAAACATACAACAATATATGTTGGGATATTATTGATCTCAAGTCTTAGGATCATACATATAGTCATCAGCATGAGCAATGTTATGACTATCACATAATAATCCAAGTCATATGCTCATGGTGGGTCAATCTAATACATTGTTCACTAACAATATAATCATGTATCAATTCTAACATCACTATGTCAATGACAACTCGTTGTCATCAATTATAACATGTTAGTCTTAAGCATATTATTATTGTCCATGCCCATAATAATACTTGACTAAAGATCTTTTAATAATAACAATTATGTTATTATATGGACTTTATTATCTTCCAGTATATATTAAAACACATATATATAACTGAAAATAATAACGACAATGCCTTTATTCAATAAAATTGGTAAATAAAATGTATAATTACAATCATCATATGATTGGTCTTTGGGCATACTCTAACAATCTCCCACTAACACTAAGACCAAACACTCACATATATAATATCGAGTGACTCAGTGTGACGATCATTCCTCTGTTGTGTAAGAGGCTTTGTCAAGGGATCAACAATATTGTCATCCGCGTGTACCCTGCATATTTACACATCTCCTCGATCTATAATCTCTCAAATGAGATGAAAGCGCCTAAGAATATGTTTGGACTGTTGATGAGATATGGGTTCATTTTCTTGTGTAATGGCTCCATTATTGACACAACAGAGTTCTATAGTATCTGATATGCTAGGAACAACCCCTAGTTTAGATATGAACTTCTTGATCTAAATAACCTCTTTTGCTGCTTCACTGTCTACAATGTATTCAGCTATTGTGTCTGGCTTTAAACTTTTCCATCTCACATCACCTCCATAAAGACAAAAAAACCCGATTGCGATCATGAGTCATCCTTGTCAGTTTGGAAGCTGGCATCAATATAACATTTTACACTAAGCTTTTCCTTACCTCAATAGACAAGAAATGTATCCTTAGTTCTTCTTAAGTACTTAAGGATATTTTTAACCGCAACCCAGTGATTTTCACCAGGGTTTACCCGATACCGAGTCCTCATGCTTAAAGCATACGATACATCTGGTCAAGTACATATCATGGCATACATGATAAACCAATAGCCTTAGCATATGGAATCTTATTCATCCGTTTTCTTTCTTGTGGAGTTGAAGGACACATTTCCTTCGAAAGAGAAAGGCCATGTCCCATAGGAAAAAAAATCCTTTCTTGGATTCTACCATACTTAACCTTTTCAACACTCTGTCTATATATGTGCTGTGACTCAAACCTATCAGTTGTTTTGATTTATCTCAATAGATCTTAAGTCCTAAGATATAAGCCGCCACACCCAAATCTTTCATAGAAAAACAACTACCTAACCAAGTCTTAACAGACTGTAAAGTAGGTATATCATTTCCTATGATGAGTATGTCGTCTACATAGAAGATTAGGAAAGAAACAATGTTCCCACTAGCCTTCTTATAAATGAAATACTTTGATTACATAATTAAAACGAAGTTTCCAACTTCGAGAAGCTTACTTTAGTCCATAAATAGACCTCTGTAGGTTATAAACCTTTCCAGCATTCCTGGAGCTACAAAACCTTTTGGTTTTGTCATATACACATCCTCTTCGAGTTTTGCATTAAGGAAAACAATTTTGACATCCATTTTCTATATTTCATAATAATGGAATGCAACTATTGAGAGCAAGATCCGGATAGACATAATGATAGCTTCTGGGGAGAATGTTTCGTTATAGTCTACACCATGAACTTGTCGAAAACCTTTAGCGACTAATCACCCTTGTATGTTTGTACATTACCATCCATGTCGATTTTCTTCTTATAAACCCATTTACACCCTATAGGTTTGACCCCTTTAGGTGATTCAACCAAAGTCCACACTTGGTTTACTGACATTGAATCCATCTCAGATCTCAAGGCTTCAAGCCATTTCTCAGAGTCTGGGCTAGACACTGCCTCTTGATAAGTCATAGGCTCATCTTGATACATAAGAAGAACATCTCCATGTGTGTTAACGAGAAATCCAAATCTTATCTTGTAAAGTATATATAACACATGGTACATTGTGAATTTGCCAGCTTAGAGAAAAGCCATTGGCTACAAATGGCTTTTTAAGGTGCAGAAAAATGTTGATGGATATGTAGAAATATTAAAAGATAGACTAGTTGCCAATGGGTATTCTCAGATACATGGGTACTTTATGGATACTTTTTGTCATGTGATTCGATTCATTACAATGAATATTATGATTTCTTTGGATGTTTCATGCCAAAGGCAGGTGGATGTGAACAATGCCTTCCTACAAGGTGACTTAAGTGAGGATGTTTACATGCAACAGATTCCTGGTTTTGAAGAGCAATCCACTGATGGAGTTGTCTTGGTGAGTAAGTTAAAAGAAGAATTATATGGTTAAGACAAGCTCCAAGAGATTGGTTTATTAAGTTATAAGAAATTTTGTATAGATTAGGGTTCAAGTTTTCAAGGGTAGACTCTTCGCTGTTTATTCGCCAAGGTGGGATTGAAGTGGTATATATGGTTGTATATGTGGATGACATTCTCATCACAGGGAGCTCTCAGTTGGAGATTGACTAAGTAATTCATGAATTGCATGAAAAGTTCTCCTTAAAAGATCTTCGACAACTTAAGTTTTTTCTTGGCATTGAGGTGCATATATCAGACAGTGGTTTGTTTCTCTGTCAAAAGAAATTTATCACTAAGTTGCTGAAAAGAATCAAATACTTGACGTGAATCTTGCTTCTACTCCCATGGCAACAACAACCAAGCTTAGCAAGAGTGCTGGGGAGGTGTTAAGCAATCCACAACAGTATCAAAGTGTAGTCAGGGCACTTAAATATATTTTTCATACTAGATCAGGCATCTTGTTTGCAGTTAACAAAGCTGCACAATTTTTGCAAGAGCCCACCGAGGTACATTGGCTTACTGTCAAGGAAATTTTACGTTATCTATGAGGAACGTTAGAAGTTGGTCTTTGGTTTTCAGTTCAATTACAAAGACTGATGGTGCTTAATGCTTTCCCATATTCTGATTGGGATGGAGATGCTGATGACAAAAGATCAATATATGGGTACTGTGTTTATAATGGAAGTCATCTGCTAGCATGGAGTTCAAAAAAAAAAGCGGGCATTATCTAGATCCACTGCAGAAGCTGAGTACATGAGTCTTGCTGATGCTATATTAGAGGTTGTATGGGTAAAGGTTGTTCTACACAAAATGAATATTGCTTTCCTGAAGAACCTAAGGTTTGTTGTGATGACACCAATGCAGTTGCTAGGCTACAAACCCTATTTTGCTTGCAAAGAGCAAGCATAACGAGCTAGACTTACACTTTCTGCGAGAAAAGGTTGCAGATATTTTAACAAAACCTCTTCCTTTGGCCAAGTTCGAATTGTTCAGAAGCAAGTTGTGTGTTTTTGAACTTAATGAAGTTTGTAAGAAGTAGGGTGAATTTTAAACAATATCTGGTTAGGCAGTGAGATTCAAGTGGTTAAGTTGTTAGTTGGTTAATACGTTGCAACAGTTTCGTGGTAGTTAGGCTAGCTCTCGCTTGAGTGTTTAAATAGCAATCTTTGCTATGTAACAGTAAACTTCTATGATATAGAAATATAGACATTCCTTCTGCATTTCTCTTCATTAGTTAACATAACAAACCAACATGTAGACAAAGAATCAACATTATAATAATATTTGATCAATAAATATGCCTACACTTGGGACCTCTAGTGTACAAGTCTAGATTTGATTACTAAAGAAAGCAACGTAATTTTTTATTCAATTTAATTAAAAAATTAAAACTTATTGAATTAGTATCACGAAATTAAATTATTTAATTTAAAAATAAAAATTATATTTTATTAATATAATAATAAATATAATTATCTATATCTACATAAACATATAAATTTTTATCGGTCGACTGACTTTACGTGGATTCCCAACGAATGCAGTAGCAAAAATGCTCGCATCAAACTCCTTCCACCATCGTATCTTCATCGTCTTTTATCTACGGATTTCTCCGATCGTAGACTGATTGTTTTTTAGTTTTCGTCATTAGTCTTTTCTAATTCAAAAATTAACAACAAAATGTTAATCCTTTTTTTACTCCAAGTTATGATTTATATGTTTCTAACCTAAGGTGTAAATGACCATAACGTTTGGTGAATCCTTCATATAATGTTCGGTTTTTTAAGCTAAATAAACGACTGTGAATAATTTTTTTAATGTTAATTTAATAAACGAATGGGCAACGAATATATATATGTTCAGTTCATTTATATTTACAAACAAGCTCGTTTATAATATCTTTTATGAGCTTGTTTACGGGCTCGTTCATTTATGTTCATGAGTATAAGCCCGTTTACCCGGTTCTCCTTTTCTTTTTTATTTTTTTTAAATTTTAAATATTGGTGAAGATGGAGACTAAATTGAACATATGATAGAACTTGAAATTTAAATTATGAACTTTAAGGATTTTAAGCACTAGTGGTGTAATTTTACCATTTCACTTTAACTTGCAAATAAAAGGTTAAAATTAAAAATTGAGCATATAAATTAACGTTAAACAAATACTAGACGAACACTAAAACACTAATCGAACATATTCGTAAACACTAAATGAACACGTTCGTGAACATATAAACAAACGCTAAACAAATACTAAACAAGCACTAAATGAATATTAAAATTTTAAACGAACATGTTCGTGAACGATGAATGAATACATTCATGAACATACAAACGGACATGTTCATAAACATTAAATGAACAATATCAGAAACAATAGATTAACGAACATGAATCAAATATGAACATCTTATAAAATAAATAGACAAACACGAATATAACATTATTTGCTCAAACTTGATTCATGTACAAGCGTAGGGATATGATATAAGTCGAAGAACACAAAACCACAATTAAATTATGAGAAAACTAATTAAATAATCAAAATAAAGATAGATTAATTCTAACTTCAAAATTGAAAGGAAGTATAACTAAAAAAATATAATACAACATTTAAATTGTAAGTATAATTAAAAATATTACATTAACTCAGAACTTAAATCAGTACTCAATAATAGAACTTAAATCAAAATATATCCAAATTTAAATATATTTATTATAAAGCCTAAACATAAAATTTCAAAGTTCCAAAATAATAAGTGAAAGAAAAATTATATTCAAATTTATTTTAATTAACTGGAAAATCTTTATGGATATATGAAAGAACTTAACACAACAATAATCTTAATTAGTGGTTTTTTTCTTTTAAAAAATTTCCATGAATTTTGTTTTAAAAAAAGGAAGAAGAAATTGTTCTTGAATTGTCGCTTCTCAAATCAGAACGGGAAAAATAATGAAAAATGAAAAATGAAAACGGGAAAAGATTAGCTATATAACCACAAGTATGATTAATCAATACTAAAATAATAAAAAGGTAAAATATTTCCATAATTTTCTCTAATTATTGTTTTATTTATTTATTGTTAAACATGATTCATTTATTTAGGGCAGAACTTTCGGTGCCTCTAGATAGTACGTGCACTAATCAAGCAACGCTTCAGCATCGTGGATATGGGACTCTACAAGTAGAAGCAATCCTTTAAGTGTTGGGGTTGTCGACAAAGTGTTTAAGAGCGGGGTTCCTAATGTACCCACAATGGCATGGCCGCTGCTCGTTCAGCTTGCTGCAACAGGCGATCGACGGAGCTGCCGGAGATGTCAATGCTGATATGCAGTGCAGCCACGCACAAAGCAACAAACGAAACCCTCTTCATCTTTGGTTTCTTTCCTACAACAAGGTGGTGGTAATTCTAAGAAAACAATGACGTTTAAATGTTCTCGGTGCATGAGTTCTGCCACAATTTATAGGACTTGTGGTTGGTAATTTCTGACGTTTTATCAAGATTTATGGACATTAAACTGTCATTACCAGTGAGATTTTGATGGAAATTGTAAAGGTTGAGTTGTGGTGCAATTGGTACACAATTTATATTTATAGTTTAATGATTCGAAATTGTCAATGAATATGACGAAAAGCTTTGAAAAAGTTGTGTGGAATTGAAGAGGCAGATTCCCACCATTTTAGAAATGGTAACGTCTATTTGGTAAGATGATGGCACCTGTCTTGTTCTTATGCAAGAAATCAGCACGTTCACAAGAAATCAAACTCATTGTTTTCGTCACCAAAAGCAAGTCCAAACATCATATTAAGCATATAATAACCCAATCTTAATGCACATAAAAATGTGTGAAAAATGAATATGACCTGAATTATAAAATAAAAATTACAATACTTGCAACACTTATCATCGTTATACAGTATTTAGACGCGTGGAGTTTAAATACACGTCAACACTTGCACTTATATAGTATTTCAGTTTAATGTGGTATTAAACCTTATAGCATATTTACTCAGCTTTGTGACTAATTCCTTAATAATAGATGATAAACGTACTAAAAATGAATCATTTTCTCTGTATTTCCTCTCAAGCGCCGCCCAATGCTTTCTTGCTTGGGAGAGGAATCTATCTATACTTCATATCCATTCTCGCGGAGTTGCGAAGCAAGATCTGTTTAAAATATGAAATGCAAAATAACATTGTTAACACTGACATGACAAATAAAAATAGTGAACATATAAACAACCGAAACCGTATCGTGGTGAAAATTACTGCCTTAGAAACAAATTTGCCCCGATGTGTATAATCGTTGCAATAGGCGGATCGTCCCTCAAGGTTAACACAGTCACTTCGAGAATTCGTACACCCGAATTCGGAGTGGATTGCCGGTGGTACTGCTCTTCTGATAGCAACAGAGAAAAGAAGTTTTGAAATGTTTTATATTGAGAGGATATGTGAGAGTTGAGAGTAAGTTGACAAGTTTAAAAGCCTCTCTATTTAAAGGTTTCGTTCATCCTGATTAATTTCCTAATTACTACTTTGTTTGAAACTATTGTTATAAACGAATGAATCTGGCCTTAAAGCAGTCCATATTCGTTCTTTAATTTCCAGTCATTTGTAACTTATGCAATTACACTTTGTAACTATTGTAATTACATGAGCCACGACCATGTCCACGAGCACGAAGGAATGAAGAATGAACACTATAAATACACAAGCCCAGTGGTTTTTCCCACTCAATATGAGATATTGTTTTATGCATTACCAACATTCGCCCGCTAATGCGAAAGAATTATTCTGAAACTAAAAAAATAATCTACCCAGAAGAGCAATAACGGAATTAGTTGCTTAAGTATTAATAAACGTATCTTGAACTAGTACATAATGGTGATGAGCAATCCTTCACTTAGATAAGTGAAACCAGTCTTGAACTTTCTAAGATAAGGGTAAACTCATAACACACAATCAACCCCTTCATCCACCGAACTCCTTAATGTGTAAGATATATATACACACATCTGTATATTTGGACATATTACCTTAGGATTCTAGTTATTTTATTATAAAAATGGCCCAACATTTTTTATAAAAGCTGGCTAATCCTTCTCACTTACGTAGGTTATTTCATCAGGTTTATCTCAACATAAACCACCCTAAAATTGGGCTATGAAATATTTAAGACCCTTTTACAATAGTTCAACCCCTAAAAAATTATGGTGATTTTCTTCAAGTTCATCATAAATGAACAACCCAGACTATGGGATAAGAAATCGTTAAGAATAAATATCCATCCTAATTAATCGGTGTATTCGATATGTTCTTCTCAGTATGACCATCCAAACTCTTGGATTTAAATTCATTAAGAGTTTTCATAAAACTTAAGCTTTCTAGTGGTAAGTTCAACTTGTCATTCTCAATTAGTACAACCCAATCAACTATGGGTTATGGATTGACTAAAAATACATATTCAACCAAAATTGGTAAATTCATCGAGTTTTTCTCACTAAGACCATCAAAAATTTGGGATATGAATTTATTAAGAGCAGTCAAGCTCATTGTGTGCATGTACATTGTTCCTCATAGGGATAGGTAGGTAGAAATGTACACTATGAGTCTTTTCACGGTTTCATTTGTCCACATTAAACTTAGAAAACTAAGTTGGGTATCCACTATGAATTATTCAACCAATGGGCTTCAAATCCATCCCCTTGACGAATCTAGGACGAGTTTCCTCCTTAACCCTTTGGTAAGCAGATCTCCTAGGTTCCTTTCTAACTTCACATACTCTAAAGATAGTATTGTTGGGGCTATCATATCACCCCATTGCGTAGCGGAAATAAAAATTTGATGGTCTCACCAGCAATCCAAGTACGATAGACCGAAATCGGGAGAAAATGATGCAAATACTTACAGTGGATTCCTTGTAAAAATAGCAAGGACAACACCAGCCAATGGTGATGTCGATCGGTCCGAATCGTAAGCCCCCATGAAACCACGTCTTAGGCTCTACTTAGTTCACCCGATCGAGAGCAATATTTGCTTTTCCCAAAATTATTTTTGAGAAAAATAGCTGAAGATTATTTGTAAAAAAAGGCTGCTAGACCTTAACCTCCTTTTATATCCAAGTTACCCTAACATATCAGGGATTTTATTATTTCAAATTAATTCAATCTTTATTTAATTAATTTAAATCGAATATTTGGGATTATTAAAACATATGTATATCAAATATACATATATTAACTCTAGATATATTTTAGTAGCGTACAACAAATTGTACATCTTTGCTCATTTCAATCCTAGGGTGTGACCCTGTAGGTTCTTGTAACCTTAGCAGTAGTTATTAGAACAATTCTAATATTACATACAATGAGTAAAATCTAGCAATATATCATTGTCACCTAAGTTACGAGAAAATATGATTTGACATATCTTTGTGATTAACTCTTTTGTGTATTACATCCTTTTTCCTTTATATCTAGAATAGGCACAAGCCTTGGAATAGTCACACTTGTATAGCCCATCTATTGTTTCTTGATATCTAGAGTAGACTTTAATTAACGAATAATTTGTGATATCTCATATCAACTTATTCGAGCATGGCCATGCATTTCTAGTCTCACTCAATCAAGTGGTCTGTGATATATTTCCTACTATGTAGGAAGGACAAATCTTATCTTAATCATACACACCCACTACATATATCGAGATATATTCAATAACAGACTTTATAGAGCAAACAGTTACAGTACATGTTTAATTGCATCAAAACATACAACAATATATGTTGGGATAGTATTGATCTCAAGTCTGAGGATCATACATATAGTCATCAGTATGGGCAATGTTATGACTATCACATAATAATCCAAGACATATGCTCATGGTGGGTCAATCCAATACATTGTTCTCTAACAATATAATTATGTATAAATTCTAAAATCACTATGTCAATGAGAACTCATTGTCATCAATCAATAACATGTTAGTCTTAAGCGTATTATTATTGTTTATGCCCATTATAATACTTGACTAGAGATCTTTTAATAATAACAATTATGTTATTATATGGACTTTATTATCTTCCAGCATATGTTAAAAAAGATATATAACTGAAAATAATAACGAAAATGCCTTTATTCAATAAAATCGATAAATAAAATATATCATTACAATCATCATATGAATGGTCTTTGGGTATACTCAAACAATCTCCCACTAGCATTAATACCAAACACTCACATATCTAATATCGAGTGACTCAGTGTGATGATCATGCCTCTGCTGTGTAAGAGTATTTGTCAAGGGATCAACAATGTTGTTATCCGTGTGTACTCTGCATATTTCCACATCTCCTAGATCTATAATCTCTCAAATGAGATGAAATCGCCTGAGAATATGTTTGGACCATTGATGAGATCTAGGTTCATTTTTCTTGTACAGGCTCCATTATTGTCACAACGGAGTTCTATAGCATCTGATATACTAGGAACAACCCCTAGTTCAAATATGAGCTTCTTGATCCAAACAACCTCTTTTGTTGCTTCACTGTTTGCAATGTATTCAACTACTATTTCTAACTTCGAACTTTTCCAGCTCACAACACCTCCATTAAGATAAACAACAAAACCTGATTGTGATCGTGAGTCATCCTTGTCAGTTTGAAAGCTGACATCAGTATAATGTATCCTTAGTTATTCTTAAGTACTTAAGGATATTTTTAACCGCAACCTAGTGATTTTCACCTGGGTTTACCTGATACCGACTCGTAATGCTTAAAGCATACGATACATCTGGTCGAGTATATATCATGACATACATGATAGAACCAATAGCTGAAGCATATAGAATCTTAGTCATCCGTTCTCTTTTTGTAGAGTTGAAGGACACATTTTCATTGAAAGATAAATGACATGTCCCATAGGAAAAAACCCTTTCTTGGATTCTTCCATACTAAACCTTTTCAGCACTTTGTCTATATAAGTGCTTTGACTCAGACCTATGAGTCATCTTGATCTATCTCTATAGATCTTAACTCCTAGGATATACATTGTCTCACCCAAATCTTTAATAGACAAACAAGTACCTAACTAAGTCTTAACAGACTATAAAGTAGGTATATCTTTTCCTATGATGAGTATGTCATCTACATACAATATTAGGAAAGAAACAATGCTCCCATTAGCATTCTTATAAACACAAGGCTCATATTCATTTATAATAAAACCAAATACTTCAATTGCATAATTAAAATGAAGATTCCAGCTTCGAGAAGCTCGCTTTAGTCCATAAATAGACCTCTGTAGCTTATAAACCTTTCCAGTATTTCCTAGAGCGACAAAACCTTCTGCTTGTGTCATATACACATCTTCTTCAAGTTTTCCATTAAGGAAAACGGTTTTGACATCCATTTTCTAGATTTCCTAATCATGGAATGCAACTATTACGAACAAGATCTGGATGGACTTAATCATAGCTACAGGAGAGAATGTTTTATCATAGTCTACACCATGAACTTATCGAAAACCTTTAGTGACTAATCGCCCCTTGTATGTTTGTACATTACCATCCATGTAATTTTTCTTCTTAAAAACCCATTTACAGCCTATAAGTTTGAACGCTTCAGCTGGTTCAACCAAATAGTTTACTGACATGGAATCCATATCAGATCTAATGGCTTCAAGACATTTCTCAGAGTCTGGGCTAGACACTGCCTCTTGATAAGTCCTAGGCTCATCTTGTACCATAATAAGAACATATCCATGTGTGGTAATGAGAAATCTAAATCTTTGAGGTGCATGACGTTCTCTTGTGGATCTGTGCAGTGGTTGTGTTTCTAAATCTCTTCATTGTTCCTCAACAACTTGTGAAACATGCTTAACTTTAGGTTCATTGATATGTTGTTCTTGAACTTCTCCAAGTTGAATATTTCTACCCTTCCCTTTCTTTGAGAGAATTTCTCTATCGAGAAAAACACCCGTTTGAGCAACAAACACTTTTTTCTTATTAGAGTTGAAGAAATAATATCCCTTAGTTTCGTTATAATATTAAAAAAATATACACTTATGAGATTTATGTTCGAGCTTTGAAGACATCTGATGTTTTACATAAGCTTCACAACCCAAATCTTCATAAAAAACATACTAGGATGCTTCCCAGCCCATATATCGTATGGTGTCTTTTGAAGTGATTTAGATGGAACACGATTTAGTGTGAAAGTAGTATTTCCAAGTGCATGTCCCCAAAAACAAATTCAGAAGATCACTATGACTCATCATTGATCGAACCATGTATAACAGTGTTTGATTCCTTCTTTTAGAAACTTCATTCAACTGTGGTGTACCATGTGGTGTAAGCTGTGAGACAATCCCACATTCTTTCAAGAGTTCATCAAACTATATGCTTAAGTATACTCCACCTTGTTTTGATCAAAGTGCCTTAGTACTCTTACCTAGTTGATTATGTACTTCATTTTTAAATTCCTTAAACTTTTCAAGGGCATCAGATTTATGGCGCATAAGATAAATATACCTATAGTGACTAAATTCATCGGTGAAAGTAATAAAGTAATTAAATCCACCTCTGGCTTGTGTATTCATCGGTCCACATACATCACTATGTATTAACCTTAATAAATCATTTGCTCGCTCACCTTTACTATTGAAAAGAGATTTATTCATTTTTCCTAATAAGCAAGATTCGCATACATCATATTGTTCGAAATAAAATGAATATAGGAATCCATTTTTATGGAGTTTTGATATGCGTTTGTCACTTATATGACCTAAATGACAATGCCAAAGATAACTTTGATTCAATTAATTTGTTTTTGATCTTTTAGTATTTATGTTATAAATGGTGTTTTCTTGACAAAATATAGAGACCATTAACCAATTATGTGAAACCATAGAAAACATTATCGAGATAAAAAGAACAAAAATTATTCTTAATAATAATCTCAAAACCAATATTATCCAAACAAGATAATGTTCTTAGTCAAACTAGGTACAAAATAACACTCCTCTAAAATTAAATCAAGTCCGCTAGGCAGAGATAAAACATACCTTAGCCAGATTCCTTCTATTTTACAGTCCCTGTACAGAAGTACAAATAAAATATGACAACCAAAACCGATATCTAATATGCAGGAAGTAGATGTTGACAAATTAACATTACTAACATAAATACCTGAAACAAACGTTCCTTTTACTTTTGCATTCTTGACCTTTTCAAGGTAAACTGGGACGTTTCTCTTCCAGTGTCCGGTCTTATCGCAATGGAAATATTTTCCTTCGTTGCTAACTCCCCCTTTGGGTTTTAATGCATCTTTTCCTTTCGGGTTGACCTTACCATTTCCCTTAGACTTTGCCGCTACTTTTTTCTTTTCCTTTCCTTTGTCCTTGTGGACTATCAGAATGGGCTTAGGTCCAACCTTTTTCATGTTATTTTCAACAGTTCGTAACATGCCAAGTAATTGTGTCAAAGTCTTGTTAATTTCATTCATGTTGAAATTAAGGACAAATTTGCTAAAGTTATCTAGAAACGATTGCAGGATAACAGCGACATCCAATTCATCTTGGAGAGAAAATTCCAATTTTTCCAACGTTTGTATGTAAACCATCATCTTGATAACATTTGCTCCTATTGCAGCTTTGCCATTTTGCATTGAAATAGAGCTTTAGAGTTCTTATAACTCTCTTGACGTTCATATATTTCCTGGAGATTTTCAATCATATCATATGGAACCATATCCCCATGTTGCTTCTGAAGCTTGGGAGTCATGGTGACAAGCATTAGACATCCTACGTCTAACATACCATCCATATATTTCTTAAATTTATCTTTTTCAGATCTAGAAGCATTAGTTATCAGTTAATCAGGAATAGGTTCTTCAATGACATATTCCTTCATTTCTTGTTTGAGAACAATTCTCAAATTACGAAACCAATTAAGGAAATTTATACCATTAAGCTTCTCCTTCTCAAGGAGTGATCACAGTGATAAAGTGTTGTTTTCCATTAAATCTACAACAATGGAAATATTAAAGTAAGTAAATTTACTAAAAATTTTATAAATAGGTCATTATTTACAAATTACTCTAACTATTTTATTCAAAATTAAAAACCCTCTCGTTTTAATTTCAGAATAATTAAATGAATTTTATTCTAGTGGGTGAGGATCCATAATTCATCAATTTCCTAAATCAGCTTTGGCTTTTCTTTTAGGATATTGTTAATTTAGGTAAGTAACACTTTAGTAGTTACATCTCATGTAACTCCTCCATTTTGGTGAACAACTATTGTTCAAGTCATCTCATGACTTATCCAAATACTTAACCTCTAGGTTTCTAATCATATTAGAATAACCTAGCTAAGTTAATACCAATATATCTCAACCGGTGAATATCACTTGTTTATTCTTTGTGTTTAACCAATATATATTTATGTGCCAATGCTTTGGCAAAGCCCACACAATATCGATCGAAGCCTTAACAAGGGTAAATATTGGATGGTTAAGTTAACTTAGATTATAAAGGGGGATTTGCATAATTATCTCATCATTGTTCATTTTCATATTAGTCCCTTATTATTCTCATCAATATTCATTCTTATTTTATCATTTGATGCATTGCATATAAAACATATGTAACAATAAATAAGATGCAATGGTTATAACCCAAAAACAATAACTAAAGTGGCCCATCCCAAGCTAATAGGAGAACCAAAAACCCTAAACCTATATCTATTCTCTAGGTAGCTTCTCGCCTTTAGTTCAGTCCATTCTTCTGCTCCATGTGAATCTTAATAGGATTACAATTTTAAAAGAAACTATTTTTACATATGAGGGAGTAAGATGAGAAGAAAAATACATTTGAGATATAGAAAGACATGACTCGCAGTACTTGTTTCATATTCAACCATTGTCAATTGAACAAGGGCTATAACCATGCATATCAAACATCATGCAAAACAAACATATTATATATACACACGTTGTTACGCCTTTGTTAAAAAAAATATTAATATGGGCCTATTATCAATACTACTGATGAAGGGTCAATGGGCTTTTTGAAAATCAAACTTTCGTTTCTATAGAAAAACCTCACGATTTGACAAAATTTATCAACAGAATCATGTTTTTGGGATTTTCAATCCGAAGGTTTTCTGCAACGTAACAACCATTGTTCCACAGCCAAACGTGATTTGCTATCGTAAAATCCTTGCAGCAATACACAGATTGTTAAAAAAATCTTTTATCAAATTAACATATTAATCATTGCGGTTATCAAATCGAACAATAATATCATACATATTTATCGAAAACGATAAAACTAGAACATGCATCTCATACATATCATATCAACCAAGAATTTAACCCGAATTTAAATCGTACAAGTGGCTTTGATGCCACTGTTGGGACCGTTGGCTCACCCCATAGTACAGCGGATACAAAAATTTGACGGTCTCACCAGCAATCGAAGTACGATAGACCGAAATTGGAAGGAAATGATGCAAATACTTACAGCGGATTCCTTGGAAAAAAATAGCAAGGATAACAGTGGATAATGGTGATATCGATCGGTTCGAATCGTAAGACTCCACGAAACCACGCCTTGGCTTCTTCTCAGTTCACCCTATTGAGAGCAATATTTTTCCCCAAAACAGTTTTTAAGCAAAACGGCTAAAGATTATTTGTAAAAAAAATGGCTGTTAGACCTTAACCTCCTTTTATATCCAAGTTACCCTAACATATTAGGGATTTTATTATTTCAAATTAATTAAATCTTTCTTTAATTAATTTAAAATAAATATTCGGGATTATCAAAACATATGTATATCAAATATACATATATTAACTCTAGATATATTTTATTAGCGTACAACAAATTGTACATCTTTGTTCATTTCAATCCTAGGGTGTGACACTGTAGGTTCTTGTAACGTTAGCAGTAATTATTAGAATAATTATAATATTACATACAATGAGTGACATCTAGCAATATCATTGCCACCTAAGTTACAAGAAAATATGATTCGACATATCATCTTTGTGATTAACTTTTTTATGTATTACATCATTTTTTCCTTTATATCTAGAATAGGCACAAGTCTTGGAATAGTCACACTTGTGTAGCCCATCTATATTTCCTTGATATCTAGAGTAGACTTTAATTAACGAATAATTTGTGATATCTCATATCAACTTATTCGAGCATGGTCATGCATTTCTACCCACTACATATATTGAGATATATTCAATTACTGTCTTTATATAGCATCTAGTTACGGAGCATGTTTAACTGTATCAAAACATACAACAATATATATTGGGATAGTATTGATCTTAAGTCTGAGGATCATACATATAGTCATCACCATGAGCAATGTTATGGCTGTCACATAATAATCCAAGACATATGCTCATGGTGGGTCAATCCAATACATTGTTCTCTAACAATATAATCATGTATCAATTTTGACATCACTATGTCAATGACAACTCGTTGTCATCGATCAATAACTTGTTAGTCTTAAGCGTATTATTATTGTCCATGCCCATAATAATACTTGACTAGGGATCTTTTAATATTATTATATGGACTTTATTATGTTCCAGTATATGTTAAACACATATATATAATTAAAAGTAATAGCGACAATGCATTTATTTGATAAAATTAGTAAATAAAATGTATCATTACAATCATCATATGATTGTTCTTTGGGCATACTCTAACAAGTATTCCATTCCTTAGCTATAAACTTTGACTCCATAGTGGAACGAGCAATACATGTTTGCTTTGCAAACTTCCACGAGGTCATATCGTTGCTCCACCTAAAGTAAACACATACTGCTCGTAGAGCTTACCTCATCATTGTCAGAAACCCAATTGGCGTCACAATATCCTTCTAAAACAATAAGATAGCCAATAACCCCAAGATTCGAATCCATCCTACCCTAATGATACTTAATTAAGCGTTGAAAAGAAACTCAATGTTCACCAATTGGATTATGAATTTATCTACTAAGTATTCTCATAACATAGGCAATATTTGTTAGAGTATGCCCAAAGGCCAATCATATAACGATTGTAATGATACATTTTATTTACCGATTTTATTGAATAAAGGCATTACTCCTATTATTTTCAGTTATATATGTGCTTAACATAATTGTTATTATTAAAAGATCCCTAGTCAAGTATTATTATGGGCATGGACAATAATAATACACTTAAGACTAACATGCTATTGTTGATGATAAATAGTTGTCATTGACATATATATGTCAGAATTAATACATGATTATATTGTTAGAGAACAATGTATTGGATTGACCCTCTATGAGCATATGTCTTGGATTATTATCTGACAGTTATAACATTTCTCATTGTTATGACTATATGTATGATTCTCAGACTTGAGATCAATGTTATCCCAACATATATTGTTGTATGTTTTGATGCAGTTAAAAATGTTTCGTAAGTGGTTGCTCTATAAAGACTGTTATTGAATATATCTCGATATATATAGTGGGGTGTGTATGATTAAGATATGATTTCCTTCCTTCATAATAGGAAATATATCATATGCCACTTTATTGAGTGAGACTAGAAATGCATGGCCATGTTCGAATAAGTTGATATGAGATATCACAAATTATTCGTTAATTAAAATCTACTCTAGATATCAAGAAACAATATATGGGCTATAAAAGTGTGATTATTCCAAGTCTTGCGCCTATTCTAAATATAGAGGACAAAATGATGTAATACATAAAATAGTTAATCACGAAGATGATACGCCAAATCATATTTTCTTGTAACTTAGGTGACAATGATATATTTCTAGCTGCAACTCATTGTATGTAATATTATAATTGTTCTAATAATTACTGCTAACGTTACATGAACCTACCAGTTCACACCCTAGGATTGAAATGAACAAATATGTACAATTTGTTGTATGTTACAGAAATATATCTAGATTTAATATATGTATATTTGATTTACATATGTTTTAATTATCTTGAATATTTAAATTAAATTAATTAAATAAATATTTAATTAATTTAAAATAATAAAATCCATAATATGTTAGGGTAACTTGGATATAAAAAGAGATGTAAGGTCTAGCAACCATTTTTACACATGATCTTCATCTGTTTTTCTCAAAATATATTTGAGAAAAAAATATTGCTCTTAATTGGGAGAACTGAGTAGAGGTCGAGACGTGGTTTCGTGGAGACTTACTATTCGAACCGGTTGACACCACCACTAGTTGATACTGTCCTTTCTATTTTTCAAGGAATCAGCTATAAGTATTTGCATCATTTCCTCCCGATTTTAGTTTATAATACTTGGATCGCTAGTAAAACAATCGAATTTTTGTTTCTGTTGCGCCATGGGGTGAGCCAATGGTCTCAACAGTGGTATCAGAGCCACTTTTACAATCCGAATTTGGGTTACATTCTTGGTTGATGCGATATGTATGAGATGCATGTTCTAGTTTTATCGTTTTCGGTGAATATGTGTGATATTATTGTTCGATTTGATAACCGTAATGATTAATATATTAATTTGTTAATCTATTTTTTTACAATCTATGTGTTACTGCAAGGATTTTATGAAATAAATATGTCAATTGTTGACATGATGATCCATGGGTATGCAATAGCAGGTCGCGTTTGGCAGTGGAACAATGGTTGTTTTGATGCAGAAAACCTTTGGTATTGAAAATCCCAAAAACATGATTCTGTTGATAAGTGTTATCAAATCTTGTGGTTTTTCTATAGAAACGGAAGTAATGTTTTTTTAAAAGTAGATTGTAGTTCCATATTAATATTTTTTCAAAAAAAAGGCGAAACAACATGTATATATATGATATGTCGGTTTTGCATGGTGTTTTGCATGCATGGTTATAGCCCTTGTTCAATTTTCAATGGTCGAATTTGAAATACAGTTTGTTGTCCATGCCTTTTTATATCTCAGTTGTATTTCTCTTATCATCTTACTCCCTCGTATGCAAAACGAGTTTCTTTTAAAATTGTAATCATATGAAGATTTACAAGGAGAAGAAGAATGGACTGAACTAAAGGCAATAAGATACCTAGAGAGTAGTCTTAGGTTTTAGGGTTTTTGGTTCTCCCATTATCTTGGGATTGGCCACCTTAGTTATTGTTCTTGGCATATAACCATTGCATCGTATTTTATTGATATATATATTTTATGTATGCAATGCATCAAATGATAAAATAAGAATGGATATTGATGAGATCAATAAGGGCCTAATATTAAAATGAACAATGATGAGATAATTACGCAAATCTCTCTTTGTAATCTAAGTTAACCGTCCAATATTTACCCTGGTTAAGGCGTCGATCGATATTGTGTGGGTTTTGCCAAAGCATTGTTACATAAATATATCTTGGTTAAACGTGAAGAATAAGCAAGTGATATTCATCGGTTGAGATTTTGTTAATAACTTAACTAGGTTATTCTAATATGATTAGAAACCTAGAGGTTAAGAATTTGGATTAGTCATGAGATGACTTGAACAAGAGTTGTTCACCAAAAGGAGGAGCTACATGAGATGTAACTAGTAAAGTTTTACTTACCTAAATTATCACTATCCTAAAAAAAGTCAAAGTTGATTTATGAAATTGATGAATTATGGATCATCACCTATTAAAAAAAATTCTATTTAATTATTCCAAATTAAAAGGATATGGTTTTTAATTTTGAATAAAATAGTGGCAGTAATTTGTAAATAAAGACCTGTTTATAATTTTTTCGGTAAATTTACTTACTTTAATATTTCCATTATTGTAGATTTAATGGAAAATAACTCTTTATCACTGTGATCACTCCTTGAGAATGAGAATATTAATGACGTAAACTTCCTTGATTGGTTTCTTAATTTGAGATTTATTTTCAAACAGGAAATAACAGAATATGTCATTGAAAACATTTTCTTAATGAACCAGCAGTTAATTCTTCTAGAGCTGAAAAAGACAAATTTAATAAAACATATGAATGATATGTTAGATGTTGGATGTCTAATGCTTGTCACCATGATTCCCGAGCTTCAGAAGTAACAATAGGACATGGTTACATTTGATATGATTCAAAATCTCAAGGAAAAATATGAAGACAAGCACGTCAAGAGAGGTATGAGATCTCTAAAGCTCTATTTCAATGCAAAATGGCATAGGAATCTACAGTAGGAGCTCATGTCATTAAGATGATGGACTACATCCAAACGTTGTAGAAGTTGGGATTTCCTCTCAAAGATGAATTGGCTACTGATGTTATCCTGCAATCATTGTCATATAGCTTTAACCAATTTGTCATTAATTTCAACATGAATGAAATTAACAAGACTTTGCCACAATTACTTGGCATGTTACGAACTACTGAAAATAACATGAAAAAGGTTGGACCTAAGCCCATTCTGATGGTCCACAAGGACATAGGAAAGGAAAAGAAAAACGTAGCGGTAAAGTCTAAGGGAAATGGTAAGGCCAAGCCGAAAGGAAAAGATGCATTGAAACCCAAATGGGGAGTTGGCAAGGAAGTAAAATGTTTCCATTACGATAAGACCATACACTGGAAGAGAAACTGCCCTATTAACCTTGAAGAGGTCAAGAAGGCAAAAGCAAAGGGAACATTTGTTTTTTTGTATTTATGTTATTGATGTTAATTTGTCAAGATCTACTTCATGGGTATTAGATACCTTCTGTTGTTCTCATTTTTGTACTACTGTACAGGGACTGTAAAAATAGAAGAAATCTGGCTAAATGGACGTAGACCTATGAGTGGGAAATAGAGCAAGAGTTGTTGCATTAGCTAGAGGGACATATGTTTTATCTTTGCCTAGTGGACTTGATTTACTTTTAGAGGATTATTATTTTGTGCCTAGTTTGACTAAAAACATTATTTCTATCACTTATTTGGACAAGATTGGTTTTGAAATTATTATTAAGAATAATTGTTGTTCATTTTATCTCGGTAATGTTTTTTATGGTTCCGCATAATTGATTAATGGTCTCTATATTTTAGATCAAGAAAACACCATTTATAACATAAATACTAAAAGATCAAAAACAAATGACTCGAATCAAACTTATCTTTGGCATTATCTTGTAGGCCATATAAGTGAGAAGTGCATATCGAAACTCCATAAAGATGGATTCTTAGATTCGTTTAATTTTGAACAATATGATGTATGTGAATCTTCTTTGTTGGGAAAAAATGACTAAAGCTCCTTTTAATAGTAAAAGAGAGCGAGCATGATTTAGTGGGGTTAATACATAGTGATGTATGTGGACCGATGAATACACAAGCAAGAGGTGCATTCCATTACTTCATTACTTTCACCGATGACTTTAGTCGGTATAGGTATATTTATCTTATGTGCCATATATCTGAATCCCTTGAAAGTATAAGGAATTTAAAATGAAGTACATAATCAACTAGGCAAGAGTCTTAAGGCACTTCGATCAGATTGAGGTGGAGAATACTTAAGCATAGAGTTTGATGAACTCTTGAAAGAATATTGGATTGTCTCACAGCTTACACCACTTAGTACACCACAGTGGAATGGAGTTTTGAAAGAAGGAATCGAACATTGTTAGATGTGGTTTGATCAATGATGGGTCATAGAGATCTTTCAAATTCTTTTTGGGGACAAGCACTTTAAACAATCATTTTTACAATAAATCGTATTCCATCCAAATTGGTTCAAAAGACACCATAAGAAAGATGGACTAAGAAGCATCCTAGTATGTCTTTTATAAAAATTTGGGGTTGTGAAACTTATGTAAAACATCAGATGTCTGCAAAGCTCGAACCTAAATTCCATAAATGTATATTTGTTGGATATCCTAAAGAAACAAAGGGATACTATTTCTTCAACCCTAATGAGAACAAAGTGTTTCTTTCTCAAACATAAGGTTTCTCGAAAGAGAATTTCTCTCAAAGAAAGGGAATGGTAGAAATATTGAACTTGGAGAAGTTTAGGAACAACAAATCAAAGAACATGAAGTTGAGCATGTTTCACAAGTTGTTAAGGAACAATCAATAGATTTAGAAACACAACCACTGTGCAGATCCACAAGAGAATGCCATGCATTTGAGAGATTTGTATTTCTCGTTACCACACATGGAGATGTTCTTCTTATGGATCAAGATGAGCCTAGGACTGATCAAGAGGCAGTGTCTAGCTAAGACTATGAGAAATGGATTAATGCCATGGGACCTGAGATGGATTCCATGTTAAAAAACCAACTGTGAACTTTGGTTGAACCACCTGAAGGGGTCAAACCTATAGGGTGTAAATAGGTTTTAAAGAATAAAACCAAAATGGATTGTAATGTACAAACATACAAGCGACAATTAATCGCTAAGGGTTTTCCATAAGTTCATGGTGTAGACAATGACAAAACATTCTCCCATGTAGCTATGATTAAGTACATCCATAAATTGTTTGTAATAGTTGTATTCCGTGATTATGAAATCTGACAAATGGATGTTAAAATTATTTTCCTTAATGGAAAACTCAAAGAGGATGTGTATATGACCCAACCGAAAAGTTTTGTCTCTCTAGGAAATGCTGGAATGTTTTGTAAGCTACAGAGGTCTATTTATGGACAAAAGCAAGCTTCTCAAAGCTAAAATCTTCGTTTCAATCATGCAATAAAAGAATGTGGTTTTAACAAAAATGAAGATGACCTTTGTGTTTATAAGAAAGCTAGTGGGAGCATTATTTATTTCCTAATCTTATATGTATACGACATAGTCATCCTAGGAAATGATATACCTACTTTACATACTGTTAAGAGGCTAGGCAGTTGTTTTCCTATGAAAGATTTGGGTGAGGCAACATATATATTTGGAGTTTAGATCTATAGAGATAGATCAAGATGACTTCTAGGTCTGACTCAAAGCACATATATAGACAAAGTGCTGAAAAGGTTCAGTATGAAAGAATCCAAGGAAGGATTTTTGCATGTAAGACATGGCATTTCTCTTTTGAAGGAAATATGTCCTTCAACTCCACAAGAAAGAGAACAAGTGAATAAATTCCATATGCTTCGACTATTGGTTCTATCATGTATGCCACAATATGTACTCGACCAGATGTATCGTATGGTTTAAGCATGATGAGTCGATATCAGGTAAACCATGGTTAAAATCACTGGGTTGCGGTTAAAAATATTCTTATGTACTTAAGAAGAAATAAGGATACATTTCTTGTCTATTAAGGATAGAAAGAGCTTAATGTAAAAGGTTATACTAATGTCAGTTTCTAAACTGACAATGATGACTCACGATCACAATCGAGTTTTGTGTTTTGCCTTAATAGAGGTACTGTAAGCTGGAAAAGTTTGAAGCAAAACAATGTAGTTGATTCTGCAGCAGAGGCTGAATACATTGCAGACAATGAAGAAAAAAAAGATGTTTAGATCAAGAAGTTCATACTAAACTAGAGGTTGTTCTAAACATATCAGATGCTATAGAACTCTGTTATGATAATAATGGAGCCATTGCACAAGCAAAGGAACTGAGATATCATCAATGGTCCAAATGTATTCTTAGGCGTTTTCATCTCATTCTAGGGATTATAGATCGAGGAGATGTGGAAATATACAGAATACACATGGATGATTGTTGATCCCTTGACGAAGCCTCTTACATAGCAGAGGCATGATCATCACACTGAGTCACTCAGTATTAGATATGTGAGTGATTAGTCTTAGTGCTAGCGGGAGACTATTCGTGTATGCCCAAAGACCAATCATATGATGATTGTAATGATACATTTTATTTACCGATTTTATTGAATAAAGGCATTGCCGTTATTATTTTCAGTTATATATATGTGTTTAACATAAACTAGAATATAATAAAGTCCATATAATAACATAATTGTTATTATTAAAAGATCTCTAATCAACTATTATAATGGGCATGGACAATAATAATGTAATACCCCAAAAATTTAGACAATGACCAAAATGGAAATTTTAAAAGTTTGATGGTCAAAGTATAAAACTTGGGAAAAGTTTAGGGAATTAAGTGATAAATTTCCTAAAAAGAATTTTATTCCATAAATATATGGTTTACTCTTTAGATTGGAGTTTTATGGAAATCATATTGTTGGATTTGGAATTTAGTAAAGAAAGAGTTAAAGCCGGTAAGGAATCGGTAAATTCCGATCGAATCGGAATTTTACAAAAATTTGAAGGATGTTATAAAATGGTTGAAAATATTATTTTAATATTTTGGATCAGAGAAATTTGGTTTGGAATCGTGCAATTTTTCAGATTAAACCGAAACTGTGAAATTTAGTGACTAAAACGCAAGTTTTGAAATTCCAGGGCATTTTCGTTGGTCAAAGTCAAATTAAATTATATTTGACTTTGTAATATCAGATGGCTTGGTTTTATGGTGATTTTGGAGATTCATTAAGGGTGTTTTGGTCTTATCACAATTAAATGAATAATATATTCATTTAAAGTGGAATGAAATGTAAATTAAGATGACATTTCAACCAAATGTGTTCATCTTCTCCTCCAAAAGCTGCGTGGGTTTCTTCAAAGGTAAGAGATCTTCAACTCATTTTCAAGCAATTTCTTTAGGATTATGAGTATGATGAAAATAGAAAATGGTTATTTGTGAAAAACGCTATCATTTGGTACCAATATTGCATGATAATATAGCTTGATTTCAAATATCCCCAAATCTGGAAATTTGGGTTTATACTATGGTTGTTGAAATTGATGATGATTATTGATGATTTTGAAGTTGTAAGAATTGATGAAGAACATAAGGATGAGGTTAAAGAAAAACAGTTTAGATTTATGGAATTACAGTAGGTTCGAAAATTCACCAGAAAATATATAAATATAATTTGGAGGTTATTTTTATATATTGTGTTAATATATGGATCTAGTGTTTTTTTAAAACAAATGGGGATCAATTCCAAGCTGTATAAAAATATATATGAATTTTTAACTGAGGAAAGGTCAGAAAAGTCGGACAGCAGAATTCTGTACAAAACAGATTCTGTTGGTGAACTTTGAAAATTCACCATAAATTGTACAAAATGAATTAGAAGGAGTTATTTATATGGATAGATTTTTATTCGAGTCTAGGTTTTAACGGAAGAAACGGAATTGAATTCCAGTGTCTATATCAATACAGAATAATGATTCTTTAAGGGTAGTGCGAGCTGTCTGAATTCTGGAAAATTAATGGATTGTTGTGTAAGAGTTGTATAATGATGTACTATGCTAGAAATTGTTGGGAATTGAAAATGAGTGTTAGATGTGAAAAATTTCAATACTGGAATTTTGGTATTAATTCTAAGTGAATAAAATGGTGAAGGACCAATGCGAGCTGTCTGAATTCTGGAAAATTAATGGATTGTTGTGTAAGAGTTGTATAATTGATGTACTATGCTAGAAATTGTTGTTTGGGAATTGAAAATGAGTGTTAGATGTGAAATAATTTCAATACTGGAATTTTGGTATTCATAATTCTAAGTGATAAAATGGTGAAGGACCATTTTGAGTAAATTAGAAAAGTGGGTTCCAATGTTAAAGGAATTAATAAGTACTGAATTATTTGGTGGAAATGAGTTTGAAGTATGCTATGGAATTATTTTGGGATATGGTTATTAGTACAATACTAACATATGTATTATCATAAATTTGTGATTTATACAGATCATGGTTGATTTGCAATTGAAGCAAGTCAAGTATAAAAAGGGTATATTATGGACAATAGAGAGGCACAAATATTTTGAAAGATATAAAGTGTCAAGGTGAGTGCAATACATGCATGAAATTATACATGGATGTTTTATATATCATTAGGAAGACTTGCGATAAGTCGACCTTGTTTTATCAGAATGATATTATATCCTATTTTTATAAATCGACATGACATTGATATGTCAAATATTGAAATTATAATGCATTGAGTTTGGAAAAATGTGATATTTTACCCTGAATGTTATTTCGGGTATGAACTGCCTAATGTTAAATATTGATAATATACTTTTCCATGGATGGATCAAATAAAATAGACTGTATGCCCAAGTCAGTTATTGAGGGACAGGGTATAGTTGGCATGCCATAGAGTCCAGCAGCAGGCTGCAATCGGGAATACACTAAAGGATACCTAGTGTATGGTGGGCACGACCTTATGTGTCATATTCGGGACTGTACTTAAGGATACCTAGTACAGATGGTGGACACGACCTTATGTGTCATACTCAGGATAGCACTACGGTGCTTATATTTGACTCGTGTACCCAGGGTCCTCAGGGTTGTATATTGGGCTATTGTCTATGGTTTATGGTTTATTGGTTAATAAATGGTAAGTTTTGCAAATAAGCTTACGAGTTATTGGAATGAATGGCAAGTATTTTGGAAAGAATATTTTATATTCAGTTATGATATTTTGATCATGGTAAAATTATGAATATGCTAATAGCATGGTTTTATGGCATTGGATTTGAAATCTAAATTCATGCATGAATTGTATTGCACTATATATTGATTTAATTGCCTCACTAAGTTTATACTTAGTGTGTGATGATTTTCACGCGTAGGTAAAAAGCAAAGAATAAGAATAAAGTGTTCAGAACGACATCAAGCATCGAGAGGTATATTTCAATATCAATAAGACATTCTATTGTGAAATTTGATTTTAGATAGTGGCATGTAATTTGGAAATGTTTAATTTAATTGTTGAGTAAATTTGTGTGAATTTTTATAGCGATGAAAGGTTAATTTTTATGAGTTTTATATGTAATTTTCGGAAATTACTTTCGAATTAAATTGGTTACAACAAAACATGATTTATATGTTATGATATTTTTATAATATCATTTAACATTTTAAGAAAATAAATTTTAAATCGCGCTAAAATTGAGAAATGGTTTTTAGAAATTTGGATAACATCTATAATCTGTATAGGTATAATTATACGGGTTATGGGTGTTACAAATAATACAATTAAGACTAACATGCTATTGATTGATGACAACGAGTTGTGATTGACATAGAGATTTCATAATTGATACATGATTATATTGTTAGAGAACAATGAATTGGATTGACCCACCATGAGAATATGTCTTGGATTATTATATGACAGTCATAACATTGCTCATGGTAATGACTATATGTATGATCCTAAAACTTGAGATCAATGCTATCCCAACATATATTGTTGTATTTTTTGATGCAACTAAACATGCTTCGTAACTAGTTGCTCTATAAAGACTGTTATTGAATATATATCGATATATGTAGTGGGTGTGTATGATTAAGATAGGATTTGTCCTTCCTAAATAATAGGAAATATATCACAATCCACTTGATTAAGTGAGACTAGAAATGCATGGCTATGCTCGAATAAGATGATATGAGATATGACAAATTATTCATTAATTAAAGTCTACTCTAGATATCAAGAAACAATAGATGGACTATACAAGTGTGGCTATTCCAAGGCTTGTGACTATTCTAGATATAAAGGACAAAATGATGTAATACATAAAAGACTTAATCATGAATATGGTATGTCGAATCATATTATCTTGTAAATTAGGTGACAATGATCTATTGCTAGATATCACTCATTGTATGTAATGTTAGAATTGTTCTAATAATTATTGCTAACGTTACAAGAACCTATAGGGTCACACCCTAGGATTGAAATGAGTAAAGATGTACAATTTGTTGTACGTTACTAAAATATATCTAGAGTTAATATATGTATATCTAATATACGCATGTTTTAATTATTCTGAATATTTAACTTAAATTAATGAAATAAATATTTAATTAATTTGAAATAATAAAATCCCTAATATGTTAGGGTAACTTGGATATAAAAGGAGGTGTAAGGTCTAGTAGCCATTTTTACACATGATCTTCAGCCGTTTTTTCTCAAAACAATGTTGGGAAAAGAAAATATTACTCTCAATCGGGTGAATTAAGTAGAGGCCAAGATGTGGTTTCATGGAGGCTTACGATTCGAATTGATCAACACCACTATTAGTCGTTGCTATCCTTGTTGTTTTTCAAGGAATCCACTGTAAGTATTCCCATCCTTTCCTCTCGATTTCAGTTTAGCGTACTTGGATTGATGGTGAGACCGTCAAATTTTTGTTTCTGCTACACCATGGGGTAAGCCGACGGTCCCAACAATATCCAGCTGAGTATAGTTTATTAAGAACATTAAGCTTCCAATTATTTTAGCATATTCGGTTTGGGAAACGCTAATTCCATTATTTTTAAAGAGATGTATACTAGGTTAATAAGTAGTTTGCACATGGATAACATCAAAATTGTCAAATTTCATTAACGATTTCTCAATATGGTGTGTTTGATTTAAAGAAAAAACCTTTTCAGTTTTGGTAAATTTGACCCCTAAGATCACATTAACTTCTCCCAAATCAGTCATCCCATATTTTAGTAGATAATATGATGACAAAATTAGTACAAAAAATCCTAGAAATACACGGATGAATCTAAACCATTCACAACAAAACCAAACCTTAGGATAGTTTTGTGAAATTTCTCATACCACTATTTAGGAGTTTGTTTCATGCCATAAAGTGACTTTTCACTTTACACACTTCGCCTTCCATCCTAGGCACCTCGAAGCCATGGGCTTGCTCCATATAGATATGCTCATCTAGATATCTATTAAAAAAATACAGTCTTTATATCCATTTGATGTACTTGCAACTTGTGAATGCAGGATAGTGCAAATAATGCACGTATCGTTGAAATTTTTTGTTACGAGAGAATATGTATCGAAGAACTTTAAGCCAAACTTTTGAGTGAACCCTTTGACAACTAACCTTGCCTTGAACCACTGGATCGAACCATCTAGTCTGACTTTCTTCTGAAATACCTATTTTTTGCTGATAGGTTTAAATCCTCTAGGCATGTCGACAATTCCCAAGTATGATTAGATATTATTGATTATAATTCATCACTAATAGTGTTTTCCAAAATTTAGCATCAATAGATCTTATAGTTCCTTCATAAGTCTTAGGATTATTATCTAACAAAAAAATTTGAGCTATAAGATCATATATTGAGTCTAAATCATTTATCTCATAAATAAAGGAAGTGATAAAGTATGGGCCGAAAGATGGTTTAGTTATTTGTCTTTCACTTCTTCTAGGTTCAAATTGAATCTCTTGAAAACCCTTAGTAGGTGCACTATAATATGGGAATGGTAGTTTTTCTATTTGTGTTTCCTAATTTAATCTAGGTTTCTTTAGTAGAAAAATATTTTCAAAGAAAACAATATGCCTAGATTCACAAATAGAGTAGGCTTGTAAACACATGAACCTATATGAGGTACTATTTGTAATATACCCTATAAAAACTATATCAATAGTTTTAGGATCGACGATGGACTTCTTAAAGTACGGAGCAGAAGTTTCGTGAATTAGGCCATTATTCTCAAACATCTCTTTTAAAAAAATTGATCCATATTCGCCACCTTTATCGGATCTAACCCATTTTATTGTGCTATCTAACTGATTCTAAACTTTTTCCTTATAAATAAGAAAGAAGTTCTCAACCTCATATTTAGTTCTTAAGAGTTATATTTTTGTGTATCTCGCCTAATCAACTACAAAAGTGATGTAATAATGTTTTCCTCCATAACTTTCAGAGTTACTTAAGTCTGCTAGATCAGTATGTATGAGTTTTAATAGTTCAATCTTTATTTTAGAAGTTGTCTTAAAGTGAGGTTTAGCATGCTTAACTTTAACACAAATCTCAAATTTGTTAAAGCTGGTTATGTCTATTTTAACAGAATATTCATCTTTATCAGTTTATTTAAAAAGTGAATATTCACATTTCCTAATCTAACATGCCATATATCAATAGTTTCAACAGTGCAAGCAAAAGTGGCAGCTTTATTCTCATTAAGTTGAGTTTCTTTGACAAATAAACCACCATTCAGAAATCTTTTCCCAATATAATCATTGTTTTGGGAAAGTACAACTTTATATGCCTAAAAAATTAACTTAATGTCTACCTTATACAAAAGTTCATCACTTATTAAATTTCTAAGCAGGGCAGGTGCATACAAAACATTATTCAGGGCTAAAGTTTTACCGAAAGTCTTATTGAGTAAAGTTAGCTTGAGTAAAACCTTGCCTTTGCATATGAATTCAGAGCTGCTAGAGTTCTCCATGTACGTACGTTCACATTTGTTACCATCCTCGAACTCGGTGAAAAACTTTTTATTTGCACAGAAATGTCTCGAAGCGCCAGTGTACATGACCCATTTAGCATTGTTCTCCATCAGATTAACCTCTAAAACCACCGTTGCAATAACATTATCAGAATTATTCTTTGTAGTGTTCATATATGGTTTGTTCTCATTTTGGAGGTCTGAGCGATGTTTGAACTGGTATGCTTTATGGTTGACTTGTAAATAACTAGATTTTTCTCGTAGTGAAAGAATTAGAATTCTTTTATTCAAAGAAAAATTGCATCTTACACAATAGGGTACATAGGTTTTTTATATACATGAATTAGAGACCTATATAAAATAGGAGTCATCTTTTCTACAAATTAAGAAGTAGTTTTAGAGATAAATTAGGATGGAGAGTTTAAATTAAACATTACTTATACTCCCCCTCAAGCTGGGGAGTAAATATTGTTAAGACCCAGCTTGGATGTAATTTCCTCAAAGGAAATCCTTAGAAGTGCCTTAGTCAATACATCAACTAGCTGGTTTTGTGAAGAGACGTAATTTAGTTTCACAATTCCGCTATTTACACTTTTTGCAATAAAGTGTATGTCGACCTTCACATGTTTTGTTCTGTCTTGGTGCACCAGTTTTTTTTCCAATGCTTATAGCAGATTCGCTACCACTTTGAAGTTCAAAATACTTATTGTTGCATAGCTCTAGTTTGGTTAAGAATCTTTGTAGCCAAATTCCTTCACACATCCCGAGTGTTATCGCCCTATATTATGCTTCTACATTACTCATTGAGACAACTGATTGTTTCTTGCTCCTCCATGATACTAGGTTTCCCCATACAAATGAGCAATATCCTATGGTTGACCTTCTATATGTTAATTCTCCAGTCCAACTTGAATTTGAGAAGATTTTAACTGTTATGTCTTCATGTTTCCTAAAAAATCAACCCATTTCCTAGTGTCATCTTTAGATATCTTAAGATTCGATACTGCCTCCAAAAGTTCCTCTCTCGGATCATTTATGTATTGACTCACAATGCTAAACAGAAAAGTAATGTCAGGTCTAGTTAGACATAGATAAATGAGTTTACTCAGTAACCTCTGATAATGTTCCTTCTTTATCGGGTTTCCATCTTTCTCAATTTTAAGTTAACTTCCATTGGATTTTCCGAGGGATTATAATTACATTATAGTTTTAGAAAGTTAGTCTAGAATATACTTTCTTTGATTTATGACAATTCCTTCTAATAATCTCGCTACCTCCATAACTAGGAAATATCTTAGAGTTCCCAAATCTTTGGTTTCAAATTCCTTTGCTAGTAAAGTGTTTGCCTTTTCGATTTTAACTAAGTCATCACCTTATCATCAACGTAGACAACCAATATTGACTTGTTCTTATCAGGAACAATTTTTACAAATAGTGTGTGATCGAATTGACACTGTTTATAGTTATCTTGTAATATTACCTTCATGAATCTATCAAACCAAGCTCAATGTGATTGGTTTAGGCCATATAAGGATTTCAGTAATTTATTTACCTAGTTATTTCCAAAATGAATTCCTGGTGGAACTTTATATAGACCTCTTCTTCAATATTTCCATTAAGAAATGTATTTTTCACGTCAAGTTGGTGAAGCATCCAATCATTGTTCACCGCCAAAGATAATAGAACTCAAACAGTGTTGATTTTTGCAACTGGAGCAAAGGTCTCTTGATAGTCAACTCCATAAGTCTGAGTGAACCCTTTTTCCATAAGTCTAGCCTTATATCTCTTAATTTTTCCATCTACCTTGAATTTCACAGTAAAGACCCATTTGCAGTCGACTAGTTTCTTATCTTAAAGTAGATCAAAGATGACCCAGATTTTGTTGTTTTCTAGAGCTAAAATTTCTTCTTCAACTGCCTTCTTCCACTCATGACTTTTTAATGCCTCCTCTATGGTTTCTGGAATGTGAACATGATCAACCTGAGCTGTGAAAGTCTTAAGACCAAACATTAGTTTTCCTTAAGCAAAAAATTTACTAATAGGATGAGTTGTACATCGTCTAACTCCCTTTCTTTGAGCAATTAGTAACTCACTAGTATCAATTACCACATCTAACTTACTTTGGTCACCATCTCCTTCGTCTGTCAATGGATTTAAACTCGGTTTGGGTCATCTTTTGTAGATGAGAATATCAGTAGATGGAATGGGTGATTTACGAGAGTCGATGTGATTAGTGGATTGATTTTCATTATCAGATGTTGTGGTGTTATGAGGTTGTGGAGTGGTAGTTTTTCAGTAGAAGATGAAATGATGGATTATTCAATAATAATCGGTAAAAATTGAAATTCAGACTGACTCTTCCCCTATATTTTGGTTTATGAGAAGAACGGTTTATGCTCTTGAAAAGTTACATCCATATATTTGAAAAATTGTTTAGTAGAAGGAGAATAGCAACAACAACCTTTTTGATGGGATGAATAACCAACAAAGACACACTGAATTGACTGAGGATAAAATTTAGATTTATGAGGATTGTGGTCATGGACAAAGAAAATACAACCAAAGACACGAAGAGGAACAAAAGAGGTAAAATGTTTGAAATGAGGAACAAAAAAGGATTGATTAGAAAAGTAATGGTTAAGAGAGCCTCACCCCATAGGTATTTCGGAACATTAGAAGAAAAAAGAGTACTCGGGTTACCTTAAGAAGATGATAGTTTTTTACATTCGGGGACTCCATTTTGTTATGGAGTGTCGACATAGAAATTGAGGTAGACTATTCTATTTTTATAGAAAAAGATCCCAACAATTGAGAGAGGCATTCCCCACCATTATCAGATTTTAGGATGCCAATGGAACTTTGGAATTGTGGTCGACCTTATTGTGGAATCATTTGAAGATGATACAAGACTCATATTTTTCCTTTATAAGAAAGGTCCAAGTAGTACGAGAGTGGTCAGTAATAAAAGTAATAAACAAACAAATTATATGTAAACCTATAACTCGTGAAGGTCCCAAATGTCACTATGAATTAAGGAAAAAGGTTTAGGTGAACGGAAGAAAGAAGGAGGATATGAGCTCCGAATGTGTTTTGCAAAAGAACAAATGTCACAAGAGAATGATGTGGGATTTTATTAAAAAATAATTTGGGAAACAATTTTACAAGATAAAGAAAACTTGTGTGTCCTAAACTAAAATGCCATAACACAATGTCGATAGCCACATATGTAGGAGAAATTGAAACAAAGGAGGAGATAAATGGTGCATGTAAGTGATTTGGAACGATAACGTAAGGATGAGCATCAAGGATGTAGAGTCTACCATGACGCCTAGCATTGCCAATCACCATCCCCAAGGTTAAATCCTAAAATTCACAATTAACATGAGTAAAATGAAAAGTACAACCCAAATTGGTAGATAATTTGCTAATCGAAAGAAGATTGCAAGTCAAACTTGGAACAAATAGAACATTAGATAGAATAATGCAGTTATTAATATGAACCGAGCCACTTCCCTTAACCAGTGATAGGGTGCCATCAGAAGTATGAACACTGCATGAGATACCATTTTTGTGAAATGTTGAAAATAAACTGAAGTTACCCATCATATGATCACTTGCTCCAGAATCAACAATCCAAGAGACATATCTGGGTAAAAGGGATAAGGAGGAAAATGGAGAATAACATTCGTTAAAAGTGCAGAGATACTTGGGTTCAGTAGCAGGAGAAAATTGTAAATGACCAAACATCTGTTGTAGATCGTCCAGCTATTGACGATAAAAAGAACCACATTCCAATGTTGTTACAGCAGAGTTACCGTGGGAAGGATGAGATTTTGATGGAATCCAGTAGCCAGACGACCATGTAGTTTCCAGCATTTATCATGAACATGACCAAGTTTCCAACATTGATCACACCAGGGATGACCTTTCATGACACGGATGTTACCGGAGGAATGTGTATTCAAAGCATAACATTCAACAGATGGCAGAAGCATCATATAACGATAATTTTCTTTGTGGAGGACTTCAGAGAACACCTCACGAAGAGATAAAAGAGGCCTGATGCCCATAATCCAGCCACGAACGTTATCAAGAGAGACGGATAGTTACAACTGAAATTGAAAAATACATGATTTTTCAAGCAACCCTTTGTAGAGTTTGGCAGATGCACCTGTTTGCCAAGCGGGAGTTTTGAACATATCAAATTGCTTCCATAAATGAGATAGCTAAGTAAAGTATTCAGTAACAGTAAGATTGCTCTGCTTCAAGTCATTGATCTGGTATTCAATGGAAAACAGGGAGGACGAGTTTTCCTGATTGGAGTATGTTTCCTTTGTAGTGTTCCACATTTTTGGGGCAGTGGTGTAGAACATGAAGTTCATGCTAATGTCAGGCATCATAGAGTTGAGGAGCCATGAAACAATTTTGGTGTTCTCGATGAGCCAAGTGTTATATTGGGGATCAGAGGGGTCGATACTAGGAGAAGAGCAGCGTTGTGGTTACCCAACAAGGAGATGATTCTGTGATGGGGTTGTACTGTGATGTGAGGAAAATAGCGTTGCGATGAGGATAACACTATGAAGGGTGTAGTGATTTGATGGAGCAATTTGTGGCGGTGTAGGTACAGGATGACGCTTGCGAAGGAAAATGACAATGCGAGGGATTTGGTATTGTGATGAGTACAATGGTTTGATCAGATATTCATGATTGGGAGGACGATATTGTGCAGAAAGCACACTACTGATTGAAGAGATAACAAACGGCAGTGGCAGCAAGGCTCGGATCGACGTCGGCAACTGATACCATGTAAAGAACTAGATTTTTCCGGCAGTGAAAGAATTAAAATTTTTTTATTCAAAGGAAAATCGCATCTTACACAAGAGGGTACATAGGCTTTTTATACAAATGAATTAGAGATCTATATAAAATATGAGTCATATTTTCTACGAATTAAGAAGTTGTTTTAGAGATAAATTAGGATGAAGAGTTTACATTAAACACTACTTGAAGTTGGTTTCTTGAACACATAAAATTTTCTTATGAGTCATCTTATGCGATTAGACCGCACACATAAAATTTATAGATTTCCCTCCAGCTTTGGACTTCCCTGGTTTCTTGAAGTTGGTTCCCTTTTGAAGTTTCATTTTCTTATTTTGACTTCCTCTTCTCATGGTCTTTTGAATTTAGACCCTGAGGAAACACCAGACTAAACCAAGTTAGACTTAAAGGATAAATGACCAAAAGAGTTACTCGCCTTATCTTTCAAACGGTTAGCATCCTCTATCTTCACATGGCCCATCAGCTCCTTAAGTGAAATGTCCCTTTTTTTATGTTTGAGAGGGTTACGGTAATCATACCAGAACTTAGGCAGCTTCTCGATCAGGACATTGTCTTGTAGCACCTCGCACATTTGCATTCCTTCAACAAGGATGTAGGATGCCAACTTTTCTTAATCATGGACTTGATCCACTATTCACTTTTTATCAATCATTTGGAATCTCATCCATTCACTAAGGTCATACTTCCTGATGCTTACATCATCATTGCCATACTGTATCTCGAGCATGTCCTAAATTGTATTGGAACTTATTTCTTTGAGGAACATGGCAAAGAACTTGTTCTACATGTGGCTCAAGAGATATCCTCGCATCGTCTTGTTATCTTTCTCATATTTTTCAACAGTTGTGATAAAAGTGGCCACAACATCAAGTAAAGCTTCATCACCAGTAGATATAGTATCAGGTGCAACTGAACTTATCAACAAAGTAGAAGGTGAAGGTGGCTTCAGCAGTACATAAACCAAATCAAGCTCTTGACGAACAATATAATGTGTTTAGACCACCTTCAGTAATTGGACCCATCAAATGTATCAAGCTTTGAGAGATTGGGAATCAAATTGCTCAATGGTATCGATATTTTCGACTAATAATTTGTATATAAATTGTTGGAAATAGATATTGAAAAATAACAATGTTAGCATTGACATGTTAAATTAAAATATTGATCAAATAAACAATTGAAACCATCTCGTGGTGAAAACCACTGCCTTAGAAACAAATTTGACCCGATGTGTGTAATCGCTACAATAGGTGGATCATTCCTTGAGCTTAGAATGGTCTCTCCGAGAATTCGTATACCCGAAATAGGAGTGGGCTGCTGGTGGTACTACTACTCTGATAGCAAGAAAGAAAAGATGCTTTGAAATTTTTTAGGTTGAGAAGATATGTGAGAGTTGGGAGTAAGTTGAGAAGCTTGGAAAGCCTTTCTATTTATAGGATTCATTTAGAGGTAAAATCATTCATCAAAAACCAAATATAAACCTAATTAATTGTTTAATTAAAATTTTGTCTGAAAATGTTGTTATAAATTAATGAGTCTGGCCTAAATTGCACTTTGTAACTCTTATAATTACTCTGTAACTGGCATAATAATCACTCTGAACAGAGCTAAAATGTTGTCCAGATACATCCAACGTTTCATATACATAATTTCATAAACTGGCAGTTCAAAATTAGAATTTTTCAGAGGTCAAATTAATAGCCAATTAATCAATTATTACCCTATGAAGTTAAATCCAACCAGGGCGCTTTGCATCCTTTAAATACCATAATCAATTCTTTCACAATATATTTTTGGTCAAGAAAATCTTTATAATTTTTCTCCAAAAATATATATAATTTGCATAGACATGTTGAAGACACATATTGCCACGAGCCATGAACCATGACCACGTCCACGTCTATGTCCATGAGCAAGAGCACGATCCGATCATAGCTGAGCTAAGCCGAGACAGATGGATGGTGAAGTGGTGACATATTAGATTATCCTTTGTTCTCTATCACTCAACAAAAGAAGAAATAATGAACACTATAAATACCCAATCCCATTGGTACTTCCCACTCAATGTGGGATAGTGTTTTACACATTAGCATCATTCCCCCACTAATACGATAGAATTCTTCTAAAAATCGAACAATAATCTTCTCAAAAGAGTAATAGTAGAATTAGTTACTTAAGTACTAGTGAACGTATCTTGAACTAGTACATACTTATTGATAACTCCGGAAAAATACTCAATTTCTAGTCTTTTCACTTAAGTTATTGTTCGTCTAAATAAAGTATGCACAACATTTTAGTCATATTTAGTTGCATTTAGGTTATATTTGGTTGTGGTGGATAAGTTTTGCTTCTGCAAGATTTATTTATTTGGGTTAACTGATGCTGCTGAGGAGAAAGGGATTGTGTTGATTATGTATGTGCAGGAAACTAACAGAGGAAGAACATTTCAGCCACGACAACGTAATTTGCAAGGGCCAATGGAATAAGGAAGAACGTGAAGAGCAAATTTATCTCGCCAGGGCAAGGTTTATCTATAAATTCTGAAGCGGATATGACGAAATTACCTACGTCACATGCTAGCTGGATGACCTCCTTCACGTGCAAGCAAGCCCTAAATATTCTGACAGCCACTAGCCGCCTTTCCTATTTAGTCTGAACAAATTAATAATGGTTATTTAAGGAATCTCCAATCATGCAAAACCCTAAGAGATTCCTCTCTATAAATACTCAACAGTAGCGGCAAAAGAGAGGATAAAGAGAGAAGAGCTTTACTGAAGGTTTGAGCGAGCAGCTGCAGTGCTTTCCCACCATTTACCAACCGACCTTCCTTGGTGTCCTCTAAAACCAGACTATAGCATAGCGGTGATCAGGTCTCGAGAGAGGCTGATCACCAAGGCAGGCATAGTGTTGATCAGAATTATCACAACAAAGCCCCTAGTTTTGGGAGTCGTTCTTCTTTTGTTCTTAACTTCTTTACATGTTTGGGGTTGTATTAAATGATGATACTTGGATGACTTTTTGATAGAACCATGACTGTTTTACTTGGTAAGTCTAAATATGCGAGGTTGTTTGAATTATATTTAAATCAACATTTGCTTTTGTTTTTGTTTTATAGTCTGCATATTTATTTTGTCTCGACCAAACTTTTCTACAATCATACATTATAATATTTTTTTTATTAATATTAGTTTTTTAGTCTAACAAGATAGTAGGAATTCGCTTTTGACAACTAGTTCTGGTTGTGGTAAAGGTTAAAATTTTAGACCAATCCTTGAGGAGACGATAACTCACTTACCTTATATTACTTGATTCAATTGTGTATAATTGCACATAATTGCTTGCCTTAGCATATACATTTGCAGGCGATCACTTATGATGAGCAATCATTCTCTTAGATAAGTCAAAATAGTCTTCAATTTTCTAAGATAAGAGTAAACTCATAAAACACAACTAACCCCTTCATCCACCGAAGTCCTCGATGTTTAAGATATATATGTACGCACACATAGAAGTGTATATTTGGTCATCATACCTAAGGATTTGAGTAAGTGTATTAGAAAAATGGCCCAACATTTTTCATAGAAGCTAGCTAATTCTTCTCACATATGTTTTTTAATTCATAAGGTTTATCTGAACAAAAACACCTTAAAATTGGGCTATAAAATAATTAAGAGCCTTTTACAATAGCTCAACCTCTCAAAGATTATGGTGATTTTCTTCAAGTTCATTATAAATGAACCACCCATACTATGGGATAATAAATCGTTAAGAATAAATATTTATTCTTATTAATTAGTGAATCCAATATGTCATTGTCAGTAGGACCATCCAAACTGTTGGATTTGAATTCATTAAGAGTTTTTATAAAACTCAACCCTTCTAGCTGTAAGTTCAACTTGTCATTCTCAATTAGGACTACCCATTCAACTATGGGATATGAACTTATTAAGAATATATATAACAAAAATTGATAAATTTATTAAAAGCAATTAAGCTCATCATGCATATGTATATTATTCATCATAGGGATAGGTAGGTTGAAATATACATTATGAGTCTTTCCATGATTTTGTTTGACTACATTGAACTTAGATAACTAGTTTGGGTATACACCATGAATTCCTCAACCAATGCATTTTAAACCTATCCCCCTCAATGAATCTAGGACTAGTTTCCTACTTAACCCTTTGGTAAGCGAATCTGCTAGGTTCCTTTCTGACTTCACATACTCTAAAGAGAGTATTCCATTCCTTATTAAGTGTAAAAAATTAATATCTTCTACAAATGTGTCTATTCTTACCATTGTAAGCTTGATTCTTGGCCACACATATTGTAACTTGTGAATCACATAGCTAGGAGACTAAAGGAGTCAGTCTTTTCCAAAACAGAATTTCAGCTAACAAGTTTATAAGCCATTCAGTTTCTTACCCAGCTAAGTCAAGAGTTATAAACTCTGACTCCATAGTGGAACCAACAATACATGTTTGCTTTACAAACTTCCACGAGATCGATGTATAACTTAAAGTAAACACATACACTCATAGAGCTTACCTCATCATTGTTAGAAACCCATTTAACTTCACTATATCCTTCTAAAATAGAAAGATAGCCAACAAACTCCAGTTTCCAATCCATTGTACCCTTAAGATACTTGAGTAAGCGTGAAAAAGATACCCAATGTTCACCACTTGGATTATGATTATATCTACTAAGTTTGTTCATAATATACACATTATCAGGTCTAGTATAGTTTATTAAGAACATCATACTTCAAATTATTTTAGCATATTTGTTTCAGATACACTTATTATGTCAAAATAGGTTTTCAAAAAGGGTGCTTATTTTTAAATAATTCGATGATTTGTTAACAATAAAATATGGTTCGAGTAGTCGCCACCATTTTTTGATTAGGGTGTGATTGGACACCCAAAAAGTATTTTTCATTTTAAAAAATCATTCATTTTAATTAAAACAACAAATTTACAGTCTACGTTACCAAAATTTGAGTTTGGGAGTCGGTTACATATGAGGAAGGATTAGCACCCCCACAACGCCTAAATCGGTACCTAGTCAATTAATTAGTTATTTTTCCAATGGAACTTAATCATTCGAGTCTAATTTATTTAACACATTGTCAATGTATAGTGTTTGATTAAGCTTGTAAATGAACCGAGCTTGTACGAACAAGGTTATGTTCGTGTTCATTTAATTATTTTTTTAAAGTGTTTGCGTTCGGTCCGTGTTCGTTTAAATTTTCCATATAGTGTTCATCTTTGTTTATTTATTGTTGAATGTGTTCGTGTTCGTTTATATATTATTCCTGAACATTTTCATATATATGCACATGAAAATTCTCATGAACATGTTCGTTTAGCTTTCATTTAATGCTCGCGAATGTGTTCATTTATATGTTCATAAACGTTTTATGAACATGTTTGTTTAGCCTTCAATTAGTGTTCATTTAGTGTTGTTTTAGTGTTTGTTTATCGTACATTTATATATTCGATTTTTAATTTATTTTTAAGTTAAAGAAAAATGATAATATTATTCCACTGGTGCTTAAACTCCTTAATATTCAAAGTTTAAAATGAAAATTTTATCATGTGTTCAATTTAATCATTATCTCAATATTTAAAATGTGAAAAAATAAAAGGAAAATTAGGTAAACGAGTTTGTTCAAAAACATAAATGAATAATTTGATAAATGAGCTTATAAATGGAATCATAAAGGATCTTATAAACGTGCTCATAAATAAGCATGTTCGTGAACATAAACGAATCGAACACACAATTGTTCTTATTCGTTCATTTATTAAATAATCATAAAACATTTTGTTCATGTTTCTTTATTTAACTTAACAAATGACCATAAATGAATGTTATACGAACGATTCACGAACAGTTCACCGAATGCTATGTTCATTTACACCCATATGTTTGATTTAAAGAAAAACCCTTTTCAGTTTCGATAACTTTGATCCCTAAGATCACATTGGCTTTTTCCAAATCGGTCATCCCAAATTTAGTAGATAAGAAATTCTTTGTTTGTTAATGGACTCAATGTTAGTAATGAAAATCAACATGTTATTAACATATAAACTTATGATGATGAAATCAATACCAAACATACGCATGCATCCGAACCATTCACAACAAAACCAAAACTTAGGATAGTTTTGTGAAATTTCTCATACCACTGTTTATGAACTTTCTTCAGACCATAAAGTAACTTTTTCAGTCTACACACTTTGCCTTCCATGCTAGAAGCCTCGAAACCATGGGGTTGCTCCATATAGATCTCCTTACCTAGATTTGCATTAAGAAATACAATCTTTAATCCATTTGATGTACTTGCAACTTTTTAATAGAGGCTAGTGCAAATAATTCACAGATCGTTCAGATATTTGTTAAGGGAGAATATGAATGAAGAACTCTAAATCAAAATTTTGGTGAACCATTTGACAACTATACTTGCCTTATACCACTGGATCAAACCATCTGGTCTGAGTTTCTTCCAAAAGAAACATTGGTTATTGATTGGTTTAATTACTCTAGGAAAGTCGACTAATTCCCAAGTATGATTAGACATTATCGATTATAGTTCATCATTAATAGCACTTTTCAGAAATTATCATCAGTCGATACTATAACTTTCTCATAAGTCTTAAGATCCTCATCTAATAGAAAAATTTAAGCTACAAGATCATATATTGAGTCTAAATAATTTATCTTAGAAATAAATATAGTTATAAAAGTCTGCTCCAAAAGATGAGTTTAGTTTTTTCAAATTGAATCTCTTGAGAACCCCTAGCAGGTGCACTAGAAGAAGTGGATGATAATTTTTCTATTTGTGTTTCCTCATTTAATCTAGGTTTCTTTAGTGGAAAAGTATTTTCAAAGAAAACAATATCCCTAGATTCTCAAATAGAGTAGTCTTGTAAACACATGAACATCTACACTGTTTGTAGCATATCCTATAAATAATGCATTAACGGTTTTAGGACCGATGGTGGACTTCATAAAGTATGAGAATACCACTATATCCAGAGACAACCACACTTTCAAATATTGCAGATTTTGAGCGTAACCTTTCCAGAATTCATATAGAATACAATTTAATTTCTTATGAGGTACTTTGTTTAAAATGTGATTTATCGATTGAATGGCTTCCCCCATACGTTTTCAGCCAACCAAAAACTTATCAACATTGATGAATTTCCCTTCAGGTTTGGGCTTTACTAGTTTCTTGAAGTTGGTGCCCTCTTTTCACGGTCATTTTGAATTGAGACCATGAGGCAGCACTAGACTAAACGAAGATAGACTTAAAGGACAAAGTTCCAATAAAGTTAGTAACCTTATCTTTCAAAAAGGTTAGCCTCCTCTATATTTATGTGTCCCACAAATATCCCTCTTTTTGTGTTTGAGAGAGTTGCGGTAATCAGACCAAGACTTAGGTAGCTTCTCGATCAGGACATTGGTTTATAGTACATCTCCTATTTTCATTGCTTTAGCAAGGATGTCAGATACAAACTTTTCATAATCATGCAGTTGAATCAGCTTGTCATCGATCTTCTAAAATCACATTCATTCACCAACGATGTACTTCTTGATGCCAGCATCATCATCTCAATACTTCTTCTCCAGCGTTTCCTAAAATGTCTTGGCCCTTCTTCATTGAGGAACATGTCAAAAAGCTTGTTTAACATATGGATCAGGAGATGTCCTCACACCATCTTGTTATCATTCTGATATTTTTTAGTAGCAGCGACAAAAATAGCCACAACATTGGGTAAAGCCTCATCACTAGTAGAGGTAGTAACAAGAGCAACTGAACTTGTCATCGAAGAAGAAGGTGGAGGTGGCTTTAGCTGCACGTAGTCCAAATCAAGTTGTTCGAAGAAGATTATAATGCATTGTTACCACCTTTGTAATTAGACCCATCCAATGCATCAAGCATTGAGATATCATGAATCAACTTCCTCAATGGTGTCGATATTTTCTACGAATTATTTGTTTCTAAATTGTTGGAAATATAGACTGCATAATCACACTGTTAGCGTTAACATGACAAATAAAAGTATTGAACAAATAAATAATTGAAACAGTGTGATGGTGAAAACCATTACCTTAGAAACAAATTCGTGTGTAATCACTACAATAAAAGGATCATCCCTCGAGGTTAACATGTCACTTTGAGAATTCGTACCCCAAAACCATAATGGATTATTGGTGGTACTACTCTTCTGATTGTAGGAGAGAAAATATGGTTTAAAATGCTTTAGGTTGAGAGAATATATGAGAGTTGAGTGTAATTTGAGAATCTTGGAAAGCCTCTCTATTTATAGGCTTCGTTTAAGGGCAAAAATCGTTCACAACAAAACCAAATATAGACCTCATTAATTTTGAAATTAAAAATTTGTCTGAAATTATTGTTATAAACGAATGAATTTGACCTGAATTCCACTTTGTAATTCTTGTAATTTCTCTATAACTGGAAAAATAATCACTATGAACAATAAATATTGTCCAGATACATCCAATGTTTCACAAACACAATTTTGAAATCTGACTGTTCAAAATTTAATTTTTTTATAAATCAAATTAACAGTTAGTTAATCAATTGTTACCCTTTCAGATTTAAATCGAACCAAGACATTTTGCAGCCTATAAATATCATAATCAATTCTTTCACAATCTTTCTATGATTACGAAAATCCTTATGAATTTTCTCTAGAAAGATAGAATCTGTACGGACGTATAAAAGACTCGTATTGCCACGAGCTGAGACGAACAAACGGCGGTGGAGGTACGAATGAATGTTGCTTGTTCTCTATTACAGAAGAAATGAAGGAATCATGAACACTATAAATACCTAAGCCTAGTGGTATTTCCAACTGAATATGGGATAGTGTTTTACACATTACCAACATTCCCCCCACTAATATGAAGGAATTCTTCTAAAGCTCAAAAAATAATCTTCTCAGAAGAACAAAAACAAAATTAGTTGCTTAAGTACTAGTGAACTTATCTTGCCCAACTAACAAGTTTGTGAATCACACAGCAAAGATACTAGAGGAGTCAGTCATCCCCGCAATGGAATTTCAGCTAAAATGTTTCTGAGCCATTCTGTTTCTTGCCCAGCTAAGTCAAGAGCTATAAACTCTAACTCTATAGTGGAACGAGCAATACAAGTTTGCTATACAGACTTCTACTAGAACGTTGTACTACTTAAAGTTAACGCATACAAGCTCGTAGAGCTTACCTCATCATTGTCAGAAACCCAGTTAGCTTCATAATATCCTTATAAAATAGAAAGATAGCCAACAAACTCAAGTTTGTAATCCATCGTACCCTTAAGATACTCGAGTAATCGTAAAAAAGAAACCCAATGTTCACCACTTAGATTATGAGTATATCTACTAAGTCTGCTCGCAACATACACATTATCAGGTCTAGTATAGTTCATTAAGAAGATCAGGCTTCTAATTATTTTAGAATATTTTGTTTGGGAAATATTACTTTTGTCAAAACGATTTTTGAAAAGGGGGCTCGTTTTGAAATAATCTGATGACCGACTAATGATAAAAGTGATTCAATGAGTCACCACCAGTCTTTGATTAAGGCGTGATTGGGCACCCAAAAAGTGTTTGTCTTTTTAAAAAACATTCATTTTAATTAAAATACCAAATTTATGGTCTACGTTACCAAAGTTTTAGTTTGGGAGTCGGTTACGTGTGGGGAAGGATAAGCAACCCCACGTCACCCTAAATCGGTAACTAGTCAAATAATTACTTATCTTTGCAATGAAACTTAATAATTCGAGTCTACTTTGATTTAAGATCTCCTACCAATAATATTGTTTTAATTTTAGGACAAAGCATAATAATATTTAATTATTTCCTTTCGAGAAGAATCAACCTCTCATACCTTAAGGCAATCAATTATTACTCCAATCGAAATAAAGAAATATTAAAATTCCATTCTAAGGTTCATTATTAATTCAAAATAACAACACAAAATAATTTTGAGAATGAAAATGATATTATCTAATTATTTACATTCGAGAATAAACGACCTCCCATGGCTTAAAGCAATAATTTATTACTCAAACCAAAATGAAGAGATATTACTATTTCATCTTAAAATTCAATATCGATCCAAGAGAAAATGATAACATCTAATTATTTCAAATCCAGAATAAAAGACCTCCCATGCCTTAAAGCAACCATTTATTACTCCAATTGAAATTAAAAGATATCACTATTTCATCTTAAAAATCAATATTGAATCGAGTGTTATTTATTTTGAAATCCCGTTGAAAAATACATGCAAAAATAAAATGTGTTGGAAGCATACATCAAGCAAGTATCATTAAATATTTATTTTATCGATCTTTAATGAGAAAAAAGATGTTCAATTACTTAATTACATCATGACAAGACCTTAGATTCGACCTGACAGTCTTTTATCAGTGAACTTAATTAATAGAACGTGATCTTTTTCTCAATCCCCAAATTTTAAAATGGATTCCATTTAACATCTGTCCCTAAATAGGATAGACATTCATTTTAAAACACCCCCATTTCATTTTTTTCACTATTCGACGTTTTAACAGAGAGAGAAAAAGAGAAAACACTTTCAACCTCTCTCAGTCGAAGAGCAAAATTATCGTCCACTAGCGTTCTCTGTTGTTGTTCCTGGTGGCCGGAGAAGAAACATTTCAAATCAAAATGATCAACTCTCCCTCCTCACCCCAAATCCAGAACCCATTTTCCTTTAAACGCAACCAAGATGCATGGATCTAGGTTTATGCCTTTTGAAATCCAAACAAAAACGACATCATTTGGGCTTCCCGGTGACTGACGATGAATGTAAACTTTCCCTATTCCCTTTTCCTCTTGAATATAGTGTGGTTTTCTTTTTTGGTTTGTTTCCTCTATGTTTTTCTGAACTCCCTTTTTCTTTTTTTCTTCTTGGTTCAAACTCCGCTCTATATTTTTTTCAAAAACCGAGTGCTCACTCTCTTATCTCATTCAAATCCTATCTTGTTTATTTTTTTCTTTTTTGAAGAAACTAAAATCCTCCTTTCTAGATTTGATTTTTTGTGTATTTAACTCCCTTTTGCCTTTTTAGTGGGATTTTTGTTGAGACCGTCATCACCGGTTCGATTGAATCATGGGTGAGGGTGAGAAATCATTTCCTTTTTTGTTGGTTTGTTATTTGTCTTGGTTTTTATATCCTTGCGTGTTGATTTGATTAGTCTTGGCATAAATATTATTACATCGAAGGTCACGGGTTCAACTAGAGCAATGACGGCTGGTTCTCTGTGTGAGAGTGGTTGTGGTGGCTAGGGTTTAGAAACCATAACTTATTAGGGTTAGCATTGGGTCTGGGATTCAGGTACTAGGCTGGTTGGGTTGCTTGGTAGCTGGGCTCGGGTTGCTTCTGGGCCTTGGGTGTAATTGGTTATGGGTTTATAGCCTGAAAATAAAATAATAATAATAAATATAATAATAATATTAATATAAAAATGTCATGATAAAAATGGGTGTCGATAACTGCCCCTCTTTGCCCATTCTTGTAATAACAAGAATATAGCAAATATAAAAAGATAACGCATTTTTGTCCGCTTCGATCTTGATGTTGTCTCATGTGAGACTGACAGATAACCCGGAGGGTTTAATCATCGTGCTCAAAGGAATTACTGATGGCTCGAAGAACCTACTAAGTAAGAAACTTTGGAAATTGCTTTCTTATTTTCAAAAATATCGCATTTTTGTTCGGTTCGATCTCGATGTTGTCTCATGTGAGACTGACAGATAACCCGAAGTGTTTAATCATCATGCTCGAATGAATTACTGATAGCCTGAAGGTCTTTTAGATGGGTCAAATGACTTATCATATTACTTGAAAGATTAACAAATTACCCGAAGGACTTCCTAATTTTAGAAGTAGTTTACTAGGTAAGAAACTTTGGAAATTATTTTCTTACTTTTTGAAAACTTCAATTTTCAGATTTAAATGAGAAACTTTTCTCATTTTTTGAAAATCACATGAAAACATCCTGCCCGAAGGTCTTATGGATGGTCCGAAAGACTTATCATCTTACTCGAAAGGCTTATAGATGACCCGAAGGATTTACTCACCATGCTCGAAAAACTTATTGATGCCCGAATGACTTACCAATTTTGGAAATAGTTTACTAGGTAAGAAACTTTGAAAATCGTTTTCTTACTTTTCAAAATATTTTATTTTCATATTTAAATGATAAAATTTAATCTTTTTTAAAAACATGTAAAAACATCCTGCCCGAAGGTCTTGTGGATAGTCTGAAGGACTTATCATCTTTCTCGAAATGCTTATATATGACTCGATGGATTTAGTCATCATGTTCGAGAGACTTAATGATGGCTCAAATGACTTACCAATTTTGGAAATAGCTTACTAGTTAAGAAACTTTAGAAATTGTTTTCTTACTTTTTAAAATTTTCAATTTTTAGATTTAAATGAGAAACTTTTCTCATTTTTTGAAAAACATTCTAAAACATCATGCCCGAAGGTCTTATGGATGGCCCGATAATTTATCATCTTGCTCGAAAGGCTTATAGATGACTCGAAGGATTTACTCATCATGCTTGAAAGGCTTACTAATGGACCGAATGACTTACCAATTAAAAAACTTTGGAAATTAATTTCTTACTTTATAACTTATAAAAGGACTTAATGGTCGGGTAACATGCCCCACTTTAAGTAATGCTTCCTCTGTGGATTTGACCCACCCTGTTATTAAAGTTTTTCCCCCTAAATATGATTCCCCACATTTGAGTATGAATTCTAACTTCCACTTATTAGGATTTTGATACCATGAATCTTTTCTTTTATTTGAAAAAATTTGTAAAAACCATACGTTTATGTATGAGATGAGAATGCAATGTAATGCATTTTCTTTTATGCAAATGGGGTTCTCATGCATCCATAAATGTTGATTCAATTTTACTTTGACTCTAAAGTTAGGAACTAGGTCTTCTTTCAGTTGATCACTCTTCTCTAGGGTTTACTCTGATATCGATGTAGCAACTCGTAATTATAAGTCGTCAAATTTGAAGAGCCATCGGATCATCTTATATCTTATAGTCGTCTTTTCCTCTCATCTACATTGAAGTCTCAGAATAAACGTTTCTTGAATTCTTGATGCGGTCAGGAATATGATCTTGATGCCCATTTCTATCTTTGACCTAATTATGCTATCAGAGTTGTTTTTCCAAGACTTTACCATTAATTGATGCTCAACTGGTTTACTTTACAAGCTAAGCTCTGCTCAAAATCATAGTCTGCCCCTGACACTTCAAGTTACGAGACTCATTCTCAATATCTTTTTTGGTTTAACATTATTATCTCAACATGATCTGGGTTTTTGGTCATGCCCCAAAAGTGGGTATTTTTATGACTCATCCCTATTTGGGTGCCAAAATTTAATCTTTGACTGGTCTCACTCTTGCATTTTTTCTATGAGCTGGGATATGTGCCCCTTTCAAATAAGGCAAACATCTGCTTCTTAACAGGTTACCAAAAATGTCATAAGGAAGTGTTACAAGTTCTATCCTCCATCCATTCTAATCTCTCGGACTACTTGCTTTCAAGATTGTGGAATGATTCATTATTCTGACATCGTTTATTGTTTTTCTCCAATTAGGGCAGAATGGGTCTCACCAGCTTCAAGGACCTTTTGCATTTGAGATTGTTCTGTTTAAAAATATTTTTCTCCATAATTTTATTTTAGAAATCAAAGAACAAAAGAATTTTGTAAAGTATTACCCCCTTTATTCAGGCTCACATTTAAAGCAAATCATAAACATGAGTTCACAGAATATCAAAAGAATCAATAACTCATTTAATATTTTCAAAGTTATAGTTCTTTGACAAGTGTCCAAATTGATAGGTTGGCTTCAGGTTGGATTCCTATTTCCCAAGGTTTCAGTCGTCAAAGATGTCATTTCTTTCTCGGTCCTTGTGAACATTATAACATGCCCCTCTTTCTTGGCTTGGTATTTTAATCGGATGTGGATAAAATGGCGCAACAATCATAATCAATTACTAGACTTTCTAGAACACTTCTATTTCGGTTCTATGAAATCTTCCATTTTTTGAAGCTTCATAGACTTCCTTAGCAGAGGTAGTGTAGAGACATCAATCTAAATATAAAATTCTTGAGTGCTTGTGTGAGGTCGACTATAACAAATGTTCCTCAACTCTCTTAGTCCATTTTATTGAAACCCGATATTAGATAAATTGATTTAATTTTCCATTGTTTGGTTAGCTAAATTCAACTTTATTGTATAGATATATTATAATCTCATTTGTCGGGCTAGCTGAAGGGTTCATCTCATCACAAAGTCTTCGACTTAACAATTGTAGTAGAGCAAACACCGAACTACCGAGTACTCGAGTAATATCATGGTTTGAATACAATCTATTTGTATAGCCATGGATTTTGAGTTTCTTCTATAACCAATTTATTTAATGTAATAGTTCAACTTTATTGTATAATATATATTAATAATTTATTAGCCTTTTTGGTATTCAAATTTATAATTTCTTAAGCACATCGAGAAGAATATGTTATAGTCTATGTGCCTTTGATGGTCAGACAATCCCATTTTTAGAGTTCATTTCCCAATCAACTAGCCTATATTGAATCCATCCACTCCATCATTCCATTTGTGAAGATTAGAATTATCGTTGAACATCCTCGACAGAAATATAGTCTAGTCAGTTTTGCAATGTCATACGCAAAAGATGCCCCATGTTGTCTGCTCCTGTGCATACCTGAATACCAAGCCTCTTGTTAATTTCCTTATGAGAGGAGAAGGCTACATTGGTTCCTACAAGAGAAGGGTATGGTGTTCTAGTATTCTTTTGGGGTAAGGTCTAGAATCCTTGTTTTATTAGTTTTCAATATTGGTACTTTGTCAAAGGTCCATAATTTTAATAATTTAAAGAGTTTTTAATTCAATTGATATTCAGAGAACTTCAAGATTGCAAATTTGATTTAATTCTCACCATCTTTAAAGTAGCACAAGTTCATTTAAATACTATTACAAGAAATGTGAGAAATGACAAAAAAATTCAAACACGATGTTGCAAAATGGAATAAAGTTTCATAATGGATGAAATGATTTCTTCTTAATTAGGATGCCCCATTACTAATCTAATGCAGTGAAACTTGACTCAATCGGATGTTATATATTATGCTCTGATTCCCCCACTCGAGTTCGTCATCAACTGTTCCACCATTTCTTGTATCAATGTCCCATTTTCAACAGGTATCTCTATCTCCTTTAACAGCATACAACAATTCGTCGTACAATGCCCAAATACCCCCAAGTCAAAATCACAGACACTATTTGGATCATAACTGTGAGTAGAAGAGTTTGGTGGCACTTTCATTGGCCTCAGTGTATGGTATTGACCTTTAATCAAATGGGGGTACAAATATGAGATAGAAGTTTGGAACACCTTCAAAGTATTTCTCGTTCGTGAGACTTTCTTTGGTCGGTCCGAACGACTAGTTAATCATTTTCTTTTACGGATGTGGGGACTTTGGATGTGACAAACATTTACATCATCAATTTTCTCTTTTTGATCGTTTGAGCTTTTGGAAGTGACTTTTAAGTTTCATTTGCTAATTGTTTTTTCAATTAATTCCCCAGCTTTTACATGATCCTTGAAGTCCCTTGTTGAGTTTTCCAGCATTAACTCGAAGAAAGGATATGGGAGAGAATTCTGAAACGTATATAATATTTCTTCTTCTAACATGGAAGTCTGAACTTGTGCTGCCACCCCTCTCTATTTTTAGGTATATTCTTTAAGATTTTCAGTAGCTTTCATCCTTATTTTTTAAAGGTCTTGACGTTTTGAGGATAAGCCTTTGACATATCGATATTGTCCTAAAAAATCAGCTATATCAACTTACCTCTTGATATGCTCTTTGTTCAAACAGTTATACCATACTACAGTTGGCCCAACAAGAAAATCAAGGAAGCAATGAATCCACATATTATCATCATTTCAGTACCCTTCTATCTTTCTACAAAACATTTTTAATGTGGATTGAGGGACAAATGGTGCCCTCATATTTTTCAAAATTAAGAATCCTAAACTCATGTGAGATGACCAAATCAGGGACCAAGCTAAGTTCTTATGCTTTTACTTCTTTGTTGGAGGCATTAACATTTTTCATAGCTCCAATTGCATCCTTCAACCTCTTGAATTTATCTTCAAATTGCTCATGAATAATGAGGCTCTTCCATAGGTTTGAGTGGGATGCTCTAGGGCCAGTTATTAATCTCAACGTACTAGTTTGATAGTATTGATATCCTTTATCATCTATTTTTCCTCTATCAACAACCTTGGTTCCCATCACTTAGATCATCTGATTCGATATATCTTGTAGAGAATCTGATGCTTGATTCCTCATATCTTGTTGTAACCCGACCAACTGCTCTTGCAACTGATCTAGTGATCCCTCATGTGATTGCTCTATTATTTCTATTTGTTTGGTCATGATGATGTGAAAGTAGTATGAATGAATTATCTTGGTATTACAATTACATAACCCTCCATAAATTACTTTCATGTTTTCATAACCAATGCGTGTAAAATGCTTAAATAAACAAATGTGATACAAATGCATGTATGCAAAAGGTGTTATTCCAAAGTGACCATCTTAAAACAACTTTCATTGAACACAAAGGTTTTAGTACATCAAACAAACTTTACATATAAGGAATAACTTTAACTCATAACTTCTCTATCTCTCTCAAAAGCCAAGTTAACATCCACTCATGCTCAGGAGTTGAGTTGTCAATCTGCTTAAATTCTGGTGCAAATCCATTTAAATAAACCAATTTGTGAGCCATATTGCTTGCTTGGGTCATATATTCTTTCATGACATCGTCTTTTTCCTCAATAATATGTGTCAATTCTCAGAGATGTAAACAATGTTGTTCATTTTTCCTCGTAAAAAAGCCTTTGTTGTTACGAAGTTCTCGTGTAATAACTCTATAATCATCTATTAGTCTCATCAATGTCTTGTTCTTGGCTCTAGTGGCTTCTAGCTCGACATCATTCTCAAGCTTGTAGCGCTGATATGAAGCTTCCATATTATCTATGGGCATATTCAACATCTAATTTTCGGCTTGACATATTCCCAAATCTTTAAAGTTGTATTGCACCTTTTTTCTGCAATATGTAAATCACAAGAGAACTTATTGGCTAGACCTTCATACAACTTGCAATTATTTCTCCAGTGTTTAGCGTCATTTTTCAATTTAGTGACCCCTGTTGCCCACTCCTCTAGGGTATTTCCTATACCAGTATTTTTAGAGGCTTGACTGATCCTTTGAAAACCATCACGCATGGCTTCCATATCTCTATTCAGTTTATCATTTTCATTCATAAAATGACGCACTTGAGATTCGTACCTTAGTAAATCTTCTTCCTCCTATATACCTCCACTGATATCCTTACATTTGAACACTTTTGGCTCCAAACTAACAAGACAATCCATTACCAAACTAGGTTGACTTTTCATTTCGAACTCAAATACTCCATGATCCAAAAGATGTTGGAGTCAATGCCTGAAGGTGGTGCAATTCTCAATGGAATTTCATTTAGCACCGACATGATATTTAGAACGAACATTGACGTCATAGCAATTTGGATATGGAGGTTGCCAAGGTTTCATATAATGTCGGGCCACATCTAGGGCTTTTAAAAGCTTATCATACGACTCCTTATATGATATAGGGATAGAATTAAAATGAGAGCCACCTCTCAGCTTGGATTGAATTGAAATCTTCTGGTTTATTTCTCCTGATGTTTAGAGTAGACTCTCAAATGCCAACTAGCTCTAATTGTATGGCTTCTTTTCATCTTCCTGAATTTCTACAGTTGTCACCATTTCTTTGTCATCTCCAGAAAACTTGTTGATACGAATGGTGATTACGCGCGATTTTTCTTATTGCTCAGGATTAACTTGTTCTAAAGTAGTCTCTTATGTATTTGACATCGCGAGATTGCTTTCATCTAGCTCTTTCTTTTGATTTGCAGAAGTATTTTCCCTTTGGCCAAAGAAGTCATTTTATCCATCATCTTGGACATTTTCTCTCTCATCTCTCTTATCTCCTTCTTCTCTTCGTTAGACACACGATCACTTAGTGCATAGCTCTCCACTATTCTTAGAGCTTCCTCAAGATGCCATTCTATAGCTGTGTTATAGTCTACTTGATCATGAAACCCTTTGTCCATCATGAAAACATTTTACTCTGATGACCACTCACAAATCAACACTTTTATATCATGTCATGATCATGCGATGTAAACAAAAAGAAAGGTAAAATGAAAAAAAATTAGTACAAATAAGATAACAAAATGACAAGAATTACTATAATAATAGTAGAGTAAATAAATTAATAAGCTAACGTAAAAATGCAAATGCAAGTGCACAAGGGGGTTAATTCTAAAAATGACCACCATTAACAACCTTTATTAGACTATAAGTTCTCCTTACACTAGAAAGTTGAGCTTTATTTTCTTTATTTACTTAATCTAGGCCTTCCTCACGATTTGGTGTTGTCTTTATAGTCGTTATTGGACTTCTCAAAGTGTTGATCTATATTTCTTTATTTTAATTCACCCACCGTGATTGTTGGATCTCTAGACCTCCATTTTCGTTGGATTCTCAAAGAGGAAAGCGTCATTGATATCTCTTCTAATAGGGGTCTTCGATTAACTTTGAACTCTTATTTATCAATCAACTTTGTTTGTAAGTCATCAATCAACTTTGTTTGTAAGTCGTTGCCCCTACAAAGCTGACTATCTAGATATGGAATTCTTAAGTCGATATGAAAGCCTTATGATTTGGTTAATCAATTGTGAATTAACACCTTGTTTGGTTATGATGTGAAAATGAAAATGAAACAAAAGACAGAGGAAAATAAGATATAACAAAAGAAATTGTTAGTATCACTCAAAATATTGATGAAAAGAAAAGATCCCACCCAACATGGTATATTCTCTGACATTATTTTAAAACAGTTCTACGTATACATGTTTTCTACCCTTATGCTTTGTTCAACATATAAATCCTAACCTCATGCCATCTAGTTCACATGCTTGTTTGAAAAACATGAACCTAACCGCATAATCTCTAATTCACATACATTTATTCGGAAATTAAATTTACAATACAAAAAATAAAATGCTCAAAAAGGCTTTTCCTTGTGTACTCTCTTTACGGGACTCTTAAGTTCGGGGTAAGGCTCTATCTAGATTCTAGTTTCACTATATGTTGGGTTCGATTCTAAAGTCAGAGGTTCTCAAATTATCCTTCTCGGTGCCCCATTGGGCTGTCAAACTCTCAATCTTAGCCCATCACAAGCTTTCCGGTCAATTTTAATTTGAGGGGACACACCTCCTTATGTCATACGGAGGAGAAAACCATCACGAGAAACATAAGGTGTGAGCCCCAGGAGAGATCCACTATCCGATACGAAGGTGAAAACCACATGAGGGAGTAGTTTGTCACTCTTACATAAAAAGGACGGAGCGAAGTTTTGGCTCATATTATGCAAATGTCGATGTGTAGTGTGTGAGGAAAAGTAAGAACAAAGTAAATAACACCAAATAGAAGTCTCAAAAACTTGAATATTTTTTTACTCTAAAAACATCAACAAACAGGTCAGTATAATTATTTAGTGGTTAATCAAATCATAAACACTTATTTAAACCAAAAAAGGGATCAAAAACCCAAATTAGAACAAATTTGTAATTTTCATTTGCAAAGATAATTAATTAATTATCGGCCTGACTCTCTAAAAAAGTACCTACCAAAGTCGCTAAGATGTCGAAATGGTTTTTGAAAAGGGGGCTCATTTCAAAATAATTTGATGACCAGTTAATGATAAAATGTGGTTTGAGGAGTCGCCACCAATATTTGAGTAGGGTGTTATTGGGCACCCAAAAAAAAAATTTCTTTTAAAAAATATTCTTTTTAATTAAAAAACGAATTTGTGATATGCGGTACCAAAATTTAAGCTTGAGATTCAGTTACGTGTGGAGATGGATTAGCACTCCCACAGCGCTATTAATTGGTACCTAGTCGATTAATTAGTTGTCTTTGCAATGAAACCTAAGAATTCGAGTCTAATTTGATTTAAGATCCCATACCGATAATATTCTTCAAATTTTTGGACGAAGCATAAAAGTATTTAATTATTTCCTATCGAGAACAATCAACCTCTCATACCCTAAGGCAATTGATTCTTACTCCAATCGAAGTAAAGAAATATTAATATTCCATTCTAAAGTTCATTATTAATTAAAAATAACAACACAAAATAATTTTAAGAATGAAAACGATAATATCTAATTATTTCCAATCGAAATAAATGACCTCCCCTGGCTTAAAGCAGTCATTTATTACTCCAACAGAAATGAAGATATATTATTATTTCGTCTTAAAATTCAATATTGATTCGAGTATTATTTATTTTAAAATCCCGTTGAAAAACACATGCAGAAATAAAATGAATTAGAAGCATACATCAAGCATCATTAATTATTTATTTTGACCGACCTTTAATGAGAAAAATGATGTTCAATTACTTAAATACATCGAGACAAGACCTTAGATTCGACTTGTGTCTTTTATCGGTGAACTTAATTAAATGAATATGATATTTTTCTCAATCCCAAAAATTTAAAATGGATTCAATTTAGCTCGTGTCACTAAATGGGATAGAGTTTCATTTTAAAACTATCAAAAGTAACTTTTTTATACGTTAAGACAATTACTTTATGACAATCTTAAAATGAACGAATATTACCCTTAGTAAAATCATTTCGTTTCGAGTCAAGTTATTCATATGAGGCTATCATACATATCGAATAAAATATCACTAAACTTATATGGACACAAACATACAAAAGTAATGACTTGGTACATAACTAAGTTATCAACTAATTATTGTAATACGTCACTAATACATACATGTAGTATACTCATGCATCAAATAACAATAACATAATAAAAATAAATAAATAAATAAATAAAACAAAATATGAAAACAACAAGCTAACATCTAAAACATTCATGCGTACAATATATATAATAATATAAATATACATAATCATGCCAATGACAATGAAACACTAAATGTATCATACAAGGATTTTAGGATTAAAAACTAAAAGAGACAAAACAACGAGGACTTAATAGGTAATAAACCATAAGCACTAAAGTCCTAAAAATACTGACCAAAGTTAATACGAAACTAAACATAGGGCTTTAATACGCAAATTAAATCATTTTAGTTATTAACAAATATGAGTAACCAAGTCGAATACTATACAAAAGCAAAAGCTCAAACTCTAATCACTTAAACAAGTCTAACAACAAACATACGTAACAAAAATCGCGTGGTGATATAGGTTGAATCTACACTCTTCAATGGAAGTGAGTAGATATCCTTATTGTGTTCCGATCTAGGATTGACAAGTACTGATGTCCTTGAGTTATAAGTTTTGCTGCAACAAAGATAAGAAAGGAAATAAGATTAGTAATGGAATAAGAAATGGATAATTAAGATAATTAATGAAATGAAATAGATGAATAGAGTTGGCTGCAGAATTTTAAAGATGTTGATGGCCTTGATGGAAAAGGTTGATGGTGTTGATGTTAAAAATGGAGATGGTGGTGATGTTGTATCTCAAACACACTAAAGATGAAACTATGATAGGAAGCACAATCCCGATCTTCACAAACTTGCTTGAGGGGTGATGAAAGTGTCTTCAACCCACTAGATAGAAATATAGGAATTTAGGAATCAAGGTGAAAGAAATGACGCCACAAGTATAAGAAGTATACTTGTTTATTTAATAAAGTTCACAAAGAACTTTGAAGAGAGATTAAACTCACAATGCTTTGTTTACAAGATGAGATGATATGAGTACAAATGATGGCAAACCTCTCAATTTATATGAAATGGGATGGCTTGGCCGAATGGTTACATATTGTTTCAGCTAGATACATGTCTCTAAAGAAGGTACATAATGCTTGAGATGAAAGGATGAGTCCCTTGGCTTGGTGATGGTTCAGCTACCTCTTCAAAGGGGACATGTTGGTTCAGCAAGGATGAGGAAACATCTCCCTTGGCCGAAAGGTACATGTTTGTTCATTTTGGTGCCAAAGACATCTCCCTTGGCCGAATGACTATGTGTCTCCTCAAATTGGCGCCAAAGCTCTCATGTGTAAGACATGTGAGTGTGGCCGAATAGGCATAGAGCATTGTCTCATGTCCCTTGGTGATTTAGGCTTCCAATCGGTGTAATCTCTTCACCAACGTGATCCTTGATGAAAGGGCATCTTCATGGGCAGCATCATTCATGAAAGGTTACAATGTTTGGATAGGTAACCTTTCATTTTTGAGCTAGTTCTGAGGTGAATGAGCTGGAGGTGAGTTGTAGAATGGTGAACATTATGGCAATTCCTTGTGAAAAGGTACCTCTTGAGGTAGCAACTATTCGTGAAAAGGTACGATTTCATAAAATTTGACTTAGGACATATTTGAAGTGTCCTAAGTGGTGATGATGATGGTGTAGCTCCCCAACTGAATTGAAGTCATCTTGTAGCTCAAATCTTCAGCTCAATCCAGCTATGAGCTCATGGGTCTCCGGGAAACTTCTTACCAATTGTTCCTTATGCTCTCCTAAACGTCCCCATATAAGTTTCCTTGCCATTCCTTTCTCCATTTAGCTCCAATATAGCTCCCAAGTTGTGGCCGAATATACCTTCACACATAACATAAAGAATTAAGTTAAGTATATGAACTATATAATGTGTATAAGATAAAGATGTGTACAATAGGTTATTTAATATTCAATATGTAACATATTAATCAACCTATTGTCTAATGGTTCTTTCTCATTAAAAGATTTAAAAGCATGAATTCACTTATGAGAAAGTACTTCCCTGAATTGTTTTACCCTTGCACGAGTGATGGGTCCTTTAGGCATGACTTCAGGATCCATTTGTGCAGTTACGATCATATCATCCTCCCCTTCTTTTGAGTGATTTGTCCTCAAATCGTCATTGTCTTCAAATAGAGAAAGATCTGAAACATTAAAAGTTTCACTTACATTGTATTCACCAAGTAGATCCAATTTGTATGCATTATAATTGATCTTTTTCATGATTTGGAACGGTACATCTCCTCTTGGTAACAACTTGGATTTCTTTTGGGAAGGAAAATGTTCTTTCCTTAAATGTACCCACACCCAGTCACCTTCCTCCAATTTTAGTTGTTTGCGTCCCTAATTTACTTGTTGTTCATATTACCTTGTTCGTTTTTCTATGTTGCCTCAAACTTGTTGATGAAGCTTCTTAATGAACTCATCCTCGTTCTTCCCATCTTTGTTGACTGTGTGTTCCTGAGGAAAATGAAGAAGATCTTAAGGTGTTAAAGGATTATATCCATACACTACCTCAAATGGTGACATCTTGGTCGTTGAATGGACAATTTTATTATATGCAAACTCAATGTGTGGTAAGCACTCCTCCCACGCTTTGATGTTCTTCTTGATGACAGATCTCAACAAGGTTGATAACACTCAGTTCACCACTTCAGTTTGCCAATCTGTTTGAGGGTGATATGTTGTGGATAATAGCAATTTTGTCCCAATCTTACTCTATAATGTCCTCCAGAAATGACTAAAAAATTTGGCATCTCTATCAGAGACTATGGTTCTTGGAACGCCATGTAATCTCACAATTTTTTTGGAGGACAAGTTTGCCATATGTGTTGCATCGTCGGTCTTGTGGCATAGTATTAAATGTGCCATTTTGGAAAAGCGATCAACTACAACAAATATTGAATCTCGCCAATTCTTTGTCCTTGGTAGTCCAATCACAAAGTCCATTGATATTTCAACCCATGGCACTTGGGGAATAGGTAAAGGTATATAAAGTTCACGAGGCATAACTTTTGATTTAGCCTTTCTGTAAGTGACATATCTTTCACACACCCTTTCAACGTCCCTCTTCATTTCAGGCCAATAGACGTGTTGTTTTAAATTTTGCTTACTCCTAAATGACCCATGAGACCTCCTTCATGTGCTTCTCGAACAAGTACTTCTCCTAGGGACCCTTGAGGAATGCATAGAAGCCCTTCTTTGAATAGATACCCTTCGTGCCTATAAACGTTTCATGTGTACCTTTTTCACAAGCCTTATACTTTTCTTCAAAGTCATGGTCAGTAGCATACCAATCTTTAATATATGAAAAACCAATTAACTTTGACTCAAGTGCGCTAAGGAGTACATACCTTCTGGAGAGATCATCCACTATAATGTTGTCTTTACCTTTCTTGTAATGAATAACGTAGGAAAATGACTAAAAAAACTCTACCCATTTTTCATGACAATTGTTCAACTTGTATTGGCCTTTGATATGTTTTAAGGCTTCATGATCAGTATGTATGACGAATTCCTTTGGTAAGAGATAATGCTGCTAAACTTCAAGTACCCTTATGAGAGAATACATCTCTTTGTCATAATTTGGATAGTTTAGCAAGGCACCATTCAATGTTTCACTAAAGTATGCAATGGTCATCCTTTTTGAGTCAAAACAGCCCAAAATTTGATTCCATAAGCATCATATTCCACTTCAAAAGTCTTATCAAAATTAGGTAGTGCAAGTAAAGGTGCCTTTGTTAAACATCCCTTCATTTTATTGAAGGCATCTTCTTCTTCTTTGCCCCATGAAAATATAGAATTCGTTTTAATGATCCCTGTTAAGGGGGTGAAAATAGAACTGAAATTAGGTACAAACCTTCTGTAAAAGCTTAAAAGACCATGAAAACTTCTGACTTGACTAATTGAAGTGGGCGTTAGCCAATCTTGAATGGCTTTAATCTTTTCAGGGTTAACTTCTAGTCTCTGAGAACTTACTATAAAGCCTAAAAATGATAAACTGTTAGTGCAAAAGACACATTTCTTCATATTTGCATAGAGTTTTTACTTTTAAAGGGTTTCAAGCACATACCTCAAATGTTGCACATGTGTTTCCAAGTCATGGCTATAAATCAGAATATCATCAAAATAAGCCACACAAAACTTATCGATGAATGGTTGGAGTACATGATTCATTAATCTCATGAAGGTGCTTGGAGCATTGGTTCAACTGAAAGGCATCACCATCCATTTGTACAAGCCTTGCTTTGTTTTGAATGCGGTATTCCATTCATCTCCTTCTCGCATTCTGATTTGATGGTTTCCACTATTTAGATCAATTTTGGAGAACATAGTGGCTCCACTCAATTTATCCAACATATCATAAAGTCTTAATATAGGATGTCTGTACTCTATGGTAATTTGATTGATAGCACGACAATATACACACATTCTCTATGAACCATCCTTTTTGGGTACAAGTAACACATAACAACACATAGACTTAAGCTTTCTCGTATGTATCTTTTGTTCATCAATTCTTTAACTTGTCTTTGAAGGTCTTTAGTCTCTTTAGGGTTGCTTCTATATGTTGGTTGGTTTGGAATGGTTGTACTGAAAATGAAATAAATTTGAAGCTCTATTCCTCTAATAGGTGGTTGTTCACTAGGAATGTCTTCTTGGAACAAGTCTTCGAATTCCTACAATAAAGACCAAATAGAATAAGGCAAGCCTTTTAGAATATTAGTCAAAAGGAAGCTTTCCTTGTACCTAAGTACAATTAGAACTTTGTAGGATAACAAATATTTCCTAATGTCTTCCCCTACTGCATATATATTCATCTTTGTTGGTTCCTCCTCTTTAATGGATTTGAATGCTTCAATGCTCTTTTTCAAAGCTTCTTGATCTTCCGATACTTGGTTTGGTGAAAGTGGAGTCAAGATGAATTTCTTTTCATTATGATAGAAAGAATATCGGTTTGTGAAACCATCATGGATAGCTTTCTTATCAAATTTCCAATGCCATCCGAGGAGTATATGGAAAACATTCATTGGAACAACATCACAAAGGACTTGGTCTTGGTATTTTCCAATCGAAAAGTGGAGTCAACAAATCACAAAGGACTTGGTCTTGGTATTTTCCAATCGAAAAGGAAATGTTCACTAGTTTGGTGACCTTAACTTCTCCCCCATCATTTAGCCATTGTAACTTGTATGGTGTAGGGAGTTTAATTGTCTTGAGTCCGAGTTTAGCCACCATTAAAGTGCTTGCAACATTGGTACAACTTTCTCCGTCGATTATCATGAAATAAACTTTGTTATTTACATGACAACGAGTATTAAAAATGTTCTCTCTTTGATTATCCTCCATGGATTGAATATTCAAGGCTCTTTTTAATTCCAAAACTTGTCATGAAACTTGAGACATTGTTAGTAAACAAATAAAACAAAAGTAAACCTTACCTGCACACTCACAAAGCCTCACAAGTTTCACTTCAAAGAAAAGTTATGATCACTCCACTCAATCACCCGTGTTTACTCTCGAAAATATAATTTGGCTTTTAACAATTCCCCTTTTGATATCACTCACTCAATTAGCCTTTTTCCACTCGATCTCTCTTGCTAAATCCTTTGAAGAACTTACTCAATATAAGAACAAGTTATTTTTATTCTTGTGTGCATCAGCTGGAAATAGGGTAGGGTAAAAAAGAAAAAAATAAATGGAAATGTAGAAGAAAGGATTCAAATGGTAATGAAAAAGAATGAAAAGGTTGAAGATAAGGAAAATTGAAGTATAGAAAAGAAAAGGTGACTTACAACCCAAGAAACAACACTTTCTACACCCTTTCACAAGAAACAATAAGGTTATCTTCTCTAGTGTAGATATGCCTCCTTGATGTACTTGTAATGATATAGCACTTTTCCATGGTTTTGCTTTTCTTTTTTACTGGAATTCTTTTTCTTCTTTTTCTTTTTATTTTGAACTCCTTTTGTTGTTGTAGGAGTTTGCTTTTCCTTTTGAACTTCTTTTTATTTTATTTTTATCTTTGCATGCCAATGACACTTTTGTTGGCAATCCAACTATGCTTTGAACACGCTTGATGTAGGCTGAATCTACACTCTTTAATGGAAGTGAGTAGATAGCCTTATTATGTCCCGATCCAAGATTGACATGTAATGATATCCTTGAGTTATAAGTTTGGCTGCAACAAGGATAAGAAATGAAATTGGATTAGTAATGGAATAAGAAATGGATAATTAAGATAATTAATAAAATAAAAGAGATGAATAGAGTTGGTTAAGGAATTATGAAGTTGTTGATGGCCTTGATGGAAGAGGTTGATGGTGTTGATGTTGAAATGGAGATGGTGGCGATGTTGTATCTCAAACACCCCAAAGATGAAACTATGCTAGGAAGCACAATCCTAATCTTCAGAAACTTTCTTAAGGGGCGATGAAAGTGTCTTCAACCCACTATATATAAAACTAACAATTTAGGAATCAAGGTCAAAGGAATGACGCCACAAGTATAAGAAGTATACTTGCTCCAATATAGCTCCCAAGTTGTGGTCGAATATACCTTCACACATAACATAAAGAATTAAGTTAAGTATATGAACTATATAATGTGTATAAGATAAAGTTGTATACAATAGGTTATTTAATATTCTATATGTAACATATTAAACAACCTATTGTCAAATGGTTCTTTCTCATTAAAAGATGTAAAAGCATGAATGCACTTATGAGAAAGTACCTTCCTGAATTGTTTTTCCCTTGCACGAGTGATAGGTCCTCTAGGCATGACTTTAGGATCCATTTGTGTAGTTACGATCACAACATGTATTGATTATGTGAATCTTAGTAGAGAGATTATGATGTCAGAAATCACGAGTTTGGCGTGAGTCACCGAAGAAGTAGTGACGATAACTGTGGCTAGGGTTTAGAAACCCTTACTGATTAGGGTTATAATTGGGCTCGAGTTTGGGCTTCGAGTATTGAGCTGATTAATTGCTTGGTAGCTAGGCTCGGGTTGCTTATGGGCCTTGGGTGTTATGGGTTCTAGGTTTGTAACCTTAAAACAATAATAATAATAAATATAATAATAATAATAATATTAAAAATGTCGTGGCAAAAACGTGTGTCGAAAACTTCCTTTATTTTAAAAAAGATGTATGATAGGGTCATAACGAGTTCATATAGGGATGACATCAAAACTGACAAATTTCTTTAACATTTTCTCAATGTAGAGTGCTTGATTAGGGGTGTAAAGGAACCGAGCTTGGACGAGCAAAGTTATATTCATGTTTATTTATTTATTTTTATGATGTTTGTATTTAGTTTGTGTTCTTTTAAATTTTCCATATAGTGTTCATTTTCGTTTATTTATTTTTGAAGGTGTTTATGTTCGTTTATTTATTATTCGCGAACGTGTTCATTTATGTGTTCACGAACCTGTTCATGAACATGTTTGTTTCGCGTTCGTTTAATGCTCCTGAATGTGTTCATTTATATGTTCACGGACGTGTTCATGAACATGTTTGTTTAATGTTCATTTAGTGTTCATTTAGCGTTGTTTTAGTGTTTGTTTATCATACGTTTATATACTCGATTTTCAATTCATTTGTAAGTTAAAGAAAAATGATAAAATTATGTCACTAGTGATTGAACTCCGTAAAATTCATATTAAAATGTAACTTTATCATGTGACATAAATGAATAATTTGATAAATGAGCTTATAAACAAGCTCATAAAGGATATTATAAACGAGCTCATAAACAAGCTTGTTCGTGAACATAATTGAATCGAACACACCTCTATTCGTGTTCGTTCATTTATTAAATAAACATAAAAAAATTTGTTCAATTTTCTTTATTTAACTTAACAAATGAACATAAATAAACGTTATACGAATGATTCATTAACAATTCACCGAATAATATGTTGATTTATACCCCGATGTATGATTTAAAGGGAAACCCTTTTCAGATTTGATAACTTTGACCCCTAAGATCACATTGGCTTATCCCAAATCGGTTATCCCAAATTTAGTAGATAAGAAATTCTTTGTTTGTTAATGGACTCAATGTTAGTACTGAAAATCAACATGTCATTAACATATAAACTTATGATGATGAAATCAGTACCAAACATTATCGAATACACACATGCATCCAAATCATTCACAACAAAACCAAAACTTATGATAGTTTTGTGAAATTTCTCATACCAGTGTTTAGGATCTTGGTTCCAACCATAAAGTGACTTTTTCAGTCTATAAACTTATGAGGAAACATCTCCCTTGGCCGAATGCTACATGCTTGTTCATCTTGGCGCCAAAGACATCTGCCTTGGCCGAATGACTATGTGCCTCCTCAAATTGGCGCCAAATTTATCTTTTGCAAGGCATGTGGGTGTGGTCGAATAGGCATAGAGATTTGTCTTATGTCCCTTGGTGATTTAGGCCTCCAATGGGTGTAATCTCTTCACCAACGTGATCTTTCATGAAAGGGCATCTTCATGGGTAGCATCAATCATAAAAGGTTACAACGTTTGGAAAGGTAACCTTTCATGTTTGAGCTAGTTCTTAGGTGAATGAGCTGAAGGTGAGCTAGCCATAGGTGAGTTGTAGTATGGTGAACATTATGGTAGCTCGTTGAGAAAAGGTACCTCTTGAGGTGGCAACTATTCGTGAAAAAGTACGATTTCACAAAATTTGGCTTAGGACATGTTTGAATTGTCCTAAGTGGTGATGATGATGGTGCAACTCCCCAGCTAAATTTAAGTCATCTTGTAGCTCAAATCTTCAGCTCAATCCAACTATGAGCTCATGGGTCTCCGGACAACTTCTCACCAATTGTTCCTTATGCTTTCCTAACCGTCCCCATGTAAGTTTCCTTGCCATTTTTTTCTCTATTTAGCTCCAATATAGCTCCCAAGTTGTGGTCGAATATACCTTTACACATAACATAAAGAATTAAGTTAAGTATATGAACTATATAATGTGTATAAGATAAAGATGTATACAATAGGTTATTTAATATTCAATATGTAACATTTTAAACAACCTATTTTCAAATGGTTCTTTCTCATTAAAAGATGTAAAATCATTAATGCACTTATGAGAAAGTACCTTCCTGAATTGTTTTTCCCTTGCACAAGTGCTAAGTCCTTTAGGCATGCCTTCAGGATCTATTTGTGTAGTTACGATAACATCACGTGTTGATTATGTGAATCTTAGTAGAGAGATGATGATGTCAGAGATCACGAGTTTGGCATGAGTCACCGAAGAAGCAGCGGCAATAACCATGGCTAGGGTTTATAAACCCTTACTGATTAGGGTTATAAGTAGGCTCGAGTTTGGGCTTCGAGTATTGAGCTGATTGGTTGCTTGGTAGCTAGCCTCGGGTTGCTTCTGGGCCTTGGGTGTTATGGGCTCTAGGTTTGTAACCTTAAAACAAAAATAATAATAAATATAATAATAATATTATTATTAAAAACATCGTGGCGAAAACGTGCGTCGAAGACTTCCTTTATTTTTAAAAAGATTTATGATAGGGTCATAAGGAGTTAACATAGGGATGACGTCAAAACTGTCAAATTTCTTTAACATTTTCTCAATGTAGAGTGCTTGATTAGGGGTGTAAACGAACTGAGCTTGGACGAGCAAGGTTATGTTCATGTTTATTTATTTATTTTTATGGTGTTTTTGTTCGGTTCGTGTTCTTTTAAATTTTCCATATAGTGTTCATTTTCGTTTATTTAATTTTGAAGGTATTCATGTTCGTTTATTTATTATTCGCGAACATGTTCGTTTATGTGTTCACGAATGTATTCATGAACATGTTCGCTTAGCGTTCGTTTAATGCTCTTGAATGTGTTCATTTATATGTTCATGAACGTGTTCATTTACATGTTTGTTTAGCGTTCATTTAGCGTTGTTTTAGTGTTTGGTTATCATACGTTTATATATTCGATTTTCAATTCATTTATAAGTTAAAGAAAAATGATAAAATTATGTCACTAGTTCTTAAACTCCGTAAAAATTCATAGTTTAATATATAACTTTTATCATGTGTTCTATTTAATCCTTATCTTCAATATTTAAAATGTGAAAAAATAAAAGGAAAGGAAAATTTGGGTAAACGAGTTTGTTCATTAACATAAATGAATAATTTGATAAATGAGCTTATAAACAAGCTCATAAAGGATATTATAAACGAGCTCATAAACAAGCTTGTTCGTGAACATAATTGAATCGAACACACCTCTATTCGTGTTTGTTCATTTATTAAATAAACATAAAAAATTTTGTTCAATTTTGTTTATTTAACTTAACAAATGAACATAAATGAACGTTATGCGAATGATTCACTAACAGTTCACCGAATGCTATGTTAATTTACACCTCGATGTATGATTTAAAGAAAAACCCTTTTCAGTTTTGATAACTTTGACCCCTAAGATCACATTGGCTTATCCCAAATCGGTTATCCCAAATTTAGTAGATAAGAAATTCTTTGTTTGTTAATGGACTCAATGTTAGTACTGAAAATCAACATGTCATTAACATATAAACTTATGATGATGAAATCAGTACCAAACATTATCGAATACACACATGCATCCAAATCATTCACAACAAAACCAAAACTTATGATAGTTTTGTGAAATTTCTCATACCAGTGTTTAGGATCTTGGTTCCAACCATAAAGTGACTTTTTTCAGTCTATAAACTTATGAGGAAACATCTCCCTTGGCCGAATGCTACATGCTTGTTCATCTTGGCGCCAAAGACATCTCCCTTGGCCGAATAACTATGTGCCTCCTCAAATTGGTGCCAAATTTGTCTTTTGCAAGGCATGTGGGTGTGGTCAAATAGGCATAGAGCTTTGTCTCATGTCCCTTGGTGATTTAGGCCTCCAATGGGTGTATTCTCTTCACCAACGTGATCTTTCATGAAAGGGCATCTTCTTGGGTAGCATCATTCATGAAAGGTTACAACTTTTGGAAAGGTAACCTTTCATGTTTGAGCTAGTTCTTAGGTGAATGAGCTGAAGGTGAGCTGGCCATAGGTGAGTTGTAGCATGGTGAACATTATGGTATCTCGTTGTGAAAAGGTACCTCTTGAGGTGGCAACTATTCGTGAAAAAGTACGATTTCATAAAATTTGACTTAGGACATATTTGAAGTGTCCTAAGTGGTGATGATGATGGTGCAGCTCCCAAGCTAAATTTAAGTCAACTTGTAGCTCAAATCATTAGTTCAATCCAACTATGAGCTCATGGGTCTCCGGACAACTTCTCACCAATTGTTCCTTATTCTTTCCTAACTGTCCCCATGTAAGTTTCCTTGCCATTTCTTTCTCCATTTAGCTCCAATATAGCTCCCAAGTTGTGGTCGAATATACCTTCACGCATAACATAAAGAATTTAGTTAAGTATATGAACTATATAATGTGTATAAGATAAAGATGTATACAATAGGTTATTTAATATTCAATATGTAACATATTAAACAACCTATTGTCAAATGGTTCTTTCTCATTAAAAGATGTAAAATCATTAATGCACTTATGAGAAAGTACCCTCCTGAATTGTTTTGCCCTTGCACGAGTGATAGGTCCTTTAGGCATGACTTTAGGATCCATTTGTGTAGTTACGATCACATCACGTGTTGATTATGTGAATCTTAGTAGAGAGATGATGATGTCAGAGATCACGAGTTTTGCATGAGTCATCGAAGAAGCAGCGGAAATAACCATGGCTAGGGTTTAGAAACCCTTACTGATTAGGGTTATAAGTAGGCTCGAGTTTGGGCTTCGAGTATTGAGCTGATTGGTTGCTTGGTAGCTAGGCTCGGGTTGCTTCTGGGCCTTGAGTGTTATGGGCTCTAGGTTTGTAACCTTAAAATAATAATAATAATAATAAATATAATAATAATAATAATATTATTAAAACGACGTGGCGAAAACATGCGTCGAAGACTTCCTTTATTTTTAAAAAGATTTATGATAGGGTCATAAGGAGTTCACATAGGGATGACGTCAAAACTGTCAAATTTCTTTAACATTTTCTCAATGTAGAGTGCTTAATTAGGGCTGTAAATGAACTGAGCTTGGACGAGCAAGGTTATGTTCATGTTTAATTATTTATTTTATGGTGTTTGTGTTCGGTTTGTGTTCTTTTAAATTTTCCATATAGTGTTCGTTTTCGTTTATTTATTTTTGAAGGTGTTCATGTTCATTTATTTATTATTCACGAACATGTTCGTTTATGTGTTCACGAACGTGTTCATGAACATGTTCGTTTAGCGTTCGTTTAATGCTCTTGAATGTGTCCATTTATATGTTCACGAACGTGTTCACGAACATGTTTGTTTAGCGTTCATTTAGTGTTTATTTAGCGTTGTTTTAGTGTTTGTTTATCATACGTTTATATATTCGATTTTCAATTCATTTGTAAGTTAAAGAAAAATGATAAAATTATGTCACTAGTGCTTAAACTCCGTAAAATTCATAGTTTAAAATGTAACTTTTATCATGTGTTCTATTTAATCCTTATCTTCAATATTTAAAATGTGAAAAAAATAAAAGGAAAGGAAAAATTGGGTAAACGAGTTTGTTCATTAACATAAATGAATAATTTGATAAATGAGCTTATAAACAAGCTCATAAAGGATATTATAAACGAGCTCATAAACAAGCTTGTTCGTGAACATAATTGAATCGAACACACCTCTATTTGTGTTCGTTCATTTATTAAATAAACATAAAAAAATTTGTTCAATTTTGTTTATTTAACTTAACAAATGAACATAAATGAACGTTATGCGAATGATTCACTAACAGTTCAGCGAATGCTATGTTGATTTACACCCCGATGTATGATTTAAAGAAAAACCCTTTTCAGTTTTGATAACTTTGACCCCTAAGATCACATTGGCTTATCCCAAATCGGTTATCCCAAATTTAGTAGATAAGAAATTCTTTGTTTGTTAATGGACTGAATGTTAGTACTGAAAATCAACATGTCATTAACATATAAACTTATGATGATGAAATCAGTACCAAACATCCTCGAATACACACATGCATCCGAATCATTCACAACAAAACCAAAACTTATGATAGTTTTGTGAAATTTCTCATACCACTGTTTAGGATCTTGGTTCCAACCATAAAGTGACTTTTTCAGTCTATAAACTTTTTCTTCTATTCTAGACACCTCAAAGCCATGGGGTTGCTCCATATATATCTCCTCATCTAGATATTTCTTTAGAAATAAAGTCTTTACATCCATTTAATGTACTTACAACTTGTGAATAGAGGCTAGTGAAAATAATTCACGGATCGTTAAGATTTTTGGTAAGGGAGAATAGGTATCGAATAACTCTAAGCCAAACTTCTGGGTGAACCCTTTGACAACTAGACTTGCCTTACATCACTATATTGAATCATCTGGTCTGAGTTTCTTCTGGCATAACCATTTGTTAATGATTTATTTAAATACTCTAGGCAAGTCAATTAATTCTCAAGTATGATTAGACATTATTGATTCTAGTTAATCATTCATAGCGCTTTTCCAGAAACTAACATCAGTAGATCTTATAGCTTCCTCAAAATCTTAGGATCCTCATCTAATAGAAAAAGTTTAGCTATAGGATCATATATTGAGTCTAAATAATTTATCTAAGAAATAAAGAAAGTGATAAAAGTCTAGTCCAAATGATGGTTCAATTATTTGTCTTTTACTTTTATATGTCCAAATTGAATATCATGTGAACCCCTAGCAGGTGTATTAAAAAAAGTGGATGGTAATTTTTCTATTTGTGTTTCCTCATTTAATCTATGCTTCTTTAGTGGAAAAGTATTTTAAAAGAAAATAACATCTCTATATTCACAAATAGAGTAGTCTTGTAAACACATGAATTTGTATGTGACATTGTTTGTAGCATATCCTACAAACAATGCATCAACAATTTTAGGACCGATGGTGGACTTCTTAAAGTCCGACAATCTCACTTTATCCAGACACAACCATACTTTTAGGTATTGTAGATTTAGAGCGTAGCCTTTCCACAATTCGTATGGACTATAATCTAATTTGTTGTGAGGTACTCTGTTCAAAATGTGATTTATTGATACAATGGTTTCCCCCTACATGTTGTCAGCTAACCCAAAACTTATCAACATTGATGAATTTCCCTTTAGGTTTGGGCTTCCCTAGTTTCTTGAACTTGGTTCCCTTCTAAGGTTTTGTTTTCTTCTTTTGATTTCCTATTTTCACAATCATTTTGAAATTAAACCCTAATGTAGCACTAGACTCAACCAAGCTAGTCTTAAATGAAAAATTACTAATAGAGTTAGTAACCTTGTCTTTCAATAGGTTAGCTTCTTCTAACTTCATATGGCCCACCAACACCTCAAGTGAAATATCCCTCTTTTTATGTTTAAGATTGCTGCAGTAATCGAACCAAGTCTTTGGCAGCTTTTCGATCAAAACATTGGTTTATAGTACCTCTCACATTTGCATTCCTTCAGCAAGGATGTCAAATACCAACTTTTTGTAATATTGGACTTGATCCATAATCTTGATGCCATCATCATCATCTTCATACTTCTTCTCTAGCGTATCCTAAATTGTCTTGGCACTTCTTATTTTATGAACATATCGAAGAACTTGTTTGACATGTGGCTCAAGAGATTTCCTTGCACCATATTGTGATCTTTCTCATACTTTTCAGTATCAGCGACAAAAGTGGCTACAAGAACGGGAAAAGCCTCATAACCAGTTGAGGTAGTATCAGGTGCAACTGAACTTGTCGTCAGAGAAGAAGATGGAGGTGGCTTTAGCAGAACGTAGTCCAAATCAAGTTTCTCAAAGAATATTATAATGCATTGGGACCACCTTCGATAATTGGAGCCATCCAATGCATCATGCTTTGAGAGGTCGGGAATCAACTTGCTCAATGATGTCTACCTTTTCTACTAGTAATTTGTTTCAAAATTGTTGGAAATATGGACTGCATAATCACATTGTTAGCACTAACAGGACAAATAAAAATATTGAAAAATAAACAACTAAAATCATATTGAGGAGAAAACCACTATCTTAGAAACAAATTCACCCAGACATGTGTATCGCTATAATAGGAGGATCATCCCCCGAGGTTAACATGGTGACTTTGAGAATTCGTACACCCAAAAACAGAAAGGGTTGCTGGTGGTACTAGTCTTTTGATAGTAGTAAAGAAAAGAAGGTTTAAAATACTTTAGGTTGAGAGGATATGTGAGAGTTGAGAGTAAGTTGAGAAGATTGGGAAGCCTCTCTCTATTTATAGGCTTTGTTCAAGGGTAAAATCGTCTACAAAAAAACAAATATAAACCTGATTAATTTCAAAATTAAAACTGTCTAAAATTGTTGTTATAAACGAAGGAATCTGACCTGAATTACACTTTGTAACTCTTGTAATTACACTGTAACTGGAAAAATAATCACTCTGAACAGAGCATAAATATTGTCCATATACTTCCAACATTTTAAAAACTTAATTTCGAAAACTGACTGTTCAAAATTTAAATTTTCAGAAATCAAATTAACAGTTAGTTAATCAATTATTATCCTTTCAAATTTAAAGCGAACCATGACATTTTTTAGCCTATAAATATCATAATTAATTATTTCATAATATTTTTATACTTAATAAAATCCTTATGAATTTTCTCTAGAAAGATAGAATATTTACGAATGTGTAGAAGACACGTATTTGCACGAGCTGAGACAGACAAACGACAATGGCAACGCAAAAGATTGTCTCTTGTTCTCTATCACATAACAAATGAATAATGAACACTATAAATACTCAAGCCCAGTGGTACCAACTCAATGTGGGATAGCGTTTTACGTATTGCCAACTTTCCCCTACTAATAGGAATGAATTCTACTAAAACTTAAAAAATAATCTTCTCGGAAGAGTAAAAGCATAATTAGTTTCGTAAGTACTAGTGAATGTATCTTGAACTAGTACATAGTGATGATAAGTAATCATTATCTTAGATAAGTGAAACTAGTCTTGAACTTTTTAAGATAAGGTAAAATCTTAACACATAATTAACCCCTTCATCAATCGAAGTCCTCGATGTGTAAGATATATATATATATATATACAGACACACAAGTGTATATTTGGCCATCTTACAATAGGATTCTAGTAAGTGTATTAGAAAAATGGCCTAATGTTTTTCGTAGAAGCTGACTAATCATCCTCACTAACGTAAGTAAGACCATCCATACTCTTGGATTTGAATTCATTAAGAGTTTCTATAAAACTCATCATTTCTAGAGGTAAGTTCAACTTGTCTTTCTCAATTAAGAATATCCACTCAACTCTAGGTTATGAACTTATTAAGAATATATATTCAACCAAAATCGGTAAATTCGTCAAGTCTTTCTCACTAAGACTACCAAAAATATGGGCTATGAATTTATAAGAACAATCAAGCTCATATTGTGCATGTCCATTGTTTGTCATAGAGATAGGTAGGTAGATATGTACACTACGAGTCTTTCCATGGTTCCGTTTAACCACATTGAACGTAGATAACCAAGTTGGTATCCAACATGAATTCCTCAACCAATTGGCTTTGAACCCATCCCCCAAGGTTAACACGGTCACATATAGGGTTCATACACCCAAAACTGGAGTGGACGTACTACTCTTCCGATAGCAGCAGAGAAAAGAAGCTTTGAAATGATTTAGGTTGAGAGTATATGTGAGATTTGAAAGTAAGTTGAGAAGCTTAGAAATCCTCTCTATTTATACGCTTTGTTCAGGAGCAAAATCGTCCACAAAAAATCATATATAAACCTTATTATTATCTGAATTAAAACTTTGTCTGAAACTGCTGTTATAAACGAATGAATCTGGCCTTAAAATAGTCCAGATTTGTCCTTTAATTTTCAACCATTTGTAAGTCATGTAATTACAATTTGTAACTCTTGTGATTACTCTGGCACAATAATAACTCTGAACATAACTGAAATACTGTTCAGATACATCCAAAATTTCAAAGACATAATTTCATATCTTATAGTTTAAAATATAAATTTTTAGAAATTAAATTAATAACTAATTAATCAAATTAACAAGTGGATATGAATGACGACGGTGACGCGCATGATTGTCCCTTGTTCTCTATCACTCAACAAAGAAATTAAGAATGAAAACTATAAATACCCAAGACAAGTGTTATTTCCCACTAAAGGTGGGATAGTGTTTTACGCATTACCAAGAAGATCCATGGGTATTCACAGAATCACAATCCTGTTCTCCTTCATGATTATGACGTGGGGGTTTTTTTAGAGCATCGCTGCCCATGGGGTTTATGATGAAAGCCCAATTGTATGGATTAGCGGCACTTCTGGTATTGGGGACATGGCCGAATTTTTCAATGGAGTAGTCGTTTTAAAGAAGTCACGAACAAGTCAGACAAATCAAGTGGTCCGAACATTGTTCATGTTTATCACTCTCTGCTATTCACATTGACTCATGGGATTACACCAACTGGGTATATTAACAGCCTCCATTCGTTCTTCACCACGACTGTGCCATGATAGATATTATTATATTTATCTCAACGGCCAAACATTATTCTATTGCTTATGGATCATCATATTATGGTACACTACTCGATGGATTAGGTTTATTTGTATTTGCATTACTAGGTTTCGTAAGCTATGGTTTAGAATTAGATCTGCATTGTTCATAACTAGACCATCGTATACCATGCCTATGGCGTTGTGTTACTATTCTAGAAGATGCAGTTTATTCTTTTATTGATCAACAATAAGATTATCTTTGCATTGGATACATGTTAGGCAGGCTACATATTTATGTATTCTCCATTCGGATTTCTACCCTTGTTTCACTTGCTTGGGTAAATAACTCTTCGGTTATCAATGCGATTACTATGTGTCATAACTATTTTTAGGTGGAACAATTATTTACAGTTTTAAAAAACGGTCACGACTTTAATTTTGAAAAAATAGGGATTTTGAAATTAAATTGAATAGAATTGAAAAAGAGTCGCCATCGACCTTTGGGTTAGGTAGGTCGAATACCTAAAAATGTCTTTTTAAAACAATTTTAAGAAAAATCATTTTTAAGACAAAAAATTGGTTTGCGTTTACAAAGATTCAATTAAAAAGGGTTCGAGAGTCGATTACAGTCAATGAAGGATTAGCAACCGTGAACTGCCCTTTCGGTATCATTTAATTTGTAGGTTGTCTTAATTGTGAAAATTTAAATTGAAATTTAAAAATTCAATTCGAATTGCTTACCTTTTATCGATTGAAGTTACTACTGAAAAAGTCAAAAACATGTTAGATACTAAAATCAAATATTGAATGCTTTAAAAAGAAAGAAATAATTTTAAGAGGTTAAATTAAAAATAATAATAATAATAAGGTAAAATAATATCACGAAAAAAAAAGGTTAAAAATGTTAATATAAAAAATAATATAATATTAATTTATAAAAAATATAAAATTTAGGAGATAATAATAATAATAATTTCAAAATATCGAATAAAAGACTTATTTAAATAAAATTATTTCACAATTAAAAGACTAAAATAAAAGAAAAATAATTTACATTAGTGACCAAAATAAAACATGCATAAATTACTAGGCTAGATTCGAATAAAAATAGGAATTAGTGACTAAAATGTAAACATAATAAAATTCAAAATCCAAATTAAAATACTGAAAATTAAATTCAATGACTGAAATATAAAAATTCCAAAAAGCAGGGTTTATCCACTCTCGAAATTACACAGAGATCCTTCCCCAAAACAACGTAGTTTTGGGGAGGGTATTTATAGCCTTTAACCCCACCATTTATGCCTAACCCATTTATTTTTCATTTTTCTTTCTCTCTCTATGGGAGATAGTTTAAATTTCTCTCTGCCTTCTCTCTAGCTTTCTATCACCGGAGGGAAACTGAGCAACAGTCGGTCACCGTGTGTCACCGCCGAAAATATCAAAATAGCCTAAATCGAAGCCCAAATCCCACTAAACCCGAATCTAGCCTCTATTTTTCCTAAAAAATTCCCAAACTCTCTAGATATAAAAGAAATACATTCGACACTTCAGTTTTCCAAACGACGCGTGGAAGCTCTGACGAAGGTAAATTCTCTGCTCTTTTTTTTTTTTTGTTTTCCGCTCTCATCTTCTTCAAGTCTGAATCCCTCCTCCTTTTATAATGGTTGTTGCATGGTGAAATCCCATATTTTTCGGGATTTGTTGTTTATTTTTTACTTTGATTTTCAATGGTTGGCTTGATTTTGCTGACTTTGGGTTTGATTTTCGACTGCTGGTGATATAGGTGACAATGATGGCGGCTTCCAGAAGGCTTGACGGTGCTGAACTTTTGGCGACGGCGGCGAACTTTTTATTTTTACCCAGACAAAACGGGTATCTACAGCTGCCCCTCTTTACACATTCTTGTATCAACAAGAATAGGGCAAAGATGAAAAAGACAACCAATTTTTGTCCGATTCTTTTTTTTATGTGTTTGTTATTGGAAAACAATTGTAATTAGGCTTCAGGTTGAGCCTGGAATTGAGCTTTGGTTTTCTTCTTGATTTAAAGACCTCGGCTTAAAAATTCTTCTGGAGGTAGTTCCTCAATGCTACCCTTTGGAGAGTACATCCTCGAGTTGAATGGTATCAAACTCACAGTGTTTGTTGACATATAGCCCTTCTCGCCTAGAGCTATGCTGTAAATTTGATATGCCTTTGAGCTGAATGTAATCAAACTCGAAGGTCTTGGTTGACAGATAGCCCTTATCTCCTTGAGTTATATTGTAAATAGGATAAACCTTTGAGCTGAATGTAATCGAACTCGAAGGTCTTTGATGACAGATAACCCTTCTCGCCTTGAGTTATGCTGTAAATTTGATATGCCTTTGAGCTGAGTGTAATCGAACTCGAAGGTCTTGGTTGACAGATAACCCTTCTCGCCTTGAGTTATGTTGTACTGGGTTGGGGAATGAATCCCTATTTTTGCAGATGACTTTAAGTCGATCCATTAGGCACGATATCCTTCATCGTGAAGTTGAAATCATGGATGACTCTTTCGTTGTGAAGTTCAGCTTTGAATTGGATATCGTTCATCGTGAAGTTGAAATCCAAGGGTTGCATTGCTTCTTGTGGTCACGATATCCTTCGTCGTGAAGTTGAAATTGTGGATGGCTCCTTTGTCGTGAAGTTGAGCTTTGAATTGGATATCCTTCGTCCTAAAGTTGAAATCCAAGGATTGAATTGCTGCTTGTGGGCACGATATCCTTCGTCGTGAAGTGGAAGTCGTGGATGGCTCATTCGTTGTGAAGTTGAGCTTTGAATTGGATATCCTTCATCATGAAGTTGAAATCCAAGCTTGTGTAAGTTACATTGTTTCGAGTCCAATATCCTTCGCTGTGAAGTTGAAATTGACTCTGAATGAAACTGAAAAGTTGTTTGTAGAGTCCAATATCCTTTTATGTGAAGTTGAAATTGACTCTGAATGAAACTGGAGAGTTGTTTGTTAAGTCCAATATCCTTCGCTGTGAAGTTGAAATTGACTCTGAATGTAATTGGAAAGTCGTTTGTTGAGTCCAACATCCTTCGCTGTGAAGATGAAATTGACTCTGAATGAAACTGGAAAGTTGTTTGTTGAGTCCAATATCCTTCATTGTGAAGTTGAAATTGACTCTAAATGAAACTGGATAGTTGTTTATTGAGTCCAATATCCTTCGTTGTGAAGTTGAAATTGACTCTAAATGCTGCAAAAATTATGTATGCAAAAAATGATGAATGTGATGCTCTTAAGTATGTCTAACACACATGCAATATGAATTAGCTCTTGTTTTATCTCCTAGGTGGAGTCTTGCTTTGTCTGCTTATTCCTGTATGTGGAGGAAAGTCCTTCAGAAGATCTAGTAATTCACACCAAGGTGTTGAATCCCCAAAGATGCCCCAATATTCGATGTTGAATCTCCAACAATGGCCAACATTTGATGTTGAATCTTCAAAGATGCCCCCATTGTCCCTCATTTCTTGCTTCAACATTGATTCTAAGCATGAGTTTTGTGTTTGAGAGCCACATGTTATTTACCAAGATCCACTTTAGAGAGATTGTCTTGATTGAAAAAATGTTTTTCTTTTCCTTTTATTTTCGAGATCTGAAAATATCAATTAGAAGAGTTTTGAAAAATGTATGATCAAAAGTTTTGAAAATATTGTCCATTTCTTGGTTTTACAATTGATACAAATTATAAAACTAGAGTTCATAGGATATCAAAGAATTAATTACATTGTTAATTCTTCAATAAATTATAATTATTTGACAAGTGTCAATATCAAAACTATCTTTGGGAAATGGTTAAGTAAGGAAAGGATAAAAAAAGTCTCAGGTTATTGTGTTTGGTTAAAGGTTTGACATTTTTTATTTATTTAATGCTCAATGGTGTAGCTTGTATGCTCTTTTACTGGAAGTGTTCTCTGACTCCCATCTTTCATGGTCACGTTCGGATTGTGCAATGCCTTATCAAGGAATTTGTACGATCGCCTCAACTGTACATTTTTTTATATTTGAACTGCCTTTTTAGGTTTTCAATTCGAATCTTCCATTCATCTCAAGATGTCATTCAGAATTTACGTCTTGAACCCCCTTTGTTATTTTTCTCTATCATGCATTAAAGATTTTAGAAAACCTTTTGTAAATAAAGATTAATCCTGATTAGCAAGATGAAATCTGAAGATAGCCTCTTCTGTTTAGAAATCCATGTATGATTAGAAGGGACTTTTAAGGCACATAATGTAGGCCATGGTTCATGGTTATGAAAGAAAAGGTTAAATAGGTCCAAATAAGTGTTTCAGGGTATTGAACCAAATATAAATTCATTATGATGCCTTCAATCATGTCTTGCTCAATTTGAGTCTGCTCGTATGTGTTTCCTTGATTTTATCTAAATGCTCCATGATCTTCGAGTGAAGTGATTATGGAATGATTGTGCTTGATCAATCTCATAATTTGAATCTCAATGCGTAATTTGAATCGATAGAATCTTTGTATATGCATCTTTTCTTCTTTTTTCTTCACTTATTCCTTTGTTTTTGTTTCTCTTTTTTATTTTCTATTTTTTTCCTTTTTTCCTTTCTCTTTTTGTTCTGATTGAATCTTTTCACTTGGCATTTGGTTCACCTTTTGGTACCTTCTTTGGATTGATGTCTTCACTCATGTAGCAAATTCCTTCCACCTTAACCCCAGTGTTGAGGGTAATCCTTGGTTAGGGTTGAATCAGAGAAAAAAATACTATAGGCTCAAAACGAAACAACAAGGGATATATATATACACATATATTGATAAATGAAACAAAGTCGTTCATCATCTCATACACAAAAGTCCTCACAGAAGATGTATCCACAGGGGGATAGATTTTCAGGATTAATTTTATTCACACGAAAACAGTGTAATTAATGCATGATAGAATTATTTCAAATGAATTCTTCTTTCTGCTTCTTGTTCCCAACATGTCTCAATGTTCAGGATCCCTGCGAGATGCCCAGAGTTGTGTCTAAGAAGAATGTTTAAATGAACAACTCAATGACTTAGGTTTTATTGGAAAAAATGTTGATTTTACGTCTAAAAATACGATGGTGTGACTTTATTGACTCAAAGGCATGGGTATGACTCTTTGTATCTTCATGAATTATTTTAGGTAAAGAACCTAGAGATTTTTATGTTTTAGATAGGATAAGAAAGGTATGATCTTGCCATATGTCAAAAATCTATAATTAAAAGAATCCTTAATTCATTTGATATTTAAAGATCTAAAGATTAAACTTTGTTCAATTATTCCACCTTAGAAGGTACATAAATTCAGTCGTTTAAAAGATTAAGAAAATATGAAAGATCAAAAACGTGTTCAAACAAAACAATGCTCTCAGTGCAAATGGTAGATGCAATGCCCCCTTCTTTGATTATCCATGCACCTGAATCCATCACGTTTTGGATCTTGCGCTTCAGTGCCTTACAGTTCTCAGAGGAATATCTGGAGTTTCCTATGTGGTAACTGCACACAACTTCAACATCATAAACCGTAGGGAATGAGAACTCTTCTCTTAGATCAGCCTAGAAGGCTCAATCCTACAACCTGTTGAACAAACTTCCACCGTTCTGATTTCATTTTTTCTTTAATTGTTCAAATCTTGATTCCATGTGGTGTCACGTGATTAGGACCACTTCATCTAATCCTCCATGAAGAAATTTAATGTTTATGAAAATGCATAAAAAATGAAAAGTAGATGCAAAATGCAAAAATGCATGAAATGTTCAAGCCATTGATTCGAAAACATGTCTGTTATTATAAATAATCTTTATTGGGACAAAAGTGTTTTATCTTTTAAGAGATAAAAATATCAAAGGTATATTTTGAATAAATCCTTTAGACCCCGAATAACTTCTAACAAGTTGACTAATCCTCTGCCTTTGTCTATCGTTGGTTGAATACCCTGTCGAACCGTTCTGACTTCTCTAGCTAAATTGTGAAAGTATCGAGCTACTTTTTGTACTTGTTCCAAGAAGTTTCGAATGACTGCATCTCTGGATTTCATCTTTTATTGAACCTGTTCTCGACGAATATGTCATTGGAGGCTTCAATCGATAGGAATTATCCGAAGTTCATTTGCTTGTTTCTTGAATTTGTCAATAATGGCCTCTGGTTTCAGCTATCATTTTGCTCTTGTTATCTTTGAAGGGACTTTCAGGTCAGTAACCTTTTTTCTCATCTTTCCCCTGCGACCTTTGCCAAACCATTTTTGAAAAATTGACTTTTGATGTGCTAGGTGTAAATCCCGGTCTGTTCTGAGTTCTTTACAATGCAGTAGAGTGGCATAATTTCGATTGCGGGTACCACGACTTCTTGGTTGAATTGTCTTGCAGATTGTCTCCTTGACCATAGTCGGACCTCTGCGTTTTTCACCTCTTATATTAAAACCCCTTTGTCCATTAATACAAATTATTTAGATTTAACAAACACGTTTTAGTGGATCAACACCTATTTTGAATGATGCAAATGATAAAAATAAAATGAAATAGATCAAAAATGAAAGGAAATAGTTAGTGAGGTAAGGATAATAATCAAAACAAATAATGAAAATAAAAAGTCCTACCCTACATGACATCTACCCTACATGCTTATTATTCCTACCCGGACATGATCTCTACCCCGTATGTTAATCTTGAACAAGTCTTAACCGCATATCTTTCTAGTTCACATGCTTTGAACATAAAGTAAAGCAGGAAATAAATGAAGTTTTAGGGTGGGCTCTAACTTCTTGTAGTCTCCCGGTTTAAGTTCTAAAGAAGGTACCCAAGTTCTCCTTACTGGTTCCCCATTGGGCTTGCCAGACCCTTTGTCCTAAGCCCATTACAAGCTTGTGTAGACTAAGTTAAACTCGAGATGATACATCCCCTTATGCCCATACGAAGAATAAATTCACACGAAGACATAAGGTACATGAATCCTGAAGGTTAATTGCTAGGCTCATACGAAGAATAAATTCTCACGAAAGTGTCGCTTTCATCCCCACTTAAAAAATAGTTTTGAAGCTCGGGTATAGAGCCTTAGATGGAAAAAAAGTTTGATAAGTTGAAACCATTGAAAGAAATCGTCAGTACAAGTATTTATTTGAAAATATAATCAAAAGTAAACAATAAAAATCGAATAAATAAATTAAAATTTAAACTTGTAATTTTCGCTTAAAAAGACAACCGGAAATTAATTTCGGCCTGACTCACTTACATATCCCCAGCAGAGTCGCCAGGCTGTCATAACCATTTTTAGGTGGAACAATTATTTACTATTTTAAAAAATGGTCACGACTTTAATTTTGAAATTAAATTTGATAGAATTGAAAAAGAGTCGCCATCGACCTTTGGGTTAGGTAGGTCGAATACCTAAAAATGTCTTTTTAAAAACAATTTTAAGAAAAATTATTTTTAAGGTAAAAAATTGGTCTGCGTTTACAAAGATTAGATTAAAACGGGTCCGGGAGTCGGTTACACTCAAGGAAGGATTAGCACCCTTGAAATGCCCTTTCGGTACCATTTAATTTTTCAGTTTTCTTAATTGCAAAAAATTAAATTGAAATTTAAAATCTCAATTTGAAATGCTTACCTTTTATCAATTGAAGTTACTACTGAAGAAGTCAAAACGATGTTAGATACTAAAATAAAATATTGAATGCTTTAAAAAGAAAGAAATAATTTTAAGAGGTTAAATTAAAAATAATAATAATAATAAGGTAAAATAATATCACAAAAAAATAAAAATAAAAGTTAAAAAATGTTAATATAAAAAATAATAAAATATTAATTTATAAATTATAAAATTTAGGAGATAATAATAATAATAATCTCAAAATATCGAATAAAAGACTGATTAAAATAAAAGTATTTCACAATTAAAAGACTAAAATAAAAGAAAAATAATTTACATTAATGACCAAAATAAAACATGCATAAATTATTAGGACATATTAGAATAAAAATATGAATTAGTGAGTAAAATGTAAACATAATAAAATTCAAAATCCAAATTAAAATACTGAAAATTAATTTCAATGACTAATATATAAAAATTACAAAAGTAGAGGTATGTAGAAGGGGTTTATCCACTCTCGAAATTAAACAGAGATCCTTCCCCAAAATGACGTAGTTTTGGGAGGGTATTTATAGCCTTTAACCCCACCATTTATGCCTAAACCCATTCATTTTCCATTTTTCTTTCTCTCTCTAAGCGAGAGAGTTTAAATTTCTCTCTGTCTTCTCTCTAGCTTTCTCTCACCGGAGGGAAACCGGCCAACGGTCGACCACCGTGTGCCGCCACCCATGGTGGCCTGAAAATATCAAAATAGCCTAAATCGAAGCCCAAATCCCACTAAACCCGAATCTAGCCTCCGTTTTTCCTAAAAATTCCCCAAACTCTCTAGATTTAAAAAAAGATACCTTCGATACTTCGGTTTTCCGACAACGCGTGGAAGCTCTGACGAAGATAAATTCTCTCCTCTTTTTTTTTGTTTTCCGCTCTCATCTTCTTCAAGTTTGAATCCCTCCTTTTATAATGGTTGTTGCACGATGAAATCCCAGATCTTTCGGTATTTTTTGTTTATTTTTTACTTTGATTTTCGGCTGCTAGTGATGTAGGTGATGACGGTGCTGGAACGTTTGGCGGTGACGGCGGACTGTTTTGTTTTTGACTCGAACAAAACGGGTGTCTACGCCATGGTGATTCAATACAAGTTTACTAGTTCTAGTATAGGTTTTGACCTATTTCTCTTTCCGGTTCTGCCGGCTTGTTCACTTACAAGGGGCAACTGTGCTTTGCCCAATAGGAGGTGACATGGATGGTGCCTCATCAAATGAGCCTATGCTCACGAGGTGGCGCGTGTACATCGAACTCCATGGGGAGCACGGTATTGGTGTTTCTAAAATTCCAGAAAATAGATCAATTGTGTATCAAGGTATACTTCTTTGTGATGAAGATTTGAAAAGTTTCGTACAGTCATAAAAGTCTGAACAAACAGGGTTTTGGATTATGAGGTTGTTGGAAAATAGGGTGAATTACATTGATGGATTTAATATTTATATTAAATTTAGAGTCCTTTTTAAATTAAATAATATTTATTTAATTTAAATAATAAAAGGAGTGTATATATGTTTAATATTTTAAATTTAAAAGATATTATTATCTATTCAAATTTATATATTAAAATATATCTTGTTGGAGTAAATCTCTCAGATTTAATATTTTAAATTTAAAAGACATTATTATCCTTTTAAATTTATATGTTAAAAGATATTTAGATAAAGTAAAACTCTCTCGGAATTCCCTTATAAATATTGGGCAAACCTCTCAGCTTTTTCACATCTCAGAATTCAATAAGTTTTCGTCACTTGAAAAATATTTTCTCTTTTTTTTAGAAAATATTCTTTTTCTCACTTAGTTTTCTGGTGATAGTCAAAGGCAAGGAAAGTTCTTGATTTCTACTGTTGTGTTACTGTAGTTGATCATCAAGTTGTTGTACCCTGGGAGACAGATGTAAAAAAGATCTCGAGCACTAAGAAGTGACCAACAATCTATCTTAAAGAAACTGTGTAGTGACAGACTGCAATTGATTGTGATCACAAGATCAATTATAAAAGAGTATTTTTTATTTCCTTTTTAATTCTCTTTTATTTTAAGAATTTGATTTCTTCTTTTACTTTTTCTCAAGTTCCATTTTGTCTTGGATGGTTACTCTCGAATAACAGAGGCTTCATATGATGAAGTTGTTGACTCGTAAGGTATTAATGGTTTTGAATCATCAATATGTCCAAATTTGTTGCAGATATGGACTGCATACTATAGGTATACTCAGACTTTTATGAATGTTGGTGCCTTTAAACAATTGGTTCACTACAACAAAATGGGTTCACAACGACATTTTTAGCGGCGTTTTTTGAATAAACGCTGGTAAATTTATTGTTATCGCAGCATTTTTAGAACAAATTCCACTAATAGCAAATTTTACGGCGTTTTGATAGAAACACCACTAAATTTATGCATATCACGACATTTTAAGCAAAAATGCCTTTATATACTCGTACTTTAGTGGCATATTTATATAAACGCTGTTAAAGACTGTGCTAAAGATGTGAAGTGAGGAGGACCTCAAGCATCACTTTTTGGAAAATATCATACCGGCATATAGTATCAACAAGACATCTTTGATGTTATTTTGACTTGTTAGTGCCATATTCATTATAAATGTTTAAATTGCCTCATAGATTTGTTATAAACTAGTTTGGAATAGTAAATTAGTATTGCTTTAATATGGTTAGTAATAGATAAAATTAGTAGCATGAAAGATAGTATTTTACTAAAAAAATAAGATTTAAATTGAACTTTAAATTATTATATTATGATTCTACATAATTAGTTAATTTGGTTAAATTAGTATTGCTTTTAATTTTACTGATATTCGAATAGGAAATGTTATAATGGTTAATGTGAAATTCTTTAACTCATATTTAAGTACGTAGATGGGTTAAGAATGTTACATTTATTGGTATCAGATATGTAGGTTTAGCCGATTCTAGACTTAAAACGAGTTTATTTTATGTTTAAAAATATGTACATGCCAATAGGATGCCAATATTACCGATCTGGTATGGTTGTACGATTTGATTATTGATGATGGTCCTTACTAATGTAAAGTTTAAATGTGGTGTCTTTAGATGTCTGCTTCGGAAGGCTCGCGTTGAGATACTGAGCAAGAGGTTCCGAAAGAAATTGGTGGTTGAAGTAATGAAGTAAACCATGAACCTTCTGCTCAATCATATTAACAGAGTGCATCGACATAACAAGGAATGCTAGTGCCAGATCAGGGGAATTTTCTTGAGGAATTAGAGGTTAGTCTACACGTTATCAGCTAGCACCTCCACCTCCCTTACTCTTCTTGCTCCATGAGTGTCGATTCCTAAATAGTTAAAGAGTTTGGGAGCCCTTAAATTTAAAGTTGAGACAAATGAAGGTCTGATAGAAGTCGATATGTGGTTAAACGATGTGAAGGTTATGCTTGATAGTCTTCATTGTAGTAATGAAGAAAAATTGAATTGTCTAGTGTTATTGCTTCTAGGGCAAGCTCGTATTTGGTGGACTAATACGACAATGTGTTCCCCTCTAGAACAAGTTACTTGGCAGTTTTTTTCCAGGAATAATTCTAGAGAAAGTATATTGGGGAGAAGTTCATCATGCAAAAAAAGCAAAACTTCTTTAATCTAATACAAGGTAACAAGACAGTGCACGAGTATGAATATGAATTCAATAAATTGAGTCGGTTTGCTATAGAATCAATTCCATTTGAAAAGGATTGTTGTCTGAGGTTTATCGAGGGTTTATGTCTAAGATTGAAGGAAATTTGCTAGCATTGATTTTGCCTACATTTTAAGAAGTAGTAAAACAAGCTAAAGCCTTGAAGGGCTCAGAATGAAACAATAATGATAGAAAAGAGAAGGCAACCGATAAAAAAGATCAAGATCATCATTAATATTATTTCAATTGAAATGAGGTCAGGGTTCTAGCTCTCGATATAAGAACAAATCTAAGAGTGGTGCTTACAGTCGCAAGTTGTCTGATGCTAGATAAAAAGGCCGAAAATATAAGAATGCATCTACTAGAGCAGAGAAATCATCACAAGCAAAGAGTCAACTTTTACCATGTCAATTGTGTGGTAAAAATCATGATAGAGAATTTAGAGTTACTATAGGAGTATGTTTCCGATGTGGCAAAATTGGTCATTTTATTAGAGAATGTCTGAAGAATTCAAGATAAATATTAGTTGAAACATAAAGATCAGTAGTGTCATAGAGAGGAAGAGGTAGAGGTAGAGAAATAGGATTATCATGTTCAGCGGCATAGCCTAATGTGTGCACTCCAGCTATAGTGTATAATATCAAGACTGCAGAAGATCGTGATAATCCAGAGTTCATTATAGGTATATTTTTACTTTAAAAAAAACATGTATTTGTTTGGATTGACCCTGGCTAAAAAGTTAATTAGAGAATTATATATTCCTTTAGAACATTTCTAGTGATATAGTATCGACAAATCCGTTGGGTCAGAGTGCAAGGATGAGTAGGATTTGTAGAAATTGTCTGATAAAGATTCAAGGAGTTAATTTCTTAGTAAATCTAATGGAATATCATTTGAGGAGTTTGAAATAATTTTGGGCATGAATTGGTTATCTCCACATCATTATCTAGTGGATTGTTTCTTGAAGCGATTAATTTTGAAGGCTGTGGAAGGTTATGAAATCACAATGGTTGGTGAAAGAGTGAATCCGCTATCTAATGTAATATCAATGGTATCTGTCAAGAAATTGTTATTACAAGGTTGTCAAGTTTTTCTAGCAAATATGGTGGATAGTCGGGCATCTGAAGCAAAGTTAGAAGATATTCCAATATTCCTGGAATTTCTAGATGTGTTCCCAGATGAATTACCAGGATTACTTCTAGATCGAGAGGTAGAATTTAGAATTAAAGTATTTTTCGGTACTATGCCTATTTCGATGGCTCTGTATCGTATGGCTCCAAGAGCTACTTGTTCGGGTTTTATCAGACCAAATGCGTCACCTTCGGGTACACCAGTGTTATTTGTTAAAAAAACGATGAATTTATACTATTATTCATTGATTATCTTCAGCTAAATAAGGTGACAGTTTAAAACAAGTATCCTCTTCCGATGATTAATGATCTATTCGATCAGTTAAAACGTTCAATAGTGCTCTCCAAGATTGATCTTTGATCAAGATACAACCAAGTTAAAGAACAAAGAAAAAGATATTTCAAAAACAACCTTCTGAACTCAGTATGGACACTATGAGTTCGTATAGTAATTTCGTTTGGTTTTACAAATGCTCATGTGACATTCATGGATTTGATAACTAAATATTCCAGCCTTACTTGCATCAATTTGTAGTTGTGTTTATTGAATATATTCACGTTTATTCTAAGGGAAAGAAGGATCATGATGCACATCTCTGCATTGTACTTCAAATCCTTTGAGATAAAAATCTTTATTCTAAATTGTCAAAGTGCAAATTATGGTTATCAAAAGTGTCTTCTATTAGTTACGTGAATTTGAAAGAGGTAATAAGAGTAGGCGATAGTGGAGTGGAAACCTTTGAAGAATTTTTCTTAGGTTCAAAGTTTCTTGGGATTTGCTAGTCATTATCGATGGTCCATGAAGAACTTTTTGATGATTTCCTCCCCCATTGACCAAGCTTTTAAGAAAGATGTATTGTTTGTTTGGAAAGAGAGATGCCAAAAAAGCTTTGAAACATTAAATAAGATCATGAAAGAGGCACTAGTACTGGTACAGCCGAAATCCGATAATGATTATGTGGTTTATAGTAATGCATCTCATAATGGCTTGGGATGTGTACGTATGCAAGAAGGAAAAGGTGTGGCTTATGCTTCGAGATAACTCAAAATTCATGAAAGGAATTATCCTACTCATGATTTCAAATTTGTAGAGATGGTTTTTGCTTTAAAGATTTGACGATATTATTTATATGCTGAACGATGTTATATTTACACATATCATAAAAGTCTAAAGTATTTGTTGAATCAAAAGAAGTTGAACTTGAGACAAAGAAGATTGATTAAACTTCTCGAGGATTATGATGTGAATATCGACTATCCATCAAGGGAAGGCTAATGTTGTAGCTGATGCATTTAGCCCAAACATTTTTTTCAACTTTTTTCGCTTTAAATGCTTGATTATTGTCACAACGTCATGAAAAATTGAGGAATTTATTTGAGAGGGTTCATTTTGACTAAAATTGGGTTTTCTTTTGAAAATAAAAATGTGGTTCAAGAGAGTCGCCACCAATCTTTGTGTAGGGTGTGATTAGATCACCAAAAAATTTATCATTTTAATAAAATTTAATTTTAAAAATTATTAAAACAAATTTTAGTATGTGTTCTAGAAAAACAAGTTCGGGAGTCGATTACGTGTCGGGAAGGATTAGAACCTCCACAATGCCCGAAAATTGATACCTAGTTGATTAATTGTTGTCTTTGCAATGGAAGTTATGAATTCAAAATTTAATTTAATTAATGATCCCTTTTTATTTAACTATACACAATGACACATAGTCTATTAAGATCTAAGAAAAAGGTTAACAATTTGTCTTTTTAATCGAAGAAAGTTAACCATCTAATATATGTTACAGTGACATCCTTTTCAATTATGACCAAAAAACTATGAATAATTAATTTTTCTAAAGGATATTAAAATTAACTCGCTGTTTCAAATCAAAGGGAATAACCACCTAATATAAAGTATAGTGACCATTTCTCATATTCAGAAAGAAACAAAAATATCTCGATCACTGTATTTATTCATCTAAACTTATGCCACAAATAGAATTTTATTAATGGGAATTATCACGCTTTTAAGATAGATGAGAAGTGTTCGGATATTTATAAATACCGAAACTAGACCTCTGAATAAGATCGAGAGGCCTATTTTTGATAAATATGGGAACATTTCCCTTTATACCATCCTGATTGATTTTAAAGATCACCTTTTTTATTTGCTTCACTAGAGGGTAACCGTTCACTTTGAATTACCATGTCGACCTACCTATATAGATTAGGATAACTCTATTTGATAATTCGAATTAAATGTGTATTTCGTTTTAATTGATTATGTAAAATATGAAGTGACGTGGATGAGGCTATCATGCTTGAAAAATAGTTAAGGATGTCATGCAATCAATGATAAATTTCATGAAAATATTCATCTATGAATTAAATTAGTCATGCAATAATTAAGGACCAAATTAATTACACATGTTTGTTTATTGATGCCGTCAAAATAATTAATAAATTAATCATGCTTAAATAAAATCACAAAATTAACCAAATACATAAAAAAATCAAATTAATTATTAAACAAGCTCATATCATGCTAAATATTAATTTATGACAAATTAGTAATTAATCATGAAATCAGGGATCAAATTGCATTCAAAATGAACTTTCGGGGACTAAATACAAATGCAGTGACCAAAATAAATTACACATCAAACTAACATGAAATGCATAAATATTTTAAAATTTTCATAGTTGCACTCTCTTGCCTCCTATAAATATCCCCAAAACCATTTTTTATTTAATTTTATACCTTTCTCTGAAAAAACAATCCCAAAACGCTCTCATACAAGCGTCTCTCGACCCTCCGTCGGTGGGCCTCAAACCTAGATCCTGGTTGTTTTTCACCAGGAAACCTATTTCGACCGTCGCTACGGCCACCACTCACAGTGACTGAAAACCTAAACTATACCCCAAAATACTCCCCATTTCATTCTAAACCCGGTTTTGATAACCAAACACCTATATAGTCATCACCAAAGCATTGATCTACAAAAAGGGTCTCAATTTTTATCTCCTTCGGTGACGATCGAGGTTCTGGTGTCCTCCCTATTCTCCGATGAACACATGTAAGCTGTATTATTTCTCTCTTTTCTTCTCTACTTCTTTCTCTCTGTCTCAATGCCATCATTTGATTTTTTTTGCAAGTATTTATATGTTCGAATAAACACTTTATTTCCCTCCGTGCATGGATTTAATCCCACAATATTTGGGATTCTCCTTTGATTTTGGTTGTTTGACCGATTGTTGCTATCAATTTGGTTTAAAAGTGATTACTTTTTTTGTTTGTGTTGATTTGCATTGTTGGTTGATCTTGATTTTTATGGTTTCATTTTTCAATTCAAGTAAAAATTTGGAAAAGGGACAACTTTCCTTTTTCTGATCTGTATGGGGCTTTCACACATGGCCATCATGCTTCTATGATGCTTCGTGGACTATTGGATGGATTTAGCCAGATCAAATGGCTTAGGTTCATGCGTAGCTCATGTTTTGTGATTAAGGTTATTGAAACATTAGCTTGTGATTGATCTCAGCCTGTCCTCTTGATCTGATGGTATTCATCATGCGCGGCGCTGAGGATAAGATGGATACCCTAGCTCGTTGTTTCAAGCGAGCAATCTTCCTTAGTGGGCCTCTAGGCCTGCTCCGTGTTGATTTCTTTCTTGGACTCCTCCAACCTACTTGGTCAGGCAGATTGGGTCATTTGCATTAGACCTGAAACTTGGATCTTTGACATTATTTGGACCCGTAAAATAAGATAAAATAAAAATAAAGATACAAATGAAACTAAAATAAAAGCAGAATATAATATATGCTTTTCACAATTATTTTAGCCTTCAAAATTAAATTATATATATATATATATATATATATTCAAAACTATATATATTATAATTTCAAATTTATATATATATATTAAGAACATATACGTTTTAAAAATCATTTACATTTCAAAAGTATATGATACACATATTTCCTAAAATAACTATTTAATAACCTAGATGAAAATCAGTGTCTACATATGCCCCTCTTTGTCTATTATCCTGTAACGTGACTAGGAAAAAGATAAAAAGCACGAATTTTCATCCGGTATGACATATGTAATACCCGATTTTCGTCCGACCTAGTTTTATTTCCCAAATATTTTATTGAAGTTGGTTTTGAAGCCCAAGGCATCAACCGACTTACAAAACATTTTCAAGCAAGATCCAAACGTTTCTAGGGCATAATGTCTTCTTAAGATATGACTGGCTTTCAGTTTAATTTCCAACACATTTTTAAACACCTCAATTGGACTTTACCAACTCAAGATATTCTTATTTTTTACAAGACAATGCATTCAGAAAATTAGATATGAGCATAGTACATAAATTTTAATTTTATTACAAATTTTCAATTATTTTATTGATTATTTGTGAATAAATTCAGCTTTATACTTTCCATTATTTATTTATGACAATTTATGATATTTTCCTTATGTTAATATTACTTTTCTTAATTAGTGTATTTAAAATTAATGAAAATATTATAGGGTTTTTGGGATCCTATGAATAGGCACTCTTGTTTTGTAACGAGGAGAGACTTTTTATTTGGGAGAGGAGATTGTAAACTAAAACATTCGATCAATAAAAGAAAACTTTTGACCGAAGGTAAGTCTTTAAGTTTTCTTTTTCATCTTGATTTTTCTTTTTTATTTTCTTAAAAAAATTTATTGGAGGAGAGAAAACCGATGAACAAAGAAAATGACTTTTAAATTAATCTTCATAGATTTAGCCTTCATTGAGGTTTTTTTCAAAGAAAATAATGATTATTTTCCTTTTTTATTTTTTTGTATTATTTTGAGATGCCAATTCTTTTTTTCTTTTAATTTTGTATTAATGTTTCGGTTGATCACGACCTTGGTTTTCTTTGAAAAAATCATTGGAGAAGAGAAATCCGATGAAAAAGGAAAGTGATTTCATATAGATATTATGACAATTAGCATTCCTTGAAGTTTATCGATGAAATAGATGATAAATCTTGAAAAAAAAAATAGACTTTGTTTTAATGTTGATTCAATCCTTTATTTTTTATTTTTTATTTTTTATTACATATCTTTATTTTAACTACATCAAATTATTTTTTTAATTTACTTTTACTCGGTAGTGTGATTTTTTTTCTAGATATTAGAAACTTTAATTTTTCTTTGTTTTCACTTTTCCTTTCTTTCCATTTTGCCTTTCGTTTCTTTTTTATTTTTAATTTATGCGATAGTTAAGGTGGTGTTTGTTTTTGCAGAAGTAAAAGGGCTGCAGTCTGCGGACCACATCTGCAGGCATCTGCAGCAGAAGAGGTGTACCAAAAGTCTGAAGTCTACAAGAAGAAGACTGTTTGTTTTTCAACGTCTGCATACTGCTAAAATAAACTGAAATATAAATAAACTGATTTTTTAAACTTAAAAGAGTTTTGCAATACTGAGATTTAAATAATTTTAGTTTTACAATACTGGAATTTAAATAATTCATACAACTACAATAATAATTTTTTTTTAGAAAAAACAAACGCCACCTTATTAATTCTATTATAAGTCTCACATAATCACATATATTATTAGTTTTATATGTTTTATAGAATAAAATTTATAAAAGATCACTAAATTATATGATTTTTTTAAACATTAAATTATCTAAAGTTATATAATAATATTAAATTTTGAATTTTATTATCATATGACACAATAACACTAATTATCATTAAACTATTATTAATCAATGAATCATACACCTCTCTTTTTTAAAACATTAATTATCATTAAACTATTATTAAATATGTTATTATGTAATACTTTTAATTTTTTTAAATATATATTCATAATTTATTTTTATAATTATATGATATTTTTTTAAATATGCAATCAATGAAATCATTTTTTATTAAGCAATGTGGTTTAAATACTTACATTTTGTATAAAAAGTTTAAATATAATTTAAAAAATAACAAATCAAAAAAAATATTATATTTAAACGTAAATCAAAATAATTAAAATAAATATAAAATATTAATAATATATAAAATAATTTATATGATATAAAATTAGATATCTATAATATAATATTAAAAAATTAATATTTAATTTATTTAAAAATTAATATTAAAATTAATATATATAATATAATATTAAAAAAATTAATATTTAATTTATTTAAAAATTAATATTAAAATTAAAATCAAATATAATATAAAATTAAATATAAAACCTATTTGAAGAGGTTAGAAGACGTCTGCAGGCATAAGACCACGTCTGCGCCGCACAGACCACGCGCAGACGTTAGAAGAGCTTCTGTCTTCTAAAAAACAAACGGTTTGCGAAACTCAACGTCTGTACGACGCAGACATAAGAGTTTTGCAGACCTTATACAGTAAAAACAAACACCACCTAAATCACATAACTTTTTCAATTATTTATATTAATTTATTTTTAATTTTTTTGTTTTAAATCAATTTTATTTTATTCATTTACATATTTATTATTCATTACTTATTTATGTTTATTTTCAATATTCATTGTGTATATAATTCATATTTATTTATAGAATTAATTCCATTTATTATTTGTATATTTGCTTGTATACGTTACCCTTTTGTTTTTTGTTTACATATTAGATCCATATCATTCTTTTTTTTACAACCATAATTTATTGTATTTTATAATAAAAAAACTCAAAGGTAAGTAATTTTGATCTTTATTTGAAATTCTAACATTAACTTAAATCTTTGTAATTAAGAGGACTGATAATCTTGTTGGTATCGAAAAGGCAATATGGGGTTGCTAATCATTCTTCGATTGTAGCCAAGTTCTGAATCCAATAATTATGTAGTAAGATGCGGGTCTAGTAAATGGTAAGTTTAAGGTATCTGATCTACCTAATTCAAAAAATGATCGGTGGCGACTCCATCATTTCAACAAAGTCGAAACACGACCACCCGAAGGACAGTTGCGACAGTTGGGCGACTCCACTAGGAACATTTGAGAGTCAGACCAAAAATCGATTACCAAATTATCTTTTTTAGCATAAAATTGTAAGTTTAAAGTTTAATTTATTTTCGATCCTCTTTATTTTCCTTTGGTTATTTTCAAATAAATTGTTGTAATGATGTTTTGTCTCAGTGTTTTCAGGTTCGAAAAATTTCGTGTCTAGCTCTATATTTTCGAGCTCTATACCCTTTAAGTGGGGGGAAAATGATGCCTACATTGGAATTTATTCCTCGTATAGGCTCAATGACTAGCGTCTGAGGTCCATATACCCTATGTCTTTGTGGAAAATCATTCCCCATATAGGCTTGGGGAATATTCTTTCTCGAGTTTAACTCGATCCGTATGAGCCTGTGATGGGTTTAGGATTGAGGGTATGGCAAGCCAAAAGGGGCACCTGCATGGAGATCTCAGGTCCCTTTTTATAGAATCAAACCCAATGGCACTACGGGAACTAGAGCCTACCCCTAAACCTAATTCAAACCCTAGAATGGCGTTGTTTTTACTTCAAGTCCTCTTGTTTTATAGTTCAAAGTATTGAACTAGAAATTCTTTTGGTTAGGTTATTTATGTGAAAAAAGCATATAGGACTATAATTCAAAATCTATGTAGGAATTATTGCATGTTGGGCAAATATCATGAGGGTAGGATTAAAATTTGCTTTTATTAATCAATCTTACTAACATGGTTTCTCTTTTTTCATTTTCTTCATTTCTATATTTGCACCATTTCAATAGAGGTATTGAATCGTAAAAGGTCTCTAAAACTCTGAATAAGTTTCATTAATAGACAAAGGGGTAATAGTGCAAGAGGCTAAAACGTAGGGGTACGACTAAGAACAAAGATAGCAAAACCACGAGATAGCCATGTTATTTTGCTCCACATCAATCAAGCAGAATGAAACTACAAAAATATGGAGGACAAAAGCATGAGAGAAAGCAAAAACTTTTAAAATATGCTCCATGAACAAGCGAAATAGGATGAAACTGGAGTAATAGTTCTGGAATCCATAACACATCCAAAAAATAAGAAGTTCATTACTGAGGGGCATGGGATGTTAAACTCAAAACATCTTGTAATGACACGAAAAGTGAGTGAACTTCAGATAATGCTTACGATGGAAGACCTCCAATAAAACTAAAGTGGCCATTTGGTAGCCTAATTGATATGAAATTTTTGTCCCAATGAAGGTTATCTTATCATGACAGACACTTTTTGGATCAACACCTCGAGTTCATCATGCATTTATCACGCATTTTGCATTTTAAATCAACTAGCTTTACACCATGCATTCATCACAACTAACAAGTATCATTTCAAACGTAAAAGGAAAAGAACTAGACCCACCTCATCCACACAACACTCGATTCAAAGCAGGAAAATGGGAAGCTAGAATGAGAGAGCTTAAAGAGAACTTTGCTAACCTGCAATAGGTATTAGAAAATAGATTGGGTCAGAACATTCAAACCACAGTGGAGTTCATTGCCAACAATCAAAATACTCTGATTTACCAACTAATGGCAAGATTATCAAAGGTGAACTTTTCTTATGTCTCAAAAATTGGAGCTGCTAAAGAGACAATGGCACCGCTGCCAAAACAGATAACTACGTATGGATATCAGGCGAATTCTTTTGCAACTAGGGGCAAGCCGAGGTGAAAAATTTCAATAGCAACCCTAAAATTATATCCAAGACTTCGACGAGGAAGATAAGTCTCGAAATATGCAAGAAAATATAAGGCATTTAGAAGACCAAATGAAGACTGTCGGAGGAAATAAAGGTTTCTATTGGATTGATTCCTTCGAATTAAGCTTGCTCTCAAAACTCTTATTGCTACCAAAGTTCAAAGTTTTGAATTTTGAGAAGTTCGATGGGTGTAACTTCCCTTCAGCACACTTAACTATGTTATGTCAAAAGATGACATGACATGTCAGCGATGATAAACTCTTGATTCATTACTTTCAGGAAAGCTTGTCTGGCTTAGTTATTCGATGGTACAATCAACTAAACAGGATCAATATCCAAACTTGGAAGGATCTTGCTAAGTCCTTCCTATAGCAATATAAACACAAAATGAGATAAGGCTAGACCTTGTAATATTGAATGGGATGGATAAATAGGAAAACAAAAGCTTCAGACAATATGCACAATGATGGAAGGATTTAGTTGTGCAAGTTCATCCTCCCTTAGATGAATATGAGACAAGGAAACTTTTGTGCATACCTTTAAAGTTATTTTCTTCGGGTATTTGGTTGCGATCACTTTCGATAGCTTCACTGACATCATAACGGCCGATGAAATGGTAGAGATGGCCATCAAAAAAGGGAATATAAAAGGGGATGAATCCCATAATAGGCCATCATCCAGAAATTAAAAAGGGGAGGTCAGCAACGGCAATGTCTCACGACCAAAGTCAACAGCACCATGAAATCCCCCAAAGTAGATTAGCTTAATCCCAATGATATATCAATAGCTATTTTAGCATCTTTATTACAAATATTTGGTGTCGTCCTATCCAGTGGATCCTCTAAAGTCACCACAACCTATGTGGTATGACGAGAGCGTACATTGTGAATATCACGGTGGTGTCCCAGGGTATTCCGTCAAAAATTATCTTACATTCAGGAGGATCTTCCAAAGGCTACGAGACAGAAATCATATTCACTTTGATGATCCCAATATGACTTAGAGTGTTAATCAAGGAAAAGTGGGAATTGGCACCGTAATGAAGGGTGATAGATCCAAATTTTCCCATGAGGTTGTGCTACCTACAAAGATAATATGTCTTGTTTGGTTGCGTTATTTTTATGCCTTTCCATCGAATAAATACCATTTCTCTTTTACATACTATGAGCAATTGAGCAATTTTGGAGAATCAATGCATTTCAAATATAACCAAATGCACATTTTGAGAAACGAGGTTATAGTTTTTTCACATATGATAAGACAAAATTCCCTGAGATCTATACCTTCAAAAATAATGTCCTACACAATGAAGCCATCAGATACTCGGAAAGCGAACAAGATAGAGCATTTTTGGTACATAAAATTATAAGACCTGTTAGCTTACATGACTATTGAGGACGTTCGATGATGCTATATAATCCTCACAAATTAAATGGTGGAATAGATGAATTTGGCATAGATTAGATGCTATGAACTTGAGCTCTAAGGATGGAATTTCTTGAACTTCACTAACACTTATATTATAATAGATCCTTCTTTATGAACATAAAAAATTTCAAAATCAAAAACTAAAGGAAGTAATGTAATTTTAAAGGTAATTTTATATTTTATGGGGTACTCCGCTAAAAGCAATAAGTTGTTAATCTTTGGAGGTAATGTCTGAAGCAACTATTGAGGTAATGTCAAGGCTTTATGAAGCGAGTTCCATTCAAGTTTTCAAGCCTAAGACTATTTTATACTTGAATCCTCTCATTAGGGGTATTCTGCTAAATTAATGGGCTATGTCAAGAGCCCTAACTTTATGAATAGGATTATATTCATATCATGAAACTAGTCTTTACGTTTCATGATGTATCTCCCATCAAGATCAAAAGCAATAATAATGAAGTATAATTTAAAGAAAGGAAGTAAAACCTAAAATAAATGTGAATTGGGAATGAGTTCCGATGAAAGGTTGACTAAAGGAGTTAAGAAACATATGTTATAGTCGACTACACAAAAACACTTGTCAAAGGACTATAACTATTGCAATCAACATGTGTAATTTATTCATTTTATATTCAATGAACTAATATTTTGGTTCAATTTCCTTAACATAATTTTCACACTGAAATCTTCAATACCTTGAAGAAGAAAAAAATTCCAAACAAGATATGCTTTCTTGAAAATCAATTGATGAACTTGGGTTGAAATGGGCATCTCCAGAATCCCTATCTCTTCTATCATTTTGTATCTTGATGTAGTTTCACAATTCTTCCTGAATGGGTCTCACAACAATGAGTTAATTGGAAAAGGGCTTTGCACACGACAAATAGAGAGCCTTACTCACGAGCCGAATTTAAAAATGCTACATCTGAAGGTAAACCTTTTTTGCTACAATAAGTGTAAAATGATCAAACCAAATTGAGGAAAATTTTTATACAAAGGTTTCATTCAAGTAACCTAAAGCATCTCAGAAGAGTTTCCATCCAAATTTTGAAGCTACCAAATAATTTTTTTTGCTAGACATGGATCTACAGTATAATCACGACTTGTCAAAGTACCAAAGATCTTGGTCCAAAGCTGAGTAAGTGAACTGGGATGCAAAGATAAAAGTCGAGTACAAGATTTCTAAGAACAATGATCAGCTTTTTTCTTCTTTTGGGAAGCATCGTCATATGGTTTATAATGGTTGTGTTAGTGTTGGAGCGAGGTCAGCTCCAAGAAACATAAGAGAATATCAATATTAACAAAACAAGATCGAGACTTCTCTTTGAAAATGAGAACATCGAAAATGATACATTTTCATTTTAGGCATACTTTAAGACATTACACTCATGACATCGCATATACATGTACATGTACAATTTTGTAGATTTTTTGAGTTAATTTTAACTTCACGATGAAGGATATTGCACTCGAAGCACCCAAGATCAAATTAATTCGCAATGGAGGAGTCATCCACAACAAAGCTCAACTCAACAACGAGGGGCTGTTTTCCATCCAAGGACTTCAAGTTTAGAAGATGACCCCAAATTGACAACGACTTAGCTTAACTCAACAACAAGGAGCTAATTCCCAATATAGATTTCAAGAAAGATTTCAACTTCACTACAAAGTATATCAAGCTCGACATCCTAAATTACATAAACCTATGAAGGGAAGTCACCCGAAGAATCATGTCGCATGACTTAAACTATGAAGGAAAAGTCATTTGAATAATCAAGACTGATTAAACCTTGAAGAGGAGTTATCTCATTTGACCTAGATCGATGTAGTGTAGTCATCCAAAGAATCAAGAATAGCTTAAACCATAAATGGGAGTCATCTCACTTGACTATGACCCGTGAAGGGAAGTCATCCAAAGAGTCAAGACTGTCTTAAACTGCTAAGGGGAGTCATATTGTTTGGTTTAAACTCGCAAAGGGGAGCCGTCCAAAGAATCCTTCATTTGAAGGAATCATTTACAACATAGGTTAAGTCAAGAAGCACTATCTGTCACCCAAAGCTTTCAAGTTTTATTCTATTAAACTCAAAAGAACATTGACTGTATTGTAGCAAGAATGGACTACATTACGGTCAAAATTCAAACTTGGGTCATTAAGCTAAGAAAAATACCCATGTTGGTTATGATTTGGCAACAAAGAACCACTTCTTATCCAGATTTTGACACAACTTAAATTAAGAAGAGCTATCTGCAGACCAAAGCTTTCAAGTTCGATACCACTCAACTCGAGAGGACGTTGATCACATGCTAGTAATGAGGAACTATCTTCATATCTAAATTTAAATAAGGTTTTTAAGCCAAGAAGAAAACCCACGTTGACTGTAATTTAGCTACAAGAAACCACTTTCTAGCCATATTTTAACATAGCTTATATTGAGAAGAGTTATCTGTCGACCAAAGCTTTCAAGTTTGATTCCACTCAACTCAGAGCAAGTTGATCGCATGGTAGCAATAAGGAACTACCTTCCGATAAAAATTCAAACACAGGTATTTAAGCCAAGAAGAAGACCATGTTGGATGGGATTCAGTAACAATGACGTATTTCCTAACTAGACTTTGACATAGCTTAACTCAAAAAGAGCTTTCTCTCGACCAAAGCTTTCAAGTTTGATTCCACTCAATTCGAGAGCACATTGACCGCATGGTAGCAATAAGGAACTACATTCCGGTCAAAATTCAAACCGAGGTTTTTAAGCTAAGAAGAAAACTCATGTTGGTTGTGATTTGGTAACAATAAACCACTTTACAGCCTAGATTTCGACATATATTAAGTTAAGAAGCGCTATATGTCAAAAAATCTTTAAAGTTCAACTCCACGACGGAGGATATTCATCCTAAAGAACCAATCATCCAAACTAACTTTAATATTCACATGAACACTAACAAATAATTTTATTAACTTTTTCATATTCAATTACTTTGGACTAAGATGAACTAGAGGAAGATTTTTAAAGCCATATACTTGAAGAGGCAAAAGATGTATACAAATTCCAAAAATGGACTTAAAAATACCAATCATTCTCAAAGATGTAGAAGAACATATCAACTGAAGATCAAAGAAAAGTAATAGCATCATGGAACGGAGATATATCAAGTGAACAAATATCAGTTATTTTTTTTATCTTTTATCTATTCGTTTTACAAACCAATAAATAAAGAGGGGCAACTGTAGCACTCATTTTCATAAGAGATAGACGATTGTATATCCAGAAGACATGTTGACCAAATAAGATCATGATCGCATTCAAAAAGTCATCACAAGTCTATTGTTGTTCTAGTCTTCTTTTCCAAGGCTTGGACGAGTGTATCATATGGAAGAGTTATTACCTCTTCCTTTGATGTTAGCCTTGCGATGCATGTATCATATTTTTTCCCAAAACTCAAACATTTTATTAAAGCATATTTGAAGCCCAAGACATAAACTGACTAGTAAACAATTTTTAAGCTACATCCAAAATTTTCTAGGGCATAATTTCTCTTAATATATGATCGCATTTCATTTAGCTTTCCAAAGCATTTTGAAACACCTCAATTGGACGTCGGAAACCAAAGATATGCTTATTTTAGAAAAGATAGTGTGTACAGAAAATTAGATACGAGCATAATATGAGAATTTTAATTTATTCTAAAATTTTAATTATTTTATTGATTGTTTATAAATAAATTCAGCTTTATACGTTCCATTATTTATTTAGGGCAATTTAGAAAATTTTTCATTATGTTAATATTACTTTTCTTAATTATTATATTTAACATTAATGAAAAGATTCTAGAGTTTTTTTTTGGGAGCATATAAATAGGCACTCTTATTTTGTAATGAGGAGGGACTTTTTATTTTGGCGAGGAGATTGTAACCTAAAATATTTGAGCAATAAAAGAAATTTTTTGATTGAATGTAATTCTTTTTTTCTTTTTCGTATTGATTTTTCTTTTTTTCTTTTTACTAAAAAAACTTTATTAGAGGAGAGAAAACCAAGAAACAAGGAAAAAAAACTTTTAAATTAATCTTCATAGATTTAGCCTTCCTTGAGGTTTCTCAATGAAAATGATGATTCTTTTCTTTTCTATTTATTTTATTGTTTTTTAAATGACATTTTTTCCTTTCATTTTATGTTTTCAGTCGATCAAGACCTTGTTTTCCTCTAAGGTATTTAGTTTGGATCGTTATTTTAAATTTTAACTTAAACTTCAAATTTTGCAACTAAGACGATCAATAATCGTGTTGGTGCCGAAAAGGTAATACGAGGTTCTAATCCTTCCTCCGTTGTAACTGACTCCCGAATCCAACAATTCTATGGTAATACGATAATACGGTAAATGGTAAGTTTAAGGTATCTGGTCTACCTAATTTTAAAATGATCGATAGCAACTCCATCATTTTATTCAAGTCGGAACGCGACCACCCGAAGGACCGTTGCGACAATATATAAAACAAGTCTTGAAGGTAATATCATGACATCGTGATGTGCTGAAATCCTCTTCTAAATAATGATTGAACTATGAATCTTTTTATTGGAGGTTAGCTCCTCGCTATTGAGTTCAGCTAGATTGTAGACAACTTGGTAATGTTCTTGAACTGATTTTGGAAATCTTGACTGGAAAATGGCTCTCGCTATTAAGTTAAGCCAAATCATAGTTAGTTTTAAATATGGTTTTATGGTTAAGTATCCTTCACTTCAAAGTTAAAACTTTCCCTAAAAGCCTTAATCGAAATCTAGCTCCTCGTGCTGAGTTAAGTTGGACTGCGATGACTTTGAACCCAATATCCTTCTCTTTTGAGTTAAAATTGACTTCAAAAACTTTAACTGGAATATAGTTCCTCATTTCTAAGTTAAACCATAATGTGGAGTTGAAATTGGCGTTGGAGAAGTCCTAACTAGATGGTAACCCCTATTTACCGATTTTGGTTGCATCACAATCAATTTTGAATAAAAAACGCTTATGATGCCTAGAATGTATGCGAAAATGTATCATTTTATTATTGTTTTTCTATCATTCTCTAGAGGGAATCTCATTTTCTGCGTATCAACTTCCTCTTTCTTTCCAAATGCTTACTAGAAATGCCACTTGGAGTTTGATATAAGTTGTCACTTAGAGGAGTGTCCTTGAATTATAGGGGGTAATATGTTTAAAACAATCCCCAATTAATCTGATTCTATAAATTATCTTAACTCTCATGCACTTAAAGTTGGACTCAAGTTAACCTTAAAATTCATGTATTTTTCAAGACTTTCTGTATAATAATGCATAGTGATTCTTTTTAAAGACATATAAAATATTCACACTTCATGTCAATGCACAATGCAAAGCAAACTTGAGCACCAAACAAAATGATTTATTTTGTTTATATATAAATGGAGAGATTTTTGGCTTAATATATGGAAACTATAAAAACATGAGAAGAAACAAACAAGTCCTTAAACATCAGTAATATGATTTTCTTTGAAATCGTCAAGCCGTAAATTTGACCAAGCATGACTAGTATTGCGGAGATCTTGTAGATTATGATAACACATGAAAGATGCAAATTTCCCCTTGCACTACTGAGTTCTGAAGGATCTGGATGCCATAACCAAACTTGTCTGCATTCAATCTTGTGTCAATGGCATTCATGACCTTTCTCATAGCCTTTCTATGCATAAATCCTGAATTGCAGGTCAAGTTGCCTTTCCATGTTTTCATCTTGAGACCTCCCTTGGATTCAAGATTCCCTTTTTGGGTTTTCATCTTGAACCCCTTTTATTTTTTTCTCTTCTTTTATTTTTCTCTTCTTTTATATCTAAAGTGCCCTTTCGCGCTTTCACCCCAATTCACTTTTTTTTGTGAGTTTTTCAAGCAAAGTATTTTTATGGCATTTATGTTTACAGGGTTGGGTAACTCAGGTTCATCCATCTCATTCAAAATAAATGCTCATATAGAAAATGTTCTTTTTAAAACATAGGGTCTTTCCTATTTTGGCATCCAATTCCCTCGAACATCTTTGTGAATGGGTAAGATCTTTTTCAACACCAAATCCATCTCATGGAATTCAGCGGGTCGCACCTTCTTGTTATGGGCTTGAATCCTTCACTTTTGGTACATATGGCCGTGGAAAATTACTTTAAACGTTTATTCATCCATTAGGTTCAACTAGTCGTGTCGAGCTTGTTCCCATTCTACATTATCTAGTTTTATTTATGATAACAGCCATAGTGATGGGTTGTCCACTTCAATGGGTAATACAACTTTCATTCCATATACCAAAGAAAATAGTGTTACCCAGTTGATGCTCTCACTGAGGTTCTATAAGCAAACAATGTAAAAAGCAACTTTTCATGCCAATCGTTATAGGTTTCAACCATCTTTTAAAGTATTCTCTTGATGTTCTTACAAGCCGCTTATACTGCCCCATTCATCTTTGGGCGGTAAGTAATGTAATTGTGATGTTTTATATTGAATTCCTTGTATACTGCTATCATTTCCTTATTATTCAGGTTAAAGGCATTCTTTGTAATGATCATTTCAGGGAGACCATATCAGTAAATGATTTCTTTTTTCAATATTTTGCTGATGTTTGACTGGGTAACATTGGTATATGAGGTTTCTTTCACCCACTTGGTAAAATAGTCGATTTACACGAGGATGAATCAATGGCCATTAGAGGATTTTGGGTAAATTTGTTTGATGATGTCCATGTCCCATGGAGAAGGGCCTTGGGTAGTCATTACATAAAGATGAATGGTGGAACTTGTATATTTTCCCTATAAATATGACATTTATGGCATTTTTTTGGCATAATTAATGCGATAATTCTCTAACATAGACCAGTAGTACCCAAATATAATGATTTATTTTGCCATCACGTATCTATTTGCATGTGCAGCATTTACTCCATCATGAACTTCTTCCAATATCATCTTTGCTTTCTTTGCATCCACACACCTTAATAGGACTTGATCATGAATTTTATTGTACAAGACATCCCCTTCGAAGACATATCTTGCAACCATTCTATGGATTATCTTTTTTTAATTTTCAGTTACTTCTTTGAGATGGCTCTGGGTTTTGATTATTGTAAGAAGTCGTGATACCAACGGTTCCCATATATTTCTTCATCAATTTGATAACAATGGGCCAAACATGTGTACGACTATATCTCAATCGACATCATATTGGATTCGGTGTTTCCTTTGAATGCTGCAGCCAACATAGCTAAAGCATCCAACATAGCTAAAGCATTCTACACCTGATTTTATTCTTAAGGGAGATAATTGAATGTGACCTCGTCAAATTCTTCAATTAATTCCATGATGGGTTTTTAGTGTTCCATCAATTTGGTATCTATTGTTTCACATTCTTCTTTAAGTTAATAATTCACTAGGGATGAATTACCATACACTCTCAGATTCTTTACTTTCCACTCAGTGACAGCTCGGATTCCCAATACACAAGACTCGTATTCCACCATATTATTGGTACAATCAAAGTTCAGTATGTTGGTGAATGGTTAGTGATCCTCCAAGTGAGAATAAAACTGCCCCAATCCCCGTGTCCTAGGGCATCTGATTCACCATCGAAGTTCATTTTCCAGTAATCATGTGTAGAGGTGCTAGATTCTTCTACCGTTATAGCCATTAGACCTTCATCTGGGAAGTCAGAGTTTAATAACTCATAATCGTTAGAGGCTTTGTTAGCTAAAAAGTCAGATATGGCACTTTCTTTTATCGTCCTTTGTCTTACATACTGAATATAAAATTCATACAACAACATTTTCCATCAGATAATCTCTCTGAGAGTGCAAACACACTCATCATAAATTTTATATGGTCTATTATGGAGATGAGCCATGCCATGTGATACAACATGTATTGTCTACGCCTTGGAGTACCCTATACTAATGCATAACAAACCTTTTCGATGGGTGGATACATGGATTCACAATTGGTGAATTTCTTACTGATGTAGTATATAACTCTATATTTCTTTCTTGTTTCATCATGTTGGCCCAGCACACATCCCATTGAGTTATTAAAAATTGATAAGCAGAGGAATAAAGGTTTTCATGGGTTAAGTGACATAAATACGGGGGTGTTAGACAAGTATTATGTTACTTTCTCATAATCTTCTTGGAAATCATCTACCTAAATTTTTGAATTATTCTTTCGAAGAAATTGAAAGATAGGATCAGATTTTTCAGTTAGGTGTGAAATGAAGCGAGCAATGTAATTTAACCTGGCCAAAAAACTCGAAACTCTCTCTGTATTTGGGCGTTGGTAAGTTTTTTATTGTCTGACTTTATCCGAGTCGATCTCTATTCCCTTTTTACTGAAAACGAAACCCAATTACTTTCTAGACGTTACTCCAAAGGTGCATTTATTTGGGATGAGTTTCAATTGAAATTTTTTCAATCTTTGGAATAGCTTTCCTAAATTTTCAATATGATATTCTTCCATATGTGCTTTGACAATCAAGTCATCGATATACACCTTTATCTTTTTATGCATTATGTCATGGAACAAGGACACAATGGCCTTTTGGTACGTTCCACTTTGTTCTTGAGTCGAACGGCATTACTTTGTAGAAGAATATCCCTCCCTTTGTAACAAAAGGGGTTTTCTCCATGTCCTTGGGAAGCATTTTAATTTGAATGTATTCAAAGAACCCATCCATGAATGAGAATAGTGAATTTCCTGATTTTTGTCAACCAGGGTATCAATGTGTGAAAGTGAGAAGTTACCTTTAGGGTTTTCCCATTTGAAATCTCAATAATCTATGAATATTTGTACTTTTCCTCCTTTTTTTGGTATTGGTACTATGTTTGCTACCCATTCTGGATATTTAGCCACTTGAAGGAAACCGTATTTAAACTATTACTTAACTTTCTCTTTAATCTTAACCAACATTTCATGTCTCATTCGTCGTAATTTGTGTTACACCGATTTACATTCAGGCTTGATCGGTAACTTTCAGACTACCATATCTGTATCAAGTCCTGGCATATCCTGGTATGACCATGCAAATACATCCTTATACCCCTGGACTAATATGATCATATCATGTTGCGCCTTTGTGAATAATGTTGCCCTACCTTTATTTCCTTTTTATCTTCTTTAGACCCTAAGTTCAAAGCTTCAATCTTTCTCTTCATGAAGTAGGATTTGTTTTTCCTCCATTTCCACCATCTTCAATAGTTCAGGGGTAAATAACATCTTTATTTGTTACCATACTCATCTATTTCTGAAAGACATTCAGTCTACTTGAAATCCACCTTCAGGTAAGAATAATTGTCATTCACATTACCGATGTCTAGAGACCTGAAAGAGGAAATATTTGGAACAACACATATGTACACGCGAGAGGAATTAATCTCACATAAAGAGTATAATAGAGTATTATAATATATATACAAAGAATGAAAATAAAAGATATGATGCCATATGAGAAACCATGGAATGCATCCTTTATTGAAATTAATATAAATATCTTATTCACCCTTACATAGAATCGCCTATTGCCCTGGGTATAAGAAAACAGGGAAGGTATGAGCATTACTTTGAAAATGTTTTGAAGACTACAAGTAGTTCCTTGGTAGTCTAATTATTAAGCACATATCCAAGTAGAAGTGTGTTGAGTTAATCGAATGACGAAATTGGCCAAGAGGGGGGTGAATTGGCAATAAAAAATTTTGTGGAAGCTTTTGCAGAGAATTGAAAGTATTTGCACAGCGATTTACAGTGGTTCGACTTTCTCAAACAAAGTCTACGTCCACTACCTTAGCTATCCACACTAAGGATTTTCCAACAAATTCACTAATTTGTTCTTTCTTTTGAGGCCAAAGAGATAACCTTACAATTCCCTCAAGAGTATACCCCAACTCTTGAGAACACTCTTTTCTCAAAGAGAAGATTACAAATTTGCAAACTTACAAGAAAACCTCACAAGGTAAGATGTTTGCACAATTCTAGAACAAAGAAAAGAACACTCAAAGATGAATACAATTGAGCACAGAAAGTTTTCTTGAAAGCAAAAAGAATATTGAATGAAAATAGGCTTGAAATGCTCAAACTTGAGGTTTGATGCTTTCTCTTTGATTCTCTCTTGATTCTAGTTGCTTGATGTTTCTTGTTCTTGATCAATGGCTTCTAAGCTTGCTTAAATACACCTTGGATCACTTCTGAACGTTGGGGATAATTAGAGAAGATATTATAGCCGTTTTAGTGTGAAAACATTTAATAAAACAGCTTGGAGCGTGGGGGGGAATCGGTTCCCTCTCATAGGGAATCAGTTCCCTAAGTGTAAAATTCAAATATTTCGACCGTTGAACAGGGGGGAATCGGTACCCCCTTTGGGGGAATCGGTTCCCTCCGAGCATTCTGGAAATCTCGGAGCCAAACCTTTCAGGGGGGAATCGGTTCCTCCTATGGGGGGAATCGGTTCCCTCTGAGCAATCTGGAATTTTTGGCTTTGAATTGGTTCGAAATACTTTGTAAACTTATTTTGAAATTTTTTTATGATTAAAACTTAATTTTACACTTAAGTAAGGATCAAAAATGATTTTTGAAATATTTGGAGTAATGTTTTGATTATTCGAATAGTTATATCGAATATACTTAGAAAATCATTTGGAAAATCTTAAAATCCATTTAACTTAATTTGTTATATCGAAATATTAAAATGTTTCAACAATCTCCCCCTTTTTGATATAACAAAACATTTTAGTAATTTTAAGATTTTTGAAATCAAGTTTTGAAATTACTCCCCAAGTTTTGAAATTACTCCCCCTTACTTTAACACTTCTTCAATTTATCATGTAAAACATTTAACACTTATTCTTCTCCCCCTTTTTGTTAAATCAAAAAGACATTGTAAAACAAGGTTTTGAAAATCATTTAGCCAATTGATTTATTAATTATAAGCTTAAGCTGCTAAGATCACAATCAAAAGAGAGGTTAGCCATTAGTTTCATAAATCAATATTCATAAATAATGTGATATGGCAAAATTGGTCATATTGCTAATGATAATGTAAATGATGCAAAAAATGAATAAAACACACCAAACATATAAGTTCACACCATTCATATATCCAAAATCCAACAATCCACAAAATCAAACAAATCAAAATGTTGAAACAAATCAAGCATCCGGATCGGTAGGAGGAAAACGGGCTCGCATAGCGGCCATCTCGTGTGTGAGTTCATTGATACGAGCGTTGGTTGATTCATTGTTTGCACGCATCTCCCAAAGAATCTCTAATTGTTGAGCTCCCATTGTGGATAAATGAGACTCTATAGAGGAAAAGCGCGAGTCCATGGTAGCGTATCGGAAATCGAATGTCTCCATAAAGGATTGAAAATATGGAGGCATTTGATGCGTTTGTTGTGCTTGCTCCTCGGGCTGCTCTTCGGGTTGTTCAGGTTCTTCTTCAGCTTCATCAATATCCCTCATTAATTTTTCAAACTCGGGATCTTCGTCAGCTTCGGGTGGAGCTTGTGAAGAACTAGCTCCCGGAGTAGAAGAACGAACCCATTCACCGGTTTCTTTGTCCTTTACCCATCCCGCTCTCGTTAAGGAAAGAAGATTTATTTGTTTCTTAAGAGGAAAAACGGCATCTAGACCGACTCGAAGCCCAGCTTTGGAAAACAGATTACTCAAAAAGCAACCGTAAACTAGAGATGAACAGTGTTTCTTGTTAGGAACAAGATTTACGGTTTCAACAATTTCAGCAAAAATAATCTGTGGTAGGTTAATTTTAATACGGTTTTCAAAACATGTAACCACCAAAGATCCAAAGCTCTAAGAGTAGAATAACGACCTCCGGATGGTCGAAACCACCAAGAAATCATTAGATGAAGAAAACGCTCATGTAGGTCTAAGACACTCGCACTATCCCTTCTTTTGTAACGAGAACCTAAAATTTGTTTTTCATTCGAAATACCATCATTATCTAATCCAAATGTATTGGCTATATATGCCGGATCAATATATAAGAATTGTCCTAGAAGGTAGGAACGAATTCCTATGGTTTCGGTTTCAGCTTGGTTTTTAACACATACGGCATTAGAGTAGAATATACGAACAAGTTGATGGTAAACAATGGGTTCAAGATCAAATAGTTTATCAAATTTCCATTCTTGTAAAATGGGAAGATATTTAAAATCGATAGCTAACATAGCTTGTCGAGAAGGAATACGTTCTTCCCGGATTTTGTAAGAATCGAAATATTGATAATACCAATATCGGTGATTTCTAGACCCAGGATGATTGAAACACGAATTTTGGATAGTCAAGTTAGGATCAGTGGGATTGGGATTAGAAATTGGAATAGAAGGAGGATTTGGAGGTGGATTTGGTTGACGACTAGAACGACTAGATGAAGACCTAGGACGTTTAGGATTTGACATGGTGAAGGAAATCGGAATAGATATAATAACCTGCAATTTTAAAACAAGTGTATGCAATTCAATTAATCCCAAAACTCAAATGAGTCCTCAATATTCAAGATTCTCTAAATCAATCCTAATGGGCAAGTTTTTGAAAAACTTTTGAAAAATATGGTTTTGAGAAACAATATATGTATAGTTTTTCATAACAACAATATAATTTAATCAAAACACAATAATTTGAAAAATAACATTTTTTTTTATTTCGAAAATTTAAAAAAATTTGAAAAATTCTTGTGTTTTTGATGAAATTAGTTGTAACATCTAGTTTCTAATCACTAAATAATCAATGCCCGATCACTATTTCAACCTAGAACTAATTGAAACTAATCCTATGTTCAAAAATAATGAAATAAAGAGTTTAGAAAAATTTACCTTGAAATATGAAGATTGAGGGGATTTAGATGTTGTTTGCATGATTTTAATGATTCCAACAGGTTTGGAAGATGATTTATGAAGCAAATTCCGATTAATATCGTTGATTTGAGGCAAAAATGGAGATTTGAGGGATTTAGAGAGAAGAAACGGCGAAGAGAGAATAATAGGGTTTTTGAGATTTGGGGTTGTTCTGACCGATTTTAGCAGAACCCCAGGGGGGAATCGGTTCCCCTGTGGGGGGAATCGGTTCCCATTCAAAGGGGGAATCGGTTCCCTCTGGGGGGGATCGATTCCCTCTGCACCAAAATGCTAAAATCCGATTTTTTTAAGCACAAAATGCTAAATTAATCTTTTCTAGTGGTATTGGCAACTCATATATCAAAAAGTAATTATGTTCAAACAATTAAATTAATCTTTAATCGATTTTTGAACATAAAATTAATTTTAACTAAGAATTACAAACTCCCCCTAACTAATAGCAAGAATGCAAAAAATTATTATAAGCATTTTTCAAGATTTATTAAAAGTGCTAAAATTATTTTAAACACTAAGTGAAGATAGGTTGGTCAAACCTAATTCTCTCCTAAGTGTCCAAAATCTTTCCTTGTCTAAGGGTTTTGTAAAGATATCCGCTAATTGGTGCAAAGTATCAACAAATTCTAGAACTACATCTTCCTTAGTGACATGGTCTCTAATGAAGTGATGTCTTATTTCAATGTGCTTAGTTCTAGAGTGTTGGATGGGATTTTTAGTGAGACAAATAGCACTAGTATTGTCACACTTGATAGGAATAGTACCTACTTCAATTCCATAATCAAAAAGTTGTTGTTTCATCCATAAAACTTGTGCACAACAACTACCAGCTGAAATGTATTCGGCTTCAGTGGTAGATAATGCAACACAATTTTGTTTCTTTGAAAACCAAGAAATCAGCATATTTCCAAGGAATTGGCAAGTACCGGAGGTGCTTTTCCTATCTAATTTGCATCCTCCATAATCCGCATCAGAAAAAGCATGCAAGCTAAAGCTAGAGTCTCTAGGATACCAAAGTCCTAAACTAGGAGTGTCCTTAAGGTATCTAAAGATTCTCTTAACAGCTAGTAAATGTGATTCCTTAGGACATGATTGAAATCTAGCACATAAGCAAACACTAAACATAATGTCCGGTCTACTTGTAGTTAGATAAAGCAAAGAGCCAATCATTGACCTATATAATTTAACATCTACACATTTACCTCATTCATCTAAGTCAAGCTTTGTTGAAGAGCTCATTGGAGTGTTATGAGGTTTCCCATTTTCCAGTCCAAACTTCTTGAGCATATCTTTGACGTACTTAGCTTGATTAATGAAGATGCCATCTTTTCTTTGCTTGATTTGGAGTCCCAAGAAAAATGAGAGCTCCCCCATCATGCTCATCTCAAACTCACTTTGCATTAGCTTAGAAAATTATTGATAAAGAACATCATTAGTAGAACCAAATATTATATCATCAACATAAATTTGAACTACTAATAAATCTTTACCTTTTCTTTTTAAAAACAATGTAGTGTCAACCTTTCCTTTTAAAAAACCTTTTTCAATTAAAAAATTTGACAATCTTTCATACCAAACTCTAGGAGCTTGTTTTAAACCATAAAGAGCTTTTGTCAATTTTAAAACATGATCCGGAAAATTTGAATCTTCAAAACCTGGAGGTTGTTCCACGTACACTTCTTCTTTTATAAAACCATTTAAAAATGCACTTTTAACATCCATTTGATATAATTTAAATTCATTGAAACATGCAAATGCTAATAACATTCTAATTGCTTCCATCCTAGCTACGGGAGCGTATGTTTCATCATAGTCTATGCCTTCTTCTTGAGTATAGCCTTGAGCAACAAGTCTAGCCTTGTTCCTCACTATATTACCACTTTCATCAAGTTTATTTCTAAAAACCCATCTAGTACCTACAGTAGATTTATTACTAGGCCTTTCAACTAATGTCCATACTTTACTTCTCTCAAATTGATTTAATTCTTCTTGCATAGCCATAATCCAATGTTCATCTTTTAATGCTTCTTTGATGTTCTTAGGCTCTATGCATGAAATAAATGCAACATAATTACAGATATTTCTAAGAGAAGATCGAGTAGTTACCCCTTTTGATGGATCACCTATAATTTCACCATCCTTGACATAGTTGTACTCTCTTGGAAAAGATACTTCCCTTTCTTCAATGGTTGGATTCTCGAGGGGATCATGAGTTTCCTCATCTTTTGTTTCTTCCTTTGATGATGATTCTCCAACGTCATGTCTAACGTCATTTGCTTGTACAATACCTACATCATCATTAACAGAAGAATCCTTCCTTGGAAGGGGATTATCATCGAAAACAACATGTATAGACTCTTCAACAACTAAAGTTCTTTTATTAAATACACGATAAGCTTTAGAATTTAAGGAATAACCCAGAAAAATTCCTTCATCACTTTTAGCATCAAATTTACCAAGATTTTCTTTACCGTTGTTTAAAACAAAACATTTACATCCAAAAGGATGAAAATAGCTAATGTTAGGCTTTTTATTTTTGAGAATTTCATATGGAGTTTTCTTTAAAATTGGCCTAATCATTACTCGATTTACAACATAACAAGCGGTATTTGTGGCTTCCGCCCAAAAATATTTTGGCAAATTATTTTCGCAAAGCATGGTTCTAGCCATTTCTTCTAAAGTTCGATTTTTCCTTTCAACAACTCCATTTTGTTGAGGGGTTCTAGGTGCTGAAAAATTGTGGCTAATACCATTAGAATTACAAAACTCAATAAATCCAAGATTTTCAAATTCAGTTCCATGATCACTTCTAACACTCATGATAGAGTATCCTTTTTCATTTTGGATTATTTTTGAAAATGTGATGAAATTTTCTAATGCTTCATCTTTAGTACTTAAGAATAGAACCCAAATGTATCTAGAATAGTCATCTACCAAGACAAATGCATATTGTTTTCCTCCCAAGCTAGTAGTTCTAGTTGGCCCAAAAAGATCTAAATGGATCAATTGTAATACTCTACTAGTTGATACATCATTAATAAATTTAAAAGAAACTCGTTTTTGTTTTCCTTTAGCACAAGCATCACAGATTTTATCATTATCAAATTTAAGCTTAGGCAACCCTCGAACTAAATCACCTTGAATTAGCCGTTGCAAAACACTCATACTAGCATGACCTAGTCTCCTATGCCATAACCAACTATCATGCTCATCCTTAGCAACTAGGCATAAATTAGTCATATCAATAGAATCTAAATGCACCATGTAAATGTTTCCTATTCTATGACCAACAAGCATAATCCGATTAGATGCAATGTCAATGACTTTACAACCATTAATTTCAAATAAGACATTGAATCCTTTATCGAATAATTGACTAATACTCAATAGATTATGCTTTAATCCATTCACATATAAAACATTCTTAATTTGTATGGAAGAGGTATTACCTATTGTACCAATACCTTCAATGTGACCTTTTGAATTGTCTCCAAAAGTCACTTCTCCTCCATTTTTGGCGTTAAGCTCAATGAACCGGCTTTTGTCTCCGGTCATGTGTCTTGAGCATCCACTATCAAGGTACCATGAATTTGAATTTGTTTCCCGTGCCTTGTAGCAATGCTCCTTTCCCTACAAACATAGATTAATTTTTGATTTTTGGTACCCAAATTCTTTTGGGTCCATATTCATTAGTTTCCAAAATCCTAGTTCCCTTAGGTATCCATTTTTGTAGGATATCTTTATCTTTAGTAGTAATGAGTCCTTTAGGAACCCATATACTTCTAAATATTTTACCATTTAAGGTTCGTTGAGGATTTCTATGATTGTAGTTCCTAAAATCTTTTCTAACAAAGTTGGATTTTGAATTTTCTCCTTTTTCAAAATGTTTTGTTCCAACTTTATCAAAAGAGATTTTAAGATCATCAATTTTCTTTTGATGATCATCATTGACCTTTGAAAGTAAATTTTGCAAATCTAAATTTTCTTTTCAAACTCTTCTAGTTTGATTTGCAAATCTTTAATTTTACTTTCAAGATCATTGTTGGTTTTGGATATGAGTTTATTTTCATTTTTCAACTTTGAAACATCATTTTTATATTTTAAAAATAATTTCTCATAATCCAAAGCCAAACCATTATATTCCTCTAATAGCTCATCATAAGATAAATCATCAAAATCAGATGAGTTAGAGGTTACCTTAGAATCTTCCCCGAATGCCATTAAGCACAAGTTTGCTACTTCTTGTTCCTCTTCATCGGAACCTTCTTCATCGCTCCATGTAGCCACATGAGCCTTGTGCTTATTCTTTGATTGACCCTTTTTCTTCAATTGTGGGCAATCATATTTGACATGCCCCGGCTTTTTGCATTCATAGCAAATGATTGGGTCCTTCTCTTTTGGTTCATTTTTGAGGCCTTCGTTTCGTTTGAATTTTCTTCCTTGGTAAGGTCTCATCATTTTTCTGAACCGTTTGGCAAACAATGCCATTTCCTCGTCATCATCATCATCATTAGAATCACTCTCATCTTTTGTGGATTTGAGAGCAACTCCAATGTTTTTCTTCTTCTCCTTTGGTGTCTCTTCAACTTTATCAAGGTCCATCTCATCTTCAAGCATCATCTCATGAGTGAGTAGTGAACCGATAAGTTCTTCAAGAGTTAAGGACGATAGGTCCTTAGACTCGATGATTGCCGTCTTCTTTGATTGCCATGATTTTGGGAGGGAGTAGACTAACTTCCTCACAAGCTTTTCATTTGAGATGATCTCTCCATATGATTTGAGACCATTGACAATCGTTGAAAATCTATCCGTCATAGCTTTGATGTCTTCATTTGGTTTCATCCTGAAATTTTCATAGCTATGCGTTAGAATACTAATTTTTGATTTCTTTACCTCATCGGTACCTTCATGTGTGACTTGAAGCTTGTCCCATATTTCTTTGGCGGTTGTACACGATGAAACTCTTCCGTATTCATCTGGTCCAAGAGCACAAAAGATAATATGGATGGCTTTGGAGTTGAGCTGGAACATTTTTGTATCTCCTTCACTCCACAACCTTGGATGAGTGATAGGCTTAATGTATCCTTCTTCTACGGCATTCCATGCTCCCATGTCACTTGCTTGAATGAAGTACATCATTCTATTCTTCCAATAGGCGTAGTTAGCTCCATTGAAGAAAGGAGGCTTGTTGACGGGCATAGAATCGAGACCGGAGTCGAAGTTTGAAGCGGAGGCCATTGATGAGTTTAACAATCGATATAACTCTTCCCGAATCGACTCAAGAGGCGATAAAACCTTCAAATGAGTTAGGCTCTGATGCCAATTGTTGAGTTAATCGAATGACGAAATTGGCCAAGAGGGGGGTGAATTGGCAATAAAAAATTTTGTGGAAGCTTTTGCAGAGAATTGAAAGTATTTGCACAGCGATTTACAGTGGTTCGACTTTCTCAAACAAAGTCTACGTCCACTACCTTAGCTATCCACACTAAGGATTTTCCAACAAATTCACTAATTTGTTCTTTCTTTTGAGGCCAAAGAGATAACCTTACAATTCCCTCAAGAGTATACCCCAACTCTTGAGAACACTCTTTTCTCAAAGAGAAGATTACAAATTTGCAAACTTACAAGAAAACCTCACAAGGTAAGATGTTTGCACAATTCTAGAACAAAGAAAATAACACTCAAAGATGAATACAATTGAGCACAGAAAGTGTTCTTGAAAGCAAAAAAGAATATTGAATGAAAATAGGCTTGAAATGCTCAAACTTGAGGTTTGATGCTTTCTCTTTGATTCTCTCTTGATTCTAGTTGCTTGATGTTTCTTGTTCTTGATCAATGGCTTCTAAGCTTGCTTAAATACACCTTGGATCACTTCTGAACGTTGGGGATAATTAGAGAAGATATTATAGCCGTTTTAGTGTGAAAACATTTAATAAAACAGCTTGGAGCGTGGGGGGAATCGGTTCCCTCTCATAGGGAATCGGTTCCCTAAGTGTAAAATTCAAATATTTCGACCGTTGAACAGGGGGGAATCGGTTCCCTCCGAGCATTCTGGAAATTTTGGAGCCAAACCATTCAGGGGGGAATCGGTTCCTCCTATGGGGGGGGGAATCGGTTCCCTCTGAGCAATCTGGAATTTTTGGCTTTGAATTGGTTCGAAATACTTTGTAAAATTATTTTGAAATTGTTTTATGATTAAAACTTAATTTTACACTTAAGTAAGGATCAAAAATGATTTTTGAAATATTTGGAGTAATGTTTTGATTATTCGAATAGTTATATCGAATATACTTAGAAAATCATTTGGAAAATCTTAAAATCCATTTAACTTAATTTGTTATATCGAAATATTAAAATGTTTCAACAAAGTGGACGAATCTCAAAATTATCAACTTCTCAATCATCTTTTTATCCTATCACATTGATGCTCAAGTTATTCAGGGTACCTTCCAGAGCAAGCAAGATCATTTCTAAATTTTCCTTAAATTTATAACTTCCTGATACAAATATTTAGCCAATTGGAGGGAAGACCATTAGTTAGCATTGAACCTCATGCCCTTCCAATCTAGCTCTTTATCTTTCCTATTTTTTTTAAAGTTCCCTTTCTTTCTTGATAGTGGATTGGGTGGTAACAACTCCAAAGTGATCCATCTTGAAAGTTGGGCAAATATGGTCAATCCTTACTTGAAGGCGATGTTTAGGAATAGTTCAAAGCCTCTTCGCTCACTTCAAGCCATCTAAAACAAACTTTATCTTTTGGTCATATGTTGATGGTAATGCTCTAGCTTGGTGGATCTAGGGCCTTCCCAGTAGGCAGTTCTATGAGGGCATGATATTCATAACGAGAAATTCCACGTCAAAAGTAGCAAGTGTGATATTTAGCGAGACATCAATCTTACCCAAAACTTCTCTTCTTTTTTTCCATCAAAAGTGCATACCAAATTTTAGCATGCCCTCATGTGTAAGTTTTCAATAGGCAAACTTTTGAGGGTGACCAAATGGAATACGTTTAATGCTAAACCATTATCCACCAAAACACTAGGTAGAGCATGCCCCTTGTTATGAGTGGTAATGTATAGTGCCTTAGCTTTGCCTTAGTTCCCAATTGGGTTTTCATTATCGGAGAATGAGATTAGGTTAACAGCTTGGATGTTGTTGACCAGATGATCCAACTTGTTGACCTGTATATCTTTGGGGACATATGTATGGTTCAAAACCTTCAGTACGCCTTGTGGTGTTCTTTCGCGCTTAGTAACAATGATAATAATGAGATGGGCACAGCAAACTTATGCAATTGATCCACAATATTGTACTCGTTATGTTTCAGAAATTTCAAAAACTCCTCGACTTCATTTTCTTTCACTGGTTCATTGTTGATAGGTTCTTCTTCTCTGAATGGTTCAACTGCTCTTGGAGGTGCTAGGTGCGTTTTGCTTGGAGTAACACCTCCCACTCCTCATGAAATACCCACTTCATTGATGCCTTCTCTTTCAACTCCCACTTGGCATTCATATCTCAATGGTATCTACCGATTGTCCTTATCAGCGAAGAACTTTGGGGCGTGATTATTACTTCTGGCATTGCAATCTCTGCACCCTCAACTTTGGTGTAATTACTAAGGGCGTTTAGCGCAATACCCTTTATCTGAGAACTTCCTGTCATACATACTTCCACCTCATTGATTTCATCAAAGAATTCTATTTCTATATCGTATATCTTTTACTATACTAGTAACTTAAATTTGGGACATTATTGGATGATATGTCCACTGCCATTGTGATAAAAACAATTTTCATTATTTTTGTGCTCGTTGGGCTCTTCATAACTGGTGAGTATTTGTTCACAAATCCAAACTAAGAGAGATTTCACTTCCAAGACCAAAACGTTGATCCTTATTCCCTTTTCTTCTAAGATGGCGTTAACCCCTACTTCACTGTGGTTGGGTACAGTGTTTTGTGCCACATTGGGTTCCACAAATTTTTTTGAAATGGATTCAATTCTTGTTTTGTAACCTTTCTACATTCCTCTTAAAAGCAAGGCAGTTTTTAATTGTATGTCCAGGAGTAGCAGCATGATACTCGAATTTGGCATTTTCATCATACCATTTGGGTATGGTGGCTTCATAGGATCCAGGGGATAAGGTGACACCATATTTGAATCATAGAGATTTTGGAATAGTTCCTTGTACGTCATAGAAATTGGGTCAAATTGTTCCCTTTCTCTTTCTTTCTTTGGTTATCCCAACTCTTGTCTAGTCGAGTTTAAGGACACAATCGTAGCCAAGAATTTGACTTCTTTTCCAAAATTCTTAGTGCTCACATTACTAACCCCTTCCTCTTTCTTTCCCAATGGCCTTTTTTGAGAATCTCCTCCTTCTACATTCCCTTGCTTGATGGCCAACTCCACATATCTTCTTCCATGGTCACGTCAAAAAAGCTACCCGAGGTAATGGTGACTAAATGCCCAAAATTTGGTGTCTTAAGAGTATCAAAAAAGAGTTTTCTTGTTTCCTTATAATTCAAAGGTGGATGAACATGTACAATAATATATTTCTAGTGTTGTGCGTACTGTCTGGAGCGTTCGTTAGGTTTTTTCCATTCCTTGTAGCATGAAATGATCAAGCTTCATGTCATTCATGTGTTTGTACTATTCCAGGAAAGCCTTAGCTAAATATTTCCAAGACTTGATATAGGATATGTTCAACTGGATATACCAATGAATAGTTGACACAATCAAGTTTTCTTTAAAGCAATGTATTAGTTGTTGGCCATTTTCTACACAGCCAATCATCTTTCGACAAAATATTATTATGTGGGACGAGGGGAAACTATTCCCGTTGAACTTCTCAAAGTCTGGGGCTTTGAGTTTGGAAGTAGGATCAAATCTGGGACCAAACTTAATTCTAGAGCATCAATCCCATAAAGGTTATCCTCTCCCTTCACAATCTTCATCTTTTCCTCTAGCTGTTTTATCTTACTTTCCATTTTCCTAGATTTATCCTCCCCATCTAGGTAATTTTCAAGGTTGGTATAAGGGTTGGTCACCCCGGCTTACCCTTTGCTGGTAGAGGAAACTGCATGATACCCAGGTGTGATTATTAGTTTAGACAGTGGTACCATCATTTCCTCAATAGCTCTTGTTCCTGAGTCAACTCTTTGAATTTCAATACCATCAATCTTTCCATAAGTTGATTGACTAGAGCACTCTGGTTATGGGTGATGGAATCTAAAGTGGTATTAAGATTCTCGCTTAACTTATTTATAGATCTTGTTGTAGTCTGGTGAAGTTTTCTACAATTTTGTTCATTCTGGGTTCCATATTTTTGGTTCATAATCGAGTGTTTTGAGAATGAGGGGTAGTATTGGCCAATATATTTTTTGTTAGACAATCTTTCATTTATTATTAATTTGTCTTTTTAAAATGCAATGTAATGCGTTATGAATGCCAAAATGCAAGAAAAAGCATTGATCCAAACAACATCCCATCATAGAAATGTCTTCATTTAAAAGGAAAATAAAATCCAAATATCACAAGTAGTTTGATTACAGATAAGGTTGAGCTCATAAAATCTCAAGCAATTCGATTATAGATAAGGCTGAGCCCTCATATTCAAGTTTAAAATCTCAGCTAAGAGACTCTTTTTTCTGAAATCTGAGACAGGATCTGTATATGACTGGATAGCTTCAACTTCTTCTACCAATACCCTCATGTATTGTGTTATGTCGCTCATCTGTGCAGTGGCTTCTTCCATGATACGTGCTTGATCTACGACCATCCCTGCATAATGCTGAGTGGTGTTCTTCTAGCCATAGTTCATGTCCTCAATCTTTTGTTCTAGGTTGAAGACCATTACCCTACCCTACTGCAAAGCCTCCTCCAATTCTCTAATTCGTGCTCACAAGGTTCTTTTTTCTTCGCGGACAATTTGGGAATCCATTGGCGAGGCTTGGCCTTGCATAATAGAATCCTCAAGTTTAGAAACTATAGCTCTAAGCTCATTGTTCTGGGCTCTGGCCTGGGAAAACTCTCCCCAATACATTGCATGCATCTCTTGAATGCTATGAGTGAGTTCCTCCACATGCCGTTCTTTCGTGACACATCTCTGAGACAAAGAATCAATCTCATCTATCTTTCCCTCGAGCATGCGATTCTAGCCTTCTCGTTCTACCCATAGCTCTTTCGTTTTACAACTTGTCTCGGTTTCATGTTCTTCAATTCGTCGTCTCTCAAGTTCTAATTATTGTATCATGTTATTCCTTTCAAATTCCAACTCTTTGACTTTATGCCTAGCCATCCTCATATCTCGATTTAAGTTTCTCCTTTAAGCTCTTAAATCATCACATTTACATCTTTCATCCTTAGGATCTCTGATCCTGTATCTCTTATCATCCTCCAAATCTTCGACTTTTCCCTTTCAATTTACTGTTCTCGAGTCAGACGTTCGATTTCTATACCTAAATTAATAATCTAAATCCTTTCCAGTTTCAACTCCTTTGTTCTTGGTTAAGATGTTTTTCTCAACCAGCAAATCTCGTTGCTTAAGCGTTGATAATTAGCCATCAGTTCGGCATATTTGAATTCGACCCTTTATTTCTCCTTATGCATCTTTTTCAATTCATTCCTATTAAAAGCCACATCGATGATCATTAGATAATTATCTTGTTTGATCTTTTCCTTCATTGTGACCCACTTTTCTTTCTTTGAATTCCAGCCTTTGAACTTCTAGAGGTGGAGAGATCGATCTTAACTGTCTTTCTAATGAGACCTCATGTTTGTATGTAAGTGATGGACCGTTTCATTTCTTCTTCTGCTCCACCAAGCTTCATAGTATAGGGTAAACTTGTTATCTCCAGAAACCAACTTAGATCTGAAAGTCGTGTTCCACGAGTTATCCATCTCAGGTACCTTCCTTTTGTAATTATCTATTTGGAATAAGAATTCAGATTCTCTTAATTCATGCGTCACATGAACAAACTATCTTACACCAAACTGTCTGATCACTAGAAGTGATGCATAACCAATACCTCCCAAAAGTCCAAACAAATTTACCTAATGATCACTACCACATTTGTATAGGAATTTATAGTGATCAAACCAAGGCGCACACCATAAGATGCCTTCGCCTCGGAGATTTATTAAAATCTAAGTCCATCGATCTTTTGGAGGTCTCTTGGTCATTCGTATTTTAGAAACTCATTCAAAGGTGAGTAACCATAAAGGAAACGATCAAAGGACAAAAGTGGCATTTTCTAGAAATTGCTATGAATCCATACTTGCAGTAACTGAGCACACATAATGAAACGTTCCCTTGCTATGAGTCGACATCTATTCAAGGATATTAAGGTCTCTTCCTGTATTGTGGGTGTGAGATTCATCCCTTTAAGCAACTGTTCTACAAAATCTACTATGGATCCTTCAACATGCCCCAAAACTCTAGGAAATACCACTGAACCATACATGGCAAGGGCGAAAACTTCAATCCTCTTTCCTTTGTCCAGGTAGTTCTCGACAATTTCTTTGATGTCATTCCAAGGGATACCTTCTTTTTCTCCTTTACTTTTAAGACGATCTTTTAATGTTCAATAGTTTCATGTATTCTTCAACAATAAGAATAATGTCATGCCCATTAAAAGCGAAGCAATGTTATATAGGATTCCAGAACAAAGCCATGGCACGAAGCATTGGTTCATCTCCCCTTACATAGAGCAATATTGCAATGTCACCATAGAGTTGTTGGAATCGTCCTATAGTTTCGATATTTCAACTATCCCACACATTCATAAGCTCTTTCAAATTATTTCGCTAACAATTGAGATGAGTTTTATCTGTCAACTTTAACACAAAATCCAATGGCAAGCTATCCACAAATTCCCACTACATCGTCTTTGACCAAACCCGTACTTCTGAGTACGAAACCAGATGCTTTTGGGAATCTTTCTCCATCAGTGAAAACTTTGTAATTTTGATAGAATATTTGTGGGTCAACACCTCTTATAGTATGCTAATATAATGCAACATGGTAACAAATCAAAGAAAGTAATAAAAGAAAATAAGTTAGTAAAAATAATGAATAAAATATAAAGACTGTAAATCCTACTCTACAAGTTTTCTACCATTATCATCATAAAGATCCTACCCATGCATGATTTCTACTCCCATGCTTTATTCGAGCAGAAAATAAATCATTACCGCATGATTTCTATTACGCATGCTTTTTGCTTGTAAAAATAAAAGTAAAGGATATAGGTCGATTTCTCTTTTGTGTATACTTACTCGGGAATTCCTATGGGTTCGGCGCAATTTTAATTAGGGTATATTTATAGGCTTTAGTAGATGTATGGTTTCGGCTCTAAGCTTGAAGGTACTCGAAATATCCTTGCTACAATACCCCTTAGGCTTGACAAACCCTCGATCATAAACCCATCACATGCTCATATAGATCAAGGTAAATTCAAAATGATGCACCTCCTTATTCCCACACAGAGAAACATCTCTCTTGAGAACATAAGGTGTGGACCCAAAGGCTAGTCACTAGGCCTACACGAGGAAACATATCATACAAAAGCATCACTTTCACCCTACTTAAAAGGGACAACCCGAGTATAGATCTTATGTAACGAAAATGCAGCGAGAGTGCGAGGATAAATCTCCCTACCTTTAGCAAACAAAGACATATTTTTTAGTCAATTCAACCCATTCAATCTAAAAGTATAAAATCCATGAATACACACATCAGTATGCACATGCCACTAAGGTTTTTTAGAATGAATACAAACAGACAAGCACAACGAAAGGGAACAAAAATTAAATTAAGTTGAATTCATAATTTTCGTTGTCTAGACATTAATTAATCGACTATTCGCTTGACTCTCTAAGTCTCCAACGGAGTCACCAAATTGTCTAATGTCCTGAAAAATCGAGAAATTAATTTTTTTTGGGGCGTTTTGACTAAAATTGGGTATTCCTTTTAAAATAAAATAGTGGTTCGAGGGAGTCACCATCAATTATTGTTTAGCGTGTGATATGATCAAGAAAAAAATTATTATTTTAATAAAATTTAATTTTAGAAATTATTAAAATAACTTTTAGGTCTGCCTTCCAAAAAAAAAAACAAGTTCGGTAGTCAATTATGTGTGGGAAAGGATTGGAACCACCACAATGCCAAAAAATCAGTAGCTAATTGATTAATTATTGTCTTTACAATGGAAGTTATGAATTTTCAAAATTTAATTTAATTATTTATCCTATTTTTATTTAAATAAACACAATGACACTTAATCTATTAAGATCCAAGAAAAAGGTTAATAATTCATATTTTTAATAGGAGAAAGTTGACCACCTAATATAGGGTAGAGTGACATCCTTTTTATTTTACGATGAAAAACTATGAATCATTAATTTTCCTCCAAAGATCATAAAATTAAATCGTCGATATTTCAATGTTCCAAACCAAAGGGAATCACCACCTAATATAAAGTAGTGTGGACATTTCTCATATTCAAAAAGAAACCAGAAATATAATGATCATTTTTTATTCATCTAAATTTACGCAAGAACAAAAATTTCATTAATATGAATTACCATGGCTTTAAGATAGATGATGAGTGTTCGAATATTTATAAATACTGAAACTAGACATTCAAATATGATCGAGAGGCCTATTTTCAGTAAATCTAAATATGAGGATATTTCTTATTCTATCCCCCTAATTGATTTTAAAGGTCATCACTAGAGGGTACCCGTTCACTTTGAATTACCAAGTCGAACTACTTAGGTGGATTATGATAACTCGCTTTTGATAATTCAAATTAAACATGTATTACCTTTTAATTTATTATGTAAAATGTGAAGTGATGCGAATGAGACTATCATGCTTGAAAACAATTAAAGATTTCAAGTAATCAATGATAAATTTCATGAAAATATTCATCTACGAATTAAATTAATCATGCCATATTTAAGGACCAAATTAATTACACATGCTTATTTATTGAAGCCATCAAAATAATTAATAAATTAATCATGCTTAAATAAAATCGCACAATTAAAAAAATAATAATTCAAAGTAATTATTAAACATGCTCATATCATGATAAATATTAATTTATGATAAATTAGTAATTAATCATGAAATCAGGGATCAAATTACATTCAAAATGAACTTTTGTGGAGAAAATTACAGATGTAGTAACCAAAATGAATTATACATCAAATTAATAGGGACTACAGAAATAATTTAAAGATTTCCGAATTGCACTCTCGTCCCTCCTATAAATAGCCCCAAATCCCTTTTTTTATTACATTTTATGCCTTTCTCCAAAAATCACAAGGCCAAAATGCTCTCATCCAAGCGTTTCTTGACCTTCTGCCAGTGAGCCTTAAACTCAAATCCCAATGGCTTTCCACCGTGAAACCTATACCGAACATCGCACTAGCCACAATCCACAGTGGTCGAAAACCTAAACTATACCCCAAAATACTCCTCGTTTCATTCTAAACTCGATTCTGATGACCGAACACCCATACAATTATGACCAAAGCCTAGATCTACGAAAAAGATCTCGGTTGTTTATCTCATTTGATGATGATCGAGGTTCTAGTGCCCTCATTCTTCTCCTATTAAGGCAGGTAAGCTCTACTCTTTATCTCTTTTCTTCTCTATTTCTTTCTCCATTTCTCACTCCCCTCCTTTGATTTTTTGCAGGTATTTATAGGTTCAAATAGGGACTTTGTTTCCCTCCGTGCATGGATTTAATCCCATAATCGTTTTGTTTCTCATTTGATTTTGGTTTAGCCGATTTTTTCTATCATTTTGGTTTAAAAGTGATTACTTTCTTTGTTTGTGTTGATTTACATTACTGGTCGATCTTGATTTTTATGAGTTCCTTCACCAAATCGAGCAAAAATCTGGAAAAGGGAGAGCTTTCCTTTATCTGATCGGCGTGCAGCCATTATGCTTATGTGATTTTTTGTTGACTGTTGGATTTCAAGTGACACTCATTGATGTAAGGCGAATCTACACGCTTTGGTGAAAAGAGTAGATAGCCTTATTGTGTCCCGATCTAGGATTGACAAGTACTGATGTCCTTGAATTAATAAGCTTAGGCTGCAAAATAATATAAGAAAGAAATGATATTAATAATGGTCTTAAGAAATGAATATATAATAAAGGAAATGAAATAGAAAGAAATGAAAGAGAGATGGCTGCGGAATTATGGGATTGATGATGGTCTTGATGAAGGATGTTGATGATGTTGATGATGAAATGAAGATGGTGGTGATGTTGTATCTCAAACACGCCAAAGATGAAATAGTGCTAAGGAGCACAATCCCGGTCTTCACAAACTTGCTTGAGGGGTGGTGATAGTGTCTTCAACCCACTAGATAACAATCTAGGAATTTAGGAATCAAGTTGGAAAGAATGACGCCACAAGTATATAAATTATACTTGCTTAATCGATAAAGTTCACAAAGAACTTTGAAGAGAAATTAACTCACAAGAGTATGTTTTATATAAGAGATGAGATGATAAAAATGAAAGGCCAAAGCCTATTTATAGTTTTCAAAGGGTTTAGGCCGAATAGGTACATGATGGTTCAGCTATGCATGAAACCCCTTTGAAAATACATGACTTTTAAATGAAAATACATGATTTTAATGAAGATACATGCTTTGATTCGGCCTAAGGATGTTTTGAATTCTTTTGGAAGTCATTTGGGCGCCAAAATGGAGAGGAATAAGTCTTTGGCCGAATAGGAAGCATCCCTTGGTGTTTTGGCGCCTATTTGATGTCACATGGAGTGCACATGCTTGAATGATGCACATGGCAGCCTACTTGAACGCACATGGGTCTTCTTGTAAGGCTTTGGTGAGGTTGCAACCATAGGATAATGTCTTGAAGTCAATGGAATGAAGATGGCAGCAACTAGGTGTGACTTGGCTTCCAACATGCATCTAGGTGTCATGGTCTTCAATGGGCAGCAACTTGTCATGAAAGGTCACATTTGTGGAAGGTAACCTTTCATCATTTGAGATACTTCCCATGTGTATGAGCTGAAGATGAGCTGGTCATAGGTGAATTATATAAAGATGAGTCTTTGGCCAGCTCCTTGTGAAAAGGCACCTCTTGGAATGGCAACTCTTCGCAAAAAGGTACGAATCCAAAAAAATTAACTTAGACCATATTTGAAGTACTCTGTGTGGTGGTGATGGTGGTGCAACTCTCCAGCTGAAATGAGGTCTCTAGCTAGCTCAAAAGTCCAACTCAAGTGAGCTATGAGCTCGGGGGTCAGCTGACAACTTTTCATCATTTGTTCTTCATGATCTCCCGAGTCATCCTATGAAAGTTTTCCTAGCTCCTTATCATTAGTTAAGCTTAAATGTAGCTCCCAAGTGTTGGCCGAATATGCCTACATGCATAACATAAAGAAATAAACTAAGTATATAAACTATATAATGCATATAATATAATGATGTGCATATTATAATGATGTGAACTATAGGTTATAATAATAATTCATGCATCATATGATAATGAATGAATATTAATATTATAACTATAGATTATATACATGAATATCAATCAATGATGCAAACCATAGGATATAATGAATGAATGCACATACTATGAGAATTCAAGTATAGTCTAATATGCAAATGTATGCTCATAATAATATATATAGTGCATAAATAAGTAAATATAATATAAAGTATGGTAGAATTCCCTTATATTGAGTTTGATGGTTCTTCAATGATGTGAGTATGTCATGCAGAAAGTTGGTGCTAAACAGGATCACATCATCCTCCCCTTCTTTTGGGCGATTTGTCCTCAAATCGAAAGATGACTTCTCCAAATTGTACGCCCATTCAATCGTTGCTGGTTTGCTTCCATAGATCATCTTTATGAAAGGATTCTTATCAAGATTCATATCCCTTGAATAGGTTCCTTGAATGTCCATGACCTGAAAAGATAAGAAACTTTCATAAGTAAGAGAATTGTTAATTATGAACAAGTGAAAAATGTACTCCCTGTTCTCATGTTTTGAATAGCCAAAAGTTATGTCATTTGAATCACAAGACATGTTGTTTTGAATGATCACTTCTTTTCGCACTCTAAAAGACATATTCTTTGGTTTCCCAAAGATCACGTCCTTTAAATGAAAAGTCATATCTTCTAGTACTTGAGAAGATAATTCTCTTAAGCTTCCAAGGATCACGCCTTTTGGTTCCTCCATTTGACAAATTGAATCATTTGGAATATCTCCTTGATCCAACACATCATATTCGTTAAAAAGAATATGTATATCTTCATCTCCACTCTTTAAATCATCATGATGGTTTGTAGAGAGTCTTAACCTTTGAAACTTCTTGAAATGCTTGAGTTCAATGCACCAATCAAGCTTATAACGACAATTGATCTTGTCATTAACGTTTGGTAAGATAATACCATGTACATAACTCAAATTCCTGCAAAGTAAATCAAAGTTAAAATATAAGAAATTATTAACAAGATGAATGGAAACATCAAACCAAGGTGGATGTTTAATAGGAGTTGGTTGCTGAATTCTTTTCGCAATTGGCAATGCACTTGGAATGTCAACGAACACAACTCTTGGCACTTCAAATGACGTTTCTTTTGGAACTTCAAATGGTATCATCTTTGAAACATCAAGAGACATGTTTTGTGGATCAAAAGTAACAATTATATGTTCTTCAAAAGTCACATCTTTTAGTCCTCCAAAAGACATGATTCTTGAATCATCTCCTTGAAAATATATGTCTCTTGAATTGTCCTGCAAAACAAAAGGAAGAATAGGAGAAAAAGTAATGTTAGATAAAATTTGTTCTTTACTCTCCTCTTTATCTCCAAATTCATCTCTTTCAATTCTCTTATTTGCAATCCCAACTTTTTCATCATTTGAATTTTCCTCCAAATGTTCTCCTTCAATTGCATTGTCTTTAAGTTGCTCGTTCATTACTTCAATGTTCTTCTTCAAGGTGTTTTGATCTTCATTTACTCGGCTAGGAGATAGTTAAGTCAAGATGATTTTCCTTTCATTGTGAAAGAAGGAGTATCGGTTTGTGAAACCGTCATGAACAGCACGCTTGTCAAATTGCCATGGCCTCCCCAAGAGTAAATGACTCGTATTCATATGTACCACGTCACATAGAATCTCGTCTTTGTAACTTCCAAGTGAGATTGGCACAAGTACTTGTTCAGTGACCCTTAACTCTTCCTCGTCGTCCAACCATTGCAAGTCATATGGGCTGGAATGTTTAATTCTTGTAAGCCCCAATTTGTTCACCATGTATGTGCTTGCAATGTTTATACAACTCCCTCCGTCAATAGCTACAAGACACACTTTACCATTTACATGGCAACGAGTGTGAAATGTATTTGTTCTTTGCTGTTCGTCCTCCAAGGTTTGGAAAGATGAAAAATCACAAGACATTTGTTAGCAAAAAAAATTAAATAAAATTAAAACCTTACCAGCACACTCACAAAGTCTCACAAGTTCACTCTAAAAAATTATAAGATCACTCCACTCAACACTCGTGTTTACTCTCGGGAATATATCTTGGCTTTTAACATTTCCCCTTCTGATCTCACTCTCTCAATTAGCCTTTTTCCACTCCAATTTCTCTTGCTAAGTCCTTTGAAGAACTTACTCAAGATTAGAACAATTTAATTCCTTCCTTGTGTGCGTCGGCTGCAAATAGGTTAGGGTAGAAAGGAATAGAAATGGAAAGGTAGAAGAAAGGATTCAAAGGTATTTAAAAGAAAGAAATGGTTGAAGACAAGGAAAATAAAAGGATAGAAAAGGAAGATGTGACTTACAATTCAAGAAACAACACTTACTGCAACCTTTCACAAGAAACAATAAGGTTATCTTCTCTTAGTGTAGATGGCCTCTTTGATGTACTTTGCTATGGTAGAGCACTTTCCTTGGCTTGCTTTATCTTTTTGAACTTCTCTTTTTCTTTTCTTCTTTTCTGATTTTTCTCTTCTTTTTGTCTTTTCTTTCTTTTTGCACTCCAATTTTGATGTAGGAGTCTTTTTCTTTTGCTTTGCACGCCAATGACACTTTTGTTGTCAATCCAACTATGCTCTGATTACCACTTGATGTAAGGCGAATCTACACGCTTTGGTGAAAAGAGTAGATAGCCTTATTGTGTCCCGATCTAGGATTGACAAGTACTGATGTCCTTGAATTAATAAGCTTGGGCTGCAAAATAATATAAGAAAGAAATGATATTAATAATGGTCTTAAGAAATGAATATATAATAAAGGAAATGAAATAGAAAGAAATGAAAGAGAGATGGTTGCGGAATTATGGGATTGATGATGGTCTTGATGAAGGATGTTGATGATGTTGATGATGAAATGAAGATGGTGGTGATGTTGTATCTTAAACACGCCAAAGATGAAATAGTGCTAAGGAGCACAATCCCGGTCTTCACAAACTTGCTTGAGGGGTGGTGATAGTGTCTTCAACCCACTAGATAACAATCTAGGAATTTAGGAATCAAGTTGGAAATAATGACGCCACAAGTATATAAATTATACTTGCTTAATCGATAAAGTTCACAAAGAACTTTGAAGAGAAATTAACTCACAAGAGTATGTTTTATATAAGAGATGAGATGATACAAATGAAAGGCCAAAGCCTATTTATAGTTTTCAAAGGGTTTAGGCCGAATAGGTACATGATGGTTCAGCTATGCATGAAACCCCTTTGAAAATACATGACTTTTAAATGAAAATACATGATTTTAATGAAGATACATGCTTTGATTCGGCCTAAGGATGTTTTGAATGCTTTTGGAAGTCATTTGGGCGCCAAAATGGAGAGGAATAAGTCTTTGGCCGAATAGGAAGCATCCCTTGGTGTTTTGGCGCCTATTTGATGTCACATGGAGTGCACATGCTTGAATGATGCACATGGCAGCCTACTTGAATGCACATGGGTCTTCTTGTAAGGCTTTGGTGAGGTTGCAACCATAGGATAATGTCTTGAAGTCAATGGAATGAAGATGGCAGCAACTAGGTGTGACTTGGCTTCCAACATGCATCTAGGTGTCATGGTCTTCAATGGGCAGCAACTTGTCATGAAAGGTCACATTTGTGGAAGGTAACCTTTCATCATTTGAGCTACTTCCCATGTGTATGAGCTGAAGATGAGCTGGTCATAGGTGAATTATATAAAGATGAGTCTTTGGCCAGCTCCTTGTGAAAAGGCACCTCTTGGAATGGCAACTCTTCGCAAAAAGGTACGAATCCACAAAAATTAACTTAGACCATATTTGAAGTACTCTGTGTGGTGGTGATGGTGGTGCAACTCTCCAGCTGAAATGAGGTCTCTAGCTAGCTCAAAAGTCCAGCTCAAGTGAGTTATGAGCTCGGGGGTCAGCTGACAACTTTTCATCATTTGTTCTTCATGATCTCCCGAGTCATCCTATGAAAGTTTTCCTAGCTCCTTATCATTAGTTAAGCTCAAATGTAGCTCCCAAGTGTTGGCCGAATATGCCTACATGCATAACATAAAGAAATAAACTAAGTATATAAACTATATAATGCATATAATATAATGATGTGCATATTATAATGATGTGAACTATAGGTTATAATAATAATTCATGCATCATATGATAATGAATGAATATTAATATTATAACTATAGATTATATACATGAATATCAATCAATGATGCAAACCATAGGATATAATGAATGAATGCACATACTATGAGAATTCAAGTATAGTCTAATATGCAAATGTATGCTCATAATAATATATATAGTGCATAAATAAGTAAATATAATATAAAGTATGGTAGAACTCCCTTATATTGAGTTTGATGGTTCTTCAATGATGTGAGTATGTCATGCAGAAAGTTGGTGCTAAACAGGATCACATCACTCATGCTTTATGACTAGGATTATGGAAACACTATTTGTGATTGATGTCAGCTGTTGATGTCCTCTTGATCTAATGGCATTCATCATTTGCGATATTGGGCATAAGATGGAAAACCTAACTCGTTTGGTCATGCAAGTGGGCTTCCTTAGTGAGTGTAACCCCCTAGATCTAGTCTATGAGTTTCAATTAAGTCTAGCAGATTACATTAAAGATTCTTAAAAAAAAATTTCAAAAATATTATTCGATAATTTAAAATCATATTACAAATAGCATTTATAAAAGTATAATAATTAACGATAAAAACCCAACTCGTAAATAAAAAACTAAAAGTAACCAAATAAAATAAAACATATAACAAATCTGGAGCACAATAAATCAGATATCATTAGAAAAAGAGTAAACATCATAAAAAGATAAGTACTTCAAAAATAAGACACATGTCATCATAATTAAAAGCAATTTGGAAGATACAAACATTACAACAAAAAGATTTGTACTAAATGTGTCAATCCTCCAAGTGCCTGATACAAAGTGTCTATCCAAGAATATCTGAAGGGGGTAAAACAGTTTGAAAAATGAGCTAGAGGCTCAGTGTGTCCCAACAGCGCAAAAATAAAAACATACAGTTATGAACATCATAGGAGTTTTAATTTAAAAACTTCGTATCATCCTCCAACCGAACGCCATATGCAGTTCCCCAGAACTGTACAACCTAAAGGAGTACATTGGGCCCTGAGAGCCTACCCAAGATAATTCTCGAGGTCATAGAGGCTCACCCAAGAAAATATCGGGGTGGAAAAGCCTACCCATGGTCGCCTTAGGTCCATAAGGAGTTACCAGTCGGTGCTGAACCTATCCAAGGAATTACCAACAGCGACTGAACTTGTCATAGTCTTCATACCAAATCCTAGAGTGCCCCAAATAAAATATTTTTCAAATAGTAATCAGTAGTAGTAGTAAAACAGAGTTCAGACATATCATCAGTTCATTAAAACAGTAACCAGAAATAATAATTCAGATAATCATGCTTTATATTTCAGTAAATCAAGAATGAAATTCCAAAACATGTAATTTATACAATAGTCAAATCAGATCAAACACTATATTTCAACTCAGGGAAAACATTCATGTGCACATGAGATTTCAAACAGATATTTAAAACATTTATATTGCACATAAGGAACACACTTCGCAAAATGGGTCGGATAAGGAAATCTATTGAACATTGGTCTCGCTACGATAAAAAGTAGTGCACCATCCTACATTATATCAGAACAGAGTTACTATCAGAGTAATATTCTAAAGGAATTATTTAAAAGGGTTGTGGAACCATACGACTAATTACGACTTACACATACAGATAGATCGAAAGGTAATGGGTCGAGCTTCTAGTTTTTTCCCACGAACTCGGACCATCAAATATACGAACTCGAATCCAAAATAATTTCATTCGCTACATAAATAACTTATTAGAATCTAAATAATAATTTGAGGACTCAATTGGTAAAACTTAAAACTAATGATGCCATTAAAATATTTAATTACTTAAATTAGGAACTATATTGATCTTATAGAAACTATTATATCATAACTATAACCACTTGGAAACTAAGAGACAAGGTAAAGATCTTACCAAACTTGGATGACTCACCTTGTGAGTTTCCACTTTTTCACTTTATCAATATTCTCAAAACCCACGTGCTCTCTGAACCAGATTTTCATTTCTTATTTTCCCACTGCGTTTCGTTCCCTTCTCCCGAAAGCTCTCACATCACAAGAAAGCTGCTTATTCAATCGATCATTGACCACCGCTGATTGTTGGCGACCACCACGCCAACCACCATCATCAATCGTCATTCAAGACCTAAAGCACACCATTGGACTCATCTAATTTTCCTCATCACAGATATGGCCTTCGTTCACCAAGAATCATGATGAATGATCGTAAATTTAACAAAAATAATTTAGTTTCCTTAACATAAAAGACTTTCATTCGCCGCTGACAACTGTCCGATAGAATTAAGATCGAGATATGTTGTTCCTATCCTCTCTTAAGTGCTTTTCACCGTTGGGATATCCAAGATAAAGCCCTTAAAGTAATAAAAAAAAACCCTGACATCTCGTCGACCTTCATCTTCCCATTTGCTTTGTTTTACATTGTTATGAGTCGATTGGATTGTTTTGAGTTACAGGTTACCGGACAAGGGGAAAAGAATTCTCCTTGCCATTCGCTGCTGCTGTCGGAGAAGAAATGCCTTGTTTCCTTGTTACCGATTCACTTGGTTCACCAGGGTCGCTAGATGATTAGTCCGAGACTGGTAGTGGTTCATCGGAGGTATGGTTGAGCTGAGTTTGGTGTTAGCAATTTACTATTTTGGTGAACGTACATGTTCACACTTTGGGTCGGAAAAATAAAAGAATAAATTGATATTTTTGTAGGTGGTTTGATTGGTTTTCAACTCCCCGGTTTAAAACTGAGTTTTATCCCAAAAATCTCCAAATGATTGGATCTGAAAATTCAACATTAAAATAATAATAATAATATTTACATCAATCAATAGGTGTCACGAAAATTATGGAGCTTCCTAAATCATATATCCAAGGAAGGTAAATTTGATATCAAGGTCCCTGATTCTTCTCAATCTTTCTTTTAAACTCAATAATATATTAGAATGAAATTTCGAACTTCAAACAAATTTAACCTCTAAGTTAGGGTATGACAACTCACCTCCTCTTAAAAAAAATTCTTCCTCGGAATTCACTTGAGTAGAATAGATTCGGAAGCTAATGTTTTATCAAATCCTTATTATCTCAAGTAGTTTTTACCAAATCATGACCATTCATTAAACCTTGATCGTCAAAAGTTATTTAATTCGTAAAACTCTCTAATCATATTCTAGAATTTCGTTTAGTACAACAATTTCAAATCTTGATTGATTATCCTTAATTAGCACATTATGAACGGAAGGGTCATAACGATATCATCTCAACGTAGGTACACATATAAAACATCACACAACACTTTCATGCTTACCCTTTACATCCAAATCTTAGTACTTTCTTCCATTAAGATACTTAGATAACATATACTCTTCAAAATAGAACTCAATGCCATATTTCATCAGATTAACCTAGTATTATCTCAAATAAACTAGAATCTCAAAATGTTTATCTATAGCCTTTGTAACATGATCGAACGCGTACAGATAAATATCTTAAGATCATCAGAAATTTCCAGCTTAACTAACGAGGATTAAATTCTGAATATATCTTCTGAAGAAAGAGTGATCACTCAGAACAGGTCAAACAAGTTTCTCATTGGAAAAAAATCATGTTCTCACTAGATTATAATCCCTCAATTATGAGGTCTGAGACTTATTATTCATAACATAAACAAAATATTTTAGGTCCTTGGTTGATCATCTTCAAGTCCACTTTAATCAATGCAATATCTAACGGGGCTCACGTCACTGCCCGATTACCACTACTCTTTTATCATTGTAGCACTTAAAATAGCCTTCTTAATTTCAAAATTCAGATCAACACCAAACTCAATCAATCTAATTGTCCAATGATCAAATCAAGCTCTTGTCATAATGACTCTTTTAACTCAACCGGTGGAAATCAGACTCCACCAGTGGTCGGCTCTCAGCCCTTACATCTTCGCCTTGATTATGGATGACATCTATTGTGCGACACCAGACGGTGTCCCATGGTGTATGCTTTTCGCTGACGATATTTTCCTAGTTGCTGAAACAAAAACTGAGCTGAATAGTAGACTGGCTACCTGGAAGACTGCTTTGGAAGAACAAGGTCTAATGATCAATATTGAAAAGACAGAGTATTTTTGTTCAAACTTCAGTGGGAACCAAAACGATGAAGATGTAGAAATATCCATAGAATGACATGTTCTCCCCTCAAAGGATTGTTTCAAGTACCTAGGGTCTATGATACATAAAGATGGGGGTGTAGATGATGTCGTTACACACCGTATAAAGAAGGGATGGCTAAAGTGAAGGGCTGCTACTGGAGTTTTGTGTGACAATAAGGTGCCTCTAAAACTTAAGGGAAAATTTTATAGAATGGCAATAAGACCAGCGTTGCTGTATGGATCAGAATGTTGGGTAATCAAGAAGGATCACGTATGGAGGATGGAGGCCGCAGAAATGAGAATGTCTCGATGGGCATATGGTAGGACTCTGTGGGACATGACACCAAACTCTGCTATTAGGATGTCCTTGGGGGTGGTGATTGTATCCGAAAAATTAAGGGATTGAAGATTACGGTGGTTTGGACATGTCATTAGGCGTCAACTGTTGGATGCGGTCAGGAGGGCAGAGTCGATTACAGTCGACGGTGCCAGAATGAGAGGACGACCAAGGCGGAAGTGGGAAGACTGCTTGAGATCTGATTTGAAGGATTTAGCCCTTACCGAGGACATGACCTCTGATAGGAAAGTATGGAGACTTAAGACCAGGGTAGCAGAGTAGTGCGGGTCATAACCATAGGGTGTAACATCTCTGTCTTCTTTTTAATGCCTTCATAGTAATTTCCATAACTTCTAGTTTTTATACGTTTCTGTCGTTAGAATTTATGAAGGCTAAGAAACTAGGGTCACAGAGTACTGTTGCCTTAGCATAGCTTTTAACCATTTGACTTTATTTCTTGTCTTAACTTGCTATCATTGATTTCTATGTATCATTCTATTCATGTTTCCTCTCTCTAAATTTAGTCGGGTCTTACGTTTCGGTCTATATGCAGAGTTTTTACACAGGGATTTATTTGCGGGGATTTAATTATATATTTATTTATTTATACATGCATTGTATTTTATCTTTACTTTTAATTTTCTGACTGTCGGAGGTCTTCCACGAAAGCTGTTCTCAACCTGGCGTTGGGGACAGCCTACTACCCTACCTCCCCTTACCCCATTGTATATGGGAATAGGGTTTTGTTGTTGTTGTTGTTGTGTAACTTAAAACACGTAGGATCTCGTAGAATTTTCCAAAAAATGAATATCAATTATCAGAGGAAATTAGGATTATATAGATAAGTAAAAATATTCACTAACAGATCAAAAGAGTTTGCTTGAGATAAAAAGCGTTAACTTTCCTCTAACCAGAGTGATCATATCACTACCTAGGGTAGGTGGCAGATCTATCAGAGTTACAGGTACTCGAAAGGTAGAATAAGCTAACAGAGACATAGAATCTACATACATATCATTTATCAAATCAAAGAATTCAGTGGCTCGACCTTGCCTTCGAAAAAGTCGACGACCACGTCTAACACTAATATCAGAGAATTTCAGAACTTGCTATACAGAGGTAACTCTTTAGATTATATTTGACACTTGGAATCTCATACACAATTAAACTTGTAAAAACTTAGTGACATGACCTTTGTAACTAATTTTATAAAACATTTTAAATCAATGTTTTATTTTGGACTCATCCACAATACGAGGTTTTAAAAACTAAAAGCTCTGATACCAATTAATTGTAACCCCCTAAACCTAGCCTATGTGTTTTGAATAAGTCCATCGGATTACATTAAAGATTCTTAAAAACATTTTCCAAAAACGTTATTCGATAATTTAAAATCATATTACAAATAAAATTTATAAAAGTATAATAATTAACGATAAAAACCCAACGCATAAATATAAATCTAAAAACAACCAAGTAAAATAAAACATGTAACAAATCTGGAGCACAGTAAATCATATATCAGTAGCAAAAGCAGTAAACATCATAAAAAGATAAGTGCTTCAAAAATAAGGCACATGTCACCATAATTAAAAGCAGTTCAGAAGATAGAAACATTACAACAAAAAGATCTGTACTAAATGTGCCAATCCTCAAAGTGCCTGATACGAAGTGTCTATCTAGAATATCTGAAAGGGGGTAAAACAGTTTGAAAAACGAGCTAAAGCGTCAGAGTGTCCCAACAGTGCAAAAATAAAAACATACATTTATGATTTTTAAAATCAGTACATATCACAGTCATTAATACACCATAAGAGTTTTTTATTTAAAAACTCTTTATCGTCCTCCAACTGAATGCCATATGCAGTTTCTCATAACTGCACAACCTAAGGGAGTACCTTGGGGCCTGAGAGCCTACCCAAGACAATTCCTGAGGCCACGGAGGCTTACCCAAGAAAATCTTGGGGTCACAGAGCATACCCAAGGGTCGCCTTAGGTCCATAAGGAATTACCAGTCAGTGTTGAACCTATCCAAGGAATTACCAACAGCGACTTAACTTGCCATGTCTTCATACCAGATCCCAGAGTGCCCCGAATAAAATATTTTTCAGACAGTAATCAGTAGTAGCAGTAAAACAGAGTTCAGACAGGTTATCAGTTCATTAAAATAGTAACCAGAAATCATAATTCTGGCAATCATGCTTTAAATTTCAGTAAATCAGGAATGAGGTTTTAAAACAGGTAATTTATACAGTAGTCAAATCAGATCAAACATTATATTTCAAATTAAAGAAAACATTCAAGTGCACATGAGATTTCAAATAGATATTTAAAACATTTTTATTTCACAAAAGGAACACACCTCGTAAAATGGGTCGGATCAAGAAATCTATTGAGCACTAGTCTCTCTACGATAAAAATTAGTGCACTATTCAACATTATATCAGAATAGAGTTACTATCGGAATAATATTCTATAGGAATTATTTAAAAGGGTTGATGAACCATTCGACTAATCACGACTTACACATACAGATAGATCGAAAGGTAATGGGTCGAGCTTCCAGTTTTTTCCCACGAACTCGGACCATCAAATATACGAACTTGAATCCAAAATAATTTCCTTCTCCACATAAATAACTTATTAGAATCTAAATAATAATTTCAGGACTCAATTGATAAAAGTAAAAGCTAATGGTGCAATCAAAATATTTAATTACTTAAATTCGGAACTAAATTGATCTTATAAAAACTACTATGTCATAACTATAACCACTCAGAAACTAAGAGACAAGATAAAGATCTCACAAAACTTGGACGACTCATCTTGTGATTTTCCACTTTTTCACTTTATTAATATTCTCAAAACCCACGTGCTCTCTGAACCAAATTTTCATTTCTTATTTTCCCACTTTGTTTTGTTCCCTTCTCTCGAAAGTTCTCACATTACAAGCAAGCTGCTTATTCAACCGATCACTGACCACCGATGATCGTTGGCGACCACCACGCCAACAACCGTCATCAATTGTCATTCAAGACCTAAAGCACACCATTGGACTCGTCTCACTTACCTCATCACAGATATGGCCTTCGTTCACCAAGAATCATGATGAATGATCATAAATTTAACAAAAATCATTTGGTTTCCTTGACATAAAAGACTTTCATTCGCCGCTGACAACCGTTCGATAGAGCTAAGATCGAGATATGTTGCTCTTCTTCTCTTTTAAATGCTTTTCACCGTTAGGATATCCAAGATAAAGCCCTTAACATCATAAAAAAAACCCTGACATCTCGTCGACCTTCATCTTCCCATTTGCTTTGTTTTATGTTGTTATGAGTTGATTGGATTGTTTTGAGTTGCAGATTACTGGACGAGGGGAAAAGTATTCTCCTTGCCGTTCGCTGCTGCAGTCGGAGAAGAAATGATTGGTGTGTTACCGATTCACTTGGTTCACCAGGGTCGCTAGATGATTAGTCCGAGACTGGTAGGGGTTCATCGGAGGTAAGGTTGAGTTGGGTTTGGTGTTAGCAATTTACTATTTTAGTGAACGTACATGTTCACACTTTGGGTCGGAAAAACAAAAGAATAAATTGATATTTTTGTAGCATGTTCTGATTGGTTTTCAACTCCCCCTTTTAAAACTGAGTTTTATCCCAAAAATCTCCAAATGAATGGCTCTCAAAATTCAACATTACAACAATAATAATAATAATAATAATAATAATAATAATAATAATAATAATAATAATAATAATAATAATAATAATAATAATAATAATAATAATATTTACATCAATCAACAGGTGAAGTACCACGAAAATTCTGGAGTTTCTTAAATCCATAATATCCAATGAAGGTAAATTTGAATCATGGTCCATGATTCTTCTCATTCTTTCTTTTAAACTCAACAATATTATTAGACTGAAATTTTGAACTTTAAACAAATTTAACCCCTAAGTTAGGGTGTGACAACTTACCTCCCTTTAAAAAATTTTCGTCATCGAAATTCACTTGAGTCAAACAGATACGGAAGCTAATCTTTTATTAAATCCTTAGTATCTCAAGTAGTTTTTACCAAATTATGATTTCTTCACTAAACCTTAGTCATTTAATTAGTAAAACTCTCTAATCATATTCCAGAATTTCGTTTAGTACAACAATTTCAAATCTTGATTGATTATCCTTAATTAGCACATTATGAACAGAAGGGTCATAATGATATCATCTCAACAAAGGTACACATGTAAAACATCCTACAACGCTTTCATGCTTACCCTTTACATCCAAATCTTAGTACTTTATTCCATTAAGATACTTAGATAACATATACTCTTCAAAATAGAACTCAATGCCATATTCCCTCAGATTAACCTAGTATTATCTGAAATAAACTTGAATCTCATAATGTTTATCTATAACCATTGTAACATGATCGAGCACGTACAAATAAATATCTTAAGATCATCAGAAATGTCCAGCTTAACTAACGAGGATTAAATTCTGAATATATATTCAGAAGAAAGAGGTGTCACTCAGAACAAGTCAAACAAGTTTCTGATTGGCAAAAGAAAATTCTTGTTCTCATTAGTTTATAACCCTCAATTATGAGGTCTGAGACTTATTATTCATGACATAAACATAATACTTTAGGTCATTGCTTGATCATCTTCAAGTCCACTTCAATCAATGCAATATCTAACGGGGTTCAAGTCACTGCCCGATTACCACTACTCTTTTATTATCGTAGCATTTAAAATAACCTTCTTAATTTCAAAATTCAGATCAACACCATACTCTATCAATCTAATTGTCCAATTATCAAATCAAGCTATTGTGATAATGACTCTTTTAACTCAACTAACTTAACAGACGTAAGATCTCGTAGAATTTTCTAAATATGAATATAAATTATCAGAGGAAATTAGGGTTATATAGATAAGTAAACATATTCACTAATAGATCAAAAGAGGTTGCTTGAGATAAAAAGCGTTCTAACTTTCCTCTAACCAGAGTGATCATATCACTACCTAGGGAAAGTGGCAGATCTATCGGAGTTACAGGTACTCGAGAGGTAGAATAAGCTAACAGAGATATAAAATCTACATACATATCATTTATCAAATCAGAGAATTCAGTGGCTCGACCTTGCCCTCGAGAAAGTCGACGATCTCGTCTAACACTAATATCAAAGAATTTCAGAACTTGCTATACAAAGGTAAGTCTTATGATAATATTTGACGCTTGGAGTCTCGTAAATAATTAAACTTGTAAAAACTTAGTGACATGACCTTTGTAACTAATTTTATAAAACATTTTAAATCGGTGTTTTATTTTGGACTCATCCATAGTACGAGGTTTTAAAAGTCAAAAGCTCTGATACTAATTAAGTTTAACCCCTAGACCTAGCTTATGCGTTTCGATTAACTCTAGCGGATTGCATTAAATATTCGTAAAAACTTTTTCCAAAAACATTATTCGATAATTTAAAATCATATTACAAATAACATTTATAAAAATATAATAATTAACGATAAAAACCCAACTTGTAAATATAAAACTAAAAGTGACCAGATAAAATAAAACATGAAACAAATATGGAGCACAATAAATCATATATCAGTAGCAAAAGCAGTAAATATCATATAAAAAGATAAGTACTTAAAAAATAAGGCACATGTCACCATAATTAAAAGCAATTCGAAAGATAGAAACATTACAATAAAAAGATTTGTACTAAATATGCTAATCCTCCAAGTGTCTAATACGGAGTGCCAATCCGAGAATATCTGAAAGGGGGTAAAACAATTTGAAAAATGAGCTAAGGCTCAATGTGTCCCAACAATGCAAAAATAAAAACATATTGTTATGCTTTTTAAAATCACTACATATCACAGTCATTAAAACATCATAGGAATTTTTAATTTAAAAACTTCGTATCATCCTCTAACCGAACACCATACGCAGTTTCCCAAAACTGCACTACCTAAGAGAGTACCTTGGTGCTTGAGAGCCTACCCAAGACAATTCTCGAGACCACAGAGGCTTACCCAAGAAAATCTCAGGGCCGTAAATCCTACCAAGGGTCGCCTTAGGTCTATAAGGAATTACCAGTCGATGCTAAACCTATCCAAAGAATTACCAACAGCGACTGAACCTGCCAGAGTCTTCATACCAGATCTAGAGTGCGCAAAATAAAACATTTTTCAGACAGTAATCAGTAGTAGTAAAACAGAGTTCAGACATATCATATGTTCATTAAAACAATAACCAGAAATAATAATTCAGGCAATCATGCTTTACATTTCAGTAAATCAAGAATAAGGTTTCAAAACAGGTAATTTATACAATAATCAAATCATATCAAATATTATATTTCAAATAAGAGAAAACATTCATGTGCACATGAGATTTCAAACAGATATTTAAAACATTTATATTGTACACAAGGAACACATCTCGCAAAATGGGTCGGATCAGGAAATCTAGTTAGCATTGGTCTCGCTACGATAAAAAGTAGTGCACCATCATACATTATATCAGAACAAAGTTACACCGGAGTAATATTCTAAAGGAATTATTTAAAAGGGTTGCGGAACCATACGACTAATCAAGACTTAAACATACAGATAGATCGAAAGGTAATGGGTCGAGCTTCAAGTTTTTTTCCCACGAACTCAGACCATCAAATATACGAACTCGAATACAAAATAATTTCCTTCACCGCATAAATAACTTATTAGAATCTAAATAATAATTTGAGGACTCAATTGGTAAAACTAAAAGATAATGATCCCATCAAAATATTTAATTACTTAAATTCGGAACTAAATTGATCTTATAGAAACTATAATGTCATAACTATAACCACTTGAAAATTAAAAGACAAGGTAAAGATCTCACAAAACTTGGATGACTTACCTTGTGATTTTCTATTTTTTCACTTTATCAATATTCTTAAAACCCACGTGTTCTCTGAACCAAATTTGCATTTCTTATTTTCCCACTTTGTTTCGTTCCCTTCTCCCGAAAGCTCTCACATCACAAGCAAGCTGCTAATTCAACCGATCACTGGCCACCGCTGATCGTTGGCAATCTCCATGCAAACCACCGTCATCAATCGTCATTCAAGATCTAAAGCACACCATTAGACTCGTCTCGCTTTCCTCATCACAGATATGGCCTTCGTTCACCAAAAATCATGATGAATGATCGTAAATTTAACAAAAATCGTTTGGTTTCCTTAACATAAATGACTTTCGTTCGCCGCTGACAACCGTCCGATTGAGTTAAGATCGAGATATGTTGTTCCTCTCCTCTCTTAAATGCTTTTGACCGTTGGGATCTCCAAGATAAAGCCCTTAACGTCATAAAAAAACCCTGACCTCTCGTCGACCTTCATCTTCCCATTTGCTTTATTTTACATTGTTATGAGTCGATTGGATTGTTTTGAGTTGCAGGTTATCGGACGAGGGGAAAAGTATTCTCCTTGCCGTTCGCTGCTGCTGCAGGAGAATAAATGGTTGGTGTCCTTGTTACTGATTCACTTGGTTCACCAGGGTCGCTAGATGATTAATCCGAGACTGGTAGGGGTTCATCGGAGGTAAGGTTGAGCAGAGTTTGGTGTTAGCAATTTATTGTTTTGTTGAACGTACATGTTCACACTTTGGGTCGGAAAAACAAAAGAATAAATTGATATTTTTGTTGCTGGTTCTAATTGGTTTTCAACTCCCCCGTTTAAAACTGAGCTTTATCCCAAAAATCTCCAAATGAGTGGCTCTCAAAATGCAACATAATAATAATAATAATAATAATAATATTTACCATGGTTATTAAAACCGGACCAGACCGGCCGGTTCGACTGGTTGAACCACGAACCGGTTACTTGTCCGGTCCGGTCAACATATAAAACCGGATGTGCAAAGAACCGGCTGTGAACCGGCAAAACCAGTGTGAACCGGCGGTTCTACCGGTTCAAGCGGTTCTGTATTTTTTTAATTAAACAAAACGTCGTCGTTTTATGATTTTTTTTTCAACCCATATTTATTTTCTGATTTTGTAGGGTTAAGCCATTTTCAGTTTTTCTTTTTCATTCACGAACGTTTAAGCAGTAAACCCTATCCCTTTTCGGCTTTTCCACTTTGGATTCCTTCATCACCACTCCCTCACCAGCGTTTCATTGAGTTCCAGTTCGTTATTCTCGTAAGATGAGAATGTTTAAGCTTCTCATTTCTTTATATTTTTAATTCATCTTTTAATTGAATTTAAATCTTTGAGTTTGTAGTTTGATTTTTATGGCCCGATTTTATATATATGGAATTTGATGAACTGTAGCCGATCTTGATTCTAGTGTGATTTGCAGCTTGATTCTACTGGATTTGGTTTTTAATATAGTACGTTTTGATATTCATTCTTTGGTAGAAATTCAACTTGATCTTTATGTTCTTTCTGCTTCGAAAACTGGTGCAAAATTTGTGATATTGTTAAAAGCTGCGATGCTTCTTTGCTTTCTGCAAGAGATAATCGAAACGGTCTGCCCGCGCCTGTGCTCCATTTTTTCTATAGTGCAGCTCCATCTGGTTCTTGTTCTGGTTTTGCTTGAACCATGTTTTTTGACCTATTGGTTTTGAAACATAATATTAAAGGAACCTTAGAACTAATGCCTTTATTAGCGTACTGTTTTAGCCTCTGTTCAATGTGGAACTTATAAAACTTTCAATTTTATGTCGAGTTTTGTGGAAATGGAACCGTCTCTGCTCACTTTTTACTTCAAAAAAGAAAAGAAATTTGTGATACTGTTCGTTCAATGTATGTAACAAGCGAAATCTCACTAAAATTGCAGGGATAGAACTACTTATTGGTACTGAACGGTTCATGAATTCGTAAAATGCTATCATTGCATGTATTTGCTACTGTCAAGTAAGTCACTGAAGGGAAAAATAAAAATTTCCGGCCCTAATCCAATATAGGAGGATTTATCTCTACATTAGGCTAAGATAAACTGTCAAAAGAACCTAATTTTGTCATCTTTTTGTTCTTTTTCATCCTAATACTTGTACTCTTCCGACTTAGTAAAGGTTGTCTACATGAAGACATATCATTTTGATTAGCACCCTCGGTATGAATTGACAAAAACTCATGGGTACTGTCGCTTGGACCTGGCGAAGTAGCTTCAATATGTTTTGTTTTTTTACCTAGATGGGTGATATTGTTCTATCCTTGCTATTTGTTCTAGATTGAGTTCCTGCATTCTATCTATAGTGCTTCTCCACGACTCTAACAGTGGGTATTGAAATTGGTGCTAGTGAGATTGTTCCTCTATGACAAATTTTGTTGCTTGTTATATTTATAATTGCATATGAATTTCTCAATTATTCAATTATTTATTATTAATCACTAATCAGTTTATGCTTATAACATGTAGGAATTACCAAGTGTGAATGCTCTACAAGATAATGCTTCTCAAGATAGTAATAATATTCCATCTGAGAAACAATCCACAGAATCCTCAAGTACAGCTCGTGGGAAAAGTGATCCTGCGTGGGCTCACATTTCGTTTAAAAAAGAGGGAAAAAGTTATGTATACACTTGCCTTTATTGTAGAAAGACTTGTAAAGGAGGGGGCATAAATAGAATGAAGCAACCTCTTGCGGGGGTTCCAGGTAATATAATTTTTTGCAAAAATGTTCCTCATGATGTTCGTAACCAAATGCTTAAGTTATTGGTTGGAATCAAAGAAAAAAGTAAGAGTGGTGAGGGTAACCTATATGAAGCATATGGTGATCAAAATATTGAAGATGAAGCACAAGAAGTTCAACCTAGCTCAAATATGGATATGAAGAGTAAGATGCAACCCACATTGAAAAGAAAAGCTAATGTTGAAATTAGTAATTATTTTGCTCCAAGGACTACTCCAGGATCGCAACCAAGTTTGAAAAGTGTATTATCAAGCACGCAAGCAATTCACAAAGCTAAGATGGCAATTGCTCATTGGTTTTACGATGCCTGCATTCCATTTCATGCAACACTATCACCATACTTTCAACCTGCTTTAGATGCAATCAATGCTATTGGTCCCAGTTTTAAAGGCCCATCTTATCATGAATTAAGGGTTAACTTGTTGGGAGATTGCAAGAGAGAGTGTTGCTTACTTGTAGAAGGTTATCAAGCAAATTGGGCTAAGAGTGGATGTACAATTATGGCAGATGGATGGACTGATCAACAACAAAGAACTTTGATCAACTTTCTAGTTTATTGTCCTACAGGTATCATTTATGTTAAATTTTAATAGTCTTTAGTATAGTTATTACTTATTAGTTCACTATTTTTTTAGTTTGCTGTTAATTGTCATATGAAGAATACTTGATATATGTTTGATAAACTTTTTAATTTATTATACTATAGGTGTAGTATTTGTGAAATCTGTTGATGCATCAGATGTCATAAAAGATGCTAAGACATTATGCGGCTTGTTTTCTGAAGTGGTTGAATGGGTTGGAGCTGAACATATTGTTCATATAGTGACTGATAATGCAGCTAATTATGTAGCTGCTGGTAAATTGATACAATAGAAATATGATACCATTTTTTGGTCTCCTTGCGCCGCTCATTGTTTGAATCTCCTTTTAAAGGACTTTGCTAGCATGCCTCATGTTGCAGACCTTGCCACAAAGGCTTCCAAGATTACAGTATTTTTCTATAATCACATGGTATTCTTATCTTGGATGAGAAAAAGAGAAGGTTGGAAAGAAATTGTATGTCCAGGAGTGACTCGTTTTGCTAATACTTTTATTACATTGAAAAGTATTTTTGATCACAAACATGATTTGCAAGCTTTAGTTGTAGACAAGCATTTCACTAGCCATAAATTATCAAAGACTACAACAGGAAAAATTGTTAGTGATATTGTTTTGGATAAAAAGTTTTGGAATGATTGTTTGTCGATAGCGAAACTTGTGGCTCCTATCATTCGATTACTAAGAATTGTAGATGGGGATGAAAAGCCTTCTCCTGGTTATGTTTATGAAGGCATGCAAAGGGCAAAAAATGCTATAAAGGAGATGTTTAGAAATAGAAGAGCTTTGTATAAGCCTTACACAGATATTATTAAGGCTCGATGGGATAAACATTTAAAACTCAATCTTCATGCAACACCTTACTTTTTAAATCCTGCATTCTTCTATGATGAGAAATTTTATAGCAAGAACAGAGTCATGAGTGCAGCCATTTCTTTACTTGAAAAAAGAGCTTTTTGTAATGACTTAACTAGAGGCATTAGTGAGATGAATATGTACCGGGAACGACAAGGAAGTTTTGGTCGAGAAAGTGCTCTTATCGTAACAAAGACAACTCGACCCGGTAAATATTACTTTATTTTTTTAGTTTATAATTTATATTTTACGCTTAAATAGTTAAGTATAACTTGTGTTCTATACTTATATTTTTTTATCATTAAATTTATTTATTGTAGATCAATGGTGGGCGTTGTTTGGGGGTAGTGCTCCAATTTTGCAAAAGTTGGCAATCCATTATCTTAGTCAAACTTCTTCATCTTCTGGATGTGAGAGAAATTGGAGTGTCTTTGAACGCATCCATACAAAGAGAAGAAATAGACTAGAACATCAAAGACTAAATGATCTAGTTTATGTTACTTATAACTTGCGTTTAAAGAATAGGTATAATGTCAAAATATTATTTCATTTCCTTATCCTTTTAAGCATAATCAATTAATCATTAATCAACTTCTTTCTTGATATTGTGATGTTTAATTTTAGGTTGCTCAAGAAGCCATGTTATGATCCTATTGATTATGAATCTATTGATCATGTTGGTTTTTAGGTAACTGAAGAACAAACACCTCCTGAGCTTGATATTGATGAGATTGATAATTTTCTTTATCATGAGAATGCAATTCCAGTTGGCCAATCATCAAAAAATAATGAAGGTTAATCTTTGCTTGTTTATTTTAGTTATATAATTATATTTATTATTTAATATGTTTTACACTTTTACTATTAATTGTTAAGTATTGTTTGGGAATTTAAATTTAAATTTGTATTTGTTTATCATATTGCTAGGTGATGAAGATCTTGATGTTGTGGACTTTCAAGTTCAAAGTGGTGATGGCGGTGGTAGTTCAACTAATAAAGAAGCTTTTCCCAATATTTTGGAATTTGAGGGAATCAATTTCAATGAATATTATGATGATTGATACTTGTATCAATTATGTACTTTTTATTTATTTGTTTGTTGATGAATTTCATTAGGTATTGACCTTAAATATTATGTTGTAGTTGATTTGAATCATTTTGTTTCACTTGATATTATGGTATTTAACTTATATATGTTATGACTTGTGGTATTTTTATACATTTTAATATTGTGAACTTAAAAAGAATGTTATATATATATATATTAATATTGCTTTGAATATTATGTAAAATTTTTAAAAAAATATTATTTTATATATACCGGTACAACCGCGGTTGAACCCGGTTGAATCAGTGAACCAGTACCTTCACCGGTTCAAGGTCCGGTCCGATTTTAAAAACATTGATATTTACATCAATCAATAGGTAAAGTATCACGAAAATTCTGGAGCTTCCTAAATCCATAATATCCAAGGAATGTAAATTTGAAATCAGGTCCCTGATTCTTCTCAATATTTCTTTTAAACTCAACAATATTATTAGACTAAAATTTCTAACTTCAAACAAATTTAGCCCCTTAGGGTGTGACAGTGGGCCTCTAGGCCTAGCATGCATTGATTTCCTTCTTTGACTCCCACAATCAACTAGGTTAGGCAGATTAGGACATTTGCATTAGACCTGAAACCTGGATATTGGAAATTATTTCTACCTGTAAAATAAAATAAACTAAAAATTAAAATTAAAATGAAAATAAAGATAAAGGTAAAGATACAAATGAAAATAAAATAAAACCATAAATATAATATTTTTTTTCAAAATTATATAATCTTTCAAAATTATATATATATATATATATATATATATATATATATATATATATGTTTTAAAACTATATATGTTTTCAAAACTATATATTATATATTTTTTAAGAACATATACATTTTAAAATCATATACGTTTCAAAAATATATGATATATATATTTCCTAAAATAACTATTTAACAACCCCAGACGAAAATTAATATCTACAATTATCTTTAAAGAAAAATGGTAGTTTGATGGATAAATTAATGTGAACGCCTTCACTAATGGATTAATCTAATGATATACAAAGAAAAGATGAAAAACGTTTGGCAAGAATTCAACAAGTGGAAAAAGGTGAGACTAAAGACTTTGCAATTAAGCCTGATGAATGTTTGCATTACCAAAAAATATTTTATATTCCAAATGATGAGGATTTGAGGAAATATATTCTTTTGGAGGCACATTATAGACCATTTACTACGCATCCAGTTGGAAACAAGATATATCTACAAGATTCAAAGAGTCGGTATTGGTGGCCTGGTATGAAAAGAGCTATTAATGAGTTTGTTGCAAAGTGCTTAAAATGTCAACAAGTGAATGTTGAACATCAAGTGCATTTGGGATTGTTGCAATCGATTTCCATTCCTGAGTAGAAGTGAGAACGAGTTACTATGGACTTTTCTACATGGCTACCTTTGACACCCAATAAGAATGTAACACCCCGAAATCCTAGCCTATGAGAATTAAGTTACATTGCTTAGGATAAAAACCAAATTGAATAGAGATTTAAATTAATGGAATTAAATAAAGATCTAATTGAATTGAAATTTTAATTTAGTTGAATTAAACAAGGACCTAATCGAAATGATTGATGAAGTGTTAAACAAATTAGTGATCCAATTGAAATAAGTAACAAATAATAAGATTGCATGCCAAATACATGAATTCCTAAATTTACCCTTGAATAGTATATTACTTAAGAATTAAGAGAGGCTAAATTGGGCACTTACACCTTCATTAAGGATGAAATAATATCATCATTTTCATCTCATTTGGTACCTGACCTAAGAGGGAAAAATTAGAGAGAATTAAGAAAGAAGAAAAAAAGAACATGGAGAAAATATAAAGAACATGAAGAAAATACAAAGAAGAGGATCGACCTTGGAAGCTTAGTTCAAGATGGAATTAATTAGGGGAAATTTCATAGCCTAACAATAAGTCTTTCCTTCTCCTTCCATTCAAAACTTTAAGGATTTAATTGAGTTAATTCTTGAGAAATTTCTAAGCTTGATCATTGAATAAATTTAAATTGTTGGCTTGTATGATACTACAGATTATGGTGTTCATGTTGAGTTAGATTTAAGTGATCAAGAACCTTATCAAGTTGGGTAAATTATGGGTTATCACCTTAAGGGTGATAACCAAAAAAATTGTGCATGCATGTGACCAAATTAAGAAATTCGAATGGTTGTGTAATAAATTGGAAAATATATATGTAGGTTAAAGTCACTGGAAATTTAAATTTATATAAGATTTAAGAATTTGGCCCTAGAGTTAAACTAGTCACAATTGTTGCTATAGATCGATTAAGGATTGTTTTGGACAAGTTAAGGAAATTTCGGATCCAATTGGATGGAATTAAAGATTGGTAATGCTAGATAAAATTAGGGTAGAGACTGAAAAGAATGTAAACTAAATTGTACGGCTTAAATTATAGAGGAATTGTTAGTTCGTAAATGATACATTAGCAAAATAGGTAAAATTTGACTCTTATGGAAAATGTGTTATTTGGAGGACTTAATTGGAATATTAAAGGCTAATGTTGATATGAAACTATAGGGAAATGATAAAAAAAAACAATGTTAAGAAGATCTAAAACAAAGTGATAATAATTCTAAGTGAATTAGTTCAACAAAGTGCATCGAATTGCAAGAGTGAGATATTGGTCACTGTAAAATTGTCTAACTTCAAATGCAAAACTGTAATTGTACATAAGAAATTAAAATACAATCCTTACGTGGTTGGGAATATAATTGAATTATCTTTCTAAGGGTATGATGAAATTGAAAATATGATGAGTAAATTAAAAGTCATGATCAGATTACTACAAGGTGTACAATCAACCAAAATAGAATCTATTTAGTGTCAAATAGTTAATTGAGTTGGAATTTCTATTGTATTGATTCTAATAAACTCCCTATGATGTGTATAAATTGCTAGATCAAGGAATTGAGAAAGTGGCTAAGGGAGGATCTACCGAAGATAAGCAAAAAGGAATAGTAATTCAAGGCTAACTTGGAGTATTGTGACTGTAACTATAATAGGGTTGTGAATTAGGTCCCAACCACCCTTTATTTTTATTTATATGTTTAATTGATTATGAAATCAGTATGATAATAATGAAATTAAGTCATACTAGAACTTAAAATTAATGGAAAGAAATATTAATTAAGTGATATAAGTTATTGAGTGACATATGAAGTTAATTAGTAAATTGGTTATTGATTGTTGCCATGATTGAATTGAATCGAATGGTGAATTATTGCATGCTACTATGATCGAATCAATTTGAATGATGAACTATTATATAATGCCAAGATTGAATTGAATCGAATGGTGAATTACTACATGCTACCATGATCGAATCAAGTTGAATGATAAACTATTATATGTTGCCGTGATTGAATTGAATCAAATGGTGAATTATTGCATGGTTCCAAGATCAAACCCGATTGAATTGAAACCTTGAATGAACAAATTTATTGCTTGCTACCATGATCAATTTGAAATTGAATGGATAATCTTGGCATGGAATAATCCTTGATGGTTATTTTATGAAAAGGAAAATAATGATTTCCTGGAAAATAAGATTCAATGTCCTTGGTTAATAGTTAGTCCAAGATATAACGGCATGCCTTAGAGTCTAAAGCTCGATTGTGTTTGGGGGACCACGTTCCAGCACTACGGTACTTATTGGAGACAGACGAAGGGTACATTATGTGGTGTTTGGTGACAGTAGAAGAGTTGACCAGCACTACGATGCGATTAAAGTGTATGGCAACAATTGTTTGGAGACTTGATTATCTATACTGAACTAGAAACCAAGGCTTAAATTGAACGATAAGATTGAATCAGAAGAATTAAGATAATTACATGAATTGCATAGTTCGATTATACATATATATGTGTGTATGTGGTGAAACGTTCATATTCGAATAGAGGGAAGAATATTATACATGTTGAATTGTTTAATTTTATTTCCATATAGATTGCATGAATACATATGTGGTGAATTGTTTCTAGTTCGAATAGAGGAAAGATTAAAATGTATGATTAGTTAGATTGATTATTAAATTACCTGTATATGATCATGATTTTTCTTCTTGTTCGAAATGATGCAAGATTAATTTGGAATGTTTAAATCGAATTTGAATATATTAGATTGTATAGTGACTTATGAAACCAAAATGTTAATTGAAAGTTAAAGATAAATTAAATGGGAAAACTCCAATAGAATTAAGTGTTACCTCACTAAGTACTTTAAGTACTTATCAATCTCGTTCATTTCTTTCCCAAACCACATGTTGTAGAGTATTTAAAGCTCCACCTCCATATCTAATCAATCCAAAGGAAGAATTCAAGTATGGCTTGTTTCGTTATCCTTATACTCCTAGTTGATGGCTTAGTTTTGAGTATAATGATTCAAATTTCATGCATATGGTGGGTAATTAAGTTGCATATGAAATGTACCTAAGAACCTAATGAAATAGTATAATCTATTGAGTTAATGGACTCTAGTGTATATATCGTTAATGGATCTTTTGGAATGTATATAGTTTACTAGTATGTCATTTGGTATAATCCATTAAGGGTCTATTTTATAATGTAAATCGTTAATGGCTCTTTTGGAATGTATATAGCTTACTAGTAAGTCATTTGGTATAATCCATTAAGGGTCTCTTTTGTAATGTAAATATATAAGTTGATTATGAAATGATGATTTAGTATTTTAAGTTCATTAATTCCTGGATATGCATGTAGTTTTATATTAATAATCGGCATAATGAATTGCATATTGGAATTAAATAAAACTACCTTAGCTAAATTGTGATTCATGTCTTAATCGAATTAATTGATAACTAAATTGATTAAGATTTGTTAATATTGTATTTGAATAAAAAAATGGCTCTTCATTTGTATTATTTGTTGTGTATGTCTGATTCAACGTTCAATGATATTGTTATTTCTTATGGTTTCAGTAATGCTCTCAATCCTGAAATCAGATTGGGTGTTACAAAGAAAGACTCAATCTGGGTGATAATTGATAGATTAACCAAAACAACACACTTTATCCCAGTTTGGACAGATTACTCGATGGATACATATGATGCATTATACATAAAGGAGATAGTTAAGCTTCATGTTGTGCCTATTTTGATAGTATATGATAGAGATCCAAGGTTCACTTCAAGATTTTTGAAGTCTTTACATAAACTCTTGGGTACTCGACTAAATTTTAGCACAACTTTCAATCCGTAAACAAATGGTCAATCCGAGCAAACTATTTAGAGTTTGGAAGATATGATAAGGGTGTGTGTTATTGAATTTAAAGGATCATGAGAGAAGTATTTACATTTAGCAGAATTTACCTACAATAATAGTTATCAAACGAGTATTTAGATGGCTCTGTATGAAGCCTTCTATGGGATAAAGTATAGAACATCATTAAAATGGTTCATGCTTAAAGATTGAAATCTAGTTGGACATGACTTGATAAAACAAATTGAAGAGAAAGTCAAAGTTATTTAGGAAAATCTCAAGAAAGCTTTTGATCGACATAAATCTTACTCGAACTTGAAGAGAAAAGAGATTCAATATCAAGTGGGTGATAAAGTATTTCTTAAAGTATCCTCTTGGGAACAATATTACATTTTGGACTCAAAGGGAAGCTGAGTCCGAGATTCATTGGGCCTTATGAAATCTTAAAATGAGTTAAAACAATTGTTTATCTGTTATCATTGCCTTTGGAAATGGAAAACATTCATAATGTTTTTCATGTGTTGATTTTTATGAAGTATTTATCAGATCCTACACATGTCATTACACCGAAAGAAATAGAGATTCAACCATATTTGACTTATGAAGAAGAACCAGAAAAAATATTAGAGTATAGAGTCAAGGCATTAAGAAATAAAACGATTCCACTTGTGAAATTTCTTTGGCAAAATCATAAAGTTGAGGAAATTACCTAGGAACGAGAAGAATAAATGAAAAAAATAGTTTCCTTATCTTTTTGTCACAGGTACGTAATGAAAATTTGAGGATGAATTTTCTTAAGGAGGAGAGAATTGTAATATCCCAAATTTTGGTTAGTGACCAAAATATAAATTTGGAAAGTTTAGTGGCCAATGTATAAACTTGGGGAAAGTTTAGGTACCAAAGTGAGAATTTTCTTGAAAATAAATTTTACCCCATAAATTAATAGTTTACCCCCAAGAATGATGTTTTTGTGGGGTTTAGTTTTTTTTTATCCGGAGCTCATATTAAAAGCTATTAAGTCATAAAGTTGGTAGAATATTCAATAATCAGATCGAATCATAATTTTAATAAATTTTGAAAAATGAAAAAAGAAGTTTAAAATATTGTTTCCATAGTTTAGAATGGTGAAATTTAACATGGATCATTGATTTAATATTAAATTTCCATGTTAAGTCAAGATTGTTTAATTTTTGGTGACTTTGTATTTTTTTTTTTTTGTAAATTTCAAGGATAAAGTATAAAGTAAGGAAAAGTTGGTTCATTTTTTACTTTGAAGATGACGCAAGGAATATGATGTCATGGAAATGACATATGACGAATGATCAAATTTAATTAATGAAAAATGGTATATTAGCTTTAAATGAATTTAAAATTGGTTTAATTAGCATAAAGACTTGTGATATTAGATTTATATTTATAATCATAAAGATATTCTTCATCTTTATCTCCTTTCATCATGAGCCTCATACCAAGACAATGATTAATTCCGTGATAAAAGCAAATTGAATGCAAAGGATCAAGTACCATAATAAAAGATGTTGATATAAAGGTTTATTAGTTAGGCATATAAGGTGGGTGCATCTTGCCTATTTTATACATATGATATGTGGAACTTGCGATGAGTCAATCACAAATATTTGAAAGGAAAAGTATTTGAATCGAATTTTGTCATATTTATAAGTGATTTATGGGTGCAAATTACCCAATGCACTATATTATACAATATTTTACTAAATAGTTTATGGATGATTTTAGGTATGAACTGCCCTATGCATTGATTTATGCTTAATAAGACTTGAATTGGTTGCGATTGAGCATATGGATATATTGGATTTATAATTGAAGCATGATTTTTATAAAACCTATTATATGTTACAATGAGAGGTTAAGTTACAATTGGCATGGCATGAGTTGGAGTGATTAGATGATATGGTATGGTATCCACTTAATACATTATATGAGGTACAATCGTGTACATCACATGTGGCACCATTAGTGCAAATTATATGAGGCAGTTTTGAGTGCATATTATTGATGAGGCACCTTGAGTGCTTATTGCGCACACTAGACTCACGTATCTTGCATTCTCTTTTGATGTACATTGGGTTATGAAATTGAATGATAGTGAATATTTTATCAATGACTTTAATTTGGCATTGGTTTCCATGATTATTTATTATATATGATACAATGGTTTTTCAAGTTATGGTAAAAGGAAATAATTTTATTGAGTTGATTTTATGAGATAAAATATTTTTATGATGAATTCTATTTATTGATTATTTATGTTATTTTCATATTTTAAATTATTTTACTTGAATTATAATGCCTCACTAAGTATTACTTAGCGTGTGATAGTTTCACACGTAGGTAAAGTAAAGGATAATGACGTAAAGTGAGGAGCACTGCAAGTAACAAATTTTGGAAAAAATCACACCGACATACAGAATCAGTAAGACATCATTGATGTTATTTTGTCTTGTTAGTGTATAAATGCTAAAATTGCTTTGATAGATTAGTTATAAACTAGTTTGTAATAGTAAATTAGTACTGCTTTCATATGGCTAGTAATAGATAAAATTAGCAGCATGAAAGAAAAGTATTTTACTAAAATATTGGATTCAAATTGGGCGTTAGATTATTATATTACGATTCTACATAATTAGTTAATTTGGTTTTCATCGTTAAATGGGAATAATTTTAATTTTACTGATTTTTTAATAGTAACTATTATAAATCGTTAATGTGACATTCTTTAACTCATATTTAAATATATATACGGTTTAAGGGTGATACAGAACTCCTTCGGGGTACTCTAGACATGACGATGATCAATAAAACTATATTGGTCTTGATTCCAAAAGTTGAAGAGCCAGAACACATGAAGCAAATTAAACCCATTAGTCTATGTAATGTGCTATATAAAGTTGTCTCTAAAGTATTGGTTAATCACCACAAAGAATCCATGTCCTTATGTATAAGTGATAATCAAATTTTCTTTCTTCTCGGATGTCAAATTTCGGACAACATTCTTGTTGCTCATAAATTATTACATTACTTGAATTCTTCCACAAATGGGATAATTAAGGGCGCAACTCTTAAGTTAGATATAGAGAAAGCTTATGACAGGGTGGAATAGAACTTTCTACAGGTTGTTATGTTGAAACTTGCATTTGAGGATGCCTTTGTGACTATGATCATGTGATGTGTGACCTCTGTTATGTTTTTAGCTCGTGTTAATGGATCACTTACTAGAGAATTTACACCTTCTCGAGGACTTAGAAAAAGGAACTCTTTATTGCCTTTTCTCTTTCTCTTTGTGACTCAAGGATTAGCAGCCATGTTTCATAAAGCAGAAATGGAGGGCAGGATAAAAGGAGTTTATAAGGGTCGATCTGGCCTACATGTTTCGCTTCTTCTCTTCATAGATGATAGTTTGGTCTTCATAAAAAATTTGTTGGTTGAGGCTACTAAAATAAAGCGTACATTGAATGTCTATTCTCATTCTTTTGGGCAAGGTGTGAATCTGGAAAAATCTGCCATCTATTTTAGTCTGAAAATGATTACTACTCATAGACAACAACAGACTAATATGCTTCCTATCCAGGCGGTTAATTCTCTGGGACATTATTTGGGCATTCATCTATATATTGGTAAGAATAAAACACAAAATTTTAGATATTTGAGAGATAAGGTCGTAACTAGAGTCATAGGGTGAACTACATGAATTTTGTCTTATGGTGGCGAGAAGTGTTCTTAAAGTCAGTTTCTTAGGCCTTATCCTAGTATGCAATGTCTTGCTTAATGAGATGACTTGTTTATGAGATGTTTTTGGTGGACTGGCAAGATCTCAGAACGTGGTTAACCCTTAATAGCTTGGTCGACTATTTGTAAGCAAAGAGACAAGGGGGTAAGGTCTATGGGACCTTCACTCTTTCAACTTGGCTATGCTCGGGAAATAGGTTTGGTGACTCATTATGAACCCTGATTATTTATTATCAAGAGTGCTACATGCAAACTACCATCATAATGGCGATCTTCTAAATGCGCCCATCGAAAATAAAAACTCATATACATGGAAAGTTATCTATAAGATGATTCAAGCTTTTAATGGTTCCTTCTATATGCGGATAGGTATGGACAACAATATCAACTTACTGTATGAAAAATGGGGAGGCTCTCATATCACAAAATTAAAGGTTTCTATAACTCCCTCTCTATTCAGCGCTTCAAGCCATCTTTGTTTCAGCTTCCAGGTTGTCCAAGTTGGGACGAATCGAAAGTCTGTACCACCTTTTCAGTTCACGATGCAAACACAATCCTTGACACATATATTGCACCTAGTCAGGAGGAGGTCCTACTGTGGAGTAATAATGACTCTGGTACTTTGTTCCTTCTCGGTATTGGTGGCTTCGACGTCTTACGTATTTCCTTGCGCTAGCTTCTAAAAGTTGGTCAATCATATCTAAATTGTAGGTTCTTTCGAAGATTCGTGTCTTTGCTTGGAGGTGGAGCAAGGGGGTCTACCAATTGGACATTGCCTTAGGACAGTCGGCATAGATGACAATATATGCCCCATGTGCCAGGCCGAGGAGGAGACGGTTGTCCACGTGTAGTGAGACTGTTATTTTACTCACAAAGCCTTTGTTTTGGCAGGTATTTAGGGTACTCTTATTTCTAGTCATTTCGATAGTCCACTACATTGGTTAGAGAATGTGATCGCTACACTTGATAGAGAAAGTCTTGTAGGATTTATAGTTTTTCTTGGAACGAATATAATGTGAAGGTCCATGATGATAAGATCCAGCCCCCTTGGCTTCTTGTCTTTAAAGTCAGGTCACTTCAACAAGAATACCTCGCGGTCAGAAACCAAGCTCAAGGACAATTACTTATCACTCCCCATCAACCTATGAGATCAGTTAGTATCACAGATGATAGATGGAAGCCTCCAGAACCTTGTTATGTTAAGGTCAATGTTGATGGAGGTTTTGATCAACACCGTTGATTTGCTACCATTGGTGTTATTGCCCATGATTTGATAGGTGTACCGCTCGGGGGCATGGCTCTGTCGACACCTATGTAATGAGGCGGGACTTTTAGAAATTCATACCATGGTATCCGGTTTGAAATTTGCTCAAGAGAACCATTGGGATCGATTCATTTTTTAGACTTATTCAGTAATGGTTGCTAATAAGTTGAATAGAGGATCTTTGGACTTGTTTACCCTTGATTTCCATATGTCTGAAGCGCGTAATATTTTTAAGTCTAATGTATTCTTTCATGTGTTATTTGTTCCTCGTCATTGTAATATAATTGCCTATAAGTTAGTGTCATGGGCCCTTACTTTTAGGCATTTTTTGTTCTTTGACTCGGTTTCTCCTGAGATTATTACTTCTGCTGTATCAAACGATATTGTTTGAGTAATATGTGTGGGCACTCTTTTCCCCTTGTAGGATCTATAAATGGTTTTTAATGAGGCCTTTTTTCAAAAACAAATTATCAAAAGAACATAGTAAAATAATATATGCATTTCCATTTCCACAGCATCAAGCAAGCAGTTTGCTTTCTTAATATCTATCATGGTTACACAGAAGAGGAAAGAAATGATGATAAACACATCACATAATGCGGTGAAATCAATTGGATTGTGTCACGGCTTTTCTTTATCCTCATAGCTTCTACTCTTCTCTGCTGCATTCCATTCCCACATTCTAATTCACTTACATTTTAATCCATAACCGCCAACTTATAGGATTTATGATAAGTATGTGGTATTACTAGAAATCTTTTTGTCTCCTTCCACACAATAATGTCATTCATATAATTGATTCAACCTATTTATTTGTATTGTATTTTTTGAGATGTTTCTACTCCATTTTACTCTGAAATTTTATCTCCTCTATTTCTAGTATTTCACTCATTCATACAAAAACATGCACACAATTAAACGAAGAGTAACGGGGTGAACATTCGCTTTCAAAATTTTGACCCGTAAATTAAGTTAGTTCATTAATTAGAACGATTAAACTAACATTTCACATGTTTCAAATCATTCAAAGCATCTCATAATAGATCATGATTGTCTATAAAATCTTTCATATGTTAAGGTTTGCACATTCTAATGCCCTTTGTTCTTTAGCAGGGTTGTACCCCTCTTGATTATACAAAACTTTGAGGATTTGTCAGAATTTGGATAACACTTTTTGTATTATCAATGTGATATGCTCTAACATCATACTCTTCATTTTTGGAAGCGTAGGTGGACACTCGATAAACTTATAACTCACTCAATATTATTGATTACAAACACAATAGAGTAAAAACATGGACACTAGCTTCGGCTAGTTTACAAACAACACTAACAAATGCTTTGCTAAGATATCTTTTGTTTCACTCTCATTTTTTTCCTTACACACTCATGCACACTAAAATAAACACACACATATATATATATCAGTATGTAACCGCCTCGTGAAGCTTCCTTTATTCTTTGGCGGAGTGGTACCCCCCTTGATTATAGAAAACTTTGAGGATCTGTCGTAATTTGGATAATACATTTTTTTATTATCAATTTGATATGCTCTAACATCTTACTCTTTAGTGTTGGAAGCGTAGGTGGACACTCGATAAACTTATAACTCACACCATATTATTGATTAAAAACAAAATACGAGTACAAACACAAACAGTAGCTTTGGGTGGTTTACAAACAACACCAACAAATGCTTTGGCTATTCTTACACACGCATGCATACTAAACATAAGCTAGAACACACACAAACACACACACGCACACACACAAATATATATATATATATATGTATATGGGTATGTAACCGCCTCATGAAGCTTCCTTTCTACCCATCTTTGTCACTATTTGCATTACTTCATAATTAAGCATTTTAAAGGCTGCCAAATGTTACTTATTGCTTCTATTTAAGTTTCTATAGTCTTCCCACATCTTCTTCCTTGTCATGCTGAAATTAGGCTGCTAAAATCATTTATTTCCAAAGTATTTATCGCCTCAATTTTCTACTGCAAGTTCATCAAATTGATGCCACAATTCAAGCCTTGTGTTTCAATTTCAATTCTCCAAGTTTTTATTTTAATATCCATGAAATTCTTGATTTTCATTCCAAATCTTTCTTTGAGTTACTTGAATACGTCTTCTTTCAGTGGCTTCATAAAAATATCTACAAGTTGATATTCAGTTCTACAATATATTAATTCAATATTTTTATTCTTCACATGCTCTCGTATAAGCTTGCTTCGACTGTGGGAGATGAGACTTTTTGCAAGAAATATTGTAGACTTGTTGTCGACATAAATTGTAGTTTGTTCTTATTGTGTCAAGATTAGCTCGTTCAATTTAACTACATTGCTTGGCAAGTACATGCTGCAGCAGTTATATATTATGCTTCAAGTGTCGAAAGAGACATCGTTAGTTGTTTCTTTGATGACCATGAGAATGTTGTAGAACTGATACGAAATAAATATAAAAAAGTACTATTTCGTTAATCTAAGTTTCCCTGTAATCATTGTCAGATAACCAACCAAGTTCGAATTTTCTAAATGTTTGTAAAATATACCATGATCCATCATGCCTTTGACATGTACTAAAATTCTCTTTCCTGCATTGCAATGATCTTGTTTTGTCTTCTCCATGAATCTGTTCACTTCTCCCATAGTGTATGTTATGTCTGGTAGTGTGATGGTCAGATACCTTACACTTGCAATTATGCCTTTAAAAAACATCGGATTTACTAGGTCTCTTATTGAATTAATACTTAATTTCATTCTTGGTTATGTTCGAGTGGCAACTGGTTTGGAATATTCCATTCTAAATTTTCTTAAAATTTGCTATGCATACTTCTTTTGTGAAATAAATATTCCATCTTGCATTTGTTTTATTTGACTCTAACGAAGTATGGCATTTCACCAATATCTGTCATTTCAAATTATTTAGTCATCGCTTTCTTAGAATCATTGAAAATAATGTCATCCACATATAAGCACACGATCATAATATCATCACCATCTTTATTTTTCTATGTATATAAGACATGCTCGTATGGACTCTTCATGAACTCATTTCTCTGGAAGTATTCATCTATTCTCATGTTCCATGCTCTTGTAGCTTATTTGAATCAATACAAAGCTTTATTCAATTGGTAAACATTATCTTTATGCTTTTTTTAGTATATCCAGGTGGTTGCTCGATATAAACTTCTTCTTCTAGGTAGTCATTTGAAAATACTGACTTCACATCCATCCGATAAATCTTCCATTTTTTTGTGCGACACTTCTTTAAGAAATCTGATGGTCTTGATCCTTACCATTGAAGTGAATACTTCATCGTAATCTACCCCTTATCTTTTTTTGTAGCCTTTTCCAACTAGTCCTGCTTTGCATTTCTCAACTTTTCCTTCTTTGGTCTTTTTCTTATACACCCATTTGACTCCAATTGGGTTATGACCTTATGGTCGTCTTGTTAGCTCCACGTATCATTTTTTCCTATTGGTGTAATTTCTTCATCCATTGCATTCTTCTACTTCTAATCTTCAATCACTTTTTCATATGTTATTGGATCACTATTTGCAAGTAGAAAAGTAAAACATTTTTTAATTTATAATCATTGTGCCTTTTTGGTATTATTCTCTCCCTTGTAGAACTTCAAACTTCTGTGGGAGGTACTACAATATTTGTTCTCTACTTCTACTACTACTGTTACTACTAAGAAATTTATAGGGACCCCTTTGTAATTTTATGGAACTTGGGGACCTATTTAACAATTATAGAAAAGTTGTGGGTTAACGTGTAAAATAATAATAGTTGATGTACTATATAGGAAATTAATGTTTGAATGTTGAAGTTGAAGTTAGTATGTGAAATTAGACTATTTCGAAAGTTGGTAAAAGTTGAGGTTTAAATCACATGTATGGAAAAGTTGGGAACTTAAGTGAAATGTTATGGAAATTTGGATAAAAAGGAATTTGATTGGTCAATTATAAGTGTTAAGGTTAACATTTACGTTGTGACATAGAATTAGAATCGAATGAGCATCAGAAGATTCTAACATATGGTTTGAATTTATATATGTTTTCTAAATATGCTCATTTAGATTGTGTGCTTGAAATTAAGATCAAAGATTATTATAGCTAAGGAGAATCATAAAGATGAAATGTGAATCTCTAAGGAAGGTTTATAAGCTATGGATACCAGGTGAGTGCAAATTTAATTTGTACTTATGTTATCAAACGAACATTGGCTTGCGATGAGCCAGTGACAAAGTAACTATGGTAAGAAGTGACTCATAATTTCTATTTGATTTGTGGTTTATGCATACATGTGCATTTGGTCAGCTAATTGAATTAGTGAATAAGTTGAAAATGCAAATTGGTGAAATTTACCAAGATTTGTGGTATAAATAGTAAGTTTAGAAAATACCAAATATTCTACAGAAATAATTAGGGTATGATTTTTATACCGTTGGTTTTGTGTATCATTATAGTTTTATTTAGAATAATTAGAAACTGATTTCAATATGTATGAAAAAAAGATATGAATTTTTAATAGATTATAGGTCAGAAATAGGGCAGCAAATTCTGCTCAAAATAACTTCTGCAAGTAAACTTTGAAAATTTACTATAAATTGTACAAATGAAACTATAAGGAGTGCCTTATATGGTTGGATTAATATTTGAGTCTAGTTTCCATTGGTATAAATGAAATAATTTTTAAGTTTGTGTATTAACACTAATAATATTTCTTTGAATGTAGTGCGAACTACCAGAATATGAAATTGTGATAAAAATTGGGATTGAAATAATTGGAAGCGAAGGATTAAGTTGAAGCTTAGTGAGTATTATATTGAATTTTTTTATAATGTCAAAGTAAGTGCAAGACATGCATAACATTATACATAGATTTTTTATACATCATCGGGTAGGACTTGCGATAAGTCTACCTTTATCTATGTTGGTATGATATTTATGTCATTTATTATATATTTGACGTAATCTAAATATGTCAAAAGTTGAGTATAAAATCCATTTATCACTAGTTATTGTTATTATGTATGTATGTATATATATATATATATATGATGTTATTTTGGGTATGAATTGTCCAATGTGAAATTAAATTAATATACTTTGCCATGGATGTATTAAATAAATATAGACTATATGCCCAAGTATGTCACTGAGGGTCAGTGGTATTGATGGCATGTCAACTAGTTCATCAGCTGCATATTCAGGATTGCACTAAAGGATAACTACTTCATATGGTGGGCACAACCTTATGTGTCATATTCGGGACTGTACTAAAGGATAACTAGCATAGAAGGTGGGCATGACCTGCCATCATTTGTAAGCACTATGGTGCATATATTTGACTCGAATAATAGGGTCCTCATAGATTTTTATTTTGGGCTATAGTTTATTGGTTTATAAATGATAAACAAGTGAATAAGCTTATGGGCTTATGGAATAAATGGCAAGTATATTGGTAAGAAATTCTATATATTGTTTAGATCATGTTGATATATACTAACATGGTTGGAATGTAGGTAAAGTGATCATAATGCATTGAATATTGTTACTCATTTCATTTATTTCTTGCATTGCTTTGAATATTTCTATGACTGATTCACTAAATGTATACTTAGCATGTGATTATTTTCACGCTTAGGTAAAAGAATGCTACTCCTTATTTATAAAGGTGAAAAAATGTAGTATATGTATAAGATGTGTGTAATCTAGGGTTTGAAGTACGTGACTGAGTAGAAGGTTCAAAAATAAGCTAATAGTGATAGTAAAGCACTAGGTATAATTATCCTATTTAGTATAATAATATGATGCATCGACACAATAAGAAGTGTCAATGTGATTTTAAGGAAACCCTCATTCATGAGTAAGTATAGTATTGATTAAGGAATGAAACATTCTAATAGAATTGATCTTAAGTGACATGTGTGCGACTAATCCTTTAGGCCATAGTGCGAGGGTGAGTCATATTTGTAGATAGTAACTGATCGCGTGTAAATGTGTGTGTTGTGACACGTAGACCTGTGCAAGTATACACAATCGATGCAAGTAATATTGTAGTAAGTGAGTTATCTTCTCCACAGGGATTGGTGGGAATTTGACGTTTGCAATATCAAGAAATAGGTGTCAATAACTAGTCCTACGATTCTTGTATAAAAAGCAAATAGTAAAAAAGTATATAAACATATGGACAAGTATTTTTGAAGCAAGAAAAATTGTAAAGTGAAGTGAGAAGAAAAGTTTGATCGAGGCAATAAAAATATGCAAAAGTAAACAAATAAAAGTTGTAAAAGCAAACAAAATGTTCGAGTGTCAAATATTTAGAAATACCTCACATAATCATACGTCTAACAGACCACTTGAGCTGGACTTGCACCGGAGACAAATTATTCTACGTCTATGATGATTGAGAATGTTATGCTTATGCTGGCCGACATGATTTACTATAATGTTTTAGGTCTTTTGCTACAACAGTACTACTCCAAGTGAACTACAACCCTTGGTTTGTCAAACTGTTGTTGCAGAAATACCCTTCAGTGTAAACTTTAGAATTTGGCCTATATTACTCAAGTATTTACCCTTTTTAGTCAAATATTACCCTCTCATTATCTCTAAGGCAGATTAGAACCTCACCATCCCGAATTAGGCCCCTTGTTCACGTTGATCTACCATAATTCTCTCGATATTAGGAATATACTCCTAGAAAAATAGCAATCTCTCGAAGGCTCTTATAAAGACTAGTAATGTTTTGTCGTGGAACTAGTCAATCTATCAAAAGCTATTACAACATCATGGCAAAATATTGAAACAGTGAACAAAACAACATTTAACATAAAAAATCGCATCAATCATTAACAATTGAAAAAAGTATCATTAAAGCATCATTTAACATCAAATAAAACATTTATGGTGTGGTAAATATAAACCAAAAATCAATATTTTAGTACAGTCCTTTAAATGATATGGAAATGAAAAATAAAGGAAGAAAAACTCTCAAAATTAGAGCTCTATCGTGATATCTAACCACCACCACACGTACTCTAGTGACCAGTCTCTCTTGAGGGCCTGACCGCTGCTCTAATGAAGTCTGGCTATAAAGGGCACCAAGGACGGTCGGGTGGGGGATGGTGTGAAAGTAAGTGTTGCTGTCGCCTACTCCAAGCCTCGAGTATATTCTTCTCTTTTCTCTTCAATTTCGTTCTCCTTCATGAAGAGTTATAATGGGGTATTTATAGTGGGAATTTCTAGGGTGTAGTGCCCTTGGAAATTCCCTAAATACCCTTGATGTCATACCCATTTTATGAATGATATAGAAGGTATAAGTGGTCTCAATAAACTTAATAAAGGCATGATTGCACGTGAGGATGAAGTTGGGCAAGTGACGTCAGCAGTGTCATTGAGTTGCGTCAGACTTGCAAGATATATCTCTCTTAGGTAGGAAAATATGTTCCTCATTGTCTTCTTTTTATGCTCCACTAGACCTAGGAAATTGATTTGTCTCGGAAAATTAATACTTCCTTAGTCATTTCCTGTATAAACACAACTAGTGAACAATCTTCCTCCTCAACAGCATCAATTGAACAAAATAAAGTTTTCCTTGACAAAACTTATACACCGCTTGAAAATATGCCCTAAATGAAACTATATTAAACTGAAATGCTATGAGAAATGGCTTTCATAAAAATAATAAACTAAGTAAAAAGATGCATAACACAATCTTTTACAGAGTTATCACACCCCTAAGCTTAAGCTATTGCTTGTCCTCAAGAAATGGATAATAAGCGATAGAAAATTAATTATCACAACAAAGTAAAAATTAGGACTATCATGTGGTTTAAAATTTCAGCCCTCATAAAAAAGTTTGGCCTCAACATGCAAGACTGTACGAGAAGTTAAGTACCTTTCCCTAGGTCAAAACTCTTTGTCAGTGTGTGTGCATGATTTTATATATTCTATGCTTTAACGCATTTAGAAAACTCCCAAGTAAGTTATTCTGTCTTGCTAAGGCATCAAATTATTCATCAAGAATAGTTTCACTCCTATTTATTCAACATGTAACTTCAAACTTTGTGTTGTTTTGTTTTTAAAACTGCTTCAAGGGGAGTCAGCTCATCACACCTACCATCCCACCCTCTAGGTGAAAGGGAGCATACCTTCCACCCCCGAGCTAGTAAAGTAGAGTCATCTCATGACTGCTTTCATTAACTCATATGCTGAGGCAACCATTTATTTAAGGAATTTTTCTGGTCATGCCATCGCATAGAGGAGTGTCCCTCTACCATTATTTCGAGGCATTTATTTGTAATTCAACCCAATTCAAAACATTAAGTAGTTAAACTTAATATTTTAGATTAGTTAATGCCATGAATCGTAAAAATACCTTTCCTAAAAATTTTCTAAACATCTTAAGCAGAGAAAACATACAATAGTGTTAACCAAATCACAAAGTATGAAGTCCAAGGGTCGACTGTATCCTTCAATAGTAATAAAAAATTATGGCCTAGGCAATAAGAATTTTCTTTCATTATCGGACATCCTCAAATTATTCCAACAACTATCCTAACATACTCATGCAATGACAGTTTCAACCAAATCATTATCAAATGCAACTAACTAAGTTTGAGACACATCATATCGACCAAACTTGAGGGGTGAATTGTCCTCAATGCATGAAATCCAATGCAAGGGAAATTACTTCAAAATACTTATGCAAATACAGGTGAAACAGGATACCTCACTATGGTAGAGAAGTTCAGCTGGGCGTGTAGGTGTTGCATCGCTTAAGAGGAGGGGATTAGTAGATCATGTGTCTTCTAATAGAAGTGATGATGGAGATAGAATAGCAATACGGTATGTAGAGCACTTGAGGTGACATCGGGTCCTAGGAAGACTGGATGATAGGGTCATATCCTCAGATATGGTGGTTTAAGTAGGTATGTCTAGGGGTTGGCTTGCTTTAGGGTTGATCATTGGTTCAGTTTTGAGATCATGTGATTGTTTAGGGGTCAAATCAGTACTGAGTTACTTTTCACATGGTTCAACAAAATTTTTGGCTGGGGAAAAATCTTCGGCAATAAAAAATTCAGGTAGGGTTTCCTGAGTATGCTTGGAAGAAGAAGAAGACAAACTGATGTGCTCATCTATCTGGCCCTGGCCTTCTGCATGGATTGGAGAGACATGTGTAGCAAGAGTTGTAGCATCAACTGAGGAACTGAGGTGAACATCTGGTGTCGAGGTAAAAAATGTGTTGCCACCTATGTGTGTTGATTTTTGCAATAGTTATTCAGGAAACGGCGGTAAGTCTCTCCAGTGTTAACTAGTAACAACTTCTTAAAGAACACATTTAATTGTGTATCTGTGGCCGTGACATAATTGAAGAAGGTTTGCAACTAACCTTTCAAGCATTCTAGTTCCTCTCATGTCACTTGAGTGTTAGTGACCACAACCGTCATTCCCCTCACGGCTATAGATTTATCACCTCATTTTAATCCTTCAGTCGGAGCATTATGATCAAAACTGATCAAATCGGGCACCTTATTCTTCATAATGCCCTCCTTTGATTTGATCAACTCCTCTAGGGGTTCCTTATAGACCTTTTTATTACTGCATAAAGTGGTTATTAAATTGGGAAAAAGTAAGTTACCTCTGGCCCACTTCACACATTCATGGACCTACTAGAAGATAATTTGGACCACATAGATTGAGCACCGAAAGATAATGGAATACAACAACATCAATCATTGTAGTAGCACTGTGGTGTTGTGTGAGGTGGGCATCAGCTTGTCCTTTAAAAATTGGTTCCATAGTTTTGTGATTGGTTTCAGGGTACGGCGATCCACGCGCTTTCAATTGGGGGCATTTCCTTCAAACTTTGCCTGGCCAAAACACAAGTGTTGTACCACACCATCGCATGTCTCGGAACCTACCTCTATAAGAAATTTCTTATGTTGATTTTCGACTTTGCCTAGCTTAAAATATATATTGATGGTGGAGGGAGTGAAACAGATGAGCTTCACTTTCACATAGACAAAGTGCTGTGATGGGTTTCCCAGATGTGCATAAAACTCCCAGACCAGCGCCGATGCCACCGCCTTCAGATGTTGGGTGAACGTTTCCCAGTTGTGTTTCCGACCAATGTCCATAACCTCTGGCCTGAACGGTTCCTCGTCAGCTGCAGGGAGGACAAAACCATCCTCCAGGTATACTTAGTGTTTTTATTGTACCGTAAATCGTGTCTCGACCTAAGCACTTTGGAAGCGCTAGAAACTTATAATCACGACAGACAAAGTGGTCGCACCAGGATTTAACTTAGAGTGAGCCATTATTTTTGTGATAACAAATTTTTGTGGAGATAGCAAATATTTTGGATGGCAGCTATGGAGTGTTATGGTGAAAGGGGGAGAAAAAAAGATGAAGATGAAAAGTAATTAATAGAAGATGGGTCAGAAAAAGTAAAGTTATTGGTTTTGGAGAAGGTGGGCGGTTCATTAGGGTTAAATAGGTAAAAAGAAAAAGAAAAGAAGATATAGTTATTAATGCAAAAGATATTTTTATCGTATAAAAGGGAATAAAATAATGAAGAAAAAAACTTTCCCTCTCAAAAGTACTGCCAAATAAATTAAGGTTTGCTTTCTTCCATGTGAGAGATTCAACCCTAAGCTGCCACGTCACAAGATCACCAATAAAGACAAGATAAGGAAAAATTAGTTATATACAGAGTACAATTTATGTTGTCTAGGCAATATATTTGTTTAGGAAATAGGACCAAACTCTTGTGTGTTGCGAAGTAGCGACACCGCTTCATCTCGCATGATTGGTGCTCCGTTGTATGCCTTCATCAATTGACCGTTCACCTTAAAAGTAGTCACATCTTCCAAATTCATGATTTTGATTGCGGCGTGTACTATGAACGGTTCTGACCATTTGGACTTCAGTTTACTTGGAAACAACTTGAGTCTTGAATTATATAACAATACTTGTTGTCCTGGAAAAAATTGCCTTGGGAATTTTTTTTTGTCATGCCGTCTTTTTGTCTTTTCTTTGTAAAGGCGAGCATTTTCTTATGCAAGAGCTCTAAATTCGTCCATCTCGTTTAATTCCAACAATCTTCTTTCTCCATAAAGTTGCACACCCATATTAAGTTTCTTGATGACCTAGTACGCCTTGTGTTCTAATTCCATGAGCAAATGATATTCCTTGCCGTAGACTAACTTGAATGGAGACATCCCAAGAGGGGTTTTAAATGCCTTACGATATACCCACAGTTCCTCATTCAATTTTGGTAACCAATCTTTCTGTTTAGGGTTGACCATCTTCTCAAGGATCTACTTAATCTCGAGATTTGAAACCTCAGCTTGCCTATTGGTCTGGGGATGATATGTTGTGGTAATTTTATTGCAACCTCATATCTTCACAATGCCTGGGCAATTAATTTTTTTTTTATCAAAGTGAGTACCTTTATCGTTGATAATTGCTCGTGGGGCTCCAAAACGAGTGAATATATTTTTGTACAAGAACTTCAGTATGGTTTTGGAGTCATTATGAGGTGTTTCCACGGGTTTCACTTATTTGGACACATAGTCCACTACCAAGAGGATGTAAAGATCACCAAAAGATGCTGGGAAAGGTCCCATAAAATCAATTCCCTATACATCGAAGAGTTTGACCTCCAAAATATTTTTCCATGGCTTCTCATTTCTCTTAAATATATTCCAGTGCATTGGCAACGATCACATGACTTATAGAAGTCGTGTGCATCCTTGAATAAGGTGGGCCAGTAGAAGCTAGATTTGAGGACCTCCACAGAAGTCTTCATCCCATTAAAATGCCCTCTACACTGGGATGCATGACAATGAAATGGAATCTCCTTATGTTCTTCTTCAGGGGTGCATTTCTGGATTATTTGGTCTCCACATTTTTTGAATAGGAATGGTCCATCTTAATAATAATGGCATATGTCATGTCTGAACTCTTTACTGCCATGGTTAGATCAATCTTAAGGCATAATACCACTAGCAAGAAAGTTAACTATGTCAACATACCACGACACTGACTTGACAAATAATATTTTCTCGTCGGGAAATCTTCATGAATTTCTTTCATGTCATAACAAATGTTTTTTTTCTCTCTAGCCTAGATAAGTGATCAACTACTTGGTTTTCAGTACCCTTCTTATCTCTCACCTCTAAATCAAATTCTTACAGCAAGAGTATATATCTAATAACCTTAGGCCTGGCATCTTTTTATTAACTAGGTACTTAATGGCAGAGTGATTTGTATGTACAATGACCTTAGTTACTATAAGGTATACCCTAAACTTATCAAAGGTGAATACTACAGTAAGTAATTCTTTATCTGTGGTGGTATAATTAAGTTAAGCATTATTAAGGGTACAACTAGCATAGTAGATGACATTTAAGATTTTTCATTTTCTTTGCCCTAACATTGCCCCTACTGTGTAGTCACTAGCGTCGCACATCAATTCGAAAGGGGCATCGTAGTCGTGTAGAACAACAATTGGTGTAGAGGTAAATTTTTTCTTCAGGTTAGTGAATGCATTGAGGCATTCATACTTTGCATTCTTTGAAAAATCCTTGATGAAACATTTGTAGAATCTACATGCCCTAGGAAACTCTTGATGCCCTTCATAGTGGTAGGTGGAGGCAGATTCTCATTTACTTCCACCTTGGCTTTGATAACCTTGATGTCTTGGAGATAGATTTTGTGTCCCAACACAATTCCTTCTATCCACATAAAGTGACATTTCCTTCCATCCCCATAAAGTGATATTTCTCACAGTTTAGCATAAGGTTAGACTCTTCATATCGCTTCAGCAATTTAGATAAATTGTCTAGGCATCGTTGAAAGTCATCGCTAGAGATAGAAAAATCATCCATAAATATTTACAAGAAGTCCTCCACAATGTATGAGAATATGGTCACCATACATCTCTGAAAAGTTATCAGGGTGTTACATAGTTCAAATTACATTCTTCGAAAGACATATGTGCCATATGGACAGGTGAAGGTGGTCTTGTCTTGATCTTTAGGTGCTATGGCGATCTGATTATACCTATAATATCCGTCAAGGAAACAGTAAAATGCCTTTCATGCTAACTGATCAAGCATCTGATCAATGAAAGAAAGTAGGAAGTGGTATTTCTTTGATACCTTGTTGAGCTTTCTATAATCCATACAAATCCGCCAGCCTGTGATGGTTCTTGTAGTCAAACACTCGTCATTTTCATTCTTTACCATAGTCTCACCATCTTTCGTATTTACGCATTGAACTAGGCAAACCCAAGAGATATCAGATATGGGATAGATCACCCCAACATCGAGCCATTTTATGATTTCCTTTATCACTACTTTTTTCATTATAGGATTAGGTCTCATTTGGGGTTCCACATACTTGCTATGACACTCATCTAGATAGATCTTGTGCATGCATATGGTAAGGCTTATTCCCGTCAAGTCTGCAATAGTCCATCCGAGAGCTTTTTTGTGTTATGACAAACATTTAACAAACTACGCTCTTGCTCGTGGGTGAGACTAGCACAAATTATAACTGGTAAAGTATCGTCACTACCTAGATAAGCATATTTCAAATATGATGGAAAATGTTTAAGGTCTAAGGTAGGTGCATATTAAGTTTCTTGTTGACCTACTCTAAGCTAGTATGTTCCACCTCCAATGAATAATCCTCAGACTCTTCATTTGTTTTATCTTCAGTAAATCCTACTTTTGCTTAAGTTAGGAAAATTTTGCTTGAGAAATAATTTTGCGTACCTCATTCTGAAAAAAATCGCTTAGGCCAAAATTATTGTTTCTATCTAGCTGTAAAATATTGTCTGGACAAAAACTTTACACTCCTAAATTTGGGTAATGTTATCTTTACACAGAGTATTATATTCATCTAGATGTAAAATTTTGTCTTGACCAAATTTTTTTCCCATATTCTTCATAGGGCTCAATGTCTCCAATGCAATGGTATTCTTCAGAATCATCGACATACTTAAGAGTGTTGAAGATATTGATAGTGGCACTTTGATCGGCCACCCTCATCGTAAACTATCCATTCTCAAAATCTATTAAGATTCGTCCTGTGGCTAAGAAGGGACGCCCAAGAATAATAGGTGCATTTACATCGGTCTCATAGTCTAAAATAAGGAAATTTACTGGAAATATGAACTTTCCCACTTTAAATATCACATCCATAATTTTTTACCTCATGATAAACATGTGACCAGTCCGCCAGTTGCAAAATCACAATGGTTGATTGAGATATTCCTATTCCAAGTTATAAAATATAGACTTGGGCATCAGGTTCATTCTTGACCCCAAGTCACAAAGGGCTCTTCCAACATACTTATCTCTGATGGAGCATGGTATAACAAAACTTCCAGGATCTTTTTACTTCAGTGGAAGTTTACTCTATGTTGAACAATATTATGTCATAACATTTTCTATTATTTCCACATTTCCCTTCTGCATGACAATATCCTTCAAGAACTTGGCATAAGAAGACATCTAATCAATAGCTTTGAGTAGTGGGACATTGATATTCAACATATCAAGGAAATTAACAAACTTTTTCAACTGGATCTCATCATTATGCTTCTTCAACCGCTGAGGGAAAGGCGACGAAGGTCTGACTTCAATTGCTGCAGATCGGGGTAAAACTTTTTCCTTGGCAATAAGTTTTCCGCCATCATTAGGCTGACTTGTTAACCCCTCGTCCTTTTTCTTCTCCTCAAACAAGTCTTCGTGTTCAACATGTTCAGCTTGACCTTCTGGTTCTTCTTGTGTAGTGGCCTGGCATGAAACTTCATTTTGAGCGCATTGCATTGCTCCTTACCATGAGGCCTAGTGACCTCAATATCACTAGGGAAACTTCCTTGTGAGCGAGAATTTATTACCGTGGAAATTTGGCCCACTTGATTCTCTAATGCTCTAAATTATAAATCATGGCTCTGTAAAAGAACTGCATAGCTTTTCAATAGAGAACCTTGACTCTTGATTATCAATGGGTTCTCGTGTATCATGGTCTTTTTTAAAGCCATGAAATATTTTGTCGAGGTCATAAATATCTGCAGTGAAACTTTAGGGACTTATAATTTGACGAATATGCATTACCTTTATTGTTATTTTCCCAGGGCATCTGTTGATGTTGCAAACTTGAATGTTCAGAAGCGTTTTGTTTTGGCTTATTAAAATTGCTTGCATAGTTTTCATTGTTATTCCCTTGATTTCCTACGAATAATTTGGATGTTGTTTCCATCCAGGGTTGTATGTATTAGAATAGGGGTTGTTGTTGCCTATGCTAAAATTGCCCACGAAATTAATGGACTCCTAGTTTTTTGGGAAATCACTCTCATGATTGTTGCCGCGGCAAAGAATTCATGTTGATTTAGTTATCTTGACTTATTTAACCTCACTCGATGCAAATTTTTCAACATGTTACTTATGGCAGAAAGTTGGGCATAAACTGAATCCTTACCATCAAGTTCATACGCCCCAGGTATTTTTCTTTCAGTTCCAAGCCTTTTAGATGGGAATTGATAGTCGTTGTTGGTTATCCGAACGATGATATGAAAGACTTCCTTGGGTGATATGTCAACAAAAATGCCATTCGACGAAGCATACAATATCATGCGAGAGGTGCATTGACACCATTATAGAACATGATGAATTGAATTTAGTCATGGAATCCATGGTTGGTGCCTCTTCGAAGAAGACTTTTATATCTGTCCCAACACTCATACATAGATTCATTATCGCCTTAGCGAAAACTTGCAATGTCATTATAGACCTGGGTGTGCATATTGGGCAGGTTGTATCGAAGGAAATTTTTTTGCATAAGTCAGACCAAGATTCCATTGAGTCGGATGAGACTCCACTCAACCAAGCTTTCCCCAGCCGCGTAAAGAGTATGGAAATATATTTAGTTTTAGTACGTCCTCGTGCACTCATTTTTTGCCTAAATGAGTCACACACTTCAATGAAAGCACACACATGTTGTCTAGGATCTTAATTAGGAAAACCACCAAATTGACCAATAGAGTGGAGCATATTAAACATCACCAATTTGAGTTTGAAGTGAGATGCATGTATTTTTGGTGCCACGATTACAGGGTTGAGATCATCGAGAATATGATTAAACTGATCTCGTATAACTTGTGTTCTTGCAGTATTTTATGGAATATTATTTTTCGCGACATCGGGATCAACATATTTCCTAGTCATACAAAGAAAAACATCTACACAATAAAATAAGGAAAAACAAGTAAATCTCGAATAAATAAAGAAAATGTGACAAGAAAGTAAAAGTTTATATAGCAAATATTATTAAAATTCCTCCAATTACCAATCCCCGACAATGGCGCCAAAAACTTGATCGCGTGTAAATATGTGTGTTGTGGAACAAAAATATATTCAAGTATACATAATCAATGCAAGTAATATAGTAGCAAGTGAGTTATCGTCTCTACTGGGATTGGTAGGAATTTTTGACGTTTGCAACAACAAGAACTATGTGTCACTAACTAGTTTTACGATTTTTGTCTAAAAAGTAAACATTAACAAAGTGTAAGAACAGATGAAAAATTATTGTCGAGATAACAAAATTTGTAAAGTGCAGTGAGCATAAAAGTTTGGTCGAGGCAATACAAATATACAAAAGTAAACAAATAAAAGTTATAAAGGAAAACAAAATGTTCGAGTGTCAAATATTCAGAAAAATGTCACACAATCAGACTTGTAATGGAACACTTGAGTTGGACTTGCTACGGTGACAAATTATTCTACGTATATGATGATTCTGAATGTTATGATTGTGCTGCCCGATACGATTTACTAGAATGTCTTAGGTCTTTATCTACGAGAATACTACTCATCATCAATTACAACCCTTGGTTTGTCAAATTGTTGTTACGACAATACCTCTAAGTGTAAACTGTAGACTTTACCTATCTTACTCAAGTATTTAACCTTTCTTTTCAAATGAAATGCTCTTCTTATCTCTAAGGAAGATTAGTTCTCTTGTTCACGTATATCCACCATAACTATCTTGATATTAGGCATCTACTTCTAAAAAATTGGCAATCTCTCGAAGGCTCTTACAAAGACACTGAATGTTTTATCGTGGCAACAGGCAATCTCTCAAAAGCTCTCACAGCGTCAAGGCAAAATATTAAAACAATGAACAAAACAATACTTAGCATAAAAAACCACATCATTCATTAACAAGTGAACAAAGTAACATTCAAGCATCATCTAACACAAAAAAAAAATATAGTTATGGTGTCATAAATATCATCCAAAAATCAATCTTTAAGTACAACCCTTTAAATGATATGGAAAAGAAAAAACAAATGAAGAAAAACTACCAAAATCATAGCTTTGTCGTGACATTCTGACCACCACCACGCCTGCTCCGGTGCTCCAATGAAGTCCAGCTATTGAGGGCACCAAAGACGATCAAGTAGGGGACAATGTGAAAGTAAGTGCTACTACCGCCTACTCCAGCCTCGGGTATATTATTCTATTTTCTCTAAAATTTTGCTCTCCTTCATGAAGAGTTATAATGAGGTATTTACATTGGGAATTTCTAGAGTTTAGTGCAATTGGAAATTCCCTAAATACCCTTGGTGTCATACCCATTTTATGAATGATATAGAGTTGACAGTGGTCTTAATTAACTTAACAAGGGCATGATTGCAAGTAAGGTTGAAGATGGGCAAGTGACGTCAGCATTGTTGTTGAGCTGCGTCAGACTTGCAAGATATCTCTCGCCTAGGCAAGAAAATTTATTCCTCACTATCGTCTTCTTATGATCCATTGGCCATAGCAAATTGATTTATCTCGCAAATGAATTGTTCTTTAGTCATTTTAGGATAGATACGCATCAACACAACCCACAAACAACCTTCATTCTCAGCAGCATCAGTTAAACCAAATAAATTTTGACTCGACAAAACTTTTCCACCACATGAAAATATACCCTAAATACAACTATATGAAAACTAAAATGCTATGACAAATGGCTTTTAGACAAACAATAACCTAAGTAAAAAGACACAAAACACAGTCTTTTACGGAGTTATCAGTAACTGTCTGGGAAGGATTCAAAGTGTTGAGTTTTAATGGACTTGATAGAATTACCTTTTAAAGGTCATTTTTAGAATGGGTTGATTACCTACCATGTTACAATCAATTATCACTTAAAGCTATTGATATTAAAGAATTCGAAAGGTTTTGAGATATTAGTGGTGGGGAAAAGAGAGTAACTTTTTTCTAATGTGATTTTAGTGGTAAATTCCATGAAGTTATTACTATAAGTTTGTCAAGCCTTCTTAGTAAATACGGTGGATACTCTTACTTTTATATTTAAGTTGGAAGATATTCCAACTATTTGAGATTATCCAAATGTGCATCTGCAAAAGTTACCTGGATTATTTCTAAGATGAGATGTTGAAAAGAAAAATGGTGTTACCAGGTACTGCATTTATTTGTATTGTTTTGTATTGATTAGCTACAATTGAACCCAGAGGTTTAAAATGAATGAAGAGTTATTAGAATTTTTAAGATTCAATATTTACAAGACTAAGTGTGTCATCTGGGACACTGAAAAAAAAAGATGGGTCTATATAATTATGCATGGATTATCGTCAGTTAAAAAAGGTAATATAGAATAACCAGTATCCTATTCCAAGGATTTATAATCTTTTGATCTGTTGAAAATGTGCATTAGAGTTTCGCAAGATTGATCTTCAATCTAAATGTTATTAGATAAAAAATAAGGAAGAATATCTTCCTAAGACATTTTTCAGAATTCAATATGGTACTACAAGTTGCAGTAATGTCATTTGGTTTAACGAATGTTCCTGCGACATTTATAGATTTGATAAACCGAGTATTTTAGTTATGCTTGGATTAGTTTTTGGTATTGTTCATTGGTTATATTTTGATCTATTGGAATACCAAGGAAGAACACGATGCATATCTTTGTATAACTCTTCCAACTATTTGGAATAAAAGTAGTATATTATGTTGACAAATTATAAATGTTGGTTATAAAAGGTTGTATTCCTTGGCCATGTGATCTCAACTGAGAGGATAATAATAGACCTTAAGAAAGCACAAGCCATAGTCGAATGATAAAATCCAAAGAGGGTTTTTGAAATTCGATGTTTCATAGGAATTTACTGGTTACTATCAAAGGTTCATGAAGAACTTTTCATTGATTGTCTTCCCTCTGACCAAGCTATTGAGAAAAGACACATTATTCGTTTGGACTGATAATTGCTAATAAAACTTTGAGATGTTAAAAAGAATATTAACCTAAGCTTCAAGGTCAATGTAATTATAATATGGAAAAAAGTATGTGATTTATAGTGATGCGCTTCATAATGGTTTGGGATGTGTGCTTGTACAAGGGGTAAAGTTAAGGCTTATTCTTCAAAGCAACTAAAGAATCATGAAAGAAACTATCCGACTTTTGATCTCGAGTTGGCAACAACTGTGTTTACTTCATTGATATAACGCCACTATCTATATAGTGAGTGACACTATATCTATACGGATCTCAAAAGTTAGAATTACAAGTTAACTCGAAGGAGTGAAAATAGAGGAAATGGATTGAATTCCTTAAAGAATGATGACGTGCTTATCTAATACCATCAGGAAAGGCTATGTGGTGAATGACACGATAAAGTCAAAAGACATTTTTGTTCTGAGAGTTTTGGATGCATGATTATTCTTAAAGAAATATGGTACTTTGATTGCATAATTAAAGTTAAGTCTATATAGTTAGATCGAGTAAGGGATCTTTAAAGGAAATATGAAAATTGTTGTGATTGACAAAGATAGAAAGAGTGCAAAAAGTTGAAACTAAAGCTCTGAAAGTTTAGTCTGATTGATGGTTATATTATTGTGGAAAGTCAATATAAGTGGCATATATGAAATGATCTATTACGAAGTTGGTTCAAATAGAGCATCAAGGGACTTCTGGATTATTGTAACTGATTTCTATCTCTTAGTGGGAATAGGAACGAGTTACAATGGACTTTGTAATAGGTAAAAATTATTTAAGATAATCTCAAGATAGATGCACATCAATAAAAGTCTTATTTGAATTTAAAAGGAAAAGGGATATTTTATTAAAGTGGTGACCAATTATTCTTAAAATATTGATCATATCCTTCTCATGTTATCACACTGGAGGATATTAAGATTCAGTTATAATTTGACTTTTGAAGGAAACAATACTTGTTAAAGTTTGTTAGAGAAATCAAAAGTTGAAAAAAAAAACAGTATCATTCGCATTTCATATTATGTATCAATTGAAAATTTGAGGACGAATTTTCTTAAGGGGAAAACTTGTAACACACCAAATTTTTGGTTAGTGGCCAAAATGTAAATTTTTAAAGTTTAGTAGCCAATGTATAAAGTTTCAAAAAGTTTAAGTACCAAAAGGGTCATTTCCAAAACTTAAAGGACTAAAAGTGAAATTTCCAAAAGTTAGGTGTTTTGACCCCACAAATGAATAGTTCACCCCCAAAAAATGATGTTTTGGTGGGAATCCAATTTTTAATTCGGAATTTATTTTAAAAGATAGAAAGTGTTAAAGTCCGATAAATTTTGGTAAATCAGATTGAATAGAAATTTTGAGAAAATCAAGGGATATTAAATTAAGCATAGAAATATTATTTCCTCATTTTTAAATGATGGAAAAATAATATGGATCATTGGATTTGAGAATTAATTTCCATGTTCAATTTGGACCGTTGGATTAAAGTGGCAATGTTGAAATTTTTGGAAAGTTGAATGGATAAAAATAACAAAGGGTATAATATTTTGTCCATCTTTTACTTTGGAAAGATGATAAGGGTTATGTGGCTTGGTATTGATGTAAATATGACATTTCATTAATGGTAAAACTATCATTTCACATTAAATCGATTTTAAAATCATTTACGCTTAATAAATGACAATTAACATGAAATTACTTAGAAATTTCATGAAACAACCTCATCTTCAAGCCTCCATTTCATTCTCCCCATGAACTAGATAAGAAAAATTTTCATTTTTCATTTTTGAGTAGTTTTTCTTTTGGATTTTGGATCGAGCAGTGAAATAGAAAATTTTACTTTTCGAAAAACGCTATCATTTGGTACCATTATTGCATGCTAATTTTGCTTCAGTTTAAAGATCCCAAAATTTAGGGTTTTAGGAATTGATTATGGGTTTTGAGGTTATTGAGGTTGTAGAATAATTCCCAAGCTTTATTGATGATTAAAATCACCTATACATGTGTATATAAGTTTCAGCCTAACCCTAAATTTGGTTGAAAGATGTAATTTGATGAAATTAAGTTAGGGGTTTAATTGTAGAGGTTTTGAAATGTTGAATAGAGATTGATTTCACGCTCGAACCGAATTGAATCAAGTGAAATCACGAAACCCTACAATATTGATATTCGTCCTAAGCTCTAAGAAGTGAGAAAATTTATTGGAAAAATATGTAAGGGGTGGAAATGAAGTAGGAAGGATTCTTCAAGCCTTAAAAAGTTATAAAGACCCTTTTGTAATTTTACAAAAGTTGGGGACCTATTTGTAAATTATGTAAAAGTTATGCGTTAACGTGTAAATGGGAAACAATTGATTTATGCTGGAAATTAATGGTTGAGTGTTGAAATTGAAGTTAGGTTATGAAATTGGATTATTTCGGTAGTTGGTAAAAGTTGAGGTCTAAATCACAAATATGGAAAAGTTGGGAACTTAATTGAAATATTATGGAAATTTGGATAAAAGGAATTTGATTGGTCAATTAGAAGTGTTAAGGTCAACATTTACATTGTGACATAGAATTAGTATCGAATGAGCATAATATTTTTTTTAGGAATTTATTTTCCAAAGTGTGCCTATGTTAGTAAGATTCTAACATGTGGTTTGAATTTGTATATATTTTGTAATGATGCTCATTTAGATTGTGTGCTTGAAATCAAGATCAAACAATATTAAAGCTAAGGAGAAGCTTAATGATGAAATGTGAATCTCTAAAGAAGGTTTACAAGCTACTGACACCAAGTGAGTGTAAATTTAATTTGTACTTATGTTATCAAGCGAACATTGGCTTGCGATGAGCCAATGATAGAGTTAATATGGTACAATGTGACTCATAATTTTTATGTGATTTGTGGTTTTATGCATACATGTGCATTTGGTGAGCTAATAAAATTAGTGAATAAGCTGAAAATGAAAATTGGTGAAATTTGTCTAGATTTTTGTTATAAACAATAAGTTTAGAAAATCACCATAAATTCTACAGAAATAATTATGGTATGATTTTTATATCGTTGGATTCGTATATCATTATAGTTTTTTTAGAACAAACAAAAACTAATTTTTAGATGTATACAATAAATTTGAAATTTTAATCGATGATAGGTCAGAAAACAAGGCACCATATTATGCTCAAAACAACTTCTGTAAGTCAGCTTTTAAAATTTACTATAAATTGTAGAGATGGAACTAGAAGGAGTGTTTTATATGGTTGGATTAGTATTTTAGTCTAGTTTCCATTGGTATAAACAAAATAATTTTTAAGTCGGTATATTATAACATAATAATAATTATTTCAATATAGTGCAAACTACCATAATATGAAATTGTGATAAAAATTGGGATCAAACAAAATTGAAAGCAAAGGATTAAGTTGAAGCTTAGTGAGACTTATATTGGCTTTTTATAATGTCAAAGAGAGTGAAAGGCATGCATAACCTTATACATAGATGTGTTATATTCGGGACTATACTAAAGGATAACTAGTACTTAAGGTGGGCACAACCCGAATAAATGAAAAGTATACTACTAATAAATTTTTATATCCAGTTTATATCATGTTGATATATGGTAACATGGTTGGAATGCAGGTAAAGTGATTATAATGCATTGAGTATTGTTACTCATTTCATTTATGTGTTGCATTTCTTTGAACATTTCTATGATTGCCTCACTAATTGTATACTTAGAGTGTGATGATTTTCACACGTAGGTAAAAGAATGCAGGAGGAGTAAGGAGCTGAGCTTGGCATCAATCACCGACGAATATTTTCAAGTAACAGTGATGACACCATATCCTGTTCTGAAGTTTTTAGCTGACATGTATACAAGAAAGAAATGTCTGCAAATTATAAGTATAGGTAGTATTAAATATTAAAAAAAATAGATTTTAAACCATATGGTTTTCATATAGTTTTATTTATGATATGAAAAAGAATATAAATGTCTAGTTGATGCCTGAAACTGGATTTCAATTAGTGGTTAGAATATTATTATATTTTGATTTTATATGAAAATTTATTTTACAATAAAAGTTAGGAATCATTAACTTTTGAAAGAAACAAAATTTTACCAGTTTTCAAATGTAGATTGTATCCTAATCTTTCGTGACTCTCTGAGTTTTGTTCAGGGTTGGATACGATAAATGGGTGTTACAAAATCATTCCCTTATTCGATTTTTGAAAGTTTGTATGTTTCTCAAATTTTTGATGCCATGATTTTTAAAGTTTGAGAAAATTTTTGTTGCAAACATGATTTAAAATCATTGGATTGTATTAAAGAGGATTTCTAAAATTAATTATGTTTATGATACTTATAAAAATGCTGTATCATCATTATATGCATACATTATGATTGAATGTACGAGAATTATATAGTTATTAATTACGTACAATTTAGGAGCAAGAAACTTTAGTATTATTGCATAAAAGATTTAGCAATAAAACTTCATGTTATATGTCTAGATATCAATTTTTTTTATAATTCGAGCATTAGCTACAGCAATTTTAGTTAAATAAAATTATTTATTACACTAATGATCTCATCAAGTCTATAGACATAATATGATGCATAATAAATTAGCGACAATTTTGCATAATATTTAGAGTTAATATCTAGCTAAGTGATTTTCATAAATTTATTTAGTTAAAGAATAGCCACAACATCTTTCGTTAAATAAAATTACTAAAGTTAAAAATCACATATAAGAAACTTAGGCATTAAATCCTATTACATAATTCACTAAGGTAAAACTATTACATGCCTTTACATAATTAACCACATGAATTATAGAATTGAATTAAATAATTTTATCAATGGGATAGAAAATAATTCTATCATAAAATGAATCTAATAGAATTTAAAATTTAGCCCACAAACTATTTTGATGTCATTGGATTCATTATTTATATATTTTTCATTGGTAAATTCTAATATATATGTTTGCTTCAAAATTTTTATTAAGCATATATGTTCATTGTTTCTTACAATTTTACAATTCGTGAATATGTCTAATAATAGAGTAGATATCCCTGAATTAACTAGTGAGAACTTTAAGTTCTAGAATGAGAATTTTCTTCTTCAATTGGGTGTTTTGACATTGATGATGCCATAAGCAAAAATGAGTCACATATCACTGAAACCATTAGTCAAGTTGATCCTGATCAATATGAAAATTGGGAGGATCTAATCGCCTTAATATTATGTTCATTAAGAGCAAGGTTCTTGCTGATGTTTGTGGCTCAATTGAGCATTACGAGATTGTGCAAGAATTACTAACGACTATTTAAAAATAGTTCAAAACTTCTCAAAAATACTTAGCTAACACCCTAATCACGAGGTTCACGTCCATGAGGTTCACTATTGTGAAATACGTATGTTATCACATCAATAAGATGTGGGATTTAGCAGCTCGACTTAGTGCATTAGAGGTTGAATTGCCTAATTCATTATTGGTGTACATTATACTGAACACCGTTCCAATTGAGTATGGGCTATTGAAGATCTTCTATGATACACATAAAGAAAAGTGGTATATCGATGAACTTTTAACCATGTCTGATCAGGAGGGCGCTAGACTCATACAGAAGATGAGAAAGAGTGCATTCATAATTTCTCAAGGAAATAGATCATTCCAAGCTAAGACAAAGATGAATGTTAAAATTTAACCCCAAGTTGACATTAAAAGAGAGTCCAAATGTTTCTTTTTTAAAATGAATTGACCCCTAAAGAAATAGAGTGTAAAGTTTAAGAGCTAGCTTGAGAAGAAAGGTAACTCGTTCTGACTATTTAGGTTTTAGTCACATATGGTTGATTTTAATTATAACACATAGTGGATTTATTATGTTTCTGTAATCCATGTCTTAAATTGCTTATAAGGATTATAAAACCTGAGGGAACTAGTGGGAGATGAACGATACATCAATCTAGGAAATAAGATGCAATCATACATGGATATTATAAAGAAATATGAATTAATTATTACTATTAGCTTTGATTTAATTTTAGAAAAGACTTTATATTCCCAGTTTTTCTAGAAATTTAATTTATGTTTCAAGACTTGCACTCTTGGGGTTTTGTTTTAATTTTTCAAACAATGAATCAGTTTATTTTATAAATCTAAAGATGTTGGAAATGAGATTCTATATGATGGTCTTTAATCTTTAAATTTACAAAATAACATCTCTCTTAAAGTTATATACATTCAAACTAGTTCTAAACGTTCCGTTATAAATAAAGATTCCTCTATTTTGTTGCATCGAAGATTGGGACACATCTCCATTGAAAGGATAAAGAGAAAAGAAAATGATGGGGGTACTTAGAACATTAGATTTTTATAATTTTGAAACCTATGTAGACTGCATTAAGGGTAAACAAACTAACAAGTCAAGAAAAGGTGCCAAGAGGATTTTGACCATATTGGAAATCATCCATTATGGTATATGATGCCAAGATATGGATGTACAAGGTCATAAATATTTCATAAGTTTTATAGATGATTAATTATGATACATGTATCTATACATGCTTCATCATGACAACAAAGCATTAAAAGCCTTTAATGTTTTTAAGGATGAAGTAGAGAAACAATGAGGTAAGCAAATTAAGATTGTGAGAATTGATCGAGGTTGCAAGTATTATGGTAGATATACCAATGATGGACAAACACCTAGTCTATTTGTGAAGTTTTTTCAAGTTAACAATATATTTTCCCAAAGATTGTTCCCAATACACCTTTTGAATTGTTTAAAGGTTGAAAACCAAGTTTGCAATGTATGGGGATACATGTCTAAAGAGAAAATTTATAATACATAAGAAAGGAAATTAGATCCAAGGACCATTAGTGGATATTTTATTAGATATGCCGAAAGGTAAAAAAAATACAAATTTTATTGTCAATCTCATAGTACTATAATGGTGGAACCAAGAAATGCAAAATTTCATAAGTATGACACAATCAGTGTGAGTGATATATCTCAGGACCCAATTCTTGTAGATCAACATTTCACTTGAAGTGAGAGATTCATTATCATCCAAAACACCCTTCAAGTAAAATCGGGTGTTGAACAACTAGTTAATAAAATTCCACAAGATGCTACAAATATTTTAGTAGACCAAGTTGTTCAAGAAACTCAAAAAATTATTGAACAACAAGTTGAACAACATGAATCACAAAAAATATTTATTCAATATTAAGATGATCTATATAAGAGAAAGAAAATAAAAAATTTCTAGTGACTACATTATGTATATACAATAGTTTAACTTTAATGTTGGAGTTGAAAAATGATCCTAATTCATTTTCACAAGCCATCGACTGCAATAAATAAATTTTTTTGTACAATACTATGGAAGATTAGATGAATTCCATGAAAAACAATGATGTTTGGGATCTTTTACCATTGCCTGATAGTGTAAAAGTTATTCACTGTAAATAGGTCTTTAAAACAAAGTAGACTCATTTGGAAACATTGAAAGATATAAAGAAAGAATCATTGCAAAGGGGTTCACTCAACGAGAAAGAATCATTACTCTGAGACTTTTAGTCCAATATCTAAGAAAGATTCCTTACATTTTGTGCTAGCATTAGTAGCTCATTTTGACCTTGAATTATAACAAATGGATGTGAATTTTTTTCTCAATGGGGAGCAAGAGGAATAGGTATACATAAAACAAACTAAAGGGTTATCCTCTAGTGATGGTGAAAACTTTGTATGACAGTTGAAAAAATCTATATATGGATTGAAACAAGCCTTTCAACAATGATATTTAAAATTTAATGAAGTTATCTCTTCATTTAGTTTTGTTGAGAACATTATGGATCAATGTATATACAAGAAATTTAGTGGGAGTAAAATTTGTTTCCTTATTATATATGCATATAAAATTTTACATTTAAAATTGATAAGGATATGCTACATGATGTGAAATAATTTCTTTCTAAACATTTTAATATGAAAGATATGAGTGATGCATCTCATGTTATTGGCATTAAGATTCATCGTGATAGATATTGAGGTATCTTAGGTTTATTTCAAGAAACTTATATCAATAAAGTTTTAGAAAGATTCCAGATAAAAGATTATTCAACTAGGGTTGCTCCTATCATGAAGGACGATAAGTTCCATTTGAACCATTGCTTGTAAAAGATTGTGAGAATGATAAAATGAAATATATTCCATATGCATCAGTTGTTAGAAGCCTGATGAATGCTCAAGTATGTACAAGACTTGATATTTCATTTGTAGTTTAGATGTTGCAAAAATATCAGAGTAATACGGGTATTGACCACTAAAAAGATGCAAAGAAAGTTTTGAGGTACCTAAAAGGGATAATGGACTACATGCTTACGTACAAACGATCAGATTGTTTGGAGGTGATTAACAACTCTGATTTAGACTTTGTTGTCTGTGTAGATTCATGTAAATCAAGATCATGCTCTATATTTATGTTTTCCAACGGAGCTATATCTTGGAGAACTGTCAAAAAAACCTTAAAAACTACTTCCACTACGAAGGTTGACTTCATTTCGTGTTTTGAGGCTATCTCACATGGAGCATAGTTGAAGAGTTTCATTTATAGACTTAGACTTGTGGACTCGATATATATATATATATATATATATATATATATATATATATATATATATATATATATATATATAATATTCGAGTTAGTATTTATATTTTTAATATGTGTGGCATAATACATGCCATTTGATAAAATATATACATATATTACTTATACTTTGATAAATATTTTAAGATGATATTCACATTTAAGACACGCCTATTCAACTACTGAAACTTTAGAAAAAAGAAAATTATCTTTTATCATTAATGTCACTTAACATGTTCAATACTTATTAAAAATATTTAATATGATACATAAATTATCAGGAACCCTAGATTAATACCTATTGCAACCAGTATTTTTGTAGGAAGCTGACTAGTTATACCTATGAGGGCTTTGAAAAGGGTTTTTATGAAAAAATGGGATTCAAAACCAATCATTTTAGGGTAAGATTGGAAAACCTAAAATCATGTAATTTAATAAGTCATTTTTATTTTACTAAAATACCATCATTTTGGTCTTTGAAATTAGAAAATGGGTTTAAGAGTCAGTTACGCGAGGGGAAGGATTAACAGCATCACAACGCCCAAAAATGGTACCTAGTTTATCACTCTATGTTTTAAATTAGAAATTTTAGGCTTTATTTTTTTTAATTTAAAATCCAAAAACGAATGCCCTCGAGCAGAAGCGAAAGTTTCACCATTAATCCCAATAATTTAAAAATAGTAAATTTACTCCAGGAATCACTAGTGGTTATCCCATGCATAATGCAAAAGATACACTATTAGTTCCCTAATAATGAACATTGTCTTATTTTGAAATCATATGCAATCAAACAATCGATTATTCAACCTAATTACACTAGGTGAATTAATTAAGACTTTTCTCTAAATAAAGTGTTGAATTATGAATTTATAAATGACCTAAAGCATTGAACATAAAATGAAGGCCCTAATATTAATCCTAATTAATTTTAACGATTTATTAAGTTGAATAACTACAATGAAAGCTCTCGTAAAAGTGAGGACCAAATCAAATCATCTCTTAAATTAAAGAACTAAAGTTTAACTAAACCTATGTAACACCCACGTATATACGAACCACTATGAGTTAAAGATGTCACATCAGAAATTCAAAACATTTCTTTAATTGAACTGAGTAAAATTTTGTTTCATTCAAACATCACCATTTTCATAACTTAAACAATTATTATAAAATAATTATTCAGAGAAAGATTGTAATATAATATTTTTTGTTACCAATTCAAAACCAGTTTCAACCAGTGATAGACAATTCTGTTCTGTTTCATAAATAAAAAAAGATTGTCTAACACGTTTGATTTAAAACCAAAAAATAATTTTTTAAGCATAGTTTAATATCATAATATTTATTCATACTATTAATTATATTTAATACTAACTGTATTAAGAAATTGCAGACATTTTTTTTCCGTATACATGCCAACTAGAACTTTTAGAACACAATATGATGTCATCATTGTTACTTGTAAATATTTCCTTGGTGATTGATGCCAAGCTCATCTCCTTATTCATTTTCCTCCTTTTCCTATGGGTGAAAATCATCACACGCTAAGTATAAACTTAGTGAGACAATCATATGATTATTTAAAGGAATGCAACACATAAATTTAAATGAATAACCATATTCAATGCAATATGATCACTTTACCTGTATTACAACCATGTTACGATATATTAACATGATATACTCAGATATCATGTTTCTTACCAATATACATACCATCCATTCCACAAGCTCATAAGCATATTTTCATTTTTACCATTTATCAACCAATAAACCATAGCCCAATGTATAACTTTATGAGGACCCCGATAAATATTCCATCACAGTGCTAAGGTCGAGCCTTTCTCGCCTAATAATGCACCATAGGGCTGAGGTCGGGTCCTGCCCACCTTATGCACTGTAGTGTTTATTACCTTGTGTCTTTGGTAGACACTCTGAGTCCTGCACTATGTGCCTTCTCTAGACACTCTAGTGCTACCTAGTATGCAGTTGCTAGGCTCTATGGCATGCCATTAATAGCACTGACCATCAATAACATACTTGGGCATATAGTCTATTTTTATTTGATCCATCTATGGAAAAATGTATCAATAACATTTAACCTTTGAGCAATTCATACCCGAATTAACATTTATGACAAAAATCACAAGTATTCATGATTACATCATGTGCAATTTAACAGTGATCAATGCAATATATATTCACCTTTGACATATCTAGAATATATCAATTATATGATAAAGGCCACAAATATCATGACAATATAATTAAGGTAAACTTATCGCAAGTCCTACCCAATGATGTGTAAACGTCCAAGTTAATATTATGCAAGAATTTCACTCACTTTAATACTTATATGCAAGTCAAAATATAAGCCTCTAAAATCATTAACGTGATTATTTACTTCTAATTTGGTTAAAAATTCATATACGTCGAAACCAATATTTGTCTGTTATAAACAAAACTAGACTGGTATAATAATCCAAAAATCATTCTCTAATTATTTTTTAGAATTTATGGTGTTTGTTTTCTAAACTTACTATCCAGAACTAAATTCTAAGTGGATTTCAATAATATACATTTTCAACTTATTCACTAATTCTATTAGCTCACCAATTGCACATATGTGCATGCATAAAAAATCACATAACATTTTAGGAGTCACTCCTAACCATAGTACCTCTGTCACTGGCTCATCGCAAGCCAATGTTTGTTCGATAACATAAGTACAAATTAAATTTTCACTCACTTGGTCTCCTTAGCTTGCAACCTTCCTTATAATTTTCCATTTCATCCTTAAGTTTCTCTTTAGCTTTGATAATATTGATCTTGATTTCAAGCACTCAATCTCTATGAACATCATTACCAAATATATAAAAATTCACACCAAATGTTAGAATCTTACTAACATAGGCATACTTTGGAAAATAATTCCTAACAAATTTTAAGATGCGTATTCGATACAATTTCCATACCACAACATAAATTTTGAACTTAATACTTCTAATTGACCACTCAAGTTATGTTTTTCCCTAACTTCACATAACATTTTCACTTAAGCTCCCAACTTTTCCATATTTGTTATTTAAACCTCAACTTTTACAAGCTTTCCAAAATAATCCAATTTCACGTCCTAACTTCAATTTCAACACTCAAACATTAATTTCCAGCATATTACATCAACTTCGATCCCCTATATAGTTTTCCATAATTTTTCTCATCGTCTATAATCAAGGCCTAATGCTTTGTATGTTCAATATTAAAGTTTTCATCATTTTACTCGATTTTGATTCGATTCAAGCATGAAATCAACTTTGATTCACCTTATAAAATATATAAAATCAAATCCCTAACCTAATTTCATTAAAAAAACATATCTCCTATAAAGATAGGCTTTGGCCAAAACTTTATAGGTTCATATAACCATGTACAAGTGATTTTAATCATCAATCATGTTTGGAAATGGTTCTACAACCTCAAAAACATCAAAATCATTCATCAATTCTATAAACCCTAATATGAACATAAACCCTATAAATTGGGATCTTTGAACACAAACCAAATTAACAAACAATAATGGTACCAAATGATAGCTTTTTTCGAATAGAACAAATTTCTATTTCACGACATGATCCAAAATCCAAAGGAAATTACTCAAAAATAAAAAACAAATTCTCTTACCTTGGTATGAAAGATTACAATGGAGATGAAAATGGCTAAGTTTTCATGAATTGTGTACTTCATTTCATGTTAATTTGGCCTTAATTTTAGCTTTCCTGAATTAAAAATTCATTTAATATGAAATGTTCATTTTACTGTTAATAAAACTTTATATTTACCATAATACCAAGCCACATAACCCTTAACATCTTCCAAAGTCAAAGATGGACAAAATATTTTCCCCTTTACAACTTTGCCCACGCCATTTTCCAAAAATTTCAATCTTGTTTTTGTTTTATCCAACGGTCCAAATTGAACATGGAAATAAATTCTCAAATCCAATGCTCCATGTTATTTTCCATCATTTAAAAATGTGGAAAAATATTTCTAAGCTTAATTTTTCATTCTTCAAATTTTCTCAAAATTTTTACTTGATCTGATTTACTAAATTTTTACCGGACTTTAACACTTTCTAGTTTTTAACAAAATTTTCAGATCAAGAATCTGATTTGAATAAAACCCCACTGTCAAGAGTAAAATATAAATTTATAAAATAGAAATTCTTTTTGGGAAAATTACTATTTTGGTCCTTAGACTTTTCCTAATTTTCTACTTTGCCGCCAAACTTTCAAAATTTACATTTTGGTCACTAACTAAAATTTTTTGGTATTACAATTTTTTCTATCTTAAGAAAATGTTTCCTCAAATTTTCGATACGTACCTGATGTAAATAGTCAAGGATGTTGTTTTTTCACTCTTTGATTTCGTTGTCGAACTTTAATAAGTATTGGTTCTTTTCCGTAAGTTAAATATGTTCAAATCTCTATTTCCTTTGGGGTGGTAACATGCGAAGAATTTGATTGATACTTCCTAAGTATCGACACATGAGAAACATTATGGATCTTGTCCATTTACGGAGGCAATTGTAGTTGACAAGTCACTAATCCAACCAACTTTCTTTCTTCTTTTTTTCTTATAATCTTATAAGGTCCAATAAATCTCAGACTCAACTTTCCTTTGCATCTGAACTGTAATATATTTTTTTCAAGGTGATAATTTAAGAAATACTTCTTTATAACCTTCTTGATATTCAATCTTTTTTCTTTTCAAGTGTGCAAGACTTTTGTCGATCAATAACTATCTTGAGATTATCTTAAATGATATTTTCCCATTACAAGGTCCATTGTAACCCGTTCTTATTCCCACTAAGGGATAAAATTTGGCTACAATAATTCAGAAGGCACTTGACGCTTTACTTTAACTCACTGACATGTCAGCCATTTAGAAATAAGCTCGACGATAACTCTTTTCATATATGTTTATAAATTATTTCCTCAATAATATAAACATTCATCAGACTTAACCTTAAATTCTTTAGTTTCACCTTTTCCTGCTTGTTCTATCTTTGACAAGCATGACAATTTTCATATTTTCTCTGAAGATCCTTTAATTCTACAATAAAAACATCATTTTTCTTTAATGACAATTGTAATACCCCAAATAATAGCTCAGTGATTAATTTAAAAGGAATTAAAAATTAGAGGACTAAATTGAGATAAAGTATAAGATATGACTTAAGTAAGACCAATTTCTAAGAGATAGTTTATTGAAAGGGCATTTTGGTCTTTTAGGAGAAATGAATTTAAAACTTATTTAAATTAGGGATTTAAGAAAAAGAGGAAAGTAAAACACTTCTTTCTCTTCTTATTCTTCTTTCCATGGGTAAGAGTGTTGTGTAATCATAAATTTTAACCATAATAAAATAATAACAGAAAAAAGAGAAAAAAATGTGAATCCCATAATATACGGGGCATTCAATGCCCGATTACTGTTGCTTCCATCACCAACTCTCTTCCAACACCAAACGTTCCTCAACAAGCCATATGCAAACAAAGCAAATGATATTTTTTTATATAATATGTTCTATAAGAAACCACCAAACATATTATAAAAGGGGCCAGTCCCCTGATTTCTCTCTAGGGGCCCATTCAAAAGAAAGACATAATTTGTAACAGAAGGCTTCTCCTCTATCTTTTTCAAACCAAACAAGCATTCTTATTTCATTTCTACGTGTTTTTTTTCCTTTGATTCATACTAAACAAGACGAAGCACATAAAAAAAGGGAGGGGAGGGATCTCGAGATTACCTTTGTTATTTTAGAGTAAATGGGGCTTCCTATCACATCAAGGTCCCCACAGATCGAAAGCTGAAGGGTCGTGCTCCTCTAGTCGGTCGATGGTGGCCATGGCTTTTAGGGTATAGGGTTATGTGTTTTAGGAGGGGAGAAAGCATTCTATGTCTCCTAGGGGGTTATGTGGTCTCCCTTAACTGGATGGAAGGCTGATTGGAGCTTAGTGGTCACCTAAGATTGGTGGTCGGAGCGGTGAAGAGTGGCTTCTCGGTCCTTTGGGTGAGCATTGCAAGTTGTAAAGATAGGAGCTTTTGTTCTTTTAATCATTGGTTTAGCCTTTTCGATCGCTTTCAACAGAGGTTGGGGCGTGGATATGGCTACCATTCCGGTATGTGGTGAGAAAAGGCCTTAAGCATTTGTTAGGGTAAGTGTCGAATGTTGGAGAGAAAAAGGGGATTTATATTTTAGGTTTGATTTTAGTTTTTTTAGATTAATAAATTAGGTTCTATTAAAATTTAGGGTTAAATCGCACTTTAGTCCCCAATAGTTAGTCGTGTTTTTGCATTTTTGTCACCTGAGATGACCAAATCTATTATTTACCCTTTTCTTTATTGTACCAATCTTGTTATTCCCTTTTTTTTATATGTGTTATGTATTATTAGTATATTTTCTTTTTAGTCCTCCTAATTTAAGTGTATTTTTGCATTCTGGTCACCTACAACAACAACAACAACAACAAAACCTTATTCCCATATGCAATAGGGGTATGGGGAAGGTAGGTTAGTAGGTTGCCCCCAACACCAAGTTGAGAGCAGCTTCTGTGGAAGACCTCAGACAGTCAGAAAATTAAAAATAAAGATAAAATACAATGCATATATAAATAAATAAATACATAGTTGAACAGTCTTCATATGAAGTTATTCATATGCGCGTCTGTAAAGGTAAGTAATCCCTGCAAATAAATCCCTGCCTAAAAATCTCTGCATATAGACAAAAACGTAAGTCCCAACTAAATTCGAAAAGAGGAAACATGAAGAGAATGATACACAGAAGTCATCGATAGCAAGCTACAAGAAGGAATAATGTCAAAATGGATTAAAACCTAAACCAAGGAAACACTACTCCGCTACCCTAGTTATAAGCCTTTATAAATTCCAATGACAGAAACGTATAAAAAGTAGAGGTCATGGAAATTACTACAAAGGCAATTAAAAAAAAGACAAAGATGCTACAACCTACGTCTATTGACCCACACTACTCGACTACCCTGGTCCTAAGTCTCCATACTTTCCTATCAGAGGTCATGTCCTCGGTAAGGGATAAATCCTTCAAATCAGATCTTAAGCACTCTACCCACTTCCTCCTTGGTCATCCTGTCCTTCTGGCACCGTCGTCTGTAATCGACTCTACCCTCCTGACCGCATCCAACAATTGTCGCCTAAGGACATGCCCAAACCACCGTAGTCTTCCCTCCCTCAATTTTTCGGATACAGGCACCACCACCAAGGACATCCTAATAGAAGAGTTTGGTCATGTCCCACAGAGTCCTACCACATGCCCATCGAATAATTCTCATTTCTGCGACTTCCATCCTCCTTACGTGGTCCTTCTTGATTGTCCAACATTCTGATCCATACATGAGTGTTGGTCTTATTGCCATTCTATAAAATTTTCCCTTGAGTTTTAGAGGCACCTTCTTGTCACACAAAACTCCAGTAACAACCCTCCACTTTAGCCATCCCACTTTATTGCCATCCCGCCTTTATAACTTGAAACAATCCTTTGAGGGGAGAATGTGTCCTTTGATGCAAACTTATACATATTCATCGTTTTAGTTCCCACTGAAGTTTGAACATAAATACTCTGTCTTTTCAATATTGATCCTTAGACCATGGAACACCGTCTGGTGACGTACAATAGATGTAGTCCATAATCAAGGTGAAGATGTAAGGGCTAAGAGCCGACCCCTGGTGAAGTCTGATTTCCATCGGGAATGTCTTGGTGTCGCCAACTAAAGTCTTGACGTTTGTAGTAGATCTACAGTACATATCATGAATCGTTTGGATATAAGCAGTTGGGATTCATCTAGTTTCCAAGGTCTTCCAGATCGTATTACAGGGTACGCTATCATACGCCTTCTCAAGGTCAATGAACGCCATATGAAGATCTCTATTTTTTTCCTATATTTCTCCATAAGCCGTTGAAGTAGATGAATCGCCTCCGTAGTAGACCTGCCTAACAGAAAGCCAAATTGGTTTTTCGAAACCCTAGTAACCTGTCTCAACCTAGCCTGTATCACTCTTTCCCATAGCTTCATGGTATGAATAAGTAGTTTAATACCTCTTTAGTTACCATAATGTTGGGGATCTCCTTTATTCTTATAGATTGGTATCACCGTAGACTCTCTCCACTCCTCTGGCATCTTAGCAATCTCTAAAATAATATTAAAGATGTTGGTCAACCACTTAACTCCCTCTTCTCCTAGGGTCAACCACACAGTGATAGGAATTTGATCTGGACCGACAGCTTTGTCCCTCCCTATATTTCTAAGGGCTAGTTTAACTTCCTCAATCCCAATCCTACTTGTAGGGCAGTCATTAGCCGTAGTATGATGGTCGACAGACCCATCAATGTTACTATCTCTGTAGGGAGAGGCACCGTTATTAAATAAGCCAAAGAAATAACTACCCCAAACCCTCTTAATATCATGATCTTTCACTGAAAGAACACCATTGTTGTCCTTAATAAACCTAATGCTACCAAGATCATTTTTCCTATTCTCTCTGGATTTTGTAAGCATGAAGATGTCGTTTTGTCCTTTCTTGGTGTCTAATCTCTTGTACATTTCCTCGTATGCCTTATCATTTTTTTTAGCTACTGTTTTCTTGGATTCTCGCTCTTCCTCCTTGTATCTTTGTTTAGCTCTCGATCTTTATTCATCGTCATTGCATTGTAGCAACTCATTAAAGCAAGTTTGTTTTGTCTTCACCTTAGTTTGGACTTCGTCGTTCCTCCTCCATGATTCTTTATGATCCTTGGCCTTCCCTGTCGACAACCCAAGGGTGTTTTTGCCCACCTCTCTGATGGAATTTGCCATATTTTTCCATAACATATCTGCATTATTTGAGTTTGTAGTTCCAAAACCTGTATGAGACAAAACCTTACTCCTGAAGTCATCAGTTGTCGCTCCATGTAAGTTCTTCCAAATGATCATAGGTTTAACTAGTGTATCCCTCCTATGAGAACTCATCCCGTGGCCTACGCGAAACACCAAAACCAACAATTTGTGTTGTGATGCACATGACTCTTCAGGGAACACCTTACAGTCAATGCAAGCCCATCGATCCCGACTTCGAACCAGGATGTAGTCGATTTGGGTATAATGTCCCCCGTTATGGAACGTAATCAAGTTCACATCTCTCTTGTTAAATAATGAGTTAGTGACCACCATATCGTGTGCAGTAACAAACTCAAGCAACGTACGTCCCTCATCGTTCCTACTACCAAAACCAAAACCTCCATGAACACCGTCATACCCTTCGATTTCACTACCTATATGGCATTGAAGTCGCCCTATAAAAACTCTTTGGTCCTCCGGAATGCTCCTAAGTACATCATCTAAATAATCCCAGAAGCAACGTTTCTCCCCCTCCCCTAGGCAACGTGTGGGGCATATAGTGAAAGGACATTCACCATTTCCTCTTGTATAATAACCTTAATCATCATGATCCTATCACGGTATCTACAAACTTCAACTACATTTTCCTTGAGTCTAGATGATATCAAGATACCCACCCCATTTCTAGCGTTATCTACGCCTGAATACCACAACTTGTACTCGTTACACTCTCTGGCGCGAGCCCCTTTCCACCTAATCTCTTGAATACATGTAAAATCTATTTTCCTATTACTTAGTACATCGGTCAGCTCTAGTAGCCTAGCATTTAATGTGCCTACATTCAACGTACAAACTCTAAGTCTAGTCTCCTTGACATCACTATGTCGAGTCCGTCCCCTGTACAGCCTATGGGATCTAAAAGAAGGACATGACCTCAAGTAATCATCTATAGACAAAGCTATGATGAACTATGAAAAAAGAATCCAAATAAGACAGAAGATGCACCAATAAAATGCTAGAGAATTGATGGGTACTAAGAAGCCTAGTTGGTTACTTAATAGGATTTTAATTTATAAAATACTATTGTTATTATTATTGCTAAAAGCCTAGTGTTAAAAAGGGAAGGAAAAAGATCTATGTAAACAAGTAGATATTTTCAAGCTTAAACAGTCCAGGTAAATATTAAAAATGGCTTATTGTCACCAAATAATCAAATCGATTGCTCAAATCAGAAACAAAAACAAGTAAATTCCTGTTTTGTTGTACTGAAACTAGGCTAAAAACAAAATATCAATATAAACAAGTAGTATTTTCAAGCTTAAAAAGTAAAACTAAACGTAGGAAAACACACTCAACTGCAGTTTTGTTCCTTCAACAAATTTAAATACAAGGGGAACGAGAAAAAGGAAGAACAATACTCAGAAACAAAAACAAAGAAAAATTGAACCGTAAATCACAAAATGAAACACACCCAAAGCTTAATTTTGAAGGAAAAGTATAGGAAAATGGGAAAGATAAAAGATCTGATAAAAAAGAACCAGTTTTAAAGAGTGTCAAAGGAAAGATAAGAAAGAGTGTCAAAGAAGAATCAGACCTATATTTCAAAGAAAAACTAATGACTCACTAAAGAAAAATGCAGCTATAATAGGATATGGAAAAAAAAATTGTAGAAAAACTAACAAACAAAAGCATATAAAAACAACGCAACAAGGTATGTAACTAGATATTTTCAAAATTATTGTCAGAAAACATTCAGATATAGTCAAAACAGCGTTCTGGATAGATAATAAAAGAAATAAGAAAGCAAAAATAGAATTAGATCTGCTACGAACAAAGAAAATTTAATTTATCAGAAACAAAACTGACAGAGATCTGAAAGAGATTGAAGAGATGCACTTGAATTTTAATAATAAGAATCAAAATCGGTTACCCTTTGACGGTAAAGAACAACTTCTAACCTAATGTGAAACTCATGTAAGATGAAGATGGGGTTTTCTCCTTTTTTGTTTGGCTACTGAGAAAGTGAAGAATTTCCCACTGTTAACTAGTGTTTAGTTTCCCAAGAAAATGATGGATTTCTCGAGAAAAGATCTACTTTTTCCTTCTTCTTTTTTTGGCTATTTGTTGGAAGATTCTCACCGAAACTGAATTATCTAACAAATCAAGGAGATGAACAAGGCAAGCAAAAGCCTCATTTTAATTCTAGTTCTAAAAAGAAAATTAGAAGAAAAAAACACAGAGAGTTTGGTCACCTAAATTGACCATATAAGTTTTTAAAAATATTTGGTTGGCCTAATTGTGTAATTTTGCATTTTTATTTATCAATGTATATGTAGCTTATTAAAAATGGATAATCATGCTTTAGTCCCTATAGTTTTACCGTGTTTTTTCACTTAAGTCTTGAGTTTATTTGTTGTTTTGCATGTTCAATTTTTAATTTATTTAAATTTTGTCCCTTCTAATTACATGTTCAATTTATTTTTTAATCCTTAAAGTTTGATGCTAATGAGATTTAATGCTTATATATATTTTGTACTTTAACTTAAATGTTTGTTTATTTCTTAATTTTAATTTATTTATTTGGGTCGTCACTTGAATTTGCATTTCTAGTTTTTTATATTCAATTAGCTTTTAGAATTTGTCCTTAGATATTGTAAACCAGATTTGACATAGTAATTAGGGTCTCATATTAGATTTAATTAGAGAATAGTTTGATTTGAATTCTCACATAAAATGCTTGATTAATCGAGTCGAATGTTCGAGTCCTTAAATTGTTAATCATCAATTAATTTTAAAGCTCACCTAATTTAATCCTTTAATTTTTAATAGTTAATTAGGATAATTATTATAGTCTTGATTTATTGGTTATTCCTCAAAAATTATGAATTATAGATTTCGATCTTGAATTTTAAAGTTTTTCTTTTAGATCTCCTAATTATAGTTCTCTTACATTTTAGTCCTTAAATATTACTTAGAATTTTAAATTAATATAATTAAATAGGTTTATTAGATCATCTACTTTAGTTAGATTTCAATCTAATCCTTTTAATTTAGGGAGTAATCTGATATTGGTGTTCACGTAAATGCTCAAGGAACCATATCGATTATTCGATTTAATAATTAGTTAAAAATCAAGTAGGGTTAATATTCAAGCCTACATTTTTAGGTTTATGCCTCCAGGTTATTTAATTTTCCTAATTTGACACTTTAAGATGGAGAAAGCCTTAATCTACCTTTAGTTTAATTAGGATTAATAATAAATTATTTTATTGAATCTTATTTTAAAACCTATGGCAATGTTCACTTATCAGGAAGCAATATTATCTTTCCGCAAGTATGCTTATGGGGAAATGACTGATGATTCCCGAAATAGGTTGATATCCTTTTCTATACCACATTATGATTTCTAAAAAATTGAGGAAATGTCTGGTATTCGGCACAATAGCTTATCTCTCGCATTCGTGCTATGGGTAAATGCTATTGGATTTAATAAATGAACATCCTTTTCAATTTTCCATTCGTAATGATTTTTAAATTAGTTGAAGTTTAAAATCAAAAGACCCTAATCTTGGTATTTTGATAAAAATAAAATATTTTATTAAAATCACCCGATTTTCATGGTGTCCCGATCACACCTTAAAATGTTTGATGGCGACTGCTCACATTTCAAAATCTTTTCAAAGAAAAAACCCCCAAGTCGTACCGAGGTTTTTCCCCGCCTAAGTGAAAAATGGTTTGACAGCTTGGCGACTCTACTAGGGACAATTTTTTTTTAAAATAACTTGAGAGTCCATATATTTATGTTTATAAAAATTATGAGTTAGATCTTATTTAATTTACAATTCATTATGTTATTTTAAGAAAAAAAACCAAAAGATTATTTCTGGTTAATTCTTACACTTACGTAAATAATTAGGATTGTTGTATATCATGATTTATTTACGTAGGGGGAATGTCACACCTCATGGGGAGCATTGGGCTTCCTCGTGTGGGTTGACAAATTACCTTTGGAAAGTATCCTAGGTTATCTGTCTGGATATCAATTTCGAGGCACCCTTTTATCGGTGTGATCCCCTGAGTCGAATTCGATTCGCAAGTCTATAATGGTCCAGAATCAGAATCAACCTTAGCATGTTATAAAGATGGCTTGGGAACCTTTGCTAGAACCCACCCTCATGTACAGAATTTAGTAGACCTACACTGTTAGAGCCATGTGGATAATATATGAGAACTAGAACGCATGCGGTTAGGACTTTTAATTTTCTTTGAAAGCTTTATTTTTCAAACTCATCTTGGAGTCATATTTTATTATTTTTATAAGCTTGCATTTCTTTGAATAATCATTTTTACTAATTTGATTCTTTTTGTCTTGTTTTTACTAACTTTATTTCATTTTGTCTTGTATTATGCTTTGTTATATTTTTGCATGAACATGACATATCCTTCAATGGTATTGATCCCTAAAATAATTGATCTTTTAGAAGGTTATTGGAAAATAATGCCCACAACAATGCCTTTCATTGGGTTAGATAGAATTTTGAAGATCCTTTATATAGATAGAGTAACGTCAAGAGATAGCATACTTACTAAGGAGACTAACAAGACATTATATCTACTAAAGAAACAAGCAGGACCCAAGAAGATTCATCTCTAAACCCAATGTTGAAGGAGATTGACAACTTGAAGATGGACCAGGTTTTCACTTTCCAAATGTACCAAGACATTGTCGGTTTCTCAAGAATTTTTCAAGGAACAATTATTTTTGGTATCATTTACTTTGTTGCATTTGCATCTTACATTTTTTGCATTCCCATTTATGTATTTTTGCATTCATATGTGCATCTTTGCATTCGCATCTATACATTGTATATTTCATGATATACATTGCATCTCAATGTGCATTAATCACGGATCCTAGAGTAACTCACGGAGAATATTGTGATAGAAGTTTTGAGGTAAATTGAAGTCACCCTGTTCATACATAGAAAAGAATTGAGAGCTATGCACGTGATGTTAGCATCGTATGAAATTCGAGGCACATTGTTGAGATCTCTAGGGCACCAAAGAACAAGGTCCAAAATTTGATTGACCCAGGGACATTGACCTTTAACATGTAATGGGACATTCTGATAAAAATTGAAAAGAAGTTCTTCCATCCACTGTAAAACCTTATTGAACTAGCTTTGTCCTGTTTGAACCTTTTTTTTCTTCGTATACTCTGTAAATATTTTGAGGATTGAACTTATGTCATTTTCCAAGGTTATGAGCAATAAATCAAGTTTTAATCTTGTAATTCTTTGAATATCAAATAAATTAAAGGTTCTTTTACTTTTTCATTAATTATAGATCTTTGACAAGTAGCAAGATTAGACCTTTTGTGTTACCTTCAAATCTGAACACCTTTACTCGACGTGTGCTCGTTACCAAAAAAATTGAACCTCAATATCACTTCCCTATGAAATAATAAAGTCATGCCTTTATCCTCCCTGAGACACTAAAACCTATATATTTTACCTTCTCAGACAAAAATAACATTTCCATAACATGACCATTTTTCAAAATTATGACTTTAAAGTCACACATTTCCCTTCCTAGGCACATAACTAGAATTCATTTCCCAACCTCAATAAATCCTGGTGGCATAAAGTACAAGATGGTTGTGTGAGAACAATTCCTGCAAGAAAGACAAGATGAAGTGTTACATATCAAGTTTTTGTAAGATAATTCAAATAATTAGGGCATACTAGGAGCGAAAGGAAGAAGAAGAAATAAAGGAAATAATTGAAATAATTGAAATAATTCTATCGTGCATTAATTACATTGCTTTTATGTAAATAAGGTTAATCCTAAAAACTCATCCCCCGGGATACCTCTTTTACAAGGATTTCTGTGTTTGAGATGATGAACGGCTTTGTTTCAACTATCCTTAAAAAGAATAATAAAAAATTTATTCCTTGTTGTCCCCATTTGAGCCTATAATATTTTTTTTCTGATTTAACCCTAACCAAGGATCATCTTTCACATCGGGGGGCAAGGTGAAGGAAATATGCTTACAAAGGCAAGTAATGGAGAAATAAAGTAAGGAATAACAAGATACCACAAGGTGGACCAAATATGAAGCGCTTGAAGATTAAATCAATTTGACAACACAAAGAGAAAAAAGAAGAGATATAACAAAAAAACATAGAAAAGAGAGAAAAAAATAAAAGAAGAGAGAAAAAAAAAGCAAAAAAAAGAGAGAAAGAAATAAAATGGAAAAATGGAAAAAGAAAAAGAAAAATACTTCAAGACGATTGACTCAATAATCCTTAAACCGCAAGGTTGATCAAGTGCAACTAGTTCAAAGATCCAAATTCAATAAGAAGATCAAGAATAAGATGGCATATTGAGAGGGAGATGAACTCTAGGGTGAAAACCAAAAAATTGGCAGTCTAGAGAGATCCAGGAAAATGAAAAAATTTAAATGGTTATAAGCAGATTCAAATCGAACAAGACAAGATTGAAGATAGTATAACAAGTTGATCTTTGGTTCGATAGCCCTTAAACACTTGTTTGGACCTATTTATGCATTTCTTTCATAACCGTGAGACCTAACCTATGTTACGTGTTTGAAAAGTCCCTTCTAATCATACATGGATTTATAAGTGGAGAAACTATCTTCAGATTTCATTTCACCGCTCAGGATTAATTTTATTTGCAATAATAATAATAATAATAAGTTTTTAAAATATTTAATGCATGATAAGGAAAACTAACAAAATGAGGGTTCAAGACGTAAAATTTTAGATGATGTCTTGAAACGAAAGGATAATTCGAGTTGAAAACCTAAAAAGGAAGCTCAAATACAAAAATTGTAAACCACTGCATAGAAGACAATCTTATGCATTTTGATAAAGCACTACACAACCCAAAGGCGCTCACGAGGGCTGGGAACCGGTAAACATTTTTGGAAGATAAGCATAATTGCTACTTCATCATATCATTAAACACCAGAATCAAGGATGCAAGATTTCAACCAAATAAGACAACTCAAAACTTATTATCTCCCCAAATTAACCTCAAACACATTACCTTCCCAAATCAGCCTAAGCCTTATATCAACATCAATCTTTACACTTGTCAAATTTATATGATTTTTGAAGGATTAAAAGATAAGTTGATTTATTTGATATTTAATGAACTCTTGTTCTACGATTTGTTTTGATTGTGAGCCTGAAGAAAATGGCAGTATTTTTGAAACTTACACTTCGAATTCTTTCACGTTTCTAAAATTGAAATATGAAGAAGAATATTTTCAAATAGGACAATCTCAAATGAAAAATGTCCTTGAAGTTGGTGAGGCTCATTCTACCTCAATCAGAGAAAAATAACAAACGATGCCAGAACAATGAAGCATTTCACAATATTGAAAGCAAAATAGTCTGAGAGATTAGAATGACTTAAGGATAGAACTTATAACACTTCTTCGTGACATTGTCGGTAACTCGTCAAGAAGATGATGATCACCTTAGTCGAAAGAGACACATATCTCAGCTCACAAAAAAAATTCAATACATTTTTGTTAGAAGAATTAATCACTTCTTAAGTGTCCATTGCATCACGAAGAGAAGCCCTCAAGCTATTTGATAACATTGTTATTTAGTGACACTAAAATGAGACAATTCGAGATTAAGATTTTAGCACGAAGAGAGCCATAAGTACCCACATTGGGGTATTACCAAAACCAGGCCTCGCAGAGATCACAATATTGAAATCAAACAGACATGGTGAGTGAGCCTAGCCCTTTGGAGTGCCAAGGGAAGAATGTAAACAAAGAGAGCCTGCTTGGAGAAATATATCATTCATTCTTCAGTTGGAAGACCCGTCCTGAGAAAAAAATTTGATTGAGTGGTCGAGTCAGAGAAAGAAGTGGCGTTAAGGCCATATACATGGTCATAACAAGAATCTGAGAGAGAAAACATTTACTCCGAAATGAAGACATAAAACAAAGAACACAAGATTATCAGGCTGATCCTCATAAGATTACAAACCTGAACTGGCTAGTTGCTACATCGATATTGAGGCATCTTTTATGCAAAGTTGATCAAGTGAAAGAAGACTGAGGTCTCTACTTTAATGCAGGAACCTCATGTATTACATTTAGATACATATCCATTGTATGCAAATTTCATACATTAAGGCATATTTTTACAGATTGTTCAAATAAAAGAAGGGAGAAAAGAAATAGAATAATTCAAGCATCGAATGGAGAGGATTTCGTTCAAATTGGGCAAACCTCAAATGAATTTGGAAAAAAGCTAAGGCTGATTTCAGGGGTTTCTTGATGTCTTCAAATAAAATTTCAAGAAGTTTAGCCTAATTTTTAGGGGTTTCTTGATGATAACCATAAATAAATTTTTGAAGAAGCCAAGTTCAATTTTCAAAGGTTTCTCGATGATTAGTTGTTCGGGCCTCATAACATACAATTGTATTATTCAGGTGATTTACCATGCATAAATGCCAGAGCCACAAGAAATGATGAATGTGTCATATGTCAGTAGTTATGACGTTGAACTAATATTGAGTGCATAAAGGGTGTCTATAAATTCTAATTTCACTAATTTGAAAGGTCGTGTTCTGTCCGCCAAGATTAAAAGTGGATAACCGAAAAGTTCTCTTTCTGATAAATGGGCGATAGAACTTTGGAAAAATCAATACAAAGCTTGGATGGTTGAATTTTATGTTATCAATTGGGCAAACACCTCCAATTCCAGTTGTTTCTAAGGTTCCAACTACCACCTTTGCATGGATGTATCGTAGGACTTGTTAGGGAACACGAATGTTCTGTCAGTTTTTATGGTGGTTAGTTCCAGACAATGGCTATTGATTTCCTGAAAAGGTGAGAGTGAGTACACTTGAAACAATATATTCTCTTTTTATAACTTTATAGAAAATATGAAAGATTTATCGGATTTCTAACCAAGTTAAGGTAGGATGAGCCAAATTTATCAAGAGTTGAAATTTACTGTGGCAAGTTGTGCCCATTCACAGGTCAATATTCACAAAAGTGTATTCATATGACACATAAGGAAGATATCCCAACAAGAAGATAATGAATACTTCCCTTGCAATGAAGATTTCTCTTGCAACCATTCCCAACATATCAAGAAAACATGCACCCACATATATTACATGAATTTGCATTTTTGCATCATACATTCATCATTTTGTACAAACAAGATAATTTTTTCCCTCTCAATGGAATACCTGTAAAGTCTATTTCAAGAAACTATTTTGTCTTTCCTAGGATAATATTTCTAGAAATTTTTTTGAGTCATTCCTAGGATCGTTTTCTAGGATATTGTTTGAGTCCTTAATATCCTTCCGTAGAAGCCTTTTAGTAATGCCTTTCTTCAACATTACTTTTTTGTGTATAGAAGTAAAACATTTACTATGAAGTGACCAGATTGCTTCAATGCGAATGAGCAGTGTCATTTACATGAGATACCTAATAAAGACGAAAACTCAACAAAGATAAAGGAACAAAGATTCACTAGACAATAGATTTTGGAACCCTAAAATGCCATTATATATTCATATTTATACATTTACAAAATATGAACATACACATTAATTTTTCATCAAAATTTGAACATTTGACAGGAATTCAAAGAGTACACAAAGATTTCATTTCACAACTTTAGGAGGAAGAAGACGTTTTTAGAAAAGAATTAATCCATAGTTTTCTTTTTGAAAGAAATGAATATCAGTAAAAATTTAGAACCATCGAGTCATTACATTCGGGTACTTTAAATAAAAATCACTGATATATGATAATCTTTTGTAGGTTTAAAAGTTTTCAAATAGAAGATAAATTTGTTAATATTTTCAATTAAAGGGTTCATAATGAGAATAACTCATCCAATGAGGAGTAATAAGTTCATAATGAGAAGAACTTGTTCAACCTTTGTTCAAATCCATCACATAAGAAGGTGGATCAATATTTCCAATAAAGAAGTTCATAAGGAGAAGAACTGTTCAAACACTTTGCTCATCCACCGCATATGGAGTTGGAGCATCATCATTACTTTATTCAATTTCATCATAGAAGGATGTAGATCAAAATTTTTAGTAGAGAGTTCTTAATGAGAAGAACTCATCTGATGAGGGAGACGAAGTTCATAATGAGAAAAACTTGTTCAACCTTAGCTCATCCATCACATTTGGAGTTGGATCAGCATCATTGCTTTGTCCGATTCCATCATAAAAAGAGGTGGATCAACATTTCCAGCGGAGAGTTCATAATGAGAATAACTATTCCGATGAGAGAGAATAAGTTTATAATGAGAAGAACTTGTTAAACTTTAGCTCGTTTCCATCACACAAAGAGTTGGAATAGCACCAATACTTTTCTTATGCATCACATATAGAGTTGGATCATCATCATCACTTTGTTTGATTCCATCACAAAAAAAGGTGGATTGACATTTCCAGTGGAGAGTTCATAATGAGAATAACTCATCTGACGAGGTAGAAGTTCATAATGAGAAGAACATGTTCAACCTTGGTTTAATTCTATCACATAATGAGTTGGATCAATATTTCTAGTGAAGAGTTCATAATGAGAATAACTCATCCGATGAGGGAGAAGAAGTTCATAATGAGACGAATTGTTCAACCTTGGTTCGATTCCATCATAGAAGGATGAGGACCAGTATTTCCAGTGGAGAGTTCATAATGAGAATAACTCATCCGATAAGGCAGAAGAAGTTCATAATGAGAAGAATTTGTTCAACCTTAGCTCAAACCCATCAAATAAAAAGTTGGATCAATATCATGATTTTGCTCGTCCATCACATAAGGAGTTGGATCAGCATTATCATTTCACTCATCCATCACATAAGGAGTTGAATCAGCATCACCTTGGCTCACCATCTCATAAGGAGTTGGATCATAATCACCTTGGGTGAACCATCGCAAAGGAGTTTGGTCAACATGTTTTAGAGAATAAGTTCATAATGAGAAGAACTTGTTTAATCAAGTCATAACCATCATAGAAAGAAGTGGATTGACCTCCCCAACGAAGAGTTCATAATGAAAATATCCCACTCGATGAGAAAACTTGTTCAAACTTTTACTCAAATCCATCATAGAAGGAGGTTGATCAACATTATCATCATTTTGTTCGATTCCACCATAGAAGGATGTTGATCAACATTTCTAATGGGAGAGTTCATAATGAAAAGAACTCATTTGAGGAAAGTGAAGAGTTTGTAGTGAGAAGAATTTATATCTCAGAAATTTCAAATAGTTACACCAATTAAAATTGGTATTTATATATTTGCTCTATTCCTGTTTTACAGCAATAAACAAAGAGAGGCAACTGTAATCACCAATTTAAACCATATTAAAATAATAATAATTAAAAAAAGAGAAGAGAACGAAAATCCCTTAATATCATGGGCATTCAATGCATCGGTTATTGTTGCTGTCATCAGTAAGCTCCAGTAGCCTCTACGACTGATTACTGTTGCTGCCATCACTAACTCTCTACTAGAACCAAACACTCCTCAACAAGCTATATGCAAACAAAGCAAATGATATTTTTATATAATGGGCTCTATAAAAATAACCCTCAAACAAATTTTAAAAGGGGCCGGCCCCTTGATTTCTCTCTCAGTCCATATTCGGAAGAAAAGCATAATTTGTCATAGAGGGTTTCTCCTCTATTTTTTTGAACCAAGTAATATACTAAAAAAAGAAAGACCAGTGAGCATTCTTATTTCATCTCTGCATTTGTTTTTTTTTTTTTTGCAATCTTTCTTCCTTTGGTTTCAAACTAAACAAGACGAAGTACAAAAAATAGGAGAGGGGAGGGATCTAGAGATTTCCTTCATTGTTTTAGAGTGAAGCAGGGGGTTCTCGTCACTTCAAGATCCCCATAGATCGGAAGCCGATGGGTCCTGCTCATCTAGCTGGGCGATGACGACCATGGCTTTTGGGGTTTTAGTTTATATGTTTTGAGAGGAGAGAAAGCATTTTAGGTCTTCTAGGGGATTGTGTATTCTTTCTCGACTGGATGGAAGGCTGATTAGAGCTTAGTGGCCACCCAACATCGGTGAGCGGAGCGCAAAGAGTGGCTCCTATGGTCCTTTGGGTGAGCGTCGCATGTTGGAGAGACTAGAGGCTTTCGTCCTTTTCGACCTCTTTCGACGGAAGTTGGGGCATGGAGATGGCCACAGTACTGTGGTCGATGAGAAAAAACTTTAAGCCTTTGTTTGGGTGAGTACCACATGTTGGAGAGAAAATATGGGATTTAGATGTTAGGTTTGAATTTATTTTTTTAGATTAATAAATTAGGTTATATTAAAGTTTAGGGTTAAATCGCTCTTTATTCCCCATAGTTAGTAGTGTTTTTGCATTTTGATCACTTGAGAAGCAAATCTGTTATTTAAATTTTTCCGTATTGCACCAATCATGTTATTCCCATTTTTATGTGTTTTATGTATTATTGATTTATTTGCTTTTTAGTCTTTATGTGTTTTTGCATGTTATCACCTGCATTGACCTTTTATTATTTTGAAAATATGGCTGGCCTAATTGTGTAATTTTTGCATTTTTATTTATTAATTTATATGTAGCTTATCCGTAATGATTTTTAAATTAAATGAAGTTTGAATTCAAAATTTTCAATTTTAAATATATGATAATCAATTAGGTACTAATTTTTGAAAGTTGTGTGGGTGCTAATGCTTCCCCAAGCGTAACTAATACTCGAACCTATTTTCTTGTTTTCATAGACCCTAAACTTGATATTTTAATAAAAATCAAATGTTGTATTTAGGGGTGTTCAAATAACCGAACTAATTCGGTTAACCGACCGAACCGAATTAATTCGGTTAATTCGGTTCGGTTACCGAATTAGTTCGGTCGGTTAACGGTTAAGAAAATTTTTAGAATTCGGTTAACGGTTAATTCGGTTCGAATTCGATTAATTAATCGAATTAACCGAAATTAAATTTTAAATATTAAATATATTATATATAACATATGGGCTCAACCCAAATCATTTAAAACCCAATTAATAATTTAAGATCCAATAACTTTTAAACTTAAATCAATATTAATTAATTAAAAAATTATATAATTTTTTTATTTTATAATTATATATTATTTAAATTATTTGTAAACTGTTTTTTAATTAAAAAATATTAAATATATTATATATAACATATGGGCTAAGCCCAAACCATTTAAAACCTAATTAATAATTTAAGATCCAATAACTTTTAAACTTAAATCAATATTAATTAATTAAAAAAAATATCTAAAATTTTTATTTTATAATTATATATTATTTAAATTAATTATAAACTTTTTTTGAATTAAAAAATATTTAATTTTTATATAAATTAGAAAATTTTTAAAAAAATTCGGTTAATTCGAAATTAACCGAATTAACCGAAATTTATTCGGTTCGGTTAATATGTTCGAAAAAAAATCGGTTCGGTTAACGGTTAAAAAAAAGTTTGGTTAATTCGGTTATGGTTAATTCGGTTCGGCCGGCCACCGTTTTAACCGAATGAATACCCCTAGTTGTATTAAAATCATAATATTTTCATGGTGTCTCAATCGCACCTTAAAATGATTGGTGGTGACTCATTGCATATGAAAATCTTTTCAAAGAAAAACTCCCAAGTCTTACCAAGTTTTTTCCTCACCTAGGTGAAAATTTGTGTCGACAAAAAGTTTAGGGACTAAATGGAAAACCTAAACTTATGGATTAAAACTAAAATCTAAGCACTAATTAATCAAATTGAGACTAAATTATAACAAAACTGGATCTAAGGGTTTAATTACACAAATGAAGAAAATTAAATACTGATATTTCCAAACACTTAAATATAAATACTTGAAATTAAATAACATATATTAAAAAACATAAAATTTAAAGGCCAAAAATGTAATTGAATAAATTAAAAGTACAACAAAATAAATTGCATAAATTGAAAGGAAAAAAATTAAAATTAAACGAGATTAAAGGTTAGAGGTTCGATTGTTTAATTTGTTACACGAACGAACCATGGAAAACACAAGTCATACCCCATGATGAGTCCTTGTGATGTAATAAAATTGATTCATGTATTTAAAAATTCAGTGGGTTAGCGATTAAAAATTAAAATTTTACCCGAACCATATAACTTGACTCATTCCATGGGACGGTTCCTCGCGAGGTCGTAGGATTAATTCAATAAAATGATTTAAGAATTAGTAATTAATGATTATTAATTAAAAGTAAATTTTACGCAGACTAGAATAATGTGGGTCATTCCCCGAGAAAATCACTGCAAGGTCGATTCAAATGTCCAAATCAATATAAAAAATTAAAAATAATGACCATAATAGAAATTAAAAAATATATTGTATCAAAATTTTGAATTAAAATGAAAGAACAAAAATAATAGTGACCAAATAATAAATAATTAAAAATAGTATATTAAATTCAAATTAATTAAAAAATACACCTGATGGCCTAAATGCAAAAATACGGATAAACTAGGGACCTAAGGTGAAGTAACCCTAACAGTTGAGTACATAAGTTTTAGTTGTATTTGGTAATTCTCCTAAATCTACTCACCCTTGTTTTCTTAAAATTCTCTCAGCCTCACCTTCATTTCGACGGCTGAGAGCCTCTAATTCTTTGACCATCTTGCCGACCACCGTACACTAAGTGCCAATTTTGTTTTGACCGCCGCTATAACCCGCTAGAGGAGCTAAATAAAACCGTAAACGAACCCAAACCCTCCATTTTCTTCCAACCTTCAACCTTACTCAACTAAGACTCTTTAAAACCAAACAAAATAAGGGCTCATTTGCCATAAATCGAAGACATTCATTATTTCGAACAGCAGCCGTGGTGGTCGGTTCCATAAAATAAACTTAGGGAACCAATCATCCTTTGTTTCTAACCTAACAAATAAAAATTATCCCCCAAAATTGATATGAAAAACCCCGAAGTATCTAAGGAAAAATGACCCCCAACTTGCAGGCCTCAACGTTTGACTCCGATGAGGGTTTTGACGACAGGTAAATCAGACTCCTCACTCTCATACATTGTTTATATTCAAATCACAACACCCCCAGAAAAAACCCATTCGAAAGAAATCAAAAATGCCTTATAAAAATTTTGTATTATGTTTTCGAATTCTCAAATTGCTTGAATGCCTAATTTTCCAAAAAAAAAAAGTTTTAGCTTTAATACCTCTTTCTAGAAGGTTACATATGTAAAATATAAAAAATATCATTTTTTTTAATTCTTTTGTCTTTTGCTTTTATGGCCTATTAACGGGTCTGATTTGGGGTTGTTGGTAGCTTTTGTGGCTTTCTTTTGAATTGGGGACCACAACTGGATACCTAATGCTTTGTTGTTGTGGAAGAAGGGACCACTTTGAATGGTCGTAGGACCACTACTGTGTAGAGATGAGGACAAGGTGTTTGACAACGTAAGGAACTCTGTTAGGGTTTCCATCAAAACCCTACTCTTGGATTGATCTGGTCCATTGGTTCAAGGATTAGATATAATGGTTAAAACTTGACGGCCAAAATATTAGGGTTTCTCCCTAACCCTACCACGTGGGTTCTCCCTAACCCTACCACGTGGGTTCTCCCAAATAGACCTTTCGTAGATGGGCTTGGTTGTAAACGGGTATGTTTGACTTTTTAATGATTTAGGTCTTGTGTTGGGTTAGGGTTATTTGTTTTTTTTTAAATGATTTGTCTTGTGTTAGGTTAGAGTTATTTGGTTTTATAATGATTTGAGAAAATGGTGGGTAATGGATTAGTATGTTAATTTAGGCAATGGATTTAATTTATAATTAGACATTTTGGATTTATTTATTTTATTATTTATAACGTGTTAGTAATAATAATAATAAAAATAATAAAATATATAAATATGAGTGGGGATGGATAAAAGGGTAATTATAATTGTCCCTTTTTCCTCATTGATATAGAATTTGAATCGAGCAAATATTTAAAACACCATTTTTATTTGGCATGAATTGTTGAGATTCTTGATGTATAAGTTCTTGTCATTATGAAATATTTGGTCCTTTGAACATGTTCTTCTCATTATAAACCCTATTGAAAGTGATGATCCACCTCCTTCTACGATAGATTTGAGCGAGCAAGTTCTTGTCATTACAAATTTGTTCTCCCTCGAAGGATAAATTCTTCTTATTATGAACCCCTTCTTTGGAAATTTTGATCCATCTCTTTATGTGATGGATGAAACAAGGTCGAAAAAGTTATTCTCACTATGAACATACTCTGCCTTGTCGGATGAGTTTTCTCATTATGAGCATTCCATTGAAAAATGTAGATTCACCCCCTTCTGTGATGAATAGACTAAGGTTGAACAAGTTCTTCTCATTATGAATTTATTCTCCCTATTTGGATAAGATCTTTTCACTATGAATGTTAGAGTATGCCCAAATATCAATCATGAGTTGATTGTAATGATACATTATATTTACCAGTTTTATTGAATAAAGGAATTCTCCTTTTTTATTTTAGTTATATTTATGTCTTAAATAAACTAAAAGTTAATAAAGTCAATCTAATAATATGATTATTATTAAATATCTTTAGTCGAGCATTATTATGGGCATGGATAAAAATAATATATTTAAGGCTAACAAGTTGTTTCTTGATGACAATGAGTTATCATTGACATAGAGATGTCAAAATAAATGCATGAATATGTTGTTAGAGAATGAGATATTGGAATGACCTACTATGAGCATATGTCTTGGATTATTATGTGACGGTAACAACATTACTGATGGTGATGACTATATGTATGATCCTCAAACTTGAAATCATTTCTATCTAACGATATATTGTTGTATGTTTTGGTACAATTAAACATGCTTTGTGACTGATTGCACTACAAAGACTGATATTGAACATATCACGATATATGTAGTGGGGTGTGAATGATCAAGATAGGATTTTTCCTTCCTACATAATAGGAAATATATCACAGAGTGAGACTAGAAATGAATGGCCATACTCTAATAAGTTGATATGAGATATCATAAATTATTCATTTATTATAGTCTACTCTAGATGTTAAGAAATAATAAATGGGCTATACAAGTGTGACTATACCAAGACTTGTGCCTATTCTATGTATAAAGAAAAAAAATGATATAGTACATTAAAAGAGTTAGCCACGAAGATGTTATGTTGAATCATGACTTCTTGTAACTTAAGTGACAGTGATATATTACTAGATGTCGCTCCTTGTTTGGAACATTAGAATGGTTCTAATAATTACTGCTAATGTTACATGAACCTACAGGGTCACACCCCATGGTTGAAAACAACAATTTATAAATGAGTTATACATGTACAATTTTATTATGTGTGAATAAAATGTATAATTAATATATGTATATACATATATAAATTAATTCTACAACAAATGCCGAATTTAATTAAAAGAATATAATTTGGATAATTATATTCCTTTTATGATTTTGGAATAAAACCATAAGGGTTAGGGCAACACGTTATAAAAAATGTATTGGTTTAGTAGTCGTTTAGTCATGCTTTGGAACAAAATTTATCAAAACAATTTTGATAAAAGAAATTGTTCTCAATTGCTTTCAAACGGGAGAACTAAGTAGAGGCCAAGACGTTTTTCATTGAGGGCTTAGGATTCAAACTACTAGTTATTGCAATGTCGAATTGTTCTTTTTCAAGGAACCCAAGGTAAATCACACATCCCTTCCTCCCGATTTTGATTTTCGTACATGGATCACTAGTGAGATAATCAAATTATTTTTCACTGAGCCATGAGGTGTACCAGCGATCCCAATAGCGGTACCAGATCCACTTGTATGATCCAGATACAAGTTAAATACTTTATTGATGTGATATGTATGAGATGCATGTTTGATTTATTGTTTTAAGTGAGTATGTAATACATATACGTTCGATTCAATAGAAGTCACAATTAATATTTTAATTAAATTAAATAAGTTATTACAACCGTTGATTAAACATTAATCATATATTTTATTGTTGTAAGATTTGATGTTCGTATATTAGTTGTTAATATGATGAACTTGCAGTTGTGATATAAAAACATTTTCAGCAAATGAACAATGGTTATTCTAGTGGGAAAAACCTTTGGATTAAAAATCCCAAAATCACGATTTTATTGATAAAAATTATCAAATCGTGTGATTTTCTAAAGAAACAATAAGTTTTGCTTTCAAAAATTTCCCACTGACCGCCTTGCTACAGCCGACCCCTATAAGGGGCTCCACCCCTTGACCCCTTCGTAAGCAACAAAGATTGTAGGACCATATCGATAATTATTAACAAAACTCGTAATGAAATATGTATACTATGTTTGATATGCACAATGTTTTTCATACATGGTTATAGAAATTTATTTTACAATGGTTGTAATTTTTAAATGCGACCTATGTATCGTGCCTTAATATACTTTTGTTGTGTTTCTCTTCTCATCTTACTCCGTCTTATGTAAAATGAGTTTATAAAATTGTAATCATGTGAAGATATGTGGGAGCGAAAGAATGAACCAACTAAAGTGAGAAGATGCTTGAGAAGTAGTCTTTATCTCTAGGATTTATGGTTCTCTCATTGGCTTGAGATGGGCCACCATAGTTTTATTTCTTATGGGTCTATAACCATTACATCATATTTACTACTTTATATCTATCATGTATGTGATAAGATGAATGATATGTTAGCATGCTGAATAAATTGATGAGATTAATAAGGACTAATAATAAAATGAACATTAATGAGATAATAATTGAAACCCTACTATATAATCTAAGTTGATTTAATGATCCAATATTTATCCTCGTTAAGACTTCGATCGATTTTATGTGGGGTTTTCCAAAGAAGTGGAACATGATTCTATCTTGGTTAAACATGAAGAATAAACAAGTGATATTCACCGTTAAAATATTGGTAAAAACTTAGTTAGGTTATTCGGATAAATCATGAGATGATTTGAACAAAAGTTGTTCACCAAATGGAGGAATTACATGAGATGCAATTAGTAAAGTGTTACTTACCTAAATAAACACTATTCTAAAGAAAAGCCAAAGTTGATTTAGGAGAAAAGCTTAATTATAGACTTTCTCTCTAGAAAACATTCGGGAAGTTTTTCTGAAATTAAAACATGAGGGTTTTTAATTTTGAATAAAATGGTGGGATTAATTTGTAAATAAATACCTATTTATAAATTTTAAACTCAGTTAATTTACTTACATCATATATTTCCATTGTTGTAGATTTAATGGCAAACAACACATTATCATTGCGATCGGTCCTTGAGAAGGATAAGTTGAATGGCTTGAACTTTCTTGACCAGTTCTGTAATTTGTGAATTGTTCTCAAATAGGAGAGAAAAAATATGTCATTGAAAAACCCATTCCTTATGAACTGGTAGCTACTGCTTTTATAGCTGACAAAGACAAGTTTAAGAAACACATGGATGACATGTTAGACGTAGGATATCTAATGCATGCCACCATGACCCCTAAGATTCAGAAGCAACATGAGGACATGGTTGTATATGAGATGATTCAAAATATCAAGGAATTATATGAGGGGCAAGCACATCAAGAGAGGTATGAGACCTCTAAAGCTCTATTTCGATGCAAAATGAATGATGGATCTCATATGGGTGCTAATGTCACCAAGATGATGAGCTACATCTAAACATTTGAAAAGTTGGGATTTCCTCTCAAAGATGATTTGGCTATGAATGTTATCATGCAATAGGTACCGAAAAGCTTTAACTAATTTATCCTTAATTTCAATATGAATGAAATTAACAAGACTTTACCACATTTACTTTTCATGTTACGAACTTGTGAAAGTAACATGAAAAATGTTAGACCTAAGCCCATTCTGATGGTCCTCAAGGAAAAATGAAAGGGAAATAATAAGACAGTGGAAAAGTCTAAGGATAATAGAAAGGCCAAGCCCAAAGGAAATTATGCATTAAGACCCAATGGAGGAGTAAGCAAGGAAGGAAAATATTTCCACTGTAACAAGACTGGTCACTGGAAAAGAAAATTTCATGTTTACCTTGAAGAGGTCAAAAAGGTAAAAGCAAACAGAACGTTTGTTCATGTATTATGTTATTGATGTAAATTTGTTAACATATAATTCTTGGGTATTAGATACCGGTTTTGGTTCTCATATTTTTTACTTTTACCGAAGGACTGCGAAAGAAAAGGAATATGGCTAAGGAGAAGCGAACCTACGAGTGGAAAATTGAGCAAGAGTTACTGGATATGCGATAGGGAAAAATTGTATCTTTACCTAGTGGACTTGATTTAAATTTAGAGAATTGCTATTATGTGCCTAGTTTAACTAAAAAATTATTTTAATTTATTTTTTGGACAAGATTAGCTTTGATATAATTATAAAGAATAATTGATGTTCATTTTATCTTGATAGTTTTTCTATGGTTCGGCCTAATTAGTTAATGGTATTTATGTTTGGATGAAGATGACATAAATACGAAATGATCAAAGACAAACGACTCAAATCAAACTTATCTTTGGAAGTATCGTTTAGGTCATATAAGTGAGAAACACATATCAAATATCCATAAATATGAGTGCTTATATTTATTTAATTTTGAACAATTTGATGTGTGTGAATCATACTTATTGGGAAAATGACCAAGGCTCATTTTAATATTAAAGATGAGTGAAAAAGTGATTTATTGAGATTATTACATAGTGATGTATGTGGGACAATGAATACACAAGCCATAGGTGTTTTCCAATACTTCATTACATTTATTGATGACTTCAGTTAGTATGGGTACATTTACCTTATGCTTCATAAATCTAAATACTTTAAAAATCAAGGAATTTAAAAATGAAGTACAATACCAATTAGGTAAGAGTATTCAGGTTCTTCGATCGGATCGAGGGGGAGAATACTTGAGCATAGAGTGAATACTTGAGCATAGAGTTTGATAAACTCCTAAAAGAGTGTGGGATTGTCTCACAACTTACACAACATGGTACACCGCAGTGGAATGGAGTTTCTGAGAGGAGAAATCTAACAATGTTAGACATGGTTCGATTGATGATGATTCATAGTTATCTTTTGACTTATTTATGGGGACATTTACTTAAAATTGCTGCTTTTATACTAAATCATATTTTATCTAAAGAGGTTCAAAAGACACCATATTAGATATGGATTAGGAAACATCCTGGTATGCCTTTTATGAATTTTTTGGGTTGAGAAGCTTATCTCAAACATCAGATGTCTACAAAGCTCAAACTTAAATTTCATAAGTGCATATTTATTGGATATCCTAAAGAAAATAAAGAATATTATTTTTTAATCCTAACAAGAACAAAGTGTTTGTTGCTCGAACGAGAGTTTTTCTCAAAAGATAATTTCTTTCAAAGAAAGGGAATGGTAGAAATATTGAACTTGGAGAAGTTCAAGAACAACATATTAATGAACTAAAGGTTGAGTAGGTTCCACAAGTTGTTGAGGAAAAAGCAGTAGGTTTATAAACACAACCACTATGAAGGTTCATGAAAGAATGCCATGTACCCAATATATATGGATTTCTCGTTACCACGCATGAATACATTTTTCTTATGGATCAAGATTAGTGTATAACTTATCAAGAGGCAGTGTATAGCCCATATTTTGAGGAATGTATTGAAGCCACAAGATCTAAGATGGATTCCATGTCAATACACAAAGTATGGACTTTGGTTGAACCACCTGAAGGTGTCAAACCTATGGGTGTAAATGAGTTTTCAAGAATAAAACTTACATGGATGATAATGTATAAACATACAAGGGGCGATTGATCACTAAAGGTTTTCAACCAATTCATGACATAGACTATGACAAAAATTTCCCCCTGTTGGTTTGTTTAAATCCATTCGGATGTTACTTGCAATAACTGATTCCATGATTATAAAATCTATAAAATAGACGTTGAAACCACTTTCCTTAATGAAAAACTTGACGAGGATGTGTATTTGACACAACAAAAGGTTTTGTCACTTTAGGAAATGTTGGAAAGGTTTGAAAGTTACAAAGGTCCATTTATGGACTAAAACAAGCTTCTCAAAGCTGATATCTTCGTGTCAACGATGCAATCAAAGAGTTCACTTTTATCATAAACGAAGATATGCCTTGTGTTTATAAGAAGGCCAGTGGGAACATTGTTTCTTTCTTAATCTTGTATGTAGATGACATACTCATCATAGTAAATGATATACCTACTTTAAAGTATGTTAAGAGATGTTTTAAGGTTTAGGATTTATATTAGGAGTTAAGATATATAGTGATAGACCAAGATGACTCCTAGGTCTGATTCAAAGGAAATATATAGATAAAGTGTTGAAAAGGTTTAACAAGGAATAATCCAAGAAATATTATGCCTATGCGACTATGGAGGGGAAGAATAGCTTAGTGTATGCAAAAATGTATTTAGATGTGAAGTTTATCTCAAAATACCAGGTTCTTGAGAGGGTTTAATTATCATTTACCTAGTATCAAAATACATTTCAGCTTCCCTTTCAGGTTTTCAACTCAAAACCTTCACTTGGTTTTAAGATGTTATTTGTGGATTTTCATCTCGAACCACTCTTTTTGATTTTTCTCTATTTTCATTTGTTTTTCATTTATAATTCATTTTTAGTTTTTGACTTTCTTTTACAATTGTAGTACTTATTTGAAAAGTCTTTGTTTATTAGATATCCCAACTTCTCTCCATTCATCTCTGCCAAAATAAATATTTTCAAATTAAATAATATCAAAGAAAGACATATTTTTTGTTCCAAAAAAAACTATCTCAAGTGAGAAAACTTATGAGAGAAAATATCTCAATCTAGATAAAAAATTTGAGATAAAATTTCTAAAAGATACATAATTTGTATTAAGAAAATCAATACCAAATGAGATAAAATTTTCTTTACAGTGAAACGATCTTGAAACTCAAGTTTCAAGGGTAACTATTTCAAGTGAGATGAAAATTTGCTCAAGGGAAATAAGCTCAAGTGAGATAAAAATTTTGTTTTGAAAAAACAATCTCAAGTTCGATAAGATTTTCCTTATGGAATGAAATAATATTTATTTTCAAAGGGAATTGTCTCAAGTGAGACAAAATCTATTTTTAAGAAAACAATCTCAAATGAGACGAAATTTGTTTTAAGAAAAAAATAATCTCAAGTGAGACGATTTTTTCTTAAGAAAAATAATCTTAAGCGAGATAATTCTTTTGAGTGAAATTATCTTAAAATTTTGTATTTAAAAGCAAATTGTCTCAAGCGAGACAAAATGTTTTGTTCCTTTTTGTTGAGAAAGTCTAATCATTTTTTGATGATTCAAACCTTGGTTTGAAGACGTCGAGTTCTTTAACGATATTGTTCATTCGTGTTGAACATTGTCGTATTTGAATGATAATTTTTGTTGAGGAATATTATTCCTTTGCGTTGAGGAAGTTGAATTGTCTAGAGGTAATTTGATTCTAATAACAGTATTTCTCTTTTGTGTTATAGAGATTTGGTCACTTTTGGATGATTTGCTCAATTTCAAAACTGATGATGACATTGCTCCTTGCGATTGAGGAGATATAGTCTATGGATGACAATGTTCCTTCATGTTCAGGGCGTCTAGTCATACTTGTAAAATTTGCTTATTCTCTTGTGGAATTCAAATTTGAAGATAACGATGATTCTTTGCATTGAGGAAATCTAGTTATATTTGGATGATTTGCTTTTGAATAAGACTTTTCTCCTTCGTGTTGAGGAGAACATAGTCTTACATTAGAAAAGATTTCAAGAGATAATCTAAAGGGCATCCTCGTGAGAGGAAAATCAAGTTTCTTATGTTGCATGTGATGATGAATATTTGATGCAAAGATGCAAATTCATGTAACATGCATGTCTATGTTTATGCATGTTTTCTTAATTAGTGGCCAAGAATGGATGCACAAGTAATCTTCATTTTCTTTCTAATTTGGCCATCTTCGTTCTTCACATCAGAATGCACCCTTGTAACTCTTGGCTACTGACAATTTATTCTTATTGCCTTACAAATTTCCCCCAAAATTTTATGTTTTTTACCCAAGTTCTGATCATGAGCTTCTATGGTTAAAAGACATTTGCCAAATTTCAAGATCTACTCCCTAAAGAGATTGTCTAGCATAAAAATGATTTTTCCTCGTTCATTTTTTAAAATGTGAAAAAGTTCAATTAAGAAGTTTTGAAAAATGGTACCACTTACTTTGGGCTCAAAACTGAAAAAAATTATAAAACAAGAGTACATTTAATATCAAAAGAATCATATGCTCTTTTAATTTTTCAAAGCTATAAATCTTTGACAAGTTTCAGGATTTGACTGGTTGATTTTAGGTTAGCTTCCTACATTTTCAAACGTTTTAGTCATCTAATTGTCTTCCTTGTCTCTAACCATATGAACATTGTGACATGCCCCTCTTTCTCTGGTTGACATTCCAAATGGATGAAGACAAAATGACGCAACTAGCATATTCAATTGCTAAAGCTTTCAGAACACTTATATTTTGGCTCTATGAAATATTCAATTTGTTCAAGCTTCATTGGTTCCTTTAGAAAATATAATGCATAAATATTGACCTAATGATTAAATTCATGAGTGCTTGTTTGTAGTTAACTATAAAAAGTATTTCTCAACTCCCTTAGTCCAACTTCATTGAAATTCCTTATTAATTCAAATCTCAAACTTTGTCATTTCCTTGAATTTCATTAATTTGAATTCATTTGCTTTAGTTTAAATTAGATAAAGGGTTCATCTCACAAAGCCTTCGAATTGAAATCCATATTGGAGAAAACACCAAATTGTCAAGTATTCGATCAATGCCATGGTTTGAATGTAACCTACTCCTAAAGCTAGAGCTTTTGAGTTACCTTTAAAATTAATTGCTTTAGCTAAATAGCTCAACTTTATTAAACTTAACTTATGATGATAGTTTATTAATTTTATTGGTATACAGATTCCATTATCTTAAGTTCATCAAGATGAACCTATTGTAGTATGGATGTCGTTGAAGGTAAGAAAATTCCTTTTTACATTTCAATCCCCAAGCAACTAACGTAAACTAAATCCATCTTCCCCAACTATTCCATCTGTGAATATTATGATCATCATTGAACTTCCTCAATAGAAGCATAATTGAATCAACTTTTCTATATCATATACAATATATACCCTATTTTGTCTGCTCCAATACATACTTGAATGTCAAGCCCTTTTGATTGTCTCTTCATGGGAGGAGAAGGTTTTCTTGGTCCTTGCAAGATAATGATATGATATTCGAGAGTATATCCTTTGGACTAGGATAAAGGGTCCTTATTTTATGAGGATTCAATCTTGTTACTTGTCAAAGATATTGTAACATTGATTCTCAAAAAAGCATTTAATTTAGCTTATATTTAAAGAATTTAAATATTAAAATTTTCTCATTACTCATAACCTCATAAGGTAGCATTTTATTTAATATGCTTGAATTTCAAGCGACTTACAAACCTTTAAACTGAATAAATAAATAAATAAATAAGTTCAAACAAGATGAAATGTTTCTTTGTACAAGTGCAATAAAGCTTCAAGGTGGATGTAATGACTTCTTTCTGATTTGCATCAGAATACTCCATTACTCTTCAAAGGTCCATGCTCTTAAATCAATTAAATTTTAAACCTTGCGCTTTAGTTCCCTATTGTTCTCAGTAGTATGCCCTGAACATTCTATGTGGTCGTTGCATATGTCATGAACATCATAGCCATGATTAGCTGAATATGATACCATTATAATGATTTTAGTTCCTTCATTCACATTAGCACTAGTGGTACCTCATATATTGTTGTACTTGATAGCCCTTTTAATGATATCTGACACATGATGGTGACATAGATTTTTTAGTGGAAATCCCTAGAATGTTGTTAATGTATGGACATTTCAATGTATCAATGAACATAATGATGAACTCTCTTTTAATCATTGATAGGTGTAATTGAGATACAACCTCTCTTCATCGTTGTGCATAACGTTAGAAGTTCTCATTATGCTTCACCTCTATATTCTATAGTATTGTTTGATCAGGGGCCATGTCAGTCATATATTTGTATTGACCTGGGAAAGCATGAGCCAAATCCCTACAAGAGTGGGTTTTAGTATGACTCAGCATATTATACCACTTAGAAGTTGGTATGGCAAAACTATCTTAAAAGTAATGGATAAACATTTGATCATTATTGGGTATATCTAGTCATCCTCAAAATAAACATCATGAAATAGGACGTAGGCAATTGGTTCCACTATATTTTTTAGAATTTGGTTTTTTAATTTGGGCGAGAGTACTAAGTCAGAAACCCAAACCTACTCCCTTTGCATCCATTTAATGTTGAGAGATTTTTCCTCTCATTCATTTGAAGTATTCTTTACCCCAGTCCTTCATGTTCTTAGGAATTTCATCAGAAACATACATGTTATAATCAGTGGGGTTACCCTTAGGATTTGTCATGGTTGCTTGAGTCTTAGGGGTAGAAAAGATTGCTTTGTAGCTTGGAAGTCTTTCGGGTAAAGTGATTAGGTGTGAAGAAGAATACGACGTCCCATACTCAGTGGTTCCCACGACTGAGAAAACTTTCTCACTTCCATTTTCCTAGTTGATCCCAACCAATTTCTCTACAATTTGGTCGACCATGTTGGCTTGGTTTTGTAATATATGGTCCACAATGGTATTTTTTTTATTGTTCCATTTCAATTTCCCAGTCTTGTAGCATTTTCTGCAAATTTTATGGCATTTCTTTCTTTAGTTGTTCAAATTTCACATCCATTCTTAGTAATGTGTGATGTGATTAAGACCACTGTTGTAGAATATTCCATAAATTAATTTCTTGTTTTCATGAATGATGTATGTGAAAATGCTTATATAAATGCAACGCAGATGTGAAATCCAACACAAATGTGAAATGCAAAGAGAAATTGCAATTGCAAATGTAAAAGGTGCTGATCCCTAAGACGAATAATATAGAATAAGTTTCATTAGAGAAAAAGTCTTCGATATACATGATAGTCAATTCTCATAGACATTTATTTGCTTGGATGCTTGGTCTAAAGTAGGTCGATGCTTTATCTCGGGGTTTCTTACTCGAAAACTCTATCCAAAAAATGATATATGATAGCTTGTGCTTATGTAGAGGCTCCTTCCAAATATGATCTTTATTCCCCCATGATGTCAGAGTTATGGTTCATGCCTTGATGATTGTAGGTGAAGTGGTTGTAGGTAAGATTATGTAACTGCACCATTATTTAGATCAAGGGATCACCTTTCAGATATTGGTTGTCATTCTTCAACTTTGATGCATTATCTTCAAGCGAGCTTCATCCTTATCCTCTCTGAGTTTTCATTAGCCATCAGTGAATATTTTTCTATATTGCTACTTGACTGCAAACTTTTACTCTATTTATGAAAAAATTCCACTAGAAAGTCAACAGTGCATCTACACCTTAACATTATGTCATGATGATGCAAAGCAAAAAGGTATAAGGCATGAAATCTACCCCCATCATGATAATCGATGAAGATAAAAATGTCATTCAAATATGAAGATAATATCTACTTCATCATGATATTTACTCAAACATGCTTTTATTAAATAACAATCATACCCAGACATGCTTTCTACCTGACATACTTTATCTTAAGATATTAATCGTAACTGCATGGTATCTAGTTTGCATGCTTTCATCCAGAAAGAAACTTATTCTATGAATTTAAAGAAAAATGTAAAGGTTCAGAGTCGTTCCTCCTTTGTGTACTAGTTATTCGGTACTATCGATGATACAGGTTTGGTATGAACATGCTTTTATTAAATAACAATCATACCCAGACATGCTTTTCTACTGACATACTTTATCTTAAGATATTAATCGTAACTGCATGGTATCTAGTTTGCATGCTTTCATCCAGAAAGAAACTTATTCTATGAATTTAAAGAAAAATGTAAAGGTTCAGAGTCGTTCCTCCTTTGTGTACTAGTTATTCCGGTACCTATCGATGAATACGATCATCACCTATTATAGGCTTAAATTGAACAAGTTCAATTTGAGAGGGTCCACTTCCACTATACTCATACTAGAAATAAATTTCCAAGAAGGTATAAGGCATGTACGGCCTAGAGGTTACTTGCTAAGGTTCATACAGGGAATATATTCACCATGGAAGCAAAGCGTTCATTCACCCTTACTTACTTGGGATAGAGTTGTGGTATAGAGATTATGTCATGTTAGTGCACGTGACGTTTATTTGAGGAACTTAGAAACCTTTGACAAAAAAGACAAAACAAAGAATGAAGCATTTTCAAAAGGAAAATTCAATGAAGCTAAAAACGTAAATTTAAAAATTTGTACAACTATTTAAATAAAGAATACATAAAAATTGAAAACTCAGAAAAAGGATTATATGCTAAAAGTGGAATCGACTACACACTTTCCACCTCATGATAACATATAAGCGACCAACAACCTGACTCTCTAACTAATCCCCAGTAGAGTCACCTAGTTTTCGTAACATTTTTTTTCAAAAAGAAAATGAATGGTTTCCACTTTTATAAAAGAAAATTCCTAATATTTACATTTTATTTTGGGGAAAATTTGGCATTTTTATAAAAGTTTATTTGGAGTCACCATCGACCTTTGGATTAAATAGGTCGAATACCTAAAAACATATTTTAATTTTTTTAAGGAAAATCACTTTAAAGACAAGTAATTGGTCTACGTTTGCCAAAGATTCAATTTAAAAGGGAAAGAGTCAATTATGCGTTGGGAAAGGTAAGCACCCCCACAACGTCCAAACTTGGTACCTTGTCACTTATATGTATTCATAGTAATGGAATTTGCAAATTCGAGTCATAATTTAAAATGTGGTCTTTTTATTTTGATCATTGACTAATTTGTTTCAAAATATTTAATAAGCGACATTCTCTATTTTGAGAGGAATTCACGGGATTTGTACATCCACCAATATGAAGTCTATCACATCTATTTGTTCTCTATCCAAGAATGTCCCCACTTTTATTTATGATCACAAAATTATACGGATCGAATATAAATGTGATAAAAAACAATCAAATAATAAAAAATAGGACATGTTAGTAAAGAAGATAAAAACCTTTTAATTTATAAAATAATATTTTATTTAAAAGGGCTGTATTTATTTAGAGTTCACTTTTTTTCAAATGTCGTATCGAATCAAACTAATTCTATTAAGTAATGTTTTTCACACCTATTCTACGAAAAATGTTCTTGAAAATATTTCGGATAAAATATTTAAAATATCAAATAAAGAATGGATATTTAATAAAAGTTAAAAATATACATAAATATAATACAAAAATTTATATGTAAAAATATGCATATGCACATAAATATATACATGATTACAAGACTTAAATGTGTAAATGAATATAAATATATATACATACATATGATATATTATATATACTTGCACACTGTAGGTATATATACATATAAATATATGTGGTATGCATAAAAAATTTGAAAAAAAAACATAAAATATGTATACTATGTACATATATATACATATTACAAAATGGACCTAAATGTAAAAAATATGAACACTGTAAGGCTAAATGTAAATAACCCAAATTAAATTAGCCCTACAAATGAGTGAATAAATTAGAAAACAATGACTTTAAAAGCATATCAACAAACCTAGAAAAAATGACATGATGCACTGCTCTTGGAAAATGGGACAATTTTGTTTGTTTGTGTGCTTATTGGTGTTGAATGCTTTGATGGGACGCCTTCTAATATGGTCGATGATGGGGAGCCTCATTAGATGATGGAGCATGATGTGGTAGCTGAGTTGGACCATGAAACCATACTGGCAGTGGTAATTGACAAAAATTTGGATTCAAAGAGCCTAATAGCTATAATAAATCTAAGTTGTTAGATGAAGCACAAAATATAACAGTTCATGTTGGGTGACGCTAATAGCTCTCCATCAAAAGTCTAACTTTGTTGCGTTATGCGATTAGGCCTTAGAGTTGGGTCAATGAAGCTATTGAGCTACTTGTATTTATTTTAGCATAAACGAGCTGCTGGTTATGTATCTTAGGGCATCATTTGCTTTATAACTTGATTTTTTTATGCCTTTGTTAAAAATATTAATATGGGCCTTTAATTTGTATTGCTGATGACGGAGGGTGGGATTTGTTTTGAAATAATAGTACTTCCGTTTCTATAGAAAAACCTCATAATTTGATAACACTTATCAACAGAATCGTGTTTTTGGGATTTTTAAACCCAAAGGTTTTTTGCATCAGAACAACCTTTGTTCTAGTGCCAAACGTGATATGTTATCGCACTCCCATAGATCATCATGTCAACAATTGAAATATGGATTTCGTAAAATCCTTGATGCAAAAAATGGATTGAAAAACAGATTAACAAATTAACACATTAATCATTGCCGTTATCGATTCGAACAATGATATCATGCATATTTGACGAAAACGATAAAACTAGAACATGTATCTCATACATATCGCATCAATGATAACTCCGTAAAAGGTCACATTTTGGGACATTTTCACTTAAGTTATTGAGTAACTAATAGCTCATTTAGGACCATGTAGATGCATTTAGAAGCATTTAGTTGCATGTGGTGGAATTCAATTTTCCGCGTCATTTCATTTTTAAAGCGGTGCTATCTTATGGGATAGGTTATTGTTTGATGATGTGCAGGAATTGAAAGCAAGGAGAAGAGGAAAGAAAATGCCGTGACATAAGGAGATTGCTGAGAAAAGTGAAATTGCCAAGTTTGACTGGCATTTCGATAGGGCTTGAAGTGCGAGAAGATATTTTTGAAGCCAACTGTCTCTAACTTTTTGAGATCTCTGCCCAAGGAATCCACCTCGAAGATCTGCCTTGAGGGATCGGCATTGCTACCACTGGTCCTGCTGATGACGTCGTCTGACCCTACAGATCCTGTCTATCCTTGGGCGCCTACAACGGGATTATGCTAGTCACTTAGCCAACTATCTAGGTTGTATCATAGCTTGTTCCGCTCGACTCCCAAGTAACTTAACCATGGTTTTGGGGTTTCCTAGGAAAGTCAACACCGAGTCCTAGGATTAGTTTTCCCCTATAAATAGAGGATGAAGCCGCATTGTTAAAGACTTTGGTTCCACCCAAATTTGAGCTTAAAAAGTTAGAGAGAGAAGGTCTCATCTTTCTCCGTCAATCCTACTTGCTGTGGCGTTTCTCCTTGACAAGCCTGAGGGAGTGGCATCCTGAGCATCCGAGAGGAGCTAGTTCGTTGGGATCAATTCTTGGTGGTCGAGGAAAGTATTGGGCAGTGCACGTCGAAGGCTTTCTCTCCTCCCCTTAGTTCTTTTCTTTCATATTTTATTATTGGGTTGTAAGGAATAGATGAAACTTGCTTTTTGTTTGTTTATTTCGAACCCCACCATGAACTAATCCTATTTGGTGGGAGTTCGATTGGATGTTTAAGTTTTTATTTCAATGAACGGTTGTTTTTCTATGCTTCAATATGTTTTGTTTATGAAACTTAATGCCTTAAGGTTGTAGGAGCTATGAGAGTAACCTTTCCTTAGGAGCTTTTTAGGGTTCGAGAGAATGGCTTGGCAAAATATCCTTAGTATTCCAGAGAAAATAGGGAGGAACTGTATAAACAAGGGGTTCTATGTAGTAACTAGGCCTAATCCACCTTAGAGATAAGGTTAGGATTTCATTCGACTAAAATGAGTTGTGCAAGAATGATAGTTTAGATGTTAATGATACCACAAAAAGGTATTGTCGAGACATATCCTATTATTTGGACCAATAGGATCACTGCTGGGGTTTACGCCAATCGGTTTTCCCTGTACATCTTTAATCCGTCGAGTCTCTTACTAGAGATAGCATAGAGCACCTTAGTAGACTCTGTCGGTCAGGCTAGGCATAGAAGAAATACCCTTCGGAGAAATAGACTTCGAATCTCCCAATGACTCCTATCACTCATTCCCATAGCTGCTCGTCGTGTGAGAAAACTAAAGGCCTACATTTTAAATCCAATATTTACATTTTATTTTACCTTGATATTTCCATTTGTTTGCACTTATCACAATTGAGTTTTCCACGACATTTCATCCAACTTGCCACGACATATTCAATTGCGACCACACTACCACCATTCCATTTTCACATCAGTCATTTCATTTTGTCACAACATTCTCATTTGTACATACCATCACTAACTTTACATAGATGACAAAGTAAAGTGCCTTGACAAACTTATTTGATTTCCCCAATTCCCTGTGGAGACGATACTTAACTTATCACGGTATTACTTGTTCGATTGTGTATACGTACACATATATCCGCACTCATTTATAGTACACATACCGAGCAGAAAAGCTTTTGGCACCGTTGCCGGGGAATTGGCAACTAGAAGTTAAATTGTTTTTTCATAGCATTTTTATTTTACTTGTTTATATTTCTTTTATATAGTTTTACCCTTTAATTTTCTTTTATTCTTCAGGATTTTATGGTGTATGACCAGAAGTAACCCTGACGAGCCATTAGAACAAGTTAAACCTGAGATCGAGAGGCTCTTTAGAAGAAGAAGACGTGCTCAACGTGCAAATATGTACCAAATTGGAATTCCAGGCATTGGTCATGAGGATGATCAGAATGCCGAGGCAAATCCATTTGCTGGGAATGCACCCAGACCTCGTGCCATTTGTGATCACTTAAACCCGATTTTAGACGATTTAAATCCTAAAATTATGGTACCAGAGATTCAGGCAGCCCACTTCGAGCTCAAACCTGTCATGTTCAATATGCTGAACTCCATAGGGCAGTTTGGGGGCACACCAATTGAAGATGCCAATCAGCATATTCGTAATTTCTTGGAGGTGTGTGATTCTTTTTGCCAACAAGGGGTGCACGAAGATGTTATGAAATTAAAGCTATTTCCATATTATTTGCGTGACTGAGCAAGGGCTTGGTTGAGTGGCGTTCCAGCGGGTTTAAAGGAGTCATGGACTGATTTGTGCAAAAACAATTTACTGCGGTATAATCCTTCAAACATGAACACCCAACTAAGGAATGACATTGCTCCCTTTCGTCAAGCTGATGACAAGTCGATGTATGAATGTTGGGATCGATACAAGTCATTGCTTCGCAAGTGCTCAAATCATGGTTTTCAAGATTGGACACAAGTGGTGATGTTCTACAATGGAGTAAACACACCCACGAGGATGATGCTAGATCCCTCGACAAATGGGACGCTAGTTGACAAATCACCAGCAGAGGCATTTGACATTCTGGATAAGATTGCCACCAATGATTATCAGTTTCCATCCATAAGGCTTGCAGTTGGGAACAAATCACATGGAGCTTTCAAGCTAGATTCTAAAGATTCGGTGTCTGTCTAACTTGTTGCTATCACCAACATGTTAAAGAACTTGCAAAGGCCAAGTGAGGTGAGAGAAGTGAAGGCAACCCATTCAGTATGTTTATTATGCCATCGCAATCACAATGAGAGTGATTGCCTGACCAATCAAGAATCCATCAACTTTGTAGGCAACTTCAATCAAGGCAACAACAACCCCTATAATCCTGGATTACGTCAACATCCAAACTTTTCGTCGGGAAATCAAGGAAACAACAATGCTCATCAACCAGCTCGACATAAGAATTTCAATGACTCCCAGAATTATCAATTGAATATGCCATAGCATAATTCTAATAAGGAAAGGCCGTCTTCATCAAACACCAGCTTTCTGGAAGCCACAATGTAAGAGTTTATTGCAACAATGAAGACAATGCTACAAGACCATGAGACAACCATAAAAAATCAAGGGGCCCTCCTTCAGAGCCATAGTTCATCATTAAGGACGCTGGAGAGTTAGGTTGGTCAAATTGTCATGGCATTACAAGAAAGCAAACCAAGACATTTTTTGAGTGACACTGAAGTCACCAAACCTCATGGTAAGGAGAACTACAGTGTGCGAACTCCGAAGTGGTACACAAATTAATGTTGAAGACAAGTTTGGGGGAAGACCGAAGGAGGATTCATCCCCTGCAACTGTGCAAGCTGATCACGAGGTACTAGAAGAAGCACCTGAGGAAGAGGATAAGGCTTAGGGTTAATCAAGTAAAGAAACTGAGGGGGCAAATAAAAATGCCAAGGCAACTTCTGTTCGTACACCGTCAGTACAAGAAGCCAGACCCATCTCATTTTCCGCAAAGACTGAAGAAGCATAACGAGGATAATCAATTCAAAAAATTTGTTGACATTCTGAGTCAACTTCAAATCAATGTTCCTTTTCTGGAGGCTATGGAACAAATGCCTAAATATGCTAAATTCCTCAAGGAAATTGTTACCAAGAAGATAAAGGTTGAGCGGTACGAGATAATTGCCACGACAAAAGAATTTTCCTCCTCCTTAAGCAAGCTGCCACCAAAGAGACATGATTCAGGTAGTTTTATCATCCCATGTTCGATAGGAGACAAATTTTTTGGGAAGGCACTATGTGACCTTGTCTCAAGTGTAAACTTGATGCCTAAGTCAATTTTCGTGAAGTTTGGGATAGGGAATACGAGACCCACCTCTGTCATCTTGCAATTAGCTGATTGTTCGCATGTTCATCTCGAAGGGAGAATCGAATATGTCATTGTACGGGTTGACAAATTCGTTTTCATTGTCAATTTTCTGATCCTGGACTGTGAGGTCGATGCCACATCACCATAATCTTGGGGAAACCCTTTCTAGCTACCGGTCGTATTCTCATCGACTGCGAGAGGGACGAATTGACCATGTGAGTGGCCGATCAACATGTCATTGTGAATGTCTTCCGATCTCTCAAGTACATGGATGATTATTAAGAATACTAGAGCATTTTTGAGGTATATACAACAAATGCAAAGGAAGTCTATCAATTTTTCCAAGACAATTTCATTCAGCCGAACCCTGATGAGAGGCTACTTGAAGACTTAAAGGCTGGAGAGCCTAATGATTTTTCTACCAAGGAACAGGAGGCTAACTTTCTCAATGCTAGCCCATGTACGCATTTCAAACCTTTGAATTTTGAAAAGTTTGTTCCTCCTAAGCCCTCATTACAGCATGCTCATACCCTAGAACTTAAGAATTTGCCACAATATCTTAAATATGCTTATCGGGTAATAATGAAACTTTGCCTATGATTATTTCCTCTACCCATACTACTAACCAGAAATCTATTTTGTTAAGTGTTTTGTCACAGCATAAGAAAGTGTTAGGATAGACGATGGGAGATCTAAAGGGAATAAGTCCAACTATCTGCATGCACAAGATCCTGCTGGAAGAATGCCATGGCAAAACCATAGAGCCATAGCGAAGATTGAACCCAATCATGAAACAAGTTGTGATGAAAGAGATTCTCAAATGGCTTGATGCTGAAGTAATATACCCCATTTCAGATAGCTCGTGCATAATTCCCGTCCAATGTGTGCCGAAGAAGGGAGGCACGACCGTAGTGACGAGTGAAGACAACGAGTTGTTACCTACTCGCAAAGTCACCGGGTGGCGAATCTGCAAGGACTACCGCAAGCTTAACAAGGCCACCAAGAAGTATCATTTCCCCTTTCCGTTCATCGATCAAATGCTAGATTGACTTACTGGCAAGGCATTTTATTATTTATTAGACGGATACTCGGGGTATAATCAAATTGCCATTGCACCATAGGACCAGGAGAAGATAACATTCACGTGTCCCTATGGCACGTATGCTTTTCGAAGAATGCCTTTTGGACTCTGTAATGGCCTGACAACTTTTTAGCGCTGCATGCAAGCCATATTCTCAGACATGGTTGAGGATTTTCTTCAAATTTTTATGGACGATTTTTCTGTTTCCAGAGATGACTTTCAAAATGCATCGGTAATTTGGCAAAGGTACTGAAGCGATGTGATGAGGCTGGTCTTCTACTGAACTGGAAAAATTCCACTTCATGGTGACTGAGGGCATTATTCTAGGCCATAAAATCTCTGCAAAGGGCATTGAGGTAGACAAGGCCAAGATCGAGTTTATCGAGAAGCTACCCCACCAACTTCTGTCAAGGGCATACGGAGTTTCCTTGGATATACTGGATTTTATAGACGATTCATCAAGGACTTCTCTACAGTATCCAAGCCCTTGTGCACCCTGCTGTAACAGAACCAACTGTTAGTGTTCGATCAGAAATTCCATTGCACATTTAATGAGCTGAATAATAGACTTATCTCTGCACCGATCGTAGTTTACCCTGGCTAGACGGCACCGTTCGAATTAATGTGTGATGCAAGTGATTTTACCGTGGGAGCTGTGCTTGGGCAGCGTAGAGGTAAAATCTTTCATGTTATATATTATGCTAGTCGTACCTTGAATGAGGCGCAATTAAACTACACTACCACTGAGAAAGAATTACTTGCCATGGTATTTGCATTTGACAAGTTTAGGCCATACTTGATAGGCACAAAAGTCATAGTTCACACTGACCATTCTGCTATAAAATACTTAGTGAACAAAAAAGATACCAAGCCTAGACTTATTAGGTGGATATTACTACTGCAAGAGTTTGACTTAGAGGTCATTGATAGGAAAGGTACTGAGAACCAAGTTGCAGATCATTTATCTAGGCTAGAAAACATTTCAGAATGCCATGACATTTTTTATATTAAAGAAGAATTCCTTGATGAGAAAATTTTATATGCCACGGCAATTCTGTGGTACGTTGACCTTGTTAATTTTCTTATTAGTGGTATTTTTCCTTAGGAACTAAATAGCCAGGGGAAAAATAGGTTTCTGCATGATGCCAAGTTTTATTTTGGGACAAGCCATACTTGTTCAAGAAATGTGCCGATCAAATGATTTGACGATGTCTCCCCGAAGATGAGCAACATGATATCTTACACCATTGCCACACAACACCCTGCTGTGGAGGGCATTTTAGAGGTGTGAGGTCTGATGCAGAGGTCCTCCAATCAGGCTTCTATTGACCATCACTATTTAAGGATGCCCATGAATTTTGCAAGGCGTGCGATAAATGCCAGCGCACTAGAAACATTTCCAGACGACATGAAATGTCACTGCAAAATATTTTAGAGATAGAGCTATTCGACGTTTGGGGCATTGATTTCATGGGACCATTCCCATCTTCATTTGGAGATTTATACATCTTGCTCACAGTAGACTATGTGTCTAAGTGGGTTGAAGCAATTGCCACACCGAGGAATGACTCGAAGACGGTGCTCAAGTTTCTTCACAAAAACATCTTCACTCGATTTGGAGTACCAATGGCCATTATCAATGATGAGGGAACCCACTTTGATAACAAGCTAATTGCTAAGGCATTGCAGAAATATGGAGTGTGATATAGGATTACCACAGCATATCACCCTCAAACAAATGGGCATGTTGAAGTGTCTAACCGAGAAGTCAAGCAAATTATCGAGAAGGTAGTGAACTCTCGAAGGAAATACTCATCTCTAAAACTCGATAAAGCACTCTGGGCCTACAGGACGACATTCAAAACACCTTTGGAAATGTCACCCTTCCAGATGGTATATGGAAAAGCTTGCCACCTCCCAGTTGAGCTAGAACAAAAGGCATACTGGGCAATAAAGAAACTAAACTTCGACGCGCAACTTGCTGGGGAAAAACGGCTGCTTGATCTGAACGAAATGAAGGAGTTTAGAGCACAATCATATGAAAATGCCAAGCTCTACAAGGAAAAGACTAAGAAGTGACATGACAAAATGCTTTTGCCACGACATTTTCACGCGGGCCAGAAAGTACTGCTGTTTAACTCTAGGATCAAACTCTTCTCGGGCAAACTGAAGTCACGGTGGTCGGGACCATTCGATGTCCACCATGTTTACCCATACGGCGTTGTTGATATCAAGAACATGGACGATGGTTCCATCTTTAAAGTCAATGGCCAGCGCCTGAAGGCTTACCAGAGAGTCCCACCATTGCGTGACAAGTCGGTGCTTCTCTTGCATGACGTCGATACTGGCCCATCATATTAAGGATATCGAGACATTTTTTAATTTACTCCTGTGCATAAATAATTTGTCTTTTGTCATTATTTTAGTATTTCTTCTTTTTAATTAATTACTTTATATTATTTTTGTTGCAAGGATTATCCCACATGGTGAGCATGTGAGGCGTACGATTAATACAAAGGAAATTTGGGTGGCAAACTTGAATAGTAAAAGGAGGGAAACTTTTTCACTTTTCACTTTTACTTAGGATTAAAAATTTTAACTTTTGCTTTTTGTTTTCTTCCCGCCTATACCCCATCATGTATTTAATATTTCCTCCACAAAATCTCACATTTGTTTTTATCTTCCTTTCCTTTTCACTTTTCCTTTAACTTTATCTTATCTCATCTTCTTTGTTCCCTCTCTTGCGCCGATAACCTCCATAGCCAACCCAAGCTTTAACATTCCTTACCCATATTTTGTTTTCTATTTCCACCATGGTTAGATCCCGACCATCTTCTTCTGCACCACCATAGTTTGTGGATGATGTCACCCGTGACAGGTTCCAGACCTTTAAAAACCGATGAGTCTTTTCCAAGTAAGGGTTTTTCTTATCCAAGGAGAAGGATGCCACCTTCAGAAGTGAGGTGCTCGATGTGGTTAACAAGCACAATTGGCATAAAATTTCCATGCATCCGGCCACTGTCAACGCATCGATCGTGAAGAAGTTTAACTCAAACATCTTTGAGCCAAACCAACATGTCGTCGTAGTTCATGACATTTCTATTCGATTCACTCATACTACTATTAATCGCTACTTCAAATTGCAGGTGCTGGAAGACCGCCATACCACCTTTATGCAAGACGCAGACAACGAAACATACCAAGGCATTCTAGAAGACCTCTGTCTTCTCGACACCCAATGGAACGGCCAGCAACTGAGTCGTAGGACCGTGGACCGAGAGAAGCTGCTTCCGCAAGTAAAGTTGTGGAGCCATTTTATGAAGCACAAACTTTTGCCCACTTCCCACAACACCACCGTGTCTTGCCAGCGAACACTTTTACTGCACTCAATCGTATTTGGGCGCCCCACAGATGTAGGGAAAATCATTGTAGAGCAAGCCCATTTATGCCTAAAGTGATCTGCAAGTCCCTGGTATTTCCTAATTTCATAACTATTTTATATCATAAAAAGAAATTTCCTGAGGAGCAGTTCGGTGAGACTTTACCGGATATTGCTGAGATTACCACGAAAAAAATCCCTATGTTGTTCGGGCTGAAGAACGTAAAAGGAAAAGAAAAAGAGGGACCACATCTCGTGTTTCACCATATCCATATGCCAGGGCAAACTCAGATGCCCCGGAGTATGCCATCCAGTGCACTCAAGAGCACGTCGAGCAGCTGTCCGACAAACTGATGACATATTTTGCCTACGCTAAGCGCCGGCATGAATTTTTTACCAATGCCTTCTTAGAGTTTCTCCGCATACAAACTTCACGTCCCAGTCTTCCCTGCAACACTAGTGCCACCAAATGAGGATGCCGAGGCATATGTAGAAGTACCTCGTCCTGCCACTACCGACGCTCATCAGTCGCACAGTGTAGAAAGACCCCAACCTATAAAACAGAAGAGCCTGATAAAGCCGAAGAGTACCCCAAAGTAACATAGCCCACCGAGTCAACCGAGGAGTCCCAATCCGAAATGCTATGGCAAGCTCCTTTGCGTAGGAGCCGACGCTACCTAAAAAAGACATCAAAGCATGAGGACCCCTAACTCTCAATTATCCCAGAAGGTGTCAGTACTCCTCTGGCCGTACCTGCTTCTGACTCCAAACACTCCAGCCCTGCCAAGCTGAGAAAGCGCACTCGCCACGCGACCACTGCACCACCACCCGTTTAAGTCAAGGTACCTTGCATTGCATTGCATTTATAGCATGTAGTTTATTTTCCTTAGTCTTAGCAAGCATTGAGGACAATGCTTCTCTCAAGTTTGGGGGAAGTAGGGTTCTCGTATCATTGTATGATTGTAGTAGTAAAATAAATATGCCATGACATTAGTAATGATTTGAATAGTTTTTTGGAATTTATTAAGGATGCCCGATGATGATGACTTCTTGATGGCTAGGATAGAATGTACATGAGTGGTTGAGGATGATAGAACCAACTCTAGGACTTGCTTCTTTGAAATCCTTGAAAACACGATTGTATGTTTTCCATACTTGAGAAACTTAGGAATTTTTTATAAGAGAATTCTTAAATGGCGTGGCATAAAACTTTGAATGATGAAAACTCCTACTTAAAAAAATTGATTGAAAAATGATGATAAAGTTGTGAATAAATGCCTCGGCATATCTATAGAGGGACACTCCGCTATTCCAGGGCATATGAGTGAATGAAAGTAGTCACGGGATGACTCTACCTAACTAGCTCGGGGGTGGAAGGTATGCTCCCTTTCACCTAGAGTGTGGCATGGTAAAGTGATGGGTTGACTTCCCTCGTAGCATAAATAAAGGAAAGAAACAAGGTGGGAGTAAAAATTTATAATTGTCATGGCAAATTAAGAAAGCTTGCTTAGAAAACTTTTAAGTTTGTTAAGCATGGACTGGATACAAACACGCACGCACCCACACAAAGAATCTTGCGCAAGAGGACATTACTAGATTTCTCGACATAGTCTAGCAAGTTGAAGCCATATGTGTTGAGGGCTGAAATTTTATCCCATATACTATTCTACTTCTGAACTTGTCATGGTATTTTTTTTTCTTATTACTATCCATTGCTTGAGGACAAGTAATAGCTTAAGTTTGCAGGTGTGATAACTCCGTAAAAAGGTCATATTTTGGGACCTTTTCACTCAAGTTATTGAGTGTCTAATAGCTCATTTAGGACCATGTAGATGCATTTAGAAGCATTTAGTTGCATGTGGTGGAATTCAGTTTATCGCGATATTTTATTTTTAAAGCAGTGCTACCTTATGGGATGAATTGAAAGCAAGGAGAAAAGGAAAGAAAATGTTGTGACATAAGGAGATTGCTGAGCAAAATAAAATTACCAAGTTCGATTGGCATTTCTATAGCGCTTGAAGTGCGAGAAGATATTTTTGAAGTCAGCTGTCTCCGACTTTCTGAGAGCTCTGTCCAAGGAATCCACCTCGAAGATCCTACTGGAGGGATTGACACTGCTACTGTCAGTCCTGCTGATGATGCATCCTGACCCTACAGATCATGTGTGTCCTTGGGCGCCTGCAACGGGATTATACCGGTCACTCAGCCAGCTACCCAGGCTATATTAGAGCCTGTTTTGCCCGACTCTCAAGAAACTTAACCATGGTTTTGGGGTTTCCTAGGAAAGTCAACACCAAGTCGTAAGATTAGTTTTCCCCTATAAATAGAGGATGAAGCCACATTGTTGAAGACTTTGGTTCCACCCATATTTGAGATTAAAGAGTTAGAGAGAGAAGGTCTCATCTTTCTCCGTCAATCCTACATGCCATAGCATTTCTCCTTGACAAGCCTGAGGGAGTGGCGTCCTGAGCATCCGAGAGGAGCCAGTTCACTGGGAGCAGTTCTTGGTGGCCGAGGGAAGCATTGAGCAGTGCATGTCGAAGGCTTTCTCTCCTCCCCTTAGTTCTTTGCTTTCATATTTTGTTATTGGGTTGTAAGGAACATATGAAACTTGTTTTGTGCTTGTTTATTTCGAACCATGAACTAATCCTATTTGGTGGGAGTTCGCTTGGATGTTTAAGTTTTTATTTTAATGAATGGTTGTTTTCTATGCTTCAATCTATTTTGTTTATGAAACTTAATGCCTTAAGGTTGTAGGAGCTACGATAGTAGCCTTTTCTTAGGAGGTTTTTAGGGTTTGATAGAATGCATTGGCAAAATATCCGTAGTATTCGAGAGAAACTATGGATAAACTGCATAAACAAGGGGTTCTAGGTAGTAACCAGGCCTAATCCACCTTAGAGATAAGGTTAGGATTTTATTCGACTAAAAGGAGTTGTGCAAGAACGATAGGTTAGATGTTAATACTGCTGTAAAAACGTATTACCGAAACATATCCTGTTATCAGGACCAATATGATCACTGCAGGGGTTTACGCCAATCGGTTTTTCTAGGGCATCTTTAATCCGTTGAGTCCCTTACTATATATAGTATAGGGAACCTTAGTAGGCTCTGTCAGGTAGGGCTAGGCATAGAAGAAAAACCATTTGGAGAAATATACTTAGAATCTCCCAGTGACTACTATCTCTCATTCCCATAGCTGCTTGTCGTGTGAGAAAACTAAAGTCTTATATTTTAAATCCAGTATTTACATTTTATTTTGCCTTGATATTTCTATTTGTTTGCACTTATCACAGTTGAGTTTGCCACAACATTTCATCCAACTTGCCATGACATATTCAATTGCGACCACACTACCACCATTCTATTTTCACATCAGTCATTCCATTTTTCCATAACATTCTCTTTTGTACATACCATCACTAACTTTACTTAGGTGACAAAGTAAAGTGCCTTGACAAACTTATTTGATTTCCCCAATTCCCTGTGGAGACGATACTTAACTTATCACTGTATTACTTGTTCGATTATGTATACTGGCACATATATCCGCACTCATTTATAGTACTCATACCGAGCAGACAATCAATCAAGAGTTCAAATCGAATTCAAATCGAATTCAAATCGTACAAGTGGCTCTGGTACTACTGTTGGGAATGTCGGCGCACCCCACGGTGCAGCGGAAACAAAATTTGACGGTCTCACCAGCGATCTAAGTACGTAAAACCAAAATCGGGAGGAAATGATGCAAATACTTACAATGGGTTTCTTGAAAAATAGCAAAGACAACAACGAGAAGTGATGATCACGAACGGTTTGAATCATAAGCCTCCATGAGAACAAGTCTCTGCATCTACTTAGTTCACCCAATTGAGAGCAAATTTTTTCCCGAAATCGGTTTTGACAAAAATGGTAAAATGGCCACTAGACCTTACCTCATTTAAATATATCAATTACCCTAACATCTTAGGGTTTTTAAAGTTATTTCGAATTAATAAATAAAATATTATTTAATTAATTCAAATTAAATATACATTTAAGACTTATAATATGAATTACAATATTTAATGTTTATTTAAAAACTTATTTAATTATTACGAATTATATATCAATTAAAAGAGTTGTAGTCTAAATTACATTCTTTTAATGCTTACTTACTATACCTGGGATAATTAAAATCATATGTATATCAAATATACATATCTTAACTCTAGATATATTTTACTAACATACAACAAATTGTACATCTTTGCTCATTTCAATCCTAGGGTGTTACCCTGTAGGTTCTTGTAATGTTAATAGTAATTATTAGAACAATTCTAATATTACGAACAATGAGTGATATCTATCAATATATCATTTTCACCTAAGTTTACAAGAAATTATGATTCGACATATCATTTTTGTGATTAACTCTTTTATGTATTACATCCTTTTGTCCTTTATATCTAGAATAGGCACAAGTCTTAGAATAGGCACAATTGTATAGCCCATTTATTGTTTCTTGATATCCAGAGTAGACTATAATTAATGAATAATTTGTGATATCACATATCAACTTATTCTAGCATGGCCATGCATTTCTAGTCTCACTCGATAAAGTGGCATGTGATATATTTCCTATTATGTAGGAAGGACAAATCAAATCTTAACCATATACACCACACTACATATATCAAGATATATTTAATAACATTCATTATATTGCAACAAGTTATGGAACATGTTTAACTGTATCAAAACATACAAAAATATATGTTGGGATGAGATTGATCTCAAGTATGAGGATCATACATATAGTCATCACCATGAGCAATGTTATGATTGTTACATAATAATTCAAGGCATATGCTCATGATAGGTCAATCCAATACATTGTTTTCTAACAATATAATCATGTATCAATTCTGACATCTCTATGTCATTGACAACTCCTTGTCATCAGTCAATAACATGTTAGTCTTAAGTGTATTATTATTGTCCATGCCCACGACAATACTTGACTATGGATATTTTAATAATGTTATTATATGGACGTTATTATCTTTCAGATTATGTTAAACACATACATATAACTGAAAATAATATTGGCAACGCCTTTATGCAACAAAATCGGTAAATAAATGTATTATTACAATTATCATATGATTGGTCTTTGGACATACTCTGACAATCTCCCACAAGAACTAAGACCAATCACTCACATAACTAATCCGAGTGACTCAGTGTGACGATCATGCCTCTGCCTTGTAAGAGGCTTCATCAAGGGATCAACAATGTTGTCATCGCTGTGTACTCTTCATATTTCCACTTCTCCTCGATCTATGATATCTCGAATGAGTTAAAAGTGCCTAAGAATATGTTTGGATCGTTGATGAGATCTGGGTTCCTTTGCTTGTGAAAAGGCTCCATTATTAAAACAACGGAGTTCTACAATATCTGATATGCTGACAAAAACCCCTAATTCCAATATGAACTTCTTGATCCAAACAACCTCTTTTACTATTTCACTAGCTGCAATGTGTTCAGTCTATGTTGTAGAATCAACTATTGTGTCTTGCTTCAAATTTTTCCAGCTCACAGCACCTCCATTAAGATAAAATAAAAAATCTGATTGCGATCGTGAGTCATCCTTGTCAATTTGGAAGCTAGCATCAATATATCCTTTTACACTATGCTCTTTCTCCCTCTATAGACAAGAAATTTATCCTTATTTCTTCTTAAGTACTTAAGGATATTTTTAATCGCAACCCAGTGATTTTCAATAGGGTTTGCTTGATACTGACTCGTCATGCTTAAAGCACACAATACAATTGGTCAAGTACATATCATGGCATTATGGTCAAGTACAATTGGTCAATTACACATTTCCTTCGAAAGAGAAATGTCATGTCTCATAGGAAAAAATCCTTTCTTGGATTCTTTCATACTGAACCTTTTTAGCACTTTATCTATATATGTACTTTGACTCAAACCTATAAGTCGTCTTGATCTATCTCTATAGACTTAACTCCTAAGATATATGTTGCCTCACCCAAATCTTTCATAGAAAAACAACTACCAAACCAAGTCTTAACAGACTGTAAAGTAGGTATATCATTTCCTATGATGAGTATGTCATCTACATACAAGATTAGGAAAGAAATAATGCTCCCACTAGCCTTCTTACAAACACAAGGCTTATCTTCATTTCTGATAAAACCAAACTCTTTAATTGCATCATTGAAACAAAGATTCCAACTTCGAGAAGCTTGCTTTAGTCATAAATAGACCTCTGTAGCTTACAAACCTTTCCAACATTTCCTAGAATAACAAAACCCTCTGGTTATGTCATATACAGATCCTCTTCAAGTTTTCCATTAAGGAAAGCGGTTTTGACATCCATTTGCCAGATTTCATAATCATAGAATGTAGCTATTGTGAGCAAGATGTAGATGGACTTAAACATAGCTACAGGGGATAATGTTTCTTCATAGTCTACACCATGAACTTATCGAAGACCTTTAGCAACTAATTGTCCCTTGTATATTTGTACATTACCAACCATGTCTGTTTTCTTCTTGAAAACCCATTTACACCCTATAGGTTTAACCCCTTCAGGTGGTTCAATCAAAATCCATACTAGGTTTACTGACATGGAATCTATCTCAGATCTCATGGCTTCAAGCCATTTCTTAGATTCTCGGCTAGACACTACCTCTTGATAAGTCCTGGGCTCATCTTGATCCATAAGAAGAACATCTCCATATGTATCAACGAGAAATCCAATTCTCTCAGGTGCATGGCATTCTCTTGTAGATTTGCGCAGTGGTTGTGTTTCTAAATCTGTTGAATACACCTCAACAACTTGTGAAATATGCTCAACTTCAGGTTCATTGATCTATTATTCTTGAAGTTCTCCAAGTTTAATATTTCTACCCTTCTTTTTCTTTGAGAGAAATTTTCTTTCGATAAAAACTCCTGTTTTAGAAATAAATACTTTGTTCTCGTTAGGGTTGAAGAAATAGTATCCCTTAGTTTCTTTAGGATATCCAACAAATATACACTTATGATATTTAGGTTTGAGCTTTGTATACATTTGATGTTTTATATAAGCTTCACAACCCTAAATCTTCATAAAAGACATACTAGGACGCTTCCCAGTCTATATCTCGTATGGTGTATTTTAAACCGATTTAGATGGAACATAGTTTAGTGTGAAAGCGACTATTTCAAGTGCATGTCCCCAAAAAGAAGTCAGAATATCACTATAAATCATCATCGATCAAACCATGTCTAATAGTTTTTGATTCCTTCTTTTAGAAACTCCATTCCACGGTGGTGTACCAGGTGGTGTAAGCTGTGTGGCAGTCCCACATTCTTTCAGGAGTTCATCAAACTATATGCTTAAGTATTCTTCAACTCGATCTGATCGAAGTGCCTTATTACTCTTGTCTAGTTTATTTTGTACTTCATTTTTAAATTCCATAAAATTTTCAAGGGCTTCAGATTTATGGCACAAAAGATAAATATACCCATACCGACTGAAGTCATCATTGAAAGTAATAAAGTAATGGAATCCACCTTTGGCTTGTGTATTCATCGGTCCATATACATCACTATTTATTAACCCCAATAAATCACTTACTCATTCACCTTTACTATTAAAAGGAGTTTAGTCATTTTTCCCAATAAGCAAGATTCGCATACATCATATTGTTCAAAAATAAATGAATCTAAGAATCCATCTTTAAGGAGTTTTGATATACGTTTCTCACTTATATGGCCTAAACGACAATGTCAAAGATAAGTTTGATTCGAGTCATTTGTTTTTTATCTCTTAGTATTTATACTGTAAATGGTGTTTTCTTGATCCAAAATATAGAGACCATTAACCAATTATGCCGAACCATAAAAAAATTACCAATATAAAAAGAACATCAATTATTCTTAATAATAATCTTAAAACCAATCTTGTCCGAACAAGAAATAAAAATAATGTTCTTAGTCAAACTAGGCACAAAATAACAATCCTCTAAATTTAAATCAAGTCCACTAGGCAAAGATAAAACATATGTCCCTATAGCTAATGTAGCAACTCTTGCTCCATTTCCCACTCATATGTCTACGTCTCCTTTAGCCAGTTTCCTTCTATTTTGCAGTCCCTATACGGAAGTACAAATATAAGAACCACAACCGGTATCTAATACCTAAGAAGTAGATGTTGACAAATTAACATCAATAACATAAATACCTGAAACAAACGTTCCGTTTTTTTTCCTTCTTGACCTCTTCAAGGTAAACAGGGCAGTTTCTCGTCCAGTGTTCGGTCTTATCGCAAAGGAAACATTTTCCTTCATTTCTAACTCCCCCTTTGGGTTTCAATGCATTTTTCCCTTTCGGTTTGACCTTACCAATGCCCTTAGACTTTGTCACTACCTCATTTGTCCTTGTGGACCTTTAGAATGGGCTTAGGTACAACCTTTTTCATGTTACTTTCAGTAGTTCATAACATTCAAAGTAATTGTGACAAAGTCTTGTTAATTTCATTCATGTTGAAATTAAGGACAAATTGGCTAAAGCTATATGGCAATGATTGCAGGATAACATCGGTAGCCAATTCATCTTTGAGAAGAAATCTCAATTTTTCCAATGTTTGGATGTAGCCCATCATCTTGATGACATGAGCTCCTACAGGAGTTCCCTCTGCCATTTTGCATTGAAATAGAGTTTTAGAGGTCTCATATCTCTCTTGATTTACTTGCCATCCATATATTTCTTTGATATTTTAAATCATCTCATATTCAACCATGTCCTCATATTGTTTCTGAAACTCAGGAGTCAAGGTGGCAAGCATTAGACATCCAACATCTAACATATCATCCATATGTTTCTTGAATTTGTCGTTGTCAGCTCTTGAAGCATTAGTTGCCGATTCATCAATAACAAGTTCTTCAACGACATATTCCTTCCTTTCCTACTTGAGAACAATTATCAAATTACGAAACCAGTCAAGGAAGTTTATGCCATTAATTTTATCTTTCTCAAGCAGTGATCGTAGTGATAAAGTGTTGTTTTCCATTAAATCTACAACAATGAAAATATTAAAGTAAGTAAATTTACCGAATTAAAATTTATAAATAGGTCTTTATTTACAAATTACTGCCACTATTTTATTCAAAATTAAAAATACTCACTGTTTTAATTTCGGAAAAAATCAACAAAAAATTTTCTAGTGGGTGAGCATCCATAATACATCAATTTCCTAAATCACCTTTGGCTTTTCTTTTAGGATAGTGATTATTTAGGTAACACTTTACTAGTTACATCTTATGTAACTCCTCCTTTTGGTGAACAACTCTTGTTCAAGTAATCTCATGACTTATCCAAATATTTAACCTATAGGTTTCTAATCCTATTAGAATAACCTAGCTAAGTTATTACCAATATCTCAACTGGTGAATATCACTTGCTTATTCTTCGCATTTAACCAAGATAGATTTTGTGTGACAATGCTTTAGCAAAGTCCACATAATATCGATCGAAGCCTTAACGAGGGTAAATATTGGACGGTTAAGTTAACTTATATTATAAAGAGGGATTTGTGTAATTATCTCATCATTGTTCATTTTAACATTAGGCCCTTATTAATCTCATCAATATTCATTGTTATTTTATCATTTGATGCATTACATACATAATAAATATAACAATAAATAAGATGCAATAGTTATAGCCCAAAAACAATGATTAAGGTGGCCCATCCCAAGCCAATGGGAGAACCAAAAACCCTAAAGCCTAAGACTACTCTCTAGGTATCTTCTGTCCATTCTTCTTCTCCTTGTGAATCTTCATAGGATTAAAATTTTAAAAGAAACTCGTTTTACATACGAGGGAGTAAGATGAGAAGATAAATACAATAGAGATATAGAAATGCACAACTCGCAGACCGTATTTCAAATTAAACCATTATAAATTGAACAAGGGGTATAACCATGCATGTCAAAGGCCGTGCAAAACAAATATATCATATATATATATATATACACGTTGTTACGTCTTTGTTAAAAATATTAATATGGGCCTTCAATTTGTACTGCTGATGAAGGTTCAATGGTGGGATTTTTTGAGAAAACAGTACTTCCATTTCTATAGAAAAACCTCACGATTTGATAACATTATCAATTTAATTGTGCTTTTGGGACTTCCAATCCCGAAGGTTTTCTGCATCGGAAGAACCTTTCTTCCACTGCCAAATGCGATATACTATCGCATTCCCACGGATCATCATGTCAACAATTGTCATATGGATTTCGTAAAATCCTTGCAGCAACAAATAGATTGAAAAACAGATTAAAAAATTAATATATTAATCTTTGCGGTTATCGATTCGAACAATGATATCATACATATTTGCACAAAATGATAAAACTAGAACATGCATCTCATACATATCACATCAACCAAGAATTTAACCCGAATTCAAATCGTACAAGTGGCTATGATACCACTATTGGGACTGTTGACGTACCCCATGACATAGTGGAAACAAAACTCGATTGTCTCACCAGCGATCTAAGTAAGTAAAACCGAAATCGGCAGGAAAAAGATTCAAATACTTACAATGGGTTCCTTGAAAAACATCAAACACAACAACGAGAAGTGGTGATCACGAATGGTTTGAATCGTAAGCCTCCACGAAAACACGTCTCAACCTCTACTTAGTTCACCCGATTGAGAGAAAAAATTTCATTTCCCAAAATCGGTTTTGAGAAAAATGGCTGAAGTAAAACGACAGCTAGACCTCACCTCATTTAAATATATCAATTACCTTAATATTTTAGGGGTTTTAAAGTTATTTCAAATTAATAAATAAAATATTATTTAGTTAATTCAAATTAAATATACATTAAAGACTTATAATCTGAATTACAATATTTAATGTTTATTTAAAAGGTCATTTAATTATTCTGAATTATATATCAATTAAAAGAGTTGTAATCTAAATTACATTCATTTAATGTTTACTTACTATATTTAGGATAATTAAAATCATATGTATATCAAATATACATATCTTAACTCTAGATATATTTTAGTAACATACACCAAATTGTACATCTTTTCTCATTTCAATCCTAGGGTGTGACCCTGTAGGTTCTTATAACGTTAGTAGTAATTATTAGAACAATTTTAATATTACATACAATGAGTGACATCTAGCAATATATCATTGTCACCTAAGTTACAAGAAATTATAATTCGACATATCATCTTCGTGATTAACTCTTTTATGTATTACATCCTTTTATACTTTATATCTAGAATTGGCACAAGTCTTATAATAGTCACACTTGTATAGCCCATCTATTTTTTTCTTGATATCTAGAGTAGACTATAATTAACGAATAATTTGTGATATCACATATAAACTTATTCAAGCATGGCCATGCATTTCTAGTCTTACTCAACCAAGTAGCTTGTGATATATTTTCTATTATGTAGGAAGGAAAAATCCTATCTTAACCATATATACCCCACTACATATATCGAGATATATTCAAAAATAGTCTGTATAGTGCAACCAGTTATGGAGCATGTTTAACTGTATCAAAACATACAACAATATATGTTGGGATGACATTGATCTCAGTATTCATAAATATAGTCATCACCATGAGCAATGTTATGACCGTTACATAATAATCCAATACATATGCTCATGATGGGACAATCCAATACTTTGTTCTCTAACAATATAATTATGTATCAATGTTGACATCTATATGTCAATTACAACTCCTTGTTATCAATAATAACATGTAGTCTTAAGCGTATTATTATTGTCCATGACCATAATAATACTTGACTATGAATCTTTTAATAATGCTATTATATGGACTTTATTATCTTTCAGTTTATGTTAAACACATATGTATAACTAAAAATAATATTGGTAATGACATTATTTAATAAAATCGGTAAATAAATGTATTATTACCATCATCATATGATTAATCTTTGGATATACTCTAACAAAAAACATGTTAGAAATTGTGGTGTTATTCTTAAAATCAAATTATCTTGAGGGATACTAGATGTTTTAAGTAGCTAAATGAAGGAAAGTTAGTATGGATAAGCAGAGAAGAGTTAAATGGTATCGTTGGGAGTAAACATAAGGAAATTTGACCAAATTTGGGTATATTTTGGGTTGAAAATTGGAAAATATGGGTAATGGTATCAGTACTGATAGAATACTACCGATACTATAGGCTAAAATGGGATGAATCAGCTGAGTAGTACTGATACTAATACAATCAGTATGGATACCGAAGGGCGAGTATCGATATCAAAGGGAATGTATCAATACCCTTTTAAACATAATGCAAAAATGGTATCGATACCATAATAGGGTATCAGTACCATAGTATAGTAGTATCGATAATATAGTAGTATCGATACCGAGGAGCCAGAAATTGTACGATAGGTTGATATTGTTGTAGAAAAGTTAATAACAAGTACTCTTGAGTAATGTTTAAGTGTAATTGTAAGGAAATATACTAACAATTGATATTGTACATGTATTTAATGGATATTGAATAGATCGAAATCAAGATACTGAGCCAAGTAATTCAAAAGGCAAAGGCCAAGTTTCGGAGTAATCAGTTTTTGCGTTTTGGATATCAAAAGCGAGGCAAGCCAGGTGAGTGCATTTAATTATGTATGTATATGTTACATTAGTCATAGAAGTATGATTGATTAATGTATGTATGGTGATTACCAAATGGCACTGAGTGTGCAAAAACTTAAGAAATTCATACTGAGTGTATTAATTTCCATATGGGCACTTTATGTGTAAACTTAAGAAATTCATACTATGTGGATGAATTTTTGTATGGACACTTTAGGTGTAAACTTAAGAAATTTATACTAAGTGGATGAATTTTCGTATGGGCACTTTATGTGTAAACTTAAGAAATTCATACTAAGTGGATGAATTTTCGTATGGACACTTTATTTGTAAACTTAAGAAATTCATACTATGTGGATGAATTTCCGTATGGGCACTTTATGTGTAAACTTAATAAATTCATACTAAATGGATGAATTTCTGTATTGGCACTTTATGTCTAAACTTAAGGAATTCATACTGAGTGGATGAATTTATATATGGCCACTATATGTTTAAAACTAGGAAATTCATACTAAGTGTATAAATTTCCGTATTGGTAGTGGGTGTATAATCCCCGTACACTAGAGTAATGGTCGAGAAATGACTGTATTAGTATTACAAAAGTAAACTACGAATGTTTAATGAATTGAAAGAAGTAATGGATATTAGAATTGTCATAATATACTTGTAAGTAGAATTTTGCCCATGATTATTTATGCCTTATAATTTTCTTAGCATGTGTTAATTTCACGTGTAGGTTTTAACACATGTGGAGTAAGGAGATTATCAGACATTGAAGCAAGGGTCGCCTCGTCAGTAACAGTATGACATACATATCTACTTTTTGATGTATTTAGTTGGCATGTAATATTTTTAGCAAGAATGCTCTGAGAAACAATTGATTTACCATGATGTATGATGATGAAACATTTGAACAATACTTTTTTTTATGTAATTAAGTAATGCATGTTTCATATTAGTTTTAATTAAAATGCTTTATAAAAAGAAACAAAATTTTATGGGTTTTCAAAGGAAGAACTGTTTTAAAAGTGATGTGACATCTATATCTCGTGTACAAAAAGGTATAAGGGAGATGGATTTTACATTTACTGGTATCAAAGCTAAAGGTTTAGCCAATTCTTTACCTAATCAAGTCTAAATTTTAATGTAAAAATGGTTTACATGCTACTAAGATGTCAAGGTTAATGATAGAGTACAGAAAGAATATGACAAATGTCTCTCCTTACTAACTTAAGTACTATTTTTATGAATGTTATACTAAATGTTGGATTCTACGAATTCAAGAAGAGTGACTGGACGAGAAAATAGGGATGAATCGGGTAGTGAAAGTTATGAAGAAAATAGTGAACATCCGAATCTTTCGTAGAACGCCAGTGCACCAACACCTCAGGGTATTCCTGTTCCGGAGTTCAAAGCTTTTATACAAGCTATTGATGCTATTTTAATAAGGTTTCAACCTCCTCCGCCTCACCCTGCTCCTTCAGCACCACGAATGTTAATTCATAAGGAGTTAAGGAGTTTGGGAGCTCCTGAGTTCAGGGGATAAGAAATTGAAGGTCTTATGGGCGTTGATTTATGGTTGAATGATGTTATGATGATGTTGGAAAGTCTACAGTGCTCTGATCATGAAAACTTGGGCGGAGTTGTATCATTACCCCAAGAATTAGATCGGGTATGATGTACAAATACGACGATGTGTGCATCGTCCGAACAAGTGAACTGGCAATTTTTTCAATATGAGTTCAAGAACAATTATATTGGGGAGCAATTTATGAGGTCAATACTGTTGAAGTTTCTTAATTTGAAGCAAGACGATCGAGTAGTGCACGAGTATGAGGCTGAATACAATACACTTAGCCGTTATGCTATCAAGGTAGTTCCTAATGATAAAGCTCGATGAGATTGGTTTATTGAGGGTCTGAGGCCAAAGTTGAAAGAGATGATGTTAGCTTTAAATTTGCCTAGCCTACAAGAAGTGATAAACAAATAAAGGCTATTGAAAGAGCTCAAGAGGAGACTCTAGCAGCGGGACAGAGTATGTAGACGGGAAAAAAAGATTGTGATGTCTTCATCTACACATTATGCTAAGAGGGGCAAGGTCTCAGGATCTTGATACACTGACATAGCTGATTCTGATGCAACTTCACTGAAAACTAAACAGTCTCATTCCTTTGCTGCTAGCTAGGGTAGAGCTTATGGAGAGATACTTTTCTGTAAGAAATATGGCAAGTCACACCGAGGAGTATGTAGATTGCTCTTCGGTTCTTGTTTTCGCTATGGTGAATCTGGTCATTTTGCTTGGAATTACCCAAAGAAGTCAGGAGATAGATCAGCACAATCAAAGAGATCAGTAGCCGCACCAAGTAGAAGTAGAGGAAAAAGAAGATTAGGTGGTCAAAATGAGACTAGATAGAGACAAGAGACTCGGGGAATGGTCTGTGTTTATAATATAAAGGCCAGTGAAGATAAGGATGATGCAGAGATCATAACAGATACATTTCACATTTTTGATGAGCCTATTTTCGTTCTAGCTGACCCTGGTTCTACGCACTCATATATTAGTACAAAGTTTGTTAGAACTAAAGGAATTGCTTTAGAACCAATTTCTAATGAAATGATAGCGGTTATCCTTATGGGTTATAATGAAAGGGTAGCATGGGTGTGTAGAAAATGTCCAATTAAGATTCAAGAGATTACAACTATCAGATAGATGAAATAATAGAGATTTTAGAAAATGGGTTTTGAAATGATATGTTAATAAATGAGTGTTTATTGATGTTTACTGGTAGATTTGACTTCTCAAATAGGTAAATGAGAGATTAGAAGCATTGGATGAGTTTAAAAACAAGTTATAAATTGTGGTGTGATTATTAGAATCAAATGATCTTGTGGGATATTAGATGTTTTAAGTAGCTAAATGAATGAAACTTAGGATATAGAAGTAGAGAAGAGTTAAATAGTATTGTTGGGAGTAAACATAAGGAAATTTGACCAACTTTGGGTATGTTCGGGGTTGAAAAATGGAAAATATGGGTAATGGTATCGGTACTGATAGAATAGTGCCAATACTATAGGCTAAAGTAGGATGAATCAGTTCAGTAGTATCGATAATAATACAATCAATATCGATATCAAAGGGGGAGATCGATACCAAAGAGAATGTATTGATACCATTCGAAATAGAATGCAAAAATGGCATCGATACCATAATAGGGTATTGTTGAACTATGTTTTGATATAACAATTTAAGGCAAAATGGTTTTTGGACTTGAATTAAATTTACAAAATGTTTTTGGGCTTAATTGAATTTATTCAAAGTTTTAAAAGGTTTCAAAAATAATTCAAATGCCATTAAATTTGGATTTGAGCCAAAATGCTACAGGGTGTCAAAGTGCATCCATGCACCCCTACAGTGCATCCATGCACCCTGCAGTGCATCCATGCATCCCTGCAGTGCATCCATGCATCTGCACTAGTGAATCAATGCACCATGCAGTGCATCCATGCACTCAAACACCGAATGCAATTAATGCATCGATGTATCCTTCTGTGCATCGATGCATAAAGGCTGTGCATCGATGCATCCTGATGTACATCCATACTCGAAGGCTGCAACGGCTAGTAATGGCTAGTTTATTTGAATTTAATGAAGGGGTATCGATGCACCATGATAGTGCACCAACGCACCATGTTATGGGTAGCCTTTTTGAGTAGAAAAATCATCCCCAAACGGCTCCAAAATATCCCCAACGACTATATAGAACATCAAACACATTCCAAGCTATAAATATAAGCTATGGACAATTGAAGAAGCAAGAGAACAACCATCCAAGCAATCAAACACAAGAGAAGAGTTTTTCATTCTTATTTCATCTTTCTCTTGTAAATGTATTGTTCTTGTGAGCTTAATTATTGTAAACACCTACCTTCGAGAGGTTTATTTGTTTACTTCTTTTATCCTTTTGTAAAGGGGAAAGGTTCTAGTTTAACCCGGAAAAACTAGGGAGTTTGGAAGGTTACTCTTTGTCCTTAAAAGAAAGAACAAATTAGTGAATTTGTTGGACAATCCTTGGTGAGGAGCTAAGGTAGTGGACGTAGACTTTGGTTGAGAAAGTCAAACGACTATAAATCACTGTGCAATTCTCTATATTTCAATCTCCTTACTCCCTAAACACAAAACCGTTCCGACCCCTCTTTACAAACCGTTCCGGTTGTGGATTCAAGCTTCCAAAAATCCCAACAGGTATTGGTACCAAATTATAGTAGTATCGATACCATGGTAGGGGTATTGATGAGTGTTTTAAAATCGTTAATCTTTGCTCGTTATTTCTTCAATTTTGTTGAATTATTGTTGTTGAATTGGCCGTGTTATACTTGTTTTTGTACATGTCCTTGCTTTCCAGAATTTGTGACAAAACGAGCGAATTCTGCATTTTTTTTATTATTTGGTCATGGCTGGAGACATGGGCACGACACTGGGCACGACGCGGTCTGATGTGGCAATTTCTAGAAGGTCCAGTCAGCGACGGTTTCTAGAAGGCTTCGTCCGCACGCCTTCTGGAAGATCGACGAGCAGAGTTGCATTAAGAGACTAGTTTAAGTTTGAATTTAAATTAAAACAATTATCGTTTGTATTATTTTATTATTTTCTTTATTTAGCCTTTAGCCTTTGAGAGGCTATAAATACCCGCTTGGGGTAAGCCTAAACACATCATTCGGAATACATTATTCTTTTCTCTCTAGTTTTTATAAAAGTTTTCTCTTTTCCTTTTCAAGTTCTTTTTATTTTTCTTTATTTTCAAGTTTTATTTTTATGCTAAGTATGACTTTTTGTCATGCTTAGCTAAACTTTTCATAAACCGAGAGCTGTCGCGATGATTCAATTCCAACGGGAGAATTGAAACGGTCCCTTATTATCTTCGGAATATCTCTCTCAATCTCTGCGTTTATTTTTCAAAATCAAAACAGTTTTCAAAATCAAAGATTGACTTTGGTCAAGAGGTTGTTGTGATTAAACGCGTGGGAGGAAGATTCGGCTTATAGAAAGCAATTCGACTTCCTGGGAACACACTTGCCGAGATAGCTTCGCCAAGAGGGAATTGAGATCGGAATTGACGGTTATAGAAACAACAATCCGAGTTGGTCGCGACGAACTTAAACGGTATTTGATCTACGACAATAGATGTTGTTAGAATCAATTACCGAAGCCGGAATCAAAGATTGCCTTGGGTATTCGGTATACAAGATAGAGTCACAAGGATAGCCTTTGTAGACAAAGTAATCGACGTGAATCCCGAAGAGAAAATCTTATTCGATGATATAAAGGAAATTGAATCAAAGCGAAGCTTGAGGCTACTTTTACCGTATTTATTCACAATATTCATACTCTTATTTTTATTTAAATTGTTTTTATTTATTTTTACCATTTTAATCTCATATTACAAACCCCCTTTTTACTATTTCGCCTGGTTAGAACCATTCAAACATTAAATTGTGATTTTCTAAGTCCTTGAGGATTCGACTCTTATTTATTTATACTACGTATTTCCTTTATTTATTGATTGAGAATAAGGAATTATTTTGACATCGAAAACGACAGTTGTCAAATTGGCGCCGTTGCCGGGGACTTCGCCAAAGTTACTAATGTTTTGTTTTCTTTTGATTTATGACCAGGACTAATCCGGGCACATTAGTGGAGTACAACCCGGAGATCGAAGCTGAAGCTAGGAGACTCCACGCACAGACACTTTGGGAAAGAATGAGACACCAAAAAAAATCCAGAAGAAGAATCAAATTCAGGTAATACAAATCCAATGGCCGAACCTACTATTCGAGAGTTAGCCGCGGCACCCACTGAACAAGGACCTATGTGCCTTGATTTTCCCCAAGGTGAAACTCCGTACCAATTGAAAACCAGCCTTATTCATCTCCTCCCTACATTTCACGGATTGCCAAATGAGAATCCACACCAACATCTCAAGGAATTTCACATGGTCTGCTCCAGCATGACACCACAGGGAGTAACCGAGTACCAAATAAAACTTAGAGCTTTTCGTTTTTCCTTAGCGGATTCGGCTAATGAGTGGTTATTTTCTGTAACTACATGGGCTCACATGACTCGTCTTTTTCTTGACAGGTTTTTCCCTGCGGCAAATGTAAGTGAACTACGCAGAAGAACACTTGGAATAAAGCAGCTTGATGGAGAGTCACTATACGACTACTGGGAGAGGCTTAAGAAGTTATGTTCGAATTTCCCACAACATGGGTTAACCGAACAAACACTCCTTCAATACTTTTATGAAGGATTATCTCCCCTGGAAATGAAGATGATCGATGCAGCCAGCGGTGGAGCCTTGGTGAATATGACTCCTACTGAGGCAAGAGACTTAATATCGACGATGGCTGCAAATTCCCAACAGTTCCGCGCAAATAATGAACCTTCTCGAAGGGTTCATGAGATAATTTTATCTTCCTTAGAAAATAAAATAGACAAGTTAACTGAAGTCGTAAACTCTCTTGTTGCAAGAAAGACATGACAAAACCGATTATGTGGAATATGTGCACTACTTGATCATCCAACAAACGGTTGTCCATTGATTCAAGATGATGCAACAGCTCAAGTCAACGCAGTCGGAAACTTTTTGGGACCTCCCCAAAGAGCTTATAATCCTTATGGTAATACATACAACCCAGGATGAAGAGATCATCCGAACTTCAGTTATGCGCAGAACTCGAGACCAAATCAAGGCTATCAAGCGAGACCTCCATCACCACAACAACCACAAAAATCATTATTAGAATCGATTGTCGAGAGGTTAGCACTATCCCAGGAGAAATTCCAGTCTCGAACTGAAGCCCACTTCCAAGAGATGGACAAAAAGATAAGCCAACTAGCGTAAACCTTGGGCCACTTGGAATCACAAGGTAAGCTTCCGTCTCAAACTGAAGTAAACCCGAGGGAAAACATCAGTGCCATTACTCTTCAGAGTGGTACAGTAGTAGCACAACCTATCCCATCAGACCAGGCAATCCAAAAAGAGAAGAAGATCAATGATACAGGATCCCATAAAAAGAATGATGAAGAACAAATAGATGATCTGTCGTCATCTCCCTACGATGTGCCACCGCCTTTTTCATCAAGGTTAGTTAAAAAGGATAAAAAAGCTGAGGAAAACAAAATATTAGACGAACTTCGGAAGGTAGAAGTTTACATACCTCTCCTCGAGGTTATCCGGAAGGTTCCAAGGTATGCTCGTTTTTTAAAGGATCTCTGTACGACAAAAAGAAAGCTTACCGGAGTCGAGAAAGTAAGCCTAGAAGCAAACGTCTCAGCCATTTTCCAACGAAAGTTACCACCTAAACTGAAAGACCAAGGTATGTTCGCAATCCCTTGTAAAATTGGTAAGGTTAAGATTAAACGATCTATGTGTGATCTTGGTGCATCAATTAATGTAATGCCTCTATCTGTCTATAAAATGGTCACTAACGATCCTTTGAAGGATACAAAGATTTCGATACAGCTTGCCGACAGGTCGGTAATCTATCCTGAAGGACTCTTAAAGAATGTATTGGTGGATGTAAACGACTTGATATTTCCCATCGATTTTTATATAATCGACATGGAGAATGATCACACGAGCACATCGTCTGATATTCTTTTAGGGCGCCCTTTCCTGAGCACTGCACACACAAAAATTGACGTGAGAAGCGGAATTTTGACTATGGAATTTGACGGTGAGATCGTTAAATTTGACGTATATAAGGCAATGAGATATCCTGATAAAGTAGAAAGTTTAAATTATGTCGATTTAATTGATCCTTTGATTGATGAATTTTTAAAGACTAATTTTTCCTTTGATATATGTTGGGAGCTGGAGGGTCATTATGAAAACGTGGATTATGATCATACATAATTGAATTTGATTTCTTCTAAGCCTAAAGTCTTACCTTCTGTTATGCAATCACCCGAAGTTGAACTTAAACAGTTGCCTAATCACTTGAAATACGCCTTCCTCGGACCAAACAAACTGCCAGTAATATCAAAAGGGGTATCCAAGGAGGAGGAAAAAGACTTGATCATGGTTTTGCGCCAATACAAGGAGGCTATAGGATGGATCATCGCTGACATAAATGGTTTGAGTCCATCTACTTGTATGCATAAGATTAAAACCGAAGAAGGTGCAAAACCAACACGTGAGGGTCAACGCCAGCTGAATTCACCAATGATGGAAGTGGTAAAAAAGGAGATACAAAAACTCCTAGATACAAATATTATATATCCAATTTCTGATAGCAAATGGGTAAGTCCGGTACATGTAGTTCCTAAAAAAATAGGAGTTATTGTGGTTAAAAATTCTGAAGGAGAACTTGTACCAACACGAGTTCAGAATGGATGGAGAGTCTGCATCGATTACAGGAAGTTGAATTCTTTGACTCGGAAAGACCAATTTCCTCTTCCATTTATAGATCAAATGATAGAACGATTAGCCGGTAAATCTCATTATTGTTGTCTTGATGAATTTTCAGGTTTCTTCCAGATTCCAGTAGCACCTTAAGATCAAGAAAAGACGACATTCACATGGCCCTTCGGTACATTCGCTTACCGACGTATGCCTTTCAGACTTTGCAATGCACCTGCCACATTCCAAAGGTGTATGATTAGTATTTTTCTGATTTTATTGAGAAAGGTATTGAAATCTTCATGGACGACTTCACTGTTTTACGGCAATTCATTCAATGAATGCTTATTAAACTTGAAAAATGTGTTGCGTCGGTGTCTAGAATTTAATCTTGTTTTGAATTATGAAAAGTGTCACTTTATGGTTGATAAAGGTTTGATTCTAGGACATATTGTTTCATCTAAAGGAATTGCGGTAGATAAGGCGAAAACTGATATAATACGTTCACTTCCTTATCCCACTACGGTAAGGGAAATTCGCTCTTTCCTTGGCCACGCAGGTTTCTACCGTAGATTCATCAAATACTTCTCTAAAGTGGCGTAACCATTATGCGAGCTCTTACAGAGGGATAAAAACTTCAATTTCGATCAACAATGCCAAGAATCATTTGACATATTAAAAGAGAAGTTGGTTTCGGCACCCATAGTCCAACCGCTAAATTGGGACTTTCCCTTCGAAGTTATGTGTGATGCTTCGGATGGAAGTGTTGGAGCTGTGCTCGGACAAAAGGTCGGGAAAGAGCCTCACGTTATCGCTTATGCGTCTCGTACCTTAGATTCCGCACAACAGAATTATTCAACGACCGAAAAAGAATTATTCGCTATTATTTTTGCATTAGAAATTTAGTCATATCTTTTGGCACTAAAGTTGTTGTTTTCTCTGATCATGCAGCCTTGAAGTACTTGCTCAGAAAAAAAGAAGTGAAACCACGACTAATCCGTTGGATCTTACTCCTCCAAGAGTTTGATTTGGAAATCAAGGACAAGAAAGGATGTGAGAACTTAGTAACCGATCACTTAAGCCAACTTCCAATCACTACATGTGATCCTCCCGTTCATGAAGAATTCCCGGAGGAAAGCTTGATGATGACGTAGAAGTTAATACCTTAGTTTGAAGATATAGTTAATTACTTAGTTACAGGTAAGATGCCATCTGATTTAACGAGAGACGAAGTAAATCACATTAAGAGAGAATCTCGTTTCTTCATTTGGGATGATCCATATCTCTAGAAACATTGTTCAGACCAGATAATTCGATGGTGTGTTCCTGAAAGCGAGGTAAGATCAATTTTAAATTTTTGTCATTCATATTCGTGTGGCGGACACTTCGGACCGAAGCGAACTGCCCATAAAATTTTGGAATGCGGATTTTTCTGACCTGATATTTTTCGTGATGCTTACTTGTTTTGCAAGTCGTGTGATAATTATCAACGTGCAGGTAATTTAAGTCAGAGAAACATAATACCCCTTAATCCTATACATATATGAAAAATATTTGATGTTTAGGGACTTGACTATATGGGGCCATTTGTCTCTTCTTTTGGTAATTGTTATATAATTCTTGTGGTTGATTATGTATCGAAGTGGGTAGAGGCTAAAGCCACTCGAAACAACGATGCTAAAACTACTGTTCAATTTCTAAAGAATTGTATTTTTTCCAGGTTTGGAACACCGAGAGTGATAATAAGCGACCGCAGCACACACTTCATCAATCGAGTAATTGATGTTCTCATGAAAAAACATGGAGTGAATCACAGAATTACCACAGCTTATCATCCACAAACAAACAGACAAGCAAAAATTTCAAACTGAGAAATAAATATGATTCTTGAGAAAATAGTTAAACCAAATCGCAAGGATTGGAGCTTCAAATTAATTGACGCTCTGTGGGCTTATTGGACTGCATACAAAGGACCTATTGCCATGTCACCATACCGCCTTGTGTTCGATAAGCCATGACATTTACCTGTCGAGCTAGAACACAAGGCATATTGGGCCATAAAATAGTGCAATATGGAGCTAGAAGCGATTGGCAAAACACGGAAGTTACATATACAAGAGCTTGAGGAAATCCGGAGAGATGCTTACAACAACGCCAAAATATATAAGGACAAAACAAAAGAATTCCATGATCGAAAAATTGTTTCTAAATCTTTTTCTATCGGACAAAAAGTTCTTTTTAACTCAAAATTAAAACTTTTTGCAGGTAAAATTCGATCAAAATGGAACGGACCTTATACAGTAACTGGAATATTTCCTCATGGCGCAGTCAAAATTGAAGACAATCCGGGCACTCGGTTTAAAGTAAATGGACACAGGATTAAACCATATTATGCGAATAGCGAAGTTTTCCTACTTGAAGATCTCAACTTGGAAGAACTTATAGTCTGAATCAGATCGTCGAACTAACGACGTTAAACAAAAGCACTTCATGGGAGGCAACCCATTATTTTCAATTCCGATATATTTTTTTATTCTTTATTTCATTCTAGTTTTATTCATTCAAGCATGTTTAATTTAATTTTTATTTTTATTTTTCAGGAATCGAATATTTTTATTCAAACTTAAAATTACGAAAATTTCATTCGAAGAGTGCAACTTTTGGAACCTACAGAGCAGTTAAAAATCACACAAAGCAGAAAAAAAAATATACACCAGCCGTGCGCACCGTTTCACTAAATGGGGCATGATAGCGAACCCATGGAGGAGGCCGGCACACGTTAGCCAACCCTAATTTTTCCATTTTCCCCTTATGATATCTTCCTACCGCCCAACCCCCCAATCCCTTCTCTGCATTTTTTATTTTAACAACGGACCCCACCTTATCCTTTTCAATCACTTTTTCAAATTTTAAAATTTATATTTTTCTAATCCAGTCCAACTCTAAAATCAGAAGCCAATTTTAAACCCACTCCCTTTACCTTCTTCAAATCGATACCCCACATCGCACACCACTCCGTCACACCTCCCCTTTCTATTCACAACTGGTGGCACCAACCAACAAGTCAACCCGCTTCAACGCTTTCACAACACCCACTCCTGGCTAATCCGCTATGGTGCGCACGTAAAACCGACCCGTGAACGCCAACGCTCCTCCGCCCACCGTCCTAGCAGGACGATGCCGTTTAAACATGCAGGTGTTCATCGAGTTGTCGAGCGACTCCAACTCCATACCGCCGCCTCCTCCGACTCAACCGACGAAAGGTCGTGGCCCAATACCAATATCACCGTATCACTCGTCTTTTGCGCCGACCGCCTCCTTCCGTACCGGGCCAAGCACGTCTCGCCGTTCGTCCCCTCCACGATCTCCATCTCCATCGTTTCATTTACTTCCGACCGAAGCAACACCATCACGCTCACGATGGACGGTATTCTCGTCATACTCGATGCACTCGGCTGCGTCAGATAATGCTCCCGAGGTAAATTCTAGTCCTGTTTCAGTACAACCGTTACTAATGTACCATCATATTTACGATTTTACAGAGGATTTTACTGTCGGTTTTCCACCACCGGACCCATCACCTGAAACATCGAGCTCACGGCAATACCACGAACGTGATGCTTCGCCGACCTGTCCACCTCGCCCGGAGGATGCACCTGACAGCCCGCCGCCAGCCCACGAAAACCGGAGCGCAACCGTCGGGGTCGTTCATATGCAGTCCTTCCCGAAGAAATGATGCATGGGTATTTACAATTCTCCAATGATGAATTGGTACATTTTGAGTCGGTAAGACACCGCCCTTTTCGTGTAGCTAAATATATTCTGACTCGTACTCTAGAAACATTACATTTACGTGAGTCTGTTCACGCATACTTTACTGCCATTGGTTGGGAACTTTATCCGATGATTAACTGTGGAACGTTTTATGAACTTGTGTTTGAATTTTATACGACTTTTAATTTTTCGCCCCAACGCCTGCTTAATGTTAGCTCACCTGATATAGTCTCATTCTGACTATGTGGAACATACTTCTCAATGTCTATATCGGAATTTAATCTTGCTAAGGGATTCGTGACGGATGTCATGAGTCCTCTGTATTTAACCGCTTTGTTTGAGATTCCATAAAGTTTTGATGCTGACGTGGCTTATGAGGCCCTTACGAGTTTAGCCGGACACACGTTCAAGGCCCGCTCGATGCGAGCCCATCGTATCCATGACCCGACCTTGCGCTATATCCATCGCTTCCTCGCCTATAACTACTCCGGCCGGAACGACTCATCCTCCTCCTTAAGCCGAGTCGAGATATTCTTTTTATGGTGCATGTCCGCCGACGAGCGTGTGAACCTAGTATTTTGGTTTGCTCGGGCCTTTGAGATCGTTATTCGATCCAATCGCCCACTTATCCTTGGACCTTACTTATGCTTTCTATGTATATGCTTTAGATGAGCGATGCTTGGACTCCATGGGCCTACTTGCAGGAACCCCAGGCGCACCTTACTTCGTTCCACCGGGTGTTCTCACTCCTTGCAACGAGCGAGTCTTCACACGCCAAAACACACCAGCGTCGCCTCCTGAAACCCCATGCCCGGATATGCAATCTCAAATGGATGAAGTCTACGACCGCCTCCACTCCATTGAGACGAATATCACAGAGATCCTCTCCTACCTACGTCCTAGCGCCTCTCATCGTGGCCGAGGACGTGGCCGTGGTCGACATTAAACCGGGGAGTACTCTATTCCTTCTCTTGTACTTTAAATTTTTTCGTTTTGAGGCAAAATGCTTTAAGTGAGGGGGAGTAGAGTATAGTTTAGGATTGAATTTCCCTTTGCTTATCTTATGTTTCGATTCAAGTATGTGTTGGTTGAATTTGCGAAAACTTTACTGAATTTATTTGTCTTGTTGAAACTTTTTTTGGAATGCTATGCTTGTTTGGGAACACATAATTGTTTAGGTTAGGATGTTCTTGATATCGAATAGCATGAATTGTGATAAGTTGGTGTTTTTGTGATATTCCATGACTTTGTTGGTTGAAATGTGATTAGCTCAATGCATGAAACAATTTAGTGAGATTTGAGCCTTTATGAGCATATCATTTTCGCTCTCATTTTGTTTGATTGAGTGTGTCGAATTTGGCATTGGTATTCTAGAACCTGCATGTTAAATACTGTCGAGATTACACATGAACATGATGTTTTAAGATGATTAAGGCACCTTAGGATTAACCATTCCGTTTCCCCACTAAATAGCCTACCCAAGCATTTTCCCCTTAGTTAACCACTTTTGAGCCTATTCCCGTTTCTTTGTTTTCACCATATTCATAAACCCGAACCTTTTTTTATCCCTCTTTTCTACCTTTTTTAGGGAAAGTGAATAAATTTACATTGTATTCTCCATCGAAAAAAAATGTTGAAAAAAAACAACAGTTCGGAAAAAAAAAGAAGCTGTTCAAAAAAGAAAAAAGAAAAGAAAAAAATACGTGAAAAAAATGGAAAACAAAACAACACAAGTGTGAAAAAGAAAAAAATGTATTTTGAAAATAAATTCGTTGTTTGATATGTCGTTCTTTTTTTTGTTGTGCTTAATATTTTGATGGAGTTGAGATTATCATTTGTTAGTTCCTTGCCTTGAATATTTAGCCTTATGTTTAGCCTTTTCCCCACCTTTACCTAAGCCCCGTTAGAACCAATAAAAGACCCTTTGATTTATGCATCTTGTTCTTATTAGTAGTGGAGATTTGATTTACTTGCAGGCTTATGGTAATACCGTGTCAATTCTGACATTGAGCGTTTCTTTACCCCAAACACATTGAGTGATTTGAGTGAATCCCGATAAGGTGTTGAGTTATGAGCATTGAGATTAATGAATGAATGGATATTACAATTGTACTTGACTTGTTCCAATTGGTGATGTTCAATTGATTGATTTCTTGACTTGAACAGTTATTATGGTCTCTACCTTGCTCCATTGAATATGAAACTTGACAAAGAACGTTTAATGAAGTTTTAGACTGATTTAGTTAATCATACTTGAGGACAAGCATGAGATAAGTAAGGGGGAATTTGATGAGTGTTTAAAATCGTTAATCTTTGCTCGTTATTTCTTCGATTTTGTCGAATTATTGTTGTTGAATTGGTCGTGTTATACTTTTTTTTGTATATGTCCTTGCTTTCCAGAATTTGTGACAAAACGAGAGAATTCTGCATTTTTTTATTATTTGGTCATGGCTGGAGACATGGGCACGACTCTAAGCACGACGCGGTCTGACCTGGCAGTTTCTAAAAGGTCTAGTCAGCGATGGTTTCTAGAAGACTTCGTCCACACGCCTTCTGGAAGATTGACGAGCATAATTGCATTAGGAGACTAGTTTAAGTTTGAATTTAAGTTAAAACAATTATCTTTTGTAATATTTTATTATTTTCTTTGTTTATCCTTTAGGCTTTGAGAGGCTATAAATACCCGCTTGGGGTAAGCCTAAACACATCATTCGGAATACATTCTTCTTTTCTCTCTAGTTTTTATAAAAGTTTTCTCTTTTCCTTTTCAAGTTCTTTTTATTTTCCTTTTTTTTCAAGTTTTATTTTTATGCTAAGTATGACTTTTGTCATGCTTAGCTAAACTTTTCATAAGCCGAGAGCTTTCGCGATGATTCAATTCCAACGGGAGAATTGAAACGGTCCCTTAATATCTTCGGAATATCTCTCCCAATCTCTGCGCTTATTTTTCAAAATCAAAACAGTTTTCAAAATCAAAGATTGACTTTCGTCAAGAGGTTGTTGCGATTAAACGTGTGGGAGGAATATTCGGCTTATAGAAAGCAATTCGACTTCTTGGGAACACACTTGGCGAGATAGCTTCGCCAAGTGGGAATTGAGATCGGAATTGACGGTTATAGAAACAATAATTCGAGTTGGTCGCCACGAACTTAAACGGTATTTGATCTATGACAATAGATGTTGTTAGAATCAATTATCGAAGCCAGAATCAAAGATTGCCTTGGGTATTCGTTATACAAGATAGAGTCACAAGGATAGCCCTTGTAGACAAAGTAACTGACGTGAATCCCGAAGAGAAAATCTTATTCGATGATCTAAAGGAAATTGAATCAAAGCGAAGCTTGAGGTTACTTTTACTGTATTTATTCACAATCTTCATACTCTTATTTTTATTTAAATTGTTTTTATTTATTTTTACCATTTTAATCTCATATTACAAACCCCCTTTTTACTATTTTCACCTTGTTAGAACCATTCAAACATTAAATTGTGATTTTCTAAGTCCTTGAGGATTCGACCCTTATTTCTCTATACTACGTATTTCCTTTATTTATTGATTGAGAATAAGGAATTATTCTGACATCGAAAATGACAGTTGTCAGGTATAGTTACTGAGGAGCTAGAAATTGTAAGATATGTTGATATTGTTGTAGAAAAGTTAATAACAGGTACTCTCAAGTAATGTTTAAGTGTAATTGTTAGGAAATATACTAACAATTGATATTGTACATCTATTTAAAGAATATTAAATAGATCGAAATCAAGATCCTAAGTCAATTAAAGTAAAAGGCAAAGGCCAAGTTCCAGAGTAATCAGTTTTTGCATTTTAGATATCAAAGCAATGCAAGCCAGGTGAGTGCATTTAATTATGTATGTAGATGTTACAGTAGTCATAGATGTATGATTGACTGATCTATGCATGGTGATTACCAAATGGCACTAAGTGTGCAAAAACTTAAGAAATTCATACTAAGTGGATGAATTTTTGTATGGGCACTTTATATGTAAAGTTAGGAAATTCATACTAAGTGGAAGAATTTTTGTATGGGCACTTTATGTGTAAAGTTAAGAAATTCATACTAAGTGGATGAATTTTTGTATGGGCACTTTATGTGTAAACTTAAGAAATTCACACTATGTGGATGAATTTCTGTATGGGCACTTTATGTGTAAACTTAAGAAATTCATACTAAGTGGATGAATTTTCGTATGGGCACTTTATGTGTAAACTTAACGAATTCATACTAAGTGGATGAATTTCTGTATGGGCACTATATGTTCAAAACTAAGAAATTCATACTAAGTGTATAAATTTTCGTATTTGTAGTGGGTGTACAATCCCCGTACACTAGGGTAATGGTCGAGAAATGACTATATTAGTATTAGAAAAGTAAACTATAGAATGTTTAATAAATTGAAAGAAGTAATGGATATTAGAATTGTCATAATATACTTGTAAGTAGAATTTTGCGCATGATTATTTATAACTCACTAAGAATTTTCTTAGCATGTGTTAATTTCACTTGTAGGTTTTAACACAAGTGGAGTAAGGAGAACAGTTTGACGTACATGTTTACTTTTTGATGTATTTAGTTGGCATGTAATATATTTAGCAAGAACGCTCTGAAAAACATTTGATTTACCATGATGTATGATGATGAAACATTTGAACAATACTTTTTTTATGTAATTAAGTACTGCATGTTTTATATTAGTTATAATTAAAATGTTTTATAAAAAGAAACAAAATTTTACGAGTTTTCAAAGGAAGAACTGTTTTAAAAGTGATGTGACATCCATATCTCATGTAGGGAAAGGTATACGGGAGATGGGTGTTACATTATTGGTATCAAAGCTACAGGTTTAGCCAATTCTCTACCAAATCAATTCTAAATTTTAATGTAAAAATGGTTTACATGCCACTAAGATTTCAAGGTTACAGATTGAGTATAGAAAGAATATGACAGATGTCTCCCATTACTAACATAAGTACAATTTTTACGAATGTTATACTAGTTGTTGAATTCTACGAATTCAACAAGAGCGATTGGACGAGAAAGTAGAGATGAATCGGGTAGTGAAAGTTATGAAGAAAATAGTGAACATCCGAATCCGTCAGAGAACGCCAGTGCACCGGGACCTCAGGGTATGCCTGTTTCGGAGTTTAGAGCTTTTATGCAAGCTCTCGATGTTATTTTGACAAGGTTTCAACCTCCTCCGCCTCCCCCTACTCATTCAGCACCACGAATGTTAATTCCTAAGGAGTTAAGGAGTTTGGGAGCTCCTAAGTTCAGGGGATAAGAAAGTGAAGGTCTTATGGACGTTGATTTATTGTTGAATGATGTTATAATAATGTTGGAAAGTCTACAGTACTCTGATCATGAAAAATTAGGAGGAGCTTTATCGTTACCCCGAGGATTAGCTCGGGTATGGTGGACAAATACGATGATGTGTATATCGTCCGAACAAGTGAACTTGCAATTCTTTTAAGATAAGGTCAAGAACAGGTATATCGGGGAGTAATTTATGAGGTCAATGCTGTTGAAGTTTCTTAATTTGAAGCAAGAAGATCGAGTAGTGCATGAGTATGAGGCTGAATTTAATAAACTTAGTCGTTATGCTACCGAGGTAGTTCCTAATGACAAAGCTCGAGGAGATCGGTTTATTGAGGGTCTGAGGCCAAAGTTGAAAGAGTTGATGTTGGCTTTAAATTTTCCTAGCCTGTAAGAAGTGATAAACAGAGTAAAGGCTATTGAAAGAGCTCAAGAGAAAACTCTAGCAGTGGAACAGTGTATGTAGATGGGAATAAAGATTGTGATGTCTTCATCTACACATTATGCTAAGAGGGGCAAGGTATCATGTTCTCGATACACTGACATAGCTGATTATGTTGTAGCTTCACAAAAAACTAAGCAGTCTCATTCCTTTTCTGCTAGCTCGGGTAGAGCTTATGGAGAGAGACCTTTATGTCAAACGTTTGGCATGTCATACGGGGGAGTATGTAGATTGTTTTCTGGTGCTTGTTTTCATTATGGTGAATATGGTCATTTTGCTAGGAATTACCCAAAGAAGTCGGGAGATAGATCAATACAATCAGAGAGATCATTAGCCGCACCAAGTAAAAGTAGAGAAATGAAAAGATCATGTGGTCAAAATGAGACTAGCTAGAGATAAGAGACTCGGGGAATGGTCCGTGTTTATAATATAAAGACCAGTGAAGATAGGGATGATCTGGAGATCATAACAGGTATATTTCACATTTTTGGCGAGCGTATTTTTCGTTCTAGCTGAAATGGTTCTACACACTCATATATTAGTACAAAGTTAGTTAGAACTAGAGGAATTCCTTTAGAACCAATTTCTAGTGAAATGATAGTGGTGAACCCTATGGGTCATAGTGAAAGGGTAGCATGGGTGTGTAGAAAATGTCCAATTAAGATTCAAGGGGTTGTGTTTTTGGAAAATTTGATGGAGTTTCCTTTTGATGAGTTTGAAATCATTTTGGGCATAGATTGGTTGTCTCCACATCATGGATGGGTAGATTTTCATCAGAAGAGATTATTCTTAAAGGATGCGAAAGGCTCTAAAATTGTAGTAATAGGTGAGAAAGTGAAATCCCTGTCCAATGTGACATCAGCCATGACCACCAAGAAAATGATATCAAAAGGATGTGTAACTTTTCTAGCCAATGTGTTAGACACGTGAGTGTCAAAATTGATATTGCAAGATATTCCAACAGTTAAGGAGTTTCCAGAGGTATTTCTAGAAGATCTACCGGGTTTACTTTCAGATCATGAAGTAGAATTCAAGATTGAGGTTTACCCGGGTACAGAACCTATTTATATGGCTCCGTATAGAATGCCTCCAATGGAGCTAAGGGAATTAAGTGCACAGTTGTAAGAGGTACTTGATGAAGGATTTATCAAACCTAGTGTTTCTCCTTTGGGTGCACTTGTGCTATATGTGAAAAAAAAGACGTGTCTATGCGGTTATGTATTGACTATCATCAATTAAATAAGGTAACGATAAAGAACAAGTATCCTCTTCTGAGAATTGATGATCTGTTTGATCAATTGAAAGGCACAAAAGTGTTCTCTAAGATAAATTGAGGTCGGGTACAATCAGTTAAAGATAAAAAAAGGACGATATTTCTAAGACAGCTTTTCAGACTCGGTACAGACACTATGAATTTATGGGAATGCCATTTGGATTAACAAATGCTCCTACAACATTTATGGATTTATTAAACAGAGTATTCCAACCGTACTTGGATCAATTTGTGGTAGTGTTTATAGATGATATCATGGTATATTCCAAGTCAAGGGAGGAACATGATTCTCATCTTTGAGTGGTTCTTTAGATACTTCGTGATAAGAAGTTGTACACGAAATTATCCAAATCCGAATTTTGGTTAGCTGAGATTGCTTTCCTTGGTCATATAGTCTCTTCAGAAATCATAAGAGTATATCTCAAAAAGATTCAAGCTATAGCGGATTGATAACCCCCAAAGAATGTTTTTGAAGTTTGGAGTTTCATGGGGCTCACTGGTTGTTATAGGTGATTTGTGAAGAATTTATCAATGTTAGCTTTACCATTAACTAAGTTGTTACGGAAGGATGTACCTTTTGTTTGGACGAAAAAATCCAGAAAAGTTTTGATATGCTAAAGAGAATAGTAACAGAGGTTCTCGTGCTTGTGCAACCTGAGTCGGGTAAAGATTATGTCGTTTACAGTGATGCATCCCATAATGGGTTGGGATGTGTGGTGATGAAAGAAGGGAAAGTTATGGCTTATGCCTCAAGACAACTGAAGAATCATGAGTAAAACTACCCAACACATGATTGAGAATTGGCAGCCATAGTGTTTGCTTTGAAAATTTGGGACCATTATCTGTACAGTGAGCGTTGCCATGTGTACGAGGATCACAAGAGTTTAAAGTACTTGCTGACTCAGAAGGAGCTAAATTTGAGATAGAGAAGATGGATTGAGCTCTAAAAAGATTATGATTTGGTTTTGACTATCATTCGGGAAAGGATAATGTAGTAGCCCACGCGATCAGTTGAAATTTTTTTACAGCTTTAAGGGCTTTAGATGTACGTATGTCTTTAAAAAAAAGTGGGGCTTTGATTTTTGAATTAAAGTTAAAGCTGATGTTTTTGGATCCGGTAAAAACCTGCAAGGTCGATATGAGAAGTGCTTGATGAGATTGGTATAAGTTTATATTTTCGTGGAAGACTTTGCATTCTAGATGATGATGAATTAAGGAAGGATATTCTTTGTGAAGCACATTATAGCCCTTTGACGATGCACCCAGGCGGGAATAAGATGTATCAAGACTGGAAGAGTCATTATTGGTGGCCTGGTTTGAAAAGAGCTGTAAAAGAGTTTATTGCAAAATGTTTGGCATGTCAGCAGGTGAAAGCTGAACATCAAGTGCCTTTTGGATTATTACAGCCAATAACTATTCCTGAGTGGAAGTGGGAGTGAGTTACAATGGATTTTGTTTCGGGACTACCTTTTTCACCGGGTAAGAAGGACTTGATATAAGTTTGCGGAGTTGTATATAAAAGAGCTAGTTAGACTGTGTGGACTGTCGATATCGATAATGTCCGATTGAGACCCAAGGTACCTCGAAGTTCTGGAAGTCTTTATATAAGTCATTGGGTACTCGATTGAACTTCAATATAGCTTTTCATCCGTAGATAGATGGGCAGTCAGAATGAGTTATTTAGATATTGGAAGATATGCTAAGGGCATGTGTGATTGAATTTAAAGGATCATGGGAAAAGTATTTGCCTTTAGCGGAATTTACGTATAATAATAGTTATCAATCAAGTATTAAGATGGCCTCGTGTGAATCTTTGTATGGGAGAAAATGCAGAACACCTTTAAATTGGTTTGAGCTTAAAGATCGAGATTTGGTTGGGCTAGATTTGATGAAAGATATGGAGGATAAAGCGAAAATTATCCAAAGCAATTTAAAGATAATTCATATCGCCATAATTCATTTGCTGATTTGAAAAGAAATGAAATAGAATATCAAGAGGGATACAAAGTATTTTTGAAAGTATCGCATTGGAAGAAGGTATTACGTTTTGGATGAAAAGGAAAGTTGAGTCCGAGATTCATTAGACCATTTGAGATATTAAAAATGGTTGGACACGTAGCTTATCAATTAGCTTTGCCTCCAGATATGGATAAGATCCACAATTTTTTTCATGTATCGATGCTTAAGAGGTATAGATCAGATCCATCCCATGTTATCACTCTTGAAGAAATATAGATCCGACCATATTTGACTTATGAGGAAGAACCAGTGCGAATCTTGGCTAAGGAAACCAAGGAATTGCGTAACAAAAGGATTTTGTTGGTTAAAGTGCTTAGGCAGAATCATAAGGTAAGAGAAGCTACCTGGGAAAGAGATGAGGATATAAGGAAATAGTTTCCACATATCTTCGTTTTAGGTACTTCTTTTAATTCGAGGATGAATTTTCTTAAGGGGAGAATTGCAATGCCCCAAATATCAAATTAGGGACTTTATTTAAAGTATTTAAAATTTGAGGAATTGTTTGATTAAATGTTAAAAGATGATAATGATTTAGAATAGTGATTCAAATTAAATTGTAACAATGGAGAATTAAAAGGATATTTTGGTTATTGGAATAAACAAATTTAAAATCCATTATTATTATGGTGTTTAAATAAGGAGAAAATGGGAAAATGTAAGTTAGCTTAAAAGTTTCTCTTTTCTTCCTCTTTCCCCATGGATAGCTCTCATTCATAGCTCAAAGGTGAGTTTTCAAATTGCTAGTTTATCCTTTCATTTTTGTTTGGTTATTGAATCCTTGAGTATGATAGAAACCTAAGGAAGAATTAGATGGGATTACAACTAGCATATAGATTAAATAATAGAGATTTTAGAAAATTGGTTTTGAAATGATATGTTAATATATGAGTGTTTATTGATGTTTACTGGTAGATTTGACTTGTCAAAGAGGTAAATGAGAGATTAGAAGCATTGGATGAGTTAAAAACAAGTTAGAAATTGTGGTGTGATTCTTAGAATCAAATGATCTTGAGGGAAACTATATGTTTTAAGTAGCTAAATGAATGAAACTTAGTATAGATAAGTAGATAAAAGTTAAATAGTATCGGTACTGAGGAAATTTGACCAAATTTGGGTATGCTTGGGGTTGAAAATGGAAAATTTGGGTAATGGTATCGGTAATGATAGAACAGTGCCGATACTATAGGCTAAAATAGGATGAATTAGCTGAGTAGTATCGATATCGAAAAGGGAGATCGTTACCAAAGGGAAGAGATTGATACCATTCGAAACAGAATGCAAAAATGTTATCGATACCATAATAGGGTATTGGTACCATAGTATAGTAGTATCGATACCATGGTAGGGGTATATATATTGAGGAGCCAGAAATTGTAAGATAGGTTGATATTGTTGTAGAAAAGTTAATAACAAATACTTTTGAGTAATGTTTAAGTGTAATTGTTAGGAAATATACTAACAATTTATTTTCTACATGTATTTAATGGATATTGAATAGATCGAAATCAAGAGCTTAAGTCAAGTAAAGCAAAAGGAAAAGGCCAAGTTCCGAAGTAATCATTTTTTGATTTTTTGATATCAAAGCGAAGCAAGCCAGGTGAGTGCATTTAATTATGTACATATATGTTACAATAGTCATAGATGTATGATTGTATGGTGATTACCAAATGGCACTAAGTGTGTTAAAACTTAAGAAATTCATACTACGTGGATGAATTTTTGTATGGTCACTTTATGTGTAAACTTAAGAAATTCATACTAAGTGGACGAATTTTCGTATGGGCACTTTATGTGTAAACTTAAGAAATTCATATTAAGTGGATGAATTTTCGTATGGGCACTTTATGTGTAAACTTAAGAAATTCATACTAAGTGGATGAATTTTCGTATGGATACTTTATGTGTAAACTTAAGAAAATCATACTGTGTGGATGAATTTTCGTATGGGCACTTTATGTGTAAACTTAAGAAATTCATACTAAGTAGAAGAATTTTCGTATAGGCACTTTATGTGTAAACTTAAAAAATTCATAATAAGTGGATGAATTTTCATATGGGCACTTTATGTGTAAACTTAAGAAATTCATATTATGTGGATGAATTTTCGTATGGGCACTTTATGTGTAAACTTAAGAAATTCATATTAAGTGGATGAATTTTCGTATGGGCACTTTATGTGTAAACTTAAGAAATTCATACTATATGGATAATTTCCGTATGGATACTTTATGTGTAAACTTAAGAGAATCATAGTTTGTGGATGAATTTCCGTATGGGCACTTTATGCGTAAACTTAAGAAATTCATAGGAAGTGGAAGAATTTTCGTATGGGCACTTTATGTGTAAACTTAAGGAATTCATACTAATTGGATGAATTTCTGTATGGGCACTATATGTGCAAAACTAGGAAATTCATACAAAGTGTATAAATTTACGTATTGGTAATGGGTGTACAATCCCCGTACACTAGAGTAATGGTCGAGAAATGACTGTATTAGTATTAAAAAAGTAAACTATTGAATGTTTAATGAATTGAAAGAAGTAATGGATATTAGAATTGTCAGAATATTCTTGTAAGTAGAATTTTGCGCATGATTAATTATGCCTCACTAAGAATTTTCTTAGCATGTGTTAATTTCACGTGTAGGTTTTAACACAAGTGGAGTAAGGAGATTATCGGACATCGAAGGAAGGGTCACCTCGTCAGTAGCAATATGACATATATGTCTACTTTTTGATGTATTGAGTTGACATGTAATATATTTAGCAAGAACGCTCTGAAAAACATTTGATTTACCATGATGTACGATGATGAAACATTTGAACAATACTTTTTGTTATGTAATTAAGTAATGCATGTTTTATATTAGTTTTAATTAAAATGTTTTATAAAAAGAAACAAAATTGTACAGGTTTTCAAAGGAAGAATTATTTTAAAAGTGATGTGACATCTATATCTCGTGTACAAAAAGGTATACGAGAGATGGATGTTACATTTATTGGTATCAAAGCTACATGTTTAGCCAATTCTCTACAGAATCACGTCTAAATTTTAATGTAAAAATGGTTTACATGCCACTAAGATGTCAATGTTACTGATAGAGTACAAAAAAAATATGACAGGTGTCTCTCCTTACTAATTTAAGTACTATTTTTATGATTGTTATACTAGATGTTGGATTCTATGAATTCGAGAAGAGCGACTGGATGAGAAAGTGGAGATGAATCGGGTAGTGAAAGTTATGAAGAAAATAGTGAACATCGGAATCCATCAGAGAATGTCAGTGCACCGACACCTCAGGGTATGCCTATTTTGGAGTTCAGAGCTTTTATGCAAGCTCTCGATGCTATTTTGACAAGGTTTCAATCTCCACCGCCTCCCCCTGCTCCTTCAGCACCACGAATGTTAATTTCTCTGGAGTTAAGGAGTTTGGGAGCTCTTGAGTTCAGGGGATAAGAAAGTGAAGGTCTTATGGACGTTGATTTATGGTTAAATGATGTTATGATCATGTTGGAAAGTCTACAGTGCTCTGATCATGAAAAATCAGGTGGAGCTGTATCGTTACCACGAGGATTAGCTCGGGTATGGAGGACAAATACGACGATGTGTGTATCATCGGAACAAGTGAACTAGCAATTCTTTCAAGATGAGTTCAAGAACAAGTATATCGGGGAGCAATTTATGAGGTCAATGATGTTAAAGTTTCTTAATTTGAAGCAAGGCAATCGAGTAGTGCACGAGTATGAGGCTGAATACAATAAACTTAGTCGTTATGCTACCAAGGTAGTTCCTAATGACAAAGCTCGATGAGATTGGTTTATTGAGGGTCTTAGGCAGAAGTTGAAAGAGATGATGTTGACTTTAAATTTGCCTAGCCAGTAAGACGTGATAAACAGAGTAAAGGTTATTGAAAGAGCTCAAGAGGAGACTCTAGCAGCGGTACAAAGTATGTAGACGGCAAAAAGGATTGTGATGTCTTCATCTACACATTATGCTAAGAGGGGCAAGGTCTCAGGTTCTCGATACACGGACAGAGTTGATTCTGTTGCAACTTCACGAAAAACTAAGCAGTCCCCTTCCTTTGCTGCTAGCTCGGGTAGAGCTTATGGAGAGATACCTTTCTGTAAGACATGTGGCAAGTCACACGGGGGAGTATATAGATTGCTCTCTGGTGCTTGTTTTCACTGTGGTGAATCTGGTCATTTTGCTTGGAATTACCCAAAGAAGTCGGGAGATAGATCAACACAACCAAAGAGATCAGTAGCCGCACCAAGTACAAGTAGTGGAAGAAGAATATCAAGTGGTCAAAATGAGACTCGGGGAATGGTTCGTGTTTATAATATAAAGACCAGTGAATATATGGATGATCTGGAGATCATAACAGGTACATTTCACATTTTTTATGAGCTTGTTTTCGTTCTAGCTAACCATGGTTCTACGCACTCATATATTAGTACAAAGTTGGTTAGAACTAAAAGAATTATTTTAGAACCAATTTCTTGTGAAATGATAGCGGTGAACCCTGTGGTCATTGTTAAAGGGTAATATAAGTGTGTAAAAAATGTCCAATTAAGATTCAAGGGTTTTGTGTTTTTGGAAAATTTGATGGAGTTTCCTTTTGATGAGTTTGAAATCATTTTGGGCATGAATTGGTTGTCTCCACATCATGGATGGGTAGATTATCGTCAGAAGAGATTATTCTTAAAGGATGCGGAAGGCTCCGAAATTGTAGTAATAGGTGAAAAAGCGAAATCCTTGTCCAATGTGATATCAGCCATGACCGCCAAGAAAATAATGTCAAAATGATGCGTAGATTTTCTAGACAATGTGTTAGACACGCGAGTGTCAAAAGTGATATTACAAGATATTCCAAGAGTTAAGGAGTTTCCAGAGGTCTTTCCGGATGATCTACCGGGTTTACCTCCATATCGTGAAGTAGAATTCATGATTGAGATTTACCTGAGTACTAAACCTATTTCTATTGCTCTGTATAGAATGCCTCCAATAGAGCTAAGGGAATTAAGAGCATAGTTGTAAGAGGTACTTGATGAAGGATTTATCAGACCCACTGTTTCTCCTTGCGGTGCACCTATGTTGTATGTGAAATAAAAGACAGGTCTATACGGTTATGTATTGACTACCATCAATTAAATAAGCTAACGATAAAGAACAAGTATCCTCTTTTGATGATTAATGATATGTTTGATCAATTGAAAGGCGTAGCAATGTTCTCTAAAATAGATCTGAGGTCGGGTACCATCAGTTAAAGATAAACAATGAGGATATTTCTAAGACGACTTTTCAGACTCGGTACGGACACTATAAATTTGTGGTAATGCCGTTTGGATTAACAAATGCTCCTGCATCATTTATGGATTTATTAAACAGAGTATTCCAATCGTACTTGGATCAGTTTGTGGTAGTGTTTATAGATGATATCATGGTATAATCCAAGTCAAGAGAGGAACATGATGCTCATCTTCGAGTAGTTCTTCATATACTTCGTGATAAGAAGTTGTACATGATATTGTCCAAATGTGAATTTTAGTTAGATGAGATTGTTTTCTTTAGTCATAGAGTCTCTGCAGAACGCATAAGATTAGATCCCAAAAAGATTCAAGCTATAGTGGATTGACAACCCCAAAGAATGTTTCTAAAGTTTGGAGTTTCTTTGGCTCGCTGGTTATTATAGGCGATTTATGAAGAATTTCTCAATGTTAGCTTTGCCACTAACTAAGTTGTTACGGAATGATGTACCTTTTGTTTGGATAGAAAGATGCCAAAAAAAGTTTTGATATGCTAAAGAGAATAGTAACGGAGGCTTTCGTGCTTGTGCAACCTGAGTTGGGTAAAGATTATGTCGTTTACAATGATGCATCCCATAATGGGTTAGGATGTGTGGTGATGCAAGAAGGGAAAGTTATGGCTTATGCCTCAAGAAAACTGAAGAATCATGAGAGAAACTACCCAACACATGATTTGGATTGAGCTCTTAAAAGATTATGATTTGGTTTTGACTATCATTCGGAAAGGATATTGTAGTAGCCGATGCGATCAGTTGAAAACTTTTGTAGCTTTAAGGGATTTAGATGTTCTTATGTCTTTAAAAGATGATGGGGCTTTGATTGCTGAATTAAAAATAAAGCTGATGTTTTTGGTTCGAGTAAAATGCTGTAAGGTCGAGATGAGAAGTGCTTGATGAGATTTCCGTATGGGCACTTTATCTGTAAACTTAAGGAATTCATACTAAGTGGATTAATTTCTATATGGGTATTATATGTACAAAACTAGGAAATTCATACTAAGTGTATAAATTTTTGTATTGGTATTGGGTGTACAATCCCCGTACACTAGAGTAATGGTCGATAAATGACTGTATTAGTAATACAGAAGTAAACTATAGAATGTTTAATGAATTGAAAGAAGTAATAGATATTAGAATTGTCATAATATACTTGTACTTAGAATTTTTCTTATGATTATTTATGCCTTACTAAGAATTTTCTTAGCATGTGTTAATTTCACACGTAGGTTTTAACACAAGCGGAGTAAGGAGATTATCGGACATCGAAGTAAAGGTTGCCTCATCAGTAACAATATGTAATACATGTCTACTTTTTGATGTATTTAGTTGGCATGTAATAAATTTAGTAAAAACACTCAGAAAAACATTTGATTTACCTTGATGTAAGATGATGAAACATTTGAACAATACTTTTTGTTATGTAATTAAGTAATGCATGTTTTATATTAGTTTTAATTAAAATATTTTATAAAAATAAACAAAATTTTATCGGTTTTCAAATGAAGAATTATTTTAAAAGTGATGTGACATCTATATCTCGTGTACGAAAAAAGTATATGAAAGATGGGTGTCACACATACTGCATACTATAGTAAGGCTACCCTAGGCTTAGAGTCAGCTACTAATTTGGTTGTCCCTCCACTAATCTATCCAAATGCGGTGGCATCAGCTCTCGATGACCATTAGCCTCTTTGAACATATAGTGTTAACCTTTGGCTTAACACTGAAGCAACATTTTGTGCCTCATAACAGTCCCTGATAAAATTCTCTGACAAACCACAACTGAAGCGACCCCTAGACCCTCACTGACAAACTCTAAGATGTCTATTTCCATAAGTCTAGAAGACTGATCAAAAGGGTCCTCGCATAACCATTGGTGTTCACCTTGAAAGCTGATGATAAGGGCCTCTTAAGGGGCTCAGATCTTCCCCTAAATTTGTATTATGTTCAAGCCTCCTATATTAGCATGCTGGGGACCTTGAATATACATGAGTGTATTTGTCCCTCTTGGATTGAGTCTAAGAAGATATTGATAGATTAAGAGCTCTTCTACTTTGTTCTACTGATCGACTATGCAATCTGGATCTCATGCTTTGAACCCTCTCAACCTCCTACGTTTGGAGGGTTAACTCTGTAAAGATCATAGGAAGGTCAGTGGCTAAATTCTTAAGAATGTTGAGGTGCATGCCCTCTCTAAATATAAGGAAGTCTTGGTTCTCAATCTACATCAACTACTATGGTGAATATATATTTAAGTGAAAAAAATACACCCGTAAGCATATACTGACTGGTCGCCTTGAACCAGATCCAAGAACAAATACCTCAGATCATCAGTGTGAGCCTCCCTGATGGAATTCTAACAAAACTTAGACAAGAAGTACTCCTAGATCGGTCACTTCGACTCCAACCCCATCCCAATCAGCTTCTACAAATCTATGGTGTCACCCTTCATTAAGGAAATTACACACTTAAGTTTACCATCAGGGGTAAGATTCAATTGATGAATCATATAGAGGATATCCCTGAACCACTGGTTGGCCACTATGAGTTCGTTAACCTCGGTCGGAACCATAAAAATCTATGGTCTTATATTTATGGAGCCTCTATACCGGGGATTCTTATAGTTCTACAATGTGTTGTGCTAGAGACGTTGGTAAAGATGGTGGAACAAATAATGTCATGGGGATAACATGAAAAATATGCCTAAGTGATAGGGTAAGATTACTGAACAATGTCATCTTGTCAACCCCTCCGTCCCAATGAATATAAAACTCCTCTGAGTTTATGACAACCACATTGCTAGTGTCGTCAACTAAAGAGGTGTGACTCTTGTCTCTATTCTAATAACTAGAAGTGGTGTTATCAGTATTGTTTTTTTAAATTTGGAAAGAAAAAAGAGTTTATCATTTTCATTCCATATGTAAAGTAATCTTGACACTTTAGAGGCATGTACACCTATAGACACTTACTGACTCTAACATGGAGATCTTAAGCACAACTGAACTAGTGTAACGCTCTAATCCAATCCAACTTGAAGATTGAAGGATTAAAGTATTACATAGGACTACCGAAATGACTAATCTAAAATTTATTTTAAAAATTAACATCATAATACTCGTTTGAAAATATCATTATTTAAGCATATGAAAACATAAGTAATTGATTTTATAACGGGGGAGCTCCTCATACGACTCAAACAATACATATTAAATATTTTAAAATACAATTACAACTTAAGCATACAAAGGTCTATGAATATTACATGCCCTTTACAATAAACTCAAGATGTACTCTATACTTAAAGTGATATGGAATACAAGTTATGCATATCATTGCATTTGTGGTGGTTGTGTTACTTTATGTTGTTAAAATGATGTGTGAGGAGGAAGGTATGGTTCTTGGTGATGTGCAAAAAATAAAAAGCAAAGGATGAGCTTGGAAGGAATATTGTGGCATCAAATGTTGCTGAAGCAAATAGAAATGCCTGGGCATTTATGGCAAAAAAGGACAAAAAATATATTATTATAAATTGATAGTTGGCTAGGCACATATCTGATAGTTATAACCACTTGCTGGGGACCACTTCCACCTGTGAGGATAGGCATTGGACCCAAGGAGTGAATCTAGGGGTATGATGCATATTTTGGAGTGCTATATCCCATAGATAACCTTATATATTTTTATTATTTAATACACCTCACATGAGAGGGGAAAGATAATACACACTTACACTCGACAGCTTGATTTTATTTATCTTCTCTGCCATTTTTCCCCCCATCTTCTTAGTATTGTTCCTCCATTAACGAGGTCCAAGGAGTGGTGAGCTACACGTCCAAGATGAGCTAGCGAGTTAAGGCAAACCGTGATAGTCGAGGAGAGCTTCGGCAGCACGTGTCGAATACTTCTTCATCCTTCCCATTTGTTGTTATTTCTCATTTGATTTGGGTTGTTTGAACAAATGATTTTTATGAATCATTTCATGGATGATTCAACCCCACCATGAACTAACCTTATTTAGTGGGAGTTCATTATTGATGTTTAAGTTTTTACTTTAATGGATGATTGTTATTTTATATGATTTTTTTATGGAGCCTAATGTTTTAAGGTTGTAGGAGCTATGAGAGTAGCCATTCCTTAGGAAAATATTTAGTGTTCGAGAGAAACTAAATACCTTATCTTTAGTATTCGAGAGAAACTAATGATGATCTATATAAACAATGGGTTTTAGATAGTAAATAAGCCTAATCCTAAGAATATAATTTCAATCGACTAAAAGGAATAGTGATCGGTCGAGAGGTTAGATGTTAGTGCATAAAATTGAATGGCATTATCGTGACATATTCTGTTCCACTGATGGAATCACTGCACCTGCTAACGCCAATAGGTATTGCCATGTCATTGTCATCCTTTCGAGTCTTTTGACTATAGATAGCATAGGGTACTTTTAGTAAAATCTGTCGGGGAAGTGAAACATAGAAATATGATCATCTTGAGAAGTTAGGCTTAATTATCCTAGTGAACCTTATAATTCATTCCTGTTGCAGCTTGTTATGTGAAAATTATCAAGTTATTTCATTTTATCCGTTTTTTATCTTTTCACTTTATTTCACGTCCATATTTAGAACTCACAAAACGCGAACAAGATTTTGGTCCCGTTGCTAGGGATTGGTAGCGTGAAGTTAATTAGTTTTACAAGAACATTTTATTTTTTCTTATTTATTTTTGTATAGTTTACTTTATATTTTAATTTATTCTTTTGTAGGTTTATTTGGTGTATGTCTAGAAGACATTCTGACGAGCTATTGGAACTGATTGACCTTGAGATTGAGAGACTTTTTAGGCAAGGGAGACGTGTTCAATGTGCTCGAGAAAATATGTATCAAATTGGGAATAAGGGCATTGGTCAAGATGACAGAAATTAGAATGTCGAGGCATTACAAATGTTGTACCTACTAATAGGCCTCGTTCTATTCGCGATCATTTAAATCCGATGATATATTATCTAAATCCTAGAATTGTGGTACCCGAAATTCAAGTTGCATATTTTGATCTTAAACCAGTCATGTTTAATATGTTGAATTCCATAGGGCAGTTTTGGGCCATGCTAACTGAAAATGCCAAGAAACATAATCATAACTTTATGGAGGCTTGTGATTCTTTTTGCCAATAAGGAATGCACGAAGATGTGTTGGAATTAAAGTTGTTTCCATATTCTTTGTGTAACCAAGCAAGGGTTTGGTTGAGTGGTGTTTCATCTGGTTCAATGGAATCATGGGTCGATCTTTGCAATAGTTTCTTATTACGATATATCCCACCGAACATGAACACTCAGCTAAGGATGGAATAGCATCGGTTCTCTAGGGCGACGATGAATCTATGTATGAGTGTTGGGATTATTACAAGAGTTTTCTTTGAATGTTATCAAATTATGGTTTTCACGAATTGACTCATGTAGTTATGCTTTACAATGGAGTCAATGCACCCACGAGGATGATGCTTGATGCCTCGATAAAAGGGGCATTACTCTATAAATCACCTACTGAGATGTTCTCTATTTTGGATAGAATTGCCAAAAATAATTATCAATTTCTTTCCTCAAGGCTTGGGATTGGGAGGAAAACACCTGGAGCATTTGAGTTAGATACCAAGGACTTTGTGTCCGCTAAACTCTCAACTATTACTAATATACTGAAAATTTTACAATGCTCTACTGAGGTAAATGAAGTGAAAGATGCTAGCTCAGAATATATGTTATGCCAAGGCAATCATTATGAGAGTGAATGCCCAACCAATCATGAGTGTATGAACAATGCTGGTAATTTCAATAGAAATAAATATAATCCATATTCTAACACTTATAATGCAGGATGGCGTCAGCACCCCAATTTCTCATGGGGTAATCAAAGAGCTCGTAATACAAGTCAACCTAATCATCATCATAATCACACTGAATCTCAAGGCTACCAAAACATTATTCCATGGCAAAATGCTAATAAGGGAGCCTCATCTTCAGCAAGCATTGTAATACCCTAAAATTTAGATAATGACCAAAATGTAAATTTTGAAAGTTTGATGGTCATAGTAGAAAATTGGTAAAAGTTTAAGGAATTAAGTGGTAATTCTCCCAAAAAGAATTTTATTCTATGAATGGATTTAGTGAGTGACCAAATTATGAATTTTTAAAGTTAAGAGACTAAAGTATAAACTTTAAAAAAGTTTAGGGACCAAAATAGTAATTTTAAAAAGTTATAATTGGCTTCAAAAATAAAAGAAAATAAATATTATTTTATCATTTTTAAATGTTGTAAAATAATATAAATCTTTGGATTTTAGGATTTAATTTCATTTTTAATTTAGATCGTTATATTAAAGTGGTAAGATTGTTATTTTTGGAAAAACGCAAGGGTAAATCAGTAAACTAAGATCTTATATGTTCATCTTTGACTAATGGGAGATGATAAAGTTGAGGTGTCTTATTTTGGAAGATGATAATGTTAGGTGTCTTGGTTTAATGGTGATTATGAAGTTCCATTAAGGGTAAATTGGTATTTTCCCAATTTAATAAATTTAAAATTCATTAAAGTTAAATTAGAGGTAGATAAGCATGATATTAATAAAAATATCATACTAAGTTGTTCATCAGCTCCTCCCTTTGCGTGAGTTAGCTTGGAGGCAAGGAAAAATATTTGTTTTCCATTTTTGAGTAATTTTCTTTGGATTTCGGGTTATGCTGTGAAATAGAAAATTGTTCTATGCAAAAAACACTATCATTTGGTACCAATATTGCTTGCTAATATTGCTAGAATTAAAAGATCCCAAATCTAAGGGTTTATGTTTATGATAGGGTTCATGAAATTGATGATGAATCTTGATGTTTTTGAGGTTGTAGATTCATTTTCAAGCTTGATTTATGGTTAAAACATGTTCAATCTTCCTAGAATTTATTCTTTAAAATTCGGCCAAATTATAAGTTAGAGAAACTTTTTTTTCTGAAGAAAGTTGATTAGGGATTTGATTGTAAAGATGTTATAAGGTTGATTGGAAGTTGATTTCATGCTTGAATCAAATCCAAATCGAGCAAAATCATGAAAACGTAGTTTTAAAGAATAAAGAATTCGGCTATGATGTATTTGAGTGAGAAAAATTATGGTAAACTTATATAAGATCTGGAAATGATGTAGGAAGTATTCTACAAGCCTTAGAAAAATTTTCGGACCATTTTGTAATTTTTGAAAAGTTAGAGGACCAATTTGGTGATTTTTGAAAATTTGTGAATGGTTGTATGATTGTCTAATTGTTGATGTACTATACTGGAAATTACTATTTTGGAATTGAAATAAGTGTTTATATGTGAAATATGACTATTTTGGAAGTTTGAATAGATTGGTGATTTAAGTACAACATTCACATAGTTGGGGTACTTAAATGTAATTATGCCTTTGTAAAAGTATTTTAATGGTAATAATTTCAATGCTGGAATTTTTGCTATTAAGAATCTAAGTGATAAAATGGTGAAGGACCATTTTGTGTAAATTGGAAAAGTTGGTGCCAATGTTAAAAGGAATTATTAAGTGTTAAGTATCTTGGTATAAAATGAGCTTCAAGTATATTATGGAGTTGTTATGGGATGTGTTTATGTTAGTACAATACTAACATATGTATCGTTATGAATTTGTGATTTAAACAGATCATGATTGATTTGTGATCGAAGCAAGTCAAGTATAAAAAGGGTTTATTGTGGATCATAGTGAGGCACATATTTTAGAATATATAAAGTGTCAAGGTGAGTGCAATACGTGCATGAAATTGTACATGTTTTATACATCATGTACATAGATGTTCTATACATCATCTGGAAGACTTGCAATAAGTCGACCTTGTTTATATCAGCATGATATTATGTCATTTTTTTATAACTTCGATATGACATTGATATGTCACATTGTGAAATTATAATGCATTGATCATGAATAATGTGATATTTTACCATGAATGTTATTTCAGGTATAAACTGCCCAATGTTAAATATTGATAATATATTTTTCCATAAATGGATCAAATAAAATAGACTATATACCCAAGTAAGTCATTGAGGGACAAGGTATAGTTGGCATGCCATAGAGTATAACAGCTGCAGGTTTATATTATCATTATAGTGTGTAAGAACACTAAATGTATATGGTGGGCACGACCTTATGTGTAATGCATTTTGGTGTATATGGTGGGCACGACTTTATGTGTAATGCGCTTCGGTGTATATGGTGGGCACGTCCTTATGTGTAGCATTACGGTGCAAATATTACTCGAATACCCAGGGTCCTCAAGGTTTAAGTTGGGTTATGATTTATTGGTTAATGAATGATAAACATGCAAATACGCTTATGAGCTTATGGGATAAATGGAAAGTATATTGTTAAAAAACTTTGTATTCGATTATATCATATTGATTATGGTAAAATATTGGATATGCAGGTAACCTGATCATATGGCATTTTGATTTTGTTATTAAATTTGATGCATGAGTTGTATTGGACTATTTATTGTTTTAAATTACCTCACTAGGTATATACTTAGCGTGTGATGATTTTCACACGTAGGTAAAAAGCTAAGAGTAGAGTAAAGAGTATAAAGGACTCCATACCTCAAGGAATATACTACAATATCAGTAAGACATGCTATGATCTGATTTTGACTTAGTTAGTGGCATGTACTTATCAATGTCCTAGTTGATCTGTTAAATTATTTTGCATCTGGTTTGTAATGACTAAACTAAATTGTTTTACTCTGTTTCAGTATGGATAGCATAAATCCATATTAATATATGTTTTAAATAGTATTTGATAGTTTGATGAGATATGATATTTTTATATTATCAGTACCATTTTAAGAAAATAAATTTTCAATCACTTTTGAATTGGAAAATGTTTTTAGAAATTCAGGTGACATCTATAATCTGTATAGGTATAATTATACGGGTTATGAGTGTTACAAGCATTAGTTCTTTGGAAGACACTATTGAAGATTTCATACCTACCACGAAGACAATGCTGCAAGATCATTATATTTCAATTAAAAATCAAGGAGCTTTGCTTCATAATCAATGTACCTTGCTTCATAGTCAATGCGCCTTACTTCATAGCCATAACTCGTCTTTGAGAGCTTTGGAAGGTCAAGTTGGTTAGATTGTTACAACATTACAATAACTTCAGCAAGTACGTTTGAAAGTGACACTGAAGTCACTAAATCGCATGGAAAAGAACAATGCAATGTGTTGACTCTTAGGAGTGGAACGAAAATTAACCAAAAAGTCAAGGTTGGGGACACAACATGATAATTCTACTCCTATTGTTGAACAAGTTGAAGTTGAATTACACGATGATATCATTACCGAGAAGGACATGGATGATGGTTCTACTAGTGAGCCTACCGAAGCATAAAATTATAATGCCACAACAAAAGAAATACCTACTCCCCACACCTCACTTCCCGAAAAGACTGAAGAAGCATAATGACGAAGTTCAGTTCAAGAAGTTTGTGGACATTATTGATTAGCTCCATATAAATGTACATTTATTGGAAGTTATTGAACAGATGCCAACGTATGCCAAATTTCTTAAGGAAATTTGAACCATGAAAAACAAAGTGGAGAAGTATAAGACAGTTGCCACGGCAACAAAATTTTACTCTTCATTGAGGAAGTTGCCATCAAAGTAAAATGATTCAGGCAGCTGCATTATTCCTTATTCTATAGGAGCTAATTTTGTTAGAAAGGCACTATGTGATCTTGGTTCAAGTGTGAACTTATTGTTAAAGTTCATATTTTTGAAGCTTTGTATGGGAGATGTGAGACCCACCTATGTGATTTTATAACTTGCCAACTGATCCCATGTTAGACTTGAAGGGAGAGTCGAGGATGTCATAGTAAGGGTGGATAAATTTGTTTTCCAATCGATTTCCTTATTCTTGATTGTGAAGTTGATGCCATGGCACCCATCATTCTGGGTAGACCTTTCCTAGCCACTGGTCGTATTTTGATACATTTAAAAAAAAGGTTAACTCACCATAAGAGTTGTCGATCAGTGTGTGACTGTCAATGTGTTTCGTACTCTTAAGTATGTTGATGACCATGAAGAATGTCAAGTCATGTCTGAATTGAACTTATTAATTGAAGAAGAAACCAAACATCTTTGCTAGAATAATTTCATTCAGCTAACAGACAAGGAATGTTCGATTGATGATGAAAGCTTAGAGGACTATGACAAATTGACAATTGGGGTGGAAAAATATAGTTTACTACTAGCTAGATTAGGTATAAACTTCAAACCCTTGAATTTTGAAGAATTTATTCCTCCTAAGCCCTTTTTATTGCATGCACCTACCCTAAAGCTTAAACCCATGTCAGGGCATATTAAATATGTTTATTTGGGTAGTGACAACACTTTACCTGTGATTAATTCCTCTATCCTTACTATTAATCAATAGCAAAGTTTGTTAAGTGTTTTGATGCATCATAAGAAAGGACTTGGTCAGTCTATGGCTGATTTAAAAAGGATTAGTCATATAATTTGCATGAATAAGACTATGTTAGAAGAATCCCACAGTAACTTGATTGAATCAAAATAAAGACTCAACTATGTTATTATGAAAGTGGTAATGAAAGAAATTCTGAAATGGATACCAATGAACTGTGGTTACCAATGAAAGGTGGCACGACTGTGGTTACCAATGAATATAATGAGCTACTTCCCACTCGTACTGTCACTGGATGGAGGATATTTATGGATTATTGTAAGCTCACAAAGTTACAAAAAATACCATTTTCTTGTACCCTTCATCGACCAAATGTTGGATCGATTGGCAGGCAAAGCATTCTACTACTTTTTAGATGAGTATTCTGGGTACAATCAAATTGCCATCGCACTAGAGGACCAGGAAAAGACTATATTTACTTGTCCCTATGGCACTTTTCCTTTTAGAATGATGCCTTTTGGAATCTGTAATGCCCCGACAACTTTTCAGCGTTGAATGCAAGCTATTTTTTCTGAACTGGTTGATGACTTCCTTGAGATATTCATGGATGATTTATTTGTTTCTGGAGACGATTTCGAGCGATGCCTCACAAAATTGGAAAAAGTTCTCAAAAGATACGAGGAGGTTGATTTGGTCTTAAACTACGAGAAATGTCAGTTCATGGTGATTAAATGCATTGCATTAGGGCACAAGATATCTCATAAGGGCATTAAGGTGAATAAATAAAAAATTGAAGTGATAGAAAATTTGTCACTGCCAACCTTTGTCAAGGGTATAAGGAGTTTTCTTGTACACAATGGTTTTTATAGAAGATTCATCAAGTACTTCTCCAAAATCTCTAAGCCCTTATGCATTGTGCTTCAACAAAACTAGCCCTTTTTGTTTGATGAGTTATGCCTCGACCCATTCACTAAGATGAAGCAAAGACTGATCTCATCACTCATTTTAGTTCCTCCAGACTGGACATCACCATTTGAGTTTATGTGTGACGTGAGCGACTATGTCGTAGGAGCTGTTTTGCGGCACCGCCAAGGTAAACTTTTCATGTTATATATTATGTTAGTCGTACCATGAATGAAGCACAAATGAACTACAAAACCATTGAGAAAGAATAACTTGATGTAGTATTTGCTTTTGATAAATTTAGACCATACCTAATAGGCACACAAGTTATTGCTTAGACATATCATTCATCTATAAAATATTTAGTGAACAAAAATGATGCCAAGCATAGACTTATTAGGTGGATTTTACTTTTGCAATCATCTGACTTAGAGGTTGTAGATAGAAAAAGTATTTAGAACCTAGTTGTTGATCATTTATCTAGGCAAGAGAAAAATTCTAAATGCCATGACAATATAGATATTCAAGAGGAATTTCCTGATGAGAAAATCTTATATGGCATGACAATCCTGTGGTACACTGACCTTGTTAATTTTCTTATTAGTTGAATACTGCCTTTTGATTTGAATAGTCAGGGTAAGAAAACAATAAAGCACAATGCAAGTTTCTTTTTTTGGGACGAGCCATATTTATTCAAGCATTGTGTTGATCAGCTCAATAGACGATGTGTACTTGAAGATGAGAAACGAGACATTTTATACCATTGTGACGTGGCCCCTAGTGGAGGCCATTCTTAGGAGTAAGGACTACTTCCAAGGTTCTACGTCAGATTTTTATTGGCCAACTCTGTCCAAAGATACTCAGGCATTTTACAAGTCTTGCGATCGATGCCAATACACTGAAAACATATCCAGGCAACATGAAATGCTTCTACAAGGCATTTTGGAAATTGAATTGTTTGAAGTTTAGGGCATTGATTTAATGGGAACATTCCCATCTTCTGGAGATGATATATACATCTTACTTGTTGTGGATTATGTATCGAAGTGGGTGGAGGCAATTACAACATCAAAGAATGATTCCAAAACCATGTTCAAGTTTTTACACAAGAATATCTTCACTCAGATTGGAGTACCTTGAGCCATCATTAGTTATGAGGGAACCCACTTCAATAACAATTTGATTGCCAAGTCATTAAGAATTTATAGTGTAATACCCCAAATGGTAGGTCAATAATTATTTTTGAAAGAATTTAAAATTTTGAGGATTTAATTTAATATATGTTAAAGTATAAGGAATGATTTGATTAAGATCAATTAGTAAGAAATGGATGATTGAAAGGGCATTTTGGTCCTTTGGAATGAAATGAATTTAAAACTCATTTTTTAAATATTGATTTAAGAAAGAGGAAAGTAAAGAAAGAGGTTAAGTTATTTACTTTTCTTTTTCTTCTTCCCGTAGCTTTGTGCTCTCCTCCATAGCCAAATGTAAACTCCATCTAACTCTGTTTTTCCTTTCGATTATGGTTTGTTATCACAACCTTAAGTGATGTGTAAGCTTAAGGAAGGGTTAAAGAAGATTAAAACTAAGAGATGAATGTTTTATTCGAGATTGAAGGAAATGGGTTTTGGAATGATTGGTTGGAATATGAGTTTTTATTGATGTTTATTAGTATATTTCAATATCCAAAGAAGTAAATAAAAATTAGAATATCCAGGTATGATTAAAAACATGTTAGAAAAAGTTGTATGATTCTCGGTTGGAGATGTTCTTGGGAGATTTTAGATGTTATAAGAAGCTAAATGAAGGCAAGTTAGTTTAGATAAGTAAGGAATAGTGTAACAGTATTGTTGGAGGTTAAAGTAAGGGAATTTGACCAAATTTGGGTAAAAATCGAGCTAAAAATGGAAATTTTGGGTAAGGATATCGGTACTGATAGAATATAACCGATATTATAGGTTTAAATGGATAGAAATACAGTGAACAATATCGGTACTGATGCAAATAATATCGATACTAAAAGAAAAGTATCGATATCATGGACTCCAGAACGCGAAATGGTATCGATACTGAAAGGGAGTATCGGTACCATAGTATAGAAGTATCGATACCATGGTATGCATACCGATACTATTAAGCCAGGAATTATAAGATAGGTTAAAATTGTTATAGAAATTGAAAATAATAGTACTTTTGAGTATAATTAAAATATAAATGTTAGAGAATATACTAACATTTGTATGGTATGTGTACGAAATGGGTGCTTGTGTAGATTATAACCAAGCTCCCGAGTCAAGCAAGAAAAAAGGCAAGGAAAAGTTATCGAGTAGTTGGATATCACTACACTATATTTGGGAAGCATATTAGGTGAGTTCATATATTGTAATTATATGGATTGAGGAAAACTCACAATAAGTCCACCTTAAATGTTTAAATTAATGTATGTTTTACCTTGTATGATATATGTTTATAATGTGTGTGGAATTGATATTATGAGTAAAAGATTAAATGTCTAACTGTGCATTTGGCAGAAAAGTGACCATCATGCTAGTTAGATGAAAGGTTAAATGCCTTTGAGGAAAAGATTAAATGCATAACTGTGCATTTGGCAGAAAGGTGCCAATCATGCTAGTTAGATGAAAGGTTAAATGCCTTTGGGTAAAAGATTAAATACCTAACTATTCATTTGCCAGAAAGGTGCCAATAATGCAAGTTAGATGAAAGGTTAAATGCCTTTAGAGGAAATAATACATGTTTAACAGTGCATTTTGACCTAAAATAGTGTCATTCATTGATTTGACTGAAAAGATTGTAAAGGAGTCTCACGAAGTAGACAATTTATAATGGTTTTGATAGTCAGGACATGCTTATGAATAAATTCTAGTTCTTTTAAAAGATTATACATGTTTAAAAGATTGAGTTTATTTCACGCGTAGGTAAAAATCAAAGTTTTGTCGAGTAAGGACTGCAGCAGCAACAACTATCATCAATTAAAGATTGACTCGTCAGTAACATTGGGACAATCATACTTATTTTGAAACTTAGTTAGCATGTAATTGAATTTAATAAAATATTTGTAATGTATTTATTGTGATAGATTTACTAATATGTTCCAATGAATGTTTTATCATGGTGTTAAATTTTGTGATTTTTTAAAATTGAAATAAAATTTTACGGGTTTTCAAATGAGAAAATGTTTTAAAAGTGATATGACATATGTATCTCGTGTATAGAAAGATATACAGGAGATGGGTGTTACATTCATTGGTATTAGAGCTACAAGTTTTACGGATTCTTTGCCGAAACCGAGTTTATTTGAAATAAGAAAAAAGGATTACATGCCACTAAAATTGTCAAGGTTACTGATATGGTGTTATTAGAGTATGATTGATGACACTCCTCACTAACCGTAATGTTATTACTTTGCATGTTCTAATAGATGTTGGAATTTTTTGAACTCGCGTAGAACGGGGGAACAAGAAGTTAGAGAAGGGACTGCCAGCAAAAGTTACAAGGCTAATAGTGAACAGTCGGTTCCATCTGAAAATGCTAGTGCGCCTGCACATCAAGGGGTGCCAGTACAAGAGTTTGGAGATTTTATGCAAGCTCTCGATGCCATATTTACCCGTTTTTAAACTTCTTCGCCTCCCCTTGCTCCTTCAGTACCGAGGATGTTGATCCCAAAGGAGCTAAAGAGTTTAGGATCTCTCGAATCCCGTAGAGAAGAGGATGAAGGATCTATGGAGTTTGACTTATGGCTAAATGATGTAATGATAATTCTTAAAAGTCTTCACTGCTCGGATTCAGAGAATATGGGTGGAGTTGTATCGTTGCTAAGGGATCAGCTCAAGTGTGGTGGTCAAATACTACAATGTATGCACCACCAAAACAATTGACCTGGTAGTTCTTCCAGGAAAAATTTAACAATAAGTATATTGGTGAGCAGTTCAAAAGAGCGATACTGATGAAGTTTCTTAATTTCAAACAAGGTGACCAAGTAGTACATTTAGTACAAAGATGTGTATAATAAGTTGAGTCGTTTTGTTAATGAGATGGTTTTCAATGACAAGGCCCGACGCGATTGGTTTATTGAGGGATTGAGGCCAGACATAAAAGAAATGATGTTGACTTTGAGTTTGCCTAGTATGTAAGAAGTTATAAACCAAGCCAAAGCTATCAAAAGATCTTAATCAGAGACATTAGCAGTAGAACAGAGTTTGCAGATGGGGAAAAAGGTTGGAACGCCTTCAACTACCCATTATGTTAAGAGATGAGTGGGGTCAAGTTCTAGATATACTGACAGAGATGGTTATGTTACAGTTTCACATAAAACTAAACAATACCAGTTGGTTGCTTCTTGTTCGGGTAGAGCAGATGGAGAAAGAAATGTATGTCTGACATGCAGTAAAGTGCATTGGGGAGTATGCAGACTTCTCAGTGGAGCATGTTTCCAATGTGGCGAGACTGGTCACTTTGCCTGAAACTGTCCAAAGAGATCTGGGGAAAATTCAGCATAATCTAAAAGATCTATGGAAGCCTCGAATAAAAGCAGAGGATGGGTAGATCCAGGGGACAAGCCAAATCAATGCAATGACAAGAGACTGGGGGAGTAGCCAGAATTTATAACATTAAGACTACTGATGATCGGGATGACCCGAAGATCATAACAGGTACATTATATCTTTTTGATGAGCCTGTATTTGTTTTAGTTGACCATGGTTCTACACATTCATACATTAGTACTAAGTTGGTTAGAGCTAGAGGAATTCCATTAGAACCAATCTTTAGTGAAATGATAGTGGTAAACCCTATAGGTCACAGTACGAGAGTAGAACGAATATGTAGAAAATTCCCAATAAAAATCCAAGGAATTTTGTTTTCGGCAAACTTAATGGAGTTACCTTTTGATGAGTTTAAAATTATTTTGGGTATGGATTGGTTGTCTCCCACATCATGGATGGATTTGATTATCTCAAGAAGTGATTATTTCTGAAAGATATGGAAGGCTCATAAATTGTAGTGCTTGGCGAGAAAGTGAAATCACCATCCAATGTGATATCAGCTATGACTATAAAGAAATTGATGTCAAATGAGTGTATAGCTTTCCTATCTAATGTGGTAGATACTCGAGTGCTGGAAGTGAGATTAAACGATATTTCAATAGTTCAGGAGTTTCCATAGGTTTTTCCAGAGGAATTACCAGGTTTACCTCTAGATCGTGAAGTGGAATTCATGAATGAGGTTTATCCGAGTACGAAACCTATTTTATGTCCCCATATTTAATGGCTCCAACGGAGTTAAGAGAATTAAAAGTCTAGTTTCAAGAGCTACTTGATAAGGAATTTATGAGACCCACTCTTTGGGGAGCATTGGTTTTATTAGTGAAAAATAAGGATGGCTCCATGTTGTTATATATTGACTATTGTCAGTAGAACAAAGTAACTATAAAGGACAAGTATCCTATTCTGAGGATTGATGATATTTCTGATCAACTAAAAGGTACAGCGGTGTTCTCTAAGATAGACTTAAGGTGATGGTACCACCAATTAAAGATAAAAAATGAGGATTTTACCAAGAAAGCTTTTCGAACTCTGTAAGGACATTACGAGTTCATGGTAATGCCATTTGGGATGACTAATGCTCATGCAGTGCTAATTTTGGTTATCTAATATTTCTTTCCTTGCTCATATAGTCTTCGCAGAAGGCATAGGAGTAGATCCTAAAAAGATCCGAGCTATAGTGGATTTGGCAACCCCCAAAGAATGTTTCTAAGGTTAGAAGTTTCTTGGGGCTTGTTGGTTATTATAGATAGTTCGTGAAGAACTTCTCAATGTTAGCTTTTCCGCTAACTAAGTTGTTGCAGAAAGATTTACCTTTTGTTTAGATGGAGAAATACCAAAAAAGTTTTGAATTGCTAAAGAGAAAAGTAACAGAGGCCCCAGAGATTCTACAACCTGAGTCGGTAAAGATTATGTAGTATATAGTTATGCATCTCATAATGAGTTGGGATGTGTACTCATGTAAGATGGAAAAGTAGTGGCTTATGCGTCAAGATAGTTGAAGAATCATGAGAGAAATTACCTGACACATGACTTGGAATTGGCAGCGGTAGTGTTTGTTTTGAAAATTTGGCGCCATTATCTATACGGTGAGCATTACCATATCTACACGGATCACAAGAGTCTAAAGTACTTGCTAACTCAGAAAGAGCTTAATTTGAAATAGAAAAGATGGATTGAGCTTTTAAAAGATTATGATCTGATCATTAATTACCGTCTAGGAAAAGCTAATGTGGTAGCTGATGCACTCAGTCGAAAGACTTTTACAGCTTTAGACATGCATATATCTTTAAATGAAGATGGTGCCTTGATTGTTTAACTTAAATTAAAGCTGATGCTATTGAATCGGGTAAAAGAGTTGCAAGGTCAAGATGAGAACTGTTTGTCGAGGATGGAACAAGTAGAAAAAGAAGAAACCAAAGACTTCGAAATGAGGGATGATAGATGTTTATATTATCGGGGAAGTTTATATTCCCGATAATGAGGAATTGAAGAAAGAAATTCTTTACGAGGCACACTATAGTCCTTTGATGATGCATCCAGGCGGGAATAAGATGTATCACGATTTAAAGAGTCGTTATTGCTGTCCTGGTATGAAAAGAGCTGCATTGGAGTTTGTTCAAAAAAGTTTGACATGTCAGCAAGTGAAAGTTGAACATCAAGTGCCTTCTGGATTGCTACAATCGACATCCAGTTTTGAGTGGAAGTGGGAGCGGGTTACAATGTATTTTGTTTTGGGGCTACCTTTAACACCGGGTAAAAAGGACTCGATATGGGTAATTATAGATAGATTAACCAAGACAGCTCACTTTGTTCCAATTCGAGTTGATTACTTGATGGATAAATATGCGGAATTATATGTAAAAGAAATTGTTCGGCTGTATGGAGTGCCAATATCAATAGTGTCTGATTGAGACCCAATATTTACTTCAAGATTTTGGAAGTCCTTGCATGAGGCATTGGGTACTTGATTGTATTTCAGCACAGCTTTTCATCCACATATAGATGGGCAGTCCGAACGAACTATACATAAATTGGAGGATATGCCAAAGACATGTGTGATTAAGTTTAAAGGCTCATGGGAAAGGTATTTGTCTTTAGTTGAATTTTCTTATAACAATAGTTACCAATCGAGTATTAAGATGGCCCCGTATGAAGCTTTGTATGGGAGGAAATGTCGAACATCATTAAATTGGTTTGAACTTAAAGATCGAAATCTTGTTGGCGCAGATTTTATGAAAGAAATAAAGGAGAAAGTAAAAAATATCCAGGATAATTTGAAGATAGCCTTTGATCGACAGAAATCTTATATTGATTTAAAAATTAAAGAAATCAAATTTTAAATGGGAGATAAAGTATTTCTGAAGGTATCACCTTGGAAAAAAGTATTACGATTTGGGTGAAAAGGAAAACTAAGTTCGAGATTCGTTGGACCTTATGAGATCTTGAAAAGGGTCATACCCGTAGCTTATCAATTAGTTTTGCCTCCATATATGGACAAGATCCATAATGTTTTTCACGTATCGATGCTTAGAAGGTAAAAATCATATATATCCCATGTCATTGCACTTGAAGAGATAGAAATCTTACCAGATTTAACTTATGAGGAAGAATCAGTATGGATCTTGGCTAAGGAAAACAAGGAATTGCGTAACAAAATGGTTTTGTTAGTTAAAGTTCTCTGGCAGAATCATAAGATAGAGGAATCTACTTGGGAAAGAGAGGAGGACATAAGGAAGCAATTTCCACACTTCTTCATTTCATGTACTTCTTTAAATTTGAGGACGAATTTTCTTAAGGGGGATAATTGTAATACCCCAAATGGTAAGTCATTGAGTATTTTGAAAGAACTTAAAAATTTGAGGATTTAATTTAATAGATGCTAAAGTATAAAGAATGATTTGAGTAAGATCAATTAGTAAGAAATGGATGATTGAAACGGAATTTTGTTCCTTTGGAATGAAATGAATTTAAAACTCATTTTTTAAAATAGGAATTTAAGAAAGGGGAAAGTAAAGAAAGTGGTTAAGTTATTTACTTCTCTTTTTCTTCTTCTTGTGGCTTTGTGCTCTCCTCCATAGACAAAGGTAAACTTCATCTAACTATTTTTTCCTTTCGATTATGGTTTGTTATTACAACCTTAAGTGATGTGTAAGCTTAAGAAAGGGTTAAACAAGATTAAAACTAAGAGATGAATGTTTTATTTGAGATTGAAGGAAACGGGTTTTTGAATGATAGGTTGGAATATGAATTTTTATTAGTATATTTGACTTCCCAAAGAAGTAAATAAGAGATTAAAATCTCCAGGTATGATTAAAAACATGTTAGAAAAAGTGGTATGATTCTTTGTTTGAGATGTTCTTAGGAGATTTTAGATGTTATAAGAGGCTAAATGAAGGAAAGTTAGTTGACATAAGTAAGAAAGAGTATAATAGTATTGTAGGAGGTTAAAGTAAGGGAATTTGACCAAATTTGGGTAAATATTGAGCTGAAAATGGAAAATATGGGTAAAGGTATCGGTACTGATAGAACATTACCGATACTATATGTTTAAATGGGTTGAAATTCAATGAACGGTATCGGTACTGATGCAAATAGTATCGATACTGATGGGATATCGATAGTAAAAGAAAAGTATCCATATCATGGATTCTAGAACATTGAAATGGTATCGATATTGAAAGGGATTATCGGTACCATAGTATAGAAGTATCGATAACATGGTATGCGTACCGATACTATTGAGCTAGAAATTATAAGATAGGCTGAAATTGTTATAGAAATTGAAAATAATAGTACTTTTGAGTATTATTAAAGTATAAATGTTAGAGAATATACTAACATTTGTATGGTATGTGTACTAAATGGGTGTTTGTGTATATTATAACCAAGCTCCTGAGTCAAGTAAGAAAAAGGGCAAGGACAGAGTTGTCGAGTAGTTGGACATCACTACATCATATTTGGGAAGTATATCAGGTGAGTTCATATATTATAATTATATGGATTGAGGAAAACTCACAATAAATCCACCTTAAATGTTTAAATTAATTTATGTTTTACCTTATATGATATATGTTTATAATGTGTGTGGAATTCATATTATGAGTAAAAAATTAAATGCCTAATTGTGCATTTGGCAGAAAGGTGCCCATCATGCTAGTTAGATGAAAGGTTAAATGCCTTTGAGTAAAAGATTAAATGGTTAACTGTGCATTTGGCAGAAAGGTGTCAATCATGCTAGTTAAATGCCTTTTGGTAAAAGATTAAATGCCTTTGGGTAAAAGATTAAATGCTTAACTATGCATTTCGGAAAAAGTGCCAATAATGCAAGTTAGACGAAAGGTTAAATGTCTTTAGAGGAAATAATAAATGTTTAACAGTGCATTTTGACCTAAAACAGTGTCATTCATTGATTTGACTAAAAAGATTGTAAAGGAGCCTCACGAAATAGATGATTTATCATGGTTTTGATAGTCAGGACATGTTTATGAATAAATTGTAATTCTTTTAAAAGATTATGCATCACTAAGTAAATACTTAACATGTGTTGATTTCACGTGTAGGTAAAAATCATAGATTTGCTGAGTAAGGGGTGCAGCAACAATAACTATCATCAATTAAAGGTTGACTCGTCAGTAACATTAGGACAATCATAATCATTTTGAAACTGAGATGGCATGTAATTGAACTTAATAAAATATTTTGTAATGTATTTAAAGTGATAGTTTTAGTAATATATTCCAATTAATGTTTTATCATGGTGTTAAATTATGTGATTTTTAAAAATTGAAACAAAATTTCACAAGTTTTTGAATGAGAAAATGTTTTAAAAGAGATGTGACATTTGTATCTCGTGTACGAAAAGGTATACGGGAGATGAGTGTTACATATAGAGTCTGTTACAAGATTGCCACAGCATATCATCGACAAACAAATGGTCAAGCTAAAATATCCAACCGCGAGATAAAACATATTTTAGAAAAAGTGGTGAATCCAAGGTGGAAGGATTGGTCACCAAAGTTAGATGAAGCACTCTAGGCGTATAGAACAACGTTCAAGACTCCTCTATGCATGTCACCATTCAAGTTGGGTATGGGAAGGCCTGCCACCTCTTTGTTGAGCTCGAACATAAGGCATATTGGGGTATTAAAAGATTGGATTTTCAGGCTCAGTTAGCTGGGGAACAAAGATTACTAGAACTTAATGAGTTGAAAACGTTTAGGGCATATGCATATGAAAATGTGAGGATATACAAGAAAAAGACAAAGAAGTGGAATGAGCAAAAACCGATGCCACAACATTTTCATGTTAGCCAACATGTGTTACTTTGCAATTCCATACTTAAACTTTTTCCTGGGAAGCCCAAATCTCGATGGTCAGGACCATTTGAGGTGCATTATGTTTATCCACATGGAGTAGTTGACATCAAGAACATATATAATGGGATGGTCTTAAAAGTTAATAGCTGGCGTCTGAAAATTTACAATGGAGCTCCACCTGTGTTCAACAAGTCGGTGGTTTACTTGCACAACGCTTGAGTGTGCCTGCCTGAAAACCAAATTTCAATGCCACAAAATTGAATTTCACTGATTGTGCATAAATAATAAATTTATTATTTCCTTTTTTTTATTTTACCTAGTGAATAATTACATTTTGTTTTATTTTACATGGATCCTCCGGTATTGCAACCATACGTTGGAATGGTTACCAAGGATAGGAAAAAGACAAAGTAATGAAAAAGGGGATATATTATTTTATTCTTTCTTTCTTTATTTTAATATATTTCCATTTTTTAATTACCTTTTCACATGTCATTTATTACCTGCAGTTACTTTTTCACCTACACATTTACCTCATCCAATCATTTTCTCTTAATCTTCCACTCACTCCATCTCTCCCATTATTTTTTTAACTTTATCTCTTCATCCCTTTCTTCTCTCATTTTTCCTCCATATCTGACGCCATTGAATCCAAACAAGGCTCTCAACTTTTCTTCATTTCACTTTCAAACTAGCATAAAAATGTTACAACCAAGACCTACGGAGGTCGAAGCCCATATTCCTTAATAGTTTGTTGACGACGTGACAATGCAACGATTTCAAAACTTTAAAAATTGTAAGCTTTTCTTCAAGTTGGGGTTTATTTTCATTGATGAACAAGATGGTGGTTTCGGCCCGGACGTAATGAATATAGTTGAACCCCACAAGTGGCATAAGTTTTCGAGACACCCCGGTTCTATGAATGTATCGTTGGTGAAAGAGTTCTACGCGAATATTTCCAAACCAAACCAACATGCAGTTTACGTTCGAGGTAAATACATTTTATTCACATTGTCTTCAATTAATAGGTATTTTCATTTGCAGGATGTTGAAGATTAACATGCAAACTTTGAGAAAGATGCCGACAGTGCCACATACGATGTAGTTTTTGAGGATTTATGCTCTTTAAACATGACTTGGAACGATTGACAGACTAGCCTTTACTATGTAAATTGTGAATGCATCCAACCATGCTCAAATCTTGGAAGCATTTCATGAAGCATAAGCTCGTGCCAACTACCCACAATACAACGATATACCTCCCACGATTAATGCTTTTACACTCTATTATGGACACATGTTCTATTGATGTGGGTAAAATTATTGTTGAGAAAGTGCATGAATACTTGGGTAAGAAAGTTGGTGCTTTAGTCTTTCCAAATCTTATTATTGCTTTGTGTTGAAAGAAAAACTTTTGTGATAGTTCTGTTGATGAAGTTTTTTTTGTGTTTCGGGTATAACTAGGGCTAGGTTGCCATTACTGCTAGGTTTGGAGAACCCAAAGTCTAAGGAAACTATGAATTGAGAGTCTGTGGATGACACACCTTCCAATGCCGAGGCAAGAATGCTTACTCTCAAAGAAGTTATTCTGGAAACACATATTCATTTACATGCTTTGCACCGTGAGATAAGAAACTTCTTTGGTTATGTTAAATGCAGGGATTCTGTGGTGGAAGCCATGTTTTAAGAAATACTTCCTCACATTGAACGGAATTTCCTAGGGCTCCCCGATGAATTTCTACCAGCATTTAATGCTGAGGCATCTCTTGAGCTCGATGATGTTAACCCTTCATTTGATGAGCCGATTCCAGAGCTCCCCAGTTCCTGACTCCGGACACTCTTATGGTACCAGCTGGAAAAAAAACTAGTTAGTTTCCTTCACCTGAACCTTCTCTCGCTCGTCGAAGTAGCCGTCGTACAAAGACCTCAACCGAATGTGTCAATATTGTTGAAAACATTTTGATGTTTTGATATAACAAATTAATTTAAATGAATTTTAAGATTTTAATGATTTTCTAAGTATATTCGATTTAATTACTGGAATATCAAAATATTACTCCAAGTCTTTCAAAGTTCAATTTCAATCCTTACTAATGTGTAAAATTGTGTTTTTTACTTAAAATATTTTTAAAACAATTTTCACAAAGTATTTCAAACCAAAAACGAGCTAAAAATCAAAATTGAGACGGGATACACCGATGCACTCATTGATACAGCGATGCACTAACCATATCGAATGCATTTTATGCATCGATGCACTACCATGCATCGATGCACTCAGGTTTTATGAAAACATCGAATGCATTTTATGCATCGATTCACAGACCATGCATCGATGCACTCATGCTTGTTTAAAACATCGAATGCATTGATGCACTCACCATATTTGAATTTTACACATAGTGTACCGATGCACTAGCCCTATGCATCGATGCACCAGACGATCCCACTAATTTTATTAATTGTTTTCACACTGAAACGACTCCATTAACTCCACTAATCATCCCCAACGTTCAAAATCAATTGAAGGAGTATTTAAACAAGCTTATAAGCCATTGATCAACAAAAAGAAACAACAATCAACAAGAATCAAGAGAGAACCAAAGAGAAAGCATCAAACCTCAGGTTTGAGCAATTTCATGCCAAATTTCATTCAATATTCATCTTTGCCTTCAAGAACACTTATTGTGCTCAATTGTATTATTCTTGACTGTTCTTTCTTTATTCTACAATTGTGCAAACATCTTGCCTTGTGAGGATTTTCTTGTAAGTTTGCAAAATTTGTATTGTTCTCTTTGGGAGAGAGTGTTCTCAAGAATTTGGAGTATAATTCTTGAGGGATTTGTAAGGTTACTCTTTGTCCTCAAAAGAAAGACAAATTAGTGAATTTGTGGAAAATCCTTAGTGTGAATAGCTAAGGTAGTGGACGTAGACTTTGGTTGAGAAAGTCGAACCATTCTAAATCTTTGTACAATTACTTTCAATTTTCTGTAAAAGCTTCCACCAATTTTTTAATTGCCAATTCACCCCCCTCTTGGTCGATTCCATCAATCGATTAACTCAACAATTGGTATCAGATCCTCACTCATTTGAAGGTTTAATCGCCTCTTAAGTCGATTCGGGAAGAGTTACATCGATAATCAAGTCATCAATGGCCTCTACTTCAAACTCTGACTTCGGTCTTGATTCATTGCCCGTCAATAAGCCTCATTTCTTAAATGGAGCTAATTACGCTTATTAGAAGAATAGGATGATGTATTTCATTCAAGCAAGTGAGATGGGGGCATGGAATATTATAGAAGATTGATACATCAAATCTTCCACTCATCCAAGATTATGGAGTGAAGGAGATACGAAAATGGTCCAACTCAACTGTAAAGCTATCCATATTATTTTTTATGCTCTTGGACCAGATGAATATAGGAGAATTTCATCTTGTACAACTGCCAAAGAGATATGGGACAAACTACAAGTCACTAATGAAGGCACAAACGAGGTAAAATAATCTAAAATTAGTCTTCTAACTCATAGCTATTAAAATTTTAGGATGAAACCAGAAGAAGATGTCAAAGCTATGACGGATAGATTCTCCACAATTGTCAATAGTCTCAAATCATATGGAGAAATCATTCCAAATGATAAGCTTGTAAGGAAGTTAGTTTACTCTCTTCCAAATGCTTGGCAATCAAAGAAGACGGCGATCATCGAAGCTAAGAACTTAAAATCCTTGACCCTTGATGAACTTATTGGCTCTCTCCTCGCACATGAAATGATGCTTAAAGAAGAGGAAGACCTTGAGAAAAGAGACGAGCCAAAGAAGGATTTGGAAAAGAAGAATAATGTGGGAGTTGCTCTCAAATCAATAAAAGATGAGAGTGATTCGGATGAAAATGATGATGACGAGGAGATGACATTGTTTGTCAAATGGTTCAAAAAAATGATGAGGCCAAACCGAGGAAGAAAATTCAAACGAAATAAAGGCTTCAAGAATGAACCAAAAGAAAAGGACCCGATCATTTGCTATGAATGCAAAAAATCGAGGCATGTCAAATATGATTGCCCACAATTAAAGAGAAATGGTCAATCAAATAATAAGCACAAAGCTCATGTGGCTACATGGAGTGATGAAGAAGGTTCTGATGAAGAGAAACAAGAAGTAGCAAACTTGTGTTTGATGGTATTGAGGGAAGATTCTAAGGTAACCTCTAACTCATTTCATTTAGATGATTTATCTTATGATGAGTTATTAGAGGAATATAATGGGTTGTCTTCGGATTATGAGAAATTGTTTTTAAAATACAAAAATGATATTTCAAAATTGAAAAATGAAAATAATATCATATCCAAGACCAACAATGATCTTGAAAGTAAAATCAAAGATTTACAAATCAAACTAGAAGAGTTTGAAAAGAAAAATTATGATTTGCAAAATTTACTTTCAAGAGTCAATGATGATCATCAAAAGGAAATTGATGATCTTCAAGCTTCTTTTGATAAAGTTGAATCAAAACATTTTAAAAAATGAGAAAAATCAAATACCAACTTTGTTAGAAAAAGTTTTAGAAACTACAATCATAGAGGTCCCCAAAGAACGTCTAATGGAAAAATCGTTAGAAGTATATGGGTTCCTAAAGGACTCATTACTACTAAAGATAAGGATATCCTACACAAATGGATACCTAAGGGGACTAGGATTTTGGAAACTAATGAATATGGACCCAAAAGAATTTGGGTACCAAAAATCAAATATTAATCTATGTTTGTAGGAAAATGAGCATTGCTACAAGGCACGAGAAACAAATTCAAACTCATGGTACCTTGATAGTGGATGGTCAAGACACATGACCGGTGACAAAAGCCGGTTCATAGAGCTCAACGCCAAAATGGAGGAGAGGTGACTTTTGGTGATAACTCAAAAGGTCACATTAAAGGTATAGGAACTATAGGTAATACCTCTTCCATACAAATTAAGAATGTTTTATATGTGAATGGATTAAAGAATAATCTATTGAGTTTTAGTCAATTATTCGATAAAGGATTCAATTTCATCTTTGATATTAATGGTTGTAAAGTCATTGACATTGCATCTAATCGGATTATGCTTGTTGGTCATAGAATAGGAAACATTTACATGGTGCATTTAGATTCCATAGATATGACTAATTTATGCCTAGTTGCTAAAGATGAGCATGATAGTTGGTTACGGCATAGGAGACTAGGACATGCTAGTATGAGTGTTTTGCAACGGTTAATACAAGGAGATTTAGTTCGAGGGTTGCCTAAACTAAAATTTGATAATGATAAAATCTGTGATGCTTGTGCTAAAGGAAAATAAAAGCGAGTTTCTTTTAAATCCATTAATTACGTATCCACTAGTAGAGTATTGCAATTGATCCATTTAGATCTTTTTGGGGCCATCTAGGACTACTAGCTTGGGTGGAAAACAATATGCATTTGTCTTGGTAGATTACTATTCTAGATATACTTGGGTTCTATTTTTAAGTACTAAAGATGAAGCATTAGAAAAATTCATCACGTTTTCAAAAGTAATCCAAAATGAAAAAGGTTACTCTATAACTAGTGTTAGGAGTGATCATGGAACTAAATTTGAAAATCTTAGATTTACTGAATTTTGTAATTCTAATGGTATTAGCCATAATTTTTCAGCACCTAGAACCCCTCAACAAAATGGAGTTATTGCAAGGAAAAATTGAACTTTAGAAGAAATGGCTAGAACCATGTTTTGTGAAAACAATTTGCCAAAATATTTTTTTGCGGAAGCCATAAATACCACTTATATTATTAATCGAGTTATGATTAGGCCTATTTTGAACAAAACTCCATGTGAACTTTTTAAAAATAAAAAACCTAAAATTAGCTATTTTCATCCTTTTGGATGTAAATGTTTTGTTTTAAACAAAGGTAAAGACAATCTTGGCAAATTTAATGCTAAAAGTGATGAAGAAATTTTTTTGGGTTATTCATTAAATTCTAAAGCTTATCGAGTATTTAATAAAAGAACTTTAGTTGTAGAAGAGTCTATACATGTTGTTTTCGATGATAATCTCCTTCAAATGAAGGATTCTTGTGTGAATGATGATGTAGCCATTATAAATATAAATGACATTGGACATAACGTTGGAGAACCATCATCAAAGTAAGAAACGAAAAATGAAGAAACTCAAGATCCTCTTGATAATCCAACCATTGAAGAAAGGGAAGTCTCTTACCCAAGAGAATACAACTATGTCAAGGATGGTGAGATTATAGGTGATCCATCCAAAGGGGTAACAACTCGATACTCTCTTAGAAATATTTGTAATTATGTTACATTTATCTCATGCATAGAGCCTAAGAATATTAAAAAAGCATTAAATGATGAACATTGGATTATAGCTATTCAAGAAGAGTTAAATCAATTTGAGAGGATTAAAGTATGGACATTAGTTGAAAGGCTTAGTAATAAATCTACTGTAGGAACTAGATGGGTATTTAGGAATAAGCTTGATGAAAGTGGTATTATAGTGAGAAACAAGGCTAGACTTGTTACTCAAGGGTATACTCAAGAAGAGGGCATAAACTATGATGAAACATACGATCCCGTAGGTAGGATGGAAGCAATTAGAATGTTATTAGCATTTGCATGTTTTCATGAATTTAAATTATATCAAATGGATGTTAAAAGTGCATTTTTAAATGGTTTTATAAAAGAAGAAGTGTATGTGGAACACCCTCCTGGTTTTGAAGACTCAAATTTTCCAAATCATGTTCTTAAATTGACAAAAGCACTTTATGGTTTAAAATAAGCTCCTAGAGCTTGGTATGAATGATTGTCAAACTTTTTAATTGAAAAAGGTTTTTCAAAAGGGAAGGTTGACACTACTTTGTTTTTAAAGCATAAAGGTAAAGATTTATTAGTAGTTCAAATTTATGTTGATGATATAATATTTGGTTCTACTAATGATGTTCTTTGCCAAGAATTTTCTAAGCTAATGAAAAGTGAATTCGAGATGAGCATGATGGGGGAGCTCTCATTTTTCTTGGGAATCCAAATCAAGCAAAGAAAAGTTGGCATCTTCATCAATCAAACTAAGTACGTCAAAGATATGCCCAAGAAGTTTGGATTGGAAAATGGGAAACCTCATGACACTCCAGTGAGCTCATCAACAAAGCTTGACATAGATGAATGAGGTAAATGTGTGGATGTTTAATTATATAGGTCAATGATTGGCTCTTTGCTTCATCTAACCGTAAGTAGACCGTACATTATGTTTAGTGTTTTCTTATGTGCTATATTTCAATCATGCCCTAAGGAATCACATTTACTAGCTGTTAAGAGAATCTTTAGATACCTTAAGGACACTCCTAGTTTAGGACTTTGGTATCCTAGAGACTCTAGCTTTAGATTGCATGCCTTCTCTGATGTGGATTATGGAGGATGCAAATTAGATAGGAAAAGTACCTCTGGTACTTGACAATTCCTTGGAAATATGTTGATTTCTTGGTTTTCAAAGAAACAAAATTGTGTTGCATTATCTACCACTGAAGCGGAATACATTTCAGCCTGTAGTTGTTGTGCACAAGTTTTATGGATGAAAGAACATATTTTTTATTATAGAATTGAAGTAGGTACCATTCCTATCAAGTGTGACAATACTAGTGTTATTTGTCTCACTAAAAATCTTGTCCAACACTCTAGAACTAAGCACATTGAAATTAGACATCACTTCATTAGAGACCATGTCACTAAGGAATATTTAGTTCTAGAATTTGTTGATACTTTGCACCAATTAGCGGATATCTTTACAAAACCTTTAAACAAATAGAGATTTTGGACACTTAGGAGATAATTAGGTTTAACCGAACTATCTTCACTTAGTGTTTAAAATAATTTTAGTACTTTTATATTAAATTTGAAAATGCTTATATAATAATATTGCTTGATTGCATTCTTTGCTATTAGTTAGGGGGAGTTTATGATTCTTAGTGAAAATAAATTTTATGTTCAAATGTAGTACAATGGTAAAATTGATAGATTAAACATGATTAATTTTCAATATATGAGTTGTCAATTCCACTAGAGCTAATTAATTTAGCATTTTGAGTGTTTAAAATGGATTTTTGACATTTTTGTGCATAATGCATCGATACAATATGAAAGTGCATCGATGCACTATGAAAGTGCATCAATGCATCCCTTTGAATGTGCATCGTTACATCATGAAGATGCACCGATTCACGCCTTGAATGTGCATTGATGCACAAGGCCATGCATCGATGCATCCGTCAGGTTTTTGGATAAAACCCCTGCTTTTCTTCATTTTCTCAAAACCCTTCAAACACTCCCCTTGCCGCCGTTCATCCCTCTCTCCCTCTAAACTCTCAATTTGCTCAAAATCAACAAAAAATAGTCGGAATCTTCGAGTTTTACATCTCCAAATCCTGCTAACATCATTAAATCGTGTAAAACATCATCCAGTCCTCTCAATCTGAAATTTTCAAGGTAATATTTCAAAACCTCTATTTTATTGATTTTTGAACTTAGAACTAGCTTTGATTAGTTCTAGGTTGAACATTATATCGGGCATTGATTATATTATGATTCTAAACTAGATTTTACAATCAATTTCTTCAAAAACAAACAATTTTTCAACATTATCTTTGAATTTTCAAAATAATATATAAAAAATGTTATTTTCAAAAATTATTAATGTTTTTTATTAATTGTACTGTTTTCATGAAAACTATATGTATTATAATATTTCCAATGTTATTTTCAAATAGTTTTTCAAAAACATGCCGATTAGGATTCGATTTAGAGAACCTTGAATTATTGCGGACTCAATTGAGTTTTGGGATTGATTATTGTGCATACATGTGTTTCAAAATTACAGGTTACATTCCTAATTATGATTTCTTAAACCATGTCAAACCCTAAATGCCCTAAGACTTCTTCTAATCATTCTAACCGACCTCCTAATCTTATTCCTCCTCAAGCTCCAAATCCAAACGATCCCAATATTACCATTCTAAACTCATGTTTTAATATGCCTGAGCATCGTACAGAAGAAATCTACCATAGGTACATGGATTCCTTCCAAACTTACAAAATCCGGGAAGAACGTATTCCCTCTATTTAAGCCATGGTAGATATCAACTTTCAATACCTACCGACTCTCAAGTCCTGGAAGGTTTATAAACTGTTTCACCTTAAACCTATTGTCTATCATCAGTTGGTCTGCATTTTCTACTCTAATGAGGTATGTATTCAAAATGAGAGTCAATGTGGGACTACATGAATTAGATCCTACCTTTTAGGACAATATATTCATATTGACTCCGAGACTATAGCTATACAATTTGGGCTAGATGATAATGGTTTACATAATGAGAAAGAAACTGTGGCATATCCTTATCTTGCTAATGCTAGTGTTAGTACCTTACATACACATCACAATCATTTTCTACATTTAATGATCTCTTGGTGGTTTCGACCATCCGGAGGTAAGTACTCCACTCTTCGTGTCAGGGATTTATGGTGGATGCATTGTATCCAGCATAATAGAAAGATAAATTTGCCATATATTATTTTTAGTGAACTAGTAGGTACCATAAATGTTGTTCCTTCTAAACATGTTGAAACTTTAGTTTATGGGTGTCTACTTAGTAATCTTCTTATCAAACTTGGCCTTAGAGTCTCTCTCGATAATCCCATCCCTCTTCAAAACCAAATCAATCTCACCACTTTGAAGAAAGCTGATTGGAAACAAGATGAGGAAACTGGTCAATGGGTCTTTCGACCCAATAAGCAAACTCCGGGAGCCAGTTCTTCACGAGCTGTTCCTAGCTCTTCTCGTGGTCCTCCTCCTCCTCCGGTACTAGCTGCTGACGATGATCCCGAGCTTCAACAGCTTATGCAAGATATTGACGATCACATACCAGACGATGAGCCTACTTCGAAACCAGCACAGCAAGAGGAACAAATACCACCATATTTTCGTGCATTTATAGAGTCATTTGATCTGAGGTTTTCTTCCATGGAATCTCAACTGACTGAGTTTCAGCGGGAGATGCGTGAACATATGGATGCTCTCACTCTTGAAGTACGAGCACATTATCCTCCTCCTCCCGACCCTCCGATGGAGTAGATCATTACTTGCCATGCTCTCTTGAACTTAAAACTTGGATTGATAAACAATTTGTTGTTTTGGGATTGTTTTACTTTGGTTGTTGAACGTTTGAATTTGTTTGGATTTATGATTTGGATGTTAGAACTTATTATATATATATTTGGTTTGGTTTTAACTTTCTTTTTGAGCTTAATGTTTATTAATTTGTGCATCATTTACATATTAGTTGCATTATGACCAATTATGCCATTTCACATTTGATTATGAAAATTGAATTATGAAACTAATGGCTAACATTTCTCTTGATATTTGATCTTAGCAGCTTAAGCTATATTTATTTATAATCAATTGGCTATGCTTTTCAAAACCTTGTTTAAAGCGTTTTAAAGTCTTTTTGATTTAACAAAAAGGGTGAGAAGTGTTAAAGTAAGGGGGAGTAATTTTTCAAACTTTATTTCAAAATTTATTAGAAAATCTTAAAATTACTAAAATGTTTTTGTTATATAAAAAAGGGGGAGATTTTTTAAAACATTTTGATGTTTCGATATAACAAATTAAGTTAATCGAATTTTAAGATTTGACAAATGATTTTCTAAGTATATTCGATTTAATTACTAGAATATCAAAATATTACTCCAAGTCTTTCAAAGTTCAATTTCAATCCTTACTAATGTGTAAAATTATGTTTTATACTTAAAATATCTTTGAAACAATTTTCACAAAGTATTTCGAACCAAAAAGAGCCAAAAATCAAAATTTAGAAGGGATGCATCGATGCACTCACCATATTGAATCCATTTTATGCATCGATGCACTCAGGTTTTATGAAAACATCTAATGCATTTTATGCATCGATGCACAGACCATGCATCGATGCACTCAGGCTTGTTTAAAACATCAAATGCATTTTATGCATTGATGCACTCTTAGTGCACCGATGCACTAAGGGTCCAACGGTTGAAATATTTGAATTTTACACATAGTGTACTGATGCACTAGCCCTATGCATCGATGCACCAGACGCTCCCACTAATTTTATTAATTGTTTTCACACTTAAACGGCTCTATTAACTCCACTAATAATCCCCAACATTCAGAATCAACTGAATGAGTATTTAAACAACCTTAGAAGACATTGAACAACAACAATCAACAATAATCAAGAGAGAATCAAAGAGAAAGATCAAACCTCAAGTTTGAGCAATTTCAAGCCAAATTTCATTCAATATTCATCTTTTCCTTCAAGAACACTTATTGTGCTCAATTGTATTATTCTTGAGTGTTCTTTCTTTGTTCTAGAGTTGTACAAACCTCTTGCCTTGTAAGGATTTTCTTGTAAGTTTGCAAAATTTGTATTGTTCTCTTTGAGAGAGTGTGTTCTCAAGAATTTGGGCTATAATTGTTGAGGGATTTGTAAGGTTACTCTTTGTCCTCAAAAGAAAAACAAATTAGTGAATTTGTGGAAAATCCTTAGTGTGGATAGCTAAGGTAGTGGACGTAGACTTTGGGTGAGAAAGTCGAACCACTCTAAATCGTTGTGGAATTACTTTCAATTTTCTGCAAACAATTTTCTGCAAAAGCTTCCACCAAATATTTAATTGCCAATTCGCCGCCTCTTGGCCGATTTCATCCATCGATTAACTCAACAAATATTTCCCATTACTATTCTAGTTCTTCTGATTACACTCCTTCGCTACTCCTCAAGAGGACAAGACAAGGAGCAACTAGCACCTCTACTGCAACATCACCACCGAAAAAGTGAGATACCTCCCTTTGCATTCATTTTGCATTTCATAGCATGGCATTATGTTTCATTTCTTAATTAGTTCTCTTTAAGAATTGAGGATAATGCTTCCCTTAAGTTTTGGGGACTGTTGTTGGTAGAGTATATGCATAATAGTATTAGCATAGCAGTATACCATGGCATCAGAAATGGTAGGACAGTTAGATAAAATGTTTTGGTGATACCCAATGATTAACTTTTTAGGCTATAAATTAAATGTAAATGACTGTTGAGAATTACAGAAGTGACTTTAGGGCTTCATGCTTTGTGAATTATTTGTACAAGACTTGTATGTTCTCTATACTAAAGAAATTTAGGAATTTTTTATGAAGGAACTCTAGTTAGACTAGGCATTGAAATTTGGTATTGTGTTGAAATGATAAATCAATGAGAACTCCCTTATATCTGAAATTGTGAATAATTGTTTTGGCATAGCTGTAGAGGGACACTCTTCTTTGTTGTGGCATTGCCTGGCACTTTCTTGAATAAATGGTAGCCATGTGCATATGAGTGAATGAAATCAGTCACAGGATGACTCTACTTGACTAGCTTGGGGTGGAAGGTTTGCTCCTTTTCACCTAGAGTGTGGGATGATAGATGTGATGGGCTGACATTCCTCGTAGCAACATTATGAATATATATATATATATATATATATATAGTAAAAAGGGAGTATAAATGTGTTGAATGAATAAGTGATGCTGGAGCAAAAACTAGGAGACTCAATTAGAAAATGCTTAAATTTGTTAAGTATAGATTGGATACAATCACGCACACACACTACCACAAAAACTCTTAACCTATGGAAAGTACTTGAATTCTTTATATGTCTAGCATATTGAAGCCTAATTTTTATGAGGGTTGAAATTCAATTTTTGTCTTGATTGTCTTGCTCTTGAAAATTTCCATGACATTTTGTATGTGTTAATTTCTATTCATTGCTTGAGGACAAGAAATAGCTTAAGTTTGGGGGTGTGATAACTGCCTAAAAGGGCTACTTTCAAGGCCTTTTTCACTAAAGTTTTTTTTGTTTAAGGGCTCATTTAGGTCATTTTAGTCGCATGTAGCTGCATATCATTGTATTGGTGGTGGTTGTGTTACTTTATGTTATTAAGATGTTATATGAGGAGGAAGGCGTGGTTTTTAGTGATGCATATGAAATAATAAGCAAAGGGTGAGCTGGGAAGGAATGTCGTGGCATCACATGTTGTTGAAGCATATAGAAGTGCCTTGGTATTTCTAGCATAGAAAAAGACAAAAAGATATTTTTACAAATTGACAATTGGCTAGGAACGTGTCTGATGGTTATAACTGCTTATTGGGGACCACTGGCACCTGTGAGGATAGACATCATGCCCAAGGAGTGACTCTAGGGGTTTGATGGGTATTTTGGAGTGCTAAATCCCATGAATACCATTTATATATTTTTATTATTTAATACACCTCACATGAGAGAGAAAAGAGCTTACACAGTTACACTCGACAACTTGATTTTCTTCATCTTCTACACCATTTTATTCCCTCCATATTCTTAGTGGTGTTCCTCCATTAACGAGCTCCAAGGAGTGGTGAACTAGGCGATAGGGAGGATCTAGCGAGCTAAGGAGAACCGTGGTGGTCGAGGAGAGCTCTAGTAGCGCGCGTCGAAGGCTTCTTCCTCATTCCCCTTTATTGTTATTTCTTATTTGATTTGGGTTATTGGAACGAATGATTTTTATGAATCTTTTCATGGATGATTCAAACCCCAACATGAACTAAAGTTATTTTGTGAGAGTTCATTATGCAGGAGATATGAGAGTAGCTATTCCGTGGGAAAATATTTAGTGTTTGAGAGAAACTGAATAGCTTATCTTTAGTATTCAAGAGAAACTAAGCAGGATTTACATAAACAATGTGTTTTAGAATGTAACTTAACCTAATCCTAAGACTAGTATTTCAATCGACTAGAAGGAGTAGTTCTCAGTCGAGAGGTTAAATGTTTGTGCAAAATAATGAATGGTATTGTCGTGACATAATCTGTTCCACTGATGGAATCCACCTGCTAACGCCAATAGGTATTGTCATGGCATTGTTATCATGTCGAGTCCCATGACTAGAGATGGCATAGGGTTCTTTTAGTAAACTCTATCGGGCAAGTAAAACGTAGAATTGAAATCATCTAGAGAAGTTTTTAGTAAGTATCCTAGTGACTCCTATCATTTATTCATGTTGTAGCTTGTTGTGTGAGGATTATCAAGTCATTTCATTCTATCCATCTTTTTTATCTTTTCACTTTATTTCACTCCACACAATATATTTTGCCCCGGCATTTACATCTATTTTGCCTCGACATCACTATTTGTTATCACATCACACCATCATTTCATTCTCACCAATACATATTGCCTTGACATTTCTCATTGGTACATACCATTACTATCTATACTTAGATAGAGTAGTGCTTTGCTTTGGATAAACTTTATAATTTTCACCAATCCCTGTGGAGACGATCCTCAATCAACACTTTATTACTTGTTCGATTTTGTATACCTGCATATATTTCACGTCCATATTTAGTGCTCACAAACACGAACAAACCCCTCGATGATCCTTTTAAGAACCTATGCATGAAAAAGAATTTTGAATGTTGAGCTCACAAGCTTAGTGCCACACTAATAATTGTACTGTACTATATGCGTTCATTACATGGTCATGCTAGCAGGTAAACAAATAAGCATAAAACCATGATAAATACACATTCTGAGGTAGGCATCATGGTAAGGTTGGATATACTAGATATTCTAACTATACAAGATTATCGTCGTAACTGCTAAAGTAACTATGATACCCTTGTTGTTTCTTGTGTATCACACAAGGGATAGTTTTATGACATCTTATTTCATAAGTTTTGTTATGATTTTGTTTATTTATTAGTTGTTCTCACTTGGAAGTTTATTGGAGGAATATTGACGGTCCTAAAACATTTCTCAAGACCCTTATTTAAAGTTAGGCACCGTACCCAAAACATGGTATCAATACTGGAATTTTAGTATCGATACTAACTATTTGTACCAATGCCAAAACTATCTACTATAATTTGAAGAATGCTTGTAGTATCGATAATCCTATGTAGAGTATCGGTACTTCTATACTAGGTTATCGATACCATCCTAGGTACTGATACCAAAACTAGGTTCAATGTTTAGAAAACAATCAGTGTCGATACTTCTAATTTGAGTAGTATTGATACTCCGGAGTATCATTACCAATTTAGGTTACTATAATTTGAAAGTTGACGTTGGTAATGATATCCCTCCCTTGGTATTGATACGCGAAGAACAATATCGATACCTTATGAACAGGGTACCTATACTACCTAGCCAAAAATCCTTTATTTTGGCTATCTAAAGAACAATATATGTACTATTCATTCATTACAGATACCCACGCCTAGAGACACTTTCATTTCTCAACACAATGACACCTCATTTACTCATTTTCCTATCTAAGGCCCTCAAATAGCATTTTAAGTATTATGTAAGATGAAAGGGTCATCATGAGTCATTTTTCATATTGTATAACATCATAAACGATAATCTACTATGAAATTAACTACGTACTTAATGAACCTATACTAACTATCAATCACACCTAATGACTCACAAGCGGTATAGAAGAGTTAAAAATGTGTTACCTTGATTCAAAGTTCCTGGAATAACTCAATGCTCAACCAATAACTAGTTTCTCTTTTGCCTTTACCCTTAGAGATCTCACCAACTTCTTCCACTAATCACACGCAAGGAAAATGAGTTACCAACTAATTTAGAAGCTTATAATGAAGTGAATAACACTTCATAAAGCTTAAATATACCAAAAATAAGTTGGTTTAGCAAGGGTTCCTAAAACCATATAACCCCCACCTATGGTAATGATGGCCAAAACTTTAGTTTAAGAGCTTGAATGAAAGCTTACATTGAGATTTCCATGCTAGGCTTGAAGAACAACATAACTACTACCTTTGTTCAAGATACAATGAAGAAGAATAAGGGTTTGAATGGGAGAAGTAGACAAGCTTGGGTGAAGAAAAAGATAAGAGAATTCAACTTTGTTCCCTCCTTAGTTGTTTGACCTCATGCCCATTAATGGAAATATGCTTTTGGATCGTAAAATGGGTACATCATGTTATTGGTCCCTCTAGTTTTCCCCTCAAATAAAACATTTTTTATCTCTAATTGGGCTTAACTTAAGCCCAAACCAACTCAAAGTTGATCAAGGCATCCTACAATTTTAATAGGTTTATCCTCAACCCATATATGGTTTGTATGGAACTTGTAACCCATGATTGGGGTGTTACATACAGTCTCCATAAAGACATTTCCCAATGGTCGCATGTTTCATGAACATCTCCTCCATCTTCTTCAGGATATCGAGTTGTGAGCTAGTGATATCAACCTCAATTTTGGCCAACCTACTTCTAGCATCTCTTTAAAGATCCTTTTGATATTTTTCGATGCTAGCTAGTCTATCATTGGCTTCCTCAGTCATTTTTATCATATCATACGGGTGTAGGGTATTCCTCATGTAATAGAGCCAATATCATTACAGTTGAAAATCTTATCTTATTATTAGGTATTTTATTAAATGAATGAATGCTTTAATGTATGCTCTTAAAATACATAAGCATAAACAATACAGATGCAATGTAAAATGAATGTATGCAAAAGGTATTGATCCTAAAATAATTGTTCATAAAAAAATTCTCAAAGAACATACAATAACTTAGAACATTGGGAAAACAAAAATAAAAATTAAAAATAAAATCTAGCCCGGTCTCCTAGATGTACAATCCCTACAAGTAGTTGAATGATGCATCATTTTTCATCGGACTATAACACCACAAAAATCTTCAGACCTTCTATTTGCTACCCCATAGAAAACATTTATCAAGCAAGTTCCTAACCCTTAGCTTCTACCCTTAGCATTGAATCATGTTGAGCTCGAGTTATCTCCCCTGCTTGACAAAGCATATCTTTTACTTCATTATCAGTTAAAGGTGTGTTTTCTTCAAGTTAGTAATTGCGCTCATTGTATCTCTGGAGACTGTTTTCTAGTTTATTGATCTTAATTTTGAAGGCCTCGTTATCTTCTTGAATCATCCTTCTAGCTGACATGTGCACCAAATCTGAACATTCCATCTCAATTATATTCTTTCTCAGTGCTCCATTTTCCTCTCGAAGACTAGGACCGTCATCATTGTATTGTCCTTGGAAAGCTTCTTCGAAATTAAGAATTTTAGATTTCATCTCTTCTATTTGAGCTTGTCTTTTGTTCTACTCATTCTTAGTTTCATCACACTTCTCAATCAGCTCACTGATTTGAATACCAACTCATTGCCTACCATCTTCACTTCTTCTGGCATGCCTCCCTCCTATTTCAAAATTATATTCAATTCCTTGATGGAATGGTGCAGAACTTAAGCATTTATATTTTGAGACAACTCACTATAATCCTTATCCACAACATCAAAATTTTATTTAGCCTTTTGTATTTCTTTCTTGAATTGGTTTATGACCTCTTCTCATTTTTCTATTTCATCCTTCATCATAAACCTTTCACAGTAAAATTTTCTTTATTCAGTCTCCCAATCAGTATTCATTTTCTTTAACTCTTTCCTTTGTAGCTTAGCGTCGGTCAGAACCTTCTTTAATTGTTCATCCATGGTTAGATGACTATTCAAACTAGGTTTTGAAATATTTTAATTTACTCAATTACTTCTCTATGACTCGTACTCTGGTGTAAATGAAGATTCAATAATCTTAAATGTAAGTTTTCAAGGATTTATTTTTAGGCGATGAATATCTTAGTAACTTGATATCTGTAATTTGAAGTAAAGAAGTAATTTCAAAGGCATTCAGACCAAACGTAGCTAGGATAAATTTTTTAGCATTAAATTACCTTAAAACCATCAACGAATCATAGCCAATTGCACCCAAAAGTCAATAATGCATGACCCAATCGTAATCTCCATATTCGAATATAACATATTCTCGTGGCAACTAGTGCACCCTCCAAACGACATCACTCTCTCTCATATTTCTCAAAGATTTAACCCAAACCTTCTTCTTGAATTGATCAAGAATTTTAAAATGTTCAAGGAAATCCTTTAAGGGCGAGTAGTCCGATTGAAAGCTTTGTGCACATGATCCTTTTACCACCAAACAATAACTCATCAATCAAACCATAAGCAATAGATCACATTCTATAAATCCTCCCCCACTATATCACCTACATTCATTCAATGATTGGAATATTTCCACCAAAATAGTCGAGGCGAGATTTATTCTTTTCTGTAAAACTTCAAATAGGTCTTTCAGTACTACATCAATATGACCCAACACCTTAGGAAAGATAACCAGACCATACTCTCCTAGAGTAAACAAATTCCTTCTTCTCTTTGATGGTATTCCTTGGAACCAACCGAGAAATTCCCTTACTTTCATTATTAGCTTGAGTGTGCTCAGCTAACTTGATACATGCATCACAAGGCTCACATCAAAACATGATGGACTAACTCTTCCTATTGATCCATACAACCAAGCCTTGGAAAGTAAGAATAGTAGAGCAGCAGACTTGCGACTACTTTTTGAATGGGATTCTGATGTTATTTGGTCAACATGTGTTATGTATGATTAAATGTCTCTTACCTTTCCAATAGTTCTTGATTCGCATCAACCCGATAACGGAAACTCATGATACACTCAATTTATCAAAGACAATGCATGTAAAAATTCCTATACGGAATTAATACGAGATTTTGTAATTATTATGAATTTTCAATATTTTTTATTGATTATTTCTAATATAATTTAATATAGAACGATGCATTATCTTTTAGGATTAGATTTATTATTTTATAAGGAATTAAGATCAATTTAAAATATTACTCATAGTTTATTATTATTTATTAAGAATTAGAACATGTTTAGTATATTATTATTTTTACTAACAAGCTATTTAGGACTTTTAGAACTCCTCTCGTATATAAAGGAAGCTTCATTCAACTTTGTAAACATATCTTTTCTCGAATAAAATACATTGAGAGTTTATCTTTTCAAGTGTTGATTACTTTTTCCTTCAAAACTTCTTTTTCATTAAGTTATTTTCAAGTTATTTGTGAGAGAGGTCTTCACACTCCGGTTTGCCTATTCATTGTGATTAGAAGGGTTGGTTAAAGTCATTTATAAATTTTACCTTTTTATTGCAACTAGGAGGGTTCGATAGAACAGTTATCCATCTATTTCCATCATGTCCATCTTTAACAACTCAATCATCTTTTTCATCCATTCAAATCCTTCCGCTTTCTTCATTGAGTCTAACGCTTTCTAAGTTTGAATCCTCAACAAGAGAAACAATAATTCATCCATATCCATATCTCTATCAATTGTTATCATATTTGGGATGATTCTTAGAAAGAGTCAAGTGAATTCTCTTCTCCTTGCACGTCTAATTCATCAACATACCCCAACGGAGCTAGTTTAAAAAGATTCATCATTTTAGGTTCTTTTACATTCTTTTAGTTTAGTTTCAATTTGCTATTTTCCATTGAAAATAAACAAAAAATCAAATAAGAAAAGAAAAAATGTAAAAAATAGAACATTCCAAATAAAATCTAAAAATTGCAAACGATGGAATCTAAAGTTGATATTTTACAGTAACATTATTCATCTGAAGAGAAATCTCAAGTCCAAAACCCATGTCAATAAGATATCAATAGACCCCTCTTATCCATCGTTCCAGATTTTTCGGTAGATTTGAGCATTGGTCCTTAATAATGTTCCATATTTCAACTAAATTCATTGGAAGACATGCAAAAAAATTTTGAATTTGTGGAGATAGCAAAACCCTTCATAAATATTTTTCAAGTTGATTCTAAATTTGATCGGCAAATTTGGGGACTTGTCATTGACAAATTTCCAGAGACTCCTACAAACCGAATTTTACATTGAAAATTTTAACATTACCACTAAATCCACTGAAGAACATTCAAAAAAGTTTCAAAATTTTTGGAGATCAGAAACCCCCTTAAAAATATTGCTCAATTAGATCCAATGGTTTAGGTTTTTTCTGGGTTTAGGTTTTCCAAATCTTTCTTTGACTCTTATTACCTTAAGTTATTTTTTCTTACCTTTTTTCCCTCTACATCATCTAACACATTATTATCCTTGCGTTAGTAGGATTAAAAGAGTTTTCATACTTATTCTTCCTTGTATTCTCGTTTACTTGGCGTCATACCTTTATTTGGCCTCTTAGATCCTTTAAGTAAATTTTCTCTTTGTTAGCGATTGAATTCAAATACGAATATTGAAAAGCTTTTTGGAGAGAGAGTTTTAAAGAGTGCAAGATTGGCTTCATTGCCTCTAAAAGTATTCCTTTTTTGGAGTGAGTTGTGAGGTTTCTTGTTTTCTTTGATTTTCTTTTCCACTTTAAATTTTTCTTTGAGTGTTGTGACTTTCAAGATGAAATTAGATGGGGGGAAATCTGAGGTATTTTGAGGCCTCATGAATGCCATTGTTCAACAAATGAAAATGCTTAATGTAATTAAACAACTAATGGACAAACTTAATGGAATTTATCAACGAAAAGCAAATCAAAATACTAATAATCAACTGAGACAAACTGAAAACTATAGATACAACATCATACAATATAGATGTGCACAACCGAGATTTCAAAAGAAAAATGTTTTAGCTAAACTGAAGACCATAATCCTAATATTTGAATGAACATTCGATCCAAATGACTACATTAACTGGGAAAGTAGAGTCAACATCATACTATTTCACGACAATTGTCCCATGGAAGAACAAGTACCATTGATCACCTCTAAATTTATAGGTTATGCTCTCACTTGGTGGAAGCAAACAAAATGAAAATTTCCAGCAATCAATTCATTGTACACACTAAAACAAGTAATAAGAAAGGGTTTTATCCCAATATATTATATTAGAGAAGTCAAGCAATGACTTCACTGACTTCAACAAGATAGAAGTTTAATAGAAGACTACTACAAGGAGATAACATCCTTAATGAATTGTGCAGACACACATAAAGTAGAATGATATACAATGAACATATTTTTCACCATCTTGCATCCAAACATCGTTAATCTTCTTGACTTACTTGGTTAAGAAAACCTTGAATATGCACTAAAGAAAGCAATGACAATCGAATCGCAACTTCAAAAGAAGTAGTATTTCAAAGACACTTACCAATGTAATTTATCTACTTACCAAGATAGTTCATCTACTTACCAAGATAATTCATCTACTTCCACTTCTTCTACTCCACCTTCTACCAAAGATACTAAATCAGATAATGACATCAATGAATATGATGCTAATGGCATTTTAATGGAAGATATCAATCTTCAGTCATTAGAAACAAAAGAATCACTTGAAATTCAATTGATGACACTTTATGAGGATGGTGGGAAACACAAAAAGAAAAAGACCATGAAAAATAGGCAAAAACAAAAGAGATTGCTATTAGAGTTTGCCCAACAAGTAATGACCAATCATATGATAAGTGTTATCAAATCGTGAAGTTTTTCCATATAAACAAAAGAACTGTTTTTCAAAAAAAAAATTCACCGACGTAATTGAAGCCCCTTGACCCCTCACCAGCAATACAAATTGAAGGCTCATATTAATATTTTTTTAACAAAGGCGTAAGAACGTGTATATATATATATGATATGTTTTTTGCATGGTGTTTGACATGCGTGGTTATAGCCCTTGTTTAATTTACAATGGTTTAATTTAAAATACGATCTGTGAGCATTGCCTTTCTATATCTCTATTGTATTTCTCTTCTCATCTTACTCACTCGTATGTAAAACGAGTTTCTTTTAAAATTGTAAACCTATGAAGATTCACAAGGAGCAGAAGAATAGCGAGAATATACCTAGAGAGCAGTCTTAGGCTTTAGGGTTTTTGGTTCTCCAATTGGCTTGGGATGGATCACCTTAGTCATTGTTTTGGGCTATAACCATTGCATCTTATTTATTGCTATGTTTGTTATGTATGCAATGCATCAAATGATAAAATAAGAATGAATATTGATGAGATCAATATGGACCTAATATTAAAATGAACAATGATGAGATAATTATGTAAATCCCTCTTTATAATCTAACTTAACCGTCCAATATTTACCCTCGTTAAGGCTTCGATCGATATTGTGTGGGCTTTTCCAAAGCATTGGCACATAAATCTATCTTGGTTAAACGCAAAGAATAAGCAAGTGATATTCAACGGTTGAGATATTGGTAATAATTTAGCTAGGTTATTCTAATAGGATTAGAAACCTAGAGGTTAAATATTTGGATAAGTCATGAGATTACTTAAACAAAAGTTGTTCACCAAATGTAAAAGTATCGACACTTCTAATATGTTTGTCATATTTAGCTATGTTGGTTTTAAAACCTTTACAAAACCGACTGATTAAAGAGCTAACACTACTCTTAGAAGTACCACCAACACTAACACCTTGACTCCCACCAGTTTCAGTAGATGAAACAACATATACCGCTTTATGAGCCTCAACATATTCTTGATACAACTCATACAAAGTATCTCGAACTATTTACATTTGTCTCGGAGCCTCGTCATGTGAATAAATAGCATTGAAAGAAAATTCAAGTAATTTCATTTTATACCTGATAGAAAAAATGACATCAATTAAAATCAAATAATATCATTAAAAGAAATATTTTTTATGCAACGACCATAAATTAAAACTCAAATAATTACATATTTCAGCATTTACAACGAGCATAGCTAGGAATAATTTTTATTAAAAGATGTAATTTACAACGACCATAGCTACTGAAAAAAAATGCAAAAACCATGTACAATGGACATATTGTAGCATTTCTATGAACATATGCCATAGTTTTAATTTTTCATTAAAAGAAATAATTTAATTTTAAAAAATCAAATAATTTTTCTTTTAATACAAAGTCATAGCTACCATTTAATTTTTTTTTAAATAATTTAAATTTATACCTTTGATCTTAAATGACACTAATTGAAATTACCAAATTACAGGTACCCAATACTTGTTGTCATAACCATTATTGAAAATTTTTTATTTAATTTTTTTATGACTTATTTTAATAAAATTGGGATTATTGAATTGTTTTGAATTGGAGCCGCCATCGACCTTTGGGTTAAGTAGATCGAATATCTAAAAAAAGTCTTTTAAAACATTTTAAAAAACCACTTTTAAAGATAAAAACTGGCCTGCTTTACCAAAAACCTTTTTTATGGATTCGGAAATCGATTACATATAGGCAAGGATAAACACACCCACAGTGCCCAAAAATATTGGTACTTAATTGCTTACACATTGTCGTAAATGGTGGACATCGTAAATTTGAATCAATATTTAACGTACGATCCTTTTATTGAACATTGAATAATTTATCTTGGATTAATTTTTAGGGAAAATTTTTTAATTTGAAAAGAAATCTCGAGATTCACAATCCTCCATCGTGAAGGTTATCCCATCTATTTCTTATCTATACAAGAATATTCCCTTCTCATTATTATCAAAAAGATTATCAATCAAATATAAATTAAATGTCAGTAATTGCATAAAATAATATTCTAATAAAAGAAGATATGAATTAAAGTTAAATTAAGAAATTACAGCAAATTTTAGTAACTAAACTTTAAGAGACTAAAATAAAATAAACATAAAATAAAACACAATAATTAAAGGAATAAAATTAAAGTATTGAAAAATAAAGATATAAAAAAAAGATTAGAACATTAAATAAAGTAAAATGTAAGGACTGAAACTAAATAAAAAATAAAAGGCATAAATTTAAAAGTATATAAAATTAAATAACAAAAAACAAAATGCAAAAAAAAAAAACAAAATGTTAGTGTCAAATTTTTATTATTTATCCCGGCCCATAAATAATGTGAGTCGTACCCCGGGGCGGGTCTTCGCAAGGTCCTACATGGTTCGAACATAAAATAGAATAAATAAATAAAAGGTTAGCGGTTAGTAATTAACAGTTAGTAATTAACGGTTAGTAATTAGCGGTTAGAAAGGTTAGCTATTAGAAAAGTTAGCGGTTAGTGGTTAGTAGAGTCCAGACCATAATAATGTGGATCATACCCCGGATAAGGTCACCACAAGGTCGAGTCGAATAATAGCAATAAATAAATAAATAAAACAGTAGTTAAAGTAATAAAATAAAAGTTAGTAATTAATTCGAAATAAAAACTAAATATCAGTTGCCAAAATAAAATGATAGTAAAACAGAGGGGTTAATTGAAAATAAATAAAACAAAAAATGCATAGTGACCATAGTGCAAAAACACGAAAGAAATGGAGGAGTCATCTCACCTTACTATCTTCTTCCTTAACTCGCCAAACGGTCATCCCACTCCAAGCCACAAAACTAAAGCCGATCTCCAATCTCTGGCCGCGAACACTCCCACAAAACTCACACTGGCCATGACATGGGTGACCAGAAAAGTCACCTAAACGAGGCTAAATAACCCGCAAAAAGTTCCTTTCTCTTCTCCTTTCACCTTGGCCGAAATGGCCTAGCCTCACCATCACCGCCATATGGTGTTTATCCTATCGCCGATCACCTTCCAAGGTGCCAATAAAAAACCAAACTAAAAAAGGAATGTAACACCCCCTCCCAACTCTCTAAGAAAGCTTACCGAAACCCAAAAGTGAAAAACCTCTAAAAATGGCGAAACGGCCACCGGTTACCAACCACCGCCCCCAACGCCGATGAAGGCTGACTCCATGGAGACAGACCCCTCACAACTCTTCACTCTCACCATATTTTACATTTTAATGCTAAAAGGAAAGAAAACAAACATGGATAGAAAATAAACATTAAGGAGAAAGAGGCCCAAGTCAAGTTCTCTCTCACTCTTTTTTATTTGCTTTCCTTTTTAGCATAAAAAAATCAGGGGCCTCATTTGTTCTTTTTGTTTGGATTTTAAAGCCCTCTCAAAGTTACAATGGTAAAAATAAAACCTGGTCCTTAATTATCACCAAATTTACAATTTGGAATTTTAAATTCCTTGAATGAATGTATAATCGCTAAAGCAACTTTAATATGCGCTAAAATTATATAATTCTCGGTCAAAGTCTCTCGACGCCTCAAACATAGAATTTCATGAATTCTTTTTCGTTCATGTCACCAATGCCACTTGAGCCAATTGATGCACGACCATCTTCAAAATAGTTCTCAAATTTCTTCAATCAAATTTGAATTTTCAAAAAAAATTAGGGTATTACAGTTTCCCCTCTTTGTTCATTTGTTGTGTAAACAATGAAGAAGAAAAGACAAATAATGGCCTTACTTTGTCTAAACACATTATAACTCCATCTTCGGGCACCAAATAATTTTCTATTTGATTTTCTCCTCGATCTTTCAACCAAATAATTTGTCTTTGTGCCCATTGTCGTATGACGAGATTAGGGCAAAGATGATATACACTAATTTTGTCTATCTATAATGTTTGCTCCACCTGTAGAGCTCTATTTCCTTGTCTAAAAATAGTGGATTTAAAGGTGACATTGTTCCTTAATGTTGAGGGAGTCGTATTTGGATAATTGAGAAATACGATTCCTTTGTGTTGAGGAAATCTCATTATCTGAGGATGACATTGCTCTTTTGCGTTAAGGAGATATGATCGGTGGATGATATTTTTTCTTCGCATTGAGGACGTCCTGACGTTTTTTGAAATTTGATTTGACATTGTTCCTTCTTGGTGAGGAAAACTAGTCGTTCTTGAAGGATTGTGAATTTGAATACAATGTTGTTCCTTCTTATTAAGGAAGTCTAATTGTCTAAAGATAGTTTGACTTTGAAAATGACATTGCTCCTTCATATTGACGAGAGCTAATCGTTGTTCGGTGTCAAATCTAATGATGACATTACTCCTTCTCGTTGAGGAGATCTGGTTATATTTGCCACTGATTGACTTGAAATTAAATCTTCTTCTTCAATATGGGATTACAAAACGAAGCCTTTGCTAACTTTGAATTCCTGTAAGATATTCAACATTTGAATGAAAATAAATTAAAAGAAAAAAATTTGTTTCAAGAGAAGTTATCTTAGGTGAAATAAATTCTGTCCGAGGGAAACAATTTTAAAATTTAAATTTCAAGGGAAAACTATCTCAAGCAAGACAAATTGTTTTTAAGGAAAAACTGTCTCAAGGGAGACAAGCAGTCTGCTCCTTCATGTTGAGGAGATATAGTTGTTCTAAAAAAAATGTGAATCTGAAGACAACATTGTTTCTTCTTGCTGAGGAAGCCTAATTGTCTGAAGATAATTTTGCCTTTTAAAACGACATGGCTCCTTCATGTTGAGGACATATAGTTTCCTTAATAATTCCTTCTCTCGGGAAATCTAAAAGTGACACCGTTCCTTTCCATTAAAGATGTCTGGTCATATTTTAACGACTCAAATTAACATGGTTCCTGCACGATGAGGACGACTCTTGAGACAACATTGTTCCTTCTTGCTGAGGAAGTCTAGTTATCAAGAGATAATTTATCATTGAAAGTTATATTGATCCTCTGTGTTGAGAAGAGTTAATTGTTGCTCGATGTCAAATCCAATGACGACATTGCTCCTTCTTGTTGAGGATATCTAGTTACCTTTAGAAGATCTGATCATTCACTTCTGGACATCAAATCTGTGAACGACGTTGTTCCTTCATTTTGAGGAAGTCTAGTCATCACCGCACTTTTCTTTCCTGAAATATCCATAAAAATGATGCATTTATGAATGGATATCTTGGATGTTTTTATTGATGTCAAGATGAAGCTTATTTCAAGTATTTGATTTGATCTTTATTTTGATAAAAATGACCTTTTGAATTTGTCCTAATGGGAGGAGAAAATGATCTTGAGGAATGAGAATTAGATGATGTCCTCGTGAGAGGAGAAAAATGGCCTTTGAAGAAAAATGAAATAAGGATTTCAGGGAAAAACAGTCTTAAGAAATACTAGATTGATGTTTTAAATGAGCAATCTTGAGAAAGACGAAATTAGTTTCTCAACAGAGACTATAAAGGCATCATCGCGATAGAGGAAACAAAGTTTTTGTTTTATTGCATGATGATGAATATATGATGCAAAGGTGCAAATTCATGTGAAGCGTATGTTTATGTTGATGCAAGTTTTTATGCAAATGATATTTGCAAAAAATGTTTTTTATTTTATTTTTAGCTTCAAAGTGAAGAACTCAATCTTCCTTCACTTAGCCAATCTCAACTAGATCCTACTCAACGTTAGAGCGAAAACTTGTCAAGTTAAGCAAGTGTTCTCTTTTGGAAAAACAATCTGATCAGGTTGTGTAAATAAGTCTTCTCTCTTGTTTTTATTTCTTCATGAAAACCTTAAAAGAAATGCTTTCTCTTTAAATCTTGTTGCGGCCAAATATATGATCCGACACCTTGTTCTATTAGATCTGCTTCTTCAAGATTTTTCCATCCCATGAAGGTTTTGGTTTTCAAAGTAAGCTCTTCTAATCTCTATATTCTACCCTTGATACCCCGAGTAGCGATGTTTATTCTTAATACAATTTTGTCTTGAATCTTTTTATTCCAACATGATTTGAGTATTTGGTCATACCCCAATATGGGTACCTATGGAGTTTTTAAACATCATTATTAAAACTTCTTATTTTCAAACTTTCTCAAACAAATGATTAATATATCTAATATAGGAATGCCCTAAACAATTGTTAAAACTTGAGATACCATGAGATCTCAAAATAATACATGCCCCCTTCTTACTAAGGCAATCGTCTGCTTCTTGGTCTGTTATTGATGATGTCTCAAAGAAGTGTGAAAAGTTTTATTATTGAGTCTTTTGATGTATCAGACTTCATTGTTCCAAGGATCAGAGAATATCTCCCTTGCCCCTTATATTTCTTTTGAGGCAGAATGAGCCTCACTAATTTCAAGGATCTCTTATCATTCTTGAACTATCATCTTGTTTTACCCCATATCATAACTTCTTGAAAAAATATCTTTGATGGGGATCAATAATTATCCGTATGAATTCAGTTCTTATATCTTCTCTTATCATACATACACTCTTTTGCAAATGAACATGAGTGTCAAGGTTTTGGGTTACTTTGGATTCCCTGTAATTTAAAAGATTAGTTCAAAGTAATACTAAGAAATCTTTTGTTCTCTTTTGAACTATGTTGATCTAATTATAAGATGCTTGTAAATGAACAAAATTGGGGTTTGAAATGAGAAAATTAGAATTTTTACTCATGGCTACCATGGAAAAGATAAAAATCAAGAAATAAAATAAGATGCCTCAAGCATCACTAGCATGAATGTTTCTAAACCAATCGACTTGATATAATTTGGAGAACTGAGGTAAACTTCTGTTTAGAAGATTTCAAATGTTGCCAAAATGTTTGTATATGTTAACCTCCTCTAAAAATATCAGACTCTTCAAAGTCAATCAATTGAATACAGCCCCAAAACGTAGAGGTGAGCTTATGTCTAAAGGACTTCAAAAATCGCCAAAATTTTTGCAGACGTGAAACTCATTCCAAAGTACCAGACACTTGAGAGGGTTTTCTTTCCCAAATACGTAATATTAAAATGTATATGAGCCACCCTTTCTGCTTTTCAACTCAAATCCTTCATTTGGTTTCAAGACGGCCTTTGCGGATTCTCGTTTTTAACCCTCCTTTCAGTTTTCTTTTTTTTCCTTCTTTTATTTATTTTTCTCTCTTTTTTCTTTTCTTTTCTTTTTTTAGCTGTAATTCTTCTCAACCTGAATCTGAATTCATTGGATCATTCAAGCAAAACTCCTCCAGAAACATCTTATTTGATAATGTATGGTCGTTTCCTAATTAGGCATCCATTTCTCACGGAAATATTTATGAATTGGCAAGATCTTTCCAATCACTATATAACCCTCTCAGACTTCTATAGCTTGCATCATTTGCTTTTGACACCTCTGTCCATGGCAGATAGCTTTAAACCTTTTTTAACGAAGTTCAACTGACCACATCGTGCTTCAGCTTTGTCTCAATTCTACTTTTGTCTAAATTTGAAGTAACAAAATCTCAACTGCGATGAGTAAGTCTACTTTTATTATAAGATCCAGGAGAAAGGTATTGTGCCATCATCATAGCACATACTGAAGTTTGATATGCCTATATGACACAAGAAAATTTCTAGTGATAATTTTCTTTATCTTTATGGTTGATAGACTGCTAACGAGGAATTCCCATATGTTTTCAACACTCAACTTATCTTTTCATGGTTATTTTTATCCTCAAAGAAGAAGCCTCAAATTCTTCCATATTGTCAGTGCAAAAGCTTTGGTCTGTTTGTGAAAGGGTAGCTGACATTTTCTAAAGAAATCATCACTGCCTCAAATTCCTATCCCCAAAGAGTTGGATGCCCCATCAAAGTAGTCAGGATTTGAAAATTGCTTTAATTTCTTCTTCAACAGATATGAACAATAAATTCTCATTTGGAAAATAAAATTAAGGGACTCATAATCATCTGATTTACGACTGGCCAGAAAATCTACTATGTTGCTTCCTTTTTATCGCTTTTTAGCTCGCATACACAATGCCAGATTCCGATAACAACCCTTGCTATTGATCCATTCTTCTAGTTAATGTTAGTGACCATGTGAAGCACTATATAGGATTAAGTCTGGATATCAATTGAGCACTATAATATAACATGTACTGCCTGAGCCTTCAGATAGCTCGTACCAAACCACATCATGCCTCCTAGTTTGGCAGGTATTGGATCTTGTGATTAATGAAGTTCTTACTAAGATGATAAATGAATCGTCCATTATTCTAGAATCATCATGCAATCCAGTACATATCTCGATGATTTTTCAAAGACTGTCAGATAGGGGATTAATTATCTATCAAGAACTTGTGCACTATTACCTCTGTATTCAATGTTGGCATCTTTTAATAAGATAAAAATGTCTTTGGAATCTTGAAGCAACTCTATCAATTTTTGTCTCATTTCATGTCACAAAGTAGTGCCATTATATATCTCTTTTTTCTTCATTCATTCAAAATCTCAATTTATTCATGGTGAGAAAAGATGTGTTCATCATGTTTTTGCACTCATCACATTCTACCTTATTTTTGCACTCAATAGATTTTTATTAGGCACATGCTGCTCAAAATTTATCTTGTGATTAAATTTCATAAACATTCATGTTATTAATGATTAGGGCACTTGCAAAGAAAATTTGGAACGAATATATACATTTGGAAAAGTAATAGACATTTGTATTGAATGAATGAAATAATAAAAATGTTAAAAATGAAACAAAAGGATGTAAATAATGATAAATAATATGAAAATGTATAAAATGATTGCCACTTAAGAAATGAAGGAAAACATCTATAATTGCAAAAAAAAAGTAGAATTAGCATAGAAGCCCTTCAAAAAAGACACCGTAACGCTTGTGGGCGAAAGCATAAGGGTTAATTCCAAATATTACTCTAAATTTCATCTAAAAACTACAAGAAAGTCCTATGTAGTCCAATTAATTAGTTCATTCTCAGAGAAACATAATCAGATTTCAGCACAAATTTTCCAACCTCAGCATCTTCAGGCATCTTGCAAACATGCAACTCTTGATATTTCATCTTCTTTTCTTCATCAGTTTCTCCCACAAAATGTGATTCAACATTAACCTTTCCAAACTAGAAAGTGTTCTTCATATGCCCCCAAAGACTGACTTCTTCATTTGCTTCTTGTTTGTTTAGCTATTTCTTTCCTGATTAAAAATTGGGCCCAAATTTGGATCCAAAATGATTTTCTTTGAGGAATACAGTCTTAGCTGAGTTTTGAGCATCGATTGCTACAATAAATGGTAGAATATTTCTCAGACTCTTTGAAATGTCTAATTCCCCACTTTCCATTAGAAAATCTGATATAAGCATCTGAGATGCTTTGAGGTTTTTATTTGACCAATTCGTTCCCAATCATTTGGTCCAGTCTAGGATTACATCCATTAAAACCTTCTTTCTTGGATTTCCCTTCTCCTTCTCGTGTTCTATGTAGCCTTTATAGGACTTGACTACATTAATCTCTACTGGGAAAGAAATGTCTAGGCATTGAATTCTGGAACTTTTCTTCTCTGCCTTGGATCTATTAATTTCTCTTTCCAAAGGATCCTAAAATTTTCCTTCAAGAGTACTAGAAACGTTAATTGAATGTTCTGGGGTTTCAGTCTGGTTTATCCAAGAAAACTCCTTATAAGACCATTTCTCGTTTAGAGGCCATTGTGGAAGAGCCTGACAGTCTTTGGCTTTCTTTATCGGTATTTAGGCTTCTTGTATCCCTCTTTTCATTGAGTGATATTTATCCCTCATTATCAAGTCAACAGAGCCTTATGGGATTACATCTAATTTTTGGAGCTAGCTCGAGTTAAGAAGTTCTTTAACAAGTCCTTGACCATGTGTTAGAGCCACAATGCCCACACCACTATTATTCAAAGTCTCATTGAGAGCCTCTACAGTAAGATCATTTGGTGGCTTCTCTCTATAAATCAAAATAGTCAAAATATGAATCAATTTAGACGTTTACTCTTTTGATTCATCTTGGAATTTCTTTTCTTGATTAGTCATTTCTTACAAAGTTCTAACAAGTTATTCTTGGAGTTTCTCGATTCTTTCAATGTGTGCTAAGATCTCATTCATGGCTCTTATCTTTTTTCTAGGAAGATCAAGTTGACTCCAATTTGTTTATAAGAAATTATGTGATGGAATACTCCACGCATTATTCCCAAATTTTCATGATTGAATATGTGTAGAAAGGATTTAAAGCAAACAAAATGCGAGTGCATAATGAAAATGAAAACATAAATATGCAAAGATGTGAATGCAAAAAGTGTTGCTCCCAAAGATGAATATCATAGAACAATTTTCATCATAGATAAAAGTCTTCATGTTCTAAGATAGTCTATTTTACTTATTTTCTTTTGCTTGGACGTTGAGTCTGAAATGGTTTGAAGCTTTATCTCAGAGCTTCATCCTTGAAAATTATGCCCCTTAAACGCTCTGTAACCTAACTCAGTTAATACCACATGCGGTGATAAAGTTGCACGTCACTCCTTGGTGATTAGCGATAGAACGATCATAGATAAGACTCTACTACTGGATTACTTCTCAGATCAATGGATCATCTTTTCAGTCTCGAATGTTTCATGATCCTCAAGTAAGTTTCCTTCTTTTACTCTTTGAACTTCTTTTAGCCCTCAGTGTATGTCTGTGTACGCGACTGCTTGATTAAAAACTTTTATCTCTCCTTGTGAAAATTTTCACTTAAATATCCTCTTGCGGACCAACACTTTCGCATTATGTCATGTCGATGAAATACAATGCAAAAAATGTGAAAATGACACAAAAATAGAAAAATGAGTTAGTACACGCAAGATAATCAATAGAATTAAAAGATGTTATTTAAAGATAAATATAACACCTACCCAATCATTATATCTACTCATGTATGCTTTTATTAAAAAACAATCCTATCTGGACATGCTTTCTACCCAAAATGATTTATTTCAATAAATTTATTCTATTTGCATGGTATGTAGTTCACATGCTTTTATTCGAAAAGAATAAATCTATTCAACACATTTTGAAAATAAATAAATAAAAAAAAGGTTAGAGTAAGTTTTTCCTTTGTGTACCCTTATTTTGGCACTTATTGACAGACTGAGGTTCGATATGGCTATACCTAAGGTGTCTGCTCTAAGGTTGAAAATATTCATGGTTTCGGCTCTAACGGGAAAAGGTACTCGAATTGTCCTTGTTGGTGGTGCCCCCTTAAGCTATGAAACCCTCAATCTTAACCCATCACAGGTATGGATAGATCGAGCTCAATTCGAGGGGGTTCACTTCCTCATACCCATACGAGGAATAAATTCTTACAAATGTACAAGTCATGTGTAACCCAGGAGTTATTTGCTAAAACTCACACGAAGAATAAATTCTTACGAGATTATAGCTTTCACCTCTACTTACATGGGACGAAGCTCGGGTATATAGCCCATGTCATGTAAATGCCCATGAATTTTGTGAGGAGAAACATACAAACCTTTGACTAAAAAAGAAACGGAAAAAATCTTGGCAAAAACTTTAACGAAGCTGAAGACATTAATTAAAACATTAGTGCAACTATTTACATAAAGAATGTATAATAATGAAAAATTTCATTAAAAGGATCATAAGTTAACTATAGACTCTAACTTGGAATTTTCAACACTATGACAATGTATAAGCGACTTACAATCTGACTCTCTAAAGTGTCCCCCAGTGGAGTCACCAAGCAATCATAACCATTTTTTAAAATTTTGGTATTTTAAAAAGACAATTATGACATATTTAAATAAAATTGGGATCATTGAATTATTTTGAATTGGAGCCGCCATCGACCTTTGGGTTAGGTAGATCGAATACCTAAAAACGTCTTTTAAAAAAATCATTTTTATAGACAAAATCTGGTCTGGTTTACCAAAAACCTTTTTTTACGGATTCGAGAATCGATTACGAGTGGGGAAGGATAAGCAACCCCACAGTGCCCAAAAATATTAGTACTTAATCACTTACATATTGTCGTAAATGGTGGAAGTATTAAATTTGAATCAATATTTAAAGTACGATCCTTTTATTGAGCTTTGAATAATTTATCTTGAATTAGTTTTTAGGGAAAATTCTTTAATTTAAAAAGAAATCTAGAGATTCGCAATCCTCTATCGGGAAGACTATCAAATCTATTTCTTTTCTATATAAGAATATTCCCTTCTCAGTATTATTAAAAATATTATCAATCAAATATAAATTAAATTTCAGTAATTGCATAAAATAATATACTAATAAAGAAGACATAAATTAAAATTAAACTAAGAAATTACAGCAAATTTTAGTAACTAAACTTTAAGGGAATAAAATAAAATAAACATAAAATAAAACACAATAATTAAAGGAATAAAATTAAAGTACTGAAAAATAAAGATACAGAAATAAAAGATTGGAACATTAAAGCAAGTGAAATGTAAGGACTAAAATTAAATAAAGAAAATAAAATACATAAATTTAAAATTGTATAAAATTAAATAACAAAAAACAAAATGCAATAAAAATAAAATATCAGCGTCGATTTTTTATTATTTATCTCGAACCATAAATAATGCGAGTCGTACCCCTGGGCGGGTCGTCGCAAGGTCGTACATGGTTCGAACATAAAATAAAACAAATAAATAAATAAAAGGTTAGCGGTTAGTAATTTAGTGGTTAGAAAGGTTAGCTTTAGGAAAGTTAGTCGTTAGTGGTTAGCAGTTAGAAATGTTGGTTGTTAGAAAAGTTAATGGTTACTGGTTAGTAGAGTTAGGACCATAATAATGTGGATCGTATCCCAGATCGGATCACCACAAGGCCGAATTGAATAATAACAATAAATAAATAGTAGTTAAAGAAATAAAATAAAAGTTAGTAACCAATTCAAAATTAAAAGAAAAGGTTAGTGAGAAAGTAAAATGACAATGAAAAAGGGGGTTAATTTAAAATAAATAAAACAAAAAAAAGCAAAGTGACCATAGTGCAAAAACACGACAGAAATGGAGGGACATATGGGTGATTAGCTCCTAAAATAGTGACCAAAAGTGATGGCATGCTAAAGTTGGGGTACTTGACCCAGATTAACCCAAAGTTTTAAAATAAACAACCGCCACCTAAACCAAACAGAAAACATGTGAAGCCAAATGAGTCATCTCAACTTCCTCTCTTCTTCCTCCACTTGGCAAACGACCATCCCACTCCAAGCCACAAAACTAAAGCCAGCCATCGAGCTATGGACGTCAACACTCCCAAAAAAATAACACCGGCAACGTGGGTGATCGGAGAAGTCACCTAAACAATGCAAAACAACCCCCAAAAAATTTATTTCTCTTCTTCTTTTACCTTGGTCGAAATGGCCTAGCCTCACCACCATCGCCACATGGCGGTTCTCCTCTTACCGGCCACCTTCCAAGGTGGGCAACAAAAACCAAACTAAAAAAGAAATGTAACAGCCCCTCCTAACTCTCTAGGAAATCTTACTGAAACCTAAAAGTGAACCAACCTCCAACAATGGTCGAACAGCCACCGACTACCAACAACCGCCCCCAACGCTGATAAAGGTTGACTCCATGGAGACAGACCACTCACAACTCTTCACTCACATCATATTTTACATGTTAATGCTAAAAGGAAAGAAAACAAACATGGAAAGAAAATAAACATGAAGGAGAAAGAACCCCCAAGTCAAGTCCTCTCTCACTCTTTTTTATTTTCTTTCTTTTTTCAGCATACAAAAACCGGGAGCCTCATTTGTTCTTTTTGTTTGGATTTAAAATCCTCTCAAAGTTACAATGGTAAAAATAAAATTTGGTCCTTAGTCATCACTAAATTTACAATCTAGAATTTTAAATTCCTTGAATGAATGTATGACCGCTAAAGTAACTTAAATATGCGCTAAAAACTCATCATTCTTGGTCAAAGTCTCTCGATGCCTCAAATGTAGAATTTCACGAATTCTTTTTCGTTCATGTCACCAATGCCACTTGAGTCAATCGATGCACGACCATCTTCAAAATAATTCTCAAGTTTCTTTAATCCATTAATTTTCAGACAAAATTAAGGGGTATCACACTTGTCAAATATTTTTCTTCATCTTCACAGCCATAACTATCATGTAATCACTTCCTTCAAAAACTACTACATCCAATGTTTCTTTTATACCAAACAATTCGCTAAGAAAAAAAATTAGATGTAGGGTATTTGGAACCTATAATACTAACAGCAAAAATATTAGTAAATATTACATAAAAATTACTTGTATTAAAGAAAATAAAAAATAATCAAGATACTAATGATTTTTGTAGCTTCATTGAAAAGTGCCAAGAATGAGCAAACTTCTTATACTTTTTTCCAATCTTCCTCGCTCAGCAAAGTAGTGTATATAGATTCTCGATCGGCATAATTCACAAACACTTCTTTGAACTCTAAAGCAGTGGACAACGTAGCATATGTAGCATTCCATCGAGTACTAACATTTAAAACCGAGTACTTCTTTGGCATTGAAAGTTGTTTGGCGAGTTCACTAAAGATATGCAATCGACCTTAAGAGGCATTCACATGTTTCTTCACATGTTTCACACTCTCACTGACATTATGAATTATGCTTCAATTTGTCCAAGACCATCATGAACTAACAAATTAAGAATATGTGCACAACACCTCTCATGAAATAATTTTTCACCAACAATAAGTTTCTTTTGAAGATTCAAATTTTCCATCAATTTTCTAGCCACCACGTCACTAGTCTTAGCGTTGTCCACTGTTAAAGTAGCCACCTTTATCTCGATGTTCCACTCTTTTAGACACTTAAAAAGTGAATCATAGATACGAACTCCAAAATACAGTGGAGGTACATCAACAAAACTTAATATGCATTTGTGAAGCTTGAAATCAAAATCTAAAAAATGGCATGTAACTACCACGTAGTGAATGTTTTGACTCGATGTCCACATATTTGTAGTGATGCTTACACGCTTGATAGCATGTAACAATATTTGAATTATTTTCTTTCCAATCTCATAACTAGAAATACAATCTTGTCTAACAGATGCACGTGAGATCTTGTTAAATCCTGGATTCGCTTCTTTCATTACCACATTAAACAGTTCATAGTCCACAAAATTATAAGATAATTCATGAACTATGATCATGTGGGAAATAATTTTAATTTATCTTCGCATTGTCAAACTTTCAATTTCGAACCATAGATGAAGAATCTTATTTGCCAGGTAACATTTTTAAATTTAACTGACCTCTGTTAACTACTTTTAACTTTGGGCAATCACCAATATGCCTATGCAACAATGTGGTGGTTCCATCTTTCATTTTCTTAATCTTTTCTCCACAATGGATGCATTCACGCAATTCAGTTCCATCATGCAACTTAACCAACCGGAAATGTTTCCAAACTCTCGAAGTCTTCTTTCTCTTCCTTTTAGTGAATGAACTTGGTTTTTCATTTTTGGTTGCTTCAATTTGTTCTACACCAGCCATAACTACTGCATCAACTTCTCTATTATCAGCTGTAATAACAATAACATCAGGATCTTGTGTATTTTCCATGGTTGGAGTGTTTACACTTGATTCAAATTTAGTTGATTCAAGTGGCGAATAAAATATCTAAATGTTGGTTGTCATGAAAGAGGAATGGACTGCTACAAGAAACATCAGACATATGTGGTACAACAATGAGTAAATGTTTAGCGTTAGCAAGAAAATTACAAACCAAAAAATTAACATGATACAATTATGAATTAATTACCTATTAATTAACTCCTTTTGTGTTAACGAAACCGTCTAAGTGAACGGTTTAGGCCTAAATTGAAGAGAAACTGTAATAAAGAATTAAAACATATGAAAATAAATAATTAAATTGTAGAGAAACTGTAATAAAAAATTAGTAACGTGCCATACGAATTTGACAGCCTTTGACATTGAAGAAATTAGTCACCAACAGTAAATGTTTGGTAAAAACAGAATTGAAACAATAAATATAAATAATAGAATTGAAAATATATAAAAAACAACAATATTAAAAACATATTTTATATATTTTAGTAACAATAATATTAAGAAATTTAACTTTATATTTAAGTATCCCTCGGTTCATTCTTTAACTGCCGACGGACCTACCATCTTGAAATCCCATTATGATTTCAACAAGTAATCGATATTTATATCCCAAGCAGTTGAACCAGGGGAAAGCATTTGCCAAAAATGAACTTACGACAACCCATATTTTGTCATTAACAATAGTACACTGCAACAGAATGCATTAAGAAAATGATTTTTTCTTCTTCAAGTGATTCCAGCCAAGGATTTGTTGCTGGCTTTTCCTAATGATTCATGAAAATCTCGAATTATAGAGAAAAATATACTATTGATATGCAAAACGCGTACAAAACAACTTTCTTTCAAATTAAGAAAATGTCTATGCACTTGTCATTCAAAGAAATTATCATATATTTGAATGCAGAAACTGTAATCATAAACTAAAACATAAAAGCAAAGAATAATAATCTTTATACTATTTACGAAAAATATAAAAATTACCTTATCTTTGCAAAATCAATGAAGGATTAAAGATGCTAATAGGATTTTGATGTCTTGAAAGAAGTTTAACTTGAAGCTTCCACCGATGATCGTCTCTAGTGGTTAAGCAGAACACAGCAGTAGTGAGCAAAGGCGTGAGCAGATTGAGATTTGAAAATAGTATTTTGCTTTCCAACTAGTTTTAGGGTTTACGTTTTTATTATTTGGGTTTTGAATGGGTATGTTTTATATTTTCTAATGATGGAGTTGAAAAATATTTGGGTTTACAATTATTTGAGTTTTAAAATATTAATAATTGGGTCTTAATATTTTTAAATAGGTATCGAGAATGGGTTGAATAAAAATAAAGGAACATAAATGAACAAATTACCGAACGTAAATAAACGAACGAGCTCTTTGTTTGTGTTCGTTCATTTAATTAAATGAATATAAAATCTTGTTCATGTTCGTTCGTTTAGTAAATAAACAAACATAAACGAATTTCCTGTCGAACGGTTCACTGAACGTTCAGTTCACTGAACGTTCAGTTCATTGAACGTTCAGTTCATTTACAAGCCTAGCAAGTACAACACCGGGATGTTGGTTCAAAGAGGAAAAAAGAGGTTCTAAGAATAAGAATAAACAACAAGAGTAGGTAATCAAAATCCCCACAACAACATGTTTGACAGCCTAAATGAGAGGCGGATACAAATCAGAAAGAGACCTTTATAATAGGAAACGACCAGATGTGGGATAATGTTACTTACCCTAGCGTGGATACGGGGGGAGTCACACACGCTTCAATAGAATGGAGAAAGTCCCTAGAGGGAGGCAACGTGAAAGAGGCCCCTAGTTATGGAAACAAAACGGGAGGTAAACAGGTCGGATCCTCGAACTTTCAATCATCAAAACTACATGCCAGAAATAAAGAACCAATAGAAAGGCAATTAAAAAAACCCTTAAGTTTGATTAATTCTTCGAGTTCCCTGCTCAAGGATTTCTGGGAGCTCTCATCCTGCTCTGGCACTCAAAACATGCTAAAGTTAGTATTAGGTATGCGACTAACCAATCAATCCATTGTGACATTCAATAAGACGAGAAGAACTGGCTATTATCCCTGGTTTACGTTCAACCTCATCACTCGAAGAAAATAGAATTTTAGGACATGAGCTCACTTTCCATAGGGGTTGACCATCCCTGGCTGGTTTTTGGAGATTTTAATGATATTGCAGCTATCAAGGAATGTCAAGGAAACTAAGGCGATTGCATGGATTGCATAATAATCTTTAGAAATCACTGGAACACGTGTAACCTCATGGAAGCAGGCTGCATGGGGAACAAGTTCACGTCGGAGCGGAGAGTACTCCATGGTGAAGTAGTCCTCCAAGATAGTTTAGATAGAGTTTACATAATGTGGAGATGATTTCACAATTTCCACACTTACGCGTCATTAACTGCACCAGGGTGCATTCTAATCATAACCCTATCCTAGTTAACACTGACATGGAATGCCATACCAAAAAAGACAGAAGATCGTTTCGCTTTGAAGCAGTGTGGCTCACACATGAAGATTTAAGTTCTGTTTTAAAAAATGTAGAAGGAAAAAGAAGACTCCCTAGCCGATGTCGTGGCTGAAACAAAGGGATATCATTGAATTAAAAGGCTCGTTTGGGAACATATTCAAATGAAAATGTTCGTTGATTAGAAGATTGGGTGGCATCCAGAAAGCGCCTAACTATCTTTGCTCTCGACGACTCTAGGATCTGACAAGTCCTTGAGTGAAGAATATCAACTGATTTTATCCCAAGAAGAAATATTCTAGTTGCAAAAATCCAGACCGGACTGGATCATTCAAGGAGAACGAAATACTACATTTTTTCACCTTTCTACGATGATACGACGTAAACACAATAGGATCCAAGGGTTGCTCGTTGAGAACTCCTGGGTGGACGGATGGCCAACAACTTCAAAATCATGTTGTGGACTACTATAGAAACCTCTTTGGTGAGAAGGCTCACGATAGCCTGCACAAGACTTATGATAAATTCAAACCCAAAGTAACTGACCAAAAAAAAAGGACTTGATGAAAAATATTACCATGGATGAAGTTCGGGATGCACTTTTCTGCATGAAAAGCTTGAAGGCGTTGGGTGGTATCCAACCGATTTTCTTCAAATGTAATGGGGATGTTGCAAAAGACACTCTCCTGCAGTTTGTAAATTCAACTCTGAACACTAGTAGTATGGATCCCAGATTGTTCGAAGCCTTCTTGGTCCTTGTCCCTAAATCTACCACAACCAATGATATATCCCAATTCCGGCCCATAAGCTTGCTAAATATGTCCTATAAGATTTTCTCGAAGATTCTCTTCCACAGACTTCCTCCAATCCTTTAACGTATCGTAGGGCCATACCAAAATAGTTTCTTTGCTAGGAGAAGTTTCGCAGATAACATCATTAATGTTCAATAAATATTGCACACTATGGTGAGTTCCAAGGGCAGAAAAGGCTGGCTTACCATGAAAATAGACCTGAAGAAGGCCTACGATAACGTGAATTGAAGGTTTTTGGAACAGACCTTATATGATCTAAACCTCCCCTAGAACATGGTGATAGTGTACTGCATTAAGACCATCATCGTGGAACCGCTTTGGAATGTGGAGACTTCCGAAAAGATAGAACCAAAACAAGGCATTCGACAATGGGACCCTTTTACCCCTTACCTATTCATCTTAGTCATGGAACGATTATCACGCATGATCTTGGAAAAGGTCGAAGAAGATAACTGGAAAGTGATCAGAGCCTCGAGGGGTGGAATAGAGATCAGTCATATTTTCTTTGCAAACGATCTATTATTAGTTGCCGAGGCAAATGCGAGATAGGTGACGCAAATTCGAGATAGCTTGAACAAATTTAGCAAGGCTTTGGGTTTGGAGGTAAATCTTCAGAAATCCAAATTATTTGTTTCCCCAAATATAAACGTTGATATGGCAACTTACCTTAGCTCTCTTTGTGGCGTTCCTCTATCGGATGAATTGGGAATCTACCTGGGAGTACCTATCATCCATAAGAGACAAAACGCAGGAACGTACACGCATCTGATTGACAAGGTGATGAGGAAACTTGCTGGCTAGAAGGGAAGGGTCCTCTCTATGTCAAGTCCCAAAATGCCAATCCAATCAGTTATGGCGACGGTCCCGGTTCACATAATGCAAACAATGATTCTGCCTAGGGCCGTCTGCAATAAACTCGACAGTTTAAAACGCAATTTTCTTTGGGGTGGAGGAGCGGATTATGCTTATAAGTTATAACCACTTCGTCAACTGGGAAAATTTTACAAACCCAAAGCACACGATCGTCTCGGGCTTAACGAGGGTCATGAACCTTGCCCTAATGGCTCATAATGGCTGAAGACTGCATAATAGACATGACGCCGTTTGGTGCAAAAATCCTCAGGAAAAAATATTTGAAGTAAACCAACTTTATGGACATTTAGAATCGCGCCAATAACTTTTCAGTTTGGAGAGGAATCCTGAGTACTAAGAAAATTGTGAAGCGGGGATGCAAATGGAATATCCAATCAGGAGATCAAACCAAGTTTTGGCATGACTGGTGGGTGGGAGATGCCCCTTTATCCATGACGTATCATACAATTGACACAAACACTAGAAATGAGATGGTGAGGTGTTATATTACGAGGGAGGAAACATGGGACCTTCATAGCTTACAAGGGATCATATCAGATGAAACTAAGGAAAAAGCCAAGGCATCCCTTTACTAATGGGTAATAATGAAAGGAGACACGATAAAGCCTGTTGGGGTCTGTCAAAATAGGGTAAATTCATGGTGGCTTCTACAGCCAAAGAAATCACTTTAATAGAAACGCCTGAACACTCGTCAGAAAACCTGAGCTGGGTCTGGAGAGTGGCTACAACAGAAAGGATATGCTTCTTCATATGGCTATGCATGCTAGACAAGTTAAATACAAATAAGATTCGCGTAAGAAAAAATATGATACAAGACCAAAGCTGTAAAGCTTGTCAAGAGGCGCCAGAATCAATTGATCACGTCCTTAGTATCGAGTAGCACAAGTATAGGGAGAAATGAAGCAAAGGTCCCAGTTACACATGAAGGAAAATGAAACCTTTGAGGTCTTGATGAAAATTAATTGTTGCTCAAAAAAGGAAAACACCGAGGGCGTGAGCTGGGGTACTATCTTCTCAGGTTATATGGGGTTTATGAAAACACAGGAATGAAAGAACTTTTGAAGAGAATTGCGCTCAGAAAATGACTAGAGGATAAGTGTGGCCCTATCCATAAACGACAAGTTAGTAACGATGGAGCATTTTTTGGGTTAAATAAACGAAACCACCGGTAGGCTACAAGAAACTAAATACGAATGGAGCATAAAAAATGACGACCGGTCTCGCAACAGCGGGCAGATTGATCAGGGACGACAACGGTGAATGGATGAGAGGATTCATGCAGAAAATAGGAAGGACAAACAACGTTGCTGCCGAGCTATGGTGATACGACAAGGTCTTACATTGGCGAAATCCATGCATATAACTAACTTGATCATTGAAATCGACACCAAATGGGCCGTGGAAGCGTTGAACGGTGGAAACATGGAAGAAGAATCGAAAGACACCCTAATAAACGACTGTCGATAATTTATGAGAGGATCGTGGGTGAGAGACATTTGGCACGAGGGAAACAATTGCGCGGATCGCCTAGCAAATTTGGCTTCTAATCAAGGGAGAATGTAACATGTCTTGAGAACCCGCCTAATGTGTTAATCCCCTCTTGGAGGCTGATAAGAGAAGCTTAAGCATGCTAAGTTGCGTTTGGTTTATAGAATGTAACATTATATCCGGGAATATGATTATCGGAATGTAACATTATCTAACATATTATTGGAAATGTTGCATTATTGTTTTTGATTCGTTTAGCAGGAATGTAAGATTACAGTGTTCGGTTAAATGAATAAAAGATTATTAGAATATATATTTTACCAAATTGTCTTTATTATATATTTATTTTTTAACAAGTTGAATTCTAAATATTCAAATGAAAATATTTGTATAAAAGATCATAGAAAATATATAATTGTACTATTTTTAATTTATATATTTTCTTTAAATATTTTAAATTCATAAAATTTATATAATTTTTTTACAAAAATAAAAGATAAATAGGTTTAATGAAAGGGTTTAATTTTATTTTAACCCCTGAACTTCATATAAAATTCTAATTATGGATTTTTTTGTAAATCTAAAATAGTTTAAGGATAAATTTGTAATTTAACCTTCGTAGAAATTTTTTTATCCAACGACAGAATAAGGATATTTTTGGAAAAAATTATTTTTAGGGCATTTTAGTCCAAAAAGCTAAAAAATGACAAATACCTAAGGGATTGGGGGAATCACATTCCCAATAATAAGCCCCTAAAATGTCATTGTTGGGAATTACTTATTACCAGGGTTGAGAATCTTTACAATTCAAACGGGGGAATCACATTTCGGAAAAAAAAATTTCTCTCGGTAATCTCACAATCCCCATCCAAATGCACCCTAAGGGTGTAGTTGTTCTCTCCCGTTCTTTTCCTTGTAATGTTTTTAAACATTATTTCTAAATATTAAATCAATCAATAAAAGTTCAAAAATACTATAATAATTCACAATATGAAAGTTTAAATAACATATTAAATATTTTTTCCAAGTATTTTTTTTACAAGTTATCCAAGTATTACTTGAACATTTAAAAGATAGAAATATTACATTATTTGTTAAAAAACTAAAATATCACATTATGTATTTTGAAAGCACATTCATTATATTGGATAATTTCTAATTAATCCATCATAAATTAAAATGAGTATCTATACATAATCATGAAGTTCAATTAATATTTACCACATTAATTTTTGTAATTTAAAGTAATCTTTTATAATAATAAAAATTATTCAATTATTCCAGCAACTCACTTAAACTACGTATATACAAAGACCTAAACAACATAATCATTTTATGTTACCATAATCAAACTTAAAATTTTATTTCACTTTAAAATTTGTATTTAATAAATTTTAAATCTAATTTAAATCTTAAAAAAGGAGAGGAGAAGGAAGACCCTAAGAAAGAAAGAGAAAGTAATTTTAGTAGATCTAACACCAATGACCTAAAAAAGTATAAAACAACAAAGAGAAACAATTTGATAAATTGATCAAATATGTTTGCTCATTTCACTTAAAAGTTTATTACCAATTTACCATAAACAAAGGTATGAGAAATCGAATTATTGCAATAATGTAAGCGGCAGATTTTATATGGCATTACATGGAACAGAGGTAAATATAAGTATGGCAATAGATGCATTTCTTTTTCAGATTTCGGCAGAGAGTAGTGATGATGTCCCCATCTCTTGATCCGAACTACGACGATGCACCTTCCCATTAAACGAACGCAACGGAGTAAAGAAAACCGGAAAATATCATCATCACCATTTGAGCGACTCGAAAAGGAAATTTCTTAGACAACATTTTTTCAAATATATTATTCATTACTCATTTCGTCCCCAACACTGTACGGTTTTAAGAATTCTCATTATACATAACACCTAAAACTTATAAGATACATCAGATTGTTTCAAATTGATCTCTATATATAATGTGAAATTTTCAAATATTAATATTCACCTAACACTCTATATATATTACAATCTTAACTATTTTCGATATCAACAAATCAATGTATATTAAATGAGAAATTATATAAACTTCAATTTTAGATCCTTTAAGATGTAATAATAACAATACGAAATCTCACATATATATTTTGAATATCACAACAATTATTTTTGTAAATTATCATAGATCCTTTAGATTATTTTTTGGAGATTCCCACTGTTATTCACACTAATACGATTGGATTATCCCCACTGTTCAGATATAGTAATCATAGTCCTCATCCCAATTTAAGCTTCGAGTATAAAACTTTCCCATCCCATCCCGTAGATAAAAGTTTCAATTATTTCCCATCACGTTGGTTTGAATCCCACAGTTTTTGGATTTTCCCCTATTGCCACCACTACTGCGGTCACTATATACATACATTTTAATCAAGGGACATGCCATAAATGATGATAAAAGATTACAGACCAAATGGGCTGTTAACGAACATTATACAATCTAAACCGATATTACAAGTAAACTTTAGCAGCTACCAATATTCTATTTTCAGATAACTGTTCTTTCTCGAACAAAATAAAATTATACACATAAGATTAATTTCGGATAAATAAACCTTGGCCAAGCATTAACCTCAAAATTTACCAAGTCGTCTTTGCCATTGGAAAACCAAATATCACAAGAGACTATCAAAGCAACATTGGTACCTGTACTATATATTCATAGAGATAACATACATATCAGAAAGCTTAAAGAAAAACTCAAGCTTAACTCAAAGAAATTCAAGCAAACACAAGTGTTAATTCGATCAATAAATAGAAAATAAATGACACCCAAAGAGGTTATGCAAGTAAATAATAGATTGAAAATCTCCAACCTTTTCAAAAATATTATAACCCCAAGGACTGCTTGCAGATCCGATAAACACATGGACCAACAAAAATTTCATTAGCATTCTTTCTTTTAAAAGAAATGTGCAGAGGATCGAAACCATCTATTCTAAAATGATTTCGAAAACTGCTCATCCCTCTAAAAAAATGCTAATACTACCGATGGATCTCCAACTGCATCCACCCAAAAACAAATGTCTGACGAAGTTACTAATAAATGCCTTCGATATGAAGAAGAAGGCATTATCAGCGAAACCCCCAGATTTTGGTATTTGGTTTAGGCCTCCCATGAATCAAATAAGCACCTTTAACATTCAGCTCATTTGGGATTAATGAAGGCCAGTCCAAAGACTCCCGCCTATTTTTACAACCAAAAAAATTTACTAAAAGAAGAAAAAAAAAAAGAGAAACTTTGTCTTTGCTTTCACTGATTTCGGCTCAAGTTGCAGACTTCGGAAGTAATGTGATATTTATAGTGTGTATTTGATGGGTTGAAAAACCTAGATCTCATTCTACTTAACTTTTCTTTTTTTAGTGTTTCAGCCCCTCGTTTTACTTCAAGTTTATATTTTTGCCCTTTTAACCCTTTTCTTCATACATGTTTTCGGTCCATACCATGTATTCAACAAAATTCTGGCTAGCACTTGGGCTCTTGAGATTGTGATTAATGTCATTTTTTATAATTATCAGCACTCAATTTATTTCAGACCAGATATTGTTTATGAGATTAATATATCAAATACAAATATTATATTCTAATTAAATTAATCTGATTAAATAATATAATATATCTGATGATATACTAAATAATAAAGATAGTAGATGATCCAATCACGAAGAGAGTGTTTAATTCATCAAAGGCTTGTTTGAATAATAAGTATTCAAATTGTGTGTGTGTGTTTTATGTATTTTTTCATTCAATTAAGTGTCCAATATTTTATTTCGTTATATTTTTAATTAGTTGTTAAAAAAGTATTATCACCAATTAATGAGTTTCTTAAGTCTTATAATTCTATTTATATTCAGTTTGTTATTACGATCGAAATCAAAATATTTTGAGACTAATTTTTAATAGCTAAGGTCTTGTTTGGGCTTACGTTAGAGTTATTTAAAGACAGTTAACTATATCATTTGGTCTCTAAAAAGTAGATTAATCGTAACATAAACGGTATTAACGATTTGATTATAGGTTAACCTACAATTAACCTATTACAATTACTTATAATTTTTTTTATAATTTATACTACAAAAAAGTGTAACACTTAACACAGAATTATACCAGTGTAAGTGAATAAAATAAAAAAGTATATTACTTAACATATACTTACACCAGTGTAGGTATGTACATCACTCAATATCTTAGTACTTAAAAGTAAACACATAATTATATTGGTATAAATATGTTTCTATATTTCTTTAAAGAAATGAAAAATGAAATTATATATATATATATATATTATGTTATTTGTATATAAATTTTATTAAAAAATATAAATTATAATATTAAAAAATTATATTAAGTTATTTGTGTAAAAAATATAATAAATTATAAATTTAACTTATTAACGGTTAACTAGCAGTTAACCGTTTATCAAAATTTGTAACCCTAATCTAACTGTTAAGAAAAGTTTAACCGCTAACGGTTAACTGGTATTAACAATTCAGTTACAAGTTAACCTACAATTATCCTATTTCGATTATTTGTCAATTTTTTTCATAATTTATACGACAAAAAAATGTAGCACTTAACACATACTTATACTGATGCAAGTGAATAAAATAAAAAAATGTATCACTTAACACATACTTAGACCAGTGTAAGTGAATAAAATAGAAAAATGTAGCACTTAGCATATATTTATATCGGTGTAAGTATGCACATCGTTCAATATCTTAGTGCCTTACAATAAACACAGAATTATATTGGTGTAAATATGTTTATATATTTTCAGAAAAATGAAAAATTAAATATAATAAAAAGACTTAAGGGTTATTTTTGTCCTTATATTAGACCAAATTTATCATTTTTGTCTCTAAGGTATTTTTCCATCAATTTAAGTTGTTCAATTACATTAATGTTTAAAACATTTACTATTATTTAGGGTTTTAAGTTAAGGTTTATAATTTATGGGATATATACTAAGAGTTATGGTTTAGGGTTTATAATTTAGGGTTTTAAGTTAGAGTTAGGGTATAGAATAATACAATTGAATATTTTTAAGGTTGATTGGTGTGTAAATACGATAGAGCGAAAATGAAAAATTGGGTCTATTGCAGGGAAAAACGGACCCTTAATCCTAATAAAAAATATATATTAAGTTATTTGTATATATATTTTATAAAAATATATATAAATTATAATAATAGAAAATTATATTAAGTTATTTGTGTAAAAATATAATAAATTAGAAATATAATTATAAATTTAATTTATTAATGATTAATTGTTAATAATATTTTTAACATTTTAATTAACCGTAACCGTTTATTATTAACGGTTTAATTAATTAACATATTAAATATAAAGGTTATATCCATAAATGGTTCCGGGTTTTCTAGAACCCTAAATTACGCATGTTTTTTGTAAGTGAAATATTTTTAGATAAAATTTTAAGCTTACGATATTTTATTTTAAAAATAGAAAAGAAGAGATATAGATAGAATTGATGATAGAATTGATGCATCGAGAATATATGGATTCTTGATATAAAAGTTTTTGGGATGTTGAACTATTTGAATTCTAAAAAATGTACTGATTTTAAAAATAATTCATTTATTTTTTTTGTTTATTTGACTAGAAAATCGAATGAGAGAGAAATAATTTAATATGTTTATTTAACAAATGGTCGGAAAAAAAAACTAAATTTATATATTTAAATAAAAAATTAAACACCTAAAAAAGGGAATTATAATTTAGGAAATTTTGTATATTCATTCCCAAACAAGCAGTACATAAATATAAGTTAGTAAATGACCGAACGTTAAATAAATCGTTCGTGAATTATTCGGTGAGAAATTTGTTTAAGTTCATTTATTTATTAAACGAACAAACATAAATAATATTTTATGTCATTTTAATTAAATGAATGAACAGAAATAAAGGGCTCATACGTTTATTTAAGTTCGTAAATGTTCGGTATTTCATTCGCTTATGTTCATTCATTTATGGTCTGTTAATATTCGATCGTTTATATTTAGCCTAGTCTTCAAACTCGTTTGAAATATTCAGACCTAAAAATTTTTAAAATTAAACTCATTAATATTTTAAAACCCAATTAATTTTAAACCCAAATAAAAATTACTCAAATCAATTAAAGAAAATATAAATCCTAAAAGTATGTGGAAATAAAAATACTCTTCTCAAATATAAACTCAATTAATTTTATGTTCATTTACGTTTGTTTGTTTGTGTTAATGAACGAATATTAACGAACACAAAAAAGTTAAATTTATTAATGAACGAACACAAACAATAAATTTTGTCTATTTAGTTGTTCATGTTTATTCATTTATGTTCATTCTTCTTTTTTCCCAGTTCGTCCCTTCTTTTTTGCTTTCGGTTTGGTTGCTGAAAATAATCCCCTTCTTCTTGATTTTTAGCAGGTTATATAGAATTTTTAAGGCTTGTTGGAGATGGTTTTGGTCATGTTTACCACCCCTCCACATTAAATACGGATGTTATCATTGCCTTGCCACTTGCTTTTTAATGTTTTTCCTCTTGATTCAAAAGGTGTTTTGACATGGTCGGCAATTGATGAGATATGTGAGATCCAAGTGGTGAATGAATCCTACGCGTGGAAATCTGATAGTCAGGATGCTTTTGGAAGCGGTGATTACTCTTAGGGTTAATGATAAAAACTCTGAAAACTTGTGTCTAAAGTGTCCCCTCTTTATCCTTTATCGTGTAACAATAATAGGGTAAAGAAGAAAAAGATACAAGTTTTCTTCTACTATCCAATATGAATTTTCAAATTGATTTGAATGTTCTCCAATACTAAGGCTCTAAAAGTTTCTAATCTTGGCTTCCTCAATGATTTAGAGTTCGCCTTTTGAATCTTGGTGTCCTCTATGATTAAGGCTTTGAAATTTTGTGTTTGGCTTCCTCCATATCTGAGTGTTCGTCTATTAACAAGGTGTCCTCCATGATTGAGGCTCAGGGTTAAGTTTAGTCTCTTCCATGGCTGAGGGTTCACCTACTAATGGGGTGTCCTCCATGACTGAGGCTCGGGGTTGCATTCAACTTCCTCTAAAATTGAGGGTTCATCTACTAATAGGGTATCTTCCATGATCAAGGCTCCAGGTTGCATTTAGTTTTCTCCATGGTTGATGGTTCACCTACTAATGAGGTGTCCTTCATGACCGAGGCTTTCGGTTGTGTTCGACTTCCTCCATGAATGAAGGTTCGTCTACTAATGGAGTGTCCTCCATGGCTAAGGCTCAGGGTCACATTTGACTTCCTCCATAGCTGAGGGTTCACCAACTAACAAGGTGTCCTCCATGACTGAAGCTCTAGGTTACGTTAGACTTTCTCCATGGTTGAGGGTTCGTCTACTAACAGGGTGTCATCCATGACTGAGGTCCGGAGTCGTGTTTATCTTCCTCCATGGCTAACTGTTCACCTACTAATGAGGTGTCCTCCATGACTGAGGCTTAGGGTTGCATTCAAATTCCTCCATGGCTGAGGATTTATCTACCAATGGGGTTTTCTCCATGATTAGGGCTCGAGGTTGTATTCAGTTTCCTCCATGGTTAACGGTTCACTTACTAATAGGGTTTCCTATATTACTAATGCTCTGTGTTGCGTTCAAATTCCTCTATGGTTGAGGGTTTGTCTACTAACGGGGTTTCTGCTATGACTAAGGCTCGGAGTCGCATTAGGTTTCCTCCATGGATGAGGGTTCACCTACTAATAAGTTGTCATCCATGATCGAGGCTCTAACTTTTAAATTTTTATTCTTCAATGATTTGCTTCAATCAAATTGTATAATTATATAATGTTATGTTAATATTTTATGAGTCTAAGGATGTTTGCATGAATATGAATGTTGTTCATTTATCTATTAGGGAAAGTCCTCCTGGGAAGAGGAAAGAGTCTTTAAGAAAATATTATACTACGAAAATTTCCCTTTAAAAATGAAAGGTTCTAGAAATATCTTAATGAGAGGTGAAAAATGGTCTTTAAGAAAAAGTTAGGACTTCTAAGGAAACTATCCTAAAAGAGGAAACTTGTTTATAAAGTAATAGGTCTTAAGGAGACTAGGTTGGCTTATAGGGAAATGCTTTCAAAAAGACTAACTTGATTTCTAGGGAAACGATCTAAATGAAGACTGTGTTGTCTCTAGGGCAATAATATTAAGAAGATTATGTTGGTTTCTAGGGAAACAATCTTTACGAAGGCTAGATTGGTTTCTAGGAAAATAGTCTTAAGGAAGATTATGTTGGTTTCTAAGAAAACAATCGTAAGTAAGTCTAGATTGGGTTCTAGGGAAACAATCCTAAGGAAGATTATGTTGGTTTCTAGGGGAGCAGTCTTAAGGAAGGCTAGATTTGTTTCTATAGAAACAATCTTAAAGAATACTATATTAGTTTTTAGAGAAACAGTCTTAAAGACAAGGTTGGTTTCTAGGGAAACATTCTTAAGGAAGATTATGTTGGTTTCTAAGGAACAATCTTACGAAAGACTAGGTTGGTTACAAGTGAAACAATCTTAATGAAGACTAGGGAAATGGTTTCTCAAAATAGACTCTAGGGATGTCCTCAAGATAGAGGAAACAAAGGTTTTTTTGATGGTGTTAATGCAATGATGAATGCTTGATACAAATGATCTATTAATGTACATTCAACTATTAGTCAATCTTCTTTGATCCTTGAATGAAAGACCTCGATCTTCCACTATTGATCAACTCTTTCCAAAACTTACCAATATGGTAGCCTATTGATATTTGTTCGTTTTGAATATAAATCTTGTCATCTCATAAGCAAATCATGTCCATCATATCATATGGTTCAACCTCTTCACTTTAAAATGTTGAAAGAAGTGTTTTGTCCTTTGATGAGCATCTACTTTGGATTTTTTCCAGTAAGCAAGTCTGATTTTGATGCTTCTTCCATCTTCCAGTTCATTCACTCTGAGTATTTGCTTTAGGTCTTCATTACAAATTAATGCATATTGTCGTTCTATCTTGAATGCATTATGCTTCTCAAGATAATCTCTTCTTGCCTTTATCCTCTTTCCTTAGTGGTCCAAGCGATGAGATTTTTTTTGTTGTTGCAACAAATCTCCTTGTCCTTTATGTTTATTTGATTCGAATCTCATTGCCTCGACATGAACTGAGTCCTTAATGATGCTTCCTAATAGTTATTTTTCCTATTTTATCAAATCATTGTCGTTTAAGTGCAAAAATATCTTTCTAGAATATATTTTACTTGTATCAATCTCGTTAACAAACATCAAGTTCTCCACTTGGTCATCTACATGACACCATGGCATTTTGAACTGAGTCCTTAATGATGCTTCCTAATAGTTATTTTTCCTATTTTATCAAATCATTGTCGTTTAAGTGCAAAAATATCTTTCTAGAATATATTTTACTTGTATCAATCTCGTTAACAAACATCAAGTTCTCAACTTGGTCATCTACAATGACACCATGGCATTTTTCTTTCACTCCTTTGATCGATAGCGCAAAAAAATATTTTCTTTATAAGATCTCATAACCATATGAATACCAGTCTCTACTCATTTCAAAGGTTTTGAACGTCATTATCGGCTTCAATTGCACTAATATTTTCTTACATCTAAGCTTTCTTCTAGCAATATGATCAAAATCTGGCACAAGAATGCATTGAGTCCCCTCTTTGAGCTTTAATACCCGAGTCTTATACTAGACCATGCTCCTCTCATGTAATCTACTAATGTTATAAAGAAGTGTTAGAAGTTTTTTCTCGAACCTTATCATCTCTCGGACTTCATTATTTCATAAATCAGATGATGTCCCCATCACTTTTGCATCACTCTTTACTCTTACGTCTACTTCTTGATCCACTTTTTTACGTGAAGCTTTTGAGTCAGAATGAAACTTGTCAACTTCAATGACCTCCTTTTATTGCAAATGAAGTGTCATGCTTGAAAATAATTTTTTTATCAAAATTGAAAGAATGAATGACTTTTGTAAAAATGTTTCCCTTACTTTATACTCAAAATTGAAACAAATTATTAATTCGACGAATATCAAATAAATCAATTATATTTGATTTTTAAAAAAATATTGATTTTTGACAAGTGTAAAGATCAATGGGTTAGTTTTGAGTTAGCTTCTTAAACTTTCTAATTCAATCATTTAGGTGTCTTTCTTTTCTCGATACTTGTGAACATTGTGATATGTCCCTCTATCTTAGCTTGGCATTCCAATAAAACTTGAAAAAAATGATGCAACTAGCATATTTAATTGATAAACCTTTTAGAACACTTCTATTTTAGTTCTCTGAGATCTTCCATTTTTCAAGCTCCATAGGTTTCTTTAGTAGAGGTAGTGAAGAAATATCGGTCTAAAAAATGAATTTTTGATTGGTTTTGTGTGGTTGACTAGAATAAGTGTTTCTCAACTCACTTAGTCTATCTTCTACCAAAACTCATTCTTAATTCACCTCAAATCTTTCCATTTCACTTAAAATTTTAATTCATTTAATATGATGTGCTTGCTTTGATTTGTTATCTTTTTTTTCTTTTTGTTTTTTTTCTTCTTTTTTCTTCAGGGGATTCATCTCATCACATATATCGACTCGAAAATTATAATGGAGCAAACACCAAATTGTCAAGTGATCTAAATAGTGTCACAATTTGTATGTCTTTCTATTCAAAAATTAAAGGATCTCGATATTATCACTTTAGTCTATTACTTTTGTGGAATACCTCTTATTTAAGGATTCAAGTTATCAGAAAGTCATTGACTTGATAGCTTGAACGAAACTCACTTCATAAAGTTAAACTTACCTCCTTAGTTGCTCAAACTTACCTCCAAAGATTACCAATTCAATACTTTTAGTAGAGTGCCCCTAGTTTTTTTTTCTTTTTATACATATCTTATAGTAATGTCTCATTAACCTTCTTGAGTATTTGGCTTCAAGATTTCTTAAGCTCATTGAGAAGAACACGTTATAGTCTAAATGTCATTGAAGGTCATAAAGTTTCATCTTTAGAGTTCAATTCCCCAACAACTGACCTAAACTAAATTCATCTACTCCACCATTGTATTTTGTGAAGGTTATGGATTATTATTGAACGTTATCAATAGAAGTACAATCTAGTCAGTTTTGTAATGTCATACAAAAGATACCCTATTTTGTGTGCTCATATACATACCTGAATGCCAAGCCCTTCGACCACTTTGTCATATGGGGAAGAAGGTTATCTTTGTTCCTGTATAAAAAAGGTTTGATGTTCGGGTGTAACCTCTAGAGCTAGATCAAGGGTCTTTGTTTTACGAGGGGTTGATCTTGTCATTTGCCAAATAGGCTATAAGATCATTTTATTATATTTAATATTCATTGAACTTAAAAAATAAACTAATTTCATTGCTCATTGTTTGAAAAGATAACTTTTATTTAATTAAAAAACTTTAAAGCATCTGATAGACCGAAAAAATACATATTCAAATAAAACATGATGTTTTCATGAAGGTGTAACCATGGTCCATGGTTAGTGGAAAACGACCTTCTCTGGTGAACTTATTTTTCGAGGGTATTTGAAAAATCTGGAAGGTTGCATTTGACCAATTTGTTCTTTGAGGAGTGGGCCAGTCTTGGGTCACCTGTACCCCAATTTTCTTGATTTGATCTTCACTCATCTTCTTCTCTTTTTTTTCTTCCATCACTTGAGATATTTTGAGAGTTGGATCTATTAACACCGTTTCATTTCTTCTACCTTCAACTCCATCCACTTCTTTATTTCCCTTTTCAATGTTTTCCTTTATTTATTCCTCATTTAAATTAACCATGTCGGCCTTAATTGAGAGATTGATCTTTAGTTCTCAGATAATGAATTGAGTTTTGCCTTTAATTTCTATAACTCCATCACCCAGAGTGCTTTGAACTTGTCGCTTAAAGTTACCACACTTTTCGATGAGTGTCCTTGAGTCCCATGTTGATATTCACAAGAAATTTCTTTATTGTACTATTTTGGATACGTATGCAGAAGGGGTTTAATCTAACGTGGTGCAATCAGTCGAGCTTCTAATAACTTGGAGTATATGTCACTATATAAAAAATAAGTGAAGTCAATTGGAGGGCTTTTTGGGTTTTTCTTGTCTTTTTCATCATTATGCCAACGTGACAATCTAGTGAAGGTCTAGTATGAGGTGAGGAAGATTTTAGGGATTGATCTTGAAGGCTCAATTTTTTACTTGCAACTAGTGGTATATTAAGGATTTGGCTGTGGATGCTTGGCCTTGTCCTTATTTATCCTTTGTAGACTTAGGTTCATCAACAATTATTAAGCCTTCACAAAATTTGGGTTTTCCAACTTCAAATCATAACTATCCTTCCATGATGAGGTTTTGAACCTTTAATCTTAAAATCCCATAATTTTCTATAGAGTGAATGAAATCACCACAATGATATCCGCATGAATTTTTGAATCTATGTCAATTCAATTGTACATATCTATTGGGCCTATTATTAAGAAGTAGCTTTAGAAGTTGACTCTTAAAAAGAAAATGTTGCAAATCTGAATATGACACTGGATTGGGGCAATTAGTGCTTTCTTCTTTTTGTTTTTATTCCTTTTAGTCCTTGTAGTCGGTATTTGGATTTCCTTTGTGCCCTTTTTCTTCGAGTGAGACGTATCTTTTTTTATAGAGATGCATCAACGGATGAATGAATGTTGCTCTTGTTAAAGAATCAAACCTAAAAAGCTCTGGACTCGATCAAAGAATGAGAGAAAAATAATAGATGTAGATGGCAGCAAAGATGGAAGATGTTTGAATTAGGGTTGTTGGAAATTAATACAAACAAGAGATTAAGACAATGAAAGATAAAGATAATGTAAATAAAATGAAATATAAGGATAATGAATGTAATAGGATAAGAAGAAATTAGCCAAATTAGGATTTTTGACAAAAATTGATCTTGAGGATATGATGGAATTTTACGTGTAGATAATGTTGATAATGATGGAGATAACGGAAATCGATGGATAAGTATCCTACGAACCCTCCTAGTTGCAACTTACTAGGAAAACTCAATAATCAACTTTAACCATCCATCCTAATCGCAATAACGAGGCAAATCAGAGTGTGGAGATCTCTCTCGTAAAGGAATTTAAAAAACTCAACGAAAAGAAGCTTCGAAGGCACAAGTAATCAATACTTACAAAGAAAAACTTTCAATGTATTGTATTTAAGAAAAGATGTGTGTACAATGGTGGGGCGAGCATCCTTTATATAGGGTGAAGGATTCCTTTTTGTAGTATTAATAATGCTTGAAAATAATAATTAAAAATAACAATGAAATAGTATCTTAATTCCTAGTAACAATAAACTAAAGATAATTGTTTCAACTATATCTTAATTCCTAATAAATATAATCATAAAAGATAATACACCATCCTATATTAAATTATATTACAAATAATCAATAAAAAGATTGAAATTTCGTAATATTTACAAAATCTCTTATTAATCCCGTATAAGAATTTGTACATGCATTGTCTTCATAAAATGAGTGTATCTTGATTTCTAGATATTGGATTGATGCAATCAAAGAATCGTTGGAAATATAAGAGACAAATGGTCATAACTCCAGAAGACATGTTGACCAAATAACATCATGATCTCATTCAAAATGCAATCACAAGTCTGTTTCTATTATGTTCTTCTTTTCCAAGGCTTGGTTGTGTGGATCAATTGGAAGTGTTAGTCAATCTTCATTTGATTTGAGCCTTGTGATGCATGTATCAAAGGGGGTTCAAAAATATTTTCATGACTATCTTCTTGAATCTTGCAATTTGATCATGAATTACTTTCATCTTGTGTTGTGATGATCCAAGTTGATTTGGGACGAAGGATGAGTGGGTTTCCTTCCTTGAATTCGTCAGTCTCTATGTGGGCTTGTAATCCTTTGTTGATGAAAGCTTGGACTATAGTCTGGAGCTTATCCTTTAGAAGTTTGGCCTGATTTCTTGTGATTGGGCAAAGTGGAAGAGTCTGTCCATCTTCTTTGGGGTTGTGTCGTGTGGTGCATGTATCAGTTTTAGATGAACATCTCCATCTTTTATTATCTCTTTTCCCAACATTGAATCAACAGTGCCTTCTAGAATCCAATTTGATTTTTAAGGCTAACTTAAATTGCCTTGATCTTTAAGAGGCTCTTTATTATATGTTAAAATTCCCTTAGCCACACCATTATTATTTAGAATCTCGTTCACAGTCATTTGATTTGCCTTCACAACATAATCTTTTAAAGATCTTTAAGAGGCTCTTTATTATCTGTTTAAAAGTCTCTCGATTATGTTAATCTATAAAAATATATCATTCATGGCTCACGGTCCCTTAGGTATGACCAAGATGGTTTTTTTTTGCTTTTGATATCTCTGTCAAGGAATTCTCCATGAATTATTCTCATGCTTGAATGTATATGAAAAATGCTTAAATAGATGTATTGCATATGTAGAATGTGAAATGCAAAACGTGAATGCAAATGCAGATGTAGATGTAGAAAGGTATTAATTTCAAAAGTGACCATCATAAAACGATATTCATTTAGATAACAAGGTTTCATTATACCTGATGGTCAGAACTAATTTATATCTTTATCTCTTTGAATCATAGTCTAATATTTCCCTTAAAGTCATTGTTGCCCCAAGGTTGAGCCATATCTCGTATCTAGTGACATTCATGCCTTCATTTAGTCCATTGTTGGATTCTTAAGATCCATATTCCTTTTAATGAAGTCTTGGATTGACTTTGAATTTTTAACTTGGTCTTATTTGTAAATCCCAGGACATCTAAATTGGATGCTTGGTTTAGAAATCTTTATTTCATTATGAAGGCCTTCAATTATTGGTGAACACTTCGTGAATTAACACATTTACATGTTATGAAGATGCAAATACTTGAAAGAAATAAACATCAAACAAGAATAGGTTAGTACACATAAGATAATCAATTTAATAGTGTGTATGTTCTTATTTCAAGGTAACAGTAAAGGAAAATTTTATTATGGTACATTAGATTGATGGTTCGATTCTAATGTAAACAATACTCGAATTGTCATTGTCGATGTCCCTTTGGGCCTGCCAGACCCTCAATTCTCACCCATTATAGGCTTATATGAATCGAGTTAAATTCAAGGGGATGCATTTTCCTATACTTAATATGAAGGGTTACTCACAAAGGTACAAGTACTTTGTACCTTAGAAGTGGTTTACTAGTCCATACGAAGGGTTAGTCACGAATGCATAAAAACCACCTCCCATTTAATTAGGAAAAAGCACGAATAGAGAGCTTATTTTATGAGTGTGCACTATGTATGTCAAAATAAAGTACGCATTAATTAAATACACATAAATAATAAATAACATATAGTTTTAGAAACCAAAAAAACAAATGCAAACCAATTATCTATGACAAAATTATTTGTGATCAACCAAAAGTCATGCCCACTAAAAACATTTAGTTTTAAAAAATGTCTCCAAGGGAGTCTCCAAGTTGTACACACCATTTTCTACCAGGTGAATAAAAAAATAATTTCGTATTTTATAAAATATTTGGAGTTGCCACCAATCAGTTTAGGTGTGATTGGGTCACCCAAAAAATGTTTAAGTATGTGAAAACTAGAATTGAGTTCGGGGGCACAATTACATGTGAGAAATGATTAATACCCTCACAACGTACGTAAAAATAGAGCTTACTTGATCACAAATATTTTTTAGACTCTTGAATGTAATGGATGTATTTTTAAATTAATGAAAAAATTTAAAATTCTTAAATGTAATCTCGGATTCCCTAATAGCTAAGAGAACTTGAAATTGTGGTAAAAAACCTAGAAAATTCACGTATAAATTTATGTTCAAAATTTCGAGATGAAATCTATTATCAGTAATTTTAAATATTTTTTAACGTTTATAAAAATATTGAAAATTTCACCTCACTTTAGAACACATCTCGATTTTCATGAATTACGCTCAAAATGGGAATCCTAAACTGTTTAAGATCCCCTAAGCTTTCTAATGTCTAAGAGAGTTTAAAGGAATCTCGCAATGTCTGAAAAATCCCATGTGTCTTCTGAAGTATTTTTTTTTAAATATTGAATATAGAAAATTTTATTAAATAACCTTGCAATACTTTAATGCCATAAAGATATCAAAAGTCCATCTAAGTCGTGATATAGCTTGTTTGAAAATATGATGAAGATTTTGAAAATATATCTTGAGTATTTTAGAATGATAACAATAGAATTCAAAATGTGGTTGATTCAAACGAATCTAATTTATAGAGTAAAAAGATTTTTCTCGAACAATCAATGCCTTAAAAATGTAAATATTGACATTAAATAACTTTAAATAAAAATAAGATAGATTCAAAAGATTTCGACTTAATCAACATCTAGATCAGGAAGGATTGTCCTCAAACAATTCATAGTTTTATTTTAAGAAAGAAAAAAATTAAATGACTTTAAATGAAAATAAAACAAGTTCAAAAGATATCGGTTTGCCAGACAACCAGATTGTCTTTTAATACTTATTTAAGATATAAAAAATAAAAAATTGATGTTTAATGTAAAACGAGAATAAAATAAATGAAATTTGATTTGTCTAACATCAATGAAAACCGAATTCTCCTCGAAAAATTATTCAAAAAATGAAAAATAAAAGTTGATATTTAATGTGAAATGAAAATAAGATTGAAGGAATTTAATTTGCCTACGATAAAATGAAATTCCCTTCTATCTACTCTTATCGTGTATTTTAAAATAAAGAACATACAATTTTTTCCAATTTTGAAATGTAATAGTATTGACGATAAATATACTTGTAATTTACAAATGTTCTGAAAAGTTACTATACTTCGATTTTTTTAAAAATATAGTATGTGATAAAAAGTAATAATTTATTTATTATGCAATAAAAAAATCTAAACAAACTATGTATATAAAAAATAGTAACCCTATATAGCTACGGTAACTTGTATAAAAATTAAAGAAAATCCTAAAATTAAGGGACTTAAATTAAAATAATTACTACCTAAACAATAGCTAAAGGAAAGTCTCGTCAAAATTGTATACTTAAATCTAGTGCCTCAAAAAGTGGCTAGAATTAGGCTGAATTAAACAAGGCAAATAAAAGCAAAAAATTTACAAGTACATAAGACTAAATTAGAATGAACATACACAAGGATAAAACGTAAAATAAATAGCAAATGTCAATAATAATGAAAAAAATTAAATGAAATAAAAAATGAGTAAAAGTAATATTTTTGCAAAAATGCCAGTTTGAAATAAAAATTAAGGAAAATATTTATAAAATATATAAGGGGCTAAAATGAAGATGGGGTGAAATTCAGGTGTTCAAATTTGAAGAAAAAACAGATCAGAATGCAAACCATAGAACTTGAGGGACCAAGGCGATAATTAGGCCCCCAATCATGCGGGTCGTTTCAGCCAAGTATAAAGGTTAAAAATTAAAAAAATCTTTCAATTTTAAAACTCTTCCAAAGCGATATCAAAACCTTTTATATTTACTCTCAAACGTTATTGAGATTCAAGCATAATTCATGTGTTTCGGCCAGAGCCCATCGTGTGGGCCGTCGTTGGTCAGCGGTAGTCACCGTTCAGCGGCAAAAAAAAACCTAAAGATCTAATTTTTTTTATACTCCTTTTCCCCCTCATTTCGAACTTGACTACCAAATTTCAAGAAAGAGTACTATATTTCATATATATACAAAGAAAGTTTTCAGAAAAAAGCTACAATTTCTTCTTTTATTTCTTTTTATATCTCAGTATTACAAATCAAAAGAGTTGTTACAAAAAATATTTATTTCTCTTTCTATCCTCTCTTTTGTATTCAATTTCTCTCTTTTTTTCCCCATTTGATATCTTCATTTTTTCGTTCGGTTTAGTTGCTAGAAAGAATATTCTCTTTTTTTTTTGATTTTTTTAGGTTATATAGACTTTTCAAGGCTTTTTAGAGACAAATTTAGTCACATCCACCACCCCTCCGCATTAAACGGGCGTATTTACCGAAAAATCACCATATTTTTTTATTTACGTGTAAGACATCGTTAGAGAAAAATTTACCGATATAGCACCCATTGCAGAAAGGCGCGGATCACCATCTGCGTCTTACGCTGATGTGGCGCTACGTGTAGTAAAGCGCGGATGATGATCCGCGCCTTACGCCAGCTGACCTCACATCAGCGTAAGGTGTGAATCATCATCCGCGCCTTTCTGCCAGCCTGACACACGCGCCAGAAAGACGAAGATCACCATCCGTGCCTTTCATTTAAATTTCAACCGTTCACACTCCCCCAATTAATGATACCCATCCGCCTAAACCCCATCCCACAACCTATACATACCCTCTCTCAACTATTTCCACCAGACCAAATCCTCTCAAATCCTTTCAAGTCCTCCCAAACCATATCAAAAACCAAATCCTCCTAAAGCTAAAACCCGATCAAATTTTATTTAGAAGGTAATATATTATATTATATTATATTATACTAAATTAATATTTTAGTATTTTATTAAATTATTTTATATTAATTTTTTGGCAGTTATAAAATAGAAGGTTGTCTGCTTCGTTTGGATGGAAATCATATCTCGAGGCATTGTCGAAATGATTTTTAATCGGTGGGGGCGAGATTTGGAAAACCACATTATTTTTAATTATTCTCTTAAGATTACAATTTTTATTAAAAACAATGTGATTTTAGAAAACCTCTCGTTTCGAAAATTTGGGAATTCATTCACGATTAAAACACAGGTTCGAAGAGTCACCACCAATATTTGATTAGGGTGTGATTGGGCACCCAAAAACGTTTTGTCATTTTAAATAAAAGTCAATTTTAATTTAAACAACAATTTAAAGTCTGCGTTACCAAAAAATGAGTTCGAGAGTCAATTACGCGTAGGGAAGGATTAGCAGCCCCACAACGCCCTAAATCGGTACCTCGTCGATTAATTAATATCTTTGCAATGAAATTTACAAATTCGAGTTTAATTTGGTTTATGATCCCCGACAAAAACAACAATACACAAATTTTACATATTCAAAAGCACCAAAATAGATTAAATTAAAATTACCAAGTCTTTAGAAAGATAAAGAATGTTCAATTATTTAAAAATATCGAGATCAGATCTTAAATAGTTATAACAACATTTTCTCAATAAATTTAATTAGCCGAACATTTATTTTTCTTTCGTTCCCAAATTTTAGAGTGATGTATCATTTTTTAGGTGTCACTAATGGGATACACTTTTAATTTAAAATCGTTAGAAGCGGATATCTAATAAGTTAAGACAACCCACTTAAAATAATTTTAAATTAAAAGTGTATTACCCTTAATCTAATTATGAATAATGTTGAGGTGTGCAAATGAGGCTATCATGCAAATCATACAAAAATGATGTCATGCAAAAATAATTAAGCAAACATTATGATTGAAATTATTATGCAATGTGACATTTTAACACAAAAATTCTATTAATATTATTTATAACTATAAATTATAAACTATACATTAATATGTACAAATGTGACTTATACGTACAAAATACATAACATCTCAAATTACAAATTTTAGAAATTAATCATACTTATTTAAATAAGTACCAAATCATATTAAACCAAACTTCACTACTTTAAACAAACAAAGTAATAACTTAAATGGACATGAACATTATACCATAATAAACAATGAAACCGAAATAAAACAAAACTACCCTAACGGATTAAAATTATAATAAACCCTAGACCTACACAAGACCAAAACAAAAAAAACTATGCTAAATATACAACATCACGAAAACTTGAAATAACATAATCCTAGGACTAAAAGGTAACACATGGAAATTGAAGTTATAATATCTAAACAACATAAACAAACAAATCATTATTTATGACTAAAATTGAATGCGCCTGAAATCAAGAGACAAAAGTATCAACACACAAATCTTCAATTAGAGACTAAAATGAACTTGAGGAAAAACCACAGTGACCCCTAACCCGAATAAACCATGCGTAAAACATGAACCCTATATCCTTGAGACGACACCATTCCATCACTAGGTAAGGCCCTAAACTGAACCAAGCTCCTCGGTTCTCCCTCTAGACCACCAACCTGAAGCTAAGGCTCACTAAATCAACCCTTAAACCATGAACGACCCTCGACCCCAACATGCATGGCCACAAGGGCCTCCGGTGAACCGATCTACACCTATGAAGGGACCAAACGCCACGTAAAACACTAGGCTTTTCTCTTTACTGTTTCTTATTGCATTTAAACACTCTAAAAAAACACATGCATACACACGAACAAAAATGAAAATAAAAGAAAGAAGAATCAGAATAGGAACGAAAATACCCTTGATGAATCTCTTTGATTGCTTCGGAATTTCGAATGATACTGCCTTTAGAACCCCAAAAAAATAAAGACAAAGTGTCTTGTATTGCTTCGAAAATTGGGGAGGAACCCCTTACATTGATTGTTTCTGCTGAAAGAAAAATAGAGATAGGGAAGACCCTTTACAAATCTCTCTAATTTTTTCTTTCCATTGATGAATGCCCCCCTTTCCCCTTTTTTTGGTGAATTTCCCCTTTTGCTCGTGAACCCCACTTTTGCTCGTGAACCCCCTGTCCTTTGTCACCATTCTCGCTTGATTTAAGTGGGAAATTAATTCATCAAGACAAAGCTGGTGGGTATGGTCCAATTCAAGCCATGATTCTTTCCAACAAACTGTCCACGTTATCCCTTGAATTCGTGAGTGGTTCTTGTTTTTCCGCTACCCAACGTGTCCTTATGCTCAAATAACTCTTCTCCTGTGTTTTGGTGAGCTGGAATGGTCTTGAAGGTGCTCCAACACGTTGCCCACTTGTGCTATATTTTAATTCCCTTGCTGCCATATTTTGTGAGTGGGATTTGTCTTCTAGTGCTCCACTAAACACTTCAGCATGGGGCAGATTCTTGTGTTCCTATATGTGCAAAGAATAAACAAGTAATTCAATGATATTAAACCCTTATAATCTGTTTACTTGCTTCATGAATGTCCTTGTGTTTAGTGAACCATGATGCATGTTTATTAACATTAAACTACAATAACAACACGTGAAAGTGCTGGATGCAAAGTTGAATGCAAAGACTTACACAAATGATATGCTAATACGTGAAAAACATGACAAGTCTTTTTATTTTACATGAACAAACACGTATGCATGAATGCTAAGATGACAAACATTAATGAGCTAACAAATAATTATATATGAATGCAAATGAAGCACACGAATGCTATGTATACTGCCATGAATGTGAATGCACGTGAGTCAACAAAATAAATAATAACATGCTGTTATGATAAATGCTAATGCAAGTATATCTAGTTATAATAACAAGATGCACGTGCTAAACAAGATGTTGTTCCAACGTGTCTATTGTGCAAGTGAATGGAAAACAAAGATCTGTTGAAAATTCGTAAATCCCGTATTAATTTTCCAGCTTGCACAGTCTTCATTTATCTGAGCATATCTCGAGCTAACGATATCGGAATGATACGGTTCAAAGTGCGTTGGAAAGATAAGAGATATATGATTAAATGTTAAGAAGACTTAATCATCCAAATATGCTCGTAACATGTTCAAAATTGGCGATCAAGATGGATGACGTGCACTGTTTGTAATTTGGGGCCTGATTTGTGCTTGGTGTACCTTGGCCTGTAAAATGATAACATAAATAACGTTAACATTATTATTAATAATAAAATAATATAATAATAAAAATAATATCCCGGACAAAACGGGTGTCTACAGGTATTTTACTGATATGGTAACATTTTTAAAATTTATTTTAATTCAAATTATTAAGTAATAATTATTTTTTATTATTAGTTTATATATTAATTTTTGTAATATTTATTAAATTAGAAGAGAGATCGTATATTAGATCCTTTTATTCACAACCTTAAGTTAGAGATACCAACCCGTGTCTGGCCGTATTTAATCGAGGCTGGATTCAGTTACGTAGCTAGATATGAAGGCCACTATAACGTAGAATCCAACTTGATTTCTGTAATAGTAGAGCGGTGGAGACCGGAAACACACACATTCCATCTTACGTGCGGAGAGTGCACGATTACGCTGGATGATGTTTTCATGCACTTGGGGCTTTTGGTAGATGGATATTGGCTTTTAGGGGTGGCGTACGGTAACTGGAATTCATTATGCCAGGATTATCTAGGAGGTCTCCCTCCAAATTTTAACGGTGGTCGGATTTTGTTAAATTGGTTGGATGCAAATTTCAAGCATTTGAGTAGCGACGCCTCGGAGGAGCAGGTAAAAATGTATGCACAGGCATGCATACTACAATTGATAGGAGGGCTACTGATGCCGAACAAATCACACAACCAAGTTCACTGTATGTGGTTGCGGCATCTCGCCAATTTTCATCTGGCTGGAACACTAGGTTAGTTCTCGGAAGTTTTAGCATTCCTGTATAGGGAAATGTGTCGAGCTACTGACTATAGGAAAAATGCTATCGGCGGATGTCTCCTTTTACTGCAGTCTTGGGCATGGTATCGCATGCCATTTTTATGTCAGTTTGTGAAGAACTCATTCATATTCCTGCTATTATTGAGGTAATTACAATACTGATTTCGTATATTAATCATTTTATATAGTATATAATAAAAATTATTTCATTGAATAGGTGGTCTACTGCAAGGAAAGATGATCGGGATTTACTTGATGAATTAAAATTAATTAGGCTACTAATTGATCAGAAGGCTGAAACAGAGATATGTATTTAAATGTTGGAAAATCTATTTTGTATTATCGTTATATAATTAGATTATTATTTTGATAAGAATTATATATATTTGTTTTAGTTTGAATGGGCTCCTTATTGTACTGATGATATGAAGATTTGCATCCCACACGAGTTAAAGGGCCCATTAGATTATGGATGGTGGTGGTCCCTCTGATCTATTATACGATTGTCAAGTGGCACCCCACTGATCACGTGCTTCGGCAAATTGGTTTTGTATAATCAATTCCGGAAGCACCTCAAAATCTTGACGAGTTGCATAACACCAATCGACGTGGTAAAAAAGACATTAACTTAAAGTAAATGTGAATTAAATTACAAGAACTATTCTTTGATAAACAATAACTACATCAAGCAGAACATCAACAGTTACTTGATGACAAAAGAGATGAACATGTTTTTCTACTGTGTCATCGGTTTTTACAATGCGCATATCTTTTGTTTTGTTTAGATGTTTCTCGAATATCCATATCATAATGAATTCGAGTGGATTTTAGATGACCACGGTCCCTCAATAAAGACAGATCTGGTATAATCGGAAGCCAATTCTGAACCTCATTAGGGTCTTTCTCATTATCTATGGGGAACTCAAATTCATATACCTTAAACACTTCTGATAGTAGATATATGAGATCCACAAAATGGTTATAGTCTTAACGGGTATATGAGCAACCTGCTATGACATGAGAGAATGGATACTTCAGAGCTTGAAAAAACCCACATTCGCACAATCTGTCTCGTGGATTAACTCTTAAATAGTTAGCTTCAATCCCTAGAAGAGGTCACGACATCTCTGTGACTGAAACAATTCATGCATTTTATAGAAGCTTGTTACAGACATTCCATGTAATGCAATAATTTTTTTGTAGATCTGTAACTAATCTAGGGTAATAAAAATGACCGCTTTGCATCCATTTTTGAGCTTCTCCCCCAAGCTTCGCAAAAAGCGCTCCCAAACAAAAAATATGTCGTTTTTATCAAATGAGTTACAGTTAAATGACGTGCCACCTTTAAGGTTGAATTGATTGCCTCAATCGAGTTGGTCGTCATGTGTCCATATCAATATCCACCATCATATGCATTTTTCCACATTTCTTAATTGATGAGGTTGATGTAATCGTATCATTCCTCATTCTTCGCCCTTAAATCTTGAAGCATGGACTCAAATGCTTGAGGTAATAGTTCGTAACCTGAGCATCAAATATAGAATTTACTAACTTTGTTTTTATAAAAAATGAAACTGATTGAAAGAAAAATATAATAGCATTTTCACATACCCATGCTCACAAGTAATTGACACTCATTATTCTTCTTGAACCTTTCATGATAGTTCGTAGCAATGTGTCCGATACAGTACCTATGTTGCACATAGAGTGGTTGCCACATTTGGACCCAAAGACTCCATTGTTGCTTTGATCCCAGCTCCACGATCTGAAATGACACATATTTTTTCCCTCGTGATATCATTGGAGCGTAAGTTTCAGAGGAAGAAAGCCCAAGAATTTGTATCTTCTCCTTCAACAAGGGAAAAAGCAACTGGAAGAATATTGTGATTACCATCTTGGATAACTGCCAATAGTAAAACTTGCTTGTATTTTCCATACAAGAATGTCATGTCGATTTGGACCATAGGCTTGCAGTATTTCATAGCATTAATGCACTGTGGGTAAGTCCAAAAAACTGGTAGAATTAACATCGTTTACGAAGAACTCGATCATTTTTGTATGCATGGCAAGTTTCAAAGTCCATAACTGTCCTAAGATTCAACCGCGCACCACTCTAAACCAACTTGATAGTTCATTGTAAGATGGTTCCCATTCGCTGGGAAGTTTTTTAATCACACTCTGCTTTGCCATCCATATTTTCTATATAAGACAGAATACCCATACTGCGATTGTATAGCTGAAATCAATACAACAATAGCTATATGGTTGCTTGCTTTTACAATGGGCATGATGGCTTAGCAGATCATTTCGGAGTCCAGGTTGGGATGATCTTGGTTGATCCCTCTAGCACAACATGTATGAGGACCATTGTATATTGTTAGTTCTCATATATTGTTTTTCCTCTTCATCTTTGATACGCGAACCATTCAATTGCATCCATTTTCATGTTGGACACAATAGCATATATACTTTTCAGTGGTAGAGCGGTTGACTATGGATTGAACAGAATAACATATATTGTAATTTTTAATTGTGATCATCGCTTCTTCTTTGCTTGAAAACTCCACTCCTAAATATAACTCACCATTAATTATTGATGAGTTAAATCCATAGTCCCCGAGATTAGGCATATCTGCAAATTTTGGCTTGTACATTTCATCATAGTCAGCTTTATACATGTGTGTTAGAGGTTCAATGTGTACCACATTTGTGGGAACTTCATCTGCATCATCATCATCATCGGAGTCTATGTTGAAATGTGGTGATTATGGGTGAACGAAAAGTCTAGTCTCAGCACCATCCGTACCTGGCTCATGAAGCATTTCTTCTGGTGGAGATGAGGGTTCCTCCATGCTATCCACATTTAGGTCGAACGACCTGGTGCTTGCATGCATTCCCCTTGAACATGAAGGCATCTCGATATTGAGATTGAAAAAGCTGGCAGTAGAATGCCTCCCCCTAGAGATTGAAGCCATCGTGTCAAATAGAAACTGCACATATTGTTGCATCGAGTGTATCTCCATATTTAGGTCAAAGAAATTGGCAGATAAATGCCTTCCCCTTGAATTAGACGTGATGTTACCATACTGATTGTTTGTGAACCCACCTCAGTACAAATCATAAAAAGTTGTTGATGAATGTCTCCCCATTTAATTTGATGGGATGACACCATGATCCAGATTTCCCATTATGACGTTAAAATCATTACACACTACTGTAGTTGGGCTGTCAACTTGATCAGCTTGTTGAGTTAGCCCATAGTGGGAACATAATGATATACTCTGAACAACACGTACTTCAACAAACTTTGCATACATCTCCGTATTGATGTCTGAATAATGGTTTTGAGAATAAACCATCATCGAAACATCATCATCATTCGATAGTTTGAACAGTGTATAATTTAACGAAAACACTGATGTTGGAAATCTGTACTGAAGCGAGGACAATCTTCTAGTACTTCCAACATGAACCTTCCTTAAAATCTTCGTTATCAGCTCCTCAGGAGTTATGTTTCTCTTGAAGGATATTTTAACAAAATGATTTGATGAAACACAACGCCGATTTCTTCTTCCCGAATTTCTCCATCATAGTAAACAATAGTTGAAATTCGCGTCATTCTAAGAGTTTGAAAGATAAACAGTCTTATATCTGCAAAAAAACTGAAAAAAGCCTAAATAAATAATATATGAATTAAAATATAACTTAATAAAATATTTAAAAATAAACGTAAATAATTTAAATAATATAATTTTATATTATTATCGTATCGAAAAAAATATTTCGACGAATGATCCCGCTTTCCAATTTCACAACCACAAAAATTAATAGAAAATAATTAGTACAATAATTTTTTTTTCAAATAATCATATATTAAAAATATTATATATTAAAAAAAATATCTTACAACGAAAGATCGAACGATCCTGTGAAGCAAAGATATGAGGAATTGATGTGTGATGTTTACGGGTTGAGAGGGTCTTATTTATAGCCGAGGGAAATTTTAAAACCCGAGAAATTCAGATACAATTATGAACCATCCGCGCATTTCTGGGGCGTGGTTGGACTTGCAGAAAGGCGTGGATCTACAAAGGGTGCTAGATCAGTAATATTTTCTCTAACGGTGTCTAACACGTAAATAAAAAAATAGGGTATTTTTCGGTAAATACGCCCATTAAATGCGTATGTTATCATTTCCTTGTCGATTTCTTTCTGATTTTTTTAAGTTGATTCAAAAGGTGTTCTGACATGGCTGACGATTGATGAGATCTGTGAGAGCCAAGTGGGGAGTGAATCCCAAGCATGGAGATCTGAGAGTTTGGATGCTTTTAGAGATAGTGGTTACTCTTAGGGTTAGTAATAAAACCTTAAATATATTTAATCTAGACCATTAAATCTGATTAGATTCAACAGTCTGAAAAAGCGACAACTAAGTGGAACATGAGGAAACCCTAGTGGGGTTTAGGCTTCCTCCATTTGTTAACCTTTTTAGTCTGGGTTGCTCAAGTCTTTGTTGGACTTAAATTAATTCTTGTAATTTTTTGTAACATGTGGGATATTTTGAATCTGTAAGGAATATTTTGAATCTGTGAATGAACAATTATAAAATTAATAATATTCTATAATAGCAATAATGATTAATAATAATAATAATATAGGTCCGAGCGAAAATGAGTGTCTATATTTCTTTTTTGATTCTTTGCAATCTTCTATTTTTTCAAGTTTCATAGACTTTTTTTACTAGAGGCAACGCAAAATTATTCTTCTAAAAATAAAATTCCTGAGTGCTCTTGTGTAGTCGACTATAAAAAGTGTTTCTCAACTCCCTTAGTCTACCCTTCATCAAAAATCATTCTTAATTCAAACTTTTAGTCATATCGCCTTTCTTATATCATTAACTTTGGTATTCTCATGTTTACTTTGATTTTTTTGGGGAATTCATCTCAACACAAAGTTATTAGTATCATGATTTGAATGTAATCTTATTCATAAAGTTAAGGCTCTCGACATTACATCTTTGTCCCATTACTTTAGTAGAATACCTCTTTGGAATCTTATATTTGTTTAAGCTTCGTAAATTCTTTTAGTAGAGGCGGTGCAAAAATATCATTCTAAAAATAAAATTCCTGAGTGCTCATGTGTAGTCAACTATAAAAAGTGTTTCTCAACTCCCTTAGTCCACCCTTCATAAAAATTCATTCATAATTCAAACATTTAGCCTTATAAACTTTGTTATATCATTAACTTTAGTGTTCTCATGTTTACTTTGATTTTTTAGGAAATTTATCCCAAAACAAAGGTATTATTATCATGACTTGAATGTAATCCTATTTATAAAGTTAGGGCTCACGACATTACCTCTTTGGCCCATTACTTTAGCAGAATACCTCTAATTAGAGGATTCAAGTGTTCAAAAGTCTTTGACTTGACAACTTGAATGGAAACTCACTTCATAAAGCTTGGACATACCTCTATAGATGTTTCAAACTTACCTACGAAGATTATCAACTTACTAATTTCAACGGAATGCCCTAGCAATATCAAAATTTCCTTACATTAATATCTTATTAATTTTCCTGAGTATTTGACTTGAAGATTTCTTAAGCTCATCAAGAAGAATTTGTTATAGTTTGAGTGTTGTTGAAAGTTTGGAAATTACATCTTTAGAAGTTAATTCTCAAGCAATTAACTTAAACTAAATTCCTCTATTCCATCATTCCATTTGTGAAGATTATGATTCATCACCAAACATCCTCAATAGAAACACAATCGAATTATTTTTACAAAGTCACACAAAAGAAGCCCCATTTTGTCTGCTTCTATACATACTTGAATGTTTTGCTTTTTACCGTTTCATCGTGTATGGAGAAAGTTATCATTGTTCTTTCAGGAAATAGTGTGATGTTTGGGAGAAAAAAATAAGGCTTTTTCTTTTGCGATGAGTTATTTCTTTTCATATGTCAAAAGGTTATAACCATGATTTTCAAAAGAGTAACTCATTATATTTGATATTCAAATAATTTCAAATAAAGAACTTGTTTCATTACTCATGGCCTAAAGTAGGATTTATTCATTTAAAAAACTTTAAAAAGTTTGAGAAAACAAAGAAAGAACAAAAAAATTCAAACAATATGTGATGCTTTCATATCAGAGCAACTAAGCTCCATGGTGGGTAGAAAAGGTAGGTTGTCACATCGTGTTCCTTCTTCTTGTTTAAAAATTTGATTTCTTATGATTAGGGTTTTTTTCTATGCTATTTCGATCATTTCTCCATACATAAAAATTAAAATAGAGAAAAATTCAAACAAAGAAGCTTTTGGCAGTAGTTCTTAACATGTGATCAATGTAAGGGGACTTCAATGTGTCAATAAACATGGTCATGAATTTTCTTTCAATTGGTGGTGGATGCACTTGAACTACGACGTCTATCCAACTTTGTGTATATTGGTGGAAGCTTTCATTATGTTTCATCTCCATGTTTTAGAGAGTGACATTATAAGGAATCATTTTAGAAACATATTGGTATTGTTCCTTGAATGTTGCTTCTAGATTCTTCCATGATCTTATCTTGTCATGGGTAAACTAATTATAACACCTTGCATATGCTTTGATTAAACTTGCTTGGAAGTAATCAACTAGGAGTTTATCATCTCCCATGAAACTAGTTTTACCCTCATACTTTTCAAATTTTAACATTTTGAATTTCAAAGTTATAACCAGATTAGGCAATAAGCTCTACTCTCTTGCATCTGTCTCATCATGAGAGCTTTGTCTTCCTAACACATAAAAAAGTCCTTTCACTGGTTTTTCAAGTACTCAAGTACTTTTTTCCCTCTTTAACTCTTCTAGGTTTGGCATAGTATAATCTTTAAGATTGTTCTTGAGATTGGTTGTAGCATCTTGCATCTTAGTGATAGGGTCTTCTCCTGGGTATCCATGTAACTTTTTAGGCATAATGACTAGTTTTGGGGTTGATTATACCACTGCACATTCAAAATTTTCAACCCCTGGAGAGTATATAACACTTAAACCAAACAATTTTATTATAATCTCATTGTCTATATTAGCTTGGCCTTGTGCTATAGATTCCACCGTAGACTTTTGGTTTTCAATTATATTTTGTTGTAGTTTTAACATATCATCCTCTAACTTATCCAGTCTTGCACCCATTTACCATGTCTTTCTTCAAGTGTTATAAGGATTCATGTTGGCTAGTATCCACCGTTTTAAAAAAAAATAATATCTTTATTAGTCAATTTTGTTTTAATAATGAATGCATATTAAAAGATTAGTATAAGTAGAATACAAAATAAGAATGCAAGATTAGTAGTGTAATACCCCAACCCGTATCCGACTCGGATAAAAATTCGAGGTGTCACATTTACTTTTCAAAAACCTTTAAACTCATAATTACAAAAGAAATAATAAGATATTTAAACTTTCATTAACGTAAAGTTAACCATTTACATAAGTAAGTTCAAAACAGTACAAAATTGATCAGAGCATACGTACTTTACGACTCTGTTTACATGCCAACATATCTATTACATAAAAAGACATATTGTGCAAAGTACTTCCGATTTGATCTTCGAGTGGAGGTGTTTGCTGTTCTGTAAGTTCTATGCTTGGTCTTTTTGCTTCTCAGTACCTACGTGTAAAACACTTACATTCTAAGTCATAGACTTAGTGAGGCATAAAACTATAATAATATATTTCCTATAAATAAGAACATGCAATGTAATTATTCTATTAAAATCATAACTATCATCTCATGATTCCATCATATTACATAATATTTATTGTAACAATAATAACATAAAAGCATATAATAATGTAAACACTTTTTATATATTTTATAGGCCCATGTACATTACTGAGAACTTAAGGTATGCGACTATATTGAGGTTGTGCACATATGCTATCACCACATCTCGTATAAGGATCCACTGAGTGGCATGTGAAATATATCCCGAACGACCTATGTATATGTCCCGAAGGACCTGTGTATATGTCCCGAAGGACCTGTGTATATGTCCCGAAGGACCTATGTAAACCTCGACTCTTAGCATGCCGACTATACCTATAGCTCTCATATCATATAACATGGGCATTATCATTATATTTTATACATTCATATAACCATAAGTTTACCACATATTCATGTACTCATGTCATTTCTCTTATAATCATATATTTCTTCTCTTGTGTCATATATCACATGTACATATGACCATCAATCTCATATCATATAACATATGCTATTTAAGTATGTTCACATGAATCATATAACATGTTTCAAATCATATACACATATGTAACTCATGCAAGTGTTTATAATGATCATATTATATATGCATGTTCATAACTATTGGACCATGAAACTAACATAGGAAATAGACTTATCACATGTCTTATTTCCATTGAACTACACACTATGCACTCACTTTAGCCTCACTTGATCCCAATTACTTCTATGGCTTGATTTCTCTTTCTTGATCGATTCTAACTTTTCGGTCGTTCTGGAACTTTCTTGTGCTTGATATCTACACAATGATACATTCCAAGTATTATAATTCTATCCTTAATTTCTTATGCTAAAAGAAAAGTTTAATTCTATTTTCCTCTTGAAGTAGTATCGGTACCCAATGTATGGTAGCGATACTTGCCTATCTGTAGTATTGATACCAAGCCTGGCATCGATATCCATTTTGTATTCGAAATCATTGTTTTAAAAATTGGTACTGATACTGACCTTATGGTATAAGTACCCATGGTATCGATATACCCTCCATGTATCGATACCCCATGAATGCCTTTGTCAAATTCACACTTATGGTATCGATACTGTTCAACCAGTATCGATACCCCTATACCAATTATCATTATTTTACTCTTGAAGTATTGGTACTGGATGAAGCAGTACCGATACTCAAACCCCAAATTTCACTTTTTAAGCCCAAAAATTTACCCTTATCAGCTCAATTCCTTCATTTCCTATTCCCTCTCATATTCTTAACTCAAGTACACATACTCAAACCAATTTCTATTCATCTAACACATCGTTATCTTCAAAATCTCCTCTTATATCTTGAATTTAAGAACTCTACCAAATTTCCAACATGGTCTAATTTCAATTCCGTCACTTCATATCTCTTAATTAAACTAATGACAAGTCAAATTTAGTTTCAAATTCTACTTATCATCTCTTTTCCAAGATTCCATTTAAAGACTCCTTATCTTTAATCCCTCTTAATTCCTTTATCTTATAGTTTTAAGATAACTTAAGCTTTCCTTAAGCTTAATTATCACATGAGGATCATAAACCAAACTTAAATTCAACAAATAATCATCTCACAATAAAACTCACCTTTGCTACGTGTCTCACAACTGAAGAAGAAGAGTGAAGAAGAGTTCTCTGGAAAACTTTCTTTTCCCTTTAATCCTTCATTCCACGTGTATATATCTCCTCCATATTCCATTTTTAATTCATTTCTAGATCAAATGACCATTATGCCATTTCATTCATCATTCTTTGCTATTAAGTCCTACACAAAATTTTTCATATAAGTCCCTAAACTATTCAAATTATCTACTTTAATCACTAAATCCTTAAATTTTATAATTTGATCACTAACCCAGTATTGAGGATGTTACAAATCTCCCCCTTAAAAAAATTCATCATCGAATTTTCACTGCACAATGAGATGTGGGTACTAATTCCTCATGTCCTCTTCACGCTCCCACGTTGCTTCCTCTATCTTGTGATTCCTCCACAATACTTTGACCAATGTAATAGTCTTGTTCCTTAATTGTTTTACCTCATGAGATAATATTTGGACCGATTCTTCTTCATAAGTCAGGTCAGGTTGAACCTCTATCTCTTCTTGTGTCACAATAGGGAAGTGATTAGATCTATATCTTCGAAGCATTCAAATATGGAAAACATCATGAATCTTTTCCATTTCAGGTGGCAAAGCTAATTGGTATGCCACTGGTCCCACTCTTTTAATGATGTCATAGGGTCCAATAAACCGAAGACTAAGTTTTCATTTTCTTCTAAATCTCAACATTTTCTTCCATAGAGACACCTTTAAGAATGCATTATCTCCCACTTGAAATTCTATTTCATTCTTTTTCAGATCGACATATGATTTCTGTCTATCAGCTACCGCTTTCAGATTATTTTGAATCACTTGAACTTTCTCTTCCACTTCCTGAATCAACTCAGGACCAAGATCTTCTCGGTCTTTAAGCTCGTACTAGTTCAAGGGCGTACGACACTTTCTCCCATATAGAGCCTCATAAAGAGCCATTTTGATATTTGATTGGTAACTATTGTTGTAAGCAAATTCAATAAGTGGAAAATATTTTTCTCACGATCTTTTGAACTCTATTACACATGCTCTCAACATATCCTCCAGGGCTCGGATTATCCATCAATATGAGGATGAAACATTGTGCTAAATTTAATCGAGTTCCTAACGCTCCATGCAACATCTTCTAAAACCTCGATGTAAATCTAGGATCTCGAACAGAAACAATTAAAACTGGTACACCATGCAATCTAATAATCTCCCTGATGTACAATTCAACATACTTATCCATTGAGATATTAGTTCTTACTAGAATGAAATGAGCTGACTTAGTTAATCTATCTACGATCACCCAAATAGAATCTCTTTTGTATGGAGTCAAAGGCAAACCCGTCACAAAATCCATCGTTACATTCTCTCATTTCCACTGAGGAATGGACATTGGTTGCAATAGTCCTGACGAAACCTGATGCTCAACTTTGACTTGTTGGCAAGTCAAACACTTGGATACAAATTTCGTAATATTCTTTTTCATTCATGGCCACCAGTATCGACTCTTGAGATCTATATACATCTTGTTTCCACCCGGGTGCATTGTCAATGGACTACAGTGAGCTTCCATTAAAAGTTCATTCTTCAACTCATCATCATCTGAAATCACTAATCTCCCTCGATAATACAGATTCTCATCAGTTTTAATCTCATAATCATTAAGTTCTCAATTCTTTACTTTTATTAACCTCTTCAAACACTTTTAATCTTGAGTTTACAATTCCTTAATTATTTCTAGCCATGTTGGCTTAAGGGTCAACTCCGCACATATTACGCCATGTCCTTCTAATGACAACCTAGCATCTAAAGCTCGCAAGGCTACAAACATCTTCCAACTTAAAGCATCTGCCACCACATTTTCTTTTCCAGGATGGAAATCGATTAGCACATCATAATCTTTTAGAAATTCCACCCATCTCCTCTGTCTTAAATTTAACTCTTTCAGGGTCATCAAATACTTCAAGCTCTTATGATCGGTATATAAATAGCAACGTTCACCATATAAGTAGTTGAGCCAAATCCTAAAAGCAAACACTACTGCAGCTAACTTTAGATCGTGTGTTGGATAGTTCTTTTTATGTGGTTTCAATTGTCTCGATGTATAAGCCACTACCTTGCCTTATTGCATCAACATATATCCCAAACTATTATGGGACGTGTCGCTATAAACTATGTAGTTCTTGTCAGACTCAGGTTGAACCAATATTGGAGCTTAATAAAACTTTTTCAATGTTTCAAAACTTTCTTGACATTCAGGAGTCCAATCAAATGCCACATATTTCCTCATCAACTTGGTTAAAGGTAAAGCTATCATCGAAAAGTTCTTAACGAACCTTCGATAATAACCTGTAAGTCCCAAAAAACTTTGAACTTCAGATACATTCTTTGGAACTTCCCATTCTAGAATGACTTTTATCTTTTGAGGATAAACTCGAATTCCTTCTGCAAAAATCATATGTCCAAGGAATGTTACCTCATTCATCTAGAACTCACATTTAGATAGTTTGGCATATAACTTCTTGTCTCGTAGAATCTGTAAAATTATCCTCAAATGTGCACTATGTTCTTTATTTGATTTAGAATACACCAATATATCATCGATGAAAACAACTACAAATTGGCCCAGATATGGTTGAAATATTCTATTCATTAAATACATAAAGGCAGATAGTGCATTCGTAACTCTAAAAGACATAACAATGAACTCGTAGTGACCATAACTTGTTCTAAATGTCGTCTTTGGAATAACTCTCCTGAATCTTCAGCTGATGATATCCATATCACAGATCAATCTTAGAGAAAACTGAAGCTCCTTTTAACTGATAAAACAAATCATCAATTATAGGGAGAGAATACTTATTCTTGATAGTCACCTTGTTGAGCTTCCTAGAGTCAATGCAGAGATATATCGAACTATCATTCTTTCGAACGAACAACACTGGAGCTCCCCAGGGTGATACACTTGGTCTAATGAATCCTTTGCCCAACAATTTCTGTAATTGAATCTTTAACTCTTGCAACTCTTTTGGAGCCATCCTGTACGATGCAATTGCAATAGGCGCGGTTTTTGGGCATTATCTCAATCTGAATATCTGCAGGTAAACTTGCCAACTCTGCAGGAAAAACATCTGGAAATTCTCAGACTATGGGAATTTCTTCAATCCCTTTCTCTTTATTTATAGTATCTAGTACATTAGCAATGAAACCCTGACATCCTTGTAGTAATAACCTCTTTGATGACATTACCAATATAATGTTTGCCAATGGATTTCATCTTTCACTTAACACTATTACTTCCAGTCCATTTGAACTGATTAAGGTTACCCTCTTTAGTCTACAATCAACATTTGCATGATAGCGATATAACCAGTCTATTCCTAATATCAATTCAAATTCGTCGAAGGGTAATTCCATCAGATTAGCAGGGAATTCAATTCCCTAAATCCGTATGGGACATCCTCAACATACTCCATTAACTCGAGCATTGTACCCTAATGGATTTGTCACTATCACATCACTACTAGAAGCTTCTAATTGAATTCCAAATTCTCTCACCAATTTACTACTAATATATGAGTATGTAGACCCAGATCAATCAATACCATAATTCATTTATCATACAGTAGAAAAGTACCTGCAATTATCTCTGGATTAACACGATCTTCATTAGTCTTGATGTTATACACTCGAGCAGTGGAGCGTATTTCCTATTGAGTAGAAGATTATGTCTGATTTCTTCCTATACTTCTACCTCATTCTCTTTGAGACATTAAAGTATATCGCTCCAGTTGTGCAGGCTCTCCGCCCTCAATGGACAATCTCTCATGAAATGTCATGTTTCACCACATCGGAAACAAGCTCCAGATTTTACTCTGCATATACCGCTACAGTTTCTTCCACAAATATGACACTGTCTGGCTTGACATTGCTATGCTGTTCCATCACCAGACCCTACCGATTGAGTCTGTATAAATCTCATGTGATTTGATCCCCTAGCAGAGGATGCTACCTACTCTGACCTAGCATGAGATCGAAAACCATAATCTCTACCACTCTTCGGTGGTGCAGAACTTGATGAAGCCTAGTTCTTTTCGACGGTTGAGCTCTTTGCTCCCCAAACCGTTCATTCTGAGCTCTCTCTGGAGCTTTAGCATAATTAACTACCTCTTGAAACAAGAACAGGTTCAACACAATTAACATTTCCTTTAACCTTGGGTGCAAGCCCTCAACAAACCACTCGCATGCGCCTTTCTCTGTAGGAACTAACTCAATCACAAAATAACTTAACTTGTTGAATTCACACTCGTATTCATACACAGTGTGATTCATTTGCTTCAGGTTTAAGAATTCTTTCTTCATTTGCTTATTAAATTGATCTCTTATATACTTGTGTTTAAATTCTTCAAGAAACAAAGACCATATCACCTGATCACTGGTCATCCTTAAAGCAACATTTATCCACCAAATTCTCGCTTGCCCATGAAGCAAGGGGACCACTCCATCTAGCTTATCTACATCAAAACAGTGGAGTCCCTCTAACATGATCTTTACATGATTGAGCTAAAGGTCCGCAACAACAGGACCTTCTTCGGCTTCACCTTTGAACTCAAAAGCTCCTAATCCCTTCAACTCATTTGCTACATTTATTCTCTGAGTAGAGGAAGTAGTAGGATGGAAACGTGTCAGAATAACGTCCAACGTCTTGAAGAAAACATCTTGGTCTTGTACAGGCACTCCAGAAGGTGCTTGTCCTTCACCTTTCCTGGCCAGGGCAGGTGAATTACTACATTAAGCTGGCCTATCATCTCCCGCTTCACTTCTTGAGCTATCTTGTCTAGACATCTAAAAAGATATAACCATATAACTCTATTAGCAAAACAACATACTTGTTACTCTTATCAGATCAAAAGTTTTTACATTTATGTTGGCATGTACACTTATAAAGACACTCTAGACTTCGGTTTATGCCTAGAATCGGCTAAACCATAGCTCTGATACCATTAAATGTAACACCCCAACCCGTATCCGACCCGAATACAAATCCAAGGTGTCACATTTACTTTTAAAAAACCTTTAAACTCATAATTACAAAAAAATCATAAAACATTTAAACTTTCATAACGTAAAGTTAACCATTTACATAAGTAAGTTCAAAACATTACAAAATTGATCAGAGCATACGTACTTTACGACTCTGTTTATATGCCAACATACCTATTACATAAAAAGACATATTGTGCAAAGTACTTTTGATCTGATCTTCGAGTGGAGGTTTGTTGTTCTGCAAGTTCTAAGCCTGATCTTCTTCCTTCTCAGTACCTGTAAAACACTTACACGCTAAGTCATAGACTTAGTGAGGCATAAAACTATAATAATGCATTTCCTATGAATATAAACATGCAATGTAATTATTCTATTAAAATCATAACTATCATCTCATAATTCCATCATGTTTCATAATATTCATTGAACAATAATAACATAAAAGCATATAAGAATGTAAACATTTTTTATATATTTTATAGGCCCATGTACATTACTGAGAACTTAAGGTATGCGAGTACATTGAGATTGTGCATATATGATGTCACCACAGCTTGTATAAAGATCCACTGACTGGCATATGAAATATATGTCCCGAATGACCTATTTATATGTTCCGAAGGACCTGTGTATATGTCCAGAAGGACCTATGTAACCCTCGACTCTTGGCATGCCACTATACCTATAGCTCTCATATCATATAACATGGGCATTATCATTATATTTCATACATTCATATAACCATAATTTCACCACATATTCATGTACTCATGTCATTTCTCTTATAATCATATATTTCTTCTTTTCTGTCATATATCACATGTACATATGACCATCATCTCATATCATATAACATATGTTATTTAAGTATGTTCACATGAATCATATAGCATGTTTCAAATCATATAAACATATGTAACTCATGCAAGTGTTTATAATGATCATATTATATATGCATGTTCATAACTATTGGACCATGAAACTAACATAGGAAATAGACTTATCACAAGTCTTATTTCCATTGAACTACAGACTATGCACTCACCTTAGCCTCACTTGATCCCAATTACTTCTATGGCTTGGTTTCTCTTTCTTGATCGATTCTAACTTTTCGGTCATTCCGGAACTTGCTTGTGCTAGATATCTACACAATCATACATTCTAAGTATTATAATTCGATCCTTAATTTCTTAGGCTAAAAGAAAAGTTTAATTATATTTTCCTCATGAAGTAGTATCGTTACCCAAGGTAGGTAGCGATACTTCCCTACCTATAGTATTGATACCAAGTCTGGTATCGATACCCATTTTGTATTCAAAATCGTTGTTTCAAAAATTGGTACCGATACTGACCTTATGGTATTGGTACCCTTGGCATCGATACTACCCTCCAGGTATCGATATCCCATGAATGCCTTTGTCAAATTCAGACTTATGGTATCGATACTGTTCAACCAATATTGATAACCCTATACCAATTATCACTCTTTTACTCTTGAAGTATCGGTACTGGATGAAGTAGTACCGATACTCAAAGCCCAGATTTTAATTTTTAAGCCCAAAAATTTACCCTTATCAGCTCAATTCCTTCATTTCCTATTCCCTCTCATAATCTTAACTCAAGTACACATACTCAAACCAATTTCTATTCATTTAACACATCTTTATCTTCAAAATCTCCTCCTATATCTTGAATTTAAGAATTCTACCAAATTTCCAACATGTTCTAATTTCAATTCTGTCACTTCATATCTCTTAATTCAAATAATGACAAGTCAAATTTAGTTTCAAATTCTACTTATAAACTCTTTTCCAAGATTTCATTTAAAAACTCCTTATCTTTTATCCCTCCTATTTCTTTTGTCTTATAGTTTTAAGATAACTTAAGCTTTCCTTAAGCTTAAGTATTACCTAAGGATCATAAACCAAACTTAAATTCAACAAATAATTAACTCACAATAAAACTCACCTTTTCTATGTGTTTCACGACTGAAGAAAAAGAGTGAAGAAGAGTTCTCTGGAAAACTTTCTTTTCCCTTTAATCCTTCATTCCACGTGTATATATCTCCTCCATATTCCATTTTTAATTCATCTCTAGATAAAATGACCATTATGTCATTCCATTCATCCTTCTTTGCTATTAAGTCCTACACAACATTTTCCATATAAGTCCCTAAACTATTCAATTTATCTACTTTAATCACTAAATCCTTAAATTTTATAATTTGATCTCTAACCCGGTATTGAGGATGTTACAAGTAGAGTTAAAATGCATGAATATTTTAGAGAATTAAAGAAAAACGTGACTATCATTTAATAACCTTCATTCAAACAAAGTGTTATTGCAATGAGACTAAAAATATTTCAAAGGTACACTTTAGCTAGATCCTCTAAGCTCTTGACAACTTCAAGCAAGTTGACAAATCTTCTAGTTTCATTAGTCACTGGCTGGATACCCTGTCTCACTACCCAACTTCTCTTGCCAAACCATACAGGTGATGAGACGTTATATGAACTTACTATAGGAATTCTTAGATGACTGCATCTCTTTCTTTCATTTTTTAAGCCTATTCCTATCAAAACCACCTTTATTATTCTCTATCATATGAAACTTTCTGATGCTCACTCGTCCTCTTATTGTATCATTCTATGACGTTCTCTAGCTTAGTGACACACTTCTTCATGGCTTCACTTTCTTGATCTCGATACTTTTGAAGAGACTTCTCTAAATTTGTTACCCTGGTTTTTAGTCCTTGTTCTCGTACTGGCTTTCTGATAGTTGCTTCTGGGAAGTCTTCAACTAATCTTTCATAACCTTCCGCTAACCTTGCTCTTCATATTTCCTCTTCATGCTAATTGTCTAATCATTCCATATTTCTACGAATCTCTTCAGGCTAGCAATTTTTCAGACTTACTCTACCCTTTTCTTAGATCCTTCAGTTTGTACAGACCTTCCTATGCTCTTTCTCTACTTTATTTGCCCGATCTTTCTGAGTATATGGATTCAACTTCTATTAAAACCTTTTTGCTTCCAAATATTTCAGTATTTTTTTCTATTCTTTACTCTCCACCTCGAACTCATTTCTCGCTATCTCTAGTTGAGATGGGAAAACCTTGAGATGATCTTCCATGGATTGTGCTCCTGCTTTGTTCATTTTACATAACCAGGAGTAAGTATGTCTTGAGCTGCTACGATGTTAGTTTGAAACACATTCTTCCATAATTCTAATATGTGTTTGATTTTCTTCTTATAATTATCCCCTTGTAATGCAAACACAGACTTACAAAGTTTGTGAGTGATTGTAACGAATTGTTATGGCCCATGTTATCGTTGAACTAAAAATAGGGTATAGCCAAATTCTCCCCATAATCTGAGTAACATAACTATATTAGAATCTTCCCATTAGTAAATGATGTTACTATGTGTTAACCATTGAGCTCTCCATATGATTTCTTTGTCCTTAAGGTGCCTAACCATTATTGTATACCTTTCTTTTGAAACATCATTCGATCATTTTTGTGTGAGGAATTCCTGTAAAGGTGAATTGTTGTACTGAGACGAAGATATGAGATCCCATCAGTCTTCCAAAAATGGCAATGTATCTAGACTTGTGGCAGCTGAATGCATCCTATGAAGCACCATTATTCCGTTTTCGATAGTAATTCAATGATCGGAATGTTTCAGCTAGAATTGCTGGAGCAGGTTCGTACATTTCTACTAGAGTAGCTTCGATGTATCCTAAGGTTTTTTTGGAAAATGACCAAACCATATATTTCTAATGCAAAAAGATCTATTATCATTAAATCATCAGGATGATCCATCATTAACTTATTGATATGGATCCATACAATTCTTTCTCCGTCTCCTTTTTCTTGACTTGATGAGTCACCCACTTTTCATCTACCCTGTGATATTTTTCAGTCCACTTTTGAAAACTTGACTCTTGACAAATTTGAAGAAAACGTGATCCATTTGAATTCCTTTAAAGTGCATCAAGGTTGTGTAATCTTCTATCGTGGGCACTATATCTTTATTGTTAAAGGTGAAGCAGTTGTACCCCGGGTTCCAAAACTATGCTAAGGCACTTTATCTTCTATCGTGGGAACTATATCATGGGCACTATATCTTCTATCGTGGGCACTATATATTTAATATTTATGTTTTATGGCATATTTTTATTTATTTTTATGACATGTTTTATTTGTCTTTTGACATATTTTTGGTCTTCTCTACCGGTAGTTCAATCATTATTTTCATTTTATCTTTTCTTTGAGATGGATTTGATGATGCATCAACTGATCAATATGACACTTATTTATTATTTTGCTTATATTCTCTACTTTGGACCATCTGATTGAACTTGAATACGCGATTAAGTTCGTGGATAATTTTTTCACGTCACTCCACTCTGATATACTATTTATCAGTGGCCTTTTAATAGTTTTGATATCCTTTTATGATTCGTTTATCGATGAAATCATATATATTTGTATCTATCTTTGTTCGAGTATTTTAGTTAGATTTTTAACATTTTCTTTATATGATCTCTAATGATTATTTTTTGCGTGTGTCAATGATGTAAAAACTATTTTAATTATGTATTTATTTTGTTGCTATACTTATTTTTATTTTAATAAAAGCAGCAATTTTCATTAAAAATATTAAAATATTTAACGTTATATTTTTTTAATTAAAATGTTATATTTATATATAAATATTATACCTGTTGTGAAAATGATATATATATTTCATCTATTAATTTGAAAATATATTATATATTTGCAAAAATCTTATATATCCAAATAATATCATAACTAAAGTGACGGATTGTTATATATGATGTCAAATATGATAATTCAAATAATAGTAATCCAGTGTCTTCTTAAATTTGTATGTATAGATAAATATTTTAAAAAATAAATTTATTACAACCTTTCATCGTTATTTTATTCTTTTACTATTAATAAGGAAGGAATTGCACCGACAAATAAAAGTGGGATAGTGGCAATTTGAACACAAGAAACATATAAATTTATCGAAGACTGGTTAACAAATTTCTGATAAAAGTTTATATTTTTTTCAAATAAAAAGAATTGTAGTCTCCTCCTTATCAAATGTCACCTTTAATATTAGAGTTGAAGATTCAGTCACCTGTAATTCGTAAAAATAACTATCATAAAAATAATTAAATTAATAATTAAAATATCTTTAAATAAAAATCTAAAAAATAATAAACATTCGTAAAAATTATGTCATTTATCCAATTAAATTTTAAGCATGGGAAAACTTTCTCTTGTACCCTTGGGAGAATTGTGCCTTTTGCGCGTGAAAACTGTAAAACGTAGTAGTTTTTATTAGGAGAGATAGAGAAAACAATAACACATTGCTTCCTGCGTGTTTCATGTCCCAATTTTCATTTCTCATGCGTGCAAACTACTCTCTCAAATGATTTTTCTCTTAAATTTTTAAACCAAAAATAAAAGAAAAAAATCTCCCGTAACTACTCTTAAAACTCATTTTTTTATTAAAATTTATTTCCCTGATAATCTTTTGCCTCTTAACGGTGTAAGTTACTTTAAGATTATTCATCAATTAATCATTTCACCGATTGCTTTCTTTTTCTCCAATATCTTGTGTGTTTTATGCGTGGGGTTTTTAGATATTTTATATTTTTTTTACTTCTTTTCTAAAATATTATTGAAAATACTGTTCAAAACCCCATTCTTTTCCATTTCTGGGTTGATCTAGTTCGGTAAAGTAGAGATCTTGTTTCGATTCAGAAGCTAAAGCAGTAATTTTTTATATAATAAAAGACCAGATTTCAAGCTCAGGGGGTTAAAAAAGCTATTGGGGTTTATTTATTATTTAGATCTGATCCGACAAAGCTATGGGAAATCATATGAGCAAGAAGACAAGTGAAGCATCGGCATCGGCAGTCAATGTTGGTAGCAATTTGCACTAAACTACCGAATTAACTTGGTATGAAGTTGTTTGCAAACTAGACGCGGAGCTAAAAACGTTCGAAATGAATGTCCAAGCTCGAACGAATCAAGTCATCAACAAGCTTGCTGTCGTCATCGAGGTCCGTGCACTTTCTTTCGATTCGCTGAGAGAGGTGACCTAATGCCTTTTAGAAATGGACCAAGAAGTCGTCAGAGTTATCTTGGAGTGCAATAAAGACTTATGGAAGAGCACAGGATTTTTCAAGCTGGTCAAGGAATATTTCGACAACAGCTTGAAAACGCTCCATTTTTGTTCGTCCTTGGACAAGTGTTTGAAACGAGCTAGTCATAGCCAGTTGCTTATCCTCGTCGCGTTGCAACAATTTGACGAAGAAAGTCAAAATGAAGGCGACAGTGAAGTTAAATACGCTAAGATAATGGAAGAGTAAAAGATTTTCAAGGGGCGGGTGATTCGTTCACCGACGAAATCTTTCTGATCTTTCAATCTGTTTACACTCAACAAATTACAATGCTTGAGAAATTGCACCTACGAAAGAACAAGCTGGATAAGAAACTTAGGTGCATTCATGCATGGCGGAAATCACTACATCAAAATTGTTCGGTGTTTTTAGTAGCGTTTTGAGAGTAAACATCATTGACTTTAAACATATATTGGCGTTTTCATTCCAAACGCCACAAAATGGTAAATTTAGCAGCATTTTTATAAAAACTCCGCAATAGGTATAATTAATAGTGGCGTTGGAATATAAACGCCGCAATAGAGAAGACTATAGCGGCGTTGTTATACAAGTGCCGCAATAGGATTAATATATAGTGGCGTTAACGCCGCAATAGAGTAGTGCTTTAGCATTGTTTTTACAGAAATGCTGCAATAGGATTATCTATAGTGTCATTTTTTCAACAAACGTCGTAATAGAATAGTACTTTAGTGACTTTTTTATACAAACGCCGCAATGAGTAAAATGTATTTTTTCAACCTGGATGACCAAAATATGATAGACTTAAAACAAAAGTGACATTTGGTGTATACCGACATTTTTAGCGGTTTTTTTATCAAACGCCGCAAAAGTCTCTTACTTTAGTGCCTTTTGTATACAAACGCCGCTACAGACTCAGACTTTAGTGGCGTTTGTATACATACACCGCTATAAACCCATACGTTAGTGGCATTTATAAACAAACGCCGCTATATACTTGAACTTTAGGAAACGCATCCCAAATAATATCAGTTGCGGCATTTATGGAGTAGCGCCACAATAGGTAGGTACCTTAGCGGCGTTTTTATTAAAAAAATGCCGCTATTGAATTGTATAAGGCGGGGTTTATCAGTAAGCGCCATGATAGACTTATAGTTTAGTTGCGTTTTAATACCAAACGCCGCAATTTTAATATAACCTAGTGGCGTTTACGTATAAAAATGCCGCTACTGAGCAATACTTTAACATATCGGGATCAAAATCCCTAATTTTATTCGAACCTTCTTCCTTTCAACTGTTATCAGAATTCCAATTGTGAATCATTCCGTCGTCACCAGTCCGGTCACCAACTGCCGACCATCAGGTACGTCGTCGCTGATGCACTGTACCATTTTTGCTTCTTAGTCAGGGCTGCCATGACGAGTTTCTTCATCTGGGTTTGATGTCTTTGGTATCATTTCAGGCAATTATTTCCGTAAGCTGGTTAAGAGATAGTGTTGTTCCTACCTTGACAGATTGTGATTACTAAGAGCTTATACGAGAGGCAGAATATTACCAGGTACTTATACAGTATACTAAAATTGCTACTTCAAGTATTCACTTATACTTTTGTTTGTCATTTCATTACTTTTTTCTTGCCATTTCGTGTCACATTAAGAAATTCCTGGCAGCAATTTAAATTACCTGGTGAAGCATTATAGTGCATTGAGGTTATTTGATTTCTGTTGCTGCTTTTGCATAGTTGTTTTTGTTGATATGGGTTTTTAACAAATTGCATGTTGTAATTAGACATTATCCAAAATTTGATTCTAAACTCACAAGTCAGCCGTGATATGTTTTTAATAACTTGGATTCGTCTAGTGTCGGTAGTTTGTACCATCATGAGGAGAGCACATTTAGGTTGTTGCTCCATTGCATTTATCTGCTCATGCAAAATCATTTTGAATTCAACAATGCTTTTACCCAAACACCATACCCTAATGCTTTGAGACCAAAATCTTTCATTTAGTTTCGATTGTTCCAAAATCTGGTCCCATTTCTTTTGACATTGTTAAGTTGAATGTGTTTTTTCAGTTTGTTTTTCATGTACTGTGCTTTTACTTTAGGTGTTTGAACTTATTTTCTTGTCAAAGAACAACTCCATCCACGATTGAATCTCGTATTAATAGGTGTTGGTGCTCCTAATGTTATAAAGCAAAAAGAACGACAGGTTTGAATTTGATGAAACATCGAGATATTCTGCTAACCATCAAAAGAATGATTACGGTACAAAACAAGAAAAGATTTAACCATGTGAAGCCAAAAATGATATAATTTAAATATTTATTTTTTAAATAAACCTTAACCAATAGTAAAACATAAAAAATGGGTAGTAGATCTTTAACTTGACTAGTTTTAAAAGTGATAGAAAATTAACTAACTTGAAATATGATTACATGATAAAAAAAAATGGCCTCCTACTTCACGGTTATGGAGGAAGGTATTCTGCTGTCTTACTGAAATCTAAATTTTCAGTTTGGTTCTTGTCCTTTTTGTGTGTGTAGTAGCTACAAGACTCGAGGCTAATCACAAGAAAATGTATGTTTTATTATTGGAGGATACCAACAAGTAACAGCCCATTAGTCTCCTAAATTTCCCAAATTGCTTGGAATTTTGGCCATATGCTTTCTTTTTCTTACCTGTTTTGGGAATATAGCTTTTCTTCAAGTAAATATATATATATATATATAAAAGAGTTTGGCTTGTAAGAAATAGTCTCTACTTAGTTCCACAGTTCTGAGATCCGTCCATTCTTATAGTTTTTTATGAGCAATTTTTTGATTAACAACTATGCGAGGAAAAAATCTTAGTGAAGTAAAGATAAAATGTGTTTGTTCTTTAAATGTCTATAATGATATGAAGGAATTTAACAAAATAACATAAATATTTATTTTCTTTAGTTCTGAAGATATAATTTTAATCTAATAGTAGGTTTGTTAACAGAATAACTAACAATTGTTAAAATTTTAACCATTTGTTGCTGCTGCTATGATAGACTCGAAAAATGTCTCTTTTAGTTGCTTACATTTGAAATGGATATTTCAGAAATACAAAATGGATAAGAGTTGGACGATTTTTTAAAGGGTAACTGACGGCTATCGAAATAGAGTAGATGCTTTTCTAAATTTAGCTTTCGAAAATGCAAGCCAGGAGAATATGATTCTTTGCCCTTGTAAGAAGTGTGCTAACATTAATTGGCACATTTGTGAAGTTTTCTACGAGCATCTAATTGTTTTTGGCTTTGTTTGGGGATATAAAAATGGATATTCCATGGAGAGTGTACACCTCGTAGATCTTATTCCGTGAGTAATTTTGTTTATCCTTCTAATTCTCATCATTGATCTGCTAGAGAAGATGACACAGAAGGTATGTTGCGAGATGCATTTAATATGAACAGTCATTACCAACCTGTTAGAGAAGATGATTGTGATTTTGGTGGTAACAATTTCGCTGAGATGGGAGAAATGGATGTGAGAAGAGCCAAATGGAAAAGTGGAAACGTTTTATAAGTTGCTTATTAAAATGAATGAGCAAGTTTATGAGGGATCAAAATATTCATAATTCTCCTTTTGCATTCGTCTTTTCCACTGAAAAATCTTGGGAGGGTGGACTGGTAACTCTTTTACATTGTTATTAGAGTTTTTGAGAGACATGTTTCCTTTTGCAAAAATCCCTCAATAATGCAAAGATATGAAGAGAATGATAAAGGATTTGGGTCTTGGTTATGAGAAAATTCATTGTTGTCTGAATGATTGTATGTTGTATTGGGGTGATAAAAAAAAATCAAGAGTCTTGCCATGTATGCCGAAAATCTCGGTGGATGAATGGGGACATAGAAAATGTGAGTGCGGACGAAGTTGAAACACAATCAAGAAAGAAGACAGTAAAGTTTTTGCGATATTTTCCTCTAATACCTAGGCTTCAAAGACTTTTTATGTCTTCAAAGACTGCAGAGTCTATGAGGTGGCATCATGATGGGTGAACCAATGTTAGATTATTAAGGCATCCTGCGGATTGTTTAGCTTGGAAGTCAATTGGACAAAAATTTCCATGTTTTGCAAGAGATCCCTAAAATAACATACTCGATCTTGTATCTGATGGGTTTAATCTTTTTAAAATCATGAGTACTTCGTATAGTACTTGGTCTGTTATACTTGTTTCCTATAATTTACCTCTGTGGATTTGCAAGAAACAATCATCCTTTATCTTATAAATGATAATCCCTGGTGAGCAAGGTCCCAAAAATGATATTGAAATCTATTTGCAGCCTCTTATTGAAGAGTTGAAAAAATTATAGGTGGGTGTAAAAACATATGATGTGTTAAAGAATGAGAACTTTAATTTACGTGCAGCTTTATTGTGGACTATTAATGATTTCCCTGCTTATGCAAATCTATCTGGTTAGAGTACCAAAGGTTGTTATGCTTGTCCTTGTTGTGCTGCGCAAACATGTTCAAAGTGGTTGTATAATGGAAAACAATTCTCTTACATGGGACATCATCGATGGTTAAGTGAAAATTACAGATTCAGATATCAAAAAAATTCGTTTGATGGTACTGAAGAGTTTATAAAGGCTCCTGAACAAACAATCAAGTCTGATATCTTGTCAATGTTGGAACATATCAAGTTCACTTATGGAAAAATGAATCAACCACCAAATACACTATCAATGAAAAAGGCAAAACATGTGTATGATTGTGATGTTGAACAACATAGTGATGATAACTCTGATGAAGAAGATGATCCAAATGAGGTGGATTTGTGGAAAAAGAGAAGTATTTTCTTCGAGTTGCCTTATTGGAAGGATCTTCTTTTTAAGACATAATCTTGATGTCATGCACATTGATAAGAATGTTTGTGAGAATATTATCGGGACCATTATCAATATCGATAGTAAATCTAAAGATAATCTAAAGTGTCGACTTGACTTAGTTAACATCAGAATTTGGCGTGATCTTCACCCTCAATTACTTTCTAATGGAAAATCTTGGTTACCGCCTTCTATTTTTGCAATGTCGAAGAAAGAAAAAGAAGTCTTTTGCAATGTGTTGAAGGATATAAAAGTCTCTGATGGGTATGCATCAAATATATCTCGATGTGTCAGTGTTAAAGATCGAAGACATTATTCTCTAAAGTCACATGATTATCATATATTGATGCAATATTTACTGTTAGTTGCTTTAAGTGGTTGAATATTGAATAAGGTGACGTCTTGTATAATTGAACTTTTTAATATAATGAAATCTATTTGTGGGAAAGTTCTGATGGTTGAAGAACTTGAGAAACTGCAAGATCGAGTCGCATTGACTTTATGCAATATGGAGAAGATATTTCTACCTTCATTCTTCACAATTATGGTGCATTTTCTAGTTTATCTCCCTCTTGAAGCTAAAGTTGGTAGACCAATTTTCTATCGGTGGATGTATCCTATAGAGAGATGCTAATTGACTTATATGTATTCAATCTATATTGAACATATATTTTAATGAAAACTATTAATATATAGTTCAATTTCGTGTCTAGGTTTTTGTGCAAGTTGAAGTCTTACTGTCGTAATAAGCGTTATCCAGAAGGATCAATTGCTGAAGGGTATTTGGCACAAGAGTGTATGACTTTTTGCTCTAGATATTTGGAAGATGTTGAAACTAGATTAAATAGACCAAATACAAATGAAGTATCCAATATGAATAACTTATATGAGACTTATTTGTTTGAAAGTTATGGTGAACCGCTCGACAAAGTTGAAATTGCACAGTTTGATGAGAAGTCTTGGGTACAAGCACAATGATATGATCTTTTCCATCATGATTCATTATATCCTTTACGTATTTAAGTTTTATATTAAAAATCCTAATGTAATTTCTCGTGAACTTTCATATTTTTCAATCTTTAACCACATAATCTTCTTTATAGTGAGTTTAAAGAAGTCTTAAGATCTCAATCACACTCTAGAAGAATACATCGGTGACACATTCAAAAGTTATTCACAAAAACTTTTCATGAATGGTTAGGGTATATGATAAGTAAATAAATCCTTGCACAACACGTAAATTATGTATAACTCTTATTGTGTTAATATATTGATATAAATTCTAACCGATTCACTTTTCATGTGTAATTGGTTTGGAGTGGGAGAGAAGTTAGTGAAGAGGTTAAATGGCTTTCTCAAGGTCCAAATATAATTGTTAAAAAATATAATGCCATCATCATCAATGGGTTCATGTTCCACACAAAATCTCTTGAAAGATTAAGGAGGACACAAAATTGTGGAGTAGTTGTTACTTCTTTAACTACAAGTAATGCTAGTGCTAGAGACAACCATCATGCAGAGGGAGATGTAGAATATTATGGAATCCTTACGGATATCATTGAGTTGGATTATTATTGCAAACGAAAGGTTGTATTATTTCGGTGTGATTGGCCTGATGTAAATACTACTCGAGGTATTAAAAGAGATCAATTAGGTTTTACAATGGTGAACTTTTCTCGATTAATTTACACTGGTTAACAATTGATGGACAAGCCATATTTATTTTCTTCTCAAGTCAAACAAGTTTTTTACTACCACGATCAAATGGATGAAGGTTTGTATATTGTACTTTCTAACACCCATAGAGACTTCATAGACATCGGGGATAGAAGTATAGATGTCATTGAAACAAGATCAGAAACTTTGCCTTTTGTAGAACAAAATTCAGATGAACCTATTATTGGTACTAGTTCACAATTCCAATGGGTTCGGGTTCCATGGATGAAGATATTTATGAAAATTGGTATGACATACAATGTAGTTAGATTTTATATCTTAATTGAGTAATTTATAATGTTATCATTTATATATGTTGATGACGTCAAATATATATATTTATAATATTTTTGTTGGTATTTACTAATATTGTTGTTTGTTTATTACATATATTATGCCTACGAGAAAATTAAGTGATCTGCGAATTGTTCGAGCTCCTACAGAGGAGGAAGAAACAAATAATTAAGAGTCGATTGGTGTTGGATCTACAGAAGTTATGAATACAGTTGAAGAAACTGTAGAAATTGAAGGTAATGTTCGACTCTTTATTTAAATTGTGACTGATTTTCTTATTGGCTTGACTTTGAAAACCTACACTGAATTATTTCTTATGTAGTTGCAAATGGTCAAAGGAACAAGAGTAGAGGTCGTACGATAATGAAGTAATCGCACGACCTTTCTCTTGTGGACCGCGTGAGAGTTTCAAGTAATGATGCCGGTCAACATATTGGGACATAAGCACGTGTTTTGTTAGGTTACCTATGCATTATTGTACGAAATGCAAGTCTTTTACCGATCTTATGAGCCATGGCGTGAGACACCAAATAGTAGAAAAAACCAGGCTGTGGATTGCATTAATGTAATAATTTCATTGTAATAAATTATTCATTGTAGTTCAATAGTAATATATATTTACTTTCAACACTTATGTAAATTATAGGAGAAATTTTCTTTAGAGGTTTTAGATGAATATTTGAAGCAAGCGTTAGGAGAGAAATGGAGAGACCACAATAGTTTCTTAAAATAGAAATATTTTAAGAATAATCCAAGCCTTAAAGGAAAGCTACAAAATGTCCCACCTGGAATGCTCATATACCAATGGGAAGATACAATCAGGTTTTGGAGTTCAAAGAAAGGAGAGGTATGACACACTTTAAAAATAATATTATGTCACTATATTATTGAATTTATAAGTCATGTGGAGTTCAAATTGTAGGACCGAGAGCACGTTGGTATTTCTAGTAGACAACAAAAGTTTACTCACACTGTTGGATCGAAGAGCTTTGCTCGTGTAGCTCATGAACAGGTATTCGTGTTTTAATTATGATTATTCATATAGTCATTTTAAGTTTCTAGCATATATTAATTAACATTATTTTATTATTTATTACTTTTTTGTGAGTATTAATTTATATTCTATATTTTAGGAAACCACGTTTGACAATAGAGTTTGAAGAATAAAGCTCTTTGAAATGATACATACAAAAAAGATGGCTCTCTTATGGCTCCTGAAGCTATATAAATTATGGTATATTTACTAGACATAACAGTTTGCATTATGTTGTATTTATAGTATAAAATTTTTTATTTTAAATAATTTTTGAATATTTTCTATATTCTTAACTTATTATTAGTAAAAATTGAGCGATAAAAGGGTAAAGTATGAATCTACGACTTCTTGCCACGCTTCTATTAATGCGGAGGAGATTGAAAATCAAGTTATTGCTGAAGTTTTCGGTTCTGAAAGATATGGTTGAGTTCGTGATACATGCACCACATGCCCTAAAGCTAAGGATGATGAATTTACTATACCACTTGGCCCTATCACACGAGGTCGGACCAAACTTCTTAAAGACAAGCTTTAAATCGCAGTTCAAGCATTCATCCGGAAGGGTCTAATAGAAGCAGGTTTGCAACAACTTTTTGAAGGGGATCCAGTTGTTATCCGGTCGACATGTCTTCTGGAGATACAACCGTCTGTCTCTTATCTTTCCAACTGTTCTTGAATCTAATCAATGTGATATCGGGAACTCAAGATATGGTCATTTTACTGAAGACGGTGCATGCAGGAAATCCGATACGGGATTAATACGTTATTTTGTAAATATTACGAATTTTCAATATTTATATTGATTATTTGTAATATAATTTAATATAGGATGAATAATTATCTTTTAGGACCAGATTTATTATTTTATTAGGAATTAAGGTTGGGTTAAAATAATATTTTTAGTTATTATTATTTTATTAGGAATTAGAGTTAAAACATGTTTAGTTTATTAATATTTCATTCTTTAGTTATTTAGGACCTTTAGAATTCAGCCCCTATATAAAGGAGGCTTCATTCAACTTTGTAAATCAGATTTCTTTGATCAATAATACAACAAGAGTTTGTTTTTGCAAGTGCTGATTGCCTTGTGCCTTCGAAGCTTCTTCTCCTGGAGTTCTTTCAAGTTCTTGTGAGGGAGATTAATCTTCACTCCAATTTGCCTTTTCATCGCGACTAGGAGGGTTGGTTAGAGCCATATTATCGTGTTTGCCTTTTCATTGCGACTAGGAGGGCTCGATAGGACATTATCCATCGATTTTCCACATCCATCCACGCCATCAATCATCTTTACCGTTCACTTTCATAAGGGAGATCTTTGATTTCTTGGTTATTTTCTCTATTCTTAATTCCTTTATCTTTTGTTTATCTTATTTTAATCTTGTTTCTTTTCTTGTTTCTAGCACTAAGAGAAACCCTAAAGAATCCAAGCTATTGCCGCCACCTTCCTCATTCATTCCTTATTGTTCTTCATCGAGTCTAGAGCTTTTCTAGGTTTGATTCTTCAACAAGAGCAACGTTCATCAATCCGCCACCGCTTCCCTATCAATTGGTATCAGAGTTGGGCCGATTCTTGGAGAGAAACAAGCAATCTTGCTTGTTCTTGCACACAAAATCGTCAAGGTACCCCAACGGAGCTAGTTCATAAACGATTCAGCGTTTCAGGTTCTTTTTATTTAATTTTAATTTAGATTTAAATCCTTCTTGTTAGTTTGCTATTTTTTTTCCAAAAAACAAAAAAAAAAAGGAAAAAAAAGGCAAAAAAAACATAAAAAATGGGTAGTAGATCTTTAACTTGACTAGTTTTAAAAGTGATAGAAAATTAACTAACTTGAAATATGATTACATGATAAAAAAAATGGCCTCCTACTTCACGGTTATGGAGGATGGTATTCTGCTGTCTTACTGAAATCTAAATTTTGAGTTTGGTTCTTGTCCTTTTTGTGTGTGTAGTAGCTACAAGACTCGAGGCTAATCACAAGAAAATATATGTTTTATTATTGGAGGATACCAACAAGTAACAACCCATTAGTCTCCTAAATTTCCCAAATTGCTTGGAATTTCGACCATATGCTTTCTTTTTCTTACCTGTTTTGGGAATATAGCTTTTCTTCAAGTAAATATATATATATATATATATAAAGAGTTTGGCTTGTAAGAAATAGTCTCTACTTAGTTACACAGTTCTGAGATCCGTCCATTCTTATAGTTTTTTATGAGCAATTTTTTGATTAACATCTATGCGAGGAAAAAATCTTAGTGAAGTAAAGATAAAATGTGTTTGTTCTTTAAATGTCTATAATGATATGAAGGAATTTAACAAAATAACATAAATATTTATTTTCTTTAGTTCTGAAGATATAATTTTAATCTAATAGTAGGTTTGTTAACAGAATAACTAACAATTGTTAAAATTTTAACCATTTGTTGCTGCTGCTATGATAGACTCGAAAAATGTCTCTTTTAGTTGCTTACATTTGAAATGGATATTTCAGAAATACAAAATGGATAAGAGTTGGACGATTTTTTAAAGGGTAACTGACGGCTATCGAAATAGAGTAGATGCTTTTCTAAATTTAGCTTTCGAAAATGCAAGCCAGGAGAATATGATTATTTTCCCTTGTAAGAAGTGTGCTAACATTAATTGGCACATTCGTGAAGTTTTCTACGAGCATCTTATTGTTTTTGGCTTTGTTTGGGGATATAAAAATGGATATTCCATGGAGAGTGTACACCTCGTAGATCTTATTCCGTGAGTAATTTTGTTTATCCTTCTAATTCTCATTATTGATCTGCTAGAGAAGATGACACAGAGGGTATGTTGCGAGATGCATTTAATATGAACAGTCATTACCAACCTGTTAGAGAAGATGATTGTGATTTTGGTGGTAACAATTTCGCTGAGATGGGAGAAATGGATGTGAGAAGAGCCAAATGGAAAAGTGGAAACGTTTTATAAGTTGCTTATTAAAATGAATGAGCAAGTTTATGAGGGATCAAAATATTCAGAATTCTCCTTTTGCATTCGTCTTTTCCACTGAAAAATCTTGGGAGGGTGGACTGGTAACTCTTTTACATTGTTATTAGAGTTTTTGAGAGACATGTTTCCTTTTGCAAAAATCCCTCAATAATGCAAAGATATGAAGAGAATGATAAAGGATTTGGGTCTTGGTTATGAGAAAATTCATTGTTGTCTGAATGATTGTATGTTGTATTGGGGTGATAAAAAAAAATCAAGAGTCTTGCCATGTATGCCGAAAATCTCGGTGGATGAATGGGGACATAGAAAATATGAGTGCGGACGAAGTTGAAACACAATCAAGAAAGAAGACAGTAAAGTTTTTGCGATATTTTCCTCTAATACCTAGGCTTCAAAGACTTTTTATGTCTTTAAAGACTGCAGAGTCTATGAGGTGGCATCATGATGGGTGAACCAATGTTAGATTATTAAGGCATCCTGCGGATTGTTTAGCTTGGAAGTCAATTGGACAAAAATTTCCATGTTTTGCAAGAGATCCCTAAAATAACAGACTCGATCTTGTATCTGATGGGTTTAATCTTTTTAAAATCATGAGTACTTCGTATAGTACTTGGTCTGTTATACTTGTTTCCTATAATTTACCTCTGTGGATTTGCAAGAAACAATCATCCTTTATCTTATAAATGATAATCCCTGGTGAGCAAGGTCCCAAAAATGATATTGAAATCTATTTGCAGCCTCTTATTGAAGAGTTGAAACAATTATAGGTGGGTGTAAAAACATATGATGTGTTAAAGAATGAGAACTTTAATTTACGTGCAGCTTTATTGTGGACTATTAATGATTTCCCTGCTTATGCAAATCTATCTGGTTAGAGTACCAAAGGTTGTTATGCTTGTCCTTGTTGTGCTGCGCAAACATGTTCAAAGTGGTTGTATAATGGAAAACAATTCTCTTACATGGGACATCATCGATGGTTAAGTGAAAATTACAGATTCAGATATCAAAAAAATTCGTTTGATGGTACTGAAGTGTTTATAAAGGCTCCTGAACAAACAATCAAGTCTGATATCTTAGCAATGTTGAAACATATCAAGTTCACTTATGGAAAAATGAATCAACCAGCAAATACACCATCAATGAAAAAGGCAAAACATGTGTATGATTGTGATGTTGAACAACATAGTGATGATGACTCTGATAAAGAAGATGATCAAAACGAGGTGGATTTGTGGAAAAAGAGAAGTATTTTCTTCGAGTTGCCTTATTGGAAGGATCTTCTTTTTAAGACATAATCTTGATGTCATGCACATTGATAAGAATGTTTGTGAGAATATTATCGGGACCATTATCAATATCGATAGTAAATCTAAAGATAATCTAAAGTGTCGACTTGACTTAGTTAACATCAGAATTTGGCGTGATCTTCACCCTCAATTACTTTCTAATGGAAAATCTTGGTTACCGCCTTCTATTTTTGCAATGTCGAAGAAAGAAAAAGAAGTCTTTTGCAATGTGTTGAAGGATATAAAAGTCTCTGATGGGTATGCATCAAATATATCTCGATGTGTCAGTGTTATAGATCGAAGACATTATTCTCTAAAGTCACATGATTATCATATATTGATGCAATATTTACTGTTAGTTGCTTTAAGTGGTTGAATATTGAATAAGGTGACGTCTTGTATAATTGAACTTTTTAATATAATGAAATCTATTTGTGGGAAAGTTCTGATGGTTGAAGAACTTGAGAAACTGCAAGATCGAGTCGTATTGACTTTATGTAATATGGAGAAGATATTTCTACCTTCATTCTACACAATTATGGTGCATTTTCTAGTTTATCTCCCTCTTGAAGCTAAAGTTGGTAGACCAATTTTCTATCGGTGGATGTATCCTATAGAGAGATGCTAATTGACTTATATGTATTCAATCTATATTGAACATATATTTTAATGAAAACTATTAATATATAGTTCAATTTAGTGTCTAGGTTTTTGTGCAAGTTGAAGTCTTACTGTCGTAATAAGCGTTATCTAGAAGGATCAATTGCTGAAGGGTATTTGGCACAAGAGTGTATGACTTTTTGCTCTAGATATTTGGAAGATGTTGAAACTAGATTAAATAGACCAAATACAAATGAAGTGTCCAATATGAATAACTTATATGAGACTTATTTGTTTGAAGGTTATGGTGATCCGCTCGACAAAGTTGAAATTGCACAGTTTGATGAGAAGTCTTGGGTACAAGCACAATGATATGTTCTTTTCGATCATGATTCATTATATCCTTTACGTATTTAAGTTTTATATTAAAAATCCTAATGTAATTTCTCGTGAACTTTCATATTTTTCAATCTTTAACCACATAATCTTCTTTATAGTGAGTTTAAAGAAGTCTTAAGATCTTAATCACACTCTAGAATAATACATCGGTGAAACGTTCAAAAGTTATTCACAAAAACTTTTCATGAATGGTTAGGGTATATGATAAGTAAATAAATCCTTGCACAACACGTAAATTATGTATAACTCTTATTGTGTTAATATATTGATATAAATTCTATCCGATTCACTTTTCATGTGTAATTGGTTTGGAGTGAGAGAGAAGTTAGTGAAGAGGTTAAATGGCTTTCTCAAGGTCCAAATATAATTGTTAAAAAATATAATGCCATCATCATCAATGGGTTCATGTTCCACACAAAATCTCTTGAAAGATTAAGGAGGACACAAAATTGTGGAGTTGTTGTTACTTCTTTAACTACAAGTAATGCTAGTGCTAGAGACAACCATCATGCAGAGGGAGATGTAGAATATTATGGAATCCTTATGGATATCATTGAGTTGGATTATTATTGCAAACGAAAGGTTGTATTATTTTGGTGTGATTGGCCTGATGTAAATACTACTCGAGGTATTAAAAGAGATCAATTAGGTTTTACAATGGTGAACTTTTCTCGATTAATTTACACTAGTTAACAATTGATGGACAAGCCATATTTATTTTCTTCTCAAGTCAAACAAGTTTTTTACTACCACGATCAAATGGATGAAGGTTTGTATGTTGTACTTTCTAACACCCATAGAGTCTTCATAGACATTGGGGATAGAAGTATAGATGACATTGAAACAAGATCAGAAACTTTGCCTTTTGTAGAACAAAATTCAGATGAACCTATTATTGGTACTAGTTCACAATTCCAATGGGTTCGGGTTCCATGGATGAAGATATTTATGAAAATTGGTATGACATACAATGTAGTTAGATTTTATATCTTAATTGAGTAATTTATAATGTTATCATTTATATATATTGATGTTGTCAAATATATATATTTATAATATTTTTGTCGGTATTTACTAATATTGTTGTTTGTTTATTACATATATTATGCCTAGGAGAAAATTAAGTGATCTGCGAATTGTTCGAGCTCCTACAGAGGAGGAAGAAACAAATAATTAAGAGTCGATTGGTGTTGGATCTACAGAAGTTACGAATACAGTTGAAGAAACTGTAGAAATTGAAGGTAATGTTCGACTCTTTATTTAAATTGTGACTGATTTTCTTAATGGCTTGACTTTGAAAACCTACACTGAATTATTTCTTATGTAGTTGCAAATGGTCAAAGGAACAAGACTAGAGGTCGTACGATAATGAAGTAATCGCACGACCTTTCTCTTGTGGACCACGAGAGAGTTTCAAGTAATGATGCCGGTCAACATATTGGGACATAAGCACGTGTTTTGTTAGGTTACCTATGCATTATTGTACGAAATGCAAGTCTTTTACCGATCTTATGAGCCATGGCGTGAGATACCAAATAGTAGAAAAAACCAGGCTGTGGATTGCATTAATGTAATAATTTCATTGTGATAAATTATTCATTATAGTTCAATAGTAATATATATTTACTTTCAACACTTATGTAAATTATAGGAGAAATTTTCTTTAGAGGTCTCAGATGAATATTTGAAGCAAGCGTTAGGAAAGAAATAGAGAGACCACAATAGTTTCTTAAAATAGAAATATTTTAAGAATAATCCAAGCCTTAAAGGAAAGCTACAAAATGTCCCACCTGGAATGCTCATATACCAATGGGAAGATACAATCAGGTTTTGGAGTTCAAAGAAAGGAGAGGTATGACGCACTTTAAAAATAATATTATGTCACTATATTATTGAATTTATAAGTCATGTGGAGTTCAAATTGTAGGACCGAGAGCACGTTGGTATTTCTAGTAGACAACAAAAGTTTACTCACACTGTTGGATCGAAGAGCTTTGCTCGTGTAGCTCATGAACAGGTATTCGCGTTTTAATTATGATTATTCATATAGTCATTTTAAGTTGCTAGCATATATTAATTAACATTATTTTATTATTTATTACTTTTTTGTGAGTATTAATTTATATTCTATATTTTAGGAAACCACGTTCGACAATAGAGTTTGAAGAATAAAGCTCTTTGAAATGATACATACAAAATAGATGGCTCTCCTATGGCTCCTGAAGCTATATAAATTATGGTATATTTACTAGACATAACAGTTTGCATTATGTTGTATTTATAGTATAAAATTTTTTATTTTAAATAATTTTTGAATATTTTCTATATTCTTAACTTATTATTAGTAAAAATTGAGCGATAAAAGGGTAAAGTATGAATCTACGACTTCTTGCCACGCTTCTATTAATGCGGAGGAGATTGAAAATCAAGTTATTGCTGAAGTTTTCGGTTCTGAAAGATATGGTTGAGTTCGTGATACATGCACCACATGCCCTAAAGCTAAGGATGATGAATTTACTATACCACTTGGCCCTATCACACGAGGCCGGACCAAACTTCTTAAAGACAAGCTTCAAATCGCAGTTCAAGCATTCATCCGGAAGGGTCTAATAGCAGCAGATTTGCAACAACTTTTTGAAGGGTATCCAGTTTTTATCCGGTCGACATGTCTTCTGGAGATACAACCATCTGTCTCTTATCTTTCCAACGGTTCTTGAATCGAATCAATCCGATATCGGGAACTCAAGATATGGTCATTTTACTGAAGACGGTGCATGCAGGAAATCCGATACGGGATTAATACGTTATTTTGTAAATATTACGAATTTTCAATATTTATATTGATTATTTGTAATATAATTTAATATAGGATGATTAATTATCTTTTAGGACCAGATTTATTATTTTATTAGGAATTAATGTTGGGTTAAAATAATATTTTTAGTTATTATTATTTTATTAGGAATTAGAGTTAAAACATGTTTAGTTTATTAATATTTTATTCTTTAGTTATTTAGGACTTTTAGAATTCAGCCCCTATATAAAGGAGGCTTCATTCAACTTTGTAAATCAGATTTCTTTGATCAATAATACAACAAGAGTTTGTTTTTGCAAGTGCTGATTGCCTTGTGCCTTCGAAGCTTCTTCTCCTGGAGTTCTTTCAAGTTCTTGTGAGGGAGATTAATCTTCACTCCAATTTGCCTTTTCATCGCGACTAGGAGGGTTGGTTAGAGCCATATTATCGTGTTTGCCTTTTCATTGCGACTAGGAGGGCTCGATAGGACATTATCCATCGATTTTCCACATCCATCCACGCCATCAATCATCTTTACCGTTCACTTTCATAAGGGAGATCTTTGATTTCTTGGTTATTTTCTCTATTCTTAATTCCTTTATCTTTTGTTTATCTTATTTTAATCTTGTTTCTTTTCTTTTTTCTAGCACTAAGAGAAACCCTAAAGAATCCTAGCTATTGCTGCCACCTTCCTCATTCATTCCTTATTGTTCTTCATAGAGTCTAGAGCTTTTCTAGGTTTGATTCTTCAACAAGAGCAACGTTCATCAATCTGCCACCGCTTCCCTATCAATTGGTATCAGAGTTGGGCCGATTCTTGGAGAGAAACAAGCAATCTTGCTTGTTCTTGCACACAAAACCGTCAAGGTACCCCAACAGAGCTAGTTCACAAACGATTCAGCGTTTCAGGTTCTTTTTATTTAATTTTAATTTAGATTTAAATCCTTCTTGTTAGTTTGCTATTTTTTTTCAAAAAAATAAAAAAAGGCAAAAAAACAAAAAAAAAGCCAAAATTTCAAAAAAATTGTAAACGAAGGTATTTAGGACTGATTTTATCCATATATTATATTCATTCTATGATTAATCCCCAATCCAAATTTCACCCCAATCGGAGTTCATTGGAGCCGTCAAATACATCATTCAAGTTTCATCGGCAGATTCGGTTTAGAATCTTGTCGAATTTCTTGAAAATTTTACAGGAGGAATTTCGTGGTGAAAATTTCCAGATTAAAACTTCATATATTGGAGATAATTCAAACAAAATATCAGAATTTTTTGAGATCAAGAAAAACTTCAAAAAAAGTGATCAAGAAAAACAGATTGTTTGAGGACTCACCGTTCAACAGAGTCCACTGGATACTACTGAAGGTATTTGGTCCTGAAATTTTACAGGTGGTTTATTGACGCATCGAAAGACATTCAAGACATTTTTCAGAATTTTTGGACACCGGTAACCCCCTCAAAAACATTGCTCAAGTTGATCCAGCGTTTTCTAGGTTTTAAAAGATAAGGGAATTAAGAATAGAGAAAATAACCAAGAAATCAAAGATCTCCCTTATGAAAGTGAACGGTAAAGATGATTGATGGCATGGATGGATGTGGAAAATCGATGGATAATGTCCTATCGAGCCCTCCTAGTCGCAATGAAAAGGCAAACACGATAATATGGCTCTAACCAACCCTCCTAGTCGCGATGAAAAGGCAAATTGGTGTGAAGATTAATCTCCCTCACAAGAACTTGAAAGAACTCCAGGAGAAGAAGCTTCGAAGGCACAAGGCAATCAGCACTTGCAAAAACAAACTCTTGTTGTATTATTGATCAAAGAAATCTGATTTACAAAGTAGAATGAAGCCTCCTTTATATAGGGGCTGAGTTCTAAAGGTCCTAAATAACTAATGAATAAAATAATAATAAACTAAACATGTCTTAACTCTAATTCCTAATAAAATAATAATAACTAAAGATAATATTTTAACCCAACCTTAATTCCTAATAAAATAATAAATCTAATCCTAATAGATAATGCATCATCATATATTAAGTTATATTACAAATAATCAATAAAAATATTGAAAATTCGTAATATTTACAAAATCCCGTATAGGATTTTCTGCATGCACCGTCTTCAGTAAAATGGCCATATCTTGAGTTCCCGATATCGGATTGATACGATTCAAGAACCGCTAGAAAGATAAGAGACAGACGGTTGTATCGCCAGAAGATATGTTGACCAAATAAGATCAGGATCCCATTCAAAAAGTCATCTCAAGTCTGCTACTGTTCTGATCTTCTTTTCCAAAGCTTGGACGAGTGGATCATTTGGAAGAGTTATTACTTCTTCCTTTGATGTGAGCCTTGTGATGCATGTATCATCCTCCCTTTATTAAAAAAGATTCGACCTCGAATCTGAAATATTAAAGGGAGCAAAATTAGAATAGTTTAATAATTCATTCACATTATGCTTACCGTATAGATATGCTTTGAATCTTCGAGACTTTGTTCTTCTAATAGGTTCGAGTAGAAACATTAGTCCAAAGAAGCATGTATTATGGACTCTGGTGCATGTATCATTCCCCCACTCCTCAAAAGGATTCGTCCTCGAATCTGAAAATCCAAAAGAAAGAGATTTAGATGTGTTGAAAGAAAAACTTGTGAAACATTTACCAGGATCAATGTGGTGTGTCTTTATGCGTTTTAGTCGAGGTTTCTTCTTTGTAGGAACTGATTTCTTGTAGTCTTGATATCCTCTTTTCCATACAAGTCTTGCAATATGATGTTTTGGTTGAAATTCAATATGGCGCCGGCCACTGTTGGCTTTCTGTATGATTATTTCAGATAATTTCTCCATGGTTTTATTCGTGTGTGGTGAGAATGAGTGTTTAAAAACCATGTCAACTGGTTTGTTAAAGTAATCCCTTAAGTCTTCTAAGTGTGGTTCATGAATTAATGATTCCCAGGAGGATATTTGTGGACTGTAGAACCTGTTTAGTTGGCAAGGAAACTCATATACAAGATAAAGCTCATTAAAAGCACTTTTAAAAGTATGGGTAGAAATATCAGAAATATCCGAGTTATCGTGATATAAATCTTTGATATGTTCAATTCTCAGAATAGTAATATGAGTTTGATAGGTAAGAGTATACCTTCGTGGTAGTGTATCGTCTACTGTGTTTTGCTTACCTCGGTATGTTACGCACTTAAAGGAGTTGTGTTTAGTATGGTTGACAAATTCACGAGCCTTACCTTGTAAGAAGGAGAAGAAGTACGTTATAATGTCATTAAAATGAGTAATAAAATACTTACCTTTGGACTCTCGTAAATCGTGACTCTTCATTAATATGACATAGTGATTAGGGCTTTCAGTTGGTAACCCGTCAGGAGGGTCACCTAGCACTATTCGACAACTCTTGGCGATGGAAGATGGTGTGGGCCAGTCTCGTGTTGCTTTTACTTTCTCATCATTTATATGGATTCCCTGTGCACGAACTATAAAGCATGTGGAGTTGTTCAAGTCATGTTTCGTCATTAAGATGACGTTACGACTAAGACTTTCATGGATGTATCCTTTTTTGTAACAAATCTAACTCTTTGGTTTCTTCGAGATTATATGTTTGACGAGGTATGATGGAACCTTGAATTAGATTGGTTTGGTGTTGTTTTCCTTTTTCCAGTGGTAATCCGTCAGGTGGATCACCTAACACTTCTCGAAAATCCTGCAACAAAGATGAAAACACACTAGGCAAATCCTTGTTAATGTTAGAAATCGAAACAATTGATTCTCTAAAGCGAACAAGGATGAAAGGTTGTTTGTAAAAAAGGTTCTCTCTCAATTCTTTTGTGCTCACACGTAGATTTTGAGTCACTCTTTTCTTCTCACAATTAGGTTCACTCACCTCCCATGGGTCATTATGCTTTTGTCTTTTGTAACTAGTGACCTCTTTTTCTTTTGCCTCTTTCTCAACTTTTTCTTTTTTTGATTTCCCTACCTCCTCACAAATTTGATCTTTAGGGGCTGGAAGTGTGTCATTCTTTGCTGGTCGTTCTTTCTCATTGTCAGGTTTGTCATCTCTTGGCTTTTTCAGAGAAGATGGAGCAGAAGATGAGGAAGGATTTGAATGATTACCTTGGTAAGAGGATGAAGTACCTTGGTAATGTTCTCGAAATCTCATCTGGATTTGTGCTTTGATTGTCATTGCTTTCTTTAGTGTATCTTCAAGGTTTTCGTACCCATGGAGGTCAAGAAGAGCAGTGATGTTTGAGTTCAAGCCGACGACGAATCTTGACACGGTGACCTCTTCTTTTTCGGTTATGTTAGCCCTATTGAGTAAGGACTGCATCTCCTTGTAGTAGTCTTCAACTGAAATTCTACCTTGTCGAAGTCGGTGTAGTCGTAGTTTAACTTCTCGTGTATAATGTGTCGGTAGAAATCACTTCCTCATGGTTTGTTTGAGGTCGGTCCAAGAAGTGATTGTTGGAATTTGGAAGTTCTGGATCTTTTTCCTTGTTTGCATCCACCAAGTTCGAGCATATAATTCGAATTGCATGGTGATGAGGGGAACTTGTTTAGCTTGGGGGTAGTCAAGGTATGCGAAGATGAGATCAACTTTTTCTTCCCAATCGATGTACCTTTCCGGATCATTGTCTCATTTGAAAGAAGGGATCATGAACTTTGGTTTTGCAAAGAGTTTGGGTGCTTGGAAACGTGGTTGTTCTCACCTGGGTACCAAAAGTTCAATATTGTTTGGTCTTGGATTCTGGTTTGGTAGATCCAGTTGTGGTTCTTGTTGTTCTCTCACGATTTCATCAAATCTTTCAACTTGAGTCGTGAGTCGGGCAAGTGTGGCTAAGATAGCCGTAAGTGTCTTGTTGTTAGTGTCGCCCATTCTGAAATCATAACACTCAAAAGAAAATTTTTAAAGTAAAATAAAAATAAAAGAAAGAAAATTCAACAAAGCAAGAAACCTCACAAGTCACTCCAAGAAAGTAACACAACGAGAGGCAAGTAAGCCAATCTTGTACTCTTTAAAACTCACTTTACCAAGTAGTCTTTCACAGTTCGTATCGGAGTTTGATTACTAGCAAAGGCAATAAGAAAAACCTAAAAGCTCTAAGTGGCCAAACAAAGGTTAGACTCCAAGAGAACGAGAATGCAAAGAAGGAAGAAGTATGCAAACTCTTTAGTCCTACTAACACAAAGAAGATAATGTGTTAGATAATGCAAAAGAACAATAACAAGGAAAAACAAAAGAACCTAAAGCACTAAGAGTCAAAGAAAAAGGGACCAAACCAGAAAACCTAGAAAACGCTGGATTGGTGCCGTCCTCATGCAAGAAAGACAACCTATCGCTTACTTTAGTAAGAAGTTAAAAGGTGCACAATTGAACTACTCTACCTACGACAAGGAACTTCTTGCACTCGTCCGAGCACTTGAATTGTGGCAACACTATCTTCTCCCTAAAGAGTTTGTCATTCACAAGGACCATGAATCACTCAAATGGTTAAATGGATAAGGTAAGTTAAACAAACGATATGCTCGATGGGTTGAGTTCATTGAATCTTTTCCTTACATCGTCAAATACAAACAAGGGAAAGATAACATCGTAGCTGATGCATTATCCCGACGATACACACTTATCACTCGAATGCATGCTACTGTTATGGGTTTTGCACATATCAAAGAACTTTATCCTAACGATCCAGATTTTTCTGAGATTTATAAACAATGTGTAAAAGGTGCTTTTAACAAGTTTTATCTTGTAGATGGCTTTATTTTTCGCATGAACAGGTTGTGTATACCACAAAGCTCTTTGCGAGAATTCTTGGTTCACGAGTCACATGCCGGAGGACTTATGGGACACTTCGGTATTCACAAAACACTTGATATGGTCATGGAACATTTCTTTTGGCCGCACATGCGTAAAACAGTGGAAAAGATTTGTGCATCATGCATCACGTGCAAACAAGCAAAGTCAAAGGTAAATCCTAATGGTTTGTATACGCCTTTACCAATTTCTTCTTCTCCTTGGATCGATTTATCGATGGATTTTATACTTGGCTTACCCCGCACTAAGAAAGGACGAGATAGTATTTTTATGGTTGTGGACAGATTCTCAAAGATGGCACACTTCATTCCTTGCCATAAAACGGACGATGCCACACATATTGCTAATTTATTCTTTCGAGAAATAGTCCGCCCTCATGGCATTCCTCGCACCATTGTGTCCGATCGTGACACTAAGTTCATAAGCCACTTTTGGAAGGTATTATGGGGTAAGATTGGCACAAAACTTCTCTATTCCACTTCTTGTCATCCTCAAACCGATGGACAAACCGAAGTAATAAATCGGATTATAGGATCTTTGCTAAGAGCTGTGGTAGGTAAGAATACCCGTAATTGGGAAGAATGTTTACCTTTTGTTTAGTTTGCTTATAGTCGATCCATTCACTCCACAACAGGTTATTCTCCATTCGAAATAGTTTATGGTTTTAACCCACTAACTACTTTGGATCTTAATCCCTTACCTTTAGATCAGGTTGCCAGTTTAGATGGTGAAAAGAAGGCTGCCCTTGTCAAAGACATTCACGCCAAAGCCAAACTCAAGATGGAGAAAACCTATGAGGCAATCGTAAACCGAGTTAATAAGGGCCGACGACATGTCACCTTTGAACCAGGAGATTGGGTATGGGTTCACATGAGAAAAGAAAGGTTCCCGACACAAAGGAAATCCAAGCTAGACCCACGAGGCGATGGCCCATTCCAAGTTCTTGAACGAATCAATGACAACGCCTACCGTATTGATCTTCCCGGTGAGTATAACGTGAGTGCATCCTTTAATGTTTCTGACTTATCTCCTTTTGATATTTCAGATTCGAGGACAAATCCTTTTAAGGAAGGGGGAGATGATACATGCACCACATGCCCTAAAGCTAAGGATGATGAATTTACTATACCACTTGGCCCTATCACACGAGGCCGGATCAAACTTCTTAAAGACAAGCTTCAAATCGCAGTTCAAGCATTCATCCGGAAGGGTTTAATAGAAGCATATTTGCAACAACTTTTTAAAGGGTATCCAATTGTTATCCGGTCGACATTTCTTCTGGAGATACAACCGTCTGTCTCTTATCTTTCCAACGGTTCTTGAATCGTATCAATCCGAAATTGGGAACTCAAGATATGGTCATTTTACTGAAGACGGTGCATGCAGGAAATCCTATACGGGATTAATACGTTATTTTGTAAATATTACGAATTTTCAATATTTATATTGATTATTTGTAATATAATTTAATATAGGATGATTAATTATCTTTTAGGACCAGATTTATTATTTTATTAGGAATTAAGGTTGGGTTAAAACAATATTTTTAGTTATTATTATTTTATTAGGAATTAGAGTTAAAACATGTTTAGTTTATTAATATTTTATTCTTTAGTTATTTAGGACCTTTAGAATTCAGCCCCTATATAAAGGAGGCTTCATTCAACTTTGTAAATCAGATTTCTTTGATCAATAATACAACAAGAGTTTGTTTTTGCAAGTGCTGATTGCCTTGTGCCTTCGAAGCTTCTTCTCCTGGAGTTCTTTCAAGTTCTTGTGAGGGAGATTAATCTTCACACTCCAATTTGCCTTTTCATCGTGACTAGGAGGGTTGGTTAGAGCCATATTATCGTGTTTGCCTTTTCATTGCGACTAGGAGGGCTCGATAGGACATTATCCATCGATTTTCCACATCCATCCACGCCATCAATCATCTTTACCGTTCACTTTCATATGGGAGATCTTTGATTTCTTGGTTATTTTCTCTATTCTTAATTCCTTTATCTTTTGTTTATCTTATTTTAATCTTGTTTCTTTTCTTGTTTCTAGCACTAAGAGAAACCCTAAAGAATCCTAGCTATTACTGCCACCTTCCTCATTCATTCCTTATTGTTCTTCATCGAGTCTAGAGCTTTTCTAGGTTTGATTCTTCAACAAGAGCAACGTTCATCAATCCGCCACCGCTTCCCTATCAGTTCGTTTGTAGGGATCATTCGTTACTGCAACCAATTTTTTTGGATCCAAGCTCGTCTCAGTATATGCCATCACACAACCAATCTTATCAATAAGAAGTTATTTGATTAAAACAACTTCTGAGTCAAGTTGATGAAAACATTGCTCAAATGAAAGCCGAAGCTGAAGTGAGAGAAGTAGAGAGAGCAGCAGAGAGAGAAACATGATTTCATAAAAATATGAAGAACTTCAAAAACAAATTGAAGCTATGAGTCAGATGATGCATCAGAATCAAACGAAGAATTCATCATCCTAAGTGTTATATTAGGTTAATGCTTCCTTTATGTTATTGAAAATATTGAACTACATTATATTTAACTTGGACGTTTGTAAACTATGATTTATTTATGTTTTTATGTATTATTACTTAATTCGAATCATAATTAAATTTACTGCCAGTTGTTGGAAATTGTTACAGATTAAATTTGGGTAATACAAAATAAGAAGAAGATATGTTGAAAATCAGTTTCGATTAGCGGCGTTTTAGGGGAAAAACGCCACTAATAGAGTGCATATGTGGTGGGGTCTTTAGGAATAAACACAGCTAAATGACCAACCTATAACAACTTTTGTGCCCAAAACGTCGTTATCTATTGCAGCGTTTGTGACAACAAACACCACTAAATATCAAACCTGTAGCGGGAAAATGCCTATAAATATCAAACCTACCGAGGCGTTTGAACACAAAGATGTCACTATATAGCGAACCTATTGCGGTTTTTGTATTCTAAAATGCCTCTATATAACTTGACCTTTAGCGGCGGTTTAGTATACAAATGCCGTTACATAACTTGGCTTTTAGAAGCGTTTATTAGTAGAAATACCACTAACAGTTGCAGCGTTTGTAATAATGACATTTTTTTTTGCACCGACATCATTTTTAGCGGTGCTTTTAAACTCCGCTATAGGACAAAAAACGTCGCTATAGACCAATTCTTCTATAGTAGATATTTGTGGCTACATTCACTGCAGTTTTGATCTGTTCGATCATGGAAGCATCCATGGCTGCCCCACTGATTACAACAGCTCTGGCCGCTACAACCTCCATCTCATTAGGTTCGATGGGGAAATAGAATGATTCCATATGGAAAAGCTACGAGAACACATTGAAAGGATACATGGAAGTGATTAGCTCAATGCAAGCAGAGACTTATGTGGTCATTAAAGAGTTAGATAATATTAGGGTTTTCATCGGTCAGCTTGAGATCGAGATTGAATCCATGTTGAAATAAACAACTTTTGCAGTAGAAGATGAAGCTGTGAAAATCGGGCTCGATGATATTAAGAAACTGTGGATTTCTATGAAGAATGTGTAGTATTTGGGGCAACATGTTTGTAGTCGAGACCTCAGGATAGCAAAGAATATGGTTCTTCAAATGATAATAAAACACCATTTGCATTATATTTTATTTTACCCCTACTTACTAACCTTTTTGCAGCTGACATATCATAAATAGGACTACTTACAAAAGTTTTGAGTAAGTCTACAAAACAATTTGCAAGTGACAAAGAGTTTAAAAAGGAAAAGTGTGTGGTGAGACTAGAAGAGGACTTGTAAAAGCCGTTAAAGTCCTAAGTACAAACATGAGTGATTAAGTGACATTTCAAACTTTCTTTGGAGTGTTCTCACGAGGCTTAGTGAGATTATGTTGGTATGGTTATATTACATACTCTTTTCTTTCATATTCACTAACTATGTCTCAAGGTTTATGACAATCACCCCAAGCGAAGCATCCAATCTACAAGTACAAGCAATCATGATAGAAATTCTAAGATTTCTTTGATTGGAACTTGAATCATTATATGAACGAATAGATCAAGAATCCATAGGCAATTAAAGGAACAATTCCATTCCTAGAAGGCAACCCCAACCAAGAAAAGATGAAGAAGAATCTGAAGATGTAGGTAATGCTGAAATTGATCAAGTATCACAAGGAATATGGTGGATACTACTTCTTTGACGATAATATCAACAATATAAGAGCATCCATTACTCCATTCTAAGGAAAAATAGATCCTGAAGCTTATTTTGACTGGGAGACCAATGTGGAACATGTCTTTGAATGTCGTAACTACTCAGAACAAAAGAATGTCTGGATGGTAACCATGGAGTTCATAGACTATGCTATAGTATGGTATGATCAATTGATGAACACAAGGAGAAGAAATGGTGAACGCCCCATCAATACTTGGAATAATATGAAAGCCATTATGAGAATAAGATTTATCAATGTTTATTACCATCGTGACCTATTCTACATGTTATAAAATCTCAAACAAGGAAGTCAGAGTATTTAAGATTACTTCAAGGAAATGGAGGTAGTGTTAAGTTAATCGATCGACGAATCGGCAAAGAGGGGGTGAATTGGCAATAAAATTTTGGTGGAAGCTTTTACAGAAAATTGAAAATAATTGCACAGCGATTTAGAGTGGTTCGACTTTCTCAACCAAAGTCTACGTCCACTACCTTAGCTATCCACACTAAGGATTTTCCACAAATTCACTAATTTTTCTTTCTTTTGAGGATAAAAAGTAACCTTACAACTCCCTCAAGAATTATACCCCAAATTCTTGAGAACACTCTCTCCCAAAGAGAAAAACACAAATTTTGCAAACTTACAGAAAAACCTCATAAGGCAATATGTTTGCACAATTCTAGAATAAAAAACGAACACTCAAGAATGAATACAATTGATCACAAATGGTGTCTTGAAAGCAAAATGAATATTGAATAAAAATAGGTGATAACTTCGTAAAAAGGTCATATTTGGGACCTTTTCACTTAAGTTATTTATTGTCTAAAAGCCCATTTAGGATCATATAGATGCATTTAGGAGCATATAGTTACATGTGGTGAAATTTTGTTTGTCGCGGCATTTTATTTTGTAATCAGTGTTGCATTATGGGGAAGGTGTTTTGTTTAATGATGTGCAGGATTTGGGAGCAACGAAAAGCAAAAGAAAATGCCATGACATAAGGAGACTACTGAGCAAAATGCGATTGCCGCGACATCTCGGACGACATTTCTGGGCAGAAAAAGTCAAAGAATATATTTTTAGTAAGAGCCATCTGTCATGGCATAAAAAGTGCTTTCTGCAATCAGCATTAAATGAGGGGCCAGTTACCATCTTTGCACCAACTCTCGCATAAAAGGAATGAAATTTAGGGTGAAAGGGTAATTTTAACACAAAACCATGGTTCATTCTCCCCTATAAATAGAATAAGAAGCCTGACTTTTGAAGGAGATTTTGGAGATTTTTAGACAGCCTCCAAGAGCCTAAAAATTCAGAGAAAATGTTCTCTCTTTTTCCCGTCAATCATTTTTACCTTGGCATTCCTTCATTGATAGGCTATAGGGAGTGGCGAACTAGGCATCCGAGAGGAGCTAGATTACTGGGACTGTTCGTGGTGGCCGAGGGAAGCTTCGGCAGTGCACGTCGAAGGCTTTTCCTCATTCTCTTTGCTCTTTGCTTTCGTTATTTATTATTTGGGTTGTAAGGAATGAATTAACTTGCTTTGTGCTTGCTTATTTCGAACCCCACCATGAACTAATCCTATTTAGTGGGAGTTTATTTTGGATATTTAAGATTTGCTTTAATGAATGATTGTTTTTCTATGTTATAATCTGTTTTGCTTATGAATTTTAATGCCTTAAGGCTGAAGGAACTATGAGAGTAGCCATTCCTTAGTGTTTGAGAGAATGCCTAAGTAACATATCCTTAGTATTCGAGAGAAACTAGGGAGGAACCACATAAGCAAGGGGTTCTAGATAGTAACTAGACCTAATCCACCTTAGAGATAAGGCTAGGATTTCATTCGACTAAAAGTAGTTATGCATGAGCGATAGGTTAGATGTTAATGCTGCCGTAAAAAGGTATTGCCGAGACATATCCTGTTATCTGGACCAATAGGATCCCTGCAGTAGCTAACGCCAATCGGTTTTGCCAAGGCATCTTCAACCTGTCGAGTCCCTTAACTAGAGATAGCATAGGGCACCCTTAGTAAACTCTGTCGGGCAGTTAAGGCATAGAAGTAAAACCATTCTAAAAAGTGGACTTAGATTTTCCTAGGTAACTCCCATCACTCATTCCAATAGTAGCTTGTCGTGTGAGGAGTCTAAAGTTCTTATAAGAAAATCCAGTATTTACAATTTATTTTGCCTTTACATTTTTATTTGATCGCACTACACACAATCCATTTTGCCACAACATATTCATCTGCTACCACATTGCCATCATTCCATTTCCATATCATCCATTCATTTTGCCACAGCATCATCATTTGTATATATACCATCTCTAACTTTACTAAGGTGATAGAGTAAAGTGCCATGACAAACTTATTTGATTTCCTCCAATCCCTATGGAGAACGATACTCACTCATCACTTTATTACTTGTTTGATTGTGTATACTTGAACACATATCCGCACCATTTATAGTACTAACAAAAAGCGGACAAGTTTTTGGCGCCGTTGCCGGGGATTGGCAACTGGAAGTTAAATTATTTTGTCATAGCATTATTATTTTACTTGTTTATTTATTTATTTAATATTTTTAATAGTTTTACTTTTTATTTTCCTGATCTTTTTCAGGCTTTTTTTTGTGGTGTATGACCAGAAGACATTCGGACGAGCCATTAGAACCGGTTGAACTTGAGATCGAGAGGCTCTTTAGGAGAAGAAGACGTGATCAACGTGAAAATATGTATCAAATCAGAAATCAAGGCATTGGTCATGAGGATGATCAAAATGTGGGGGCAATTCCAAATGCTGGGAATGCAGCCATACCTCGTGTCATTCGTGATCACTTAAACTCGATCTTAGATGATTAAATCCTGGAATTGTGGCACCAGAAATTCAGGCAGCCCACTTCGAGCTTAAACCTGTCATGTTCAATATGCTGAACTCCATAGGGTAATTTGGGGGCATGCTAAATGAAGATGCCAGGCAGCACATACGTAACTTCTTGGAGGTTTGTGATTCCTTTCGCCAACAAGGAGTGCACGAAGATGTCTTGAAATTAAAGCTCTTTCCGTATTCTCTGCGTGACCGAGCAAGGTCTTGGTTGAGTGGTGTTCTAGCGGGTTCAATGGAGTCTTAGACTGATCTGTGCAAAATTTTTTGGTGGGGTATAATTCTCCGAACATGAATACCCAACTGAGGAACGAAATTACTTCTTTTCGTCATGCTGATGACGAATCAATGTATGAGTGCTGGGACCGATATAAAAGCTTGCTTCGTAAGTGTTCGAATCATGGTTTTCAAGATTAGACGCAAGTGGTGACCTTGGCTCGAGTGTAAACTTGATGCCTAAATAAATTTTCGTAAAGCTTGGGATAGGAAATGCGAGACCCACATCTGTCATTTTGCAATTAATCGATCGTTCACATGTGCGTCCTGAAGGGTGAATTGAAGATGTCATCATGCGGGTTGACAAATTCATTTTTCCTGTCAATTTTCTAATTCTGGACTGTGAGGTTGACGCCACAGCACCCTTCATCTTGGGGAGACCCTTCCTAGCTACCGGTCGTATTCTCATCAACTGTGAAAGGGGCGAGCTGACCATGCAAGTGGCTGATCAACATGTCACTGTGAATGTCTTATAATCTCTCAAGTACATGGATGATTATGAAGAATGCCAGAGCAATTTAGAAGTGGATATAGTAATCACGAAAAAAGCATATCAATTTTGCCAGGACAATTTTATTCAGCTGGAACCTGATGAGGGGCTAATCGAAGACTTAAAGGTTGGATAACCTAATGATTTTTTATCTGAGGAACATAAGGCTAGCTTCCTCAAAGCTAACCTAGGTACGCGGTTTGAACCTCTTAATTTTGAAGAGTTTGTTCCTCCCAAGCCCTCATTACAACATGCTCCTACCCTAGAACTTAAGAATTTGCCACGGTATCTTAAATATGCTTATCTGGGTAGTAATGAAACTTTACCTGTGATTATTTCCTCTGCCCTTACTCCTAACCAAGAATCTAGCTTGCTAAGTGTTTTGTCACAAAATATACGAGCGTTTGGATGGACGATGTCATATCTGAAGGGAATAAGTCCAACAATCTGCATGCACAAAATCCTGCCGGAAGAATGTCACGGAAAATCCATAGAGCCACAACGCAGACTAAATCTAATCATGAAGCAAGTTGTGATGAAGGAGATTCTCAAATGGCTTGACGCTAGCGTAATATACCCTATTTCTGATAGTTCTTGGGTGAGTCTCGTTCAATGTGTGCCAAAGAAGGGAGGCATGACCGTGGTGATGAGTGAAGACAACGAGTTGATACCTACTCGCACGATCATCGGGTGGCGGATTTGCATGGTTTACCGCAACCTCAACAAGGCCACCAAGAAGGATCACTTCCCTTTTCCGTTCATTGATCAAATGCTGGATCGACTTGCTGGCAAGGCATTTTATTTTTTCTTGGTTGGATACTCGGGGTATAATCAAATTGCCATCGCACCGGAGGACCAAGAGAAGACAACATTCACGTGTCCTTATGGCACATATTCTTTTAGAAGAATGCCTTTGGGACTCTGTAATGCCCCGACAACTTTTCAGTGCTGCAGGCAAGCCATATTTTCAGACATGGTTGAAGACTTTCTGGAAATTTTTATGGATGATTTTTTCAGTTTCTGGAGATGATTTTCAAAAATACCTCAGTAATTTGACGAAGGTACTGAAGCGATGCGAGGAGGCCAATCTCGTGCTGAACTGGGAAAAATGCCACTTCATGGTGACCAAGGGCATTATTCTTGGCCATAAAAGTTCTGCAAAGGGCATTGAGGTTGACAAAGCAAAGATCGAGGTGATCGAGAAGTTACCCCCACCAAATTCTTTCAGGGGCATTCGGAGTTTCCTTGGACATGCTGGATTTTATTGGAGATTCATCAAGGACTTCTCCATAATATCCAAGCCCTTGTGCACCCTACTGCAACAGAACCAGTCGTTCGTGTTTGATCAGAAATGCCATGGTGCATTCAAAGAGCTGAAGCAAAGACTTACCTCTACAGCGATCATGGTTCCCCCAGATTGGACGGCACCGTTCGAATTGATGTGTGATGCAAGTGATTTTGCCGTGGGAGCTGTACTTGGGCAACGTAGAGGTAAAAGTTTTCATGTTATATATTATGCTAGTCGTACCTTGATTGAGGCACAATTAAACTATACTACCACTGAGAAAGAATTACATGCCGTGGTATTTGCATTTGACAAGTTTAGGCTATACTTGATAGGGACCAAAGTCATTGTTCACACTGATCACTCAGCTATAAAATATTTAGAGAACAAGAAAGATGCCAAGCCTAGACTTATTAGGTGGATATTACTATTGCAAGAATTTGACTTAGAGGTAATAGATAGGAAAGGTACTGAGAACCAGCTTACAGATCATTTATCTAGGCTAGAGAACATTTTAGAATGCCATGACATTTTCGATAATAAAGAAGAATTCCCTGATGAGAAAATTTTATATACCACGGCAATTCCGTGGTACGCTGACCTTGTCAATTTTCTTGTTAGTGGTGTTTTTCCTTATGAACTAAACAACCAGGGCAAGAAGAAGTTTATGCATGATGCCAAGTTCTATTTTTGGGAGGAGCCGTACTTGTTCAAGCAATGTGCCGATCAAATGATTTGCCGGTGTGTCCCCAAAGAGGAGCAATGCGATATCTTATATCATTGCCAAACCGCAACCTGTGGAGGGCATTTTGGAGGTGCAAGGACTACTGCAAAGGTCCTCCAATCAAGCTTCTATTGGCCATCACTATTTAAGGATTCCCACGCATTTTGTAAAGCGTGCGACAGATGCCAGCGCACTGGAAACATTTCCATACGAAACGAAATGCCGCTGCAAAATATTTTGGAGATAGAACTCTTTGATGTTTGGGGCATTGATTTCATGGGACCGTTCCCATCTTCCTTTGGAGACTTATACATTTTGCTTGCTGTGGATTACGTCTCAAAGTGGGTTGAAGCGATTGCCACACCGAGGAATGACTCTAAGATGGTGCTCAAGTTCCTTCACAAGAACATCTTTACTTGATTTGGAGTACCGAGAGCCATCATCAGTGATGAGGGCACCCACTTTGATAACAAGCTAATTGCCAAGGCATTACAGAAATACAGAGTACGACATAAAATTTCCACGGCATATCACCCACAAACAAATGGGCAAGCTGAAGTGTCCAACCGTGAAGTCAAGAAGATTCTCGAGAAGGTGGTGAACCCTCGAAGGAAAGACTGGTCCCCAAAACTCGATGATACACTCTGGGCATACCATACGACATTTAAAACACCTTTGGGAATATTACCCTTCAAGATGGTATATGAAAAAGCCTGTCACCTACCAGTTGAGCTAGAACACAAGGCATACTGGGCAATCAAGAAGCTAAACTTCGACGCACAACTTGCTGGGGAAAAACGACTGCTCGATCTGAATGAAATGGAGGAGTTTCGAGCACAACCATATGAAAATGCCAAGATCTACAAGGGAAAAAACCAAGAAGTGGCATGACAAAATGCTTTTGCCTCGACATTTTCATGTGGGCCAGAAAGTGCTGCTGCTTAACTTTAGGCTCAAACTCTTCCCGTGCAAATTAAAGTCACGTTGGTCGAGACCATTCGAAGTCCACCATGTTTACCCGTACGGCATTGTTGATATCAAGAACATGGAAGATGGGTCTATCTTTAAAGTCAATGGACACATCCTGAAGGCCTACGAAGGAGTCCCACCATTGCTTGACAAGACTGCACTTCTCTTGCATGAAGTTGATACTGGCCCAACATCTTAAGGATGCCGTGAGATTTTAGTTTTACTCTTGTGCATAAATAAATGGTTATTTTGTTATTGTTTTTATTCAGTTTCCTTTTAATTTACTATTTTATTTTTCTTTGCAAGGTTAGGGTCCATCCAAATTTCAACCGGACCAGCATCAAATCATGAACAGTCCAGTTCCACACAATTTCAAAAGCGCACACGTCGTACGACCGCCGCACCACCACAAGCGTAAAGTCAAGGTACCTTGCATTGCATTGCATGTCATAACATGTAGTTTAATTTTCAATAGTTTTTTTTAGCAATGAGGACAATTCTTCTCTCAAGTTTGGGGGAGGTAGGGTTCTTAAATCATTGCAAGATAGTATTAGTATAATGAATACGCCATGACATTAGTAAGTGGTTGAATGAGTTTTATGTAATAAATTAATGATGCCCCGATGATGATGAACTCTTGATGGATAGGATTGAATGTACATGACTGTTGAGGATGATAGAACCATCTCTAGGACTTGCTTCTTTGAAACCTTTGAGTACATGATTGTATATTTTTCATGCTTAAGGAACTTGAATTTTTTTTATAAGAGAACTCTTGCATGTCTTGGCATAAACGATGAAAACCCCACTTTGCAAATAAAAAGAGAAAAAAAAAGAAAAAGAAAAAATGAAAGTAGTCACGGGATGACTCTACCTGACTAGCTCGGGGGAGGAAGGTATGATCCCTTTCACCTAGAGTGTGGGATGGTAGGTGTGATGGGCTGACTCCCCTCGTAGCAGTGTTAAAAAAAAGCAAAAAAGGAAAAGAAAACAATGTGGGAGTAAAAATTGTAAATGTCGTGGCAAAACAAGAAAACTTGCGTAGAAAATTTTTAGGTTTGTTAAGCAAGGACTGGATATAAACACACACACACCCACACAAAGAATCTTGCCCTAGGGGACATTACTTGATTTCTCAAACTAGTCTAACATATTGAAGCCATATGTTCCGAGGGCTGAAATTTTATACCATATAACTATTATGCTTCTGAACTTGCCAGGGTATTTTTATTTTTCTTAATACTATCTATTGCTTGAGGACAAGCAATAACTTAAGTTTGGGGGTATGATAAATTCGTAAAAAGGTCATATTTGGGACCTTTTCACTTAAGTTATTGATTGTATAAAAGCCCATTTAGGATCATATAGATGCATTTAGGAGCATATAGTTGCATGTGGTGAAATTTTGTTTGTCGCGGCATTTTGTTTTGTAATCAGTGTTGCATTATGTGGAAGGTGTTTTGTTTAATGATGTGCAGGATTTGGGAGCAAGGAAAAACAAAATGGAAATGCATGACATAAGGAGACTACTGAGCAAAATGCGATTGTCGCGACATCTCGGACGGCATTTTTGGGCAGAAAAATTCAAAGAATATATTTTTAGTAAGAGCCATCTGTCATGGCATAAAAAGTGCTTTATGTAATCAGCATTAAATGAGGGGCCAGTTATCATCTTTGCACCAACACTCGCATAAAAGGAATGAACTTTTGGGTGCAACGGTAATATTAACACAAAACCCTAGGATCATTCTCCCCTATAAATAGAAGGAGCCTGACTTTTGAAGGAGATTTTGGAGATTTTTAGACAGCCGCCAAGAGCCTAAAAATTCGGAGAAAAAATTCTCTCTTTTTCCCTTCAATCGTTTTTTTCGTGGTATTCCTCCGTTAACAGGCTATAGGGAGTGGCGTACTCGGCATTCGAGAAGAGCTAGATTGCTGGGACTGTTCGTGGTGGCCGAGGGAAGCTATGGCAGTGCACGTCGAAGGCTTTTCCTCCTTCCCTTTGCTCTTTGCTTTCGTTATTTATTATTTGGGTTGTAAGGAACGGATTAACTTGCTTTGTGCTTGCTTATTTCGAACCCCACCATGAACTAATCGTATTTGGTGGGAGTTTATTTTGGATATTTAAGATTTACTTTAATGAATGATTGTTTTTCTATGTTATAATCTGTTTTGCTTAAGAATTTTAATGCCTTAAGGTTGTAGGAACTTTGAGAGTAGCCATTCTTTAGGTGATTACTTAGTGTTCGAGAGAATGCCTAAGTAGCATATTGTTGAGTTAATCGATCGACGGAATCGGCCAAGAGGGGGGTGAATTGGCAATTAAAAATTTCGAGGAAGCTTTTGCAGAAAATTGAAAGTAATTGCACAGCGATTTACAGTGGTTCGACTTTCTCAAACAAAGTCTACGTCCACTACCTTAGCAATGTTTTCAACACATATCCTTAGTATTCAAGAGAAACTAGGGAGGAACCACATAAGCAAGGTGTTCTAGATAGTAACTAGGCCTAATCCACCTTAGAGATAAGGCTAGGATTTCATTCAACTAAAAGGAGTTGTACATGAGCGATAGGTTAGATGTTAATGCTGTCGCAAAAAGGTATTACCGAGACATATCTTGTTATCCAAGCCCAGGGATTTCAATCGAATATGCCATGGCATAATTCTCACAAAAGAGGGCCATCTTTATCAAACACTAGTTCTTTGGATGCCAGAATGCAAGAGTTTATTGTAACAACGAAGACAATGATGCAAGATCATACGACCTCCATCAAAAATCAATGAGCCCTACTTCATAGCCATAGTTCGTCATTAAGGGCACTGGAGAGTCAGGTTGGTCAAATTCTCGCATCATTACAAGAACGTAGACCAGAACATCTACCGAGTGACACTGAAGTCACAAAACCTCATGGTAAACAACAGTACAGTGTGCTAACTCTCTGAAGTGGTACACAAATTAATGTCGAAGTTAAGTTTGGGGGAAGACCGAAGGATGATTCACCCCCTGTAATCGTACAAGTTGAGCAAGAAGTGATGGAAGAAGCACCAGAGAAAGAGGACAAGGCTGAGGATTTGTCAAGTAAAGAAACTGAGGGGGCAAATAAAAATGCCAAGGCAACTTCTGTTCACACCCCGTCAGTACAGGAAGCCCGACCCCCACCTCCTTTTCCGCAAAGACTGAAGAAGTATACCGAAGATATCCAGTTTAAGAAGTTTGTTGACATTCTGAGTCAACTTCAAATCAATGTTACTTTTTTGGAAGCCATGGAACAAATGCCCACTTATGCTAAATTTCTTAAGGAGATTGTTACAAAGAAAAGAAAGGCTGAGCAGTACGAGATAATTGCCACGGCAAAAGAATTTTGCTCTTCCTTAAGCAAGCTGCCACCGAAGAGACATGATCCAGGCAGTTTTATCATCCCATGTTTGATAGGAGACAAATTTGTTGGGAAGGCACTATGTGACCTTGGCTCGAGTGTAAACTTAATGCCTAAATCAATTTTCGTAAAGCTTGTGATAGGAAATGTGAGACCCATATCTGTCATTTTGCAATTAGTCGATCGTTCACATGTGCGTCCTGAAGGGGAAATTTAAGATGTCATCGTGCGGGTTGACAAATTTGTTTTTCCTGTTGATTTTCTAATTCTTGACTGTGAGGTTGACGCCACAACACCTATCATCTTGGGAAGACCCTTCCTAGCTACCGGTCGTATTCTCATCGACTGTGAGAGGGGAGAGCTGACCATGCGAGTGGCCGATCAACATATCACTATGAATGTCTTTCGATCTCTCAAGTACATGGATGATTATAAAGAATGCCAAAGCATTTTAGAAGTGGATACAGTAATCACGAAAGAAGTATATCAATTTTGCCAGGATAATTTCATTCAGCTGGAACCTAATGAGGGGCTAATCGAAGACTTAAAGGTTAGAGAACCTAATGATTTTTTATCCGAGGAACATAAGGCTAGTTTCCTCAAAGCTAACCCAGGTACGCGGTTTGAACCTCTTAATTTTGAAGAGTTTATTCCTCCCAAGCCCTCATTATAGCATGCCCCTACCCTAGAACTTAAGAATTTGCCACGACATCTTAAATATGCTTATCTGGGTAGTAATGAAACTTTACCTGTGATTATTTCTTCTGCCCTTACTCCTAGCCAAGAATCTAGTTTGCTAAGTGTTTTGTCACAGCATAAGCGAGCGTTAGGATGGACGATGTTAGATCTGAAGGGAATAAGTCTAACAATCTGCATGCACAAAATCCTACTGGAAGAATGTCATGGCAAATCCATAGAGCCACAGCGCAGACTAAATCAAATCATGAAGCAAGTTGTGATGAAGGAGATTCTCAAATGGCTTGACGCTGGCGTAATATACCCTATTTCTGATAGTTCTTGGGTGAGTCCTGTTTAATGTCTGCCAAAGAAGGGAGGCATGACAGTGGTGACGAGTGAAGACAACGAGTTGATACCTACTCTCACGGTCACCTGGTGGCGGATTTGCATGGACTACCGCAAGCTCAACAAGGCCACTAAGAAGGATCACTTCCCTTTGCCATTCATCAATCAAATGTTGGATCGACTTGCTGGCAAGGCATTTTATTGTTTCTTGGATGGATGCTCGGGGTATAATCAGATTGACATCGCACCGGAGGACCAAGAGAATACAACATTCATGTGTCTTTATGGCACGCATGCTTTTCGAAGAATGCCTTTTAGACTCTGTAATACCCCGACAACTTTTCAGCGCTACAGGGAAGCCATATTTTCAGACATGGTTGAAGACTTTCTGGAAATTTTTATGGATGATTTTTCAGTTTATGGAGATGATTTTCAAAATGCCTCAGCAATTTGACGAAGGTACTGAAGCGATGCGAGGAGGCCGATCTCGTGTTGAACTGGGAAAAATGCCACTTCATGGTGACCAAGGGTATTGTTTTTGGCCATAAACTTTCTGCAAAGGGCATTGAGGTGGACAAAGCAAAGATCGAGGTGATCGAAAAGTTACCCCCACCAAGTATTTTGTAAAGCGTGCGACAGATGCCAGCGTACTGGAAACATTTCCAGACGAAACGAAATGCCGCTGCAAAATATTTTGGAGATAGAACTCTTTGATGTTTGGGGCATTAATTTCATGGGACCGTTCCCATCTTCCTTTGTAGACTTATACATTTTGCTTGCTGTGGATTATGTCTCAAAGTGGGTTGAAGCGATTGCCACACCGAGGAATGACTCTAAAACGGTGCTCAAGTTCCTTCACAAGAACATCTTTACTTAATTTGGAGTACCGAGAGCCATCATCAGTGATGAGGGCACCCACTTTGATAACAAGCTAATTGCCAAGGCATTACAGCAATACGGAGTACGACATAAAATTTCCACGGCATATCACCCACAAACAAATGGGCAAGCTGAAGTGTCCAACCGTGAAGTCAAGAAGATTCTCGAGAAGGTGGTGAACCCTCGAAGGAAAGACTGTTCCCCAAAACTCGATGATGCACTCTGGGCATACCAAACGGCATTTAAAACACCTTTGGGAATGTCGCCCTTCAAGAAGGTATATGGAAAAGCCTGTCACCTGCCAGTTGAGCTAGAACACAAGGCATACTGGGCAATCAAGAAGCTAAACTTCGACGCGCAACTTGCTGGGGAAAAATGACTGCTCAATCTGAATGAAATGGAGGAGTTTCAAGCACAAGAAAATGAAAATGCCAAGATCTACAAGGAAAAAACCAAGAAGTGGCATGACAAAATGCTTTTGCCTCGACATTTTCATGTGGGCCAGGAAGTATTGTTGTTTAACTCTAGGCTCAAACTCTTCCCGGGGAAATTAAAGTCACGTTGGTCGGGACCATTCGAAGTCCACGATGTTTACCCGTACGACGATGTTGATATCAAGAACATGGACGATGGGTCTATCTTTAAAGTCAATGGACAGCGCTTGAAGGCCTACCAAGGAGTCCCACCATTGCGTGACAAGACTGCACTTTTCTTGCATGAAGTTGATACTGGCCCAACATCTTAAGGATGCCGTGACATTTTAGTTTTACTCCTGTGAAAAAATAAATGGTTATTTTGTTACTGTTTTTATTCAGTTTCCTTTTAATTTACTATTTTTTTTCTTTGCAAGGTTAGGGTCCGCCCAAATTTCAATCGTACCAGCATCAAATCATGAATAGTCCTACTCCACACAATTTCAAAAGCGCACACGTCGTACGATCGCCGCACCACCACAAGCGTAAAGTCAAGGTACCTTGCATTGCATTTCATGTCATAACATGTAGTTTAATTTTCAATAGTTTTTTTTAGCATTGAGGATAATGCTTCTCTCAAGTTTGGGGGAGGTAGGGTTCTTAAATCATTGCATGATAGTATTAGTAGAATGAATATGCCATGACATTAGTAAGAGGTTGAATGAGTTTTCTGGAATAAATTAATGATGCCCGATGATGATGAACTCTTGATGGATAGGATTGAATGTAAATCACTGTTGAGGATGATAGAACCAACTCTAGGACTTGCTTCTTTGAAACCTTTGAATACACGATTGTATATTTTTCATGCTTAAGGAACTTGAATTTTTTTTATAAGAGAACTCTTGCATGTCTTGGCATAAACGATGAAAAGCCCACTTTATAAAAAAAAGAGAAAAGAAAAAAAGAAAAAGAAAAAATGAAGCTGTGAATAAATGCTTCGGTATATCTATAGAGGGACACTCCGCTATGCCATGGCATTTCCTGGAAACCACAAATAAATAAATGGCAGCTATGGTATATGAGTGAATGAAAGTAGTCATGGGATGACTCTACCTGACTAGCTCGGGGGTAGAAGGTATGCTCCATTTCACCTAGAGTGTGGGATGGTAGGTCTGATGGGCTAACTCCCCTCGTAGCAGTGTTAAAAAAAGCAAAAAGGAAAAAAAAACAATGTAGGAGTAAAAATTGTAAATGTTGTGGCAAAACAAGAAAACTTGCGTAGAAAATTTTTTGGTTTGTTAAGCATGGACTGGATACAAGCACGCACACACCCACACAAAGAATCTTGCCCTAGGGGACAATACTTGATTTCTCAAACTAGTCTAACATGTTGAAGTCAAATGTTCTGAGGGCTGAAATTCTATACCATATAACTATTCTGCTTCTGAATTTGCCAGGGTATTTTTATATTTCTTAATACTATCCATTGCTTGAGGACAAGCAATAGCTTAAGTTTGGGGGTGTGATAACTTTGTAAAAAGGTCATATTTAGGATATTTTCACTTAAGTTATTGATTGTCTAAAAGCCCATTTAGGATCATATAGATGCATTTAGGAGCATATAGTTGCATGTGGTGAAATTTTTTTTGTCGCGGTATTTTATTTTGTAATCAGTATTGCATTATGGGGAAGGTGTTTTGTTTAATGATGTGTAGGATTTGGGAGCAAGGAAAAGCAAAAGTTAAATGCCATGACATAAGGAGACTACTGAGCAAAATGCGATTGCCGCGACATCTCGGACGACATTTCTGGGCAGAAAAAGTCAAAGAATATATTTTTAGTAAGAGCCATCTGTCATGGCATAAAAAGTGCTTTATGCAATCAACATTAAAGGAGGGGCCAATTACAATCTTTGCACCAACTCTCGCATAAAAGGTAACACAAAACCCTAGGTTCATTCTCCCCTATAAATAGAAGAAAAAGCCTGACTTTTGAAGGAGATTTTGGAGATTTTTAGACAGCCGCCAAGACCCTAAAAATTCGGAGAAAAAGTTATCTCTTTTTCCCGTCAATCATTTTTGCCGTAGCATTCCTCCATTGACAGGCTATAGGGAGTGGCGAACTAGGCGTCCGAGAGGAGCTAGATCGTTGGGACTGTTCGTGGTGGCCGAGGGAAGCTCTGAAAGTGCACGTCGAAGGCTTTTCCTCCTTCCCTTTGCTCTTTGCTTTCGTTATTTATTATTTGGGTTGTACGGAACGGATTAACTTGCTTTGTGCTTGCTTATTTCGAACCCACCATGAACTAATCCTATTTGGTGGGAGTTTGTTTTGGATATTTAAGATTTGCTTTAATGAATGATTGTTATTCTATGTTATAATCTATTTTGCTTATGAATTTTAATGCCTTAAGGTTGTAGGAACTATTAGAGTAGCCATTCCTTAGGTGATTACTTAGTGTTCGAGAGAATGCCTAAGTAGCATATCCTTAGTATTCGAGAGAAACTAGGGAGGAACCACATAAGCAAGGGGTTCAAGATAGTAACTAGGCCTAATCCACCTTAGAGATAAGGCTAGGATTTCATTCGACTAAAAGGAGTTGTGCTCGAGCGATAGGTTAGAAGTTAATGCTACCGCAAAAAGGTATTGTCGAGACATATCTTGTTATTTGAACCAGTAGGATCCCTGCAGTAGCTAACGCCAATCGGTTTTGCCAAGTCATTTTCAACCTGTCGAGTCCCTTAACTAGAGATAGCATAGGGCACCCTTAGTAAACTCTGTCGGGCAGTTAAGGCTTAGAAGTAAAACCATTATGAGAAGTGGACTTAGATTTTCCTAGGTAACTCCCATCACTCATTCCCATAGTAGTTTGTCGTGTGAGGAGTCTAAAGTTCTTATAAGCAAATCCAGTATTTACAGTTTATTTTGCCTTTACATTTTTATTTGATCGCACTACACACAATCCATTTTGCCACAACATATTCATCTGCTACCACATTGCCATCGTTCCATTTCCATATCATCCATTCATTTTGCCACAACATCATCATTTGTATATATACCATCTCTAACTTTACTTAGGTGACAAAGTAAAGTGCCGTGACAAACTTATTTGATTTCCCCCAATCCCTGTGGAGAACGATACTCACTCATCACTTTATTACTTGTTCGATTGTGTATAATTTCACACATATCCGCACCATTTATAGTACTCACAAAAAGTGGACAGCAGGCTTGAAAATACTCAAACGATAAGTTCAAGGCTTTCACTTTGATTCTCTAGCTTCTTTTCTTAATTCTTATTGATCAATGGCTCCTAAGCTTGTTTAAATACACCTTGAATTGATTTTGAACGTTGGGGATCATTGGTGAAGTCAATAGAGCTGTTATGGTGTAATTATTATTTAAAAATCTGGTGGGACTGTAAGTGTATCGGTACACTCTCAAGGATGCATCGGTACACTACGTGTAAAATTCAAATATTTTGACCGTTATATGACTTAGTGTATCGGTACACTCCAAGTGCATCGGTACACTAATTGCATTCAATGTTTTAATAGACCTTTGAATCGGTACACTCAAGATGCATTGTCTTTGCATCGGTACACAAAATACATTTAATGTTCGGTGTGCATCGATACATCCAACAGTGTATCAGTACATCCCTTTGTGAAAATAATTTTTGGCTCGATTATTGTTTGAAATACTTTGTAAAAATTGTTTCAAAAATATTTTAAGTTTAAAACACAATTTTACACTTTAGTAAGGATTGCAATTGACCTTTGAAAAACTTGGAGTAATATTTTTGATATTCGAATAATTTAATCGAATATACTTATAATATCTTAAAATTCAATAACACTTAATTTGATATATCGAAATATCAAAATGTTTTCAACAATCTCCCCCTTTTTGATATAACAAAACATTTTTGTAATTTTAAGATTTTTCTTTGAAAATCATTTTTGAACTCAATTTTTGAAAATTACTCCCCCTTACTTTATTCTCCCCCTTTTTGTTAAATCAAAAAGACTCTATAAACGTTTTAAACAAGATTTTGTAAGAATATAGGCAATTTATTTTAGATAAAGCTTAAGCTGCTAAGATCACAATCAAGAGAAAGATTAGCCATTATTTCATAAACAATATTCATAATCAATGTGAAATGGTAAATTGGTCATAATATTTCTAAAATGTAAATGATGTAAAATTAATAAACATGAAGCTCAAATTAAATATTCAAATCAAACCAATATTCAAACAACCATAACCAAATATATAAATATCCAAGTTCAATCATCCAAACATCCAAAATGTTTTAACAATTAAGTTCTAAGTTCAATCAACCTAAAAAAACAAAGCAAGTAAAAGGTCTAATTGTCTATCGGTGGATCAGGAGGAGATAGATGTGCCCATATATTGGCCACGTCACATGTAAGTGCATCAACCCTTTCGTCCATAGCATCGAAATGATGATTCATCGCTTCGTTGTTAGCAGTTAAATGGGACTTGATGGATGCAAACCCCATGTCAAGATTCTCCATAAATGATCGGATGTATGAAGGAATCTGACTCTTTTGCTGTGCCGGCTCATCCTCAGGTACGTGATCATCTATATCGCGCATGAGTTCTTCAAGCTCTGGATCATCGTCCGATGCCAGTGCCGGAGGAGCTCGTGAAGAGCTAGCTCCCAGTGTTTTCTCGGGTGATCGAACCCAATGATCCTTGTCCATAGACCATCCCGATTTCTTCAAGGTTGTGAAATTTATCTGGTTCTTGAGAGGGATAGGTACATCAAGCGAGACCTTAAGGTTGGATTTGATAAACAAGTTGCTAAGAAGACAAACGTAAACTAAGGTTTCGACATATTTGGATGGGACATTGTTCACGGTTTCTACTAGCTCATCAAAAATAATATGTGGCAAATTTTTTTTTTTGTATTGGATACAATGTATCCACTATAAATCTAAAACTCTAAGGGAGGAGTACCTACCTACGGATGGTCTAAACCGCCAAAAGATGATCAAGTGAAGAAATCGCTTGTGATGAGTTCTTAAGGTACTTGCACTAGACTTAGTTTTATAAGGTGTTGCCACAGTCTCTTTTTCGTTATCTAAACCTACGTTATCTAGTCCAAAGGTGTTAGCGATAGTGTCAGAGTCAATATAAACAAATTGACCTAGAAGATAGGATTGAATTCCTATGGTTTCGGTACGAGACTCGTTTTGGACACAAACTGCATTGGAATAGAAAATGCGAACTAGTTGGTGATAAATGATAGGAATGAGGTGAAAGAGATTATCAAATTTCCAAGAACGGAGAGTAGGAAGATATTTAAATTCCATATAAACCATTGCTTGGATAGAGGGAATACGTTCTTCCCGAATTTTATATGACTCAAACAGATTATGGAACCTATGGTAGAGATCTTGTCTACGACTAGACTCATTAAAACAAGAGTTTAGAATGGTCATTTATGGTTCATTCGGTTTTTGATTTGGATTGGGAGGAGGAATAGGAGGTCAGTTTTGAGGTTGGTATGACGACCGAATAGAGGATTACCTAGCACATTTAGACATGATTAGAATCAGAATGGATATGATTACCTGTAATTTTAAAACACATGTATACAATATAATCAATCTCAAAACTCAATACGAATCCTTAATATTCAAGGTTCACTAAAATAGTATCCTAATGGGAAAATTTGAAAAATTATGTTTAAAGAATCAAAATACTTATAGTTTTCATGAAAACATAATTAAATAAAAAACAACAATTTTAAAATCAAAACATTTTTTTATTTAGAAATTTAAAAAAATGACAAAATGATGTTGTTTTTGAAGAAATTAGTTGAAGATTATAGTTCTAGACTACAATATAACAAATGCCCGATATATAATTCAACCGAGAACTAATCAAATCTAGTCATAAGTTCAAAATTTAATAAAATAGTGGTTTTAGAAAATTTACCTTGAAAATTTGGATTTGATAGGGATTAGATGTTGTTTGCACGATTTAATGATTACTAACAGGGTTATATGTTGAAGAGAGAACAAATTATGACTTGAAACGTTAGATTTGAGCAATTTTTTAAAGTAGGGTGAGAGAGAGGGATGAAACGCTGTGAGAGTGTTTGTTTGGGGTTTTGGAAAAATGATATATTTTAGGGATTATAAGCCTAAAACCTAACAAGTGTATCGGTACACTCTTGAGTGTATCGATATACATTCAAGGAATGCATCGGTGCAATTTCACAGTGTATCGATGCACATTTAAGGAATGCATCGGTACACTTTCATAGTGTATCGATGGACTTTACACAAAAATGTTAAAAAACTGTTTTAAACAATTAGAATGCTAAATTAATTAGCTCTAGTGGTATTAACAACTCATATATAAAAAATTAACAATGTTCAATCAATCAAATCTATCCTTAAATTTTATTTGAACATATAATTAATTTTCACTAAAGGATCATAAACTCCCCCTAACTATTAGAAAAGAATGCAATCAAAAATATTATTTTTATAAGCATTTTTCAATTCTAATTAAAAGTGCTAAAATTATTTTAAACACTAAGTCAAGGTAGGTTTGTTAAACCTAATTCTCTCCTACGTGTCCAAAATCTTTCTTTATGTAAAGATTTTGTAAAAATATCTTCTAATTGATGCAAAGTATCAACATATTCTAGAAATATATCTCCTTTAGTGACATGATCCAGGTGTTGTTGAAAGTCAGAAAATCTCATCATTTGAGTTCAATTTCCTAGGAACTGTCCTAAACAGATTCATATACTTAACTATTCCATCTGTGAAAATCATGATCATCATTGAAAATCATCATCCGAAGTATTGGACGTAATTCCTCATAAGTTATTGGAATTGGGTCAAATTGACAATTTTCTCAGATCATCCTATAGGCTCAGCTTTACAACCAACTGTATAGGCTCACATCATACTGATTTCATCTTTTCCTTGGTGTTAATGTTGCTTTCATTCCTCAGTGAACCATTCTTGATCGCCCTTTCAATCATTTCTCCACATGTGATGAAGTTAGAGAAACTCTTAGAGTCAACCTGTAACATGTGGTTGATATATGGAGATTTTAATATATCGATGAATAAAGTGACGAACTCCCTTTCAATAATTAGTGGATGCATTTGAGATGCAAAATCCCTTCATCATTGTGCATATTGTCAGAAACTCTCATTACGCTTCATCTCCATATTTATAGTGTTGTTCGATCAAGGGCTATATCAGTCCAGTCAGACTGTCTTGAAGACAATGGATAAACAACTGATCATTGTTCGTGTATAAAGTCATCCTTCGAATAAACATTGGGAGATGGGCAGTAGGGCAACTTGTTCCATTATACTTTTCAAAATCGGGCATTTTGAATTTAGGCGGGAGCACCAAGTTAGGAACCAAGACTAGTTCACTTGCATCTATTTCATTATGAGAGCTTTGTCCTCTCGTTCCATTGATTATCTCTCTGCACCAATTTTTTAATTTCTCAGTGATCTCATTCTGGGCATTTTTTCATATCATCAGGATTGGACATGTTGTGATCAGTAGGGTTATCCTGAGGATCTAACAGATTTGCTTGAGTATTTGTGGTGGAGAACCTACTCGGTGGCTTGGAAACCTCTTGGGTGAAATGAGTAGTTGTGGATTAACCTATGTCATCACACACTTAGAGGTTTCCGTGGATGAAAATGAACGCTCTTTGCTTTTTTCCCTGTTTGAACCCATCCAATTTCTCAACAATCTGATCAACCATGTTGGCTTGAGTTTGCAAGATGTGGTCTATGGTAGCCTTTTGTGATTGCTCGAATTTAGCTTCCTAATCTTGTTGTATTCTCTGTAAATTCTATTGTAATTATTCCTTTAATTTTTTGAATTTTGATTCCATTATATCATGTTATTAAGACCACAACCATTGAATTCTCCATGAATTAATCCCAATGTTTTCATGAATGATGCATGTGAAACTGTTTAAGTAAATGAAATACAGGTGTGAAATGCAAAGATGCAAATGCATATACAAAAAATGTTGATCTCAATGACAAATACCGTAGAACAATTTTCATAAGAGATAAAAGTATTCATGTTACAAGATAGTCATTTTATAGACATGATTTTGCCTAGACGTTGAGTTTAAAAGGGGTCAATGCTTCATCTAGGAGCTTCAACCTTGAAAATTATGCCCCTCAAACGCTCTGTAACCTAACTCAATTAATGCACCTGCAGTGCTGATGTCACGTGTCACTCCTTGGTGATTAGCGATGGAACGAACATAGGTAAGACTCTGGTACTAGATTACTTATTGGATCAATGGATCATCTTTCTAGTCTCGAATGTTGTATGATCTTCAAACAGATCCAATCTTGTACTCTCTAAACTTCTTTTAGCCCTCGATGGATATCTGTTTACGCAACTACTTTATTGAAAACATTTATCTCTCATTGTGAAAATTTCCACTTAAATATCCCCTACCCGCCATCATATAACACCTACCCGAGCATGCTTTTATTAAATGGCAATCCTACACAGACATGTTTTCTACCCGACATGCTTTATTTTCAAGAAATTGATCCTAACCACATGGTATCTGGTTCGCTGCTTTCATTTGAAAATAAATCTATTTTATGAATTTAAAGCAAAATATAAAGGTTTAGAGTTGTTGCTCATTCATTTACACTTATTTCGTTACCTACTAATGGGCAGAGGTTCTATACGGCTCTACCTAGGGTGACCACTCTATGGTTCACTATATGTATGTTTCGGCTCTAAAAGGTAAAGGTGCTCGAATTATCCTTGTTGTTGGTGCCCTTTTAGGTTGCTAAGCCCTCAATCCTCACCCATTATAGGCTTACATGGATCGATCTCAATTTGAAGGGATTTACTTTCTTATACCAATACGAGGAATAAATCCATACGAATGTATAAGGCATGTGTACCCCAGAGGTTATCTGATAAGCATCATAAGAAGAATAAATTCTTACGAGATCAAGCATTCACCCCTACTTACTTGGGACGAAGCTCGAGTATAAAGCTTATATCATGCAAATACACATGAGGTGTGTGAGGAGGAACATAAAAACATTTGACTCAAAAAAATAGAAAAGTCTCGGCAGAAACTTTAACAAAGCTGAAAACATAAATTAAATTATTAGTATGACAATTTAAACGATAAAGAAATTAGAAAAAAACTTCAATAAATGGATCATAAGCTAACTATAGAAACATACTCATAATTTTCACCACTACAAAATTGTATAAGCGACTTGCAGCATGACTCTCTAAAGTGTCCCATGCGGAGTCGCCAAGCTGTCGTAACCTTTTTTTTAATTTTTTTATATTTTAAAAACAATTATGACTTTATTTTAAAAAATTGGGATTATTGAATTCATTATTATGAATTGGAGTCGTTATGGACATTTGAGTTAGGTAGAACGAATACCTAAAAGCATCTTTTAAAACAATTAAAAATCATTTTTAAAGATAAAAGCTGGTTTGTTTTACAAAAAAAATTATTTTTGAGGATTCGGGAATCGATTACGCGTGGAGAAGGATAAGTACGCCCACAACTCCTGAAATTGGTACCTAGTCACTTATACATTGTCGTAATAATGAAAACTGTAACTTCAAATATAAAATTAAGGTATGATCCATTTATTGAATACCATTAATTTATTTCAAATGAATTATTAGGGAAATTTTTTTAATATGAAAAAGAAATCTTAGGATTCGCACATCCTCCAATGGGAAGGCTACCCTATTTATTATATGTAAAAGAATGTTCACTCCTTGAATTATTTTAAAAATGTTAAATCAAATAAGAAATTAATATCATAATTTGTATGAAATAATCCGTTACTTTTTCTTAAAGCTCACATGATCAGTACTTAAAATAAAAGGCGAAATTAAAAAATTACTATTATTTTTATATATAAATAAAAATGCTCAATTTATTTTAAGTCCACCCTTCTTTCGAATATTGTATTGAATCACACTACCTCTATAAAGTGGTGCTTTTCACACCCATTTTATGATGAGTGTTCTTGAAAATGTTTGAATAAATATATATGTATTAACAAATAAAGGAGTATATATTAATAATTAAAATAAATATATTTTGATACATATAAAGAAACCATGATATATCAAACAAACATATACAACACATACATATAACAAATTATATAAAGAATAAAATAAATTTAGTGCGAATGTGACTAATAAAATTCATTTAATATATATATATATATATATATATATGAAATTATGAATTATAATATGGACCGATAATAAAAAAACAAGGTTACAAATTTGGACTAAAATGTATATATACATATTTCATGGGTTAAAATAAAAACTAATCATGCTTAATAAAAGGATTAAAATATTAAAAGCAACAATTTTAAGTGTAACAGTGAACTTATCAAGAATCATAGCCAATATACGAATCTTATAGAACAGGAGTATTGAAGTAGAAATAAATCCAAAACAACATGCATGACTAAAAAAAAAACATCATGCAACCAACATAAATTTAACCAAAACACAACAATAAAAAAATAATTTATATGTACTGGTATATATGCAAGACCAAAATAAATATTATGCAAAATCAACAGTCAAAATCTAAATACAAATAAGCATAAATGCAAACCTATATGGACTAAAATAGAACAAAAAATAAATGACAAGCGAGAAATGGCAATATAAAACTTTCATTAAGTGACCAAAATGCAACGTTACAGAGGAATAAGGACCCAATGAGCTATTACACCATGCGATGAAGCATTAATACTTCCCCCTCAAAACGAAAATGTTTGGCGTCTGAAATATAACCAAAGACACTGCTGAAAATGGACCTAAAAAAACTTGGACTTCATTTTTTAATCCCACCTAAAATAAAAACTCTAAAAACACTCTTCCCCCACTCTACTCCCCACTACCGTGGGATTAAAAAAAAACTCATGGCCACCTTAAACTGGTGGCACCGACGAGGGAACCTAAGCCCAACCCTTTTTGAGACTCAACTTAGGTGAAAGGTAAGAGGTCACCTTTAATAACGGAGAAGAAATCGTGACCACTATTCCCGAAAGTATGATTTTTTTTTGGGTTTTAGTTTTTTTCCTTTCTTTTTTTTTCTTCGAATGATGGCTGTAAAATATCTTTTTTTATACCGAAAACCCCTTTTGTTCCCCTGTGGTGCTTTGCTTCTTCGTTCCTTTTTCTTTTGTTTGAAATGTACTTTTTTTTGTTGTTGCATGCTAGATTTTAAGTTGATTTTCGAGCAAAAATCATGAAATCTATTCGATAGGGGAATGATTTCTCTAAGCCTCTATAGGTAAAATCCCTGATTTTTTGTAATTTAACCCATTTTTAATGGGTTTTCATTTTCTTGGATTTTTTTACTGATTTGGTTGTATTTCAGTCACTGTTTGGTCAGATTTGCTGACAATGGTAGCTTGGGAGTCATCAGCGATGGCTCACGAGGCAGGGATGTTAAAGGGTCGACACGTGCATCTCATGTGCCAACCGGACGGTCCAGATCTGCTGGTGGCAGTGACTGCTGTATTAGGGTACAAACCCTAATATTAAAGCACTGATTTGGACCATTTGATAGGTCTAGACCGTGTGGCTGATAGTAGTGCAACACTTGAGATGAAACCCTAGTCGGGTTTGGGCCACACGAGTAGGCTAGTTGCTGGGCCTGAACAATTGCATCGGTTTTGAACTTTTTTAGCTTCAATGGTCCAATTACTTTTTAATTGATGGCATTTGGGCCAATTTTGTATTTTGGATATGTGCATAAACAAATAAATGTTAGTATTTTATATAATAATAATAATAATAATAGTAGCAATAATAATAATAATAAACAATTAAAATTCGGACAAAAAAAGGCGTCTACACTTTATATGTATATATATTAGAAGCATAATGTATACTTATATTGTATGCATAAGTATAAAGCACACTATACTATATAATATATATTAATATATACTATAATTGTTTCACATTTTTTCTTAACTTTTGAAATGGAAGCAATTTAGTCTATTTTATAAAAATTGTTCACATTTTACAATTATTTCGATTAATCCCTTTGTGTTGTTTAATTTATTTAAATTTAAATTTATAATTTTATATTTTTCAATTTAGTCCTTAAAATTATATTTGTATATGAAATTGGCCCAGACTTATTTATATTTTGTAATTTACTTCAAACCCTATACAGCACATGATATACTCCATTTCAAATTTTATAAATTATATTATAATCTCCAAACCCTATAAAATTTTGTTCACCAACCTTTTAAATGGATGCAATTTATTCCATTTTATATTAATTTCAACTTCACATTTTAAAATTATTTCAATTTAATCCCTCATCAATGTGTGTTGTTTAATTTATTTAATTTTTTTTTGTAATTTCATGTTTGTTCATTTTAGTCCTTAAAAATAGTTTTTTTTTATCAAAATTGATCTATAATTGTAATTTACTCTAAACAATACACAATTACGATTTACAATTCAATGTTCATGAAAGGTTAAAAATAGTTAATCCATATTTGATACGATCGCACCTGAAATTTGTTTGTCAATGATGTGACTCGATCTAAACAAGATCCGATTGAAGTCCATATGAACCTGAATTATTTCGATACTTAACTACTTCAGACTTGAACCGTTTTGACCTTGAATGACATTGATTCGAATAGAAATTAATCTGACCTGAGCCCAAACTGAATATGATGTCAAATCAACCTACAAATGACCAAAATAATTTGACCTAGACCTGACCTGATCCGATTAGAACCACCAAATTAGCCTGAAATGACCTATATTAAATTTGACCTGGCCTGACAAGATTCGATTGAAACCTGAATGATTACCTGATTTCACATGCCTAACTATATTTTAGGGAGTGAATTTAATCTTAGAAGGGGCGATTACCCCCACCCGCCCCTTGATTCTTCCCTGTCCAGAAGTTGATTCATTGAGAAACCTCATGGATATGGTTGAATTCTCGAGCTTTCATCTTGTAAAATAAACTCAACTTTTTCTATTTCATAGCTCAAGCTTTAAATAAATAAAATTCCAAACATTTCCCATTTTTTCAACCTCAAATTTGTTTTCATGCAAAATCTTAGTTACGGATAAATGGACATGTATCTATTTGAATCATAGGAATTTAAAGGTACCCAAATTAGAAATGACAAAATTCCTTGAAATTATTCTCTTGGAACAATGCAACTTAGAAAACAACACATGCAATAGCACATGCAAACAATTATCTGTATTGATTTTTTCCCATCCTTGTATCCAGAAATGCCAATCCAATTCTTTTAATTTTTCTATGTATCTATTTATTTCATTGAAAACAGTTTCCAAAAAATGAATTCTGAAAAACGAATTATATTTTTGAATTTCTAGAAAATATTTTCTTTGTTTGGATGTTGAAATGTAAAATGGTTAAATTTTCTGAAAATAAATTCTTGAAATCAATTTTCAGTAAATAAATATACATATTCGATGTATTTTCTTGATTATTTTATCTTTTATATTTATTGAGTTATTTTTTTTATAAATTATATTTTATAAATTTTGAATATAAAATATAATGTTTTGTTTTTATAAGTATGTCAAATTAAATTTGTAGATAATATGAATAACTTATGTTCATTGTTGTTTCTAAAGTGTTAGTCAATCGATTGAAGCCCCTGATGGTAATGTGTATTAGTGACAACCAAGTCATTTTTCTCCCAAATCGACAAATCTCAGATAATATTCTAGTTCCTCACGAACTAGTGAACTACTTGAATTTGTCTATGACTGGAATTAACAAAGGAGTGGCATTAAACCTTGATATTAAAAAGGCTTACAATAGAGTCGAGTGTTCTTTTCTTACAACATTTATGTTGAAATTAGGCTTTGAAAATCTTTTCTTACAATATTTTATTTTGTTGCTCGTGTGAATGGATCATTAAAAAGGGAATTCACGTCTGGCAGCGGTCTTTGGCAATGTGGTCCTTTATCTCCGTTCTTATTTCTATTTGTAACGCAAGGTTCATCTACCATTTTTCACAAAGCTCAAGCTATGGGAGCTATTAAAGGACTTATAGCTTCTTGGAATGGTCTAAGGGTACCCCATATGTTGTTTGCTGATGATAGCTTGGTTTTCCTCAAGAACTCCATGGTAGAAGCTACTTATCTTAAGAATATTTTGGCATTGTATGCAGCCTTTTCAGGATAAAGGATTATTTTGAATAAATCTATTATTTATTTTAGTCAGTCTTGTTAGAGTATGCCCAAAGACTAATCATACGATGTTGTAATAATACATTTATTTACCGATTATATTGAATAAAGGCATTGCCAAAATTATTTTCAGTTATATGTTTGTGTTTAACATAAACTGAAAGATAATAATGTCCATATTATAACATTATTAAAAGATCCATAGTTAAGTATTATTATGGGCATGGACAATAATAATACGCTTAATACTAACATGTTATTGATTGATGACAAGGAGTTGTCATTGACGTAGAGATTTCAGAATTGATACATCATTATATTGTTAGAGAACAATGCATTGAATTGACCCATCATGAGCATATGACTTGGATAATTATGTAACAGTCTTAACATTGCTCATGGTGATGATTATATGTATGATCCTCATACTTGAGATCAATGCCACCCCAACATATGTTGTTGTATGTTTTGATACAGTTAAACATGCTCTGTAACTGGTTGCACTATAAAGAATGTTATTGAATATATCTCGATATATGTAGTGGGGTGTATATGGTTAAGATAGGATTTGTCTTTCCTACATAATAGGAAATATATCATAGGCCACTTGTTTGAGTGAGACTAGAAATGCATGGCCATGCTCGAATAAGTTGATATGTGATATCACAAATTATTCGTTAATTATAGTCTACTCTAGATGTCAAGAAAAAATAGATGGGCTATACAAGTGTGACTATTCTAAGACTTGTCCCTATTCTAGATATAAAGGAAAAAACATGTAATACATAAAAGAGTTAATCACGAAGATGATATGTCAAATCATAATTTCTTGTAACTTAGGTGACAATGATATATTGCTAGATGTCACTCATTGTATGTAATATTAGAATTGTTCTAATAATTACAACTAACGTTACAAGAACCTACAGGGTCACACCCTAGAATTGAAATGAGCAAAGATGTACAATTTGTTGTACGTTACTAAAATATATCGAGAGTTAAGATATGTATATTTGATATACATATGAATTTAATTATCTCGAATATAGTAAGTAAGTATTAAAATAATGTAATTTAGATTACACCTCTTTTAATTGATATATATAATTCGGAATAATTAAATACCTTTTTAAATAAACAATAAAGATTGTAATTTTGATTATAAGTCTTTAATGTATATTTAATTTGAATTAATTAAATAATATTTTATTTTACTAATTCGAAACAACTTTAAAAACCCTAAGATGTTAGGGCAATTGATATATTTAAGGAGGTAAGGTCTAGCAGCCATTTTACTTCAGCTATTTTTCTGAAAACTTTTTTTGGGAAAAAATTGCTCTCAATCGGGTGAACTAAGTATAGGTCGAGACGTGTTTTCGTGGAGGCTTACGATTCGAACCGTTCGTGATCACCACTTCTTGTTGCTGTCTTTGTTGTTTTTTAAGGAACTCATTATAAGTATTCACATCCTTTCCTCTCTATTTTAGTTTTACGTACTTGGATCGCTGGTGAGACCATCGAGTTTTATTTTCGCTTTGTCGTAGGGTGCGCCGACGGTCCCAAAAGTGGTGTCAGAGCCTCTTGTATGATATGAATTTGGGTTAAATTCTTGGTTGATACGATATGTATAAGATGCATGTTCTAGTTTTATCATTTTCGAAAAATATCATGAAATCATTGTTCGAATCGATAACCACAAAAAATAATATATTAATTTGTTAATATGTTTTTCAATCGATTTGTTGCTGCAAGGATTTTACGAAATCCATATGTCAATTGTTGACATGATTATCCGTGGGAGTGCGATAGCATATCGCGTTTGGTAGTCGAACAATGGTTGTTTCGATGCAGAAAACCTTTGGAATTGAAAATCCCAAAAGCACTATTCTATTGATAAGTGTTATCAAATCGTGAGGTTTTCTATAGAAACGTAAGCATTGTTTTTCAAAAAAAATCTCACCAGTATAGCCCTTGTTCAATTTATAATGGCGTAACAACGTGTATATATATATATATATGATATGTTTGTTTTGCACGGTGTTTGACATGCATGGTTATAGCCCTTGTTCAATTTACAATGGTTTAATTTGAAATACGGTCATTGAGTCGTGCCTTTCTATATCTCTATTTTATTTCTCTTCTCATCTTACTCCCTCGTATATAAAATGAGATTCTTTTAAAATTGTAATCCTATGAAGATTCACAAGGAGCATAAGAATGACGAGAAGATACCAAGAGAGTAGTTTAGGCTTTAAGGGTTTATGGTTCCTCCATTAGCTTAGGATGGGCCACCTTAGTCATTGTTTTGGGCTATAACCATTGCATCTTATTTATTACTATATTTATTATGTATGCAATGCATCAAATGATAAAATAAGGATGACTATTGATGAGATAAATAAGGGCCTAATATTGAAACGAACAATGATGATATAATTAGGTAAGTCCCTCTTTATAATCTATGTTAACTTAACCACCCAATATTTACCCTCGTTAAGGCTTCGATCGATATTCTGTAGGCTTTACCAAAGCATTGGCATATAAATCTATTTTGGTTAAACACGAAGAATAAGCAAGTGATATTCACTGATTGAGATATTGGTAATAACTTAGCTAGGTTATTCTAATAGGATTAGAAACCTAGAGGTTAAATATTTGGATAAGTCATGAGATGACTTGAACAAGAGTTGTTCACCAAAAGGAGGAGTTACATGATATGTAACTAGTAAAGTGTTACTTACCTAAATAATCATTATCCTACAAGAAAAACCAAAACTGATTTAGGAAATTGATGTATTATGGATCCTCACGCAGTAGAAAAATTTTCGTTGAATTTTTCTGAAATTAAAACAGAGAGGGTTTTTAATTTTGAATAAAATAGTGGGAGTAATTTGTAAATAAATACATATTTATAAATTTTAATTCGGTAAATTTACTTACTTTAATATTTCCATTGTTGTATATTTAATGGCAAATAACACTTTATCACTGGGATCACTCTTTGACAAGGATAAACTTAATGGCATAAACTTCCTTGACTGGTTTCGTAATTTGAGAATTGTTCTCAAACAGGAAAGGAAGGAATATGTCATTAAAGAACCTGTTCCTGATGAATCGACAGCTAATGCTTCAAGAACTGAAAAAGAAAAATTCAAGAAACATATGGATGATATGTTAGATGTTGGATGTCTAATGCTTGCAATCATGACTCCTGAGCTTCAGAAGCAACATGAGAACATTGTTGCATATGAGATGATTCAAAATCTCAAAGAAATGTATAAAGGGAAAGTACGTCAAGAGAGATATGAGACCTCTAAAGCACTTTTTCAATGCAAAATGGTAGAGGAAAACTCCTGTAGGAGCTCATGTCATCAAGATGATGGGCTACATCCAAACATTGGAAAAGTTGGGATTTCCTCTCAAAGATGAATAGGCTACCGATGTTATCCTGCAATCGTTGCCAGGTAGCTTTAGCTAATTTGTCCTTAATTTCAACATGAATGAAATTAACAAGACTTTTCCACAGATACTTGGCATGTTTCGAATTGCTGAAAGTAACATTAAAAAGGTTGGACCTAAGCCCATTCTGATCGTCCACAAAGACAAAGGAAAGGCAAAGAAAAAGGTAGTAGCAAAGTCTAAGGGAAATGGTAAAGCCAAACCGATAGGGAAAAATGAATTGAAACCTAAAGGGGGAGTTAGCAAGGAATTAAAATGTTTACCTTGAAGAGGTCAATAAGGTAAAAGAAAATGGAACGTTTGTTTCAGGTATTTATGTTATTGATGTTAATTTTTCAACATCTACTTATTGGGTATTAGATACCAGTTGTGGTTTTTATATTTATACTTTTGTACAGGGACTGAAAAAGAGAATGAATCTAGCTAAAGGAGACGTAGAACTACCAGTAGGAAATGAATCAAGAGTTGTTGCATTAGCTATAGGGACCTATGTTTTACCTTTGCCTAGTGGACTTGATTTAAATTTAGAGGATTGTTATTTTGTGCCTAGTTTGACAAAGAACATTATTTCTATTTCTTGTTTGGACAAGATTGGTTTTGAGATTATTATTAAGAATAATTATTGGTCTTTTTATCTCGATAATGATTTTTATGGTTCGGCACAATTGGTTAATGGTCTTTATATTTTGGATCAAGAAAACACCATTTATAACATAAATACTAAGAGATAAAAAACAAATGACTCAAATCAAACTTATCTTTGACATTATCGTTTAGGCCATATAAGTGAGAAACAAATATAAAAACTCCATAAAGATGGATTCTTAGGTTCATTTGTTTTCAAACAATATGATGTATGCGAATCTTGCTTGTTGGAAAAAATGACTAAAGCTCTTTTTAATAGTAAAGGTGAGCGAGCAAGTGATTTATTGGGGTTAATACATAGTGATGTATCTGGACCGATGAATAAATAAGCCAAAGGTGGATTTCATTACTTCATTACTTTCACCGATGACTTCAGTTGGTATGGGTATATTTATCTTGTGCGCCATAAATCTGAAGCCCTTCAAAAGTTTAAGGAATTAAAAAATGAAGTACAAAATCAACTAGGCACTAGTACTAAGGCACTTCGACCAGATCGAGATGGAGAATAGTTAAGCATAGAGTATGATGAACTCCTGAAAGAATGTGGGATTGTCTCACAGCTTACACTACCTGGTACACCACAGTGGAATGGAGTTTCTGAAAGAAGGAATTGAAAATTATTAGACATGGTTCGGTCGATGATGAGTCATAGTGATCTTCCTACTTATGTTTTGGGGATATATACTTGAAACAACCACTTTCACACTAAACCATGTTCCACCTAAATCGGTTCAAAAGACACTATACGAGATATGGACTGAAAAGCGTCCTAGTATATCTTTTATGAAGATTTGAGTTGTGAAGCTTATGTAAAACATCAGATGTCTACAAAGCTAGAACCTAAATCTCATAAGTGTATATTTGTTGTTACTACACCTGGACATGTTCTTCTTATGGATCAAGAAGATCCCAAGACTTATCAAGAGACAGTGTCTAGCCCGGACTCTGAGAAATGGCTTGAAGCCATGAGATCTGAGATGGATTCCATGTTAATAAACCAAGTATGCACTTTGGTTAAACCACCAGAAGGGGTCAAACCTATAAGGTGTAAATGATTTTTCAAGAAGAAACCCGACATGGATAGTAATGTACAAACATACAAGGGGCAAATAGTCGCTAAAGGTTTTCGACAAGTTCATGGTGTAGACTATGACAAAACTTTCTCCTCTATAGCTATGTTTAAGTCCATCAGGATCTTTCTCGCAATAGCTACATTCCATGATTATGAAATCTGGCAAATGGACGTCAAAACCACTTTCCTTAATAGAAAACTTGAAGAGGATGTGTATATGACACAACCAAAAGGTTTTTTCATTCGAGGAAATGCTGGAAGGTTTGTAAGCTACAAAGGTCTATTTATAGACTAAAGCAAGCTTCTTGAAGTTGGAATCTTCGTTTCAATGATGCAATCAAAGAGTTTGATTTAATCATAAATGAAGATGAGCCTTGTGTTTATAAGAAGGCTAGTGGGAGCATTGTTTCTTTCCTAATCTTGTATGTAGACGATATACTCATCATAGGAAATGATATACCTACTTTACAGTCTGTTAAGACTTGGTTAAGTAATTGTTTTTCTATGAAATATTTAGGTGAGGTAGCACATATCTTAGGAGTTAAGATCTATAGAGATAGATCAACACGACTTCTAGGTCTGAGTCAAAGTACATATATAGACAAAGTGCTGAAAAGGTTTAGTATGGAAGAATCCAAGAAAGGATTTTTGCCTATGAGACATGGCATTTATCTTTCGAAGGAAATGTGTCCTTCAACTCCACAAGAAAGGGAACGGATGAACAAGATTCCATATGCTTTGGCTATTGGTTCTATCATGTATTCCATTATATGTACTCGACTAGATGTATCGTATGCTTTAAGCACGACGAGTCGGTATCAAGCAAACCCTGCTGAAAATCACTAGGTTACGGTCAAAAGTATCCTTAAATACTTAAGAAGAACTACGGATAAATTTCTTGTCTACGGAGGGGAGGAAGAGCTTAGTGTAAAAGGTTATATTGATGCCAGCTTTCAAACAGACAAGGATGAATCACGATCGCAATCGGGTTTTGTGTTTTATCTTAATGGAGGTGTTGTGAGCTGGAAAAGTTCGAAGCAAGACACAGTAGTTGATTCTACAACAAAGGCTGAATACATTACAGCCAGTGAAGCAGTAAAAGAGGCTGTTTTGATCACGATGTTCATATTGGAATTAGGGATTGTTCCCAGCATACCAGATGTTAGAGAACTCTATTGTGACAATAATGGAGCCATTGCACAAGAAAAGGAACCCAGATGTCATCAACGATACAAACATATTCTTAGGCGCTTTCATCTCATTCGAGAGATCATAGATAGAGGAGATGTGGAAATATGTAGAGTACACATGAATGATAACATTGTTGATCCCTTGAAGAAGCCTCTTACACAACAGAGGCATGATCGTCACACTGAGTCACTAAGTATTAGATATGTAAGTGATTGGTCTTAGTGCTAGTGAGAGATTATTAGCGTATACCCTAAGACCAATCATATGATGATTGTAATAATTCATTTATTTACCGATTTTATTGAATAAAGGCATTGCCAATATTATTTTTGGTTATATGTTTGTGTTTAATATAAACTGGAAGATAATAAAGTCCATATTATAACATTATTAAAAGATCCATAGTTAAGTATTATTATGGGCATGGACAATAATAATACGCTTAAGACTAACATATTATTGATTGATGAAAAGGAGTTGTCAATGACATAGAGATGTCAGAATTGATACATGATTATATTGTTAGAGGACAATGTATTGGATTGACCCATCATGAGAATATGTCTTTGATTATTATGTAACAGTCATAACATTGTTCATGGTGATGACTATATGTATGACCCTCAAACTTGAGATCAATTCCATCTCAACATATATTGTTGTGTGTTTTGATACAGTTAAACAAGCTTCGTAACTAGTTGCACTGTACAGACTATTATTGGATATATCTCGATATATGTAGTGGATGTATATAGTTAATATAGGATTTGTCATTTCTACATAATATGAAATATATCACAGGCCGCTAGATTGACTGAGACTATAAATCTATGGCCATGCTCGAATAAGTTGATATGTGATATCAGAAATTATTCGATAATTATAGTTTACTCTAGATATCAAGAAACAATAGATGGGCTATACAAGTGTGACTATCCTAAGACTTATGCCTATTCTAGATATAAAGGACAAAAGCATGTAATACATAAAAGAGTTAATCATGAACACAATATGTCGAATCATAATTTCTTGTAACTTAGGTGACAATGATATATTTCTAGATGTCACTCATTCTATGTGATTTCAGAATTGTTCTAATAATTACTACTAACATTACAAGAACCTACAGGGTCATACCCTAAGATTGAAATGAGTAAAGATGTACAATTTGTTGTACGTTGTTAAAATATATCTAGAGTTAAGATATGTATATTAGATATACATATGAATTTAATTATCCCGAATATAGTAAGTAAGCATTAAAATAATGTAATTTTATTACACCTCTTTTAATTGATATATATAATTCAGAATAATTAAATAAGTTTTTAAGTAAACATTAAAGATTGTAATTCTGATTATAAGTCTTTAATGTATATTTAATTTGAATAAACTAAATAATATTTTATTTTATTGATTCGAAACAACTTTAAAACCCTAAGATGTTAGGGTAATTGATATATTTAAGGAGGTAAGGTCTAGCAGCCATTTTACTTCAGTCATTTTTCTCAAAACCGTGTTTAGGAATAAAAATTGCTTTCAATCAAGTGAACTAAGTAGGGGTCGAGACATGTTTTCGTGGAGGCTTACGATTTAAACCGTTCATGATCACCACTTCTCGCTGATGTCTTGTTGTTTTTCAAGGAACCCATTGTAAGTATTAGCATCTTTTCTTCTCGATTTCGGTTTTTCGTACTTGGATCGCTGGTAAGACCGGCGATTTTTGTTTTCGCTACGCCGTGGAATGCGGTGACGGTCCCAAAAAGTCTACCATACCTGAACATCGAGATCATATGACAGTTATTTTTGGTATACAAGATATAGATACCTTAGGAGATTATCTTGAACAAGACCGAAACATTTGAGTATGTACGTGATAAAGTGTTGGATTAAGTGACATGTTGGACTAAAAGATTATTGTCATATGGGGGCCATAAGGTTTTCTTAAAAACAATGGCACATGCTCTACCTTAGTATGATATGTCTTGTTACTTAATTATGATTCATTTACTGAATAATGTTACATTGATTATGCGTCATTTTTTGTGGTCAGGGAAAATATTGGCACATGCATGGCCACTAGTTGATTGGAAACGTGTATGTCATGTAAGGGGTATGGGTTTTCATGATCTTTATTGCTTTGATATTCATATACTAGGTAAGAAGGTCTAGAGGTTAGTTGAAGCACCAAAGTTTTTATTTTCTCATGTTTTATTTGCTAAGTACTACTCTGATGGGGATCTTTTGAACGCTCCAATTGGCACGCGAATTTCCTTTGCATGGAAAGGCCTTAATAAGGTGATAAAAGAGTTGTCATCTGGGTTCTTTTGCAAGGTGGGTTGTAATACACAATTGTTCGAGGGCAAGTAGGGTGGTATAAAGTTACATATATTCTCAGCAAATTATACAAATAGTCTCCTAGATACTACATGTGGGGATTTTATGATTTGTGATACACCTCCATGGAATAGAGATGGTTTTGGCAACTTAGGTAACTCGTAGACCCGGCCTGGACATTACAACCAAATCCAAGTAGTCACATGTCATATAAATATTTTCCTTTTCATATTTAAAATATACTTAAACCATATTCTAGTAAATAAAATCCATATAATGGTGAAACACTGAAATAATCATAAAAAAAGTCCATGCGATAAATATACAAAGATATCGGCATAAAAAATATCAATAATACATATATGTAAAGAAAGTAGTAAAAACACGTGTCACCAAAGTATAATAAAAAAGGGCATATAGAAATATACAATGGTACAAAAGTGAGGTGATATTGGTCATCCTGATGTCAAGTATGCTAGCCTACTGTCTCGTACTATTTAAAAAGTAAAAAATTAAGGAATGAGCTAAAAGCACAATGTTCTCCTTGCGGTAAATACTTTGGTAAAAGTCTGTTTCTAAAATAGGTTTTGAAAACATGAACACTACCCTCAACCAATACCCAGAATGTGTAGATTCCCCTAAACCATACACCTACCTGTACACCCGATAAGGACCTCTTATTGATAACATAATGGTGCGTAGTAAGGACTTACCCTATGCACAAAGCAGAGGAGTCTGCGGTAAGGACTTACCTTGTGCAAAAAGTAGAGGACTCTATGGTAAGGTCTTACAAGTCATAGACTAAGCCTGAGATACTTCCTCCAATCATACCCCCAATGATAGTAAATATGCATATGTTTGAGTGAAAACGGTAATAAAATACTTCAAAACATGAAATCATGACATTTTCCATAATCATATACATAAACATGGTAACCAGAGATCATGTCAAGAATATACGGTAAATCAAATATCATGCAGTCGAAGTATTTAATATAATCATAATTTTAAAATAGTTCAGACAAATAGTTCAAAATAGTACTTATCACTAATAGAAACACACCTGTATCAGTCAGAGAAGTCGGGTACGGTAGCGTACTCTTTGGTATGCTATCACGATTGGTGATAATACTAGGAACTACGAGTCAAAAAAATTACATTAAAATCCTAACATAATAAATAATAAACTTTAATTCAATTATTTCTCATAAACCTACAAATAGCACTCAAATAACGTGGATTGTACGGATCTGTTCGATGAAAAGAGTCAGACCTAGTCGGTTATCAGTCACGGGAATTACAAAAACCTTCATAAAAATATAATCTCAAATTAATTCCCAAATAAAAATGCATAAATGCTAAAAATGCTAAGAAGTTTTTGTTTAACGGGTTCGTTTCGAAAAATACTGCAAAATATAACTTAGGATGTCAAAAAAATTAAGGGTCAACGATCAATGATGGTGGTCATTAATCAATGATGACGGTCAACGAGTAACAACAGAGATTAACGATAACCGATTAATGGCTCGACTAGACTTGGTATGGCTCGACGCGGTTCAGTTTGATTTGGTTGGGTTGGTCTGATTCGTTTTTGTTAGGTTTGGTTTTGGGTTAGACGAGTACATGGGTTGGGTTGGATACAAATATGGAATCGGTACTGGGTCACGTTGACCCACTTATAGTAGCCCACTAAGGTGGTGGACAAGCTTCACTCGTACTGCAGGTATGTGCAGTGGTTTCTTGCAACATAAAAATTATAAAAAAATCTAAAATTATTTTTAAGTGTTTTGAGATAGTTACCTAGCTCGGTTCACAATGGTGAACGATAGTGAGCTTGATTTGGTAACGTCGTAAACTTATTATCCTTCACCCCTCAACACACCAGCGACGTTGAGACAAGGTGACCACAAGTAGACTCAAAACGACACAAGGAATCCAATGATATGGGCAGTGTACTAAATGGAGTAACAATTGATGATAAAGTGGAGTTGAAAGAATGTTGGAGAAGAAATGTTATAGGAGGAAAGTTTGAAAGAGGGGGATTTTGGTTTCCAGAAAAGGAAAATTCCAGTTTTGGGAAGCTTTTCAACTCACTCAAAAAGGAAAATGAAAATATCATGCCATAAGTCCTTTAATTTTTAAAACATTCAAATTTGGATATGAATTTAATTAAAATTTCATTTTAGTTTTCGAATTTCACTGAATTTTAAATTTAGTCCTTGAAATAAATGAAGATAAATTTTATCCCCAAAATTAGGGTGTGACAACTCTCCCCCTTAAATAGAATTCATCCTCGAAATTTATCTAGTGTGAACAGATAAGAAAATTGAGCCTCTATCGACTCCAAGGTCTTCTAGGTAGCTTATTTGGTAATGTCGTTACTACACTGAATCCTGACCATCGAAATTCACCTATTATGAAGAACTCTCTCGTCCCGATCTAAAATTTGAACAGGCTCCTCCTTATAGGACAAATTAGTCCTCAAATTCATATCCTTAATATAAGCCCCTAGATCCAGCTTATGCGTTACGACCAAATCTAGTGGACTATGATAAAATTTTCCAAAACATTTTCAATAATTTAAAACCATGTTTTGAATAAACATATTTAAAAATATATTTGATAATATTAAAATTCAATTACTGTAAATAAAAGTCATCGTAAGGACTAAATAAAAATAAAATATTCCAACATCAGTATCGAAGGTATTATAAATCATAAAATCAACATTTTCAAAATATAGGCACATGTCACCCAAAATAAATGCAGCTCGAAAGATAAATACATTACAACAAAATATCATTGTACTAATGTGTCGATCCTCTAAGTGCCAGGTCAGGAAGCCTATCCAAAATATCTAAAAGAGGTAAGTTTGGGGGAGTAAGCTAGAGAGCTTGGTGTGTTCCAACAGTGTATAAATAAAACATATAGTTTAAATTTCAAAATCGGTTCATCAATAAAGTCATGAACTGTTGGTAGATTTTCCAAAACCAGTTCAATTCCAAATTGTAAAAACGTTAGTAGTGTTTTTAGCTTAAATATATAGAATCGCCCTCCAGCTAAACACCATATGAAATTTCCCAAAACTACATCCATAAGGACTTATCCTAGGCCTGAAGGGCGTAGGTGCCAACCTAATGGAGCACCTTGTGTCCATAAGGTCTTACCCTAGCCGAAGCGTAGGTGCCCACCTAAGGAGTGTGCCCTCAAGCCCATAAGGACTTACCCATTGCACACAGCAGAGGAGCCACCCTAAAGGAGTACCTTAGGGTCCATAACATCTTACCACATTTCCATTGGGCCTAGGATCCCACCTAGGTCCATAAGGAATTACCAGTTCGATCGGCCTGAACCTATATAAGGAATTACCAGCTTGACCGAGCTGAACCTGCAGTGACTTCATACTAAATCCCAGAGTACCCATAAGAAAAACAATTTCAGATAGTAACTAGTAATAGCAGGAAATCAGAGTTTAATCAAATATCAATTCAGTAATATCAGACAATCAGACAATCAGACAATCAGGCTTAAATTTTAGTAAATCAGACTTTAAATCAGTTAAATCATACGGATACAACTAAAACAGATAGCCATGTTGCAAATCAGATAAAACAATCATGTGCACATGGTATTTCAAACATATATTTAAAATAGATATATGACACACAAGGAATACACCTCATAAAAGAAACAGTCTGAAATATCTACCAAGCACCAGCTCCACTACGTTATTCGACAGTATGAGAACCTAATTCATAACAGTACAGAGTAATTATTGGAATAGTATACTAAATTGAATATGTAATACACAACATTTTGACTAGTGACTAAAATGAAATTTTTGAAAGTTTAGTGGCTAAAGTATAAAGTTTGAAAAGTTTAGGGATGAAAAATATAATTTTTAAAAGTTATAGCCATGTTTGAAAATTCCATGGCTAAATTAGAAATTCAAATCCAAGTTAATTCATCTTTAACTAAGGAATATTTTATTAGAAGAAAATTTAATGGCATTTGGTAATTATTAATGTTTATTACTGCTATATTTGGAATTTTTCATTAATTGAATTTTAAATTCAATTAAATTAACTTTATGCCAAGTGTATTAGATAATAAATACTAAAACTATTAAGAGAATTAAGCATTTTTAGCCATTTTCTCCTTAGGCTGAAAGTTCAAGGGTTTCTAAGGTAAGAGATTTATTTTTAATTTTTGAAGTTACATACTTGATTTTTGGATTAAGCTATTAAATAGAGAATTAATCTACAAGGAATTCTCTATCATTTGGAATACATATTTCATGGTGAAGATTCTTATATGTTGAGATTGAAAGTTAGGGTTTCTGTAGGGTTTATGGAGATTGAAGAATTGATGAAAGATTTTTATGTTTTTGATGTTGAAGATTAATTTTAAAGCATGTATGATGATTAATTTGATGTGTACATGTTTTGGCCTAATTAGGATTTTTGAAATGTTGGGATCTTGATGTAATTTGATGTTGTTATGGTTAGAATAGCATGGATATTATATAAGGAAGTTGAATTCATGCTTGAAATTGAATGAAAAAGTTCACCCTACGTACTTAGTGATATTTGGCCAATTGGGAAAAATTAGGGAAAAATATTGATAAATTACTTATGGTTTAGAATTGATATTAGAAGTGTTATAAAGGACTTGGAGATCAATTTGGAACCTCGAAAGTGAAAAAGTGCTAGCTTACAAGTTTTAAGGATTTTGGGACATTATTGTATAAATGTGAGATTTGGAGTATTCAATGATAATATTTAGCATTTAGATGCTGGAAAATTAGGTTGGAAAGTTATTTGGAGCCAAATTAAAAATTTGGTAAGAGTTTGGGTTGGAATTTTAAAGGTCCTAAGAAACGGGGACTTGTTTGCAAGTTAATAAATGTAGAAGTATCATTTGGGTAAATTAGGACAATTCTGGAAAATTTTGGAAGCCTGCTGAAATTTTTGTTTAATTATTAAGTTTGAATCAAATTACAAGTTTACAGAGATTGGAAGTTGAATTGACAAAGTTTAAGAAAGTATAGGATGAATTTACAAGCTTTTAAATGTTTAAGTATTTATTTGATTACTTTATGGAGGTGCTGGAAATTTTATGTTATTAATGTTAAATAATCATAATGGTGAAGGATTATTATGAAATTAATTGAAAAGTTAAGGTGAATTCTAGAAAGAATTCATAATTAGTGGTTTGATTGTGTAGTTGGCAAAAATTGAAGGGTTGATAGTGAAAATAAATATTCATATGATCGAATAAATATTTTAAGAAGTTTAAAAGTTACAATGGAAGTGCGATTTAGATTTATATCGATTTAAGTATCGGATTTATTTCTATTAAATTTTTATATTTAAGTTTAGATTATGTTAGTTTGATTCTAACATATAGTTTGAATATTTTATCTTATTATATAATGTCGCCAAATCAAGGTAAATTTAGTGATTCAAGTAGCTTAAAAGGGAAGAAAAAAGTGTGGGAATTGAGAGATTCTTGTGGAGAAGGTTCAATAGCGAAGCAAAGGTGAGTGCATTTAATTCGTGTTTGTGTTATTATACAAACATTGATTTGTGATGGGCCAGTGACAGAGTTACTACGGTAAGAAGTGACTCCTAATGTTTTGTGAATTGTGATTCTAGCCTAAAGGTTCAGTTATTAAGCTTGCAGAATTATGAAATTAAGTTAAGCATGCTAATTAAGGAGAGTTTTCCAGAAATTAGAATTCGAACAGTGACTTTAGAAATTCACCATAAATTATAAAGAATCGATTAAAGGATGATGTCTATTCCGTTAGATTTGTATATCGGTCTATATTTGTTTAAAATAGACAGCGACTAATTTCGAGGTGTACAAAAAAATATATGAATTTTTAATCAGTGATAGGTCAGAAAATAGGGCAACAGATTCTGCCGAAACAGCTTCTATCAGTCAACTTTGAAAATTCATTCTAAATTGTACAAGAGTAGCTAGATGGATTGAATTATATGGTTAGATTCGTATTGGAGTCCAGCTTTCATTAGTGCAAAAAGAATAATTTTCAGTATATTAATTAATACAGAGTAATATTGTTTAAAGGTAGTGCAAACTTCCATAATATAAAATTTTGATAAATTGTATATTGGAAGTAGTGGAAGGTAAAGGATTTAAATCTAAAGTTTAGTTAGTCTTATATTTTGATTTAATAATAATAATAAAGTGTTATAGTTAATTCAGTTTGTTTGTTTGATTATTATAATCGATGTCGACTTACGATAAGTCAACCTCATTTTATTTTCCAATATGATTTATAAATTTTAGTATGGAATATCTCTATAAAATTTGTCATCAAGTCTTATGAATGATTTTGGGTATGAACTCCCAAGTATGATATTTATGATGATGGATTCTAAATATTTACAGTTATCACATGATTTACAGTTATAAGATAATTACAAATATAAGATATTTAATAGTTATCAGATACAAATTAATTAATGATTTTATGATGATAAATATAAGCCCATTGTATGATGCATTGAGAGTCGTAGGTACATTTGGCATGCCATTAAGTGAGTACTTATCAGTTCATCTTTGGTACATTTGTGTATCAATAATTTGTTATCAGTTATCAATTAAGCTTTGGTACATTCGTGTATCAATGTTCAGCACCGTTGGTGCTCATTCAAGTTATAATTGCACTGAAGTGCATAATATCTCAGTTTCAGTTATGATTCGATGACACTGTGTTGTGCCTAGTGCGTACCTTAAACTCACGTACCTTATATTCTCTTACATATACATTAGGCTATAACAATAAATGTGAAAGTTATAACAATATATGAAATAAAGAAACATAGAATTGAAAACAAAGTATTGAAATATGTTCGAATGAAAAGAACAAAAGTTATTTATGATATTCAATGTTGGCTTGCGTGATTTTTGATAAAATCATGAGATGATGTTTTTTTAGGTTTTCATAAGGAAAAGTGACTTGACTAGTAAGATTTGAAGTTTTAGTGTTTTTATTTAAATTATAGTGGAATGCTTATATTTTATGGATTTTACGTTTTAGTTATATTTTTGCCTCACTAAGTTTTACTTAGCGCATGATGATTTTCATGCGTAGGTTCGAATAATGTAGAAGTCATGAAGTTAGAAGCATGCCAGCATCTTATGCAAAATCAAAGCTACCGACAATATTAGTAAGACATCCTAACTTTAACTTATTAGTGGCATATACATTATATTTATCGGGTTGCTTTATCATACTTATTTATAATGGGTTGTAATAGTAATTAGGAGTATTTTATTTTCTTTTGTCTATTTTTAGTATTAATCGTATTAATGAGCGAATAGTATAAATGTTATATTTTAAATGTTTAAAATCAAGCGGTATTAGGCAATTGTTTTTGGATATGAACAACACTACACTGCCTAATTACTGACTGAAATCATATTAGTTTTCAAATATCAAACAATATTTTATAAATTAATATGATTAAGAACAAAAAAGCTTTTAAATTAAAAAGAGAAATTATTAAATGAGATTTTTAAGCATTTAAGTTCAACTAAAGTCAACTGAGTTGATGTGACATCTGTAGTTCGTATTAAAAGACATATAAGGGCTATGGGTGTTACATTTATTGGTATCAGAAAAGAAGGTTTAGTCAATTCTCAACCTAAAACCAAGTTTATGTTTTGTTAGAAATATGTACACGCCACTAGGATGTCAAAATTATTGATCTGGTATGGTTTTATGATTTTATGAATGATGTTATTCCTTACTAATGTTATAGAAAATGTATGTTCTAGATAATGAAAAGTTAAGAATTAGAGTAAGAACAAAAATAATACTAGAAATAGAATCGAGACTAAAATCAATCCAAATAGATCTGTGAGGACTTTAATATAGCGCCGTAGAAGGCTTAGAGCGGTAAGGGATTTTTTTCTCCATTAAGTGAAAGAAACGTCTTAGATTTTAATAAGCTAACATAATTAGAAGAACTTTTCAGAAGGCTTAAAAGTATTTTAAGATAAGTTAAGACTGAGGAGGATCCAAAAAGTATTAAACTTATCGATGATCTTGGAATTTCCATAGGTAAGTAAATTGTCTGTTAAAGTTGAAAGAAAATTAAGTTTTAGTGAAGCTGGTGATAATTATGTTATTCTTCGAAATGATCTAAAATGAGATTGAAAAAGAGTAGTTGTTGATTTGAAAGATTTCAAGGATTTTACTATTGTGGTAATTGGAGCAAGATTATAAAAATGAGAAAGTATATGAAGAGTAGCTCCAAGTGATAGAGTAGTAATTTAATGATAGTAACGAAATTGTTGGGTGTTAGCGTTAGATTAAAACATATAAGTAGAATTTTCTTATAAAATTCAAGGAATGATATTTTTAGTAAATTTAATGGAATAGCCATTTAATGAATTTGAGATCATCATGGTAAGTGCAATTGACAGTTGAACAACTGAAGTTATATAAGAGAATATTTTGATAGTTTGGGAAATTCTAGATGTAACCTATGATGAATTGTCTTGATTACCTCCTGATCAAGAAGTATAGTTTAAAATTTATATTTTTCTGGGTACAGTATAAATTTTTATAGTCCCATATCATATGGATTTGATAGAATTTAGAGAGTTAAAGGTATAACTACAAGAGTTATTTGATTGTGATTTTATCAGACTGAAAATATCTCTTTGTAGTATACTGGTACTCTTTAGTAAAAGAAAAATGAATAGTGTAGTTATATATAGATTACTATAAACTGAATAAAGTGACAGAAAGAATAAGTGTCCCTTTTTAATGATCGATGATCGAATTGATTAGCTCAAAGGTATATCAATATTTTTCGAAGATTGATATTCAATTAAAGTAGTCTTGCCAGTTGGATTGACTAATGTTCCAACAACATTTATGGATTTGATGAATTGGGTATTTCAACCATATCTGGATCAGTTCGTAGTTGTATTCATTGATGATATTTTGGTATATTCTAAGACTTAAGAAGAACATGATGCACATTTTCGTACTATACTTCAGGTGGTGCAAAATAAGAAGTTGTATGTCAAGTTATCAAAATGTGAATTATGGCTGATAGAGGTATCTTTACTGGGCCACGTGATTTCAGCAGAATGAATCAGAGTATATCCCAAGAAAGTACGAACTATAGTGGAGTGGAAAACTCCGAAGAATATTTTTGAAATTCAAAGCTTCTTGGGATTAGCAGGTTATTATCGGAGATTCGTGAAGAATTTCTCGATGATCGTTTCTTCACTTACCAAACTACTTAAGAAAGATGTACCATTTGTGTCGATTGAAAAATGCCAAGAAAGTTTAGATCTTCTTAAAAAGATTAAGACAGATGCACCAATATTAATGTAGCCAGAGTCAAGCAAAGATTATGTAATCTATAGTAATGTGTCCCATAATGGTTTGGGATGTGTTTTAATGCACGAAGGTAAATTGATAACCTATGCTTCAAGGTAGTTAAAGGTACATGAACAAAATTATCCGAAACATGATTTACAGTTAGCTGCAGTAGTGTTCACTTTAAAAATATGGCGCAATTACGTATATGTTGACCGATGCTACATTTATATAGATTATAAGAGTTTGAAATATTTTCTTACTCAGAAGGAATTAAAATTAAGGCAAAGGATATGGATTGAGCTTCTAAAAGAATATGATGTGATTATTGACTACCATCTGGAGAAAGCTAAAGTAGTAACTGATGCACTTAGCTGAAAAACATTCTCTATCATAAGCACTTTATATATTTAGTTTTCAATAAAAAATTATCAGTATTGTCAGATTTGATTGAATGTCTAGGATATGATAAAGTATTTCTCAAACTTTTACCTTAGAAAGAAATTTTGAGACTCGAACATAAAAGGAAGTTAAGCCCAAGATTTATCGATTGTAAAGAAAGTTAGTCCGATAATTTACCAGATAACATTTCTTCTAGGGAGGGATAAAAAAATATAATGTGTTCCAAGTACCGATGCTTCAAAATAATAGATTAGATAATTTAAAGGTGATTATACAGAGGAAATAAAAATTCAGTCAGATTTATTATATGAAAAAAACCAGTAAATGTTTTAGCATATGGAATCAAAGAACTGAGAAATAAGGCGATTATGTCAGTAAAAGTTCTTTAGTGGAATCATAAAGTTGACGAAGCGACTTAGGAACGAGAAAAATATATGAAGAGTTTCCTCGTCTGTTTATTGTAGGTATGTAGATATGTATGGAAAATTCGAGGAAAAATTTTCTTTAATGGAGGATAAATTGTAATACCCCACGTTTTGACTAGTGACTAAAATAAATTTTTTGAAAGTTTAGTGGCTAATGTATAAAGTTTGAAAAGTTTAAACTTAAAACGAGGATTTTTGTGGTAATCATATTTTCAGTACGAGATTTTTGTTAAACGTTATAAAGCGATAAAATTTTGTATTGAAAACGGATAATCAGATTAAATCAGAATCTTACAAAAAAAATTCAAGGATGTTAGAAAATGGTTGGAAATATTATATTCATATTTTATATCAAAGAAATTTTTCTTAGAACAATGTAACTTTTTAGATTTGACCGAATAGTGGAATTTTAATGACTAAAATACAATTTATGAAAATTGCAATGCTAAATTAGAATGTCAAAGCCAAGTTGATTCATCTTTGACTAATGGATATTTTATTGGAAGAAAATTCAATGGAATTTGTTAATTATTAAGGTTTATTAATGGTATTTCTTGAATTTTTATTAATTAACTTTTAAATTAACTTTATGTCAAGTGTATTAGATATTAAATATAATAACTCTTAAGAGAAATAAGCATTTTTCCGTCATTTTCTCCTTAGGCCATAAGTTCAAGGGTTTTCAAGGTAAGAGATTTATTTTTAATTTTTTGAGTTACATACTTGATTTTTGGATTAATATATTAGATAGAGAATTAATATACATGAAATTCTCTATCATTTGGTATAAATATTTCATGGTGAAGATGGTTATATATTGAGATTGGAAGTTAGGGTTTATGGAGATTGAAGAATTGATGAAATATTTTTATGTTTTTTGAGGTTGGAGATTAATTCTAAAGCTTGTATGATAATTAATTTGATGTGTACATGTTTTGACCTAATTAGGGTTTTTGGAAATGTTGGGATCTTGATGTAATTTGATGTTGTTATGGTTAGAATAGTATGAATTTAAAATAAGGAAGTTTAATTCATGTTAGAAATATGTTAATGCCACTAGGATGTCAAAATTACTGATCTGGTATGGTTTTATGATTTTATGAATGATGATATTCCTTACTAATGCTATAGAAAATGTATGTGCTAGATATTGAAAACTAAAGAATTAGAGTAAGAACAAAAATAATACTAGAAATATAATCGAGACTAAAATCAATCCAAATAGATCCGTGAGGACTTTAATATATATTTGTAGAAGGCTTAGAGCTGTTAGGGATTTTTTTCTCCATTATGTAAAAGAAACGTCCTAGATTTTAATAAGGTAACAGAATTAGAAGAACTTTTCAGAAGGCTTAAAAGTGTTTTAAGATAAGTTAACACTGAGGAGGATCCAAAAAGTATTAAATCTATCGATGATCTTGGAATTTCCATAGGTAAGTAAATTTTCTGTTAAAGTTGAAAGAAAATTAAGTTTTAGTGAAGCTGGTGATAATTATGTTATTCTTCGAAATGATCTAAAATGAGATTGAAAAAGAATATTTGTTTATTTGAAAGATTTGAAGGATTTTACTATTGTGGTAATTGGAGCAAGATTATAAAAATGAGAAAGTATATGAAGAGTGGCTCCAAGTGATAGAGTAGTAATTTAATGATAGTAACGAAACTGATGGGTGTTAGCGTTAGATTAAAACATATAAGTAGAATTTTCTTATAAAATTCAAGGAATGATATTTTTAGTAAATTTAATGGAATTTCCATTTAATGAATTTGAGATCATCATGGTAAGTGCAATTGACAGTTGAACAACTGAAGTTATATAAGAGAATATTTTGATAGTTTGGGAAATTCTAGATGTAACCTCTGATGAATTGTCTTGATTACCTCCTGATCAAGAAGTATAGTTTAAAATTTATATTTTTTCGGGTACTGTGTCAATTTTTATAGTCCCATATCATATGGCTTTGATAGAATTTAGAGAGTTAAAGGTATAACTACAGGAGTTATTTGATTGTGATTTTATCATACTGAAAATATCTTTGTCTAATATTCTGGTACTCTTTAGTAAAAGAAAAATGAATAGTGTAGTTATATATAGATTATTGTAAACTGAATAAAGTGACAATAAAGAAATAGTGTCCCTTATTAAAGATTGATGATCGAATTGATTACCTCAAAGGTACATCAATATTTTTCGAAGATTGATATTCAATTAAAGTAGTCTTGCCATTTGGATTGACTAATGCTCCAACAACATTTATGGATTTGATGAATCGGGTATTTCAACCATATCTGGATCAGTTCGTAGTTGTATTCGTTGATGATATTTTGGAATATTCTAAGACTTAAGAAGAACATGATGCAAATTTTCGTACTATACTTCAGGTGCTGCAAAATAAGAAGTTATATGTTAAGTTGTCAAAGTGTGAATTATGGATGATAGAGGTCTTTTTATTGGGCCACGTGATTTCAGTAGAATGAATCAGAGTATATCCCAAGAAAGTATGAACTATAGTGGAGTGGAAAACTTCGAAGAATATTTCCGAAATTTGAAGCTTCTTGGGATTAGCAGGTTATTATCTGTGATTCATGAAGAATTTCTCGATGATCGTTTCTTCACTTACCAAACTACATAAGAAAGATGTACCATTTGTGTCTTGTTAAAAATGCCAGGAAAGCTTAGATATACTTAAAAACATTAAGATAGAGGCACCAATATTAATGTAGCCAGAGTCGAGCAAAGATTATGTAATCTATAGTAATGTGTCCCATAATGATTTGGGATGTGTTTTAATGCACGAAGGTAAATTGGTAACCTATGCTTCAAGGTAGTTAATTGTACACGAACGAAATTATGTAACACATGATTTACAGTTAGTTGGAGTAGTGTTCACTTTAAAAATATGGATTCATTACTTATATGTTGAGCGATGCTACACTTATACAGATTATAAGGGTTTGAAATATTTTCTCACTCAGAAGGAATTAAAATTAAGGAAAAGGAGATGGATTGAGATTCTAAAATAATATGATGTGATTATTGACTACCATCTGGAGAAAGCTAAAGTAGTAGCTGATGCACTTAGATGAAAAACATTCTCTGTTATAAGCACTTTATATATTTAGTTTTCAATAAAAAAATGATCAGTATTGTCAGATTTTATTGAATGTCTAGGAGATGATAAAGTATTTCTCAAAGTTTTACCTTTGAAAAAAAATTTGAGACTCGATTATAAAAGGAAGTTAACCCCGAGATATATCGATTGTATGAGATTGTAAAGAAAGTTGGTCTGATAATTTACCAGATAACATTTCTTCTACAGAGGGATAAAATATATAATGTGTTCCATGTACGATGCTTCTAAAGAATAGATTAGATAATTTACAGGTGATTATACAGAGGAAATAAAAATTCAGTCAGATTTGTTATATGAAAAAAAAACCAATAAAAGTTTTAGCATATGGAATCAAGGAACTGAGAAATGAGGCGATTCCGTCAGTAAAAGTTCTTTAGAGGAATGATAAAGTTGACGAAGCGACTTGGGAGCGAGAAAAATATATGAAGAGTTTCCTCATCTATTTATTGCAGTTATGTATATATGTATGGGAAATTCGAGAAAATATTTAAGGGAGGATAAATTGTAATACCCCACATTTTGACTAGTGACTAAATAAATTTTTTGAAAGTTTAGTGGCTAATGTATAAAGTTTGAAAAGTTTAGGCATAAAACGAGGATTTTTGTAGTAATCATATTTTCAGTAGGAGATTTGTGTTAAACGCTATAAAGCGATACAAGTTTGTATTCAAATCAGATAATCGGATTAAATCAGAATTTTACCAAAAAATTGAAGGATGTTAGAAAATGGTTGGAAATATTATTTTCATATTTTATATCAGAGAAATTTGTCTTAGAACAATGTAATTTTTTAGATTTGACCGAATGGTGGAATTTTAATGACTATAATACAATTTATGAAAATTGCAAGGCTAAATTAGAAAGTCAAAGCCAAATTGATTCATCTTTGACTAAGGGATATTTTATTGGAAGAAAATTCAATGGAATTTGTTAATTATTAAGGTTTATTAATGGTATTTTTTTATTTTTCATTAATTAAATTTTAAGTTCAATTAAATTAACTTTATGCTAAGTGTATTAGATATTAAATATAAGAACTATCAAGAGAATTAAGCATTTTTCCGTAATTTTCTCCTTAGGCCATAAGTTCAAGGGTTTCCAACGTAAGAGATTTATTTTAATTTTTTTAAGTTACATTCTTAATTTTTTTTATTAATATATTAGATAGAGAATTAATCTACATGAAATTCTCTATCATTTGGTATAAATATTTCATGGTGAAGATGCTTAGATATTGAGATTCATAGTTAGGGCTTATGGAGATTGAAGAATTGATGAAAGCTTTTTATGTTTTTTATGTTGGAGATTAATTCTAAAGCATGTATGATAATTAATTTGATGTGTACATGTTTTGACCTAATCAGGGTTTTTGTAAATGTTGGGATCTTGATATAATATGATGTTTTTATGGTTAGAATAGTATGAATTTAAAATAAGGAAGTTGAATTCATGCTTGAAATTGAATGAAAAGGTTCAGCCTAAGTACTTAGTGATATTCGGCAAATTGGGGAAAATTAGGGGAAAATATTAAAAAATTCCCTATGGTTTAGAATTGATATTATATATGTTATAAGTGACTTGGAGGTCAATTTGGAACCTTGAAAGTGAAAAAGGGCTTGTTTACAAGTTTTATGGATTTTGGTACATTATTGTATAAATGTGAGATTTGGAGTATTCAATGATAATATTTAGTAGTTAGATTCTGGAAAATTAGGTTAGAAAGTTATTTGGAAGCAAATTAAAAATTTGGTAAGAGTTTTGGTTGGAATTCGAAAGGTCCTAATAAATGGGGACCTATCTAGTTTGCATGTATATATATGTAGAAGCATCATTTGGGTAAATTAGGACAATTCTTGAATTTCTGAAAGCTTGCTGAAATTTTTGTTTAATTATTAAGTTTGAATCAAATTACAAGCTTACAAAGATTGGAAGTGGAATTGACATTTAAGAAAGTATATGATGAATTTGCAAGCTTTCGAATGTTTAAGTATTGATTTTAATACTTTATGGAGGTGTTGGGAATTTATGTTATTAATGAGAAATAATCATAATGGTGAAGGATCATTATGAAGTTAATAGAAAAGTAAAGGTGAATTCTAGAAAGAATTCATAATTAGTGGATTGATTGTGTAGTTGGTAAAAATTGAAGGGTTGATAGTGTAAATAAATATTGATAGGATCGAATAAGTATTTTGAGAAGTTTTAAAGTTACAATGGAAGTAAAATTTAGATTTATATCGATTTAAGTATCAGATTTATTTCTATTGAATTTTTATATTTAAGTTTAGATTATGTTAGTTCGATGCTAACATATAGTTTGAATATTTTATGTTATTATATAATGTCGCCAGCACGTCCTAGAAAGTGGTCTTGAACTACTGCTCCCAAGATGAGTAATACCATTTCTAGGCCTACATCACCTCCACCCCCAGTAGTTAGTCGAGGTAATTCTTTGGGGTTTTCTCCTTGTTGAAATGTGATAATTGTGGCAATTTTCATGGGGGAGAGTGTTAGAAAAAGATAGGTACCTATTATTGATGCAGATCTAGTGAGCATTTCCTTAGAAATTGTCTTCATCCAACCTCTTTTGAATATACATCTACTCAGAGTTCTGTTCAGACCTAACTAGATGTTATAGCCAGGGGAAAGCTTATGGATTTGCATCCAAGATTGAAACTAGAGCCCGATCATAGCAGAGTAAAGGGCCAATTATATCTGAGGCTGGGCAGCTAGCTTTATTGTATGCTACCAGACGTCGAGATGACAGAGACGAGCTAGAGGTTATCGTAGGGACTTTCACTGCCAATTATGTTCCATATTTTGATTTATTAAACAATGGCTCTATCCACTCCTATGTTTCAAGTTTCTTATCCCAAGACCTTTAGATTGAGATTGAGGACACCGATAGTGCAATTATTTTTATGAGCCCAGTAGGTCAATCAGTGGCTGTGAATAAAATATTTCGACGTTGTCCTATAGAGGTTTAAGGTGAAATCTTTCTAGTTGATCTTATGGAGCTTTCTTTGGAGGATTTTGATACTATTGAATGAGCATCGAGTATGTAATACCCCAAATTTGGTTAGTGACTAAAATACAAGTTTTGAAAGTTTAGTGGCCAAAGCATAAAAGTTAGAAAGTTTAGGGACCTAGGTGGCAATTTTCACAAAAATATTTTTTATCCATAAATATATAGTTTACTCTTGAAAGTGGTAATTTTTAAAATTATATTCTTGATCTGGAATTTATGTTGAAATCTAGAAAGGGTTAAAGTCCAGTAAGAAATCGGTAAATCGGATCGAATACAAATTTTGGGAATAATTGAAGGATGATAAATTATGATTAAATATTATTTTTAACATGTTAAAATGATTTTAAATAATATATATCATTGGAATTAAAGATTTATTTCAATGTTAAATTTTGACCGTTAGATTAAAGTGGCATGATTACAATTTTTGGAAAATTGCTTGGTAGAATTGGAAAAAGGGTAAAATCATTTGTTCATCTTTGAATTTGGAAATATGGTAAGGTTATGTGGCTTGGTATTAAGGTAATTATCAAGTTTCATTAATGGCAAAATGAACATTTACCATTAAATTAATATTTTATTCACATTAAGCTTAAATAAGGTTAAATTAACATGAAATTCTTTAGAAATTTCATGAAAGTTAAGTCATTATCCAGAAACCAAGCCGTGCACCCGTTAGAAGGGAAAGATAAATTTTATTTTCATTTTTTGAGCAATTTTCTTTGGATTTTGAGTTATACCGTGAAATAAAAATCGTTATACGCGAAAAACGCTATCATTTGGTACCAATATTGCATGATAATCTTGCTTGTGTTCATATATTCACATTAGGGTTTATGAAATTGATGAAGGATTATGTTATTTTTGATGATGTAGAATCATATGCAAGAATGAATATTGATTAAAATCACTTGTACATGTCTAAATAAGCCTATATTGATTTCGGCCAAACCCTAACTTTAGGAGAAGGATGTACTTTTATGAAATTAAGTTAGAGGTTTGATTCTAGAGGTCTTGAAATGTTGAATCGAGATTGATTCAAGTTTAAACCTAGTGGAAATCTTGAAACCCAAAACTATATACTATTCGACCTTGAGGAAATATGTTGGAAAAAATTGTGGAAAAATTCTCATGGATTAGAAATGATATTTGGAAGGTTCTACAAGCCTTAGAAATTTTTTTGGCCAAAGTGTATTTTTTCAAAAGTTGAGGCACCAATTCGATAATTTTGAAAAGTCATGGGCTGATTCTGTAAATAATCAATATTTGATGTACACTACTGGAAATTATTATTTGAGGGTTAAAATTGAAGTTAGAATGTGAAATTAAGCCATATTGGAAAGTTGGTAAAGTTTAAGTACAAAATGGTGAATATTGAGAAAGTTAATGGATTAAGTGGTAATTTTTGTATTGTTGAGATATTGGGCTGTAAGTTTAATGCCGAAAAATTATTCGGATTATTTGGGTTTTAATTGATGAATTTATGAAAATGGCCCATTATGAATAAAAAGGAAAACTTAGGATGAATTTTAAAATAATTCGAAAATAATAGTCCTTTTGAGTATAGTAAGGATACTAACATTATATTTTATATTTGTATGTGTGAATATGGATGCTTATGTAGATTGTAATCAAAATCGTGATCCAAGCAAACGACAAGGCAATGACAAAGTACAAGAACAGGCGGACTACAGTAAGACGTAATAGTGAGGCATACCAGGTGAGTGCATTTATTATATACTTATATGACATGAGGACGACTTGCGATGAGTCAACCTCAAATGTTTTTATAAAAACATGTTGTATCGTATTTTGAAATATTTTATAAAGTTTATGAAAATGATTTTTATGAATGATTTTAGGGTATGATCTGCCCTAAAACGAATGAACGTGTGTCATACAAATTATTACTTATGGATAGTTTGGAATAAATGTTTAACTTACTATTTGGATTTTAAAGTCTATTATATGTACATGGAGAGTTATAGGTGCAATAATAATACCATAAATAAGGTGGTATTGTAATAGTACATAGTGTACTATAGCACTATGTATATAATTGGCATACTTGGTGCGAGATGGATATTTATCGATTTAGAAAATGCTTATTGCAGTTTCGTAACAGTACTTTATGTACTTAGAGTATTACTTTGTGTATTATGACAAGAGTACTTTGTGTACTATGGCACTTTGTGTGCAAGGATTATAGTCTTACGTGATTACTATTATGAAAGTGATTAGTTTCAAGTTATTGTGTGCCTTGCCTTCTCATTTGGCATACATTGGATTGTGAATGGATGTTTTGGAACATACTTATTTATATGTATGCTAGGCATAAAAAATATTGTTTAGCAGGTTACTTGACTGAAAATGGCTTATCAAGTCAGTTTTTATGCTTTTATGTATTTTATATGATAAATCGTACTTTGATATTTTAATGGTTTACACATGATTTTGAAATAGCTTACTTACTTTATTATGCCTCACTAAGTGAATACTTAGCGTGTGATGGTTTCATTCGTAGGTAATAGCGTACGAGCAGAGTAAGGAGTGCAACTAACATCGTAAATCAAAGGTTGCCTCATCAGTAACTGTATGACATCTATGTCTACTTTTGATATTACTAGATGGCATGTAATAGATTTATGATAATGCTCTGGACTGTATTTGACGTATGGTGTTGTAGTATTTACTATGTTAGAACTTTAAGTTTATTTTACATACTAATAGTTAATGAAAATTTTAATTATTATTATATTAAAATATTTTTTATAATAACAAAATTTTACTGGTTTTCAAATACATAAATGTTTAGTAGTCATATGACGTCTGTGACTTGTGTACGAGGACGTATACGGGAAATGGATGTCACATTTATTCCTATCAGAGCAATAGGTTTAGTCGATTCTCGGTCGAAACTGGGTGTATTTTACTTTAAAAGTTTTTACATGCCACTAAGATGTCAAACTTACTGATGTGGTGTCTATATGATATGATTAATGTCACTCCTTACTAACTTGAGTTATATTATTACGTATTAGATGTCAGAATCTACGAATTCACAGAAAGAGACTGAACAAGAAGTTCGAGAAGCGTCGAGTAGCGAGAGCAATGAAGTTAATAGTGAGCATCTGATCCAGTCTGAACACTCTAGCGCACCGGTACATAAGGGTATGCCTATGCCAGATCATAGAGCTTTTATGCAGGCTCTCAATGTGATCTTGACTCAATTTCAACCTCCTCCACTTCCCCCTACTCCTTTAGTACAACAAATGTTAATCCCAAAAGAGCTAAAAAGTCATTACCACCAAAAATGCAACTATATGCAACTACATGATTCTAAAATGCCTAAAATGATCTTTTAAACAAAAAATAACTTAAGTGAAAAAGGCCTTAAAACTAGCCTTTTTACAAAGTTAACAATAACCAACCAAAAACGAAAGGATAAACTAACAATTTAAAAACTTGCCTTTGAGCTATGGAGGAAAGTTATGCACGGGAAAGAAGAAGAAGAAGAAGGAGAATAAGAAGAAAATAGTTGACCAAGTTAAGTCCCATTTTCCCCTTATTCTTTACTTTTATACTCTAAAAGGAATGAATTTTAAATTAATTTTATTCCAATTGACCAAAATGCCCTTTTAATCCTCCATTACTACAATTTAGTTTAAACTACTATTCACAATTCATTTTCATCTTTTATCAATTAATCAAATAGATTCTCGAATCTTAAATCATTTCAATAAAGTCCCTAATTCAATATTTGGGGCATTACAACCAACCATTAAACTAAAGGAAAAACCAACTTGGATGAGACTCACATTTGGCTGTGGATAGAACGGGCACACGATAAGAAGGAGAAGAGAATATACTTAGCTTATTTTTCAACTTTCTTCTTTTTCCTTTCTTAAATACCCTAATTAAAATGGATTTTAAATTCATTTCCCTCTAAAGGACCAAAATACCCTTTCATTCTTCCATTTTTACTAATTGGTCTTAAACACAATTTTCTAGATCATTTTCTTATACTTTACCTTTTATTCAATTTAATACTCCAAATTATTAAATCCTTTTAATATAGTCACTGATATGATATTTGGGGTATTACAAAAAGGTATCACATCATTCGTACTATGCAACCTACACCACTTGTTTGAATACATCATGGCCGAACCATCATCAGTATTTGGCCTAACGAAGAAACAGGTGCAACCGAACCCATTTTCTAAAATCTCCATTATTTCTCTTATCTCATCGTTTTAATCCCATCTAATCCTTCCTTAATCTTCTACCATATATCAGACTTCAATAACCAACCAAAAATGAAAGGATAAAATAACAATTTAAAAACTCACCTTTGAGCTATGGAGGAGAGTTATGCACGGGAAAGAAGAATAAGAAAAAACTTGACCAAGTTAAATCCCCTTTTCCCTTATTCTAATGAATTTTAAATTCATTTTATTTCAATTGACCAAAATGCCCTTTTAATCCTCCATTACTACAATTTAGTTTAAACTACTCTTCCAATTCATTTTCATCTTTTATCAATTAATCAAATAGATTCTCAAATCTTAAATTCTTTCAATAAAGTCTAAAATTAAATATTTGGGGCATTACAATTCTCCCCCTTAAGAAAATTCACCCTTCAATTTAAAGAAGTACCTGAACCGAAGAGATGTGAAAATTGCTTTTTCATATCCTCTTCTACTTTATGATTCTGCCAAAGAACATTAACCAATTGAATCCTTTTGTTACACAATTCCTTGGTTTCCTTAGCCAAGATTTGTATTGATTCTTCCTCATAAGTCAAATCTGATCGGATCTCTATTTCTTTAGGAGTGATAACATGCGAGGGATCTGATATGTACCTCCTAAGCATGGATACATGGAAAACATTATGGACCTTGTCCATATCCAGATGCAAAGCTAACTGATAAGCTACGAGTCCAACCCTTTTTAATATCTCATACGGTCCAATGAACCTTGGACTCAGTTTTCCTTTTCGTCCGAAACATAATACCTTCTTTCAAGGTGATACTTTCAAAAATACTTTGTCTCCCTATTGGCATTCTATTTCTTTCTTTTCAAATCTTCATAGGACTTCTATCGATCTGAGGCTATCTTTAGATTGTTTTGGATAATCTTCACTTTATCCTCCATATCTTTCATAAAATCTGGGCCAACCAAATCCCGATCTTTCAATTCAAACCAATGTAATGGTGTTCTTCATTTTCTCCCATATAGAGCTTCATACGGTGCCATCTTAATACTTGATTGATAACTATTGTTATACGCAAATTTTGCTAAAGGTAAATACCTCTCTCATGCTCCCTTAAATTCAATCACACATTCCCTAAGCATATCCTCCAGTATCTGAATAGCTCGCTCTGACTGCCCATCTGTCTGCGGATGAAAAGATGTACTAAAGTTCAATCAAGTACCAAATGCCTCATGCAAGGACTTCCAAAATCTTAAAGTAAACCTTGGGTCTCAATCAAAAACTATCGATATCGGTACTTCGTGCAGTTTAACTATCTCTTTTATATACAGCTATGCATACTTATCCATTCAATAATCTACTCAAACTGGAATAAAATGAGTCGTCTTGGTCAATCTATCTACTATTACCCAAATCAAGTCTTTTTTACTCGGTGACAATGGTAGCCCCGAAACAAAATCCATTGTGACTTGATCCCACTTCCACTCAGGAATGGATATTGGCTGCAGTAACCTGGATGACACTTGATGTTCAACTCTCACTTACTGACATGTAAAACATTTGGCAACAAACTCTCTTACAGCTCTTTTCATGGCAGACCACCAATAACAACTTTTCATATCCTGATACATCTAATTTCCACCTGGGTGCATCATCAAAGGGCTATAATGTGCCTCACCAAGAATATGCCTCCTCAATTCATCATCATCAGGAATGCAAAGTCTTCCACGATAATAAAAACATTCATTATCCCTTATTTCAAAATCTTTGACTTCTCATTTTTTGACTTGTGCCAATCTCATTAAGTATTTCTTATCTCGACCTTACAATTCTTTAACCCGATCAAAAAAAATTGGCCTTAACTTTAATTCAACAATCAAAGCACCATCTTCCTTTAAAGACATACATGCATCAAAGGCCCTTAAAGCTTTAAAAGTCTTTCGACATAGCGCATTTACTACCACATTAGCCTTTCATGGATGATAGTCAACAACGAAATCATAATCCTTTAGGAGCTCAATCCATATTCTCTGCCTTAAGTTCAGCTCTTTCTGAGTCAACAAATACTTTAGACTTTTATGGTCCTTGTAAACATGGCAACGCTCACCGTACAGATAATGGCGCTAAATTTTAAAAGTAAACAATACGGCTTCTAATTCCAAATCATGACTTGGGTAATTTCTCTCATGATTCTTCAATTATCTTGAGGCATAAGCCACCCCTTTTGTATCGGCACACATCCCAATCCGTTATGGGATGCATCACTGTAAACAACATATTCTTTGCCCGACTCAGGTTGCACGAGCACTAGAGCCTCATTTACTATTCTCTTTAGCATATCAAATATTTCCTGGCATCTTTCCATCCAGACAAAAGGCATCCCTTTTCTTAACAACTTAGTTAGTGATAGAGCTAACATGGAGAAATTCTTCACAAATCGCTTATAATAGCCAGCAATCCCCAAGAAACTTTGAACTTTAAAAACATTCTTTGGGGGTTGCCAATCCACTATAGCTTGAATCTTTTTGGGATCCAATCTTATGCCTTCTACAGATACTATATGACCAAGGAAAGCAATCTCAGCTAACAAAAATTCATATTTGGACAGTTTCGCTTACAACTTCTTATCACGAAGTATCTGAAGAACCACTCGAAGATGAGCATCATGTTCATAAATGTCCAATGACCAAGATATCATCTATAAACACTACCATGAATTGATCCAAGTATAGTTGGAATACTCTATTCATTAAGTCCATAAATGTCACAGGAGTATTTGTTAATCCAAATGGCATTACCACGAACTCATAATGTTCCTACCGAGTCCGAAAAGCCGTCTTGGAAATATCATTCTTTTCGATCTTTAACTGATGATACCCTGACCTCAGATCTATATTAGAGAACACTGCTGCACCTTTCAATTGATAAAAATGTCATCAATCCTCGGAAGAGATACTTGTTCTTTATCGTTACCTTATTTAATTGACGATAATCAATACATAATTGCATAGACCCGTCCTTCTTTTTTACGAATAGCACAGCTGCTCCCCAAGGAGAAACACTGGGTCTGATAAATCTTTTATCCAATAACTCTTTAAATTTTTCTTTTAATTCCCTTAACTCCATTGGAGCCATTGTATACGGAGCCATAGAAATAGGTTTTGTACCCGGATAAACTTCAATTATGAATTCTACTTCACGATCTGGAAACTCTACTGGAAATACCTCTAGAAACTCTCTAACTATGGGGATATTATGTAATCTCACTTTCGGAATTATAGTGTCTATCAAATTAGCTAGAAAAGCTACATATCCTTTTGATATCATTCTCTTTGCGGTCATTGCCGATATCACATTGGATAGAGATTTTTCCTTCTCACCTATCACCACAATTTCGGAGCCTTCTGCATCCTTTAGGAATAATTGTTTCCGACTACAATATACCTATCCATGGTATGGATACAACCAATCCATGCCCAAAATGATTTCAAACTCATCAAAGTGTTATTCCATCAAGTTTTCCAAAAACGCAACCCCTTGAATTTTAATTAGACATTTTCTACTCACCCATGCTACCCTTGCACTATGACATATAGGGTTCACTGCTATCATTTCACTAGAAATTGGTTCTAAATTAATTCATGTAGTTCTAACCAATTTGGTACTAATGTATGAGTGTGTAGAACCAGGATAAACCATAACAAAAACAAGCTCATCAAAAAGGTGAAATGTACCTGCTATGATTTCAGGATCAACCCTATCTTCATTGGTCTTTATATTATAAACTCGAGACACTCCCTAGATCTTTTATCTCTGGCTAGATTCTTATTGACCACCTGATCTTCCTCTTCCTCTTCCTCTACTTCTACTTGATGTGGCTAGCGATTTCTTGGTTTGTGTTGATCTATCCCCGGATTTTTACAGACAATTCTGAGCATAGTGACATGTTTCTCCATAAATAAAAAAAGCTCCAGAAAGCACTCTACATGTTCCCCGGTGAAATCTGCCACATATCTGACATTGATTACTTCTTTCTCCAAAAGCTCTACCCGAACTAGCAGTAACAGATTGGGATTGTTTAGTCTTCTGGGAAGCTGCTGCATAATCAACTCTATCTGTATATCAAAAGGTTGAGCCCTTGCCTCTCTTAGCATGGTGTGAAAATGAAGACATTCCAACCCTTTTACTCGTCTACAAACTCTGCTTCGTTGCTAGAGTTTCCTCTTGAGCTCTTTCAATAGCCTTAGCTCTTTTAATAACTTATTGTAGATTAGGCAAGTTTAAGGCCAACATCATCTCTTTCAACTTTGGCCTCAGTCTCTCAATAAACCAATCCCGCCGAGCTTTGTCATTAGGGACCACCTTAGTAACATAACGTCTAAGGTTATTGTATTCATCCTCATATTCATGCACTGCTCGGTCACCTTGTTTTAAGTTAAGAAACTTCAACAAAATTGATCTCATAAACTACTTCCCGATATACTTGTTCTTGAATTAATCTTGGAAGAATTGCCAGTTTACTTGTTCAGGTGAGGCATAAATTGTCGTATTTAACCACCAAACCCAAACTGAATCTCGGAGTAATGATACAGCTTAACCAATTTTTCATGATTGGAGCACTGTAGACTTTCCAACATCATCATAACATCATTAAACCATAAATATTCATCCATCGGACCTTGACATTCTTCTCCCCTAAACTTAGGAGCTCCTAAACTTCTTAACTCCTTCGGAATTAGCATTCGCGGTACTAGAGGAGTAGGGGGAGTCGGAGGAGTTTGGAACCTTGTCAAGATAGCGTCGAGAGCTTTCATAAAAGCTCCAAACTCCAGAACAGGCATACCCTAAGATACTGGTGCACTGACATTCTCAGACGGAATAAGATGTTCACTATTTTCCTCATAGCTTTAACTACCGATCCATCTCTACTCTCTCGACCAGTCGCTCTTCTCAAATTCGTAGAATCTAACATCTAGCATAACATTCATAAATATAGTAATAAGTTAGTAAGGAGAAACATCTATCATATTCTTTCTATACCCTATCAGTAACTTGACATCTTAGTGGCATGTAAACTCCTTTTACATCAAAATACACTCAATTTCAGTCGAGAATCTGTTAAACCTATAGCTCTGATACAAATAAATGTAACACCCATCTCCCGTATACCTTTTTGTACACGAGATACAAATGTTACATCACTTTTTAATACAATTCATAATTTGTAAACCCGTAATTGATTCTTTTTATAAAACATATTAATTTGCTAATGATAAAAACATGCATTACTAAAATAGGTAACAAAAAGAAATCTTCACACTTTATCATTTTACATCAGGTTAAATAAAATACTTTTCAGAACGTTTTCATTAAGTCTATTACATGCCAACTAACTATATCCAAAGTAGACATAAATGTCATATTGTTATTGATGAGGCGACACTTGTTTGGTGATGTCTGATGATCTCCTTACTCTGATTTTATCCAAACCTATGTGTTAAATCAACACACATTAAGTAATTCCTTAGTGAGGTATACTTAATCATAAGCAAACTTATAAAAATAGATATAGTACAACAATTCTAATATCAAGTAACTCTTTACCATTTATTATCAAACTTAAAATTTGCACCATTCGTGCTAATATGGTAATTTATCAACTCTCTATTAATGTTCATTCATTAGGATGCACACATAGTGCCTATATGGTAATTTATCAACTCATGATGAATCTCGTGGGTTGCACACATAATGCATGTAATGTTATTAATCAACTCATGATGAATCCTGTGGATTTGCACAAAAAGTGACTGTACGATTATTCATCAACTCATGATGAATTCTGTGGATTTACACACATAGTGCATATACGGTTATTCATCAAATCATGATGAATTCCGTTGATTTACATACATAGTGCCTGTACGGTTATTCATCAACTCATGATGAATTCCGTGGATTTGCACACATAGTGCATGTACGGTTATTCATCAACTCATGATAAATTCCGTGGATTTGTACAGATAGTACCTGTAGTATACATAGTATTGATATACCATTGCAATATATATTTTTAACAGCATATCTTTATAACTCTTAATGTACATAATAAATGCACTCATCTGGCTTGCCTGGTTACCGTATCGAAAATGCAACTCTGATAACTCAAGTAATTTTCCCTTGCCCTTCGTTTTGCTTGACTCTGGAACTTGATTTCGATCTAATCAAGCATCCATTAAATACATGTACAATATCAATTGTTAGTATATTTCCTAACAATTACTCTTAAGCAGTACTCTATAAAGCCTATTATTAACTTTTCTACAACATTATCAACCTATCTTACAATTTTTGACTCCTCAGTATCGATATTCATACCATGGTATCGATACTACCATACTATGGTACCGCTACTATGCAATGGTATCGATACCATTTTTGCATTATGTTTTGAAATGGTATCGATGCCTTCCCTTCGGTATCAATACTCCCCATTCGGTATCGATATCGATTAAATCAGTATCAATACTACTTAGCAGATTTGTCCCATTTTAGCTTATAGTATCGGTACTGTTCTATCAGTACCGATACTCGTGCATAGAATTTCTAGTTTTTAATCGGATTATCACCCAAATGGGGTTAAATTTCGTTATGTTTACACCATCCAATACTATTAAACTTTTCTTTAACTATTCATCCTAACATTTCTTCATTAAGCTACTCAAAACATCTAGTATCCCTCAAGATCATTTGATTCTAAGAATCACACCACAATTGCTAACTTATTTTTAAACTCATCCAATGCTTCTAATCTCTTCTTTACTACTTTGACAAGTCAAAACTACTTATAAGCACCAATATACTAACATATCATTTCAAAACCTATTTTCTAAAATCTCTATTATTTCTCTTATCTCATCGTTTTTAATCCCATCTAATCCTTCCTTAAGCTTCTATCATACACCAGGCTTCAATAACCAACCAAAAACGAAAGGATAAACTAACAATTTAAAAACTCACATTTGAGTTATGGATGAGAGTTATGCACGGGAAAATAGAAGAAGAAGAAGAAGAAGAAAAGAGTTGACCAAGTTAAATCCCCTTTTCCCCTTATTCTTTACTTTAATACTCTAAAAGGAATTAATTTTTAAATTAATTTTATTCTAATTGACCAAAATACCCTCTTAATCATCTATTACTACAATTTAGTTTAAACTACTCTTCACAATTCATTTTCATCTTTTATCAATTAATCAAATAGATTCTCAAATCTTAAATCATTTCAATAAAGTCCCTAATTCAATATTTTGGGCATTACAACCAACCATTAAACTAAAGGAAAAACCAACTTGGAGGAGACTCGCATTTGGCTGTGGATAGAACAGACACACGGTAAGAAGGAGAAGAGAATCTAATTAGCTTCTTTTTCAACTTTCTTCTTTTTCCTTTCTTAAATACCCTAATTAAAATGGATTTTAAATTCATTTCCCTCTAAAGGACCAAAATACCCTTTCATTATCCCATTCTTACTAATTGGTCTTAAACACAATTTCCTAAATCATTTTCTGATACTTTACCATTTATTCAATTTTATCCTCCAAATTATTAAATCCTTTCAATATAGTCACTGACCTGATATTTGGGGTATTACAAAAAGGTATCACATCATTCGTCCTATGCAACCTACACCACTTGTTTGAATACATCAAGGCCAAACCATCACCAGTATTTGGCCTAACGAAGAAACAGATGCAACCGAACCAACACCAAGACTTTTCATCATTAAATGTTTTAATTTATCATTCAAACTACCATGCATGTTCATGGAAGTGCCTTAGCAAATCCATTACCTGTCCATTCAGCCTAACTGCTTCAGTTCCTATAAATTGGTAATGCCTTGGCATTTGTAAGGCATTCCCCTTTACATATCAATACAATTGTGTGGTTAACATCTTTGTTTAAGTTCTTTAAGAACTTTTATCAACTTATCAAGTGCTTAGGTGATTGTGGCCTCAACCCAATTCTATTTCCATTGATACTTGTGTTTCTTTGCTCTATATAGTCAACAGGGCCATGTATTATCTACCACCCTTTTTCTGATTTGTAAGAATTGATGTTAGGATCTTTTTATAGCCTAGTTTCTTTCTTCATCACTTAATATATTATCCACCCTATCAATTTGTTTTGTAACCCTCACCATGTCTAAATACTTTCGCAGTCTTACTCATTTATCATCTTCATCATAGCCCACCTTATTCACATTTCATTCTCTACCAAGCCATTCCAATCAAGAGTATCTGCTTGCAGGTGCTTGCTCATTCAGTAGATTCACAATCAATGGTACGAGTGCCTTACAATTGTTTTGATCTCCCGAAAGACAAGCTTCCATAAAAACCATATGGTGTTTACTTTTTTCCAAATCAAGGGTTCTTATAAAATGCGAGATCATCCGTGATGTTGAAGATCAAGTCCACCTAAACTTTGTCTCTTTGAAACTAAATGATTCCCAGTGTTTCTTTTCATGCTAGCTTTAATAGCTTCCCTTCCATCCTTTACGAATGCTTGTCTGTCATGGCTACTTCCAAATTGCTTCAATCTATTATTTGTCCAAATAGTTTGTGTAATAGACGAATATTTTCTCCATCGCACTGAATTTTGTTTTTGAAAAGATCTGAAGTCATTAAGTAGTGATTGTACTTTCACTTTATTTTGAATTGTTTGATTAAACAATGAAAATCGATGAAGTGAATGTGCTGCAGAAATTGAAACCACAAACAAAACATATAGAGAAAGCACAAACAAAAGAATCAAACACATTTGATGTGGTTTTATTTTAATGATAACACTTTTGCTTTAAAAAAATTAATCGATTACATTGAAGTGAAGTTAATAATTCATATATTTGTTACAATATAATATATATATATATATATATATATATATATATATAGTATATGTTAGCAGATTGAATTGTTCAGAATACAAGATATTTACATCCATATAATATTGATATTTTTTAAATTTGACATTATTTTATATTATTTTTTAATCATGACATTAGTTCATATTCAATATATAGTTGCATCTTCGTTAAAAACCATAATACGAATCTAGTTTTCCATAAACCCAAACTTAACCCGTTTTTAAAAAAATTGGAATTTGAATCCTCCTTCATTCACCATAAATTCAATGACAAATGACTCTATACGATGAGTTTTCTTAAAATATCAACATGTATAATTTTAAGCATCATATAAAATGAAAATAAATATGTCCGGCTCATCTACTCCAGATTAAAGTTATAAATTTAAGTTTTCAATGAACCCAATTCTTGGTAGTGCCATTCTCCTCAGCTTTAGAAAGGGAATGTCATCAGATGATGCTCGTCATGCTCTATGTATTTTATAAACGTGATGAACTCCATACCACAATTCTTCAAGAAGATTATAATAATTCTCTCCCTTTAATGTTCAACGCATATGACCCACTTGATCCATTCCCTCTTAAATTTATATTGGATTCTACATCCGATAATGAAACTAGTAGATTTAGTTTTCAAATGGATTTTTTTAAAATTCTCCATCATGTCGTTGTCCTTTCCCATTGTGGAACCCCTTTAAATTTTCTCATTCTCTTCAATTTAAGGGAAAATGAAAATTTGGTCAATCTAAAATTCTTTTAAGTACTTCTTAAATTTTACAGTTAATATTCTCCACATGACCAAGACTATGAGAACTACGATCGATACTAATGATATGTCATGAACGTAATGTATTAAACATATTCTTATCTAGTACAACGAATGTTAGATTTTCACATTCTACAAGTAGAGTTATGATACAAGCTTGTGCTTCTTTCTATTAATTATTTAATTGTTTAGTATAAATAATGACGTCTAATGATTTCTATCTTGACTTGTAAACTGTAGGAACTCGCTTGTTATTGTATCAAAATTTAACTGATGTAAATATGACTTAATTGTTCATCTTAAATAGTTGAACAAAAGTAGTATCAATATTGCTAAAATTATGATTAATAATGCATTCAAGTAAACAAAACTCATTTATTAGTGTCATGATCATTTTTTTAACATGAAAGTTCATTTTCAAATTTATATATAAATTTACAAACTTTTTTCTTTTTTTATTGAAAATATTGTATTTGCACATTCATGTTTGAATGTGTTAGACATTAAGGTTTTTTAGTAAACGTTGGATCAGGGCCACCTGGACTTTGTTTCTCCGAAATTAAAGGATTCTTACGTTTTTTTTCATGCTAGCTTTAATAACTTCCCTTCCACCATTTATGAATGCATGTTTGTCATGGTAACATCCAAACTGCTTTAATTTATCATTTGTCTCAATAATTTGTGCAATAGATGAATCTTTTGTCAAGTTCTCTGAAGTTTACAGAAAAGATATAAAGTTATTAAGTGGTGATCGTACTTTCACTTGATTTTGAATTGCTTGATCAAATAATGAAAATCGATGAAGTGAATGTGTGTATAAAATGAAACCACAAACAAAACATGCCAAGAAAGCACAAACAAAACATTGAAACTAGCCATTCAATAACTGAAATAATGTTTCATAATGTCCTTATCATGGGTTTAGGGACATATTTATAAACTTAAATCTCATAGACGTATTTCTATTTCTATTTTTTTTTCAAATCATTTAATGTTTGTTTAAGTGCATTTGATGTGGTTGGATTTTAATGATAACCCTTTTATTTTGACAAAAGTAATTAGTTCCATTGAATTGGAATTTAATAATTCACATATTTATTAAAATATAATTTATAACGTTTTATATTTATATAAATTTATTATATGCTACAAAATTGAATTGTTTAGAATACAAGATATTTACATCCATATTATATTGAAATTATTTTTTCAATTTAACTAAATTTTATATGATTTTTAACAATGACGTTTGTTCTTACGTCATTTATAGTTGCATCTACGTAAAATATTATAATACGAGACAAGTTATTCCTAAACTTAAACATAAACAAAGTCTAAGAAAGTTTTTAGTTTGAATCATCCTTACTGCACCATAAATCCAATAATAAATGATTATATAGTATACGTTTTGTTAAAAAAAATCAACATGTTTAATTTGTTTTACATCATATAGACAAAAGATAAACATGTCCCGCTCCTCTATCTTAGAGGATAGTTATAAATTTCAACTTTCGGTCACCCCAAGGTTTGGTAGTGTCATTCTCCCAAACTTTAGAAAGGGAATGTCATCAGATGATGCTCGTCGTGCTCTATGTACGTCATAGACTTCAAGAACTCCATACCACAATTCCTCAAGATGTTCAACACATATGACCCACTAGATCCAATAAATGTTAAGGCTATTATGGATTCTATATCTCATAACCAAACTACTATATTTAGTTTTTCAATGGCTGTTTTAAAATTTTCCAGCATGCCATCACTCTTTCCCATTGTGGTACCCCTTTAAATCTCCTCATTTTCTATCAGTGTAGGGAAAACAAAAATTTACTCAATATAAAATTTTGTAAAATACTTCTTAAATTCCACAATTAATATTCTCCACATGAACAAGACCATTACGATCAATACTAATCATGTCTCATTACTAGTGTATCGAACAGATTCTTACCTAGTACAAGGATGTTGGATTTCTAATTCAACAAATAGAGTAAGGATACAAGTTTGTGACTTATTTATAATTATTATTATATAATTATTATATAATTATTTATTATAAATAATGGCGTCAAATGATTTCTAAATGTACTTGTAAAATGTACGAATTCACTTGTTCATGTGTCAAATTTTAACTCCACGTAAATATGATTTAACTGAGAATCTTAAATTTTTTTGATAAAAAGTTGTATAAATATTGCTAAAATTATGATGAAAATTTATTTCAAGTAAACATAACTTAGTTATTAGTGTCATGAACATTTACTTTGAAAATGAAAGTTTATTTTTAAATTTATATATAAATATACGAACATTTTCTTATTGTTTTTGCACATTCATGTTTGAATGAGTTAAACATTAATTTTTTTTCGTAAACATTAAAAGTATTACAAGTTAACATACAAACTATATTATTTAAATAGCCCCAGTTAATGTAATTCATATGTCTATTTTGTATAAATAGTTGTGAATGTAAACCTTCTGTCACACCCCTACTTTTTACCCAATTTAAAAATATAATTTATTTATATTAATGTTGGGAACCATTTTGTAAAATCATGAAGGTTATAGGTTAGCTTTCGAAAGTCTTGAAAGTTTAGGGACTCAATCCTGAATTAGACCATCTCTTATCAGCTAGGAAAAAAAGGAAGAAATAGAAAGTTTGGTGGGATTGTACATGTCACTTGCAGGCAAAGCAACCCATGACTTAGCCATTAGACGAGGCTACAATTTTGGTGTATTTTAATCAAAATAAATTTTAAACGTTTTAGATTAGATCTTAAAATCCCCACAAGCCCCTGATTGCTTGAATAATGAAATCACCTTGGTTATTTCTGATTCTTAAATTATTCTGACGTAAGGTTCTTGAATACCTTTTCAATACACCTGAAATCCTAAATGGTCCTGAAGCATTAAACTCTGAATGTTTGTTTAGATCCGTTAGCAATTAAACCCTTTTAATATGGACCTCGATCGTGATATCTGATCAATTTTGTGTAATTTCATATTTTATATTCCTAATAATTTCAAAGAGCATTCGAAAAATATATGGATCCTCTAGTGTTTTCACTATTGAAAAAATGTTTTCTCTAATTTATATAAAGTACGATTTCTAATATTTGGTTTCTGATTTATGACACGAGGTACAATTAGCTCTTGGTTTCTGATTTTATTGTATGCCATCTGATCTATTTTATTGGGGTATTGTCTGGGTAGGTGTCTGGAGACTCTATGGTTCAGCTAGCTAGTAAATTCTTTAGGTTCTTATCATTCAGATTGGACTCCTAGATCTTATGGGTCCAGGGTAAGTCATTGTGGATGCCTGTTATGGGGTACTACATTTGGTGGACGGTTGTTGGGAAACTCTGTATTTTATATAAAAATCCAACTTCTGATTTTTGTTTTCTGATATTATTGGTTTTATAGAAAACTATTTTATTAGGGTATTAGTTGGGTAGAATTCTAGAGTCTATAAAGTTCAGCTAGTTGGTAAATCCTTTTTGTTCTGACCATTCATATTGGACTCCCATATCTTAGGGGTGTAGGGTAAGTCCTTATGGATGATGTCCTTGGGAATTTTACATGAAATATTCGGATGGAGGGTACTATAATGATTTTAAAACCTATTTTATTGAAATAAATTAGTATTGTATTTAAACTATGATTTCGTTTATTCTGGTTTTGAGGGAACACACTAGACATCTGTTCAATCTCCCGAACCTAATCTTTTGAACGTTTTTCTCTGAGCTACAAGCTACATGTCTGTAATATGAAGGAACGCCAGTGGAACCTCAGCTCATCTCGGGAACATGTATATGCCTGAAACAATAACAAATTTTTTTTCTTTTCCATGTCTACTTGTCCTTTAGCATTCATTTGGTAGTTTTGTATTACTGAACCTCCCAAAGCTCAATCTTTTACTCATTGTTTCAGGTTTAAAGATTCGATCCATTACAACTATTAACCTCAGTTTTGGGAGTTCATTTGCCTTTGCTTGTAGAGTACGAAACAAGTGTAAATAGGGGGCATGTAGGCCCCATTTGATTTTTATACTAAGTCTGGAACTTGTATGATTTTAATTCTATTTGTAATATATGAATGGTTTTCTGAACTTGTATTTTATCTATAAATTGATTTATGATTTTACATGTTTTAAAAAAAATTAAGTTTCCTAGATTTTTACTATAGGTCGCTTCGGTGGCCCTAGTGTGATACCCCAGATCAGATCGGGTCACCCGTATTGGTCTGAGAGTGTTACAAACACAACATCCAACAATTACTTCTCGGCCATGGTGTAGTTGCTTTGAGAATCATTTAATTTTTTCTTAGAATAATGTATAGCATGGAATACTTCTTCTTTCCTTTACCCTAGCACTGCACCAACAACATGGTGACTAGCATCATACATTAACTCAAATGGGAGACTCCAATCTGGTGCCACTAAAATAAGAGCATTAACCAGCTTTAACTTAATCATTTCAAAGGATTGCAACACTTCATCATCAATAACAAATTTCCTATTTTTCCCCAATAGCAAGCATAATGGTCTAGCAATTTAGGAATAGTTCTTAATGAATCTTCGATAGAATCCAGCATGTTGGAGGAAACTTCTTACTAATTCAACATTAGTGGGAGGTGGCAGTTTCTCAATAAATTCTATCTTAGCTTTTTCTACTTCAATGCCATGGTGAGAAATGTGATGCCCTAGAATAATTCCCTCGGTTACCATGAAATGACATTTTTCCTAATTTATAACCAAATTGGTTTCTTTACATCGTTTCAACACAGTGGCCAAATTGGTGAGGCATTGATCAAAATCTTGTCCAAATACTGAGAAATCATCCATGAATACTTCCAAGTAGTCTTCAATCATATTAGATAATATTGTCATCATACATCGTTGGAATGTTGCTGGAGCATTGTATAAACCAAATGGCATTCATTTGAAAGCAAAAGTAGCATATGGACAAATGAAGGTAGTCTTATCTTTCTCTTCAAGAGCTATATCTATTTGATTATATCTAGTACACCCATCTAAAAAATAGTAGAAAACCTTGCCAGCGCGACGATATGGCATTTGATCAATGAACCACAACGGGAAGTGATCTTGCCTTGTTTCTTTATTTAGCTTCCTATAATCCATACAGATTTTCTAGCCGATTGTTGTACTTTTTGGAACTAATTCATTCTTGTCATTGGAGACTACAATAATTTCACCATTCTTTAGAATGTATTGTATAGGGCTTACCCAATTGTTGTCAGAAAGAGGACACATGACTCTAACATCCAACCATTTGATGATTTATTTTTAATCACTTCTTTCATGAATAGATCTAAACTTATCTTTCACTCAATAGAAATACTCATGGGGTCCTCCAGCAATATTTTTTGTACATAGAAAGCTAGACTAATGTCTTTGATGTTAGTAAAACTCCAAACAATTGCCTGCTTATGCTACTTAAGAAAAAAAAACAATCAACTTATCTTATTGTGATGCTTCGAGCTTTACTGCGATAATAACAGCCAAAGTCTCATTACTTCCAAGAAAGGCATACTTAAGATGCTCGGGAAAAGGCTTCAATTCAAATATGGATGGTTCCTCAAATGAGTGTTTAGGAGATTGAATTGGTCGGTTGGGAAGTTCCAATGACTCAAAGTGGTGTATGTAATTACCCTCAACTTCTTTATTCCCAGTTAACTTCTCTATTGTGACAACATTGCTCGTAACAACATCCATGTTGTGAGATTCATCATATTGATCCTCCACAAAAACATCAATAACATCAATTGAATCGCATTTAGCATTGTCATCAACAAATGAGACATTATTCAAAACAGTAAAAGTAATGTGTTAATCATTTAAACAAACAGTAATTTCTCTTTTTTCAATATCTATTAAAGCTTGGTCGGTGGCAAGGAAGGGTCGACTGAGTATGATCCGTACATTATTGCCAGCTTTGCATTCAAAATTTCTTAATCCATAACTTATTAATCATGTATAGGCAATTTAGTACAATTAAAAAAATATCAACTTCATTGTCTTATGACATGTTTTGCCAAAATTCTCACTCGTCAACTCCCATTTGTTGCGTCTACGCAATAAATATATCACATTATTCAATATCACACAATAGCTAAACAAAAATATATGGTATACTTTACTGTGAAAATAATCATCGACTAATCATTTTTGTTATTGACTTCTATATACTTTAATATGTACACACCACACTCATATCTGAATCCAATATAAAATAAAATAATTTATTAAAAGGAAATTCATAGACAAATCAATATTAACTTTATTTTAAATTTAAATTATGAATGAATTTGATTGCTTCGGTAATTCAAGAAAATTGATAAGAAATTTTGTAACAACTTCAAATAATCTACCCAAATGAGCATGACTCCCATACATAAGTGGAGCTTTACTCAACTGTTATAATAATTCAAAAAAGAAAATAATAAATTGATAGATAAAAATTACACGAATTCCATTAGTTCTAGTAAATCAATAAAAAATTACAATATTTTGTGCAATATTTTTACGCACTTCATTGACACCAAGAGAGTCTAAAACTTAATTTTCTGCCTCCATAACATGAACAACTAATTAAAACCTATGATTTCCTTCTTCATCATGTAAAGACACATATACCTGCTAAACCATGTGAGTTAAAAATTAATGTCAACTACATACGTGCAATCGAACATCTCACACTATTTTTTTTAGAGTTTATACTCTTTTACAAAGCCTTAGGACCATTAGACATTTTAGTTCCAATTTTTTAATCATTGGAGTTTCCTTCAACATAACCAATTGATTAGAAAATTGATGAGGAGTAACTTTAAAGTTAAAAACCTCGCTTGGAAATTTTGGGAAACCATCACTGTCAATCTTGAAGTTGTCTTTAGAATTAACTTTAAGTTTTCTTTTACCAATATGTTCTAACGTGGGGGAAGAATAATCACAATCAAAATTAATAAATGAAGATAAACTCAGTTTTTTAATACCACTCTCAGTTTCTTCCTTCAATGATGCAACACCTAATCCTTCTTTCATGTGTGAATTATTTTATATACTCTCATCATTCAAAGGAACGCTCTATAATCTAGTTTCTTCTGATATATTATTTAAAACATCCTCCTTTAATTATCAATTATGTATACCTTCTCCTTTAACTGAACCACGTCTTGTGTTGAATTTTTAACACTAATCGATGTTAATATGATCAATAATTTTTCAAATTGGCCATTTAATTTTTCAAATTGACCTTTTAACTTTTCAAATTGACCATTTATTATAGAAATTTTATTTTTAACAATTTACATCGAATGAATAAGTGCCTATAACATGTGATCACTCTAATAAGGAGTTTTTATCTTTTCCTCATGCACAACTTCAGCTTTTTCTGTATGTATATAAAATAAATGAAAAATTTAACAATAATCTTAAATAATATATACCCAAAAAAATAATCATTATTATTAAAATTTTAGTTAATTATAATGAATGTACCTCATTGTTTGTCTTCTCTGAATTCATGTCTATGTGACGCTTAATTCCATTATTTTAATTTATTTCGAAGGCATTAAGTTTAGATCCATCATTTATGTTAACAAGATAAAATCTAAGCATGCATGCATTTAAACGTAACACAAAATTATACAATTCAAACATACAGTACTAGTACCATTTACTAAAGTACATATACACTTATATGAAATAAATAACTGTAAACACTATTTTATTATTATTATTTATTTTGTTTTTGTTATCATTATTTTATTATGTAAAAAAAGATTAAAAAATGTTGCATTTAGGGTTATTAATACCCCAATCAGTATGTATCAATCAGGTTCCCTCTTCCCCAAAAATTTTGGAATGAAAGCAGATTTCTTGGACTTTGTTTTTCTCTGCATTTTTGGCTTTGTTTTCTTTCCTCTTTCATTATTTTTTCTTTTGGTTTTCGTGGGTTCATGGGTTGCGGGTGGTGTGGCCACCGTTGAACGGTGGTCAGCGTGTGAGAAAGGTCAATTCATGGCCTAGCAGAACCGATTGTGGGTGGCCAGAGGTGAGCGCGTGGGGGTCTTTAGTGGGGGCTTTAGTCAAAAGAGAAAGAACGAGAGAGAGGAGCTTGGTCTTTTCGACCTTTTCTTTGGCCTCCCTTGGTTGGTTCGGTCACCAGTTGGAGCAGGGTTTGGTTACCAAGGTGGTGGCCAGCATTGAGGGTTGGTTTCAGGCCTCTCAGTTTGGGGGAGAGAAAGAACAGAGGAGAGAAAGAGAGAGAGATAGTTTGAGTGGAAGTAAAAGAGTTCGGTCGGTCCTCCTCCGGTCTCGGTCGAGGTCGCCGGTGGGTGTAGGTCGGTAACCAGCTCGGTGGCCGGCGTAGTAGGGCCAGGGAGTAGCGGCCGCGTTGAGTTTGTGAAGCTTGCAAGCTTCTGGACAGTTCACGAAAACAGGGGAGTATTCTAGTTATATGAAAAATGGGTAAATCGCACATCAGGCCCTCCCTATTTAGTGTGTTTCACGTTTTATTCACTAGTTTTATGGTCAAATCGCAATCTAGGTCCTCCCAACTTCAGCGTGTTTTACGCTTTGATCACTATCACGGTAAAATTATTTTCAAACTCCCCGTATTTTAGTTTATTTTGCACTTTGGTTATTTATTTTGTTATTTATTTTGAATATGCATATTAATTTTATTAACTTTCAAATTTAGTAAATATTTTTTATATTTATTCATTTTAGTCATTGATTGGATTATGCCTCTCATGTTATTATGATTTGGATGTGATATTAGTAATTTATTCATTTTAGTCACTGCTAGTTTATGATTTAGCTACTGATATTTATTTTTTCCTTTTTGTCACTGTTTATTTCTTATTTAGCTACTAACTTTTATTTTCTTGCATTAGTCGTTGTAATTAGATTTTATTGTAATTAGGTCCTTGTATTTATTTTATTTTTATTTGGTTGTTTTTACTATTTTTATTATTTGATGTTTTAATTATTTTAATTTAGTTCCTGGCTTTTAATAATGATTAAGCCTTAAATTTGTAGATTAATACTTTAAACTTTAAGATTTATAGGTTTAGATCCTTAAGTTTTAGAATTTTTAAGTTAGATCTCATAATTGTAGTTTAATTATTTGACCATTTAGTCCCTAAACTTAATTAGAGCTTTAACATTTACATAATTAAATAAGATTAATATTAGAGCCTACATTTTTTTTTTAAATTTGAGCCCCTAGGTTCCTTAATTTTCATAATTTGACACCTTAAGTTAGAAAAAGCCTTAATTTACCTTAGATTAATTATGTTTGAATACAACTTTGTTTGATTGCATTTTATTTTAACTCTAAGGCACTGTTCACTTATTTAAGGAATTAATAGTATATCTCCCGCAATGATGCTTAGGGGGTGACTACTGGTGATTCCCTAAATAGGTCGACATCCTTTTCAAAACCGCATCATGTTTTTCTAAAAACGAGGCAATGTTTTTTTATTAGACACAATAGTTGATTTCTCACATTTTCGCTCGGGAACGAATGTTATCGATCTCGATAAACGAATACCCTTTTCAACTTTGCATTATTAATGATTTTTAAATTAAATAAAGATCGAACTCAAAAAATTTTATTTTAAATATAGGGTAATCAATTAGGTACCAATTTTGGGTGCTTGTTGGGGTGCTAATCCTTCCCCACGCGTAACTTACTCTTGAACCTAATTTTTGGATTTTTGCAGACCCAAAAACTCGGTATTTTGATAAAATAAAATGTTTTATTAAAATCACTTGATTTTTACGGTGTTCCAATTGCACCTAACATGATTGGTGGTGAGTCCTCACATTTTCAAAATATTTTCAAAGAGAAAACCGTTGAGTCGGAATTGGTCTTTCCCCACCCTGGCAAAAACGGTGTCGACAGCTTGGCGGCTCCACTATTGATTTTTGATTTTAAAACAAATTGAGAGTCAAGCCACGAGTTGGTTACCCTATATTTATGATTTTGTAAATTACGAGTTCAATCTTGTTTTAATTTACAGTTCATTATGTTCTTTAAAAAAACAGATTTCTCTTGTTGCATCGGGCTTCCTTTTGTGGGTCTGATAAAGTGCCTTTGGAAAACACCCTAAGTTGCCTATCCGAATATCATATCCGAGGTACGCTTTTAGTGGTGTGATCCCCTGAGTTGAACTCGACTGACAAGTCTTTAATGGGCCAAAATCAGAGTCAACCTTAGCAGGTTGTAAAAACGGCTTTGGAACATTTGCTAGAACCCAGCCACATATAGAGAATTTAGTAAACCTACCCCGCTAGATCCATGTGAATAACCTAGGAGAACTAGAACGCATACAGTTAGGATTATTAATTTTCTGTGTATGCTTTTTTTCAGTCTCAACTTTGAGTCATATTTATTTAATTTTGCTAAGATTATATTTCTGGACTAATCATTTCAACTAACTTGATTATTTCTATTTTGTTTCTACTAATATTGATTTCCTTTTGTCTACTCTTATTGTATTTTTGCACGAACATGACATAGCATTCAAAGGTATTGATCCCTAAATAACTAATCATTTAGAATGTTCTTGAAAAACAATACCACAAGACTTCCTTTCATTGGGATTAGTAAAAATTTGAAGATGCACTACGTAGATCGAGTAGCGTCAAGAGGTAGTCTACCTACCAAGGAGATGAGCCTGACATCTGTCTGCTGAGGTAACAAGTTAGACTCGAGATGATTTGATGTTGAAGCCAACAGTTAAAGATCACGAACCAGCTCAAACAATTTCTGGAAATAGGAGATGAAGCAGGAGCTAGAGGGAGTCTATCTACCAAGGAGATGTTCTAGACATTTTCCTACTGAGGTAACAAGTTGGACTCGAGACAATTTGACGCTGAATCCAACAGTTGAAGATGAAGAACCAGCTCGAAAGACTTCTAAAAGTAGGAGATGAGGTAGAAGCTTTGACGATGATGCAGTACCTAGATGCTCGCAGGAGCTAGATAACTTACAGATGGACCAGATCTTCACTTCCCCAGTGTACCGAGACATTATTGGTGTTTCAATAATTATTCTTGGAACATTTATTTTAGGATCAATTCCTCGCTGCATTAGCATCTCGCATTTTTACACACCTATTTTGCATTTGCATATGTATCTTTCCATCTTTGCATTAGCATATACACATTTTACATTACATGGTATACATTGCATCCCAAAATGCATTAATCACGGGTCCCAAGAGTAACTCGTGAAGAGTCTTGCGATAAAAGTTTTGAGGTAAGATGAAGTCACCCACTCGTGCCAAAAAATGATTGAAATCTATGGACGTGATGTTAGCACTTCCAGAGTCCAGGGCATATCACCGAGAATAGTGGGGCATTGAAGCACAAGGTTCATAATTTAATCGATTCAGGGGCATTGACATTCAATGTGTGATGGGGCATTTTGATCGGGAATCGGCTGGGGCATCCATCAGGAGTTTTGTTGTATTCCTATGCAATTTATCTTGTTTGAACTTGTTTTTCTTTTGTTCTTCATATTTTTAAATGTTTCTAAGTCACTTGACGTTGTAAATTTTCAATAAAATGCTTCTTTCTTAGGAAATAAACAATGAGCAAATTTCAATCTTGTAATTCTTTGAATATCATTTTAATTAAAAGCTTTTTAATAATTAAGGTTGTAATCTTTGACAAAGAACAAGATTGAATCCCAGTAAAACAAGGACCCCTTGATCCTAATCTAAATGTGCAGCAGAATACATACCCTTCTCTTGCAGGGACCTAACTAGTTCTCTCTTCACATGAATAAGCAATCAAAGGACTTGGCATTTAGGTATGTGTCAGGAGCGGACAAAATGGGGCATCTGGCACATGAAATAGCAAAGTTGATTAGTTTCTACTTCAGTTAATGACGTTCAATGATGATCATGATCTTCATAGATAGAATGGTCGAGAAGGCGAATCTAGTTTAGGTCCCTTGCTTGGAAATTGAACTCTAATTATAAGATTTTCTGACTTACAACAAACACCAGGACTATAGCAGGTTCTCCTCAACAAGCTTAAGAAATGGAATCTGTATACCCATAATATATATATATATGTATACAATAAAGCTGAGCTATTCCGCTAAAGCAATTGGTTATAGAGGAAACTCGAAAGCCCTGGATTTATAAATAGATCGCATTCAAACCATGACATCGATCAAATACTTGGCAATTCGGTGTTTTCTCCAATGTGATTGTCAACTCAAAGACTTTGTGATGACATGAATCCTTCAGCTAGCTGAACAAAGGCAATTATAATATATATGTGCAATAAAGCTAACTTCAGCTAGCCAAACAATGACAAATTAAATCTAATTTACTAAATAAGAAGTGTCAATAAATATGGACTAAGGGAGTTGAGGAACACTTGTTATAGTCGAACTCACACGAGCACTCAGAAATCTCCTTTTTAGAACAATATTTCTGCACTACCTTTGCTAGAGGAACCTACGAAACTTGAACAAATGAAATATTTCAGAGAACTGAAACAAAAGTGTTCTAAAGAGTCTAGCAATTGATTATGCTAGTTGCGTCATTTTTTCTGAATCCGATCAAAATTCCAAGCTTAGAAAGAGGGGAATGACATATTTTTTTACAATGATTGAGAAAGAGAAAAAGGTCAAATCGATGAAACAAACCTTAGAGTTTAGGTAGCTAACCTCAAAATCAACATGTTGATCTTGATATTTGTCAAAGATTTGCAGCTATAAAAGATTAAAAGAGTAGTGGATTCTTTTGATATTCAATGAACTATTATTTTATTATTTGTGTCGATTATGAAACTTAGAAGGAGGCAATATTTTCCAAAATTCTTTTCATTATTTTTCAAAATTTTTAAAATTCAAAGGAAGAAAAATATTTTCAAACAAGATAAGTTTTCTGGAAGTATCTTGGAATTCAACGAATATCCCTACGAAGCTCAAGATCGAAGCTGGGGCAAGGAAAGCCGAATTTTATGGAAAAACTTAATGGGGCAAGAAAAACAAATTGTCTCATGTCGAGGTTTACAAGAGTACACCTTGATGGAAATGAAGACAAACTGGATTCAGAGATAGAATGAAGACTGCTCACACGACCGTTTCCCTCACACATATATATATACATACATCAACACATACATACATGACACATAAAATTTGTATCTTTGCATTCATCATCATGTGCAATAAAGACTTTGATTTTTCCCCCTCTTGAGGACAAATTCAATAATTCATCAAATAAAATATAAAAGTCATCATGACACCCGAAAACATACAAGATAGGCAGTCATAAATACATTATGTCGATCTTTCAGAAAATAAAAGCTCGGAAATGACCAGATGTCTTCAACCTGAAAGAGAAATGCCATCCACAGATTTGAATTCCTTAAGTCAACGATTAGATCTTTTGAAAGGATTTCTTTAACATGCAAGAACAAACAGACTGTCCATCACTTTTGAGATTGTTTCCCTCGAAACCAATTTTATCTCGCTTGATACACTTTCTTTCAAAACAATTTTCGTCTCACTTGAGACATTTTTTTCCTATGAGATGCAAATTCTGAGTTTGTTTCACTTAAAACAAAGCTGGTCTCACTTGAGATTGTTTCTTTCAAAACAGTTTCGTCTCACTAGAGACTTTTTTTCTTTAAAATGCAAATTCTGAAATTATTTCACTAGAAACAAAATTGATAAACTTTGAGATTGTTTCTCTATAAAAAAAAATTTGTTTATCTTGAGATCATTTCCCTTGAAATGAATTTTGTCTCTTTTAAGACAGTTTCTCTTGAAACATAAATTTTGAAAACGCTTCCCTTGAAACGAATTTTGTCTCCCTTGAGACATTTTCTCTTGAAACATAAACTTTGAAACGTTTCACTTGAAACGAATTTCATCTCTTTTGAGATATTTTCCCTTCAAACATAGTTTTGTCTCCCTTGAGTAAGTTTCTCTTAAAACAAAATTTCGTCTCCCATGAGACAATTTCCCTTGAACAAATTTCATCTCACTTGAGACAGTTTCCCTCGAAACAAGAAATTTTATCTCACTCAAGATGGTTTTTCTTAAAACCAACTTCGTCTCACTTGAGACATTTTTCGTTTGCAATAAAATTTACCTCACTTGAGATTGTTTTTCTCAAAAGAAGTTTCGTCCCATTGGAGACAATTTCCCTAGAAACAAGAAATCTTATCTCACTTGAGATGGTTTTTCTTAAAACCAATTTCCTCTCACTGGACACAGTTTCCCTTGAAACAAGAAATTTTATCTCACTCGAGATGTTTTTCTTAAAACCAACTTCGTCTCACTTGAGACAATTTTCCCTTGAAACAAAATGTATCTCACTTGAGATGGTTTTTCTTAAAATCAACTTGGTCTCACTTGAGACAGTTTTCCCTCGAAACAAAATTTATCTCACTCAAGAGAGCTTCTCTTAAAAAATTTCTTATTCATTTTCATCCAGATTTTGAATATTTGACATGCATTCCAAAGCTAGTAGAGGTTTAATTTCACAATTCCATGTTGAAGAAGAAGATTTCAGAATAGAATCAATTCACGTCTTCATTTATTAAAGAAGTGGATCTCAACAAAGATTCGAGAACCTTTGGGTCAATACATTCGGGTACTTCAAACACCAAATTACTGACACATGATAATCTTTTGTAGGTTTGAAAATCTTTAAAATGAAGATAAACCTTGCATCAGCATTTCCAGTGGAGAGTTCCAAATAAGAAGAACTCGCCAAAAGAGGAAGAATAAGTTCATAGTGAGAAGAACTTGTTCAACCTTCGTTCAACATTTCCAGTGGAGAGTTCATAATGAGAAGAACTCATCCGACGAGTGAGAAGAAGTTCATAATGAGAAAAACTTGTTCAACCTTGCATCAACGTTTCCAGTGGGGAGTTTATAATGAGAAGAACTCATCCGATGAGAAAGAAGAAGTTCATAATGAGAAGAACTTGTTCAACCTTGCATCAACATTTCCAGCGGGGAGTTCATAATGAGAAGAACTCATCCAACGAGGGAGAAGAAGTTCATAATGAGAAGAATTTGTTCAACCTTGACTCAATATTTCCAGTGGAGAGTTCATAATGAGAAGAACTCATCCAACGGGGGAGAAAAAGTTCATATTGAGAAGAACTTGTTCAACCTTAGCTTGATTCCATCACAAAATAAACCGATTAAAATTTCCAATAGAGAATTCATAATGAGAAGAACTCATCTGACGAGGGATAAGAAGTTCATAATGAGAAGAACTTATTCAACCTTGGTGATTCCATCACAGAAGAAAATGGATTGAAATCCCTAGCAAAGAGTTCATATTGAGAAGAACTCGCTCGATCAAAAGAAATTGGGGCTCAAGATTTTAGCAGTTCAGGCTAGATAAAAAATTGTGCTTACTATCTTTGCTCTATTCTTGTTCCACATCAATGAGCAAAGATGAGCAGTTTTAAACACCATTTTTTATTATTATTTATTTTCTTTTTGTTATCATTATTTTATTATGCAAAAAAGGATTAAAAATGTTACAGTTGGGGTTATTAATACCCCAACCCCCATGTATACATCAGGCTCCCTCTTCCCTAAAAATTTTGAAACGAAAAGCAAATTTCTTGGGCTTTATTTTTATCTACATTTTTGGCTTTATTTTCTTTCCTCTTTCATTCTTTCTTCTTTTGGTTTTCGTGGGTTCATGGGTTGTAGGTGGTGTGGCCACCGTTGAGTCATGGCCGGTATGTGAGAAAGGTCGGTTCATGGCCTAGCAGCGCCGATTGTGGGTGGCCAGAGGTGAGCGCGTAGGGGTCCTTAGTGGGGGCTTTATTCAAAAGAGAAAGAATGAGAGAGAGGAGCTTGGTCTTTTTGACCTTTTCTTTGGCCTCCCACGGTTGGCTCGGTCACCGGTCGGAGTAGGGGTTGGTCACCAAAGTGGTGGCCGGCGTTGAGGGTCGTTTTCAGGACTCTCGTCATGGGGGAGAGAAATAACAAATGAGAGAAAGAGAGAGAGGGTTTAAGCAGGCGAAAAAGAATTCGGTCGGTCCTTCTCCAATCTCGGTCGAGGTTGCCGATGGGTGTAGGTCAGTCACCGGCCCGGTGGCTGGCGTGGTAGGGCCGGAGAGTAGCGGCCGCGTTGAGTTTGTGAAGCTTGGAAGCTTCTGGGCAGTTCACATAAATAGGGGAGTATTCTGGTTGTATGAAAAATGGGTAAATCGCACATCAGGTCCTCCCTATTTAGTGTGTTTCACATTTTAGTCAGTAGTTTTAAGGTCAAATCGCAATCCAGGTCCTCCCAGCTCCAGCTCCAGCGTGTTTTACGCTTTTGTCACTATCAGGGTAAAATCATTTTTCAAACTCCCCGTATTTTAGTTTATTTTGCACTCTGGTTATTTATTATGAAAATGCATATTAATTTTATTAACTTTTAAATTTAGTCACTTTTTTTTATATTTATTCATTTTAGTCACTGATTGGATTATGCTTCTCATGTTATTATGATTTGGATGTGATATTGGCAATTTATTTATTTTAGTCACTGCTAGTTTATGATTTAGCTACTTATATTTTAATTTTTTTCCTTTTTGTCACTGTTTATTTCTTATTTAACTACTAACTTTTATATTCTTACATTTTAGTCAATATAATTAGGTCCTTGTATTTTTTTTTGTTATTTGGTTGTTTTTACTATTTTTATTATTTGATGTTTTAATAATTTATTTTAGTTCCTTGCTTTTAATAATTACTAGGGCTTAAATTTGTAGATTAATACTTTAAACTTTAAGATTTATAGGTTTAGATCCTTAAGTTTTAGGATTTTTAACTTAAATCTCATAATTGTAGTTTAATTATTTGTCCATTTAGTCCCCACACTTAATTAGAGCTTTAACATTTACATAATTAAATAGGATTAATATTAGAGCCTGAGTTTTTTAGATTTGAGCCCTTAGGTTCCTTAATTTTCATAATTTGACACCTTAAGTTAGAAAAAACCTTAATTTACCTTAGATTAATTAGGATTGAATAAAACTTTGTTTGATTTCATTTTATTTTAACTCTAAGGCATTGTTTACTTATTTAAGAAATTAATAGTATATCTCCCGCAATCATGCTCAGGGGGTGACTACTGGTGATTCCCTAAATAGGTCGACATCCTTTTCAAAACTATATCATTTTTTTCTAAAGACGAGGCAATGTTTGGTTATTAGACTAATAGTTGATCTCTCGCATTTACGCTCGGGAGCGACTGTTATCGATCTCGATAAACGAATAACCTTTTCAGATTTGCATCCTTAATGATTTTTAAATTAAATAAAGATCGAACTCAACATTTTCGATTTTAAATATAGGATAATCAATTAGGTACCAATTTTTGGGCTCTTGTGGGGGTGCTAATCCTTCCCCACGCGTAACTGACTCCCGAACCCGATTTCTAGATTTTTGCAGACCCCAAAACTCGGTATTTTGATATAAAAAAATGTTTTATTAAATCACCCGATTTTTACAGTGTTCCAATCGCACCTTAAATGATTAGTGGCGAGTTCTCACATTTTCAAAAAAAATCAAAGAGAAAACCCCGAGTCGGTATCTGTCTTTCCCCGCCCGGGCGAAAAACGATGTCGACAATAACAATGTACAATTATTGTACCGATATGCATCCAGTACCCATACTCGATTGCCCGCATACCAGTAAACATGATTCAACGTACCGGTACGACCTACAGGATTTAATTTGTGAAATCAAAATTGGATTTGGTAAATACGATTCTAATATGGAAATTAAGGTTCAATATTGGAATTGGGGTCCAAATGTGGGAATTATGGTACTCAATTAAGGAATTAGGGTTCTGTAATTAGTATAACTAAGAAATTAGGGTTAGGTTTATGGTTAGGATTTGAGAATTAGGGGAAACTGATATGAGATGGCGTCTTCCGTACACGAGCAACCGTAGCCACTGTCGGTGAAGGTGCCGACAGCTGGTGAGGCGCCACCCACCTGTGACGAATTGGACGATTGCCAATGTCCGAAACAAAATACAAAATTAACCATCGAATAAGCACACGTAACCGACCCTACTTTTAAAGGTGGAATTTTCTTTTAAACATTATTTCTCCTGAATTATCAGTGCACCGTTTGTAGAAAACTAATATTGGTATTACAATTTACAACCCTCAAGCATTGATTCTACCATTTCCTGTTGAAAAGCTTTAGCGAAAAATTTACGCTTCTAAAATGGCCTTCAGTATTGACACCGAAGATATTGAAAAACCTTTTCAAATTAAAATTAATTTGGGGGAAAATACATGTATGTTTAAAAAACTTATGATCTAATAAAAAGTTTATACAAAAACGTTCATATGATCTCAAGTGTTCTTCAGAATCAAATTATAACGCAAACAAAGTAGTAATAACCATATACCAGAATCGATAGAAAATTTATTTTACAGTTTATGCAAATAGTGTAATTTAAATACTGTAATTTAACTTAAGCTTACCAACGATTTAAGACGTGTTTGCTACTGAATTTCCTTATTCAAGGCTCAGATTTGCTTAGAATTTCCACTATGTTTGGAAAGCAATATGAATTCGCTTTTAAATTGTTGAAAAATAAACTCTTGTAAAACGAGGCGTTAGCACCGACTGAAAAATGTTAAATAAAATAACCAAATCAAACGATAATTGTGTCATGTTAATCCACTAGCTTAAAAGCGAATTCACCATGATGTGTATAATTGATATAATAGGCGAACAATTCCCTGAGGTTACCATGACTCTCCAAGAACTCGCACACCCAATAATTGGAGTGTACTTGGATAGTACCACTCTTCGTTCAACTCAAACAACACTCAAAAGAGGAAGAGTGTTTGAAAATAAACATTTACTTAGGAATAATTTGAAATGAGTAATATTACCAACTATTTATAGGTTAAATTGTGGCAAATCTAAAGCTATTAATAAATCAGATTTAAAAAAATATATTACAATTAAGCATTAACAACAACGGGTAACAAAAAAGAAAAAAAATCAAGAAGAAAAACAAAAACAAAAATAGGTACTTGTAAATTATGAACTTCTCAAGTTCCTGAAGGATTTTTTTTTAAGTAATTTTTAGTTTGGACAGTAAAATTTGAGAGAAAATCAAATTAGAAGATTTGGAGTGCCGATTCGACTGCCGTCTGTTTTTTTTTTTTTAATCTTTATTATTGACTTCTTGTACTGATTCAATATACATTCTTTTTAATTGGTTTTAGATTACTTTTTTCTATTGATTTTAGGTTGATTTTTTTTATTGAAAGTAATTTGAGTTTTGAGGAAGAATATATTATTTTAACCTGTTGAAGTGATTATTTATTTAAAAGTTTTAATTTTTTTAATGTTCTAACGGAAATAATGGTCCATTATTATCACGATAATGTTACTCATTAAATTACGACTATGATCAATAGTTATTGGTGTAATTAGAATTCACAACGCTATTTTATTATTGCTCTTTCGATTTTTAAAACTTTATCTTGATTAATCTAGACCGACCAGTTAAATTTCATTCCTATAATTGCAATATCAGACCACCACGCAACCGCGATATAATGGTATTTATTTTACTACTCAACCACGAAGAAAAGCCAATTTTGGGTTTTTGATGTTTTGTAAAATTAAAAATAGTTTTGACTGACATTTTAATAATCCGAGCATTATATTTTTGTGTAAATTTTGAGTAAAAAGATTAACTTGATATATTTTACAGATATAAAAAAATTAATTCATAAATATGAAAGAATGAGTTGATAAAAATTTATAGATACGATAGTTAAATTTATTTAAAAATAAAATTAAACTAATAAAGTTTATAAGCGTAGATGATACCAATGAGTATTGATACAAGTAGTTGAGATTTAGAAATTTAAGTATGTAAGGTCAAATTCAAATCTTACCAGCATTATTTTTGATAGACAATTTTTAAATTGATACGGAAATCCTGATTGGATCTTATATATGTCTGGATTAGGGGAATTATCCCTAATTTAATTTTTTTTTTGTAAAAAAATAAACGTTGATGATTAAATATATAATTTTACTAATTAAAATATTACCTGTCAGTTCATATATTATCCATTTAACAAACAAATAGTAACTTAATAGCAACTACACTGTAAATTTTTTTAAACTAACTGATAATTCTCTATTGCTCGATTTTGAAAAATATTTTTTTGAAAAAGTATTTATTACTACCGTTAAAAATTGATATGATTTTTTTTATTTTTATAATTTAAATGATATGTTGATAATTTTATATTTAGAAGTAAAAATTAAAAAAATCCAAAATTAAAGTTTTATTTGATTTTCAAAAAAAAGATCATTTTTATTGTGATCGAAAATGAAAAATATTACAGAAAATATGTTTAGTTTAAACTTTTAAAAATGATTTAAAAAATAAATAAAAATTAAAATTTATATAATATAAAAGTTAGATTTCTATTTTATCACTAAAAAATATTTTATAAAATTTTAAAAATTGAGTACAAATATTTTTTTATAATTTTTGGTAAATACAAGGTATATCATTTCAAAGACTCTTAACCAATTGACATTGAACACTCATGCCTCTGTCTGTGTTCAAATTATGGACATATAGAAAGAATAATAAATCCTTAATCACCGAGGTCGTTTGGTTCATATAAATTTTTTAACATAGTAAATTAATTAAAATTTAAGTTTAGAAAAATAGATTTATTTTATTTTTAACTATTTTATATATTAAAACTATGATCTCTGTACGGATTCACATAAATTTTTTATTATATTTATCACACCCCAATTTAGGGGTCAAATTATAAGTTTTCAAAAATTATAGTCAAATTTAGAATGTGCAAGAAATTCAGGGATCCAGTCTTAAATTTATCCATTTTTCTTATAAGTTGAAAAATAAAACCCCCTCCTCGAACAATCTGGTTTTCCCCAGATGCTTTCCCCCAATTTTCTTCCCCATCGGCCCAACTTTGTCGCTCGATTCTCTACCATCCGACCATTGTTCGTCGATCTGAAACCACCAATAGACTAGTCATTAAATGGAGAACAAAACCCAACCTCTATCCCGTTTTGAATCGGCGCCATTTGCCGTAAAACTCAATCGGAAACTTCGTCGGTTTTAACTCGATAGCCGTTTGTTTTCATCGATTTCGGTCGATCTAGCCACCCATTCATCTCACCACCTGTACTATCGAACTCACCGTCACCGTGCGCTCAAAACCCGACCTAAATCATCGTGTCTTTGTTGATCTGTCGTCGTCACTCGCCGGCCACCATTGGAGAAGTTGGTACATTTTAAAATTCTAAAATTTGTTATGGTTCGTTGAAAACTAATACTTGCACGAGACTCCCGGGGTGTCGATCTACAAGTTTGGAAAATTTCATGCCGAACCGACGATCGGAGACGTCGTACGCGCCACTTATTGCTTGTGGGCCTCGTCTTGAAGCCTGGGGAGTGGGCTGGTCGGTTGGACCGGTCTGGACCGAGCCGAACTGAGCTTGCCGAGTCGAATCAAACCACTTGGACCAAACCGAACCGCCTAGACTAAGTCGTTGATTGCAGTTGACCACTGTTAATCGTTGACCAGTCATTGACTTTTTTTCGGTATACCTATCCTGATGTTTTTCGACATCCTGAGTCTGTTTTACCAAATTCAAACCCGATAAGTTGTTTTTCACTAATTAATCAGCCGTTTCGATCCGTTTTCGCAATTAAGGTCTGTTTTTGATGAAATTTATGTTGATATGTATCTGAGGAATTATTGGAAGTTGATTTCAAGATCGAGGGCGTTCGAATTGAGTTTAGTTGGTCAAACAGTATGGCATAAAAATCGAGGTAATACACTTCTACATTTTCATGCTTTATGTAACATGTTGGTCTTGGCAAATGCATGAATAAAAAAATGTTTGATCTCATCTATATAGTTAGGTAATTCCTACACTTGATACGAATGCGGTAAAAAGTCGGTAACTGAATAAAATTCAGATGGCTTGTACAAGAAATTAGAAGTTTGATAATGAATAATTTCAAGTTCAGAGATTATTTGGAAAAGCATTTAACTCTAGGATCTCTAAATTCTATTTATCCATGTTAAGAGTTTTAATACCGAAGTTACCTGGTTAAGAAATTACAAAAATGCCTTTGAGAGATAAAAATAGTCCGAGTTGACCCTGATTGAGAAAGTACCCTGAGAATTCATACCTAACCCAATAAATTATTGATTTAATTGTTAAGATCCTACTTTGGTATAGAAAATTTTTTATAATCCGTTAGTAACAATTGAGATGGCAATTGACCCAAAAATCTCCAAGATATGAGTAAATACTTGAAGAATAATTTATCGAGGGTACTCTTTTTCAGAATTGTTCGAAAGGACTGAAATAGATGATAAGTTTGAATTAAATAATAAGATCGAATGGAATGAAAGGATTGAAATACCTTTTATTTGTAAAATAACCAAAATACCCTTAGAATGGAAATGAATCAAGAATATCACCAAGCCTAGGAATGATTGGATGTTGTACTGCTTTTAAAAGTTATAGAACACAGATTAAGTCGGTCAACCAATGCTAGTGCTATATCAGTACCTAAATGGCATAGATACTACTTGAATCCTTATTCTTCTCCTCAAGTTTGGATCGATTATAATTCTGGAAGTACTCAGATCAGCTCAACTCTAGAGCGCATTCCGTACTAAAAAATGGATATTCGTTAGACAAAACAACCACGAATACCAAATTGAACTGAACGAAAGTATAATATGTATCCGAAATTTAGAAACGTCTGAATTACTCTGGAAAACTCTAAAGTAACCGGGTTAAACTTGACTGCTAAATGAACTACATAACCTCAATGATTGAGGATTAAATAATTAATTTGGATGAGTCTGGGAAAGCTAATGAACTTAAATGATGTACTGTCTTTATGGGTCATGAATCACAAAACAAGTACGTTAGCATTTCCTGATATTGTTGAAACATGGAAATGAAATAAAGACCATTGAAAGATCTATTTAGCGATGATTCTGAAGATGATTTATGGACAATAATTTTTGGTATTAAAGAGTAAATACCCTGGAAGGACAATAACTTGACCAGTCGACAAACATTAGTTCTGGGAGCTGTTTATCTCGAGTTGTTCGATAATCCGATCAATCGACATGGATTGTAAAGGTCATGAATCTTTGTTCTCCCTTATCAGCTCAAATCACTATGGTCATATCTGAAAGCACAAGTAACTCATATATAAAAGATTCTGAATATCCTTATGATTACGTAGAGCTTCCAAAAAAGTCTGAATAAGATATAATCCTGATAAATCACATTCTGAATAATTGATGATTCCATCAGTTAATGAACTCTTTCAATAGTGATTCTAACTTCCGACACTCTATCGGTATACTGAAGATCTGTGTTTCTCTGCCTGTTAATATTATCCAATATCTCTGAGTATTAGCTAGAAACACTAGTTTGTTCCCTAATCACATGAATATTTTATCTGATTTCCAATTTGAATTATGTTCTGATACCTGATCTGAATTCTGTTATGATATCTGATCTGAATTATGTTTGGATTTTTGATATCTCTGTTTACTGATGGAAAATGTTTTATTTTGGGGGTAATGTTAGAGGAAGTATATCTGCAGGCTCCTTGGATTTGTGCTCAGGGCCTTACTTACTGTGCGGTTGGGTGTATGATTCTGGGAACCTACATATTTGGACGTGTTTGGTTGGAGGGATTACTATGGTTTTTGAAAAGAAATATGTTTCAAAAAGATATATATCTTTTCACTGGTTTACGTGAACACACTAGATAACATATTCTAATCTCCTGAATCCAGTCAACTGAATTATTTCCCTCTGAACCGAAAACTTGTTATCTGTTGCTACATGAGATATCAGTGGGACCTCAGCTTAGCCAAAAAATCTGTAGATGTCTTAACCAATAAGGAAAAATATGTTTATATATATCTGCACGTTCTTCAGCATCATATGGTAGTTCTGTATTACTGAGCTTTCGAAAGCTCACTTTGTTACTCACCTTTTCAGGTTACAAGAATCGTATCAGTGCATCTATCGACATCAATAACGGAATTCTTCCGGTGTTACTTGCAGAGTATGGTACATGTGAATAGGGGGCATGTAGGTTGTATTATGTTTTATATATGAGTCTGAAAATCTTTTTTTTCTGAATACTTATAAATTTTATTTTGTATTCACAAATCATTTTATGAGTTTACATGTTTTAAAAAAAAAAGTTTTACATTTTCTGATATTTTTACGGTGGGTCGCTCCAGTGGCCCTAATATGACACCTCAGATCGGATCGGGTCATCCGCATCGGTCTCGGGGTGTTACAATATTTATATTATAATAAAATATGTAACTAAATATATTTTAATCTTTATACTATTTTTAACACTGTTTTTTTAAAAAAGGAAGAAAATTAATTTTTAAAATATGTTATTTAATCTGATGATAAAAATAGAATAATAGTAAATAAAAACTTATTAAAAAGGCTAAATATAGAGAAAATGTTAAACTGTACTACTTTTCTTACTATGGTGTCTAAACTTTTCTCAGTTAATTCTGGTGTCTAACGTTACTATTTTAAGTGTCTCAACTGTAACGATTGTTAAAAAATTTTGTTGAATGACGCACGTTGTATTTTAAAAATTTTATTTTATTTTACCTTTGATGGTATGCACTATCGCCGCCATTGTCGCCCATATCATCTCACTCACCCACCCACCATCACTGACCATCATCACCTCCCACCTAATCTTTCTCTCTATTTTCTTTTCGTTTCTAAATCTGTTCTCTCCAGTAGGAAAATTACACTTGGAAAACCTATGAAGCATATGATCAACTTGAGCAATATGTTTGAATAGGATTTCGATGTCCAAACGACCTGAAACTTTCTGTGGGGGCCGGTCTTTGAGTGTATAAACAATATGTAAAATTTTAGCCTAAAGTACCTTCATTAGTATTGATAACCATCGTTTTGCTATCAAAATAATTCTGACTTCTTTAATAAATAGAATAGAAAAGCTAGTATAGAAAAGCAGGGTCGATCCATAGAGTTTATGGTTTTTTTGATTTAGTAAAACTCTTTGATTTAGAGGAGGATAGAATTCTAGATGAAGTTTGAAATAAAATAAAATAAATAATTATAATTTAAAAAGAAAAAAAATAAAAAAAGTAATAACAAAAAGGGAAAATAATAAAATAATAAATAATAGTATTAAAGATAAAAAGGGGGTTTTAAAAGTTATTTTTAAAATAAAAGATAAGAATTATATTAAAGAAAATAATTAAATAAATAATCTAAAGAGATTGTGATAATGAGAAGCTTATAGTGAAAACAACCTCAAAGTTCAGCTTTGACTTAAATTCCTCGGATCATCGAAACAGATCTTTACTTCAAGATTCATGTCGGCTTTCAAGGACAATTCTTCCTTGCCGACTCGGATTATGTTGCTTCAACAATAATTGATTCCGATCTCAGTTTCCTCTTAGCAATGAAATTTTGCTAAGTCTGCTCTTAGGAAGTTGAATATGCTTCAATAAGCAAATCCTTCTTCAAACGTTAACCATAACAACATCCGGACCAATGTCGAAATCATTTTGATTTAAAAAGTAAGCTCAGAAAACAGAGAAAAAAATCAGAAGCGATTTAAGTACCTTACAATTCTTACGTTTGAAATTGAGCCTTCACTTTAGCCTTCGGCTTGAAATAAAATTAGCTAAGCATGACCAAATTCATACTTAGCATTTGTTAAAATGAAATTTAAAAGAAAATAAAGGAAGTATACGAAAAATAGATAGAAAGCTAGAGAGAAAAAGAAGATTTTATTCTCAGATGAGAGAGATGTGTTTCTAGGCTTACCCTGAGAGGGTATTTATAGCCTTCAAATTCCTAATAACAATATAAAAATAATTCCTAAAATAATAACTTAAATACTAATTAAAACACTTAAAACTATTTAAACTAAAAGACCTAAAACAAAAATAATATTTAAAATATTATCCTAAAACTTAATTAAAATACTAAAACCTATTTAAACTAAAATACCTAAAACAAAGATAAAATATAATATTTAAAATATTATCCTAAATCCTAATTGAAATGCTAACATCTATTTAAACTAAAATACAAAGATAAAATATAATGTTTAAAATATTATCCTAAACTTGAGTTTAATCCAAATATGAATTCCAGAAATGTGTGTTCAATTCATCCGTTCTTCTAGAAATGATGACTGGATCTTGTAGAAGGTACTGACGTGATCGCCTCTTCAGATGTTTCATGCTCGAATTCATGCCCACTAATCCAACTTCGATTCCAAAAAAAAGTTGTATAATTCTTTCCTTTTAATGCAATTTCTAGATTCTGACATCCTGCACAGAAAATGAATCAAAACGAACAAATAAGCCCCAAAAACCAATTATTAAGGAGTAATTTAAAAGCAAATTATTAACTAAATTAAGCACTTTTCAAATTCCCCCTACTTATTCAATGAGTGTCCTCAATCATTCATCAATTAATATATCAAAATCATAAGTTGCCACCTGCAATTTCAATTTATTTCTCAAACTTCCAATTGAACTAAGTCCATGACATTTTCCAAATTCAAGTTACAATCAAGCAAAGACAACCATTAAAATTTAAAGTAAGCAAGGTATCCCAATTAATTGCCAACTTTAATGAAACATGACTCAATACCTCACAAAGATTCACATATATCAGCTCAAAGTGTTTGGGGTAAATGAAATCACTCAAACCGAAACTAACGAAAATATTACCATAGGCTTGGAATCCAATCGAGTCTCCATTATGAAAAATGAACATAATGAAATAATCAATGGGTCTTTAACAAGGTGTAATGGGGCATAGGTTAGGGTAGGGAAAATGTTGAAAAGAAAGGTTTAAAATACCAAAACAAGAGATCAAAATAATTAAGAACAATTCACGAATTAACATGATGCGCAATGAAAAACAAAACAAGGAAAAAGAATAGATGAAAGATAATTGAAACAAATTTTTCCTTCATTTTTTTCTTTTTTTTTCATGTTGTTCGAGCAAAGGGTCTGTTTTATTGCTTTCTTTTTTCTACTATTCGAAACAGTGAACAACTTATTATTATTTTTTTATTTTTTTGTGGAACAAGAGTGATACAATATCTCAAGTCTCGGCAAGGGTGTGAAAAGAGTGGAAAATAAAAAAGAAAGGCTTCGGGTTTAATTAGGAGGTGTAAAAACAAAAAAAGGAAAATAGGCTCAAATATAGTTCACTAGTGGATATATAAACGGGTAGGCTTTTTGGGAAAAGTAGGTTTATCCTAGGTTCCCCTATCACATTAAAACATTACGTTAAACATGTAGTCTTGATATGCAATGTGATTACAAGTTCTAGAATATCGTAATTAGTCCGACACACTTAAATCAAACAATGAGCAAGAAAGAAAATGTATGCTCGTTAGGCCCAGATCTCACAAGAAAAGTTTATGTGCAGTGAGTCATGTTCATCTCTATCGAAAAAAGCATGAAAGATCAATACTCAACAAAAAATTCACCAGCTATACCAATCACCAATCATGCAAATTAAATTCGATCAAAACATGGTCAATATCCAAAAGAAAGCAAGAGTATAAATCAAAGTTCAAAACTAGCAACCAACGATCCAAACATATCAATATTAGAATAACTCAATTTTAAATAATCAAACAAGTCGAGGAAAAATTGACGACATGTTTATCTTTCCCCATCACTTAATTCGTTTTATACCAAAATGTATGTCAAATTTAAAAACAAAGAGAGGGAAAAGGAATACTCCCTAATCTAGTGGTGACTGCGGCCACGACCATGTCGAGACGAGCCCGGGTGAAGCTAAGAAATATTGGATCGAAATTCAAATCTGTTCAAAGAAAAATAAAATAAAATTAAGCATATGATAAAATAAAATAAAATAAATGGAATGAAATAAATTTTACTAAAAATAAAGCAAAGTTAAAATAAAAAATAAAAAGAAAATAAAATGAAATGGGTTGCCTCCCATCAAGCGCTTTTGTTTAACGTCGTTAGCTCGACGACCTGATTTTTTAGACTGTGGGTTCCTCTAAATTGATTTCTTAAATTAGACCAACCAGAGCATTTTCATAATACGGCTTCAACTTTTGACCGTTAACTTTAAATCGAACTCCTGAGTTATCTTCAACTTCAATGCACGATGAGGAAATACTTGAGTTACTGTAAACGATCCGAGCCATTTTGATATGAGTTTTTCTGCAAAAAGTTTAAATTTGGAGTTAAATAACAAAACCTTTTGACCGACAGAAATTTTTTTAAAAGAAATTCTACTATCGTGAAAATCTTTTGTTTTTTTCTTTAAATATTCGAGCACTGTCATAGGCATTTTTTGGGTTTCTTCAAGTTCTTGAATGTGCAATTTTCGAGCTTCACCAACCGTATCCATGTCCATATTACACTATTTAACAGCCCAATAAGCTCGATGTTCTAACTCAATTGGTAAATGGTATGGTTTACCGCAAACAAGTCGGTATGGTGACATCCCAATGGGAACTTTATAAGCGATTCGATATGCCCAAAGTGCATCGGTTAATTTTAAAACTCCAATCATTTAGGTCCGATTTATTAATTTTTTCAAGAATTGTTTTAATTTCTCGATTTTATACTTCGGTCTGTCCATTTGTTTGTGGATGGTAAGTGGTAGCAATTCTTTGAGTTATTCCAAATTTCTTCATTAGCGACTCGATCACACGATTGATGAAATGAGTTTCTCTATCGCTTGTTATAGCTCGTGGCGTGCCAAACCTGGAAAAATAGTATTTTTCAAAAAATTAATTGTAGTTTTAACATCGTTATTCTGAGTAGCCTTAGCTTCCACCCATTTAGAAACATAATCTACAGCTAAAATAACATAAGTATTTCCAAATGACGATATAAAAGGACCCATATAATCAATTCCCTAAACATAAAAAATTTTACAAACTTGTATAGAATTAAGTGGTATTTCATTCCTACGGCTTAAATTACATGTACATTGACATCTTTCTTAAGTTTACAAAATAGATACGAGTCCCAAAATATGTTAGGCCAAAAGAAACCGCATTCAAGAATTTTATGAGTTGTACGTTTTGGCCCAAAATGACCACCGCAAGAGTAAGAATGACAAAATTGTAAAATTGAATTTACCTCACTTTTGACAATACATCGTCGAATTACCTGATCTGAGAAGTGCTTCCACAAATAAGGATCGTCCCAGATATAGTATCGGGATTCACACTTTATTCGATTGATTTCATCTTTTGGTAAATCTAATGGTAACTTACTTGTGGCCAAATAATTAACCATGTCCGAAACCATGGGGTTATGCTTTGCGCCACCAACAGGTTTTCTTCAGGAAATTCTTCTCTAAGTGGTGGGTCAAATGTCGAAAGGGGAATTCTACTCAAGTGATATGCTACCAGATTTTCGCATCCTTTTTTGTCTTTGATTACCAAGTTAAACTATTGTAAAAGAAGGATCCATCGGATAAGCCTCGATTTTGCTTCCTTTTTTCTCATCAAATACCTTATAGCTGCATGATCAGGAAAAAAACAGTAATTTTAGTACCAAGGAAATAAGATCTAAATTTTTCTAAAGAAAAAATTATAGCAAAAAGTTCTTTTTCTATAGTCGAATAATTTTTTTGAGTCGAGTCCAAAGTTCGGGACGTATAGGCTATGATATGTGGCTCTTTCCCTATCTTCTGACCGAGAACGGCTCTAACGCTAATATCCGATGTGTCACACATAAGTTCAAAGGGGTAGTTCCAATATGGAGGTTGAACAATTGGAGCTGAAATAAGCTTTTCCTTCAATGAATCGAATGACTTCTTGCATTTTGAATTAAAGTCAAATTCTTGATCCTTTTGAAGTAGATTGCATAAATGTTATGCTATCTTCGAAAAGTCTTTAATAAACATGTAGTAAAATCCTACATGACCAAGAAAAGAATGAATTTCCCTCACAGTTGTGGGGTAAGGAAGTGAGCGTATAATATATGTTTTAGCTTTATCAACCGCAATCCCTTTTGAGTAAACAATATGACCTAAAATTAACCCTTTATCAACCATAAAGTGACATTTTTCATAGTTTAAAACAAGGTTATATTCTAAGCATCTTTTAAGCACATTAGTTAAATTATCAAGACATTCAGTAAAAGAATTACCATAAACTGTGAAGTCAGCCATAAAGATTTCGATGCCCTTTTCCACATAGTCGAAAAATATTCTTAACATGCATCTTTGGAAGGTGGTCGACGCGTTACAAAGATCAAAGGGCATTCGTCTATATGCAAATGTACCTAAAAACAAGTAAAAGTCATTTTTTCTTGATTCTCTGGCATTACTGGGATTTGGAAAAAACCTGAAAAACCATCAAGACAAAAATAATGAGTTTTCCTAGCTAATCTTTCAATCATTTGGTCTATAAAAGGAAGAGGAAAATGATCTTTTCGAGTAAGAGATTTTAACTTCCTATAATCAATACAAACTCGCCATCCATTTTGAACTCTTGTTGGCACTAACTCCCCTTCTTGATTTTCGGCCATTGTGGCTCCCGTTTTCTTGGGAACCATATGAATCGGACTTACTCAATTACTATATGATATTGGATAAATTACTATCTGATATTGGATAGATTACGTCAGCATCAATGAGTTTTTGAATTTATTTCTTTACTACTTCCATCATCGATGGATTTAATTGGCGTTGTCCTTCTCGTGATGGTTGTGCTCCTTCTTCGACTTTGATCTTGTGCATGCAAGTTGAGGGGCTTAATCCTTTAATGTCGGCAATGGTCCATCCTATGGCTTCTTTGTGAGAGCGTAACACTGCTACCAAAGCTTCCTCTCTCCTTCAGACAATTTACTTGAGATGATCACTGGTAAGGTTCCATTTTCGTCCAAAAAGTCATATTTCAAATGTTCCAGTAATTGCTTCAATTCAACGATCTCACCGTAAAATTCCATTGTCAGTATACCACTTATAATATCGATCTTTGTATGTGATGTGCTTAGGAAGGGTCGGCTTAAGAGTACCTCAGAATAAGAATCTGACCTATCATGTTCCATTTTAATGACATAGAAATCTGCAGGAAAAAATAATACATCGACCTTCACTAAGACATTTTTCATTACACCCACTGGGTATATCACAGATCGATCATCCAACTGTATGGTTATTCCTATTTCCTTCAAAGGCTCGTTAGTAATTATTTTATAAATAGAAAATGGCATAACATTAATTGAAGCTCCTAAGTAACACATTGCACGTTTAATTTAAAATCACCTATTTTGCATGGTATAGTGAATATACCTTGATCCTTCATCTTTGGTAGGATCTTTCGTTGAAAAATTACAGACATATTCTCCCAAATTTACCTTTTCGTGCCCCATTAATTTCCTATTTGTAGTACAAAATTCTTTTAAAAATCGAGCATACCTTGATACTTATCGAATTACTTCAAGAAGAGGTATGTTAACTTGAACTTTTTGGAACACCTCTAAGATGTCTCTTTCTTCATCTCTTTTATCACGTTTCTTCAAGCTTGATGGGAAGGGTGGTGGTGTGATTTCATGAGAAGAAAGAGAAGGATGAGTCAAACGTACCTTGTATTTTTTAAGGTGGCGTGTCCTCTTGAAGATGTGTTTCGGTTCGGCTTTGGAATTTTTCCTGAGATGCAATGAGCTTTTATTGTGAAATTTATAACTTTCTTATGAGTTCCTCCAATGATGGTTTTGCTTTTGCTATTGAGGAGGAGGTCTTGGTTGATAAGTTGGTCTTTGATTTGTCGCATAGTTGAAGTTTGGGTGGTCTAGCCATCTTGGATTATAAGTATTGTTCTACGGGTTGTATTATCTTTATAGAGGACCTGGAAAGTTCCCTATGGCATTGATTTCTGCATTGCCTCATTCTTGTATAAGCGGGCAGCAATCCGTCGGATGGTCTAGCTTTGTGCATATCCCACATGCTCTTGCTGCTCCAGATTTTCCTACAACAAGTGAATTAACTACTTTAGTTTTTGTGCAGATCTTTTGTGGGAAATCCGTTGAAAGTGGGAAAAAGATGAATAAGTTATGTCTTTAATTGAAATGGAGTACCGCCACTGGTAAAATTCATGCATAATGGAATCTAAGTAACAGGAGTTGTGGCTAGCTCTCAGATTGTTTGTTCTTTTTCTGCCATCGAGATGTTGTATGTGTCTGCTTCAGAGTTTGTCTCTGGATTTAATTATGCTTCTGAACTCATCCCTTCTTCTTCTTGTCTTTTTCTCTTTTCTCGAAGCATTTGTGCGTGGGTTCTTCTTGCTCGTGCTTCGATCTCCGAATCTAGATCTACTAATTCACCTGGGTTTCTTCTGGTCATAAATCAAAACTGGAAAAATGAATCAGTACTTTCCGTTAGTCCCCAGCAATGACACCAATTTGATAACCGTCATTTTGCTATCAAAGTAATTATGACTTTTTTTTCACTATGTAATTTTAGTGATGAAACACGATTTACAAGAATAAAAAAAATAAGTATGTTGTTACTTATTTTAATGATATTTCAACCTACTTCTTCTTTTTTTGTTCAGGTTAAGGTACTTGAGGTTGCTATCCATACTAACAATAAATCCATTAAGTGGTTAAATGATTGAGGTAAGAAAAACATAGTAAAAGATACATTATCTTAAAGGTATACTCTTATCTCTCAAAAGAATACTACCTTTCTGAGAATTGAACATATAAAAGATGTATATCATGATAACTCAAAGATTTTTTATATTATGCCCATTATTTTAGAAGTACTTTAAATGAGTTCTATTTTGTATATGGGTTTCCTTTTCAACTACATGTTATGCATTCCAAAAAACTCTTCACGAGAATTCTTAGTTAATCAACCAAACTTAGAAGACTTCATGGATTACTTTAACAAACCACTTGACATGGTTTTTAAACACTTATTTTGGCCACACACGAATAAAATCATGGAGAGAACATATGAATCCGACAGTGGCCAGGGCCATGTTGAATTTAAATCTAGAGAACATATTACAAGACATTTGCAACAGTTTAAAGTAAAATAATTAGACCATTTCGAAATCAACAACCCCTTCAAACATGGTGATCAAGAAAATTGATAGAATTACAATTCATCCATTCAATAATTTATACAATGTACTACTGAAAATATTTTAGGCTAAAATCTTATAGATTGTTTCAATGCTCAAATACCAACCTCCACATAAAATTTCAGGTCGTTTGGACATTGGCAACCCCTCCAAACATGTTTCTTTAGTTGATCGTGTGTTTTAGGTTTTTGGGGTTTGGTTTTCCTACTTTTTTATTCTTGTTGCTTTAGGTTCTTTTGTTATCCCTTTCTTATTTGTTTACATCATCTAACACATTCTTTTTCTTGTATTAGTAGGATTAAAAGAGTTTTTATACTTCTTATTCCTTGCATTCTCGTTCAATTGGAGTTTTATCTTTTCATTGACATCGTAGAGCTACTAAGTACCTTTTCACATTTGTTAGAGACTGAAATTTGATAAGAACATAGAAAGAGTTCTTAGTAATAGAGTTTTAAAGAGTACAAATCAGCTAACTTATCTCTCAATGTATTACTTATTTGGAGTGAATTGTGAGGTTTCTTATTTCTTTGATATTTTTTCCACTTTACAATGTTGGTTTTTAGTGTTGCGATTTTCATGATGACAAAAGATGAAGAATTATTTAAAGCAATTTGAGACCTCATGAATGATATCAATAAAAAATTGTTTTGTTTAATTTTTTCAATAATAAACAAAAACAATTCAAACTCAAATGATTGACCTCACCATTGGAAGAAAACAATAAGCTCCTCGTGAGAATTATCAGTTCTTGAACCAAACTTACAAAACTTCATGGATTAATTTAACAAACCACTTGACATGATTTTTAAACACTTATTTTGGCCACATATGAGTAAAACCACAGAGAGAACATATGAAGCCAACAATGGTCGACACCATGTTGAATTTGATCTAGAGAACAAATTATAAGACATGTGAAAAAAGGAAGAATACAAGACAAAGAGAAATTAGTCCCAACAAAAAAAGAAGCCTTTATTGACGCTTATAAAGACACATCTCATTGATCTAGGTAATTGTTTCATAAGTTTTCCTTTCAACACATATAATTCTTTTTCTTTTAGACTTTCAGATTCGTGGATGAATCTGTTTGAGAAAAGAGCCAATGATAGATGCTCCATAATCCTTAATGATGATAATGCATGCTTTTTTGGACTAATATTTCTACTCAAACCTATTAGAAGAACAAATTCTCAAAGAGTCAAAGAATATATATTTGACAAATGTAATATGAGTGAATCATTAAAAGGTTCTAACATTTCTCCCTTTGATGTTTTAGATTTGAGGTCGATAATGATAATGCATGCTTCTTTGGACTAATTTTTATACTAAAACATATTATAAGAACAAAGTCTCAAAGATTCAAAGCTTATCTACTAAGTAAGTATAATGTGATTGAATACTTAAAAGGTTCTAATGTTTCTCTTTAATGCTTCAAATTCAAGGATGAAACGTTTTGAAAAGTGAAAGGATGATACATGCACCATTGGGCTTACATTAAAGAAAGATGGACTAACTCTTCCAATTCATCTACACGTCAAAGCCTTGAAAAAGAAGACCAAAACAAAAGTAAATTTGCAATGACTTTTTTAGTAGGATTGAGCTGCTATTTTGTTAACATTACTTTTGGATACATGTTTGATTATCTCTTAGATTTCCAACGATACTTGAAATGCATCAATTCAATGTTGAGAACTCCATATACATCTATTTCAGTGAATATAGTGCTTGCAAAAATTCCTATACGTGATTAATATATGACTTTATAGATATTACGAATTTTCATTTTTATTGATTATTTGTACTATAATTTAATATAGGGTGATTCACTATCTTTTAGAATTATATTTATTATTTTATTAAGAATTTGAATTAAAACATGGTTAGTTTATTATTATTGTATTCATTAGTTACTTACTTGGAATTCCTCAACTTATATAAAAGAGGCTCCACCGACCATTGTAACAACATATTTTCTTGAATATAATACCACAAGAGTTTGTTTTTGCAAGTGTTGATTGCCTTGTGCCTTTGGAGTATTCTTCATCATTGCAATCAACACTTGTAAAAACGAACTCTCGTTGTATTACATTCAAGAAAAGATACATTAAAATGGACGTAACTTGAGTTCCTAGCATTAAATTATTGCATTTCAAGTTCCATCAAAAATCTAAGAGACAAATGATCATATCTCCAACAAACATGTTGACCAAATAGCACCTAGATCCCATTCAAAATTCATCGTAAGTCTGCTTTTGTTCTAGTCTTCTTTTCCAAGGCTTGGACATATGGATCAATTGGAAGAGTTTGTCCATCTTTCTTTGATGTGAGCATTGTGGTGCATGTATTATCTTCATTCTCTTCGAAAGGATTTGATCTCGAATCTAAAACATTAAATGGATAAACATTAAAAACTTTTAAGAAGTAACACATATTATACTTACCGAGTTGATAATCTTTGAATCTTAGAGACTTTTTTCCTTCTAATATGTTCGAGTAGATACAATAGTCCGAAGAAGAATGCATTATCATTATGGACTCTGGAACATGTATCATTCTCTCTCTTTTTAAAAAGATCCGACTTTTAATATGAAACATCAAATGGAGAAACGTTAGATCATTTTAATGATAGTTACCGAATATATATGCTTTAAATCTTCGAGAATTTTTTCTTCTAATATGTTCGAGTAGAAAAATTAGTCCAAAGAAGCATGTATTGTCATCACTACGAATTTTGGAGCATATATCATTTCCCTTCTCCTAAAAAGTATTTGTTCACGAATCTAAAAATCCAAAAGAAAGAGAATCAGATGTGCTTAAAGGAATTGTGAAACACTTACCTAAGAAATTATGAAAATTCCCTACTATAAATACCTAAGGATACCTTATATTTGAGATGACTTTTATGACTTAGGCAATGGAGGCGGCAGCTCACAAACCTCTATTTTCTCATTCTTTTCCTCTTTTTCGTATTTTCCTCCACACCTGAGCTTTGAATGAGTACTAGTTAGGACCTTGAGAGAGGCTAGCTCACTAAGGCGGTTCACAATGGTAGTCCTAAGAGTCATGGCATTAGCTCATTTGGGAGTTTTTCTTCTCCTTGTGCTTTCATTCTTTATTTTATATGGGTTTGTACTTATTGTTGATGTTGGATGAACTTAGCCCCACCATGAACTAATTTATTTGTCATTGGGTTTTCTTTGAATGATTTTTAATTTGTGTTAATGAATGGTTGAAGTATTTTTATGTTTGAATATTATTTTGCTCATTTTTTATATTTTAAATGCTTAGTCTAGTGAGACCTTTCGATAGATGGCCATTTTCTAAGTATAGATGCCTAATATCAATAGTGTTCAGCTAAATCGATTGAGCAAGGGAGCTAAACTAGGATGGTAAGGTTCTAATATGCCTTAGAGATAAGGAGAGGATTTCATCAACTATAAGGGATAGGATGTATTTGATAGATTAGTGTTGCAGTTCACGCTAAGAGATATTGTTGTAGCATTTGTTTTATCAGGTTCCTTACCAGAGATAGCATTCGAGCACTATTAGTAAATCCTTCAGGTAACATACTCATAGAATACTCAGATCATTCTAGACAGAATAATTTTTGTCATAGCAAACCCAACCAATTACCCCTATAGAAGCTTGATTATGTTAGTTGTCAAGTCTCATTTCATTCTCTGAAGTTTAATTTTAATTCTTGTTACAACATTATTTTTTTGTTACTATTACTTCAACATTTCACTTAAACTTTTTCCACAAATATTTTTTCTGATACTACTTGCATATAACATTTTTGCCACAGCCAAATTTTATTCTAAAATTATAGTGATTAGTGAAAAAGTAAGTATGTTGCTGATGTGATCTCAGCAGTAATTTCTAAAAAATTATTATTACAAGAATTGTTTGATCGAAGTTTTATAAGACTGAGACTGTCACCTTTAGGCATGTTAGCATTATTTGTGAAGAAAAAAGATGATTTTATGTAGTTATACATAGATTATTGTTAGTTAGATAAAATGACAGTGAAGAATAAGTATCATCTTCTGAGGATCAATGAATTCTTTGATTAGTTAAAAATGTACATTGGTATTTTCTAAAATTAATCTTGATTTGGATATCATCGTTTAAAGATCAAAGGATATGGATAGAACTCCTTAAGGAAGATGATGTGATCATTAACAATAATTTGGGAAAGGATATCATGGTAACTGTTGCGTTAAGCCGAAAGACCCTTTCTGCTTTGAGAGCTTTAAATTCTTGATTATCAATAAAGGATGATGGTACATTAGTAGCCAAATTAAAGCTAAATCCTGATTTGTTGGATTGAATCAAGGAACTAAGGAAAAAGATAATTCCATTGATTAAAGTTCTGTGAAAAAATTTTAAAGTCGAGAAAACTACATGGGAATGAGAAAAAGATATGAAAATGTAGTTTCCTCATATTTTTGTATCAAGTGCAAGGTAAAAATTTGAGGAAAAAATTTCTTAAGGGGTATTGTAATATCCCAGATTTAAGACTAGCGAAAAAATGTAAAGTTTGAAAGTTTAGTGGTCAAAGTATAAATTTGGGAAAAGTTTAGGAATCAAAGTGATAATTTTCGCAAAAAGATATTTTATCCCCTAAATGAATAGTTCACCTCCAAGAATGACATTTTCTTGTGTCTCAGATTTTCGATTCGAAATTTGTATAAAAAAACTATTAAGCAATAAAGTTCAGTAAAATATTCGATAATCAGATTGAATCGGAAATTTAGGAAATTTTGAAGGATGAAAAAGAAATGTTAAGTTATTTCCATATTTTTAAATGGTATAATTTAACATGGATCATTGAATTTAAGATTGATTCTCCATGTTAAATCTAGACCATTGGACTAAAGTGGCAAGATTGAGATTTTTGAAAAAGTACAAGGGCAAAGATGAAAACTAATAAAATATTAGTTCATGAATGATGTAAGGAATGATGTCATGATAATGGCATGGTCGTAGTTGTCATGATTTTTTAAAGGGTAAAAATGTCTTTTAGTGTAAAATTAATTTTAAATCAATTTTAAATGGTTTAAAGCCAAATGTAAATGATATTAAATGAAGGAAAATTCAAGAATTTGGCTCATCTTCTTCATTTGGTTGTCGGTTTCACAAGCAAGGTAAGAAAATATTTTTTTCTATTTTAGGACATTTTTGTTAGGTTTTTGGATTAAGGTGTAAAATAGAGAATTAATCTATATCAAATTCTCTATCATTTGGTGTAAGTAGTTCATGTTGTTCTTGCTTGGATCATTGTTTTAATGAAATTGAAGGATGGAAGGAAGGTTGGATTTGATGATTTAAAGATGAATTTTGATGTTATTAGTGTTGTAGAGTTGTTTCCAAGCTTGAATGATGATTAAAACTATCTAGAAATGCATATATATCATTCAACCTAAGCAAGGGTTTGTTGGAATTTTGTTATTTTAATTGAAATTGATATGGAAATGATTGAAGAAGCTTGGAAATTTTTTGTAGATCTTGAATTCAACCTTGAATCAAGTTGAAAATCAACCTAGGATCACATTGATACATTCAGCCATAGTGAAAGAAATTGAGAAAAATTATGGAAAATTTATACAAGTGCTACAAATATATTATAATGACTCTAAATTATTTTTAATGTAATTTGGATCAATGTGGAAGTTTATAGAATTAAAGGGAACATTTTGATTAAATTGGAAAAGTTGATATGAATTTTAAAAGAATTCATATTAGTGGTTGAAATGTGAAATTAAAAATTTCATGGGAAATTAATTATGAATATGAATAGTAAATTACTTGAAAATGTCATTTTGAAGAGTAAAAGTTTACTGGTGAGTGCATATTTAGTTTGTATTTATGTGGAAACATTGACTTGCAATTAACCAGTGGCGAAGTTGTTATGGAAAGAAGGGACTCCTTAATGTTATTTAATTTTTTTTATTCTTGCATATATGTTCATTTTGAATGTAGAAGTTAATAGAATTAATGACTAAGTTAACAATGAAAAATAATGAAACGTGCTTAGACTCTATGATCTTGACAGTAGATTCGAAAAATAACCATAAATCCTATAGAAATTATTAATAAGTTATTCTTATATTGTTTGATTTGTATGTTAGTCTAGTTTTGTGTAAAAAAAATAGATACTAATTTCAAATTGGGCAATAGAATATATGAATTTTTTATTGATAATAAGTCAAAAAACTAGATAGCATACTCTACTCAAAACAGATTTTGTAAGTTGTATTATAAAATTCACCATAAATTGTACAAGTAGAATTAGAAATAATGTTTTATATTGTTAGATTTTTATTTGAGTCTAGTATCTATAGGTATAAACAGAATCATTTTTAAGAGTGTACTTTAATACAAAATATTAATTCTTTACGGGTAGTGAAAACTGCTAGAGTATGAAATTGTGATAAATCTTGCATTTTGTGTTATTTTTATGTTATATGCTATTTTATATGTTCGAACTTAGGCCACTCTATTATATTTCTATGATGATTATGATGTTAATCCTATGTTGAATATGATACTTATATACTGAAAAGAAAAGTGATTAATGATGTTTTCATAATATATTCATGTTATGTGAAAATGAAATATTTCGGGTATGAATTGCCAAATGCATTTTTATATGGGATACTTCTAGTAAATGGTTGATACATGATTTTTTTAAAAATCTCATTGTATGCATATTGAGATTCTTGGTATAATTGGCATGTCACGAGGTGGAGTATTAGTATGTAGCATAATATAGTACATGGTGCATAACGTACTTTCAGGATACATTATGTGGCACAAAATAGTACATGGTGCCTGCACAATATAGTAGATGGTGTAATGTATCATTCATTATTGATACAGAGATGTTGTGTTCTACAGTACATGTATATTCTATATGGAACAATATAGTATATGGTGTCTGCATAACATAGTACATGGTGCAAAACGTATGTTTTGAATGCATTATATGGCACAACATAGTATATGGTGTCTACACAATATAATATATGGTGCAATGTATTCTTTATTATGGATACATCAATGTTGTGTTTTACAGCAGCTATATACTCTATATGGCACTATATGAGCAAATTAGTTATATGGCAGTAAAATGTGAAATGTGCAAATACTCAATATAGATTTGCATACCATGCATTCTCATTTGTGTACATTGGGCTATGAATTGGATAAAAGAGAAAAGTATAGGTTATATGATTTGGGTAAAAATAAATATTTTACTGAGTACCTCGATTTTGACATTGTATGTCTTATATATGAAATTAATGATTTACAAGTTATATGATAAAATAATGACTTTAATAAGTTAGTTTTATATGTTCATATATCTTTATATGATAATTAAAATATTTTGATTATAATGTAATTTTTATATATGGAATTGTCTTACTTTAGTTTATATATGTCCCACTAAGTGTATACTTAGCATGCGATGATTTTCACGCGTAGATTATGGAAAGTGATCGAAGTAAGGAGCATAAATAACATTAGTCACTGAAGAATACATCATCATTATCAGTATGACATCCTTCTAATTTTACTTTTTATAATTCTAGATGTTATGCATATTATTTGTCTGATCTAGTAGAAATATGTTTTGAATTTAGTCACATAGATAATTAAATTATTTTATAATGGATATTAATAAGTATAAATAATATCTAGAATGTTTAGTAGATTATTAAATTATATTTAAATGCTATTTGAATGAATTTTTAAATAGGCAATCTCATTTTTATATAATATAATTTGGTTCTACCAAGTTGCAACCTAAAATTGAACCTGATTTGAATATTAAATTGTTTTAAAAGAAACAAAATTTTACCAGTTTCTGAACTGTAAATGTTTTATATGAATAATGTGAGATCTCCTACTCATATGTGAGGACATATATAGGAAAGGGTGTTACAAGATTGCTATCAGCAAATTATCTCATCATAGCTAAATTTGAAGGCTCAACCATTTTTTCTTAACTAATTGTTGTGTGAATCTCAAATGAAAAACACAAAACATGAACATGACAAATGTACATCAAAATGAATAACAAAAACAAAAAACACACCCCCAAATTGACATGTTCATTACCCACAATGAATGTAGATAAAAATAAAAATATGAATTTAAATGCATAATGTAATAGGGCAGCAATACTCCCTAGTGAGTTGAAGATGCTGTATAGCAATGGAAGTATGAAATTCCATAAGATTATGGGCAGTAATGATTATTTGTAACTCCATTTGATGTTATGAAGTTGAGAAAGCATGTAGTGATTGATGGTGCAACGATTGATGCAAGAACATCACCTAAAAATGCATAAAATGAAATAAAGAGAAAATAAAAAGTAAAAAATAATCTAACGTCAAACTTGACTTATTAAAAGAAATAAAAAGACTAAGAGAAAGAAATTTTGCTTAGCGAAATGGAAGTAATGTTGTGGGGTAGTTTGTGGCAATAATTCATTAAATGTTGATCAATAACTTTAAACATGCTTCCATCCTTCAAATTCTTGATCAGGACTACTCTATGAGGGAATTTTTTGAAAACATTTTGAAGTTTCGATATAACAAATTAAGTGTTAATGAAATTTAAGATTTTATATTGAATTATATAAATTATTCGAATATAAAAATTATTACTCCAGGTTTTCAAATGTTTATTTCAATCCTTACTCAAGTATAAAATTAAGTTTCAATCTTAAAATATTTTTGAAACAATTTTTTACAAAGTATTTCGAGCCATATTCGAGCCAAAAATAAAATTCATTTAGTATGTTATCGATGCCCTCTATAGGGTACCAATACCCTATGAACATTTTGGTTCCGATAAATAACAGAATGCTCGGATGGTACCGATACCCCCTCAGGAGGTACCGATACCCTCAGGCATATAACGGTCGAAATATTTGAATTTTACACTGCAGGTACCGATACCCTATTAAGGGGTACCAATACCCCCCACGCTCTAAGCTATTTTATTAATTGTTTTCACACTTAAACGGCTCCATTGACTCCACTAATCATCCCCAATGTTCAGAATCAATTGAAGGAGTATTTAAACAAGCTTAGAAGCCATTGATCAAGAAAAAGAAACAACAATCAACAAGAATCAAGAGAGAATCAAAGAGAAAGCATCAAACCTCAAGTTTGAGCATTTTCAAGCCTATTTCATTCAATATTCATTTTTGCTTTCAAGAACACTTATTGTACTCAATTATATTATTCTCGAGTGTTATTTCTTTATTCTAGAAATGTGCAAACATCTTGCCTTATGAGGATTTTCTTGTAAGTTTGCAAAATTTGTATTGTTCTCTTTGGGAGAGAGTGTTCTCAAGAATTTGGGGTATAATTCTTGAGGGATTTGTAAGGTTACTCTTTGTCCTCAAAAGAAAGAAAAATTAGTGAATTTGTGGAAAATCCTTAGTGTGGATAGCTAAGGTAGTGGACGTAGACTTTGGTTGAGAAAGTCAAACCACTCTAAATTGTTGTGCAATTACTTTCAATTTTCTGCAAAAGCTTCCACCAAATTTTTAATTGCCAATTCACCCCCTCTTGGCCGATTCCATCAATCGATTAACTCAACAGAATTTTTTAGATACTTCAAAAGGTCTCGAGCACTTGGATTTCAACCTCCCAAGGAATAGTTTCAATCTCGAATTGAACTACAATACTTGTTGACCATCATGGAATTGTTTTGGCATTATGTGCTTGTCATGCCATCCATTGCTTTTGTCTTTCTAGATCTTCGCATTATCATAAACATTATTGTGAATTTCTTCCATTTCATTTATTTCAAGTAATATGGTTTGTCCCATAACATTAAGGTCAAAATTCAGCTTCTTAAGTGCCCACATTGCATGTGCTTCAACTCTACTAGCAAATGACATGTTTTCCCATAGACTAAATGAAATGAAGACATACCCAATGGAGTTTTATATGTTATATGATATGTCCACAATGCTTCATCCAACTAAAAAGACCAATCCTTCCTTGATGGGTTCACAACCTTCTCTAAAATTTGCTTGATTTCACGTTTTAAGCCCTTGACTTGCTCGTTAGACTGAGGCTGGTATATTGTAGTGATGTGATGCTTCACTCCATACCACAACAAACATTATCAGTCTGGTTACATTTAAAATGGGATCTCTCATTACTAATAAAATCTCTCGATGTTCCAATATGGGTAAAAATGTTATTGTGAAGGAACTTTAAAACTGATTTAGCATCATTTGTAGGTAATGCTACAGATTCAACCCAATTGGAGACATAGCCCATAAGAACAAGAATATAGAGATTACCAAATGATGATGGGTAGGATCCCATGAAGTCTAATCCCTAAATGTTAAACAACTTGATTTCCAATATGGGTTGCATTAACATTTCTTTACAGTAAGAAATGTTGTACTACACTGATAATGATCAAAACGCTTGATGAATTCATTAGCATCTTTAAATAGAACTGGCCAAAAGAAGCCGCATTGAATGAATTTGGAAGCAGTGTGCATCCCTCCAAAGTGAGCACCATAAGGCTTATTATGACAGTGATGTTAGATGATGTGTGTCTCATTGTCTAGAATACATCATCTCACGATTTGATCATTGCATTTTTTGAACAAATAAGGCTCATCCTAGTGATATAACTTAACATCCCTAAAATATTTCTTTCTTCCCTGATGGTTGAGGTCTGATGGTACCAATCCACTCACCAAGTAATTCACAATATCTACATACAAAGGAAAATCTTTGAAAACAATAAGTATTTCATCCAGAAAATGGTCAGGAATCAACAGTTTACTCTTATCATCACCCCTAGGTTCCAAACGATAAAAGTGATTAGCCACTTGATTTTTAAAGCTCTTTTTACCTTTAATCTTAATGTAAAACTCTTAAATTAGTAACACCCATCACATCAATATCGGTTTGGTGTTTTTCTTTGCCAGCAAGTGTTTCAATGTTGAATGGTTTGTATAGACAATCACTTTTGTTCCCACAAGATAAGATCTAAATTTATCAAAAGAAAAGACTACATTAAGCAGCTCTGTTTTAGTTTTTTAATAATTTATCTCTGCATCATTCAAGGTTCTATTAGCATATTGAATAACATGGAACATATGTTGTTTTCTTTGTCCCAGCACTACACCAACAATATGATCACTTGTGTCTCACATCAGCTCATAAGGAAATTTCCAATTATGTGTGACAATAATGTGAGAATTCACTAATTTCAACTTAATACATTCAAAGGAAGTAAGTGCTTCAGTATCAAAGATGAATTTTATGTGTTGCTCTAATAATGGGAAACATGGTCTAGCAATCTTTAAGAAAACCTCGATGAATCTTGTATAGAAACAAGTGTGGCCTGGAAAACTTCTTATTTTCGTAAATTTGGTGCTAGGTGGTAACTTTTCAATGATTTCAACCTTAGCTTTTTCCACCTCAATCCCATGATGTGATATGTGATGTTCCAACACTATGCCTTCAGTCACAATAAAGTGGCATTTCTCCCAATTAAAAACAAGATTGGTTTCTTCACATTGCTTTAGAACAGTTGCTAGGTTGTCAAGGAACTGGTCAATTATTTGGCCAAAGATGGAAAAGTCATCTACGAATATCTCAAGGAAGTCTTCAACCATGTCAAAAAATATGCACATCATACAGTGTTGAAACGTTGCTAGAGCATGACACATACCAAAAGGTATCATCCTAAAAGTGGATGTTCCATAACGACATGTAAATGTAGTATTCTTTTGGTCTTATTGTACAATTTCTATCAAATTTTAGCCACTATATCCATCAAGAAAGCAACGTAATGCTTTTCCAGCAAGTTTATCCAATATCTAGTCAGTGAACAACCATGGAAAATGATCTTTCCTTGTGGCTTTGTTTAACTTCTTATAATCCATGTAGATGTGCCACCTAGTAGTGGTGCAAGTGGGAACTAAATCATTATTTTCATTTGAAACAATGATGATGCCACCCTTGTTTGGTACACATTGAACTGGACTCGCCCAATTGGTTTCTGAAATGGGAAAGATGATTTCAGCATCTAACCACTTAATGATTTCTTTTTTGATAACCTCTTTCATAACTGGGTTGATTATCCTTCGTTGCTCAATAGAATTGTTGTTTGGATCCTCTAACAATATCTTGTGCATGAAAAAAGTGAGGCTAATTCCATTGATATCAGCAATGCTTCAGCCAATAGCCCTCTTATCTTGCTTCAGAAGATTGAGCAATTTTGCCTCATGTGATACTTCAAGCTTTGTTGCAACAATAACTGGTAAAGTCTCATTTTCTTTAAGAAAAACATACTTTTAAATGATCGGGCAGAGGCTTTAACTCAAAACTGGGGGTTCTTCGATATATAGATGAAGAACCTTAATTAGTCTCATTGAAAAGTCCAATGACTCAACATGTTGAGCATAACTTCATTCACCATCGATAATCTCCTCACCCTCGTATTCCTCTATTGTCACAACATTACACTCGTCTATATCAATGTTATGGCATTAATCCAAATGTTCCTGCACAATAACATCAATAATGTCAATAGAGTGGCAATCAGTATTATCAAAATCATGTGTAGCATTATTCAAAACATTAAAAGTAATGTGCACTTCATTAAGACACATTGTAAGTTCTCAATTTTCCACGTCAATCAAAGTTCTACTTATAGTAAGGCATAGTTTTCCTAATATGTTTAGTACTTCTTTTTCATCTTCGTAGTCTAGAACAATGAAATCTATGGGAAAAATGAATTTATCCACTTGAATTAACAAATTATCTATTGGTCCCTCAGGGTGATCAATGAATCAATCAGCAAGTTGAAGTGTCATAGCTGTAGGTCTTGTTTCTTCAATGCCAAATTTCCTGAAAATATACAAAGGCATTTGGTGAATATTGACACCTAAATCACACAATGCTCTAACTACAAATCGATCACCAATAACACTAGGGATAGTAAAACTCATTGGTTCCTTTATTTTTGGTGGCAACCTACTCGTAGCCATGGCGTTACACCCTTTAGTAAGTGCAATAGTTTCGAACTCTCCAAGTCTTCTTTTCTCTGAAAGTACCTCCTTAATGAACTTTATGTAATTCATATTTTTCTTTAATTCACCAATCAATGAAATGTTGATTGTCACTTGTCTTAGAACATTAATAAAGTTTCCGAATTGTCAATATTCCTTGGACTTCTTGAATTATTGAGGAATTAGAGGTAGAGGTCTTTGATTTTGTTGCACTGGCAATGCTAGTGGCATCATATGAAGTGTTGTCGACATTGCTGGAGGCATTATCCCATTAATTAATACTCTTTCCTACATTTTTTTTCCTGTGACATCCACTATTAGTGTCTCAATTTCCACTTCCAGCTCATTGCCTTTAGATTTTTTTCATGCCTCTTATCTATCTCCTTGTTTTCATCATTTGATTTTCCAAGATAGAGTCCACTACATGTTGTGATGGCTTTGCAATGCTCATTGTAATGGCATTTCCCTTGAGCTCTTAAAACTTCAGTATCACTCGGCAATGATCCTTGTGTCCTATTGCTAAGTGCATTAGTTAATTGTCCAACTTGATTAACCATTGCTCTTAGTGATGTTGACTGGCTTTGGATCACATCTTCATTTCTCAAGATGTACTCCTTCAGTAGAGACTCAAACAACTTTGATGTTAAAGGTAAGGCTTGGTTAGAATATTTCCCTTGAAAATTTTGCTAAATATTGCGTTGTTATTGGGGCATTGCCTGATGATGTGACTGATGTTAGGGCAATGGTTTTTCTAAGTATACTTTTGCTGTGAATAATGTTGTTGTGTATTCCCAAAATTTGATTTTAATGAAGTATTAGGGTTAGTTACATTCTGACTTGTCTAAGAGAAGTGAGAATGATTTTGGAAGTTTGGGTTGTTGTATATGTTCCCATAAGCATTGAAATTGTCATTCCTGCAGTAACGCGTCTACTCGACATAATCCTTGTACTGGGGTATTGGTAGTCATTCTTGAAAATCCTCTCCAAGATATCATAAGCTTCGTTATATGCTTTTTTTTAGAAATGCCCCATTGGTAAAAGCATCTATAACCATCATTGTCTGTATTTTAAGTTCATTGTAGAATATCTCCATATGTATCCAATGCTAGAAACCATGCATAGGACATTTCTGTAGTAAGTCTTTAAACCTTTCACATGCTTCATACAAGTTCTCATCCTCTATTTTCTTGAAACATGTGATGTTTATCCTCAATCTATCATTCATGTTAGGAGGGTTTAATCATAACAAGAACTTTTGGGCAAGTCCATTCCATGATGCTATAACACTAAGTGGCAGCGAATTCAGGCACGCCTTTGTTGGGACCGTCGGTGCACCCCATAGCACAGTGGAAACAAATTCAATGGTCTCACCAGTGATCTATGTACGATAAAATAAAAATTGAGAGGAAGATATATGATTTCTTGCCTTGGGTTCCTAGAATAGAAGCAATACAGTAACGACTCATGATCTCAGGAACAATTCGAGTCCTAGCCTCCACAAAAAAGTCATCTCGACCTCTACTAAGTTCACCCAATTGAAAAGCAGTTGAGAGCAATTTCTTTCTCAAAACAGTTTTAAGGAATTATAAAATTTTAGAAGTGAAGACACCTGTTAGACCAACATATCCCTTTTATAAGTGACACCCTAGCTATTAGGGTTTTAATATGAATTTAATAAGGAATATAATTACCTTAATTATATTATTTTTTAATTAAATTTGGTATTTAATCTGTAATTAAAATTATATGCGTATATATATTACTATTTACACATTTTATTCATGTTCAAGAAAATTGTACATATGTAACCCATTTATAAATTGCTCCTTTCAACCATTGGGTGTGACCTTGTAGGTTCTTGTAATGTTAGTAGTAGTAATTAGAACCATTCTAATATTACAAACAATGAGTTACATCTAGCAATATATCATTGTTACCTAAGTTACAAGAAGTCATGATTCGACATAACATATTCATGACTAACTCTTTTAATGTATTATATTCTTTTGTCCTTTATATGTATAATAGGCACAAGTCTTCGAAAAGCCAGCTAGTATAGCCATCTATTATTTCTTGATATCTAGAGTAGACTATGATAAACGAATAATTTGTGATATCTCATATCAACTTATTCGAGCATTGCCATGCATTTCTAGTCTCGCTCAATCAAGTGGCTTGTGATATATTTCCTATTATGTAGGAAGGACAAACAATGAGTTACATCTAGCATATATCATTGTTACCTAAGTTACAAGAAGTCATGATTCGACATAACATATTCATGACTAACTCTTTTAATGTATTATATTCTTTTGTCCTTTATATGTATAATAGGCACAAGTCTTCGAAAAGCCATGCTAGTATAGCCCATCTATTATTTCTTGATATCTAGAGTAGACTATGATAAACGAATAATTTGTGATATCTCATATCAACTTATTCGAGCATTGCCATGCATTTCTAGTCTCGCTCAATCAAGTGGCTTGTGATATATTTCCTATTATGTAGGAAGGACAAATCATATCTCGATCATCTGTTTCCCACTACATATATCATGATATGTTCAATGTCAGTGTTTATAGTGCAACCAGTTACAGAATATGTTTAATTGTATCGAAACATACAACAATATATATTGAGATAGTACACATCTCATGTCTAAGGATCATACATATAGTTGTCACCATGATCAATATTGTGACTGTCACAATGATCAATATTGTGACTGTCACATAATAATCCAATACATATGCTCATAGTGAGTCAATTTAATACTTTTCTCTAACAACATATTCATGTATCAATTTTGACATCTCTATGTCAATGACAAATCATTGTCATCAATCAATAACATTTAGTCTTAAGCATATTATTATTGTCCATGCCCATAATAATACTTGAGTAAGGATCATTTAATAATAATCATATTATTATATGGATATTATTATCTTTTAGTTTATTTAATGCACATAAATATAACAAAAGAAAATAATGGTAATGTCTTTATTCAATAAAAGAGGTAAAGAAAATATGTCAATACAATCATCATATGATTAGTCTTTAGGCATACTCTAAAAACCTTGGCTTTGTTTTGAAGTAAGTAATTGAACAATTTCAGCTTCAAGGGTTCAAGGGTTCTTCGGGTACTCTTTGTTATACAAATGAATCACACACTTCCATAAATTCTCGCAAGTGTGCTCTAGGGTCCTCGTTGTGCATTCCACTATAATGCCCTATTGATTGTAGTATTTGGAACATTTTCGGCATCAACTCAAAGTGGGCAGCATGTATATCTGGATGAACAATGCCAGGATTTAATTCATCAAAAATGAGCACAACATGCTCTAGGATTGGCATATTTAAGTCATCAGTTTTGTGGTAAACTGGCTGCATCGGTTCATTGTGCAAGGATGGAATCCCCTCGTTATTTTGCCCATTGTTGTTTGGGCGATTTTGATTATCCTCAATTGCCAATGGTAGTTCACCATCATTGCCCACAACATTCTAATTCATGTTTGGATGATGTTGATTTTGTTGTCTCCTTCGGTGAAAAGTTCTTTCTATCTCTAAATCAAAATATAATAAGTTTTGATTGTTGCGGTGGTTCAAGCACCAGTAATGCCCCTACTAAATCTACCTACAAAAAATAAAAGCAAAGTTATTATGTAAAAAACAACTATAAAAGTAATGACACTAATCCCCTGTAACAACGCAAAACACTTGATGCTTCGAATAATATAACAACAAACAGTGCAAGCATACACTATCATTTATCAAGTAGTAAAAGTGGAATCAGTAAGTTCGTCAAGTATCGTATCCACAGAGAATAGCATTACTTTGTAGAATTGTTATGCATCAAATGCAAAATTGTGTATTGTTGATGCAAGAAGCAACGTTGTTGTAATGTAATAGAAAATATGAAATGTCATAAACCTGGTCTAAAAGGAAGCTGGATTGGGAATGTTATCAAAAAATTTAAACCAAAATGAAACAATAAAAAATAGATAATATAAAATTTTCAATCATCGAAACAAAATCAAGCATCAAAATTCTAATCGAAATAATCACGAAATGGAATAAAAACAAATTGAAAACCAGATTTGATGAAAAACACGGATCAGAGTTGTTAACATAACTCAACCCAAAAAGAAATAGCATGGATTGAATATAATATTAACATGCAATCACTAAAACCGATTTAAATATCCATCAATCCAATCACATGATTGAAATTATGATCTCATAGAAAATCATTAAGAACTTATAACTTGGATGCATACTTAGAGGCTATATTCAAAAATTATGAAAACTAGGGACTTAACCATAATTTTTAAAACTATGAGAATTGTTAACTTATACATACATACCACAAAACCAATACACAACCATATTTTAATCATTATTATCAGATATAATAGTTTCATAGCGTTATCTTCTTGAAGGATAAAATTGAAACTTTTTAAAGACTTAGGGACTTAATCCGAAATAAACAAAATTTGATCTTAAAAAAACATGGTATTCTTAAACAAAAAGTATTAGTAATCCATTATTAACCCTAAACAATAATTAGGAATCAATTATTAATATTTCAAAAGTTTTGGGGACTAAATTGGTAGTTTTAAAGAGGTTAAAGATTTATCTTTAAAACATATTAAACTTCATATTTCATTTAACACATAATTTGTATACTCAAAAATCTTATTCCAATACAAAAATTAAATTGTAATTGAAAATCTGGTTTCAATTTGAAAAATTAGGTTACAACCTAAAATCTGGTTTCCATATGAAAAATCAGGGTGCAACCTATAAACTGGTTTCCAAACTAATTTTTTGCTTTTCCAATAAACTTACATCGGTTAAAAAAAACTTAATTACTCAACAATTTGTATTTATCAACCAACATACAATAAAGTACATGCTTCCTCATAATAATAATTTCATGCCAACATGATTATGTCAACTACCTTGTATTTTACATATAAATCATCATACAACATAATCATTTCATAACCACTAACAATATTATATTATCTATCATAGGAGATATTCAAACCAATCAACACATCAAACATATTACCATGATCATAATCATCAAGAGTAATTTCCAACTTAACATATCAAATCTTAACATGCTTATAATCTTTCATGCAACTTATCAAAGGCATATATTTATGCGATATGAAATAGTTACACATACTTGATGGCTTCATAGAATGCTTGTAAGGACTCATTCTTTAATAACAAGCTCTTGCGGGACTCCAACGTAACTGATACACACATATACACCAAAGTAATACTTTCAAAACTTGAACTAATTAATATACAACCTTAGCTACTTATTAATTACACAAAAAGACATATGTCACCGTATAGGAGTTTAAACACAAAGAAATTATATTTTTTACTTTCTAAGTGACTTGCAATATCCTAAATACAACCAGCGCGCTATCGAACTAATTTCCTGAAATGTTGAAACAAAGAGAATGTAAGCTTATATGGCTTAATGAGGTGGTTGACATAATATAAATAAAATGAACAATACATATTAAGTTGTCCTTAATATGCTTGAATGGTAATTGAAACAATGAACATATCATAATACATAAATTTCATGGCAAGTACAAATAGCATAACTTATCATACATGCCCTTCATGGCAATAACTTGTATCATATCATGAACTTCCATGACAGGAACTGATATAATATACCTGGAGACAGCATAAGTTACTAACATCCTAAGTACAAGTCATACATGAACTTTATTTTCATAGAATCATAATCATATTTAACCATTAACTTGGTCGTTTAACTTTCGCATCAAGATTTATAATATATAAGTCATTACTTAGCCCATTGGAATCTAAATAGGTATGGATACACGAATCCCCAACAAAAATGTTACCAATAACCAAGAATAGTCACCATTCAACATCGCCAATGACCCACAACTTCCCTCCAACACCGCCAAATAAGGTTCCTAATCCATGGATTGTAATCCAAACCCTAACATGAGCTCAAATGGACTCTATGGCATGCAAACTATGTCCAAAAAAACTTATTATCCAAGGGCAATACTTAATATATCCTTTTCACATGATTTCGTAGCTTTATGCACCAAGTGGGTCATAGCTCTGTATCATTCATATTGTTTCTTACCTTAGATCACCAAGCGAGCAATAGCTCCTTATCAGTCATAACATGTTTTGATTCGTATTTTCATAACACATTTTATCATACTTTTTATTCTTACAAAATCACATAGAATTATAGCTTCACATATCACACACTTTTTTAGTACAAACATCATGAACATATGAAACTTATCATAACATGTTTTGTTTCATACTTACATAAAAACTTCATTTATTTCATGCTTTCATGTCACACATATCATGGTCACATAAACATAACATAACATGTTAACAAAATACATCATAAGATAAATAAGCTTATGAAGCATGCCAAACTTATCTTGATATTCACTTTTCCATGCAATGTTCTATGTAAGTCCAAAATATAACAATTGAATTCACCTATAAAAAGTGTTAAACTATAGAATCAGAATGACATTGAGTCATCTGAACACACAAACTACACTCACCGTATATTATGGGTCATCATACCAATATTGAAAGCTTGATTCTCCCTTTTGGGTTGGAGTTTCTTCAATATATTTCATGTCAAACATAGAATCAAACATAAAATTCATCAATCAATCTTTTGAAACACGTTATAACAAATTGACTAGTTAACATGTAACCCTAATTTTCAAATGATTAGGATTTAATGTTCCAAAGCCTTAAAAAATCATGGAAAATCAACATGAAGCTCAAAATCACTTGTTTTATAACTTAGGGTCCCTAATTAAACAAACCCTCAAATCTAGGGTATATGGACCAAGAACACATGTATTCAAAACTTAATGAAATTAGTACCAAAAGAAAGTTAGGTCATGGGCTTTCCAAATATCTACTTGGATTTAGAAATCAATGGTTATATTGGAATGAATTCAATTTTAAAAATATATGGACACTTGAAGATAGTTTGAAAATGGTGAAAAGAAAATAGGTTAAAGATAGGCTTCATATTTCTCTCTCCCTCATGCATTGTTCTTGAACTATACCCCCATTTCATCCAAAATTTCCATTATCTTTAATTAATAAAATGACTCAAATCATAATTAAAGGACACATGGATAGTGAGTTACCATTTGAGGAAATTTAGGTAAATTAAGATCTTAGTCATTGATCTTTTACAAGTAAAGGAAATGGCTTCCAAACTTTACTTACAATTAAAACTAATAATTTCATATTCTTTTATTTTGTTCATTATTCATAGAATTTCGATATTAACTTAATAAATATAGGATTTATTCTAATCTTGAACTCATTATTTCAAAAGCATAATTTGAATATCGAAAGAGAGATTTTTTTCAATCATTGAAAATCAAAAAGTTTCTAGATTCGTTTTTGGGGTGTTACGAAACATAATAGAATAAAAGGGATTACACCATAAGTAGATGAAGCAATGATCATTTTAGGTCAAGAATTATGGGATGTCTAATTGTACCATGCAATAAACAATGATATAGCATTAAGATTGAAGTGCCTAGCATTAACCTAGTATATCATACTTTTATCGGAAATATTCACCAACGGCTTACAAGAAGGACTATATCTCTATAGAAATTCAAATAAGCGTACTAAGAATGGTACGAAAAAATAGTCAAAAAAATCTCTTTTATGCTAAATGTTGCTTTCACAAACACTGATTCTATTCATGATGCAACCAACTCTCGCAACATTACTGGACAATTTATATCTCTAAAAACAAACCAAAATTTAAACTCAAGCAACACCAATCAATAATACTAAATCAAAGTGAATAAAAATGAAATTCATAAAATATATTAAAAATAAAGATCCAAGTTTAACATCTCAATATAAAATAAAAACAAACCATCTTAACAAAATAAGTCTCATTTTCAAGTTCGATATAAATTAATAAGATGACGCTCAATCAATCTTCATCCACGGCTCTCACAGTTGCAATATGCTTCACGTCCAAGTGTTGGTTTCCCAAGGGTTTTTATGCTTCCATGGTAGCGTTAGGAGAGAAAAAAATACATATATGAAAATTAGGGTTTTCTAAGATAAATAAAATGTGTAAAAATATTATATTTATAACCCCTCTAAGTCAAACTTTCCACCAATAAAAAACGTTCACTTTTTTCCTAAAAATCCTTTTTAAATTTAAATTCCATCCTTTTTTCCCATAGCTTTATTAGTCCCTAAAATTTCTCCAACCGCCTTATGAATTAGTAGTTGTTGCAAAATCATCTCGACAATCCATATCAATTTGCAACAAAAAACATTAAAATCAACCCAAGTATCAACAATTCACTTCCAATATGCAAATGATGTAAAATATGATAAAATAAATCTAAATATGATTCTAAAAAGGCTAAAGTACAAGCTGAATCTAAGTGAAAAGGCTCTAAATAATAGCTCTTTTGGAGAGCTATCAGTGTATAATATGAAAACTCTAAAGCTATTAAAGGTACTTGTTCCCCGAAAGGACAATCATGAAGTGGAAACATAAGGTCACCTTTTTATACCAATTGATGTAAATGTTTGTATCATAGTCTCCTTTGAATTTTGGGATTGCGAAATTTGGTTTAACAAGGAGTTCTACATTATAAATCTAGCTTGTGCACATCTAGGTTGAATTGGATTGTTTGGTGCAACTCTTATGGCTTCTCTTGGTTGATTATCAACTTTCTGTTTTTCTTATTGTTGTTTTCCAATGGTAAGATCAACCATTTGAGTCTAAATTGCTATCGTTTATTTTTTAAGACCATTAAGCACATTCATTTGTCGATTAATATCATTCATGAGGTCTCAAATTTCTTTAGATAATTCCTAATATATTTCCATCCTGAAAATCATAACAATCAAAAGCAATAATGGAAAATGGAAAAAGAATCAAAGAAACAAGAGACCTCAAAATTCACTCCAAGGAATTAATACATCAAAAGTTAATTTTGCCAATATTTTACTCTTTAAAACTCTCTTGACATGAAGTATTTTAATTTTTGTATCCAAGTTCAATCTCTAACAAAGACGAAAAGAAATACTTAGTAGCTATAAGATGTCAATGAAAAGGTAAGACTCCAATTGAACGATAATGTAAGAAATAAAAAGTATGCAAAATATTTTAGTCCTACTAAACCAAGAAAAAGAATGTGTTAGATGATGTAAAGGAAAAAGAAAGGGATAAAAAAGAACCTAAAGCAATATGAATAAAAAACTAGAAAACCAAACTAAGAAAATTTAAAAATACAAGATCAAATTGAGAAACATGTTTAAAGGGGTTATTGAAGTCCATAAGATGTGATATTTTATTTTGGGGTCAATTTTTAAGCAAATAAATAGCCTATAAAACTTTAGCCTAAAATACTTTGATTAGTATCTTGAATAAATTTTTAAATGGACGAACCATAATTCTATCAGTTTTTCTTGATAACCACGTTTGAGGGGTTATTGATGTCCAAATGGTCTGATATTTTTACTATAAACCATCTTGTCATGGGGAATATTCTTTTAAAATGTCAGATCAAAATTTCTACATTAGAATGTTTTGAAAATTTTTCAATGAAGAACCTTAAATCTACCGAAATATTATGAACGACGGTTTTGGGATTCTTTTTGTTTTTTAATTTCTTTTTTATGTAAAGAATAAAAATAACAAGACATAATTGAAAAATATTAAAATAATTTAAAAAGAGCTTAAAAATGATCAATCTTTGTGAACTTGCTCCGTTGGGGTACCTTTGAAGTTGATGTAGGCAAGAACAAGCAAGATTGCCTGATTTACTCCAAGAATCGATCCAAATCTGGTAACAATTGGTAGGAAATGGTAGTGCAGTGATGAATGTTTCACGTTGTTCAGGAATCAATTCCAAAGAAATCTAAACTCAGTCAAAGAACAAGAGGAAAATAATAGGAAGGGGCGGCGGGAAAAGTAGGATTTTAGGGAATTAGGGTTTGCTAAAAATCAAAAGATGGGAAAAAAGAATAAGATCAAAAGATATGAAAAAATAATATTTTTTTGATGTCCAAACAACCTAAAATTTTATGCGGGGTTGGTATTTGAGTGTAGAAACATTTTGTAAAATTTCATCCCGAAATACTTTCATTAGTGTCTTGTAGGGATGAACCCTAATTCTATCAGTTTTTCTTTATTACCACGTTTGAATGGGTTTTTGATGTCCAAAAAGTCTAATTTTTTTTATTGAAAACCTATATTTTGATGGTAAATGTGCTTGTAAAATTCCAGATCACAATTCCTTCACTATAATTTTCTAAAAAAAATCAACAAAAAACCCTAAATTCGATTAACAAATTTAAAAAATGCTTTTAGGGATCTGTGGATGTTCGATTGACCTAAATTTTTTATTGGAGATATACTAATAGGATGAAAAATCTACATGTAAAACATCATATCCAAATTCCTTCGTTTGTGTTTTATGGAATTTTGTTTTTTTTTTGTTTATTTGGTTTTTTTATTTTTTATGAAAAAAATAAAATAATAAGAATGAATCGAAACAAAATTAAAATAATACAAAAAGAACTGAAAACGATTAATCGTTGCGAACAAGATTCGTTGGGTACCTTGAAGTTGATGTTTGTATGAACAAGGAAGATTTTTTATTTTTTTCCCTAAGAATCTATCCAAATTTGATAGAAATTAATAGAAGATGACAGTGGAGTGATGAACGTTGCTCGTAGCTGAAGAATCAAGCTTAGGAGTCTATACTCAATCAAAGAATGAGATAGAAAATGTATTAGATTGTTATCGTAATTTAGGGTTTTGAATGGGAAAAAAGTTTCTATAAATTTAAGATAATAACACAAAATTAATAATAAGATGATGAAGATAAAAGAAAGGTAAATAAGATAAACAAAGACAATGGATGAATAAAGATATGAATACTTAACCAAAATTAGGATTTTTGTGGTGATGGGCGATAGTAGTGATTTGAAGAAGATGATGATGATGGTGATTGATATATAGTTGTCCTATGAACCCTCTTAATCATAATTGACTAGGCAAACTCAATAATAGGCTCTAACCAGCCCTCCAAATAGCAATAAAAAGGGAAACCGGAGTGTGGAGATTTTCCTCATGAAGAAGTTGAAAGAACTTAATGATGAAGAATGCTTCGAAGGCATAAGGCAATCAACACTTGTAAAAATGAACACTCGTTATATTATATTCAAGAAAATATATGATTATAATGGTAGGTGGCGCCTTTTTTATATATGGTGAAGAGATCCAAATGTCCTAAGTAACTAAGGAATAAAACTATAATAAACTAAACGTGTATTGATTATAATTCTTAATAAAATAATAAATATAATCCTAAAATATAGTACATCATATGTTAAATTATATTACAAATAATCAATAAAAGTATTGAAAATTTGCGATATTTACAAAATTTCATATTAATCACATATAGAAATTTATGAATGCATTATCTTCACTAAAATGGGTGTATATTGAGTTCACGACATCGAATTGGCACATTTCAAGTATCGTTGGAAATATAAGAGATATTGAGTCATATCTCTAAAAGACATGTTAACCTAATAAAACCTATGTCCCATTCATAAATTCATGTCAAGCCTGCTTCTATTATGGTCTTATTTTCTAAATCTTGGTTGTGTGAATCAATTAAAAGAGTTAGTCCCTCCTCCTTTGATTTGAGTTTCATGGTGCATGTATCATAATTAGAGACATATGTGTGGTCGACATAATATCGTTAGACAACTAATCTCAAATAGAGTTGTCTTTGTTGACTTTGTAAGATCAAAGGATAATATTACCGATTCGTTAACCAAAGGGTTAAATTGAGATCAAGTTGAGAAAAAATCGAAAGGAATGTGAATAAAACCCATGAAATGTAAAGACGTTATGTAAAGGAAAATCCTACCTTGTTAACTGGAGATCCCATGATCTAGGTTTAAAGGGACAACCTAATTGCATAAACCATGTACAGTCATTGTAGGAGTTTATTATCCTAATTTTGTTCATATGATGTAAACAATGATCAAAGGGGTTTATGCAAAGCAAAGCTTTTAATGACAATTGTGTGCTTCGATGAGCCCAACAACATAGTCACCTATGTAAGAGTGAAGTAATACTGCTTCAATGAGACTAATGGGTATAGTTCTTTCAAACTCTTGAAGAGTCAGGTGATGTCCATGGCTTTAAGGACATACCCGTGAAAACTAAAATTCTTGTCAGAATGATAATTGTGTGAGGTATATCATCATTTACAAAAACGACATAATATTTCAAGGACATCGTGTCTACTGTTTAGCTAGTAAAATAATATCTTTTAAAGTCTTAATAGTAAAAGGTGTCTACATCTTTTGAATATTTCAAATTAAAAGATATTAGTATTTTGAATATTAAAATATATCTGATTGGAGTAAATCTCTTTGAAATCCCCTATAAATATTGTGTTAACCTGCTAGGTTAATCACATATTCAAAAGTAGAAAATATTTTCTCCATTAGTTTTCCAATGATAGGAGTAATACCCCAAAATTTTGATTAGTGACCAAAATGTAAATTTTGAAAGTTTTATGGACAAAGTAGAAAATTGGGAAAAGTTTAAGGACCTAAGTAGAAATTTTCCCAAAAAGAATTTTATTTCATAAATCGATTTGTTTAGTTACCAAAATGTAATATTTTAAAAGTTAACTGGCCAAAGTATAAACTTTGGAAAAATTCAAGGACTAAAGTGTAATTTTAAAAGTTATGTAATACGGCAATGTAAATGAATAGTTTACCCCCAATAATAAAGTTTTTGTGGGAATCATATTTTTCATACGGATTTCGTATTAAAAGCTATAAAGTTATAAAGTCCGGTAAAAATTAGGTAAATCAGATCGAATAGAAATTTTGAGAAAATTTGAAGGATGATAAATTAAGCTTAGAAATATTATTTCCACATTTTAAAATGATGAAAAACCATATGGATTATTGGATTTAATATTTATTTCCATGTTTAATTTGGACTGTTGGATTTAAATGGCAAGATTGCAATTTTTGGAAAGTTGCTTGGTAAAATTGGAAAACGGTAAAATATTTTGTTCATCATTGACTTTGGAAATATGATAAGGTTATATGGCTTGGTATTGTTGTAAATATCAAGTTTCATTAATGACAAAATGGATATTTCTCATTAAATGAATATTTTTTTCATTTAAGTTTAAATAAAAGGTTAAATTAACATGAAATTTAATAGAAATTTCATGAAAACTTAGCCATTTTCAGCCAACATTTCGTGCTCCCCATGAACAAGATAAGAGAATTTGTTGAAAACATTTTGATATTTCGATATAACAAATTAAGATAAATAAATTTTAAGATTTTCCAAAAAGATTTTCTAAGTATATTCGATATAATTATTCTAATATCAAAATATTACTCCAAATCTTTTAAAAGTCCTTTTTAATCCTTACTCAAGTGTAAATTTAAGTTTTAATCTTAAAATTATTTCAAAATAATTTTACAATGTATTTTGAACCGTTTCAAAGCCAAAAATTCCAGGATGTCCAAAGGGAACCGATTCCCCCCAAAGGGGGTATCGATTCCCCCCTGAATGGTTTTGCTCTGAGAAAAACAAAATGCTCGGAGGGAATCGATTCCCCCCAGGGGATACCGATTCCCCCCTGTTTAACGGTCGAAAAATTTGAATTTTACACTTAGGGAACCGATTCCCTATGAGGGGAACAGATTCCCCCCACGCTCGAAAGTTGTTGTATTAATGGTTTTCACACTTAAATGGCTCCATTTACTCCACTAATCATCCCCAACATTCAGAATCAATTGAGGGAGTATTTAAACAAGTTCTGACGCCTTTGATCAACAAGAAATCATAGAGAAACAAGAGAAAAAGCATCAAACAACAAGTTTGTGCAAATCAAGCCAATTTTCCTTTCAATATTCATTTTTCTTTCAAGAACACTATTTGTTCTCATTTGTAATTATTTTTTAGTGTTCTTTTCTTGTTCTACAATTGTGCAAACATCTTACCTTGTGAGGTTTTCCTTGTAAGTTTGTAAATTTGTGTATTTCTCTTTGAAAAAGAGTGTGCTCAAGAATTTTGGGTATAATTCTTGAGGGAGTTGTAAGGTTACTCTTTGTCCTCAAAAGAAAGAACAAATTAGTGAATTTTTTGGAAAATCCTTAGTGTGGATAGCTAAGGTAGTGGACGTAGACTTTGGTTGAGAAAGTCGAACCACTCTAAATCGTCGTGCAATTACTTCAATTTTCTGCAAAAGCTTCCACCAAACTTTTAATTGCCAATTCACCCCCCTCTTGGCCATTTCCATAAATCGATTAACTCAAAATTGGCATCAGAGCCTCACTCATTTGAAGGTTTAATTGCCTCTTGAGTCGATCCGGGAAGAGTTAAATCGATAAAGTTGGTGTCTACTTCCGGTTCATTCTCCATGGAAGAATCTAGACCTATTGACGTGCCTCCACACTTCAATGGAACAAATTATCGTCATTGGAAGAGCTGTATGATGATATTCATCAGAGCATTTGATATTGAAGCTTGGATGATAATCAAGAAAAGATATTCCTCTCCTACTAAGAAGAAAAAGAAGTGGAGTGTTCAAGAACGGAATGAAGCTCATCAAAACTCAAAGTCTATGCACATGTTGTGTTGTGCAATTGATCTTAATGTATATAAAGGAGTTTCTTCTTGTTAAAGTGCCAAGGGAATGTGGGATAAGCTTGAGGAGATCTATAGAGACAAGGAAAAAGAAGAACCAATAAAAGTGATGTCTCTATTGGCTCTCACAGAGCCAAAGGTATCTTCTAACTCAAATATATCAAATTCAAAATCTTTTAATGAGTTACAAGATGCTTATGATAAATTATTTTCGGAGTTTGAGACCATGAACTCCAAATACAATAAATTGATTTCTAAATTTATTGCTAAAAATGATCTTCTTTTGAAAGCTAAAACATACTTGGAAAATCAAAATGAAATGTTGAGAAAGGAGTTAGAGCTTTCAAAAATAAAATCTGAAAACTTTGAAAAAGAAATTTTCAAATTAAACAAACTTCTTCTAGAAATGAAAATGGATTTTGAAAATCAAATAAAAATCTTGAAGAAGGATTTAGAACTCTCAAAAATGAAATTTGAAAGTATTGAAAAAGAAAATTTCAATTTGAAAGATAAGCTTGAATGTTTCACAAGAAAAAAAGAGATCATTCTAAATAATTCATCTAGTTCAATAATGAAAATATGTTCACATTGTCATTATCATGGTCATAAGGAACATACTTGTCCTTTAAAGAAAGGAAAATGATTTAAAATTAGACAAGTAAGGGTTCCAAAAGGAACAAGAGGCATTGAAACTAATGTTCAATGATCCAAAGCAATTTGGATACCAAAATCTACTTAAATGTTTCTTGTAGGTGTGTGAGAGCAATGATGATAAAGATGATGATATTCAACATGCTCTAGCCACACATGAAAAGGGAATGGGTAACCTCTAAACTTAATGTTTTTATTATTTGGTTGCTCATTTAGTTTATGCATGCATGAGGTTTTAAAATGTTGAATTATGTTTTATCTCATGTATGTTAAAAAAATATTGTATGATGAACATGGTAATTTTTTGTAATGTTTTATAAACTCTAGTTCATCATATTATTTTTTGGTCAAAATTTGTTTTTAAAATGTAATTGATATCGATTTTTCAAGAACTTTGGTTTTGCAAAATTTTAACCTGAAATTTTTCTTAATGTTTATGCATAGATTTTTGTTTAAATATTATAAAGTTTTAATGCATAACATTTTCAAAAACTTTATGCATGTTCTCTTAATCTCTATAATCAACATTGCATAATGTTTTATATGTGAATGTGTTAAATGCATAATCTTTTGAAAAATAAATTTGATAAAATATATAATGTTTTATTTTAAATGATTGCAAAATTGATTGACATTGCATCTATTTTAGATTATGCTTGTTGGTCATAAAATAGGGATATATACATGATGCTTTAGATTTATTGATATGACTATTTTGGGCCTAGTTTTTAGGGATGAGCATGATAATTTGTTATGGCATAGGAGACTAGGACATGCTAGTATGAGTGTTTTGCAACGGTTAGTTCAAGGAGAATTGGTTCGAGGGCTGCCTAAACTAAAATTTGATAATGATAAAATCTGTGATGCTTGTGTTAAAGGAAAACAAAAGCGAGTTTCTTTTAAATCTATTAATGATGTGTCAATTAGTAGAGTATTACAATTGATCCAATTAGATCTTTTTAGGCCATCTAGAACTACTAGCTTCGGTGGAAAACAATATGCATTTGTCTTGGTAGATTACTATTCTAGATATACTTGAGTTCTATTATTAAGCACTAAAGATGAAGCATTAGAAAAAGTCATCACATTTTCAAAAATAATCCAAAATGAAAAAGGTTACTCTATAACTAGTGTTAGAAGTGATCATGGCACTGAATTTGAAAATCTTGGATTTAATGAGTTTGTAATTCTAATGGTATTAGCCATAATTTTGCAGCACCTAGAACCCCTCAACAAAATGGAGTTGTTGAGAGGAAAAATCGAACTTTAGAAGAAATGGCTAGAACCATGCTTTATGAAAATAATTTGCCAAAATAATTTTGGGCGGAAGCCACAAATACCGCTTGTTGTAAATTGAGTAATGATTAGGTCAATTTTAAAGAAAACTCCATATGAAATTTTCAAAAATAAAAAGCCTAACATTAGCTATTTTCATCCTTTTTGATGTAAATGTTTGTTTTAACAACGGTAAAGAAAACCTTGCCAAATTTGATGCTAAAAGTGATGAAGGAATTTTTCTGGGTTATTCCTTAAATTCTAAAGCTATTCGAGTATTTAATAAAATAACTTTAGTTGTAGAAGAGTCTATAAATGTTGTTTTCGATGATAATCTCCTTCCGATGAAGGATTCTTGTGTTAATGATGATGTAGGTATTATAAATACAAATGGCGTTAGACATGACATTGGAGAATCATCATCAAAGGAAGAAACGAAAGATGAGGAAACTCATGATCCTCTCGAGAATCCAACCATTGAAGAAAGGGAAATATCTTGTCCAAAGAGTACAACTATGTCAAGGATGGTGAGATTATAGGTGATCCATCCAAAGGGAAACTCGATATTCTCTTAGAATATTTGTAATTATGTTGCATTTATTTCATGCATAGCCTAAGAATATTAAAGAATAATTAAATGATAAACATTGGATTATGGCTATGCAAGAAGAGTTAAATTAATTTGAGAGAAGTAAAGTATGGACATTAGTTGAAAGGCCTAGTAATAAATTTACTGTAGGTACTAGATGGGTATTTAGGAATAAGCTTGATGAGAGTGGTAATATAGTGAGAAACAGGGCTAGACCTGTTGCTCAAGGGTATACTCAAGAAGAGGGCATAGACTATGATGAAACATACGCTCCCGTAGCTAGGATGGAAGTAATTAGAATGTTATTAGCATTTGCATGTTTTCATGAATTTAAATTATATCAAATGGATGTTAAAAGCGCATTTTTAAATGGTTTAATAAAAGAAGAAGTGTATGTGGAACAACCTCCAGGTTTGAAGATTCAAAATTTTTGGATCATGTTCTTAAATTGACAAAAGCACTTTATGGTTTAAAACAAGCTCCTAGAGCTTGTATGAAAGATTGTTAAATTTTTTAATTGAAAAAGGTTTTTCAAAAGGGAAGGTTGACACACTACATTGTTTTTAAAGCATAAAGGTAAAGATTTATTAGTAGTTCAAATTTATATTGATGATATAATATTTGGTTCTACTAATGATGTTCTTTGCCAAGAATTTTCTAAGCTAATGCAAAGCGAATCAAAATGAGCATGATGGGGGAGCTCTCATTTTTCTTGGGACTCGAAATCAAGCAAAGAAAAGATGGCATCTTCATCAATCAAGCTAAGTACGTTAAAGATAGCTCAAGAAGTTTGGACTCGAAATGGCAAGCCTCATGACACTCCAATGAGCTCTTCAACAAAGCTTGACTTAGAAGGAGGTAAATGTGTAGATGTTAAATTATATAGGTCAATGATTGGATCTTTACTTTATCTAACTGCAAGTAGACAGACATATGTTTAGTGTTTGCTTATGTGCTAGATTTCAATCATGCCCTAAGGAATCATATTTACTAGCTGTTAAGAGAATCTTTAGATACCTTAAGGACACTCCTAGATTAGGACTTTGGTATCCTAGAGACTCTAGCTTTAGCTCGCATGCCTTTTCTGATGCGGATTATGGGATGCAAATTAGATAGGAAAAGCACCTCTGGTACTTGCCAATTCCTTGGAAATATCTGATTTCTTGGTTTTCAAAGAAACAAAATTCTGATGCATTATCTACCACTGAAGCGGAATACATTTTAGCCGGTAGTTGTTGTGCACAAGTTTTATGGATGAAACAACAACTTTTTTATTATGGAATTGAAGTAGGTACTATTCCTATTAAGTGTGATAATACTAGTGCTATTTGTCTCACTAAAATCCCAAACACTCTAGAACTAAGCACATGAAATTAGACATCACTTCATTAGACCATATCGCTAAGGAAGTGTTCTAGAATTGTTGATACTTTGCACCAATTAGCGGATATTTTTACAAAACCCTTAGATAGGAAAGATTTTGGACACTTAAGAGAGAATTAGGTTTAACTGACCTATCTTCACTTAGTGTTTAAAAATAATTTTAGCACTTTTAAGAATAAATGAAAAATGCTTAAAATAATATTTTTGATTGCATTCTTGTTATTAGTTAGGGGGAGTTTATGATTATTAGTGAAAATTATTTGTTTGTTCAAATGATGTTTAATGAAAAATTTGATTGTTTGAACATAGTTAATTTTCAAAATATGAGTTGCCAATACCACTAGGATTAATTAATTTAGCACTATTGGATGTTTAAAATACAGATTTTTTAAATATTTGGTAGAGGGAATCGATACCCCCATAAGGGAACCGATTCCCCCTTTGAATTGGAACCGATTCCCTCCTTGAGGGAATCGATACCCCCCACGGGTTCTGGACATATCACGACCAGAAAACCCATTCTCTCAAAACCTCTATTCTTTCTTAAACGTCGTTCATCATCTAGTTCTCTCTAAATCTCCATTTTTGCCAAAATCATCAAATACAAGTCGGAATTAGATCTTTCTTCAACATCTAATCCTTGGAAACAACATCACATTCTCATAAAATCCAAATTTTCAAGGTAATATTTCAAAATCCTCTATTTCATTGATTTTTGAACTTAGGACTAGTTTTGATTAGTTCTAAGATGAACATTACATCGGGCATTGGTTATATGATGATTTTACAGCCAATTTCGTCAAAAACACTCAATTTTTCAAAATTATCTTTTAATTTTGAAATAAAAAAATCGAAAATTGTTGTTTTAATTGATGATTTTGATTTAATATGTTGTTTTCATAAAAGCTATACGTATTATGATTTTGAAACATTATTTTCCAAATAGTTTTTCAAAACATTGCCCTTTAGAATTCGATTTATAGAAACTTGAAATATTGACGACTCATTTGTGTTTTGGGTTTGATTATATTGCATACATGTGTTTAAATTTGCAGGTTACATATTCTATTCCGATTCTTAAACCATGTCAAATCCTAAACGACCTAGGACATTGTCTAATCGCTCAAGTCAAAACTGACCTCTTATTCCTCCACCCAATCCAAATAACCCAAATATGACCATTTTGAACTCTTGTTTCACGTACCTGGTCGTAGACAAGATCTATAACATAGGTACCATACTTTTTTTGAGTCATACAAAATTTGGGAAGAACGTATCCCTTCGATCCAAGCTATAGAAGATATGGACTTCCAATATCTTCCTACTCTTAAATCCTAGAAGTTTGATAAACTCTTTAAACTCAAACCTTTGGTTTATCATCAATTAGTCCGTATTTTTCTATTCCAATGTAGTATGTGTCCAAAATGAGCACCAATCTGAAATTATAGGAATTTGATCCTATCTTTTAGAACAATTCATTTTTATTGACTCCGGCATAATCGCTGCCCATTTTGGACTAGATAACTCAGGTTTAATGAAAAAGAGACTGTGGATTCACCCTATAAGTCTAAGGATAGTGAGAGTACCCTAAGAACTCATTGTGATAGATTCCTTCATTATTTGATCTCTTGGTGGTTTAGACCATCCGGAGTAGGTACTCCTCCCTTAGGAACATAGATATATGGTGGATATATTATATCCAACATAAAAAGAAGATTAATCTGCCACAGATCATCTTTAGTGAGTTTCCATAAACATTGTTCCTTCCAAGAATATAGAAACTTTGGTTTATGGTTGTCTCCTTAGTAATTTGTTTATCAAACTCGATCTTTGGGTCAATGGGTTTATCGTCCCGAACTCAGAACTTTTAATTGTGAAACATTTTGATGTTCATGGATTGTTTATTTTGGGTGTTTGAATTGTTGGATAATTGGATATTTGAACTTACATGCTTATATATTTGGTTTGATTTTCAGTTTCATTTTGAGCTTAATGTTTATTTTTGCATCATTTACATATTAGTTGCATTATGACCAATTTTTGTCATTTCACATTGTTTATGAATATTGGATTATGGAACTAATGGCTAATGTTTCTCTTGATTATGATCTTAACAGCTTACGCTATATTTAGTTATCAATTGGCTAATTGTTTTTCAAAACTTGTTTAAAATATTTTAAAGGTCTTTTTGATTTAACAAAAGGGGGAGAAATGTTTGTGTTTTTAAAGGGGAGAAGTGTTAGAGTAAGGGGGAGTAATTTCAAAACTTGATTTCAAATATTAAAATTACTAAATGTTTTGTTATATCAAAAGGGGAGATTGTTGAAAACATTTTGATATTTCGATATAACAAATTAAGATAAATGAATTTTAAGATTTTCCAAAAGGATTTTCTAAGTATATTTGATATAATTATTTGAATATCAAAATATTACTCCAAATCTTTCAAAAGTCATTTTTAATCCTTACTCAAGTGTAAAATTAAGTTTTAATCTTAAAATTATTTCAAAATAATTTTACAAAGTATTTCGAACCGTTTCAAAGCCAAAAATTCCAGAATGTCCAGAGGGAACCAATTCCCCCCCAAGGGGGTACCGATTCCCCCTGAATGGTTTTGCTCCGAGAAAAACAGAATGCTCAGAGGGAATCGATTCCCCCCAAGGGGTACCGATTCCCCCTATTTAACGGTCAAAATATTTGAATTTTACACTTAGGGAACCGATTCCCTATGAGGGGAACCGATTCCCCCCACGCTCCAAAGCTGTTGTATTAATGGTTTTCACACATAAACGGCTCCATTGACTCCACTAATAATCCTCAACATTGAGAATCAATTGAGGGAGTATTTAAACAAGTTCTGAAGCCTTTGATCAACAAGAAATCTATAGAACAAGAGAGAAAACATAAAACACCAAGTTTGTGCAAATCAAGCCAATTTTCCTTTCAATATTAATTTTTATTTCAAGAACACCATTTGTTCTCATTTGTAATTATTTTTTAGTGTTCTTTTCTTGTTCTAGAATTATGCAAACATCTTACCTTGTGAGGTTTTCCTTGTAAGTTTGCAAATTTGTGTATTTCTCTTTGAAAAAGAGTGTGCTCAAGAATTTGGGGTATAATTCTAGAGGGAGTTCTAAGGTTACTCTTTGTCCTCAAAAGAAATAACAAATTAGTGAATTTGTTGGAAAATCCTTAGTGTGGATAACTAAGGTAGTGGACGAGACTTGGTTGAGAAAGTCGAACCACTCTAAATCGTTGTGCAATTACTTTCAATTTTCTGCAAAAGCTTCCACCAAACTTTTAATTGCCAATTCACCCCCCTCTTGGCCATTTCCATAAATCGATTAACTCAAAAATTGGCATCAGAGCCTCACTCATTTGAAGGTTTAATTGCCTCTTAAGTCGATCCGGGAAGAGTTAAATCGATAAAGTTGGTGTCTACTTCCGGTTCATTCTCCATGGAAGAATCCAGACCTATTGACGTGCCTCCACACTTCAATGGAACAAATTATCGTCATTGGAAGAGGTGTATGATGATATTCATCAGCAAAGGCTATGCACATGTTGTGTTGTGCAATTGATCTTAATGTATATAAAGGAGTTTCTTCTTGTTAAAGTGCCAAGGGAATGTGGGATAAGCTTGAGGAGATCTATAGAGACAAGGAAAAAGAAGAACCAATAAAAGTGATGTCTCTATTGGCTCTCACAGAGCCAAAGGTATCTTCTAACTCAAATATATCAAATTCAAAATCTTTTAATGAGTTACAAGATGCTTATGATAAATTATTTTCGGAGTTTGAGACCATGAACTCCAAATACATTAAATTGATTTCTAAATTTATTGCTAAAAATGATCTTCTTTTGAAAGCTAAAACATACTTGGAAAATCAAAATGAAATGTTGAGAAAGGAGTTAGAGCTTTCAAAAATAATCTGAAAACTTTGAAAAGAAATTTTCAAATTAAACAAACTTCTTCTAGAAATGAAAATGGATTTTGAAAATCAAATAAAAATCTTGAAGAAGGATTTAGAACTCTCAAAAATGAAATTTGAAAGTATTGAAAAAGAAAATTTCAATTTGAAAGATAAGCTTGAATGTTTCACAAGAAAAAAAGAGATCATTCTAAATAATTCATCTAGTTCAATAATGAAAATATGTTCACATTGTCATTATCATGGTCATAAGGAACATACTTGTCCTTTAAAGAAAGGAAAATGATTTAAAATTAGACAAGTAAGGGTTCCAAAAGGAACAAGAGGCATTGAAACTAATGTTCAAGGATCAAAGCAATTTGGATACCAAAATCTACTTAAATGTTTCTTGTAGGTGTGTGAGAGCAATGATGATAAAGATGATGATATTCAACATGCTCTAGCCACACATGAAAAGGGAATGGGTAACCTCTAAACTTAATGTTTTTATTATTTGGTTGCTCATTTAGTTTATGCATGCATGAGGTTTTAAAATGTTGAATTATGTTTTATCTCATGTATGTTAAAAAAATATTGTATGATGAACATGGTAATTTTTTGTAATGTTTTATAAACTCTAGTTCATCATATTATTTTTTGGTCAAAATTGTTTTTAAAATGTAATTGATATCGATTTTTCAAGAACTTTGGTTTTGCAAAATTTTAACCTGAAATTTTTCTTAATGTTTATGCATAGATTTTTGTTTAAATATTATAAAGTTTTAATGCATAACATTTTCAAAAACTTTATGCATGTGCTCTTAATCTCTATAATCAACATTGCATAATGTTTTATATGTGAATGTGTTAAATGCATAATCTTTTGAAAATAAATTTGATAAAATATATAATGTTTTACTTTAAATGATTGCAAAATTGATTGACATTGCATCTATTTTAGATTATGCTTGTTGGTCATAAAATAGGGATATATACATGATGCATTTAGATTTTATTGATATGACTATTTTGGGCCTAGTTTTTAGGGATGAGCATGATAATTTGTTATGGCATAGGAGACTAGGACATGCTAGTATGAGTGTTTTGCAACGGTTAGTTCAAGGAGAATTGGTTCGAGGGCTGCCTAAACTAAAATTTGATAATGATAAAATATGTGATGCTTGTGTTAAAGGAAAACAAAAGCGAGTTTCTTTTAAATCTATTAATGATGTGTCAATTAGTAGAGTATTACAATTGATCCAATTAGATCTTTTTAGGCCATCTAGAACTACTAGCTTCGGTGGAAAACAATATGCATTTGTCTTGGTAGATTACTATTCTAGATATACTTGAGTTCTATTATTAAGCACTAAAGATGAAGCATTAGAAAAAGTCATCACATTTTCAAAAATAATCCAAAATGAAAAAGGTTACTCTATAACTAGTGTTAGAAGTGATCATGGCACTGAATTTGAAAATCTTGGATTTAATGAGTTTTGTAATTCTAATGGTATTAGCCATAATTTTGCAGCACCTAGAACCCCTCAACAAAATGGAGTTGTTGAGAGGAAAAATCGAACTTTAGAAGAAATGGCTAGAACCATGCTTTATGAAAATAATTTGCCAAAATAATTTTGGGCGGAAGCCACAAATACCGCTTGTTGTAAATTGAGTAATGATTAGGTCAATTTTAAAGAAAACTCCATATGAAATTTTCAAAAATAAAAAGCCTAACATTAGCTATTTTCATCCTTTTTGATGTAAATGTTTTGTTTTAAACAACGGTAAAGAAAACCTTGCCAAATTTGATGCTAAAAGTGATGAAGGAATTTTTCTGGGTTATTCCTTAAATTCTAAAGCTATTCGAGTATTTAATAAAATAACTTTAGTTGTAGAAGAGTCTATAAATGTTGTTTTCGATGATAATCTCCTTCCGATGAAGGATTCTTGTGTTAATGATGATGTAGGTATTATAAATACAAATGGCGTTAGACATGACATTGGAGAATCATCATCAAAGGAAGAAACGAAAGATGAGGAAACTCATGATCCTCTCGAGAATCCAACCATTGAAGAAAGGGAAATATCTTGTCCAAAGAGTACAACTATGTCAAGGATGGTGAGATTATAGGTGATCCATCCAAAGGGAAACTCGATATTCTCTTAGAAATATTTGTAATTATGTTGCATTTATTTCATGCATATAGCCTAAGAATATTAAAGAATAATTAAATGATAAACATTGGATTATGGCTATGCAAGAAGAGTTAAATTAATTTGAGAGAAGTAAAGTATGGACATTAGTTGAAAGGCCTAGTAATAAATTTACTGTAGGTACTAGATGGGTATTTAGGAATAAGCTTGATGAGAGTGGTAATATAGTGAGAAACAGGGCTAGACCTGTTGCTCAAGGGGTATACTCAAGAAGAGGGCATAGACTATGATGAAACATACGCTCCCGTAGCTAGGATGGAAGTAATTAGAATGTTATTAGCATTTGCATGTTTTCATGAATTTAAATTATATCAAATGGATGTTAAAAGCGCATTTTTAAATGGTTTAATAAAAGAAGAAGTGTATGTGGAACAACCTCCAGGTTTTGAAGATTCAAAATTTTTGGATCATGTTCTTAAATTGACAAAAGCACTTTATGGTTTAAAACAAGCTCCTAGAGCTTGTATGAAAGATTGTCAAATTTTTTAATTGAAAAAGGTTTTTCAAAAGGGAAGGTTGACACACTACATTGTTTTTAAAGCATAAAGGTAAAGATTTATTAGTAGTTCAAATTTATATTGATGATATAATATTTGGTTCTACTAATGATGTTCTTTGCCAAGAATTTTCTAAGCTAATGCAAAGCGAATTCAAAATGAGCATGATGGGGGAGCTCTCATTTTTCTTGGGACTCGAAATCAAGCAAAGAAAAGATGGCATCTTCATCAATCAAGCTAAGTACGTTAAAGATATGCTCAAGAAGTTTGGACTCGAAAATGGCAAGCCTCATGACACTCCAATGAGCTCTTCAACAAAGCTTGACTTAGATGAAGGAGGTAAATGTGTAGATGTTAAATTATATAGGTCAATGATTGGATCTTTACTTTATCTAACTGCAAGTAGACCAGACATTATGTTTAGTGTTTGCTTATGTGCTAGATTTCAATCATGCCCTAAGGAATCATATTTACTAGCTGTTAAGAGAATCTTTAGATACCTTAAGGACACTCCTAGATTAGGACTTTGGTATCCTAGAGACTCTAGCTTTAGCTTGCATGCCTTTTCTGATGCGGATTATGGAGGATGCAAATTAGATAGGAAAAGCACCTCTGGTACTTGCCAATTCCTTGGAAATATGCTGATTTCTTGGTTTTCAAAGAAACAAAATTCTGATGCATTATCTACCACTGAAGCGGAATACATTTTAGCCGGTAGTTGTTGTGCACAAGTTTTATGGATGAAACAACAACTTTTTTATTATGGAATTGAAGTAGGTACTATTCCTATTAAGTGTGATAATACTAGTGCTATTTGTCTCACTAAAATCCCATCCAACACTCTAGAACTAAGCACATTGAAATTAGACATCACTTCATTAGAGACCATATCGCTAAGGAAGATGTAGTTCTAGAATTTGTTGATACTTTGCACCAATTAGCGGATATTTTTACAAAACCCTTAGATAAGGAAAGATTTTGGACACTTAAGAGAGAATTAGGTTTAACTGACCTATCTTCACTTAGTGTTTAAAAATAATTTTAGCACTTTTAAGAATAAATGAAAAATGCTTAAAAAAATATTTTTGATTGCATTCTTGTTATTAGTTAGGGGGAGTTTATGATTATTAGTGAAAATTATTTGTTTGTTCAAATGATGTTTAATGAAAAATTTGATTGTTTGAACATAGTTAATTTTCAAAATATGAGTTGCCAATACCACTAGGATTAATTAATTTAGCACTATTGGATGTTTAAAATACAGATTTTTTAAATATTTGGTAGAGGGAATCGATACCCCCATAAGGGAACCGATTCCCCCTTTGAATTGGAACCGATTCCCTCCTTGAGGGAATCGATACCCCCCACGGGTTCTGGACATATCACGACCAGAAAACCCATTCTCTCAAAACCTCTCTTCTTTCTTAAACGTCGTTCATCATCTAGTTCTCTCTAAATCTCCATTTTTGCCAAAATCATCAAATACAAGTCGGAATTAGATCTTTCTTCAACATCTAATCCTTGGAAACAACATCACATTCTCATAAAATCCAAATTTTCAAGGTAATATTTCAAAATCCTCTATTTCATTGATTTTTGAACTTAGGACTAGTTTTGATTAGTTCTAAGATGAACATTACATCGGGCATTGGTTATATGATGATTTTACAGCCAATTTCGTCAAAAACACTCAATTTTTCAAAATTATCTTTTAATTTTGAAATAAAAAAATCGAAAATTGTTGTTTTAATTGATGATTTTGATTTAATTATGTTGTTTTCATAAAAGCTATACGTATTATGATTTTGAAACATTATTTTCCAAATAGTTTTTCAAAACATTGCCCTTTAGAATTCGATTTATAGAAAGTTGAAATATTGACGACTCATTTGTGTTTTGGGTTTGATTATATTGCATACATGTGTTTAAATTTGCAGGTTACATATTCTATTCCGATTCTTAAACCATGTCAAATCCTAAACGACCTAGGACATTGTCTAATCGCTCAAGTCAAAACTGACCTCTTATTCCTCCACCCAATCCAAATAACCCAAATATGACCATTTTGAACTCTTGTTTCACGTACCTGGTCGTAGACAAGATCTATAACATAGGTACCATACTTTTTTTGAGTCATACAAAATTTGGGAAGAACGTATCCCTTCGATCCAAGCTATAGAAGATATGGACTTCCAATATCTTCCTACTCTTAAATCCTAGAAGTTTGATAAACTTTTTAAACTCAAACCTTTGGTTTATCATCAATTAGTCCATATTTTTCTATTCCAATGTAGTATGTGTCCAAAATGAGCACCAATCTGAAATTATAGGAATTTGATCCTATCTTTTAGAACAATTCATTTTTATTGACTCTGGCATAATCGCTGCCCATTTTGGACTAGATAACTCAGGTTTAATGAAAAAGAGAGACTGTGGATTCACCCTATAAGTCTAAGGATAGTGAGAGTACCCTAAGAACTCATTGTGATAGATTCCTTCATTATTTGATCTCTTGGTGGTTTAGACCATCCGGAGTAGGTACTCCTCCCTTAGGAACATAGATATATGGTGGATATATTATATCCAACATAAAAAGAAGATTAATCTGCCACATATCATCTTTAGTGAGTTTCCATAAACATTGTTCCTTCCAAGAATATAGAAACCTTGGTTTATGGTTGTCTCCTTAGTAATTTGTTTATCAAACTCGATCTTTGGGTCAATGGGTTTATCGTCCCGAACTCAGAACTTTTAATTGTGAAACATTTTGATGTTCATGGATTGTTTTATTTTGGGTGTTTGAATTTGTTGGATAATTGGATATTTGAACTTACATGCTTATATATTTGGTTTGATTTTCAGTTTCATTTTGAGCTTAATGTTTATTTTTGCATCATTTACATATTAGTTGCATTATGACCAATTTTTGTCATTTCACATTGTTTATGAATATTGGATTATGGAACTAATGGCTAATGTTTCTCTTGATTATGATCTTAACAGCTTACGCTATATTTAGTTATCAATTGGCTAATTGTTTTTCAAAAACTTGTTTAAAATATTTTAAAGGTCTTTTTGATTTAACAAAAAGGGGGAGAAATGTTTGTGTTTTTAAAGGGGAGAAGTGTTAGAGTAAGGGGGAGTAATTTCAAAACTTGATTTCAAAATATTAAAATTACTAAAATGTTTTGTTATATCAAAAAGGGGGAGATTGTTGAAACCATTTTGATATTTCGATATAACAAATTAAGATAAATGAATTTTAAGATTTTCCAAAAGGATTTTCTAAGTATATTTGATATAATTATTTTGAATATCAAAATATTACTCCAAATCTTTCAAAAGTCATTTTTAATCCTTACTCAAGTGTAAAATTAAGTTTTAATCTTAAAATTATTTCAAAATAATTTTACAAAGTATTTCGAACCGTTTCAAAGCCAAAAATTCCAGAATGTCCAGAGGGAACCAATTCCCCCCCAAGGGGGTACCGATTCCCCCTGAATGGTTTTGCTCCGAGAAAAACAGAATGCTCAGAGGGAATCGATTCCCCCCAGGGGGTACCGATTCCCCCTATTTAACGGTCAAAATATTTGAATTTTACACTTAGGGAACCGATTCCCTATGAGGGGAACCGATTCCCCCCACGCTCCAAAGCTGTTGTATTAATGGTTTTCACACATAAACGGCTCCATTGACTCCACTAATAATCCTCAACATTGAGAATCAATTGAGGGAGTATTTAAACAAGTTCTGAAGCCTTTGATCAACAAGAAATCATATAGAAACAAGAGAGAAAACATAAAACACCAAGTTTGTGCAAATCAAGCCAATTTTCCTTTCAATATTAATTTTTCTTTCAAGAACACCATTTGTTCTCATTTGTAATTATTTTTTAGTGTTCTTTTATTGTTCTAGAATTATGCAAACATCTTACCTTGTGAGGTTTTCCTTGTAAGTTTGCAAATTTGTGTATTTCTCTTTGAAAAAGAGTGTGCTCAAGAATTTGGGGTATAATTCTAGAGGGAGTTCTAAGGTTACTCTTTGTCCTCAAAAGAAAGAACAAATTAGTGAATTTGTTGGAAAATCCTTAGTGTGGATAACTAAGGTAGTGGACGTAGACTTTGGTTGAGAAAGTCGATCCACTCTAAATCGCTGTGCAATTACTTTCAATTTTCTGCAAAAGCTTCCACCAAAATTTTAATTGCCAATTCACCCCCCTCTTGGCCATTTCCATCAATCGATTAACTCAACAGAATTTTTATTTTTCACTTTTTTGAGCAATTTCTTTTAGATTTTGGATCATATCGTGAAATAGAAAATTTTCTATTCAAAAAACGTTATCATTTGGTATCATTATTGTTTGCTAATTTGGTTTATGTTCAAAGATCCCAAATTTTAGGGTTTCTATTCACATTAGGGTTTATGAAATTGATGAAGAATTTTGACGTTATTGAGGTTGTAGAATCATTTCCAAGCATGATTGATGATTAAAAATCACTTGTACATGATCATATGAACATTTGATGTTTCGGCCTAAACCTAATCTTGGGAGAAAGATGTGTTTGGATGAAATTAAGTTAGAATTTTAATTGTAGAGATTTTATAACGTTGAATCGAAAATGATTTGATGCTTGAATCGAATCAAAACTGAGTAAAATCATGAAAACCCTAATCTTGAACATACAAAGCAATCAGCCTTGACTATAGAGGATGATGAAAATTATGGAAAAATTATGTAGGGGCTGGAAATGATGTAGGAAGTATTCTACTAGCCTTAGAAAAAAAATTGGGGACCATTCTATATTTTTATGAAAGTTGGGGGACCTACTTGGAAATTCTATAAAAGTTGTGGGTTGTTGTGTAAAATTTAAATAGTTGATGTACTATGTTGTAAATTAATGTTTGAGTGTTGAAATTGAAGTTAGGATGTGAAATTTGATTATTTTGGAAAGCTTGTAAAAGTTGAGATTTAAATCACAAATATGTAAAGGTTGGGAGCTTAAGTGAAAATGTTATGTGAAGTTGGGATAAAAAGGAATTTGAGTGGTCAATTAGAATTATTAAGGTCAACATTTATGTTGTGACATGGAAATTGTATCGAATAAGCATCGAAATATTTATTAGGAATTTATTTTCCAAAGTATGTCTATGTTAGTAAGATTCTAACATTTGGTTTGAATTTTTATATGTTTGGTAATGATACTCATAGGGATTGAGTTCTTGAAATCAAGATTAAACATTATTAAAGCTAAGGAGAAGCTTAAGGATGAAATGGGAAATTCTAAGAAAGTTTGCAAGCTAAGGACACCATGTGAGTTCAAATTTAATTTATACTTATATTATCGAACAAACATTGGCTTGCGATGAGCCAGTGAAGGAGGTTACTATGGTAAGGAGTGGGTCCTAAAATGTTATGTGATTTGTGATGCATGCATATATGTGCATTTGGTGAGCTAATTGAATTAGTGAATGAGTTCAAAATGCAAATTGGTGAAACCTGCTTAGAATTTATGTTATGGACAGTAAGTTTAGAAAATCACCTTAAATTCTAAAACAATGATTAGATGATGATTTTTATACCTTTGGACTATTATACAATCTAGTTTTCTGTAGAACAAACAAAAACTGATTTCGAGGTGTATACAAAAAGATATGATTTTTTTAACCGATAATAGGTCAGAAAACAAAGCAGCACATTCTGCTCAAAATAGATTTATGTTAGTCAACTTTGAAAATTTATAAATTGTACAAATTGAACTAAAAGAAGTTCCTTATATGGTTAGATTCTTATTCAAATATAGTTTTATTGGTATAAACAGAATAATATTTTATTGAGTAGATTAATACATAATAATATTTATGTGAAGGTAGTGCAAACTGCCAGAAAATAAAATGGTGATAAAATTTGGGATCGAACCAAATTGAAAGAAAAAGGATTAAGTTAAAGCTTAGTGATGCTTATATTTTGGCTTGAAAATAATGTCAAAATGAGTGTAATTCATTCATAATATGATACATGGATGTTTATACATCAATGTGTAGTACTTGCGAGAAGTCTACCTTAATTATTTTGTCATGGTATTTATGGCATTTATCATGTAATTGATATATTCTAAAAATGTCAAAGGTGAATATATAATGCACTTATCACTTTCTATTACATATGATATTTATCATGAATGATATTTCGGGAATGAACTGCCCAATGTTAAATTATGATGATATACTTTGCCATTGATGAATCAAATAAAAATAAACTATATGCCCACGTAAGTCATTGAGTAATAGGGTATAGTTGGCATGCCATAGAGTATAGTAGTTTCAGGTTTATATTAGCACTAGTGTGTAAGGACACTAAGTGTAGGTGGAGGGCACAACCTTATGTCTCATATCCGGATTAGCACTAGAGTGTAAACCTAGTGTAGGTGGTGGGAACGACCTTATGTATCATAACTGGATTAGCACTAGAGCGTAAGCTTAGTACATGATTAGCACTATGGTGCATATATTTGACTCGAATACCTAGGGTCCTCAGGGTTTAAATTGGGCTATGGTTTATTGGTTAATAAATGGTAAACAAACAATTAAGCTTACAAGCTTGTGGAATGAATGGAAAGTATATTTGTAAGAAACTTGATATCCGGTTATATAAAGTTAATATATGGTAACATGGTTGGAATACAGGTAAGTGATCATATTGCATTGAATATGGTTGTTCATTTAAATTTATTTTTTGTATTGCTTTAAATATTCATATGATTGCCTCACTAAGTGTATACTTAGCGTGTGATGATTTTCACGTATAGGAAAAGGGAAGAAAATGAGTAAAGAGTTGAGCTTGGCATCAATCAAAATATTTACAGGTAACAAATGATGGTATCCTACTGTGTTCTAAAATTTTAGTTGGCATGTATATGGGAATGAAATGTTTGAAATTTCTTAAAATAGTTAGTATTAAATATAATTAATAGTATTAATAAATATTATGATTTTTCTCTGAATAATTATTTTATAATAATTGTTCAAGTTATGAAACTTGAGATGTTTGAATGAAACAAAAATTTTACTCAGTAAAAAAATATATGTTTTGAATTTCTTATGTGACATATGTAATTCGTATTGGTTCACGTATACGGTTTATGGGTGTTACAATAGGCGAAGGCAAGGGTATAGTTCATGATCTTTGAGGTTGTGCTACTGTAGCTGATCATCTAGTTGTTGTACCTTTAGAGACAGATGACCAACAAACTCGAGTACCAAAGGAATGGCAAAATAATTGTCTTAAGGAAATTGTGTAGGGACATGCCTCAACCGTTTTTTATCAATTGATCAATCAAACGAAAGAGTATTTTTCTTTCCATATATTTTTTTTTCAATTTTTTAAGAACTTTAACTTCTTTTTTTTATTTTCTCAAGTTTGATTTCGTCTCGGATTGTTATTTTGCATAAAAAAATATACAATGGAACCTCTATAAATTAATACTCGATAAATTAATAATCTCTCCAAAATGATTATTTTTTGGATCCTCGTTTGACCCAACGTCTAAATTAATAATTTTGATAAATTAATAAGAATAAAATTTTGAAGGCCCTTACATAAATTCATAGTCCCTTCAATATTATAAATTAATAGTTCTATAAAATTACAAATATAATTAGGACAACTTAGTAAAATATGATTCTATTGTTGTTTGTTTCTTCTTAAAATTTAAATCTAGTTGTATTTTATCAATTCACTATTGTAAATATTTTTTAGTGCATGTGGGGTGATCTCTCTTATACTCACAAAGTTCTTTATGTATTTTATATGTCATGGTTGATTTTTGACATCTTTTAGATGTAAAGTCATGATTGGTTGGTTTTAATTTGGATTGACTAATCAGGATTAAGGAATATCTAATGTTTATATGGTGATTGATTTCTTCACTATATATGAATTTGCATTAAGTTTTAACTAGTATTGTATACTACAATAAACTCTACTTTTTTAGTATGTATTATATTTAATTAATCATATTGTACATGAACATCATTCAATTAGTCAATTCAATATACTCCCTCATTCATATTAAATTTGTCCATTGTTGACGTTTTTGTCAAATTTTTTAAGTTTGACTATTATCATTTAAATTTATTATTCATAAAATATGAAAAAATATATTTTCAAAACTTTAAATCAAGTACTTTTAAAAGGTATATTTATAAAATTTAATTGTTTGAAATATTGAAAATAATCATGATCAAAGTTTAAAATTTTTTAAAAAGTCAATAATAGACGTAATTAATGAGAAGGACGAAATATATGTGCAGAATAATATAGATGGTTGAATCATTAAAAAAAATTAAATTAATTAATTAATAACTAATTAATGAATAATTTTTAAATTAATAAAATTATGTAATTCTGACCTTTTTAATTTATAAAAGTTTTAATGTAATTTGAACATTTGAATAAAAGACAAACAAATCTTAGCTGCAGAAAGCAAATATTAAACCATAGGCCACGATTTCTTAACAAAACGTGAGAAATCTAAAACAAAATCGATCGCTTTTTGGTATATTCTTTCCAGGTTGTGGCGGTGTATTCGGTATACCCAGAGAACATAAGAATAATTGAAAAACAGTCGAAAATTTTGGTGTTTTGTTCGAAGTTTATTTGTGGGGATTCCTATAAATACCAAAAACGAAAAAGAAAAACCCATTTTTCTTATATATCACTTTGATTCCCGTACTGGCTTTCTCGGTTCAGATCTCAAAGGTTCGTTTCTTTTTCTTTTAATGTGTTTATCTTCGTTTCGTGTTTTAATTCTTGAATTCTAAGCTATGTGCTTTGTTGATTAAGCTGAGCATTAACTGGGTGCAATATTGATTAGATCTATGCTATTGGTTTTTACATTTCTTTATACAGCTTGGAATTTGAGAAGCTTAGAATTTTTGTTTCTCTTCTTTGTTCTGTTACGATATTTCCTTATTATAAACTCTATGCCTTGAGGTATCTCTTGGAAGTGAAATGTTGGGGATTCTGTGTTTCTTCTTCTTCTTCTGTTGCCTGAGTAAAATCTCTGGGAGCATTGATGAGTTTATGTTGATGATGCGGAGGAACCTCGATATTGAGATATTTCATCCCCATTCACATGATTGTTTATTTCAAGTTTGTAACTAATGCTAAGAATGTGGTTAATTGAAAGAATACATGGTAACTCACACCAAGTTATATGGAACTAGAGTCCAAATTTAATGTACTAAAACAAGACTGAATATATAGAGAGAGAGTTGGCATTTGCTCACACACTGCAAAACGTTTTAGTATTAAACCGTTTTAGGATTGGTGAACGAGTGAAATAGATAACCGGATTAATAAGAAGAAATGAGATGATATTCACAGAAAAAAAGAATAAGGAGACAATATAAGTCTTCTATTTCCACTCATTCAACAATCTAAAAAAACGTGATAATTTCAGCCGTCTATTTTCAATTATCAGTGTGAAACTAAATGCTAAATATAACTGGATCTTAACCCATGCACATATATATAATTTGTTTTCTACTAGACGTGTGCTGCACTGGAAATGGGATCTCGGGAATTTTCTAATCAGTCTGTAGGATTTAATTTTGTGACATGAGGATTGTGTAAGATGAGGATGGCTCATTTTGCTTTGATGTGAATGTGAATACAAAATTGTACCTTTGGTTGCATGGAAGGAGGAGGCTCTACTTTCAAGCCATAATAACTCTATCAGCTTCTTTTGCTTTTAGTTTGCTTTAATGCTCGTTCGTTATAATTATAGATAGAGGCAAATGCTTGCTTCTTTGTTTTTATATTTTAGAGTACAAGCTTGTCTTTGAATATACAATTCATGTTCATTTCTTTGCCATCTGTGTCTTTTTACTTCCAAAAAATGAGTGTAGACACCCATTTTTATCCGGGTCTACAAAAATATTATTATTATTATATTTTATTATTATATTATTATTATTATTATTATTATTATTATTATTATTATTATTATTATTATTATTATATTACATGGTTACATATTTTGTGCATGCCACCTGGAGCCCAAATACACAAGCCCGTTACAAGCAGACCCTGCCCAGAAGCCAAGCCCAGCACCAGACTCAAGTGACCCAGCTATCACCCGAAGCCCAATGGAGATACCCAAGACCCAATTACAGCTAACCCAAAACTCGGATGACTCAGAGTAGAACAGACCAAATGAAATTTTGACCTGGCCCCCTGGGGCCCTAGAGATATCATGATGCTGTTGCCGCCTGTCATTGCTTCCACCGCCGCCTGCACCCAAATCAAACCATCCCTTAAACATTGATAGAAATCACTAATCAAATCTATCAACAAAAGCAGCAAACTCACCAATCACTCAGGGAAGGATAAAAATAGAAGAGGGGATTTGGGTTTTGGAGAGAAGAAAAAATATATAGAGTTAAACCCTAGATCTATGATGATTGGGTGGGTTTTAGGCTAAATGAGGTAAGGAAATGAGATGAGGGTGAGAAGGGGAATCGTTTGGGGTCGGTTGGCCTTCTTCGGCCACCTTAAGTCGCCGTGTGCACCGCCATGACTTTTATCCTCCCCGAGGAGAGAGCTGAGAGAGTTTGAAACTCTCTCCCTCTCTTTGTTTTCTAAGAAGAGAAGAAAATGAGGAAGTGGGTTGAGTTAAGGCTTTCGGTTAGCCTTATATCCAAGGCTTCAAACTACGTAGTTTCGTTGCCCCAGTTCCGTGTTTTGATTGCTAAAGGGAAAATAGTCGTTGTAGTCCTTGCCATTTTAATATATTACTCGTGTTTTTCATATTTCTTGGGATAATAGCCATTTAAGTCCCCCGTATTTTGTAATTTCATTGTGAAGCCAATTAATGAAGTTTTGTTTTGTTTAATTTCGAGCACTTATATTTCATTTTCTACGTTTATAGTCCTGTGATTATATGTTGTATTATTCTTGTTAATGTATGAATTTGGGAATGATATTTGTAAACATATCATTTTAGTCACTGTTTTATATTTGGTTTATTTATGATTCGGCCTTCATGTTTTTGTTTATTGCAGTTTAATCCCAAATAGTATTTATGGGTTATTTACGTTTCTGGTGCCTGTATTATTAAACATTTGCTATTTGGGCTCTATTTATTTTGTAATCACTGTTTAGTCCTTTAAGTTTATATTTTTCCTATTTTAGTCCTTTATGTTTTTGTTTGTATTATTTACGTCCCTTAAGTTTTTATTTTTGCTATTTCAGTCCTGTAAATTTCTATTTTTTATTTAGTCCTTTATTTTACTAAACATGTCTATTTTTTATATTTATTTGTATTTTAATCTATCATGTTTGTAAATATCTATTTTAGTCCAAAGTTGTAACTTTGTTATATCGATCGTTATAATTTCATGTATGTATGTATATGAGTTATGTAGTTGTACGCATTCTTCGTATGAAATTTTATTTCTTTGTTCTACATGTACATATTTTCCACTTTGTTTTTTTAATCATCATTATTTTATAATATGCAAAAATGGAAAGTTTCATCGTGAGGGAAATCTACGAAGACATCTCCCGACTACAAGGGAAGGTGTCTTTTCGAGGATTTTTCGCATAAATGTTATTTTATATTCAATAATTTTATTTGTTCCATTTATTTATTTTGAGTATTTTTCAACTCTTTTCATTTTCATTTTTTTTTATTTTACTGTATTTTATTTTATCTTGGCAAAATTTGCGAAATAACGTTTTGTGAGGGGAATCTATGGGAATGTCTCGTAACTACAAAGGAAGTGTGTCTCCGAAGATTGTTCACACTTTTTAAATAAATTTAAATGAATAAATGGATCATAATTTAAATACATTTTTTAAGTTTGTAATTCCCAATATTTAAACAATATATAATCGTTTAGGTACCAAAATTTGGGTGTTGTGGGGTGCTAACCCTTCCCCACACGTAACCGACTCTCGAACTCTTAAAAACTAATCTTGGGTAAAACACAAACCATTTTTTTATGTTTAAGGTTTCCAATCTACCTAACTTAATGGTTGATGGTGACTCTAAAATTAAAATGTTTTCCAAATCATATTTCATCACTTTCCCCGAAAACCAATTTTTTAAGTCTAGCGGATCCCCTGCGGAAACGTTATGACAGCTTGGCGACTCCACTAGGGACTTCAGGAGTCAGGCCATGAACGATTATATGTTGTCTTGTATTTGGGAATTACAAACTTAATTTGTATTTAATTTACGATCCTTTTATTTATTTTGAGTTTCAACATATTATGCATTATTTTATTTTTAACTAATTGATTTTTTATTTAATTGGTTTTCAAATTCGAATATATTATGGAAATTGCGAGAGTATTGTTTTTGTCATTTTTTTAAAGGTTTGTGAGCTTCTCCTCATACACAATACGTACATTTACACATTATAAGCTCACTTACGAGCTTTGTCCATTTTAAGTTGAGGTGAAAGCTTAGCCTACATGAGATAATTTGTTTCTCTGCATGGGTTTTAGCTAGTAACCTTTGGGGTTCATATACCTTATGTCTACGTGAGATAAATTGTTTCTCCGCACGGACATAAGGGAATGTATCCTATCAAATTAAACTCGATCTACATGAGCCTGTAATGGGCCAGGATTGAGGGTTTGGCAGCCTAATGAGGCACCAACATGGACAGTTCGAGTACCCTTTTTCTTAGAACCCAATACAGCATATAGTGAGCCCTAGTAACCCACCTCGATAAAATTCAAGTCGAACCTCTCTCCGTCAGTAGGTACCCAAATTAAGTGTACACAAAGGAGGAGCGTTTCTGAACCTTTTCTTTTGCTTTAAATTTTGTTGAACAAAAACATGCGAACTAGATACCAGGCAATTGGGATCATTTCATTGAAAATAATTATTTTGGGTAGAAAGATGTTTGGGTAGGATTGTTATCTAAAAAAAGCATGCTTGGATAGATATCATGATTGGGTAGGTGTTATATTTATCTATAGAAAGCATCTTTTAACTCTATTGATTCTTGCTGGTACTAATTCGTTTTTCTTTTTTGTTTGTGTTACTACCTTATTTTTTTTTCTTTTGTTTGTGTCATTTTTATTCCTTTTTGGCATTGGATTTTAGAGGATCATCACTTTTCCATATGTATTTGCATCTTCGTATTTTGCATGATCATCATAAATAAAATAAAGGTGTTGATTATCCGAGTAATCAACAGAGTAGAAGAGTGATCATTGAGATGGAAAAGGGTTTTCATAACAAGGAAGAACCCAATCCAACGGTCTGAGACTGGTCTGAAGAAACAAAAGGCAAGAGGAGACAGTGTGCTTAGGGATTACGTATCATTGATGTCCACTTATGTCAATATCATTTTCAAGAAAGATAATAGAGATTTGGGAGAGCTTGAGAGTAGAAACCAAAGAGAAGTTTCAAAAGAAAACGAATGTTGTCTGTGGCGTTGTCTCAAGAAGGGGATACTCGAACACATAGATGAAGATAAGGGATTAGGCATCTTTTCTCTGGCTATATATATGGTCTGCTAGTATTCCTAAAGACTTTGTTCCACGTGGAGGTTGTTGTTGCATATTTCTTTAACAGATTGGAGAGAGGTATAAATATTGCATCAGCTGTCTTGGCAAGGACCTTCTGATCCTTAAATAGTTATCTTAGATTGGAGGGAAGTCGATTCAGAGGTTGCGTTCAACTACTCACCATTTGGATTTAGAGTTATTTCTTGAAAGAAGAGAAAGTTTTGGGATCATAATTGAGATCATGGAGCTAAATAAAAGGGTCTAACATCATTCGTAGATTGACCTCTCTTATAAAGATGAAAGCTGAATAGAACTCTTTCTAATAATGGTTACTTTTGGAAATCGATGCCTTTTGCATTTTCATTCTGCATGGCATTAATTTAAACATTTTTACATGCATCGTTTATAAAAACATGGAATTAATTCATAGAGGATTCGATGGAAGTGATATTGATCACGTGACACCACATGTTGAATAGAAGCAAGATTTGTACAAGTAAAAGAAGAAGCTGAAATCAGTATGGTGAAAGATGTTTTGCTGGTTATAGGACTGAGCCTCCAAGATGATCTAAGAAAAAAAATCACCATATCCTGAGGGTTACGATGTTGATCTCATGTACAACTACCACACAGGAAGCTGCAGACATTCCACTGAGAACTGTAAGGCAATAAAGCGCAAGATCCAGAACCTGATGGATTCAGGGGCATGGATAATCGAAGAAAATGGGGTCATTGCATCTACCAATTGCACCAAGATCATTGTTTTGTTTGAACTCGTTTTTGTTCTTTCTTTAATATTTGCTTAAATATTTTTAATCTTTGATGACTGAATTTATGCTACCTTCTAAGGTTGAATAATTGAACAAGTTTTAATCTTGAGTTCTTCGAATATCAAAAGAATTACGGATTCTCCTAATTCTTCAAGAATTATAGATTTTTGACATATGGAAAAATTAGACCTTTCTTACACCATCCAACATCAAAAATAAAATATTTTGATTTTTTACCTGAAATAATTCACGGTCATTACCAAAGAATCAAATTTTGACGTTACCTTTCCTTGAGACTTTGAAACATAGCTTTTATCTTTTTGAGACACAAAATTCATACATATACCTTCCCATGATCCAATAAAATCACACCATCGTCATTCAATGAGTAACGGGGCATTCTGATCAAGAGTTGACTAGGGTATCCATCAGGAGTTTTATTGCATTCTCATGCATGTCATCTTGTTTGAACTCGTTTTTCTATCTATGTGTGAATATTTGTAAGTCACTTGACATTCAAACATTTTAAATAAAATGCTTCCTTCTGAGGAAATGAGCAATGAGAAAATTTTAATCTTGAATTCTTTGAATATCATTTTAATTAAAATCTTTTTAATAATTGAGGGTGTAAATCTTTGACAAACGACAAGATTGAACCCTAGCAAAACAAGGATCCCTTGATCCTAATCCAAATTTACATCAGAGTGCATACCCTTCCCTTGAAGAAACTAAGCTAGCTCCCTCCTCGCATGTATAGCCAATGAAAGGCTTGGCATTCAGGTATGTGTTAGGAGCAGACAAAATAGGGCAACTAGCACATGAGATTACAAAACTAATTGGTTCTACTTATGTTAATAACGTTCAATGCTGATCATGATCTTCTCAAATGGAATGGTCCAGTAGGCGAATCTAGTTTAGGTCAGTTGCTTGGGAATTAAACTCTAACGATGAGATTTTCTGACCTTCATCAAACACTTGGGCTATAACAGGTTCTCCTCAACGAGCTTAAGAAATGGAATTCGTATACCCAGAATATATATATATGTATACAATAAAGTTGATCTATTCTGCTAAAGCAATTGGGTATAGAGGAAACTCGAAAGCCCTGACTTTATGAATAGATTAAATTCAAACCATGACATTGATTGAGTACTTGGCAATCCGGTGTATGCTCCACTGTGCTTGTCAAGTCGAAGACTTTGTGACGACATGAATCCTTCAGCTAGCCTGATAAAGGCAATTATAAAATATACGTACAATAAAATTGAATCCATCTAGCCAAACAATGGCAGGTTAAATCAAATACTAAATAAGGAATTTTGGTGAATATAGACTAAGGGAGTTAAGGAACATTTGTTATAATTGAACTCACACGAGCACTCAGAAATATCATTTTTAGACTGATATTTATGAACTACCTTGACTAGGTAAGTCTATGAAGCTTGAACAAATGGAAGATTTCAGAGAACTGAAACAAAAGTGTTCTAAAGAGTCTATCAATTGACCATACTAGTTGCATCATTTTGTCCACCTACAATCAAAATGCCAAACCAAGAAAGAAGGGCATGACATGATCTTCAAGGTGACCAAATGGATGAAACAAACCTTAGAGTTTAGGTAGCTAACCTCTAAACCAACTTTTCGATCTTGATATTTGTCAAAGATTTGTAGTTATCAATGATTAAAAGAGCAGTTGATTTTTTATTTTCAACGAATTCATGTTTTCTGATTTGCTCTAATTGTGAGGCCGAAGAAAGGGCATTATTTTAGTTCATTTGATAAAAAAAATCACAAATTATTTCTTCATTAAGTTCTTTCAAAAGAAGAAGAAAAACATTTTCAAACAAGATAATCTCTCTGGACGCGTATCCTGGAATTCAACAAATATCTCTCCGAAGCTCAAGATCAAAGTTGGGAAAAAAGGGAGCCAATTTTTGGGACAAAATTTGATGGGGAAAGGAAACAACTTGTCTCAGGTCGAGGTTTGCAAGAGTACACCCTTGTGGAAAATGACGATTGTGCGACTATTGCATAAGAGGCGATCACACAAATCCCTTGATAAGGCATCGCACAACAGGAATGAGAACATGAGATGAGTACATAAGCTACTCCATCAGATCAGTGAACAACAAATAAATGAGAATACCAAACCATTGACCAAAAATAACAACTTGAGACTTTTTTATCATTTCCTTACTTAACCATACCTCAAAGATAGCAATAATTTTGACACTTGTCAAATAGCTATAATTTATTGAAGAATTAAGAGTGTAATTAATTCTTTGATATCCAATGAACTCTTGTTTTATGATTTGTCTCAATTATGAAAAATAGAAAAGGGCAATATTTTTCAAAATCTTTGATTAAACATTTTTCAACATCCTTTTAATTTATTTTTTATGACTTTTCAAAATAAAGAAGAAGAAAAAAGTTTTTCAAACAAGACAATCTCTCTGGACTGAATCTTGGTAGTTGACATATGGCTCTCAGATACAAAGCTCATGCTTAGAATTAGTGCTGAAGCAAGAATGATGAATGATGGGGCATCTTTGGAGATTCAACATCGAATGTTGGGGCATCTTTGAGGATTCAACATATTGATGCGAACAATCAGATCTTCTGAAGGCACTTCTTCCATCAGCATGATCAAGAAATTATCAGTATCCTTTGAGTTGTTTCTTTTGAAACAAATTTTGTCTCTCGAGATAGTTTCTTTTGAAAAAATCTTTGAGTTTGTTTCTCTGGAAATAAATTTTGTCTCTCTTGAGACAATTTCTTTTGAGAAAAAAAATCTTTGAGATTGTTTCCAATGAAACAAAACAAACATCTTTGAGATCGTTTCCCTTGAAACTAATTTTGTCTCTCTTAAGACAGTCTCCCTTGATATATTATCCCTAAAGATGGACTGCCATCATCATCACATAAGAACCGTGTCATCCCCCGACCAGGCCTCCTCATCACGTATGAGTTATGTCAACCTCAAATAACCAGTCGTCCTCATCACGTAGGAATCGTATTATTATCCTTAAAGATGGCCTGCTATCCTCATCACGTAGGACTGTGTCATCCCCCGACCATACCTCCTCATCACGTAGGAGTCGTGTCACTCCTGATAACCAGCCGTCCTCATCACGTATGAACCGTGTTATCATCCCTAAATATGTTCTGCCATCCTCATCACATAGGAAATGTGTCATCCACAGACCAGCCTTCCTCATCACGTAGGAGTCGCATCACCCCTAGATAACCAGCTATCCTCATTACGTAGGAATCATGTTTCGTGTCACTCCTGATAACCAGCCGTCCTCATCACGTATGAACCGTGTTATCATCCCTAAATATGTTCTGCCATCCTCATCACATAGGAAATGTGTCATCCACAGACCAGCCTTCCTCATCACGTAGGAGTCGCATCACCCCTAGATAACCAGCTATCCTCATTACGTAGGAATCATGTTATCACCCTCCTTAAAGATAGCTAGAACTCTTCATCGCGTATGAGTCGTGTCGTCCCCAACCCAACAAACACATCAAATTTTAAACCAAAGAAAGAGAATCGGACAAAAATTGGTTATTTTGTTGGTCTTTTCCCTATTCTTGTTAACACAAGAATGTGCAAAGAGGAGCAGTTGCAGACACTCATTTTTGTCATGGTTTACAAAAATATTATTTATATTATTATTATTATTATTATTATTTATTATTATTATTATTATTATTATTATTATTATTATTATTATTATTAATATTATTATTATTATTACATATTTTGTGCAGGCCACCTGGAGCCCAAATGCACATGCCTAAGCCCGTTACAAGCAGACCCTGCCTTGAAGCCAAGCCCAACACTGGCTCAAGTGACCCAGCTATCACCCGAAGCCCATGGAGATACCCAAGACTCAGTTACAGTTAACCTAAAACCCAAATGACCAATAGCAAAATCGACCCAAAGAAGATCTGGCCCAGCCCCCTAGGGTTTCTAAAACCCTAGCCCTAGGGATATCATGATGATGCCACCGTTGTCTGTCATCGTTGCCACCACCGCCTGCACCCAAATCAACCCATTCATCAAACAGTGATAAAAATCACTAATCAAATCTATCAACAAAAGCATCAAACTCACCAATCACTCAGGGGAGGATAAAAATAGAAGACAGAGAACAGAAGAGGGGATTCAAGTTTTAGAGAAAAGAAGAAATAGAGAGAGAGAAAAATACTGAGGGATTCAAGGTTAGGGAGAGTTTCCAGAAAATAAAAAACAAAAGGAAAAAGAAAAACGCAAGAGGATTTTAAACCCCAAAAGCAAAAATATCCAAAGAGATAGAAACAACCAAGAAAAAAAAACCAAAGAGAGAAAGGGAGAGAGAGATTTTACCTGAGTTCGAAAGGCTAGAATCCCTAAGGTCGCCAGAGTCGTCTTTTCCCAAGAGGTAAACCCTATATCTATAAGGATTGGGTTGGTTTTAGGCTAAATAAAGTAAGGAGATGAGATGAGGGTGAGGAGGGGAATCGTTTAGGGTTGGTTAGCCTTCTCCAATCATCGTAGACCGTCGTGTACACCACCATATACACCGCCGGCCACCGTGACTTTTATCCTCCCCAAGGAGAAAGTTGAGAGAGTTTGAAACTCTCACCCTCTCTCTTTTTTCTGAGAAGAGAAGAAAATGAGGAAGTGGGTTGAGTTAAGGCTTTCGGTTAGCCTTATATCCAAGGCTTCAAACGACGTAGTTTCGTCATCCTAGTTCCGTGTTTTGATTGCTAAAGGGCAAATAGACATTTTAGTCCTTTCCATTTTAATATATTACCCGTGTTTTTTATATTTCTTGGGATAATAGCCATTTAAGTATTTCGTATTTTGTAATTTCATTGTGAAGCCATTTAATAAAGTTATGTTTTGTTTAATTTCGAGCACTTATATTTCATTTTCTACGTTCTAGTCATGTGATTATATGTTGTATTATTCTTATTAATGTATGAATTTGGGAACGATATTTGTAAACCTATCATTTTAGTCACCGTTTTACATTTGGTTTATTTATAAGGCTTTCATGTTTTTGTTTATTGCAGTTTAATCCCCAAATATTATTTATAGGTTTTTTACGTTTTTGGTGCTTGTATTATTTAACATTTTCTATTTGGGCTCTGTTTATTTTGTAATCACTGTTTAGTCCTTTAAGTTTCTATTTTTCCTATTTTAGTCATTTAAATTTTTGTTTGTGCTATTTACGTCCCTTATGTTTTTGGTTTTGCTATTTCAGTCATGTAAATTTTTGTTTTTTTTTTTTTGCTATTTAGTCCTTTATTTTACTAAGCATGTCTATTTTTTATATTTATTTGTATTTTAGTATGTCATGTTTGTAAATATATATTTTAGTCCAAATTTGTAACTTTGTTCTATCGATCGTTATAATTTCATGTATGTATGTATGTATGTATATAAGTTATGTAGTTGTATGCATTCTTCATATGAAATTTATTTCTTTGTTCTGCATGTACATATTTTCCACCTTGTTTTTTTAATCATCATTATTTTATAATATGTAAAATGGAAAGTTTCATTGTGAGGGAAATCTACGAAGACATCTCCCGAGTACAGGGAATGTGTCTTTTCGAGGATTTTTCACATAAATGTTGTTTTATATTCGATAATTTTATCTGTTTCATTTATTTGTTTCGATTATTTTTCATCGTTTTTCATTTTTATTTTGTTTTATTTTATTGTATTTTAATTTATATTGGCGAATTTTGTGAAATAATGTTTTGTGAGAGGAATCTATGGGAAAGTCTCCTAACTACAAAGGAAGTGTGTTCCCGAAGATTGTTACACTTTTTAAATAAATTCGAATGAATAAAAGGATCATAATTTAAATACATTTTTAAGTTTGTAATTATCAATATTTAAACAATATATAATCGTTTAGGTACCAAAATTTGGGTGTTGTGGGGGTGCTAACCCTTCCCCACACGTAACCGACTCCCAAACTCTTAAAAACGAATATTTAGTAAAACACATACCATTTTTTTGACATTTAAGGTTTCCAACCTACCTATGGAAACTCCAAAATCAAAATGTTTTCCAAATCATATTTCATCACTTTCTCCGAAAACCAATTTTTTAGCTCTAACGGATCTCCGCGGAAACGTTATGACAATGTGGAAATGCGTTTTCAGCTTTGGTGTGAGTCATGCAGCTTGTTGATTATATTATTTGATATCTGGTTTCATGTAGGCTAGGCTGCGACACTTTTTGCTGCTTTGTAGTGTGAGATGGCAACAACATCAGCAGCTACGTTTTCAATTGGATCGACTGTCTCCTATAGGAGTCGGGGCAGTCCACTTCTGCAAACAAAACCTTCTGCTATAAGGTTCGTCTCACCGAATTCACTTGCAAGTTTCAGTGGCCTCAAGGCGGAAACATCCGTTAACTGTGATTCAGAACTCTCCTTCCTTGGCAAAGAAAGCAGTGCGGCTCTTAGAGGTTCGTTTGCACTGAGAGGCAGAAACCAAACCGGAGGTCTCACTATAGCTCACAGGTTCAAGCATATTGCAATGTGGCAATCCTAGGAGCTGCTGGAGGGATAGGTCAGCCTCTGGCACTTCAAATCAAGATGTCCCCGCTAGTTTCGGCCCTGGACCTCTTTGATATAGCGAATGTCAAAGGATTTGCTGCCGATCTCAGTCACTGCAATACTCCTTCACAAGTTCTGGATTTCACCGGTGCTTCCGAATTAGGAATTGTTTGAAAGGTGTGGATGTGGTGGTTATTCCTGCTGGTGTTCCAAGAAAGCCTGGTATGACTCGTGATGATCTCTTTAACATCAATGCCAACATTGTTAAGACTTTGGTTGAGGCCGTTGCTGATAATTGTCCCGATGCCTTCATCCATGTTATCAGCAATCCATTTAACTCCACAGTACCTATTGCTGCTGAAGTTCTGAAGAAAAAGGGTGTTTATGATCGAAAGAAGCATTTTGGTGTTACCACATTGGATGTTGTGAGAGCTAACACTTTTGTCGCTCAAAAGAAAAACCTTAAGTTCATCGATGTCGATGTTCCGGTTATAGGCGGACATGCTGGTATCACCATTAGAATTAACCGTCAGGATTCAAAATGCCGGGACAGAGGGCCCATGGCATATGCTGCTGCAAGATTTGTCGAATCATCCCTTCGTGCTCTAGATGGAGGTGGGGATGTCTACGAGTGCTCGTATATACAATCAGATCTGTCTGGTCTTCCATTTTTTGCATCCCGAGTCAAGCTGGGAAGAAAAGGGATTGATGCAATTATTCAATCTGACCTTCAGGGGTTGTCCGAGTACGAAGAGAATGCCTTGGAAGCTATTAAGCCTGAACTGAAGGCTAGCACTGAAAAGGGAATTGCATTTGTGCAGAAGCAACCGGTTACTGCATAAAATGCCAAAAAAAAAAAAATCAAAGCTCCGAAAGTGGAAACCATGCTTTAAGAGAGATAAGAACCTTAAGTTTTGTAGAATGAAAGTGTTTTATAAGTTTTTTTTTCTTTCAAATTGATGATCACCTGGTGAGAAATTGGAAGGGTATTTCGATGGCTGCAGATGAGAAGAAAATGATCATTTCTGAATCAGAGTATGTACTTTGTAGTGCTTTTTGACAGTTTTGAAATAACGTGGATAGTGAATTCCATTAGTATTTATTAATGTTTCGAACTAGTGTTGGATAAACTAATTTAACTTTTATTTATATGAGAAAATGCAATGGCTCTTTGATCATATCAACTTGGGAAGGCCCAACACTGTCTCTTACATTTTGATCCGACAATGCTTTTCATGATTTGGTTATCTTCGTATTTCTTAGTAGGCTTATTTTACTTTTCTAGTTGCAATAGCCTCTACAAATAATACTTGTCTCTGTGTATATATGAAATTCTGAAATTGTTATTTCTTAATTGCAACATTCACATTTTGAAATCAACAACTTTCTTCTTAAATTTGTATAGCTGTAACCATAAAATTAGTTTTTCAAATAAAATATATATATTAATATAGGATCCGATTATACAATATAATTTTTTTAGTGTTATAAAAATTTAAGATCGTTTGATAATCGAAAATAAACGACAGTAAGAAATGAGAAGATATACAAAAAAAAAATTAAAACAAGAGTTTTACATTGTAAGTGAATGATAACTCTATATATATATAATAAAGCTGAAATGATTACATTTTAGAAATAAATAAAATTTTGATAATATAATTTATCAATATTTGATTCATGAATCAACTAATATACAAATCAAATGCTATAAAGATTAATTATGAAGAAAATCTTTCTATTTGAGTTTATTTAATCAACAATATCAAAAACCAAACCTTGACGTCGCAAAACAAGCCAAACATCTCATTCAACTAGATCAAATGATCTTCGATAGAAAAAATAATATTTATTGAACTATTATATAAAATTAAATTACATAATTACCCTATTTTTTATTTTAGTTTAATAATTGACATTTTCGTATTTTCACGAGTTGTAATGGTGTAACAAACTTGGTCAAAATTTGATCATAGTAAAGATATAGATGTATAGATACATTCAAAGGGATTCAAATATAAAACCTATTTAGCTCAATTAACTGGTTTGAAACAAGATAGAGCAAAATATATTCAGACTTTTACAACATAAATTCTCCAACAAATACTAAGTTGGGGGACATCCCTATTTTCAAGGAGATATAACTTCAAATAACAAGTTTGCAAAGAGATAAATACGAAAGCACTGCTTAAACACACACATATATATATATAAGCAATAAATATGGCCGATGATAACATCAATATCCATAACCTTCAGAAAACATCAACAACCTAAGGTCAGATATATAAGCAAAAGAAAGCAGTTTCGATCCAACAAAAGAATTTAATCCGAATTCAATTTCATTTCAATAGCTATAGCCTTAGTTTCTAGGCTTACCACCTTTCCCACGGCCTCGTCCACCACGTCCTTTCCAACCGCCACCATGTAATGCCCTGTCTGTGTTGCGTTTTATCTTCAGATCATTGGGTAAGGGGAGTATATGATCAATACATTTCCGGAAGCTAAAATCGTCAACTGTTTCATCCTCCCTAATCACAAAGTAACATTTACTATTCCACACTGGATGGTTTCGGATTTGGAAAGCTTTGATCCCTCCACAAATCTTTTTCTCCGGCTCTAGATGGCCTTTTTTAAGCAAGTCCAGCAATATCATATGTTCATACTGCAACAAAAAGTCAAAGATAAACATAATATGAAACAACAATTTTCGGATATTTCAGTGCCTAGTGATCAAATTTGACAATACTAGATTGATGCAATGAATTGTATGTGCATTTTATGTCATTCATATAAACAATTTTTTCCACAATCTAACAAGAGCTAATAACACCAACTTATCAGATTCAGTTAGGCATCATGTAACATTTTTCAAGATCACAGCAACACCGAAATCCAAAACATAACATAGTTATTTTTGGGAAATAAATCAAGTCATAATGTATGCAACATCTGCAACCACGACTGCAATTTAGTACCATGGGCATCCCACATGAGTATTCCCCTCCATATTTTTCCGTACTTGGAGGGTCATATAAGTGTCATATGATACAATCATATTTCAAAAACCTGTGTTAGACAGAGTTCTTCAAGCTAACATAAAGACCAACATGCCAGTAATATTATACTTGGTTTCTAATGAACAATTAAAATAAACACTTTACTAGGGATTTAATTGTGATTGCAGTTATCGTGATGGCAGCAATAACAGATGCTATTATAATCACTGCAGGAATCAAGGTAGTGAAATAACAGCCTCAGACGAGGCGGCTATTCCAATTGCAGACTGCTATTTAAATCCTGCCGTTTACAACTCAAGCTTCGTGTAAATAAAAAGTTAACAGTTCAATGCTATCAACTACATTCTTCATTCATTATGAAATCCAAAAATAATTTAAAAATAAATAAATATTCTTCCACATAAAGAAAAGTTATAGCGAAAGCCATTTTTATCAGTACCTTGTTAAACTCCAGTTGAATTCCCCAATTATGAAGCCGAGGACCCGAACTCTTTCGGACCGAGCCGTACAGGACCCGACTCGGGTAAGTCCGACTTGTTCTCAAGAATTTCCTCCTCCACGGACTTCTCCAGCTTCTGCTTTTTGGATGCATCGTCGGTTTCTTCGCCGTCTTCTTCTCTCTCGCGCTTGGATTTGGAGTCGCCGTTGGCGTCATCCTTGGCATTGGGATTTTGGTCGGATGAATCGATGGTTTCAAGATCCATGTCTTCAGTTGGTGGGTTGGGCTCCAGCGATGGCTCTTTCTCTGCCAATGAAGAATGCTAAAATCTTAAACCCTAAAAGGTTTAGAGGCAGTGAAGCAGTTTTCTGGGAGATTTCTTTGGAAGAAAAATAGGCTTTATAGCTTCATTCCCCAGTACGTGTTACCGAAAATAAATGCCCACTACCCTGTGTTTTATTAATTTGTTTATTTTATTAACATCAAATAATATCTACTTATTGTTTATACATATTTAAATTTATAATAATTTCGTAAGAATGAGCTCCAATCTTAGATTGACTTGTAATATATATGAGCAAGTATATTCAATTGGTTAATCAAATTATTTATTTTTATTTTTATATGTTCTCTTAGACTATTAATTTTAGATTCACTCAAAGTATTTTTATTTCTTCCGCTATTGTCTTTATTTCTTACTTTTTAAATAAGATTAGGATTATATTTAAAATTTGTTAAAAAATTAACTTATAATATACATCCTGTAATTAATAAGATGCGTATACGCAGCTAATTTTTTTTAAAATAAATATTGTATCTTAATCATCATAAATATTCATAATAAAAGTTAATTTTTATATTATATATAAAATGTTGTATCTTATTTTATTTTTACATACTATTAACGCTTTAATTAACATAATATTATTTTTAAATTTATATTTTACATATAAAAATAAATTCAAAATTAAAATTTAATATATAAATATATATTAAAATCTAAAATTTATATGTATAATTATATATAGGGTCGGTCCTGACTATTTTTAGGCTCGAGGCAAAAACAAAAAAATGAGACCCTAATATAAAAAATAAGAAATATATAATATAAAAATTTTATTAGATTTTTTATTTAATTAAAAAATAGTAATTCATTGTAATATAAAAGATGTCAAAAAAATATTTAAGAATACAAATACTTATAAAAAAATATTGCATTCGATTATTTTTTATGCAAAATCATTGATGATAGTGTCAATATCAGTGATTTCCAACATATTTTTCTCAATACATAACATAATATTTGAAAATGAAAGAACGATCTTATCTATAATTTGAAAATATATTAAATTAAAAGAAATAATTTGAAAACTTGATCTACCTAAAATTTTAAGGACAATATTCAATATGATTCAAGCACCATAATTGATAATAAATAATTGTGACTTTACGTGTGAGAGAAATATGATAAATTCAAAAATGAGAATAATAATTTTCAGATAAATCATGACACATGAAAGAGAAAAGAAGCATGGTAATTATATTTAAATTTTTTCTCTCATTAAGTTTTGGAAAAAATAACGTTAATAATTATTTTTATTATGAAAAATCGGAAAAGAGATTTGGTAAATTGATAGTGGGAATTTGGAAATACCAAAATTAAAGAGTTCAATTGATTTTTTTTAAATTTTGAGAAAGAAATATTAAATTAGAATTTTATGGAACAATAATTTATTAACGTTAATATAAAATTCAATAAGATAATTGACACCTTAATAAATTCATGGGCCCGTTATTTTATTGAGTAAATTACGTGTTTAGTATCTAAATTATCAGTTTTAGTCTGTTTTAGTACCTAAATTTTCAATTTTTTCAAAACTATACGTAAAATTTAATTTTTAATTCATTTTAGTACCAGCCGTTAAAAACTTTAGTTTTTTTTATTTCATTTTAGTACCCATTCAAAATTTAACGTCAAGTTTTAATTTTTTGTTTTTTGAATTTTGATGTATTAAACAAACCAAAATTGACAGTTAGGTGCTAAACGCTTTAGGTTTTTAACGACGAGTACTAAAATCAAATGAAAAGTGAGTGTTAGATATGGTTTTGAAAATTTTAAAAGTTTTAGGTACTAAAACTTATACTAAAATCAAAATTTATAGTTTAAGTACTAACTGCATAGAATACTATATTTTGTTTTATATTTTTTTAATTTATTACAAGAAAAATAAAAACTTATACTAAAAAATTTTTTTTTGTGGGCCTGGGCGGGTGCCCCTCCTGCCCCAAGGTCATCCCTGATTATATATATAGTAACTTCTCAAATAATTCTTTATTTTAAAAATAAAATGAACGCACAAAGGTTCGTGCGTGAATGAAAATGAAATCATCTATTATTTGAGATTAGATATGATAGAATACCTAAAAATATTTTCAAAATAAAATAAAATAATTTTGAAAATATATTTTTACAGTTTGTGCTCTAACAGACAAAACTTACACAAATCAATTTATTTCAGTGATTAAAGAAATCGTTGTTGTTCTTAGATGTCACAGATTCGAACATCATCGGCTATAGCAAGGTGATTAAGCATTTTTTGTTAAATGGTTAAGACTATTTGTAACAATACTACTTTGTAATCATCTGAATTTAATAAAAAAGAAAGAAAAAATATAATAAATTCGAGAATTAATTACACATAAGACAATATTAACACCTAAAACTTATACCTTATTAATAATGAATCATCTTTAATAATAAAAATTTAAAAATTAATTTAAATTACAATTTTATTTGAATTAGTGAACTTTTTCAAAGTAAAGCAGTAGACGAATATCAAAAAATTGTTATTAACATTATTTTGTGAAGGATATTTTTCTGTTTCGATCTATGAAAGTATCACACTCCATTAAATTTAGATATTATCCTATTTAATGATCTAGTAAAAACTATTACCATAATTTCATAAAATGATTGAATAAATACGCCCACATACTCAATAAAGAAAATGGTGCAAATAAAATTACGTAATATGATACAATAAAATAAAGAAATTTTAAAATAAAATAACTAATTATAAAAATATTTATTTTATAATATAAATTTATTTATTTTTTAAAGGATATTTTTTATCCCATGTTGACGAAAGAGTCATATTTCAGTAAGTTTAGATGGTATTTTTCGTCAAACTAACTAATGAACATTATCTCAGCTTTTATTTAATATAATATATTAATAAGTAAATTTATATTAATCATAATAGATATATATAATATTAATTTAAGAACTACGAAAATATTTAAATTCTTATATTTTTTATATATTTTATGTCAAAAATTTGTTTTCGCTCCTCTAAAATTTTATAAGTTATTCCCTCTTTAAAATTTTATAAATTTGCCTCTCCTAACTTGAAATTTTGTGTCTGACCAATATATAACACATTAAACTTATTTTTTATTATAACAAATATTTAAAAATTGATTTTAGACTTAATCAAATATTTTAAAAAATAAATCAAAGTCTAAAATATCTTGAAAATATATTTTTTAAATTGTTTATATATAAAATATTTTTGAGTTAATTAAAGTATGTTAAAGTGTTTAAAATGTGTTTAATGCTTTTAAAATATGAAAATACTATTCAATCACTATTTGACATTATTCATGACATTATTCATACGAGGGTACTGTTTATGAATAGTGAGTTTCGAAACTGTTGATAAAGTTTCGAGACTTTGCCCCTGAAACAATTCCAATGGCTTGATTTTCTTCAACGATCATAATTTTAAGTAAGAGTTTCGAAACTTTCATCAAAGTTTCAAAACTTGCAATTACAATGAGTTTAATAGTTTCAAAACTTTTTCAAAATTTTTGAAACATGTGTAAGTGACCTTAATTGCATGTTTTTAAAGCTTTCAATAGCTATAACTCATCCACAACAATCATAAACGACTAACAACTCATTTCACACTATAAAAACAATCCAAGGAGACTTGAAGAATGTTACTACACCTATCCAATCTTCGAGATCAATAGAAAATAGTTTTCATTTTTATTTCCTTCATTTTTCTCTGGTACATAAGTGTATGGAGCTTAATTACATATTATTTGTTTTATACTTGTGAGCTTAAATCTTTGTAAACACCTACGTTGTGAGTATTCTTGTTTACCCAAATCAAACCTTGTAAAAGGGGAGGGGTTTTAGTTGAGACTAAGAAAAACTAGAGTTGTACAAATTAGTGAATTTGTTAAAAAAAAATCCTTAGTGTGGAGCTAAGATAGTAGATATAGACTTTGGTTGAAAATTTTGAACCAATTTAAATCTTGAGTCTAAATCTTATCTTTTATTGCTTCAACACCAAAGATTTTTAAAGGCCAATTCACCCCTCTTGACAATTTTCGGTTGATCCGAGCTTAACAATCGGTATCAGAACGGTCACAATTGACGCTCTAACAACTTTCTCAAGATCCTAGAAGTGCTCTATCGTTTTTTGACTTAACTGAGAATGTCACACCCCAAAGTTGAGGCAAAAAAATTGTAAGGGGCCAAAATGGATAATTCTAAAGATTTGTTGGTTAAGTTTAAATATTTAGAAAGTTTAGGGATTAGCCTCATAATTTGTCCATAATAAAAAATATGGAAAATATGGTGGTTGGGAGACTTGAACCCATAAACCTAAGGGTATGGGTAGCCATGCCTGTGCTACTAGGCTCTGCTTTAATTTAGTGTTTAATTATATAATATATATTTTATAATATATTGGTTGGGGATATAAAAAATGAAATGAAAATGAATGAGCAAAACCCCTGGTGAACCCCAAACCCTTTCCCCCAAACCAACAAGCTTGTTCTCGTCAAACCACTCTTCTCCAACCGTCCAAGGCTTTGTGGACAGCCTTAAATCGAAGTGTCAGGCGATCGTGAAGCTACCTCAGCTAACCACCGACACTAATCGGCCATCAAACGTCGTATAAAAGCTAAAGAAGCTCCGTCGAATACCTAACCATGTTGTTCAATTTTTCGACGATTACGGTTTCCTCGGCCGTGGTCTTCTCTAATCGCCTGAGTACCGAACTCCCCAGCTCCATGCGACAAAAACCTGATCGGGTTCGTCGCCCATTATTGTCGTTTTCGCCCATCGCCGTCGTGGGTAATCTCGGGTTTATAGTTTGGTTAATTTTCTTATGGTTTTGGCTAAATATTTATTGTAATTGGTTAATTGAAGTTGTATGAGTAATCGACAGCCGTTCCCCAACTCGCTACTGCCACCACGCACCTTAACGTATGCATGGGCCTCGATCCCCAACTCTGGTTTCGTCTAAAAAAGGTCCAGGCAGACCGAATCAACCTAACCTGGTATGAACCGAGTCTATTTGACCCGACTGAGTCAACCTGAACCGGTCAAGCTGAGTTAACTTGTTTGAGTTAACTTATCCGAGTCAACCCGTTGACTGTGACCATTAACCGCTGAATTTGACCAGAGTTGATTGTTAACTGTTGACTTTGACCAAAAATTCAAAATTTTCAAAAAATCATATTTTATGTTTTTTGATGTCCTAAGTCAAAATCCGAAGTCTGTTTCACCAAATTCCAACATGGTAAGCTATTTTTCAGCATTTTATCTTCTTATTCGATCCATTTTCCACAATTAAGCCTCGTTTCTAATATAATATCTGTTTAAATGTATCCGAGATATTATTGGATGTTGGATTCAAGTTTGAGAGTGATTGAATGGAGTTTAAATGTTCGATTGGTGTAGCACAGAAATCGAGGTAATACTTTACTACCTTTTGTTTGCTTTTTATAACTTGTTGATAATTGATAACTGCATCGATGAAATGATTGGTCATTTGGGTAAAATTAATTAATTTTGGAAACAAAACAAAATTTTGGTAAAAGACAATAAATTATATAAGACTCAGATGGTTCGCAGAAGAAACTAAAAGATCAATCGGAAACAATTATAAGTTTAGTGTTTCATTATTAAATGAATTGATTTCAGGATCCGTAAATTTTGATTAATTTATTAAAGGTTAAATACATGGAATACTTGGATAAGACTATGGAGTAAAATTACGAGAATGCCCTCGTACTACAAAAACATCAAGATTGCCCTTGGAAGTGAAAAATAACCATGCAATGACAGACTTGACCAAATTACTAGACAAACTATATATTTGGATTGAGCAGAATTGTGAAGTAACTAAAACAACCTCTAATATTGAAAGGACTAAAATACTCTTAAACCCTAAAAAGATCAAAATACCTTAAGCTCTAAATGACCAAGTAACCTCGAGTACAAAAATGACTCAAATACTCTCATGACCTAGAAATAAGTGAATGTTATTGGATAATTCTGGAAACACCGAGAAAACCTAAGTATTGTATCACCCCTAAAGGTTGTGGAGTAAGACTCACGTATGTTGGTCATCTTGGAGACTGTTACAATCTATATAAAACAAATACCATTTGAATACGTGCAATTCCTCAAGATCCGTCCAATGATGGTTCTGAAGATGATCAATTCGACTATTGTTGACAGTATTAAAGTATGAATATTCTTGAAATACATTGATTTGAGTGGTTGCCAGGTATCACGGTGCTGAGATTTGTTCAGTTTGAGTTGACACGATATCCTGATGAATCGACATGATATCCTGATGAATCGACATGAATCTTGAATACCATAAATCATCATTTCACCCTTATTAAATTAAGTTGCTAAGAATCCACTAGAAATCAAAATGTCCAAAATGCCTCTGATTTTCCGAATAATGGAATCACTACTGTCATATTTGAAATCTTAAGTAACTCTGATGCAAAAGATTCTGAGTACCTTCCTGACTACTTAGTACCTCCGAAAAATAACTAAATACTATATGATTTTGATAAATCACTTCCTGAATAACTGATGAACCTGTTAGCTATCAAACCCATTTTTATAAGGATCTTGATTCTGAAGTCCTATCAATTTATAAAAGTTTCATGGTTTTCTACCTGATAAATACCAAGTACCTCTGAAGAGTAACTAAATCCTCTATTGTGTTCCTTATGTGACATGTAAATGTTTTACCTATTTTAAAATGTGATTTTTAGAAATTACGAATTTACTGATGTTTTAATTTACTGTTAATGAACTATGGTTACATGATATATGTTCTCTGATTACCTGTTTTCACATGAAAATATAATCGTTCTTGATTTATGAATTATGAGATCTATCAAATACTACTTGAATTATTTTATTGAGACATTTTCTGGGTAGGTTGGACTATGGAGGTTCAGCTATGATCAAGCTGGTAACTCCTTATAGAGCTAAGGTGACCCTTAGGTAGGCTCTGAGACCCCGAGAAACTTTCTTGGGTAAGCTCTCAGGCCCCAAGGCACTCCTTTGGGTAAGTCATGGGACTACATATGGTGTACGAGTGGAGTACAGTTATGTAATTTATTTCATTGTCACTCTTACAAGATTTTACTAGATCACGATCCTGATATTACAGTTTACGGTTAAATTTGATTTCTACTGGATATTATATGGGTAGAATTTTTTAGTATAAAGGTTCAACTCTGATCAAGCTGGTAATTCCTTACGGACCTAAGGACGCCCTTTGGTTGGCCCATAGGCCCCAAGGTACTCCCTTAGGGTGGCTCTTTTGTTGTGTGCTTAGGGTAAGTCCTTATGGATGCAGTTTTGGGGAAACTGCATAAAGATGTTTAGTTGGAGGGTTTTACTGTAGTTTTAAAAAAATGTTTTAAATTGTTACTATTTTAAAAGGAAGCATACATTTTCACTGATTTTAGTTGGAACACACTATACATCATATTCTGATATCCTGAACTTAGTCTTCTAAATGTTTCTTTTGAGCTGAAATTTTCCTGTCTTTTACTTGAAGAAATATCAGTAGAACTTCAGTTCCTCACGAAAAACTGTAGACGTCTAAATCAATAAGGAAAAATTTATGATTTCCCATTTATCTGCATGTCCTTTAGCATCACTTGATAGTTCTGTATTACCAAGCTTCCTAAAGCTCACTCTTTCACTCTCCATTTCAAGTTAAAATAATTGATCCGACATAACTATCGACATCAATTTAGGAGTTCCACTGGCGTTGCTTGCAGAGTATGGTGCATGTGATTAAGGAGTATGTAGGTTGTATTCTATTTTTATATCTGGATCTGAAACCTCTTTTATTTCTTGACATTGTTAAATTTTATTTTTAATATATAAATTATTTTACGATTTTACGTGATTTAATAAAAAATTTAATTTTCTTGGCATTTTTACGGTGGGTCACTCTGGTGGACCTAATGTAACACCTTGGATCGGATCGGGTCACCTGCATCGGTCTGACGGTGTTATAGAGAATATGGATTTTTCCTCTGAAGCTTGCTAAACCGAAGATTCTCAACTGGTGAACAAGGCACCTTATTTCAAAGTAGCAAATTATGCCTATCGAAAGAATAAATTGATGTTATCCATTCAAGCAAACGATCTACGAGCTTAGAACTATATCATGAAGGATCACTCTACCCCAACCAATGATATGGAAGATCAAAATGAAGAAGAAAATAAGAAGTTTCAACAAAATGTCAAGGCTATTTACATTCTATTTTGTGCATTGGGCTTGGATGAATATGAAAGAGTCTCCTCTCATTCAAATACCAATGAGATTTGGGGAAAACTCTAAGTCACACATGAAGGAACCGATAAAATGAGAGAAACAAAAATCGGTCTTCTCAATCACATCTATAAAAATTTCATGATGAAACCAAATGAAGACATCAAAACTATGCCAGGTAGATTTTTCTTGATTGTCAATGTTCTCAAGGGTTATGGAGAAATCTTCCCAAATAAGAAGTTTGTTTGGAATACGATCTACTCTCTTCTAAATTATTGGCAATCGAAGAAGATGATGATCATCAAAGCAAAGAACCTTAAGTCTCTCATTCTTGATGAAACTCATTGGCTCTCTTCTTAGGGTCCTTTTGGCAAAGCTTTCTAAAAGCATTTCTAGCTAAAAAGCTCGTTTTGACTGCAAAAGCAATGCCAAACGGGGAAAACTTGTAAAAAAAGTTATAATGGCAATGATGGTTTCAAACCAGCCGTAAAAGTTATGATTTCTAGTTTTTTTCAACTTTTGCTTTTGGAAGGAAATTATAATTTTACCCTTACTAATGCATGAGCTCCATTCAATTATGTATTTACATTTTATTTTAATATTTTAATACTAACATCTTAAAAAATAATTTATTACTTTTAATAATTTATTTTAATAATTTGAAAATAAATAAAATTTATGATTTATATATTAAAATATTAATAGTGAGTTATATAAAATATATTTTTTATAATTATATTGTTTTGTATTTTTTATATCTTTATAGTTTAAATTGATATGATTCATATATAATAATATTTTTAAAATTTTATTATGGTTTAAGTTGATATGATTCATATATAAGTGTAAATACAATTTAATTGTTATATTTTTAATTTACAACATAATATCAATAATGAGAATTTTATATTTTCAAGCTCATTTTTTAACAATAATCCTAAACAATTAAATTTTAAACTGTAGTTTTGTACAATATTTTTGAAAGTTCATTTCTACAACACTTTTAAAAGTCAATTTTCAAATGCTATACCAAACTATGTCTTAATTATGAGTTGATGGTAAAGGAGGAAAACAAAAAGAGAAAAAAGAAGAAAAGAAAGAAAAAGGTGTTGCTTTAAAATCTTCTACTCAATTGAGAGCACTTTAAGTGAAGAAGATGATGAAGAAGAAGAGATGACCAACCTCTTCAAAAGATTCACAAGATTTATGACTTCCAAAGGAAAAAAGTGAAGTATGAATTGAGTAAAAAGAATGGTTCCCCCGGTGTGCTTTGAATGCCAAGAACGGGACATGTAAAGTATGATTGTCCCCTCCTAAAGAAGAAGGGATCAAGCAAAATGAAGACAACTCCAATGATGAAGATGAAGTAGCCAATCTATGTCTCAAGACCATTGAAGAAGATTCAATGGTAACTTTTAACTGTAGTGAATTAAATTATTTTTTTAAGAATTACATTATGATTATGATGAATTGTATTTGAAATTTGAGAGCATGAATACCAAATATAAGAAATTGATTTAAAAATTCAAAACTAAAAATTATTTTATTTTAAAAACCAAAGTGATTTTTGAAAAAAAAATGAAATGATTTTGAGATTTCAAAAATCAAAATTGAAGATCTAGAAAAAGAAATTCTTGATTTAAAAGTTAATCTAGAAATGCTTAATAAAATAAAAAATTATTTATAAAAACATTTCATCTATTTTAAAAATGAAAAAATGCTCACATTTTCATTTTCATGGTCACAATGTACATACTTGTTCTATTTTAAAAAATATTTTCAAATTAGACAGATATGTGTTCCTAAGAGAACAAAGGGCATTGAAACTAACATTCAAGGACCCAAAGAAATTTAGGTACCAAAAGCAAATTAAATGTCTATTGTAAGTATATTGAAGTAATGGTGATAAAGGTAAAAATTTTGGATGCTCTAATCACACAAAGGAAAGATTGGTAACCTCTAAATTTAATGATTGTTATTTTTGTATATTGGTTTCCTATTTTGTTTTATGCTTGCATAAGTATTGAGCATGACCGATTGAATGTTGTTTGTTATCTCATTTGTCGTAACGTCTTTTTTGACGAACAAATAAGTTTTTGATGAAAACAATAAATTTACTACTCATTTGGAAAATTTTTAATTTTTGTGTTTATTTTGATTAAATTGATTTGGAATCGCCATCGATCTTTTGGTTAGGTAGGTCGAATACTTCAAAAAACATCTTTTAAACTCAGAAAAATCATTTAAAAGATAAAAGTTTGTATGCATTTACCAAAAATTCATTTTTTAAGGATCTAGAAGTCGATTACGCGTGGGGAAGGATAAATATCGCCACAATGCCCAAAATTGATACTTAGCCGCTTGTATATTATCGTAAATTGTAGAAACTATAAATTCAAATATAAAAATTAAATTACAATCCATTTATTGAATATTGATTAAATTGTTTCGAATCAATTATTAGAGAAAATTCTTTAATTTTGAATTAGAAATCTCGGGATATGCACATCCTCTAACGTGAAGGCTATCCTATATATTTCTCATCTATACAAGAATATTCCCTTCCCATTATTATCAAAAAGATTATGAATCGAATATAAATTGAATGTCGGTAACTACATAAAATAATATACTAATAAAAGAAGTCATAAATTAAAGTTAAATTAAGAAAATACAACAAATTTTAGTAAATAAACTTTAAGGGATTAAAATAAAATAAACAGAGAATAAAACACAATAATTAAAGGAATAAAATCAAAGTACTAAAAAATAAAGAGACAGAAATAAAAGATTAGAACATTAAAGCAAGTAAAATGTAAGGACTGAAATTAAATAAAGAAAATAAAAGGCATAAATTTAAAAGTGAATAAAATTAAATAACAAAAATAAAATGCAATAAAAAATAAAATGTTAGTGTCAAATTTTATTACTCATCCCGGACCGTAATTAATGCGAGTCGTACCCCGGGGCAGGTCGTCGCAAGGTCGTACATGGATCAAACATAAAATAGAACAAATAAATAAATAAAAGATTAGCAATTAGTAATTAGTGGTTAGAAAGGTTAGTTGTTAGAAAAGTTAGCGGTTAGTGGTTAACAGTTAGAAATGTTAGCTGTTAGAAAAATTAACGGTTAGTGGTTAGCAGAGTCTGAACCATAATAATGTGAATCATACCCCAGATCAGGTCACTACAAGGTCGAATCAAATATCAGCGATAAATAAATTTCAGTGGTTAAAATGTAACAAAATAAAAGTTAGTAGTTAACTAGAAATAAATAACATAGCAGAATAGTGACCAAATTAAAAGTTAGTAGTTAACTTGAAATAAATAACATAGCAGAATAGTGACCAAATTAAAAGTTAGTAAAATTAGTATGTATATTCGAAATAAATAAAAAAATAAGTGACCATAATGCAAAAAGGGCTAAAGTACAAACGACTTAAAGATGATTTTCCCCTAATAGTGACCAAAGCGTGAAACACGCTAAAACTGGGAGGACTCAAGAGTAATTTGACCACAATAATGGTGACTAAAAAGGTAAGAACAAGATAAAGGTCCATGGACCTTAGCGTAATTTACCCAAAAAACAATGAAACTTGTTTCATCTCACTGCCTCATGAACAGACCCTTTTCAGGGCTCTAAACCGAACGCCAGCCACCTCAAGCCAGCCCTCGCCCATCTACCACCATGCTACTCCAATCGGAGACCCCGACCATGATCGAAAAAGGACCCACCGAAGCCCCCATTTTTTACTATCCGGCTAAGAAGCTCCCAAAACTTCAAAACTTATCACATAGTAGCCACTCGACCCGACCACCGCCGCCGAACCACCACAAAAGCTTTCTAAATAAAACCTAAAGCCCTAGTTTAGGGATAAACTCCTAAGAACCAAGACCCCAAAAAACTAACTGACTCCTCAATGCAAGAGGACATTGCCAGCCACCAACAATCGAAATTGCTTGACCGTAAATCGATCTCCATCACTCACAGAACCACTGCTCAACGGTGGCCACTAGGGCTGTAAATGAGACGAGACAGATCGCGAGCTACTCGAGATTGACTCGATCAAAGCTCGATAAATACTCGGATCGAATGGACTCAACTCGAGCTCGACTCGAGTTCTTAACGAGCAGAAACGAGCTACTCGATATTCGACTCGAAAAGCTCGTGAGCAGCTCGAAAATATAATATATTAAGATTTTATTTTTTTTAGAAATAAATTATTAATAATATTAATATTTATGTATTGATTTTTTATAAAAAAAAATACAGTAAGATTTCTTGTATTTAAGGTTCATGTTCGAGTTTGAGTTTGAGGCTTCAATCAAGTTAAGTTTAATAATTTTTTTCTTTTCGAGCCTTTTCGAGCTGCTCACGAGCTTCAGTTTAGGATTTCGAGTTCGAGTCGAGCTTGAAAATTTTAAGCTCGCGAGTTTTCGAGTCGATTCGAGCTTCATTTCAAAGTTTTTGAGTCGAGTCGAGCTCAGCAATACTCGAGCTCGACTCAGCTCGTTTACACCCCTAGTGGCCACCCCTAAGCTATATGTTGGCCCGAAAGAAAGAAAGAAAACGGGAGAAAGAAAAATGGAGAACAAAAGAAAAGTTACCTTTATTTTTTTCTAATATTTCGGGGAAAGGGGGTGATGCATGCTCGTTCTCACCATTCACAACCATCCTTTCATTAGTACTCAAGGGAGTCCTCTTAAATTTTATATTCTTTTACTTCTTTTATATTATTCTGATAATCTTTACATTCATAATCTATCTTTTAACATATGGTGAACAATTCATGTGTAGATTACTAATTAAGTATTTTATGAATTAAGTAACTAGTTTATTTTAATCACATATTTAAGTTACTTGTTGCATGATGTTATTTCAGCTCATTATTAAGTATGTTATTTATTCATATTAGTTTTACATTCATTTAGATTGAATTCATTAGATTCACACTATGGCATCATGTTAATCCTTCATTTCCTAGCTCATTTCAATTCAGTTTAGCTCACAAGTCATATACATTATCTCCTTAATATAATATTATCTTAAACTTATCTCATAATTTCATTCTTTAGCTCACAAGCATGTATTCACACATGGAAGCATGCATTTGCATTCATTCCAGCTCAATCACTTTGATTTACCTTGTTTTCTTTGCACATGTAGGTACATAAAGGAACGACACACATTATGACAGCTTGGTAGATTGATTGGAACCCTATGGCAGCTCATAACTAGCTCACAATGTATATGGAAACTCATGGAAAGCTCAATTCAGCTGGAGGAGCTAAGGACTAGCTAAAGTCAACTAGTTGGACTTTTTGAAGCTAAATTATTGAAGGTGACAACATGGGAAGCTGAAGGTAGTTGAAAGTGGTGCTAATAAGCCAAAGAAATCTTGGAGGAGGACCAACGCACGCCCAAGGTCGTTGCACATGACAAACTCTTCATCACATGTTCAAGGTTGCATCATAAGCTTCCTAGGGAACCATGTGCATCTCATGACCAGCAAGGTGTGTGAAGGATAACTATATGTGTGTGTATATATATATATATATATTATTCTATTTTATTTAATAGCTTATTGTATATAAAATTTATATAATATATGTATATAATAGCATAAGTAACAATTCATAATTTTTAGTTAATATTAAGGTTTTGAACTGTGTTATGGAATTATTTTAGTTCATGTGTTCTGGGTTGTTGGACTATGATTGAGCTCAAATTTAAAATGAGTTGAGCCCAATCAAGATTAAAAGGATATATTTGATTTAAAGAATGAATTTCACATTGAAGAAAACTAAGCATTATTTTCCTTGATTTCCTCTTACTCTAGGTGTGAACACATTAGAGGTTAGCAATAGATTGGTGGAAGAGGTCATCATTTCCCTTTTATTTATTCTTCCTACCTCGTTTCTTTCTTTGGTTTTTCTTCTTCCAAAGAAAACCCAAAAGGATCATTTTTCTTAACGAAGTTTTCTCCTGGATTCATAGAATTGAGGGCGATTGGGGAGCCCTCTAAAGCAAAATAAAAGGAGAAAAAGCCTCCAAATTGAAGAAAATGAGTTGTTTTTTTATATTTGTTCAAGATAGTCCACTTCTACCCTTCTATTTTCATGGTTTTCATGATATAATGCTTGTTAGTTGAGTTTGTGCATGTTGGGTGGTGTTGTGTAAAAACATACTTCAATAAATCAAATCCTAAGCTTCGTGATAAAAGTAACCAACCAAATCCTACTTTAAGATCATAATACTTCAAATAGTTATTGAATTGTTGTTGGAGGAGACCATACGAACGACTCCATGATGGAGGAGTCCATGTAGAGGAGACTATATAAAGGACTCCATTGAGGACTTCATGACAGATGAGTCTATGCAAAAGACATCGTACGAAGGAGTTCATAGTGTGGAGGTAATGATGGTCACCTCTCCTCGCGTGTAATTGCGGCCGCCCATCTTCAAGTGAAGAAACAACCGAAAATTAAAAGGGCAACCAAAACAAGCAAAAACAAAAGGAGAAGCATAAAAAGACTGGTGAAGAAGAAGGCTTTCAGTCATGACGTTCCACGCAAGTTTTGAGATATCCTGATGGTAGGGATGCTCCCTTCAATGATACAACCCACATAGCTTGAAGGCAACTCCATTAGTCAGTCGACGATAGAGCTCGAGGCAGTCGAAGTTGAAATATTTGAAAGGTTTTTTTGTAGATCTACAATGGTTGGTGTCCGATTTAAGGAAACAAACATTATATTTGAGTTTAGATGATAAAAAAGGTTCGACCTTGGCATTTTGGTCTCGGTGGTGACCACAGACGATGGTAATGGTCATTAACAATTAACGATGACATATGACCGATTGATAAGGTGAGTTGAACTTATATATAGAGGATTCAACGAGGGAGATTTGAATAGGGGAGAAGAAATGAATTGAAAAGGCTTATAATTGGACTTAAATACCCTTCCAAAGGGAAACATAAGGAGTAAAACAAATGCTTTGCGTACCAAACTAATGCCCGACCCATAAATTTGTCCAGTCCGTGAGGATATCTGTGTTTTGGTTTAAATGGGGGGAATTGAAGAATTGGTCCTTCATATTTGGATAAGACGCTAATAATAATATTATTAAAGGAGAAGACAAATATACCCTCAAGTAAGGGAAATGACCAATATGTCCTTGGTCATAATGATATATTAAAGTGGAAAAGTATATAAAAAATTATAAAAAGAAATAAAGCTCTTGATCCTGTTATTACAAGTGACGTTTAGGAGATCGTAACAGTGGGGATGCTTCACTCGACTGTGCGACCAACATAACTTGAAGGGAACTTCATTGGTCGATCGATGGTGGATATTAGAGCAATCAAAGTTGAAGTAGTTAAATGGTTTTCTCTTAGACCTGTAAGGTTCAATGTCAAATACGAGGAAAAATACCTTAAATTTGGGTTTAGGGACCAAAAATAGTCTCGATAACCATTATTTGTAATGGTAGTCAATGGTAATCATCATTGGTCAATCGTGATCAATGATCGATTGAAGAATTGAGTTAAACTGTTTAACAAAGCATCAAATGAGGGAGATTTAAAGGGGAAGAGAAGAAATGAATTGAAAAGATTTATAATCGGGCTTAAATACCCCTCAAAACTATGTAGTTTTGGATGGGCAATATAAGGAGTAAAATGGCTACGTTTTGGGTACAAGTCCATGCAAAATTTGGTATCGATATTTTTCTTCGTAGGACAAAATTTGAACTTTTGTAAGAGGTAATATCAATACCATGTTCATAAGGTATCGATACTATTTCTTTGATATCAACCTCAAGGGTATGGTATCAATACCAAAGTGTTTTAAGGGAGCTTTGAGACATAAATTGGTAATGATAGTTAAGGAGAGTATCGATACCCTAGAGGTTGATATTAATACTCAGGGCATGGTATTGATATTGAGGATTAAGAGTAGAGTTTGAAGGCATTTTTTGTATAGATACTCAAAGGGTGTATTCATATACTACAACAAATTTATCTATTTGTGACAAAATTTCTACATGATGTTGCGTATAACGCCACAAATATAATATAACGTGACACTTTTTTTCATTTCTTCGTTTAGTGATTAATGTTCTTTTTTTCGTTTCTTCATTTAGTGATTAATGTTGTTTCTTTTATGACGATTTAAAAAATGGTCACTAATTTTCGTCACTATATGCTTGGTGCCAAAATCTTCCCGCCAAATTTTTTTTTGGGAAACATTTTAATGACATTTAGATAAAATAGTGACGTAAACATCTCCAAAAAAAGAAGTATTAATGACGTTTTATTATAATGACAATGCGATTTGAATTCGCAACATTGCACATTTTCACTAATAATTTTTATTCGTTACACTTTGATTCTCCATATTTTTTAAGATATTAAAAGTGACGTTTTATTATTGTCACAAAAATAAATTTAGCATGACAAAATCAATTATTACTCAATGTTATATCTCTTTTTTATATGATGATTTTTAAAGACGTCATGAAATTACGTCACTTAATGTTTTGCACCAAGAATTTTTTATATCTTATTGTGACATACTGAAAATATTTCCAGTGACCAATTTTCAAATTATATAGATTTTAAGTTTAAAGTTTCAATCATTAAAAAAATAAGATAATCTTATAACATTAATGAACAATGTAGTTTGGAGAGATTTTTTAAGTATTTTTAATCATATTGGTTATATTTTGTATTAGATTATCTCACTTTAAAAAAATTCTTTTAGAAAAATTTAAAATAATAAATTATAAATGAGAAATGATTAGATGATTTTCATTTATTTCCATGATGTTACATCAAATTATTTATGCAAAATATTAGGTACTTATACATGATCATGGAAATACTCATATAGCTTCAATATAATTAGATACATATAACATAAATAATTTTGAAATATAGAATATTACTCTTTTAATAAAAGTAAAATCGACGAGAAACCTAATATTATAAAACAAGTGTTGTACAGAAAATCAAATTATAAAAATCTTAAATTGTCAACAAAAAAATTAATTTCAACATAAATAATTTCAACAGTAATTGTACAAAAAAAATAACAATCGTATAGTTCATATTGAAACAAAACAACTACAAAGTAGGTTCTATATAAGTATCATATTTATCACATACAATTTCTTCCCGTCCAATGCCATCTTACTCTCTTGATCAATGTCAACCAAAACTATTCATAATGTCTTTCACATTAACTACATGCCCATGTTTCTAAAAACTTGTACAAAATTATATTTTCCAAAAACTTCATTTCCATATCACGGTAATAAATTTCAATATCTTGATCTACATCCGATACTTTATCATTTCGAATATTTGCTTATCTGGAACATAAAATAAGTGTCTATGATGAAACTTTCGAACTACTCTCCAATCTTTTCCTAACTTGGTGTTATCCAAATAAAAAACCTATTTTGCTTGAACTATCACGATAGAAGAGTCACTTTCATATCAATATTTGCTTATTGACACTTAGCAAATGACCATCTTTGTGAATTCTTCTCTTTTTATGACCTAAGTCAAATCACTTGCACTTGGACAAAATAACTTTATAATCATTGATATAATTCAACTGAATAATATCATTCAGAACACCATAAAAGTTTATTTAGTCCTCATAGTAATTATCTTCAACTATTACTCCGCTATTTTAACTTGTCAAATGTTCATCAAATGCTTTAGTGTGGAACCTAACTCCATTAACCATGCAACCTGTGTACTTTTGAACACGTATATCAGGACATAAGTTAAAGAAAGTAATTCGCCAAATATTCTTTATGAACCTTGATTGGAAACCTATAATTTACACAAAATAAAAGAAACATGAATTATAATTGATGTTTTACAAAATCTAAAAAATATTTTATAATATGTTTTACTTACATAATTTTTAAACCATAAGGGAAACTAGTCTCTATGTCTTTCTTCAAGACACAACAAACTTTGCAACTGAATCTCTATTTTATACAAAAAATAATGTTAATTAAAAATAAATTTAGAACAAGAATATAATTTAATTTAAAATATAAAAAATGAAAGAGTTACCTCTCAATGGGATACATCCATCGATAATACACAAGTCCCCCAAGCATGACTTCACGAGGCAAATGTATAACCAAATACACCCTCACATAAAAAAAACTTGGAGTATTTTTTTCTTCCAATTTGCACAAAATGATGTCACTTGTAATACACAAATTTTGTCTAGTCACTAAAATATAGTTTTTAAAAGTTTACTGGCTAAAGAATAAACTTTGAAAAGTTTAAAATAAAATTGTAATTTTTAAAAGTTATATATTGTAGCATGTAAATGAACAGTTTGGGTTAAAATAGAGATTTTAGTGGGAATCTGATTTTTGGTACGAGATTTGTGTTAAAAGCTATAAAGGGATAAAGATCGGTATTGAAATTGGATAATCGGATCGAATCGAAAGTTTACAAAAATTTGAAGGATTTTATAAAATGGTTGAAAATATTATTTTTATATTTTATATTAGAGAAATTTAGCTCAGAACAGTGCAATTTTTTCAAATTTGACCAAATAGTGGAAGTTTAGTGACTAAAAGGCAATTTTTGAAAAATGTATGGCCAAATTCGAAATTCAAAGCTAATTTGATTCATATTTGACCAATGAATATTTTAATTGATGATATGACAATGGCATTTGAAAATTTTTAAGATTTATTAAGGGTATTTTTGAGATTTTTCATTAATTGAATATTAAATTCAATTAATTAGGAAATGCCATGTGTTTTTATCTTTTAAATACTAGAAAATTCAAAATAATTAGCACATTTTCAGCTTCTTCCTTCATTTGGCTGAAAGTTCAAGTCCTAACAAGGTAAAATTTCTATTTTTATTTTTGAAGCTATATACTTGATTTTTGGATTTAGTTATTAGATAGAGAATTAATCTACTTGAAATTCTCTATCATTTGATGAAGATGACTATATGATGAGATTTCATGATTAGGGTTTAAGGAGGGTTTAGTGATTTTGAAGAATTGATGAAGGATTTTTATGCTTTTGATGTTGGTGAGTATTTCTAAAGCATGTATAATGATTAGAACTAAATGTACATGTGTACATAATATTAGGCCATGTTAGGGTTTATGGAGAATCATAGGATTTTGATTTAATTTGATGTTGTGATGATTGAAAATGCATGAATTTAATCATAGGAGGTTTAATTCATGCCTGAAATTGAATAAAAAGTTCACCTAGGCGAGATAAAGTATTCGACTATAGGGAAGAAAACTGGAGAAAATTTTTGAAAATTTCATATGTATTATAAATGATATTATAAGTATTCCATGTGATTTGGAGATTGATTTGGATTAATTTGGAACCTTGAAAGTGTAAAAAAGGCTAGATTACAAGTTCTTAAAATTGTAGGATATTTTTATAAGAATGTAATATTTGAGGGATTCAATGTTTATTTTTTATATTTGTTATGCTGGAAATTAAGTTGGAAAGTTTTTTGGAACCAAATTTGCAAATTTGGTAAAATTAGTAGTTGAATTCGAATGGTACCAAAACCATGGGGACTTATTTCCAAGTTATTAAATGTAGAGGTATTATTTGGGTAAATTATTGAATGTTGGAAAATTTATTAGTATGCTGATTTTTTAATAAAATATTGAGTTGGGGTTGAATTACAAATTTATAAAGTTAGGTGATGAAAATCAAAAGTTTAGGAAAATTTGGGTTGAAATTTATAATGTTTTGAATGTTGAAATATTGATTTGGGTATTTTATTTAAGTGCTGGAATTTTAGTAATTTATGTGCAATGATCATAATGGTGAAGGACCTCATGAATTAAATGGAAAGGTGGAGGGGAATTCTAAAAAGAATTGATAATTTATGGATTATTTATGTAAATTAGCAAAAAAAATGAAAAGTTAAGGATGAAAATAAATATTAATGGATTTAGATGAGTATTTTGAGAAGTTGGAAATTATAATGGAAATGTGAATTAGTTGATATCGATTTAATCTCGATTTTTATTTTATAGATTTTCGATTGTTAAAATCAACTTATGTTAGTACGATACTAATATGTAGTTCGAACATTTTGTGTTATAATTTGGTATTGTCAGACTACGATAAATCTAGCAATCTTGTATACCTTTATGTATACAGGCTACAGGTGTCACATCACTTTTAAACAATTTCCCATTTGAAAATCTGTAAAATTTTATTACATTTTTTAAACCATTATAATTTACTTATAATTAAAACATGCATTAAACTTAAATATACAATTAAAAGAGATGTTTTACATTTCACCGTTTTACAGTAGTTTAATTCAAAAGCTTTTCAGAGAGTTTTTACTAAACCTATTAATGCCAACTAAAATATATCAAAAGTAGACATGTATGTCAAAATTTTACTGATGAGACGACTCTGACTTGATGTCCGATGATCTCCTTACTCAGCTTGTATTCAACCTATGCGTGAAATAAACACACGTTAAGTATTACTTAGTGAGGCATACTTAATCATAAACAACTTATGAACATAAACATAGGGTAAGAGTTCTAATATCGAGCAACTCTTTACACTTTATTATAAACCTTATAATTTTGCGTCATTAGTGTAATATGGTAATTTTGCGCCATTAGTGTAAATATGGTAATTTATCAACTCATGATGAATTACGTGGTTTTACACACATATTGCTTGTACGATTATTCATCAACTCATGATGAATTTTGTGGAATTGCACACATAATGCTTGAACGAATATTCAACAACTCATGATGAATTCCGTGGATTTGCATACATAGTGCTTGTACGGCTATTCATCAACTCATGATGAATTCCGTGGATTTGCACACATAGTGCATATACAACTATTCATCAACTCATGATGAATTTCGTTGATTTGCACACATAGTGCTTGTACGGTTATTCATCAACTATTGATGAATTCTATGGAATTGCACAAATAGTTCCTATACGGCTATTCATCAACTCATGATGAATTCTGTGGCTTTGCACACATAATGCTGGTAGTACACTTAGTACTGATATACCATTGCAACATATTTTTTAACAAAATTTATTTATAATTCCTAATGAACATGATAAATGCAGTCACCTGGCTTTCCCACTATATATCCAAAACGTAAGGCTGATTACTCTTGTACTTTGCCTTTTCCCTTAGTTTTGCTTGTCTCTGGAGCTTGGTTTCGATATACTCAATCAACAATTAAAACATGTACCATACCTAATGTTAATATATTTTCTAACCATTATACTTAAACAATACTCCAAAGGATATATCATTTACTTTCTATAACAATATCAGCTTATTTTTAACATTTCTGGCTCTATAGTATCGATACCCCTACCATGGTATCGATACCCCTACCATGGTATCTATACTACTATACTATGGTATCGATACTTTTCTATGGTATCGATACCATTTTTGCATTCTGTTTCGAAATAGTATCTATACCTTCCCTTTGGTATCGATAATCCCCCTTCGGTATCGATAATCCCCCTTTGGTATCGATACTGATTGAATCAATATCGATACTACTTAGCAAATTCATCCTATTTTTAGCCTATAGAATCGGTACTGTTCTCTCAGTACCGATACCCATACCCAAAATTTCCAGTTTTCAACCCGATTATCACTCAAATGAGGCTAAATTTTGTTATATAAACACCATACAATGCTATTAAACTCTTCTTTAACTATCCATACTAACATTCCTTCATTTAGCATCTTAAAGCATCTAAAATCTTCCAAGAAAAATCAATTCTAAGAATCACACCATTTTTCCTAATGTGTTCTTAATCCTATCCAATGCTTCTAATATCTCATTTACCTCTTTGACAATTTACCTCTTTGACAAGTTAAATATACCAGTAAACATCCATAAACATTTCTATTTAAACATATCACTCAAAAACCCATTTTCTTCAATCTCTATTATCTCATCCATAACTTAGTTTTGATCCCCTTTAATCCTTTCTTAAGCTTCTAGTGTAATAAGTTTTTCAAAACCCAACAAAAAAAATGAATAAACTAGTAAATTGAAAACTCACCTTTGATCTATGGAGGATAGTTATGCACGAGAAAGAAGAAGGAAAAGAGTTGACCAAGTTACGTTCCCTTTTTCCCCTTACTCTTTACTTTAATACCATAAAAGAAATGAATTTTAAATTCATTTAACTCAAATTGACCAAAATGTCATTTTAATCCTCCATTACTATAATTTAGTTTAAACTACTCTTCCCAATTCATTTTCATCTTTTATCAATTAATCAAATAGATTCTCAAATCTCAAATCCTTTCAATAAAGTCCCTAATTCACTATTTGAGATATTACAAATCTCCCCCTTAAGAAAATTCCTCCTCGAATTTAAAGAAGTACATGAACCGAAGAATTGTGGAAACTGCTTTTTCATATCCTCCTCTCTCTCCCAGGTAGCCTCTTATACCTTATGATTTCGCCAGAGCACTTTAACCAACGAAATACTTTTGTTACGCAAATCCCTAGTCTCCTTAGCCAAGATCCGTACTGGTTCTTCCTCTTAAGTCAAATATGATCATATTTCTATTTCTTTAGGAGTGATAACATGCGAGGGATCTGATATGTATCTTCTAAGCATCAATACATGAAAAACATAATGGATCTTGTCCATATCCGGAGGCAAATCTAATTGATACGCAACGGATCCAACCATTCTTAATATCTCATACGGTCCAATTAACCTTGAACTCAGCTTTCTTTTTCTCCTAAAATGTAGCATCTTTTTCCAAGGCGATACTTTCAAAAATACTTTGTCTCCCTCCTGGTGTTATATTTCTTTTCTTTTCAAATCTGCATAGGACTTTTGTCAATCTAAAGCTATCTGCCAATCAAATTCCAATCTTTCAATTCAAACTAATTTAATGGTGTTCTACATTTTTCCCATATAAAGCTTTATACGGGGCCATCGTAATACTTGATTGATAACTATTATTATAGGAAAATTCTGCTAAAGGCAAATACCTTTCCTACGATCCCTTAAATTCAATCACACATGCCCTAAGGATATCCTCCAGAACCTGAATAGCTGACTCTGACAACCCATCTGTCTGCGGATGAAAAGTTATACTTAAATTCAATCGAGTACCCAATGCCTCATGCAAGGACTTACAAAATCTTGAAGTAAACTTTGGGTCTCGATCAGACACTATCGATATCGGTACTCCGTACAATCTAACTATCTCTTTTATATACAGTTCCTCATACTTATCCAATGTGTAGTATACTCGAACTGGAAAAAAATGAGCCGTCTTGGTCAATCTATCTACTATTACCCAGATCGAGTCCTTTTTACTCGGTGACAATGGTAACCCTGAAACAAAATCCATTGTGACTCACTCCCACTTCCACTTAGGAATGAATATTGGCTGTAGTAACCCGAATAGCACTTGATGTTCAACTTTCACTTGCTGTCATGTCAAACATTTTGAAACAAACTCTGTGACAGCTCTTTTCATGCCAGGTCACCAGTAACAACTTTTCAAATCCTGATACATCTTATTTCCACCTGGGTGCATCTTCAAAGGGCTAAAATGTTCCTCATCCAAAATATCTTTCCTCAATTCATCATCATTAGGAATGCATAGTCTTCCACGATAATATAAACATCTATTATCTCTAATTTTTAAATCTTTTTCTTTTTCAAATTGTGCCAATCTTATTAAGCATTTCTTATCTCTACCTTGCAACTTTTTAACCTAATCCAAAAACATCAGCCTTAACATTAATTCAGTAATCAAAGTACCATTTTCTTTTAAATACATACTTGCATCTAAAGCCCTTAAAGCTGCAAAAGTCTTTCGATTGAGCGCATCTACTACCACATTAGCCTTTCCCGGATTATAGTTAATAACCAAATCATAGTCCTTTAAGAGCTGAATCCATCTTCTCTACTTAAGTTCGACTATTTCTGAGTCAACAATCACTTTAGACTTTTATGGTCCATGTAAACATGGCAACGCTCACTGTACAGATAATGACACCAAATTTTAATGCAAACACTACGGCTGCTAATTCCAAATCATAAGTTGGATAATTTCTCTCATGATTCTTCAGCTGTCTTTAGGCATAGACCACGACTTTACCCTCTTGCATCAGTATACATCCCAATCTGTTATGGGATGCATCACTGTAAACAACATAATCTTTACCCGACTCAGGTTGCACGAATACTGGAGCCTCATTTACTATTCTCTTTAACATTTCAAAAAGTTCCTGGTATTTTTCCGTCCAAACAAAAGGTATCCCTTTTCTTAACAATTTAGTTAGCGGCAGAGCTAACATTGAAAAATTCTTTACAAAACGCCTATAATAACCAGCGAGCCCCAAGAAACTCTAAACTTCAAAAACATTCTTTGGGGGTTGCTAATCCACAATAGCTTGAATCTTTTTGGGATCCACTCATATACCTTCTGTAGATACTATATAACCAAGGAAAGTAATCTCAGCTAACCAAAATTTGTATTTGGACAGCTTTGCGTACAACTTCTTATCATGAAGTATCTGAAGAACCACTCGAAGAAGAGCATCATGTTCCTCCCTTGATTTGGAATATACTAAGATATCATCTATAAACATTACCACGAATTGATCCAAGTACGGTTGAAATACTCTGTTCATTAAATCCATAAATGCTACATGAGCATTTGTTAATCCAAACATCATTACCACAAATTAATAGTCCGTACCGAGTCTAAAAAGTCATCTTGGAAATATCTTCCTTTTCGATCCTTAATTGATGGTACCTCAACCTCAGATCTATCTTAGAGAACACTATTGTGCCTTTCAACTGATCAAACATGTCATCAATCCTCGGAAGATGATACTTGTTCTTTATCCTTACCTTGTTTAATTGACGATAGTCAATACATGACCACATAGACCAGTCCTTTTTCACGTATAGCACATGTGCTCCCCAAGGAGAAACACTGAGTCTGATAAATCCTTTATCCTGCAACTCTTGCAATTGTTCTTTTAATTCTCTTAACTCTATTGGATCCATTCTCTATGGAGCCATAGAAACAGGTTCGGTACCCGGGTAAACCTCAATTCTGAATTCTACTTAATGATCTGTAGGTAAACCCGATAACTTTTTAGGAAAAACCTTTAGAAACTCCTTAACGGTGGGAATATCTTTTAATCTCATTTCTGACACTCGAGTGTCTATCATATTGGATAGAAAAGCTACACATCATTTTGACATCATTTTCTTTGCAGTCAAGCCTGATATCACATTGGAGGGGGACTTTGCTTTATCACCAATCACTATAATCTGGGAGTCTTCCGCATCCTTTAAAAGTAGTCGTTTCTGGCGATAATCTACCCATCCATGATGTAGAGACAACCAATTAATTCGTAAAATGATTTCAAAGTCATCAAAGGGCAACTCCATTAAATTTTCTAAGGAGACAACCCCTTGAATCTTAATTAGACACTTTCTACACACCCTTGTTACCCTTGTACTATGACCCATAACCACTACCATTTCACTAAGAATTGGTTCTAAAGGAATTCCACTAGTTCTAACCAACTTTGTACTAATATAAGAGTGTGTAGAACCAGGGTCAACTAGAACAAAAACATGCTCACGAAATAGTTGAAATGTACATGTTATAATTTCTGGATCCTCCCTGTCTTCACTTGTTTTTATATTATAAACTCAAGCCACTCCCCGAGTCTCTTATCTCTGGCTAGACTCATATTGACCCCCTAATCTTCCTCTTCTTTTATTTCTACTTGGTGCAGCTACCGATCTCTTGATTTGTGTTGATCTATCCCCATACTTTTACAAAGAGTTCCAAGCATAATGACTCATTCATCCACAAACAAAACAAGCGACAGAAAGCACTCTACATGTTCCCCAGTGAAATCTACCACAGATCTAACATTGATTATTTCTTTTCCAAAAGCTCTACCCGAGCTACCAACAACAGATTGAGATTGCTTAGAATTCTATGAAACTGTAGCAGTATCCACTCTATTAGTATATCGGAAACATGAACCATTGCCTCTCTTAGCATGAGATGTAGATGAAGACATCCCAGTCCTTTTTCCTACCTGAACACTCAGCTCTAGTGCCAAAGTCTTCTCTTAAGCTTTTTCAATCGCCTTAGCTCTATTTATCACTTCTTGTAAATTAGGCAGATTCAAGGCCAACATCATCTCTTTCAACTTTGGCCTCAGACTCTCGATGAACCAATCTCGATGAGCTTTGTCATTAGGGACCACCTCAGTAGCATAACGACTAAGCTTGTTGTATTCGGCATCATATTCATGCACCGCTCGATCATCTTGTCTTAAGTTGAGAAACTTTAATAGCATTGACCTCATAAACTTCTCCCCAGTATACTTGTTCTTGAACTCTTCTTGGAAGAATTTCCAGTTCACTTGCTCAGGCGACACATACATCGTCGTGTTTGTCCATCACACCCGAGCTGAACCTCGAAGTAACGATACAACTCCACCCAACTTCTCATGATATGAGCACTAAAGGCTTTCCAACATCATCATAACATCATTCAACCATAAGTCTGCATCCATAGGACCTTCACTCTTTTTCCCCCTAAACTCAGGAGCTCCCAAACTTCTCAACTCCTTTGAAATTAGCATTCACGGTACTGGAGGAGCTGGGGGAGGAGGAGAAGGTTTGAACCTTTTTAAAATAGTGTCGAGAGTTTACATAAAAGCTCCAACCTTATCAACTTTGAGGTGCCGGTGTGCTGGTGTTCTCAGACAGAATCGGATGTTCACTATTTTCTTTATAGCTTTCACTTTGTCTTTACTTCTTGACCAGCCACTCTTCTCGAATTCATAGAATCCAAAATCTATAAAAACATTCATAAAGATAGTAATTAAGTTAGTAAGGAGAGACATCTTCTATATTTATCTATACCCTATCAGTAACCTTGACATCTTAGTGACATGTAAACTCTTTTTATCAAAATACAATCATTTTCTGTTGAGAATTGGCTAAACCTATAGCTCTGATACCAATAAATGTAACATCCATCTCTTGATAGCTTTATGTATACAGGCTACAAATGTCACATCACTTTTAAACAGTTTACCATTTGAAAATCTGCACAATTTCGTTTCATTTTACAAACCATTATAATTTACTTATAATTAAAACTTTCATTAAACTTAAATAGACAATTAAAAGAGATGTTTCATATTTCACCGTTTTATAGTAGTTTAATTCAAAAGTTTTTCAGAGTGTTTTTACAAAACCTATTACAGGCCAACTAAAATATATCAAAACTAGACAGGTATTTCATACTGTTACTGATGAGGCGACTCTGACTTGATGTCCGATGATCTCCTTACTCAGTTTGTATTTAAACTACACGTTAAATAAATACACGTTAATTATTACTTAGTGAGGCATACTTAATCATAAGCAACTTATAAACATAAATATAGGGTAACAGTTCTAATATCGAGCAACTCTTTACACTTTATTATAAACCTTATAACTTTGAGCCATTAGTGCTAATATGGTAATTTACCAACTTTCTATTCATTTTCATTTATTAGAATGCACGATTAGTGCCTATACGGTAATTCATCAACTCATGATGAATTCCGTTGTTTTGCACACATAGTACCTATACGACTATTCATCAACTCATGATGTATTCCGTTGAATTGCACACATAGTTCCTGTACGGCTATTCATCAAATCATGATGAATTCCGTGGATTTACACACATAGTGCCTGTACGACTATTCATCAACTCATGATGAATTCTGTGGATTTGCACACATAGTGCCTGTAAGGCTATTCATCAACTCATGATGAATTCCATGGATTTGCATACATAGTGATTGTATGGCTATTCATCAACTCATAATGAATTCCGTGGAATTGCACACATAGTGTTTGTACTGCTATTCATCAACTCATAATGAATTCTGTGGATTTGCACACATAGTGTTTGTAGTACACTTAGTACTGATATACCATTGCAATATATGTTTTAACAAAATTTATTTATAATTCCTATTGAACATGATAAATGCGCTCACCTGGCTTCCCCGCTATGTATCCAAAATGCAAGGCTGATTACTATGGTACTTTGCCTTTGTCCTTAGTTTTGCTTGTCTCGAGAGCTTGGTTTTGATCTACTCAATCATCCATTAAAAAATGTATCATACCCAATGTTAGTAAATTTTCTAACCATTATTCTTGAACAATATTCAAAAGGACAAATCATTTAATTTCTATAACAATATCAACCTATTTTTAAAATTTCTGGTTCCATAGTATCGATACCCCTACCATGGTATCGATACTACTATATTAGGATATCGATACTCTACTATGGTATCGATACCAATTTTGCATTCTGTTTCAAAATTGTATCGATAGGTTCCCTTCGGTATTGATACTCCCCCCTCGGTATCGATACTACTTAGCAAATTCATCCTATTTTTAGCCTATAGTATCGATACTGTTTTATCAGTACCGATACTCATACCTAGAATTTCCAGTTTTCAACCTAATTATCACCTAAATGAGGTTAAATTTCATTATATAAACACTATACAATGCTATTAAACTCTTCTTAAACTATCCATACCAATATTCCTTCATTTAGCCTCTTAAAACATCTAAAATCTTCCAAGAACAATCAATTCTAAGAATCACAACATTTTTCCTAATGTGTTTTTAATCCTATTCAATGCTTCTAATCTCTCATTTACCTCTTTGACAAGTTAAATCTACTAGTAAATATCCATAAACACTCCTATTTAAACATATCACTCAAAAACCCATTTTCTTCAATCTCTATTATCTCATCCATAACTTAGTTTTGATCCCCTTTAATCCTTCCTTGAGCTTCAAGTATAATCAATGCTTCAAAACCCAACCAAAAATGAAGGATTAAACTAGTAAATTGAAAACTCACCTTTGAGCTATTGAGGATAGTTATGCACGGGAATGAAGAAGAATGAAAAGAGTTTACCAAGTTACATTCCCTTTTCCCCTTACACTTTACTTTAATACCCTAAAAGAAATGAATTTAAATTCATTTAACTCAAATTGACCAAAATATCCTTTTAATCCTCCATTACTGCAATTTAGTTTAAACTAATCTTCCCAACTCATTCTTATCTTTTATCAATTAATCAAATAGATTCTCAAATGTTAAATCCTTTCAATAAAGTCCCTAATTCATTATTTAGGGTATTACAATTGTATACAAGTTCTGTAGTGAGGCAAAGGTGAGTGTAATTTATCTATTTAATTATTATGATTGAGGACAACTTGTGATAAGTCAACCTCACCTTGTTTATTTTCAAATATATGAATTATGCTTTGATTTTGAAAATATATCCGTAATATTTTAATAAGTTTAATGAATGATTGTGTATGAATTACCCATGTCATGTTTTACGATTGTGAACTAAATATATTTCTGATTCTGATATGATTTTTATTAAATGATTTCGACATGAACTGAAAGTCCACTGTATGTTATATTAAGAGTAAAAGGTATAATTGGCATGCTATGACGTGGAGTGATTATCTGTTATGATTTTGATATATTGTGGTGTACCGTAGTGTACACTAGTATATATATATATATATATATCCCGATCTGAATTCATTTTGTGTGCATATTGTTATTTTCGTTTTGATAGCACTGCGTGTGCTTATCTATTTCGATACTAATGATGTCACTAATATTTGTATTGCCCACACTCGTCTGACTTATGTACCTTATATTTTCTTAAATATACTTTGGGCTATAAAAATGAAATATGAAAGTTCTAAAAAGTGTCTGACTATAAAGGAATGTTTATTGATCATTCTGTCTGATTTGATTTATTATTTTTTGGTGAAAATCATCAGATGATTATTTTCAGGTTTCTTGTTAAAGAACACAACCTGAGATATATGGCTTGAATGTTATGAAAATTCTGTATGTTTTACTTTTAATGATTTTATGTATTTCGATATTTTATTTAATTGTTCTCACCTTTAGTATCACTACCTCACTAATTTATACTTAGCGCGTGTTGATTTTTATTCGTAAGTTCTGATTGAGACTCGGACGTTTGGTGAGGAGCCGCTCAAGCATCTTATGTAGATAATCCATAATATCAATATCAGTAAGACATCACCGAAGTTTCTTTTGACTAGTAGTGGAATGTATATTTATGTTATCAATCTGTTTTATCAGTTATGCCTATATGGTCTGTAATAGTAAATTTTGATTGTTTAATTTGACTAGTTTAGTTTATCATTATTTTGGTATGCCTAAATATATAACACTTAAAATATTATGTTTTTAAGGTACAAACTTTTAAGTAGAAAAAAAGTTTTAAAAGTTGAAATTAGTAATGTTTTAAAAGAAACAAAATTTTAAACAACTGTGAATAGTGATCGTTAGTTAGTTTGATGTGACATATATGGCTCGTATTCTTAGATGTTTAAGGGCTCTGGGTGCTACACTTTTTGGTATCAGAGCTTCAGGTTTAGCCGATTCTCAGTTTAAACGAGCCTATATTATATTAGAACTATGTACATGTCACTAGGATGTCAAAATTACTGATCTGGTGTGGTATGATGATTTTATTTATGATGTTACTCTTTACTAACGTAAATTTGTGATTTTGTTTAGATGTCAGGTTCGGAAGGATTAAGATGAGCGACCGAACAAGAGGTTCTTGATGGAACTAGTAGTGAGAGTATTAATGAGGTAGAACACGTACCTCAATGACAAGGAGAACAGGTGCATCAGGGAGTACCCGCTCCAGATCATGGAACATTCTTACAGGCTCTGGAGGCTATATTAGATCGATATCAACTGACAGTAGCACCTCCCATTCCTCCACCTCGACCTCCTTCTGCAGTTTCAAAAATATTGGTTATGAAAAAATTAAAAAGTTTAGGAGATGCAGAATTTAAAGGCGAAGAAAACAAAGGCCCAGTAGTGATAGATATGTGGTTGAATGATGTGAAAATAATGTTGGACAGTCTTCACTGTTTCGAGGATGAAAGATTGGATGGAGTAATTTCACTGTTACGAGGCCAGACTCGTATATGGTGGACGAACATGACGACACGTGTCCTATATATAAGATCATATTACAGTTTTTCCTATAAGCATTTCAGAAGAAGTATATTGGAGAGCAATTTATACTAAGATGAATCATGATTTTTTTAATCTGATTCAGGGTGGTAAATATGTGTATGAGTTTGAATGTGAGTTTAATAAACTTGGTCGCTATGCCTCGGAGATGGTTCCCACCGAGAGAGAAATATGTTAGAAATTTATTCGAGGTCTCCATCCCAGACTCAGTGAACTTTTGTTGGCTGTGAACTTGACCACTTTTCAGGAAGTGGTGAACAAAGCAAAAGAATTAAAAATGGCACAAAATGAGAATTATCTAATAGAATGAAGACGTGAGTCTAAAAGATCAGGAGCATCATCCTCTTTTCATCCTAAAAGAGGTCGAGGTTTCGATTATCCATATCAAAATAAATATGAAAGTGGTGTTTCTTGTAGTAAAGAATCTGAGGCAAAAGAAAAAGGTCGACAGATTCAGATGACAACTTTAAGAGCAGTAGATCAACTCAATCACAGGATCAAATGTTACCATGTCAGCATTGAGGTAAAAATCACCCTAGAGTTTATAGAAAGAACGCTGGAGCATGTTTTCATTGCAGAGATACTAATCATTTTGTCAGAGACTGTCCATTATTAGGAATTTTTTATTAAATATTCAAGGGGTTGTATTCCTGATGAATCTTTTGGAGTTATCGTTTGACGAGTTTGAGATTATATTGGACATGGATTAGTTATCTTGTCATTATGGTTGGGTAGATTGTTGTATGAATCGATTATTTATAAAGGATGTTGAGGGTACCGAGAAAATAGTAATTGGAGAAAAAGCGAGATCTTAGCAAATGTGATTGATATTCGGACATTTGAAATTTGATTGGAGGATATTTCGACAGTTCGAGAATTTCTAGATGTATTTCCTGATGAATTACCTGGATTACCTCTTGACCGAGAAGTAGAGTTTAAAATTGATATTTTATCAGGAACTACACCTATTTCGATGGCTCCATAAAAGATGGCTCCAACGAAAATTAGAGAATTAAAGGTGCAATTACAGGAACTACTTGATCAAGGTTTTATTAGACTGAGTGTATCTCCGTTGGGTGCACCGGTACTTTTTGTTAAAAATAAAGATTGCTCGATGCGATTATGTATAGATTATCGTAAGCTGAATAAGGTGACGATGAAGAATAAATACCCTCTTTTGAGGATCGATGATCTGTTTGATCAGCTCAAGGGTGCTTTAGTATTTTTGAAGATCGATCTTCAATCAAGGTATCATCAGCTAAAGATAAAAGAGGAAGTTGCTCCAAAGACGGATTTCAAAACCCGATATGGTCATTATGAGTTTGTTGTGATGTTGTTTGGACTGACCAATGCTCCAACAACATTTATGGATTTGATGAATTGGGTGTTTCAGCCGTATTTAGATCTATTTGTGGCCGTGTTCATTGATAATATTTCTGTGTATTCTAAGACTAAGGAAGACCATGACACACATCTCCATATCGTACTTCAGACATTGTGAGATAAAAAGTTATATACTAAATTATCAAAATGTGAATTTTGGCTGTCAAAGGTTGCCTTTCTGGGTCACATGATTTCAACAGAAGGAATTAGAGTAGATCCCAAGAAAGTGCAAGCAATAGTGGAGTGGAAACTATGAAAAATGTTTCTAAAGTTTGAAGTTTCTTGGGGTTAGCTAGATATTATCAGAGATTTGTGAAGAATTTTTCAATAATTGAATCTCCACTTACCAAGCTTCTTCGAAGGGATGTACCATTTGTCTAGACTACAAAGTGTCAAGAAAGTTTTGATATGCTTAAAATGATTCTTATAGAGGCCTCAGTTTTAGTGCAACCATATTCAGGAGAAAATTATGTAATCTACAGTGATGCGTCCCATAATGGTTTGGGATGTGTTTTAATGAAAGAAGGTAAAGTGGAAGCCTATGCTTCAAGGCAGTTAAAGACACACAAATGGAATTATTTGACGCATGATTTAGAGTTAGCAGCTATGGTGTTTGCTTTGAAGATATGGTGCCATTACTTATATGGTGAATGATGCTACATTTATATAGATCATAGAAGTTTAAAATATTTTCTCACTCAGAAAGAATTAAACCTAAGGCAAAGAAGATGGAATGAGCTTCTCAAAATCTATGTCGTGGTAGTTGATGCACTTAGTCGAAAAATCTTTGCTGCTATGAGAGTATTAGATGCATAATTATCAATGAAAAAGGATGGTCCATTGATTGCAGAATTACGATTAAGACCTGCCCTATTGAAGCGCATCAAAGATCTACAGAATAAAGATAAAAAGTGTTTGGATATAGTGGAGCAAATGAAGAAATGAGAAATGAAAGATTTTGAAATTAAATATGATGGATGTTTGTATTATCAGAATCGGATTTACGTACCATATGACGAACAACTGAAGAAATATCTTGTTTTCAAAGCTCATTATAGTCCTTTGACTATGCATCCAAGAGGAAATAAAATGTATCAAGATTTGAAGAGTCGATATTGGTGGGCATGTATGAAAAGAGCTATCACTGAGTTTGTTTTTAAATGTCTAACCTGTCAGCAGGTAAAAGCAGAACACGAAGTACCTTGGATGTTATTACAACCTATATCTATTCCTCAGTGGAAATAGGAACGAGTTACCATAAATTTCGTGACAAGTTTACCTTTGACACCTAGTAAGAATGATTATGGATAGATTGACGAAAACAACACACTTTATTCCAGTTCGAAAAGATTATTTTATGAACAAATATGTTGAATTATATGTCATAGAAATAGTAAGACTTCATGGAGTACTCATTTTGATGGTTTCATATAGATGTTCGATATTCACTTTGAAATTTTAGAAGTCTTTGCATGATGCATTGAGAACTCGACTAAATTTCAACACAACTTGTCTTCCTTAGACAGATGGTCAATATGAGCAAACTATTCAGATACTTGAAGACATGCTAAGAGCATATGTTATTGATTTCAAAGGATCATGGGAGAAGTATTTACCTAGCAGAGTTTTCTTATAACAACAGTTGTCAATCAAGTATCAAAATGTTTCATTTTGAAGCATTGTATGGAAGGAAATGTCGAACGCCATTGAATTGGTATGAACTAAAAGATCAAAATATAATTGGTCCAGAGCTGATTAAGGAGGTGGAAGACAAAGTGAAAGTAATTTAAGATAATCTCAAGATAGCTACTGATAGATAGAAATCTATGATGATTTAAAGAGAAAAGAGATTTAATATCAAGAGGGTGATAAAGTGTTTCTTAAAGTGTGCCTTGGAAAAAGATTATGAGATTCGGGCACAAAGGGAAATTGAGTCCAAGATTTATCGGGCCACATGAGATTATAAAGAGAGTTAGACTATTAGCTTATCAGCTGGTGTTACCTCCAGAGATGGATAAGATTCATAATGTATTTCATGTATCGATGCTTCGATTCAGATCCGTCACATGTGATTACACTGGAGGAAATTGAGATTCAACCGAATTTATCATACGAAGAGGAGCCAGTAAAGATTGTAGAACATGGAGTCAAAGAACTAAGAAATAAGACAATATCACTGGTAAAATTTCTCCGGCGGAACCAGAAAAATGAGGAAGCAAATTGGGAATGAGAAGAAGACATGAAGAAAAAGTTTCCACATCTATTTAACTGCAGGTATGTAGATACTTATGGAAAATTCTAGGAAAAAAATTCTTTAAGGGAGAAGGAATTGTAACACCCCAAATTTTGTCTAGTAACTAAAATATAAGTTATGAATGTTTATTGGCTAAAATATAAACTTTGAAAAGTTTAGGGATTAAAATTATAATTTTTAATATTTATATATTTTAGCCTATAAATGAACAGTTTTCATTAAAATAGAGATTTTAGTGGGAATCATATTTTTGATACGAGATTTGTATTAAAAAGCTATAAAGCGGTAAAGATCGATTTTGAAATCGAATAATCGGATTGAACCGAAATTTTACAAAAATTTGAAGTATGTTATAAAATGTTTGGAAATATTATTTTCATATTTTAGATTAGAGAAATTTGGCTCAGAAAAGTGCAATATTTCATATTTGACCGAATAGTGGAATTTTAATGACTAAAATGCAATTTTTGAAAATTGCATGGCCAAATTCGAAAGTCAAAGCCAAGTTGAATCATATTTGACTAAGGAATATTTTAGTGGATTATATGACAATGAAATTTGATAAGTTTAAGATTTATTAAGTGAAATTTTAGATTTTTCATTAATTGAATATTAATTTCAATTAATTAAGAAATGTCATGTGATTTTATCTTTTAAATACTAGAAAATCTAAGAGAATTAGCACATTTTCAGCTTCTTCCTTCATTTGACTAAAAGTTCAACTCCTAACATGGTAATATTTTTATTTTTATTTTTGAATCTATATACTTGATTTTTGGATTTAGTTATTAGATAGAGAATTAATCTACAAGAAATTCTCTATCATTTGGTACTAATATTTCATGGTGAAGATGATTATGTGATGAGATTTCATGATTAGGGTTTAAGAAGGGTTTAGTATTTTGAAGAATTAATGAAGGATTTTTATGTTTTTTGATGTTGGTGATTATTTCTAAAGCATGTAAAATGATTAGAACTAATTGTACATGTGTATATAAGATTAGGCCATGTTAGGGTTTATGCATATCATAGGATTTTGATTTAATTTGATGTTGTGATGATTGGAAATGTATGAATTTAATCATAGGAGGTTGAATTCAAGCTTGAAATTGAATAAAAAGTTCGCCCTAGGTGAGATAAAGTATTAGACCATATGGAAGAAAATTGGGGGGGGATTTTGGAAAAATTCCTATGGATTAGAAATGATATTAGATGTATTCCATGTGATTTGGAGATTGGTTTGGATCAATTTGGAACCTTGAAAGTGTAAAAAGGGATAGTTTACAAGTTCATGGAATTGTGGGATATTATTGTAAGAATGTAATATTTGAGGGATTCATTGTTGATTTTTGATATTTTTTATGCTGGAAATTAAGTTGGAAAGTTGTTCGGAACCAAATTTCAAATTTGGTAAAATTAGTAGTAAAATTCGAAAGGTCCCAAAACCATAGGGACTTATTTGCATGTTTTTAAATGTAGAGGCATTATTTGGGTAAATTATTGAATTCTGAAAATTTATTAGTATGTATAATTTTGAATTAAATATTGAGTTGGGTTGAATTATAAATTTATAAAGTTAGGTGATGAAAATCGAAAGTTTAGGAAAGTCTAGGTTAAAATTTATAATGTTTTGAATGTTGAAGTGTTGATTTGGGTATTTTATTTAAGTGCTGGAATTTTAGTAATTTAGGTGCAATGATCATAATGGTGAAGGACCATTATGGATTAAATGGAAAGGTGAAGGTGAATTCTAAAAAGAATTCTTATTTTGTGGCTTATTTGTGTAAATTAGGAAAAAATGAAAAGTTAAGGATGAAAATAAATATTAATGGATTTGGTTGAGTATTTTTAGAAGTTGGAAATTATAATGGAAATGTGATTTAGTTGATATCGATTTAATCTAGCAATCCGAACGATCCGAAAGGAAATGACTAGGACTATTGTATACAAGTTCTGTAGTGAGGCAAAGGTTAGTGCAATTTATTTATTTAATTATTATGACTGTGGACGACTTTTGATAACTCAACCTCACCTTGTTTATTTTCAAAGATATGAATTACTTTTTGATTTTGGAAATATATCTATAATATTTTAATAAGTTTAATGAATGGTTTTGGGTATGAACTGTCCATGTCATGTTTTATGATTGTGAATTAAATATATTTTTGATTCTGAAATGTTTTTTATTAAATGATTTCGAAATGAACTGAAAGCCCATTGTATGTTATATTGAGAGTCAAAGGTACAATTGGCATGCCATGAGGTGGAGTGATTTTCTGTTCTGATTCTGATATACTATGGTGTACCAGAGTGTACACTAGTATATATATATATTCCGATATGAATGCACTTTGTGTGTATATTGTTATTTCCGATTTGATAAAAATGTGTGTGCTTATCTATTTCGATACTGATGATGACACTGAGATCTGTATTTCGCACACTCGTCTGACTCACGTACCTTATATTTTCTTAAATATACTATGGGCCATAAAAATGAAATATGAAAGTTCTAAAAAGTGTCTGACTATAAAGAAATGTTGACTGATCATTCTGTCCGATTTGATTTGTTATGATTTTGGTGAAAATCATCAGTTGATTCTTTTTATGTTTCCTGTTAAAGAACACAACCTGAGATATATGGTTTGAACGTTATGAAAATTCTGTATGTTTTACTTTAATGATTTTATGTATTTTGATATTTTATTTAATTGTTCTTACATTTAGTATCATTCCCTCACTAAGTTATACTTAGCGTGTGACGATTTTTATGCATAGGTTATGATTGAGACTCGGACGTTTTGTGAGGAGCCTCCCAAGCATCTTGTGCATATCATCCGTAATATCAGTAAGACATCATTAATGTTTCTTTTGACTAGTAGTGGCATGTATATTTATGTTATCAACCTGTTTTATCAGTTATGACCATATAGTCTGTAATAGTAAATTAGGACTGTTAATTTTACTAGTTTAGTTTATCAACATTTTGGTAAGTCTGAATATATAGTAGTTAAAATATTATGTTTTAAATGGTAAAAATATTTAAGTAAAAAAATAGTTTTAAAAGTTGAAATTAGGAATGTTTTAAAAAGAAATAAAATTTTAAGCAACTATGAATAGATCGTTAGTCAGTTTGATGTGACACCTATGGCTCGTATTCTTAGATGTTTACGGGCCATGGGTCTTACAACATTGATCTTTTGTAAGTCTTCTACTTCATTCTTCTTTATTGTCTTACATCATAATCTTAATAAAAAAAGTTTCCAAGTTCATCTAATGCTTGAAACACATATTTTGGAACAAAAACCCTAATGAAAATAAGATCAATCTTTGGAAAAGGATACAACACTTCCATTTTTTTCAGAAGTAATTTTTTTCTTGATTTTCATGTCTTCAAGATCTAATCTTGCACTTACGGTATCTTTTATTTTCCCTTCAATGTTCAACATTGTTCCTAAAACATTATCATAGATGTTATTCTTAATATGCATGACATCTAGATTATGTCGTAACTTTGTTGTTTTCCAGTAAGACAACTCAAAGAATATGCTTTTCTAAGTCCAATTCAACTCTTTAGGGGTACGTTTTATCTTCAATTTTTTCGAATGTTTCAAAAAGTCATTCTCTCAATAGTTTTGATCTATTTTCTATCTTACCATCGAACATTCTATTTTTTTTCCAAACATGAATATGAGGTAGAAAATGACGATGATGTAACCCTTTTAACTCGGCCTATGCGTTACGACTAGATCTAGCATATTACGATAAAATTTTTCCAAAACATTTTTCAATATTTTAAAACCATATTAAAATAAACTTCTCTCATACAGTTGATAACATTGCAATTCAATTCCAGAAATTTAATTCATAAGGACTGAATAAAATATTCCATATTCAGTATCGAAGCAAATCTAACATAAGTAACAAAAGCAACATACGCCGTAAAACAAGTATTTTCAAAATATAGACACACGCCACCGAAAATAAATGCAACTCGAAAGAGAAAAACATTACAACAAAATAATCATGTACGAATACGTTGATCCTCCAAGTGCCAGGTTCGGGTTACCTATAAAATTATATGAAAGGGGAAAGTTTGGCGGAGTGAGCTAGGGAGCTCACTACGTTCTAGCAGTACACAATAAAAACATACAATTAAGTTTCAAAATTGGTTAATTATCAAAGTTATGAAAATGATAGTAGAGTTGTATTTTAAAATATAGAATAACCCTCCAACAGTACACCATATTCAATTCTCTAGAACTACATCCATAAGAATTTACCCTAGGCCTAAAGGGTGTAGTTCCAACCTAAGAGAGTACCTTAGGTCCATAAGGTCTTACCCTAGCTGAAGCGTAGGTGCCCACCTGATGGGTTTCCCTCAGACCCATAAGGACTTACATAATGAACATAGCAGATGAGCCACCCTAAAGGAGTAGCTTAGGGTGTACAAGGTCTTACCACTAGGCTCATTGGGCTAGGAGCCCACCCAAGGGTCACCTTTGGTCTATAAGGAATTACCACCTTGATCAGTGTTGAACCTATATAAGGAATTATCAGTTTGATCGAAGTTGAACCTGTAGAGACTTAATACTATATCTCAAAGTACCTGAAGAGCATAGTTTTCAAACAGTAACTAACAATAGCAAGGAAATCAGAATTCAAACATATATCAATTCAGTAAAAATAGTAACTAGTGAATATGAATAACACAAGTAGGCTTAAAACTTCACTAAATCAAAAATCAGTCTTGAAATAGATAAATCATGTAAAATTAAATCATATTAGCTAGCCATATTGCAAATCACATAAAACAGTCATGTGCACATGATATTTCAAACAAATATATATATAGAACACAAGGAATACACCTCGCAAAAAGAATTAGTTTGGTAGATATATCGAGCACCAGCTTCACTACGCTCTTCGACTGTACGAGAACATAAGTCATATCAGAAAAAAATTATTATTGGAGTAGTACACTAAACTGAGTATTTAACAGGGTTGTAGAACTATGCGAGTAATCATGGGCTCTCGTAGATGAGCAGATTGGGAGAAACTAGGCCGAGCAGACGAACAGTCCGAAGAATCACGTGTACCTTAATTAAACGAAAAAATAATTTAGTCATTAACCATCATATTAAAAGTACTTAAATAAATACTTAAATTGCATAAGCACATTCGGGTTTAACGGTCAATTCGGAGGCTTTTGGTCAAAGTTAATAGTCAAACTATTCAAACTCAAATCCAATGGGTCTAGTCATAGGGTCAATTGGAAGTTCAATGATCAGGTCAAAGTCAATTGGTCATACCAGTTTGGGTTAACTCAGGCTGATTCGGGTTGACTCAATTCGATCTGAGTTGACTCAAACTGGTTTGAATTGGGTCGAACTGGTTCTAGGAGATTCCAAAATCAGGTAGGAACCCCATGTGCGAGTGGTTGCATGTGATGATGGCGATGGGGTTTAGGGACTGCGATTGAACATTCAATGTGTAACAAAACACCAAAAACGACCCAAATCAAAGTGATTGAAATTACGATGTAGTCAAATAAAAGCAATTGGAAGTTTACCCCGAGGTTAGACGACGAGAACGACAATAGTGGATGATAAACCCTGTTGGGTTTTGGTCAGATGGCGACTGGGAATCTAAAGCTGGGGGTGGTGAGGTGGAACGACGTTAGGTTTGGTTGAAAATTGAAGAAATCGACGGTGGATGACAATGTTCAATGAACACTAAAACATCAATTCACGATGAACAAAGGTGATCGAGAAGGGGATAGAGGGGTTTTGGTCATGGTAGGTCACTGGTCAGGTTGGTAGGGTTGATGATGGCAACGGAGGCTGGACGGAGATGATTCAATGATGGAGCCAGAAGAGTGTTATTTAAGTCTTTTGTAATGAACAGTGACCAATTTAGAGACGATGACAATTTAGGACGATCGTAGGAGGATGCCGATTCAACTAGTGGTGACGGGGTACATTAATGGCGATCAGAGCGGGTGGATTGGTTATGGGGTCTACTAGGGATTTGGTGGGAATTTTGGGTTTTCATGAGAATGGGGGTTCTGATTTTTGGGATTAAAACCGAGCCTAAACCAATAAAACATATTTTTATTATTATTTCCATCAACAATGTCATAGGCTAGATGGATAAGGCATGTGTGGTCGTCCCCTAGGTCACGGGTTTAAGCCTCCCCGCCACCATTTTATTTTATTTTTGTGTCAGATGATATTTTTGGGTATGTGAAACTTATGAGACTAGTCCCTGAAACATATTTGGTTTACATTTTAACATAAAATCATTAATAAAAAAATCCATTTAACCAATTTAATTAATTTAATGAATTTGTAATATTTTTACCCAAAATTTTGGGGTGTAACTACTCTCCTCCCTTAAAAGAATTTCGTCCTCAAAATTCATTTGAGTCAAACAGAAAATGAAAACTAGGCCTCGAAACGTTCCTACAAGTATAAAGGCTAATTACTTAATTGACAACAACGAAAAAAACTCGTTAGATTTGGAACGAAAATGGTGATCTCGATGCATTAAATAAAAAATATAAGGGTCTCAATATACGAAACTCAAGTATAGAAAGGGCGTTATACAACATGCATGGCAAGAAATATAAATAACAATAAATATTCCTGTAGAAGTTCCTAGTTTATCTTGGTCATAGAACGTCGGGTAGCATAGACAAGGGAATGATGTATAGCCTCAGAAGCATCTAGTCATGTACTCTGCGATTGAGCTCTGTTGTCGATCCTAAAAACAAACCCAGAAATCCTACCCTGACTATGACTCCTACCGAAAGTCTGAACAGAAGCCTGTGACCGTGCAGGAGTCTAAGCGGGGGTCCGATTAATAGAGGCTAGATGCAAACAACTTCTCATAAATTGCTCACTGGATCCACAACGATAACAGGTACCTATCTTCTTATGACACTCTCCCCTATGTCGATTTCCACAATGCTAGCAACTCGATATTAGGTGAAACATGAAGAATTATCTCGACCAACTGTTGGAGGTGGAGGTGACGTATGCCTTGAAGCAGTATGGTTCCTCTGATGGACAACAATATGAGTTCTCTTATCAGGGCGTACATAAGACTCAGACTAACCAAAATGTCTCCTAGATTGCTCTCGATCTACTCTATCTCTATCAAGAGCAAAAGCCTCAACTTCTTCAACTTCCTTTATTCTCCATACTACAACATTCGAATACCTCATTCAAATGAGTAACCACCTGATGACGCAGCTCATATCTGAGTCCCTGAGCAAACTTTCGACACTTATCCCTCTCGGTATATACACTATATTTTAGCAACTTCAATAACTCGATCTCATACTTAGAAACTTTCATATCTCCCTTAACCAGGTCCTGAAACTGTTGTTACCTTTGTGCGAGATAACACTCTCCCATAAAATAACTCCTAAAATGCTCTCTGAAGAAATCCCATGTCAAGAAATCGATCGAAAAACTACTCACCACAGACTTCCACCAGGTACGGGCATTCCTGTTCAACATAGAGACAACTCCCAAATAATGCCAATGCGGATCTAAACCTAACTGATCTATATGTCACTCAATATCACAAAGTTAATCCTCAACCTCAGTCAGAGCTCCACTAGTAGGCCTCTAAAAGTCCTAACTCCATTAGCAATCAGATTCTGAGAAATATGAACTTCGGGTGTAATGCCAATAGCTAAAATCGCTCCTTAAATCAACTAGAGAGATTATTTACCGAGATTATCATCTAATATTACCCTCGAAGGCTCAAATTCAAGATCGGACGCTCCACTAACCAGACTAGTCAAACCTATACTAGAGGTAGGGGAAGATCCAACAGGCTCGTAAGGGTAAAATTATCTACTAGAGGTGGAGGATCTATATTCGTCTCATCAATGGGGTTTGCAAAACTAGTCGCTCAACCTCACCCATGACTAGGTCGATGACCACACCTAGCACTCATCTTGGAAAATCTCTAGTTCACTACAAAAGGTAAAACCTAGGATTAGATCTGACACTTAGAGTTCTGTACACAGTTAAACTCACAAAAAACTTGGTGACATGGCCTTCGTGACTTATTTTGTAAAGCATTTTAAAAGTGTATTTTTATTTAGGACCCATCAACAGTTCAAGGTTTAAAAAATAAAAGCTCTGATTCCAACTAAATGTAACCCTCTAGACCTATCCTATGTGTTTTGACCAGGTCTAACAAATTACGATAAAATCTTTCCAAAACATTTTTCAATAGTTTAAAACCATATTACGAATAAACATGCTTAAAAATATAGTTGACAACATTAAAGTTCAATTCCAACAATTAAAGTCATAAAGACTGAATAAATACTCCATAATCAATATCGAATAAATCTAACATCAATAACAAAAGAAACATACCTCGTAAAATAAGTATTTTCAAAATATAGGCACATGTTACCCAAAATAAATGAAACTCGAAAGATAAAAACATTACAACAAAATAATCTTGTACAAATACGGCGATCCTCCAAGTTCTAGGTCCAGGTCGCCTATCAAAAAGTATCTGAAAGGGAAAGTTTGGGGGAGTGAGCTAGGGAGCTCAGTGTGTTCGAGCAATACAAAATAAAAACATATAGTTAAGTTTCAAAATAAGTTTATTATCAAAGTTATGAAAATGATAGTCGAGTTATTGTTTAAAATATAGAACAACCCTCCAATTGTATACCATATGCCGTTCCCCAAAACTACATCAATAAGGACTTACCTTTGGCCCATAGGGCGTAGGTGCCAGCCTAAGAGAGCACATTGGGTCCATAAGGTCTTACCCTAGCTTAAGCATTGGTTCCCACCAGATGGGTGTGCCCTTAGGCCCATAAGGACTTACCCAATACACATAGCAGAGGAGTCAACCTAAATGATTACATTAGGGTCCATAAAGTTTTATCACTAGGCCTATTTGGCCCAGGAGCACACCCAAAGGTCGTCTTAGGTACATAAAGAATTACTAGTTTGATTGGTGTTGAACATATGTAAGGAATTACCGGTTTGATCGAAGTTGAATCTGTAGAGACTTCATACTAGATCCAAAAGTACCCCAATGAGCATAGTTTTCAAACTAAAAGTTAGGAGACGAACAATTAGGAGAATTACGGGTACCTTAATTAAATGACATAATAATTTAGCCTTTGACCCTCAAATTAAAAGTACTTAAATAAATAATTAAATTAAATAAGTAAGTTTGGGTTTCACGGTAGATTAAAAGGCTTTTTTGGGTTTGAATTTGGCAAAACGAACTTCATATTCAGACTCAGGACGTCAAAAAATATAAAACATGACTTTTCAAAAATTTGACTTTTTGGTCAAAGTCAACGGTAAAACTGGTCAAAGTCAAAGTCAATGAGTCTTGTCAACGATCAACAGACAGGTCAATGGTCAGGTAAAAGTCAACAGGTCAGACCAGTTTGGGTTGGCTCAGGCTGATTTGGGTTGACTCAACTAAGTTCAAATTGACTCAGACCGATTTAAGTCGGCTTGAACTGATTCGAGGAGGTTCCAAAATTGAGGACTAGCACCACGCGCGTGTGGCTGTTCGTGAGGATGGCGATTGGGTCGAGATAACGATTAAACATTCTACAAGCAACAAAACACAAAAACGACCCAAATCAACATATTATCGAGCTAAAACACATTGAGTAGTCAAATAAAAGTGACAATGGATGAAGAACCCAGTTGGGTTTTGGTTGGACGGTGACGGGGAATCCAAATCCGGGACATCGGGTTTGGCTAGAAATTGAAGAAATCGATGGTGGCAGAAAGGTTTCAACGAACACTCAAACATCAATTCATAACGAATGACGACGATCTATAGTAAGGGGATAGAAGGGTTTTGGTCGGTCACCAATCATGCTGGTAAGGTCGGTGACAGTAATGTATGCTGGATGAAGATGATTCGACGGTAGGGAAACAAGAATGACCTTCACTCCTTTCAACGAATGATGACTGATTTATAGTTGATGATGGTTGGGGGCGGTCACAAGAGGACACTAGTTCAACTGGTGGTGACAGGTCATATCAACAACGGCTAGAGCGGGGTCGGCTAGGGAATTGGGGGGAAATTTTGGATTTCACGAGAATGGGGTGTTCTGGTTTTTTGGATTAAAATCGAGCCTTAACCAATAAAGCATATTTTTATTATTATTGTCAGCAATAGTGACCTAGGCTAGATGACGAAGGCATGTGTTGTCATCCCCTAGGTCACCGGTTTAAGCCTCTAAGCCACCATTTTATTTTATTTTTGTGTCATATGATATTTTTTATGGGAAAATTATGGGGCTAGTCTGTGAAACATATTTGGTTTACATTGTAACCTAAAATCATTAATAAAAATTTAACCTTTTTAATTAATTTAATAAATTTCTAATATTTTTTACCCGAAATTTTGGGGTGCGATAGATAAAACATGTTACATATCTTATTTCTCAGCTTTCGTGATGGAGCATCATGAATGGATCTATCATACATTTCTAAGGAGGAAGATTATACGGAATAATAATAATTGGCCATATACTATATGTAGAGCTCATAATCCCGAATGGATTGAATCCATCAGTTGCTAGGCCAAGCCTAACATTTCTCTGATCACTTTCAAACCATTCATTCTCTTTGTTAAAATCTTTCCAAGCATCTCCATCTGTTGAATGCCTTAATGTATCATCATGAACACGCTTCTATGAATGCCATTGAATATCTTGCTCTATTCTCTTTTTCATAAACAATCAATGGAGTCTTGGTTTTAGCAGAAAATAGCTTAGAACTTTACGTGGTATTTTCTTCCCAATAACATTCCATCTTGATGTTCCACATTTCGAAAAACTTTTTCTATCTTTGAACCCCCTAAAATAGAGAACAGTCATATTTGCATGCATGAATTGGTATGTAATTATGTCCTCTTTCTCTTATATTTTTAACTGCCTCATAATATGATATTGTAATTGTACTATTTGGAAAAGACTCTCTCAATAGTCTCAATATCATATTTATTGCTTTGTTACTCATTTGGCAATAAACCTTGATATGAAACAATTTATCAATAAAATAAAATTGAGACATGCTTGAATATCCTGGTAATGAGATAAATTGTGCATCATTCAACACATTGCTAAATCGTTTAGCTTTTTCTTCACCTTGAGTCAAATTAAAAACATGATTTATTTTATCTTCATTTAATATGGGGAAGAAACCTCCTAACAAATGATTTATTCCATCATCTAAGACTTCAACATCATAAGTTATCCCCTCAAAAAAAGTATCACTTCCAATAGTGAAATCATATTGTTCACCGTGATAAACCCATTTGGTATAGCTTCCTAAAATACCTTTTAGAAGTAAATGATCTTCCACCTCATTCTAATTATAACACATACATTTACGCATTCCCGACAAGGACATCAAATTTTCATTCAGAGCCTCTAACACCTATGACCTGTATACTTAAACCAATACATGTTTTAGATGTCACATGAATTTCTTAAAACATTTCCCAACTCAAAAGTGATTTAAAAATTTATTTTCTTAAAATGGTAACTAATAATATATAAAAAAATATTAAATCAAGTAAAAGTATCACATGATATTTAAAACATATATGTGTCATAATCAAATATGTCTATTTATAATAATAATATTGGTTCATATTATCCATATTAAAATAGCGTAAAACGGTTTAGTTTATCCATTACAAATCAGTTCCCAAAATAGTTCAACAGAGCAACTAGGACATTCATAAGTACATGCCACTAACTAAGCCAAAATTACATCATAGGATGTCTTACTGATATTGTAATGTGTTTCTTTGATGCTTGATTTCTCTCTGTACTCTTTACATCTACTCCTGGTTTTTACCTACGCGTAAAAATTATCACACGTGAAATATATACTTAGTGAGGCAATTAAAAAATAAACAAAGCAATACAAATCATGCATGAAATTTAATAGCAATTTCTAATGCCATAATCAACATGACATAAAATAAATATAACCATTTTTATCAATAAATATTTCCCAAAGTTTTTAATCCACGAGGAACCCAGTATAGGTGTCAAATATTGCACAATAATGTTGAGGTCGAGCCTTGCTCACCTAATAATGCACCGTAGTGCTGAGGTCGGGCTTTGCCAACCTAACTTGTACTATGTGTCTTTATTTGACACTCTAGTACTACTTAAATTTGCAGCTGCTAGACTCTATGACATGCCATTAATACCACTGAACCTCAATAACATACTTGGGCATCTAGTCATGAATTAAATCATCCATGGCAACATATAACCATGTAATAAACATTAGGACAGTTCATACCCACAATAACATCCATGGTAAAATATCATGCTGATATAAACAATGTAGAGTTGTCACAAGTCTTCCTGATGATGTATAAAATATCTATGCGCATTGTCATGCATGTATTGTACTCACCTTGACACTTTATATATATCAAAAAATGTACCTCACTATGCTCCACACTAGATCCTTTTATATTTGATTTGCTTCGATCACAAAATCAACCAGAATCTGTACAAAATCACAAATTGATATCGATACATATATGATAATTGTACTAACATAAACACATATCCAAAACAAAAATCCATAGTAAATTTGAAACTTATTCTCTACCAAAATACTTGAACACTTAATAATTCTTTTTAATATTGGCACCAACTTTTCCAATTTACACAAAATGGTCTTTCACCATTTTTATCACTTAAATTTTTAATACCAAAAATTCCAGCATTGAAATTATTACCAACAAAGTACTTTTACAAAGGTACAATTACATTTAAGCATCCCAACTATATGAATATTGCAATTAAATCACTAAACGTTTGAAACTTCCAAAATGGTCATATTTCACATCTTAACACATTTAAATTTCCACACAAAAATCTCCAGCATAGTACATCAATTATTAAACAATTACACAACCATTCAAAAATTTTCCAAAATTACCGATTTAATCCCCTAAATTTCCAAAAATTACAAAATGGTCCCTAAATTTTTATAAGGCTTGTGGAATACTTCCTACATCGTTTCCACCCCTTACATAATTTTTCCATATTTTTTCTCACTAAAAAATACCATGGTCTAATGCTTCAAACTTCTAAAAGTAGGTTTTCATGATTTTGATTAGATACAAGCATGAAATCAACTTCCATCCAACCTTACAATATCTCTAAAATCAAAGCCTCAATCAACTCTCATCAAAACACAAAGTTCAACAATTTCATCATTTGGTCAAAAATCATAGAAGCATTTCTAGGAAGATTGAACATGTTTTAATCATCAATCAAGCCTGAAAATGAATCTACAACCTCAAAAACATCGAGATTCAACATCAATTTCATGAACCATAGTTTGAACACAAACCCTAGGATTTGGGATCTTTGAAATCAAGCAAGTTGAGCAAGCATAATTGGTACTAAAAGATAGTGTTTTTCGAATAGAACAATTTTCTATTTCACGGCATAACTTAAAATCCAAAGGAAAATGATCAAATATGGAAACCAAATTTTTTTATTACCTTACGGAACTTGGAGAAGAAGACGAACAAATTGGCATGAAATTTTAGATTAATTTCATGCTAATTTACCTTTAATCTAAGCTTTAGTGAATATTAAATTCATTTAATTGGGTAAAGATGAATTTACCCTTAATGAAGTTTCATATTTACAATCAAACCAAGACACCTCAACCTTATCATCTTCCTAAAGTCAAATATGAACAAACAATTTCTTACTTTACCGATTTGCCTTGTATTTTTCCAAATATTATAATCTTGCAACTTTAATCCAATAGTCAAAATTAAACATGGAATGAAATCCCCAATTCCAAAGATTTATATTATTTTCCAACATTTTAATATGTGGAAATAATATTTTTAGGTCTAATTTATCATCCTTCAGATTTTCCTGAAATTTCTATTCGATCCAATTTACCAAATGTTTTCCTCAACTTTATTGCTTTATAACTTTTAATACAAAATCCGTACGAAAATTTTAATTCCCACATAAATTTTATTCTTGAAGTAAATTATTTATTTACGGGGCCAATTTTTAACTTTTTAAAATTACCATTTTGGTCTCTGAACTTTTCCAAAGCTTATACTTTAGTCATTTAACTTTTAAAATTTGCATTTTGGTCACTATATAAAATTTGGGGCATTACATCTCTCCCCCCTTTAATTAAATTCGTCCTCGAAATTTATGACGTACATGAAGTGAAGAGGTGTGGTTACTGTTTCCTCATATCCTCTTATCTTTCCCAAGTAACGTTCTCAACTTTATGATTTTGCCAAAGCACTTTGACTAGAGGAATCGTCTTGCTACGCAGTTCTTTGATTTCTCGAGCCAAGATCTGTACTGGTTCTTCTTCATAATTTAAATATGGTCATATCTCAATTTTCTCCGGTGAAATGACATGTGAAGGATCCGATCGATACTTTCTAAGCATCGACACATGAAAAACATTATGAACTTTGTCTAACTCTGGAGGTAATGCTAACTGGTAAGCCACCGGTCTTACTCTCTTTAAGATCTCATAAGGTCCTATGAATCTTGGACTTAGTTTTCCTTTGCGCCCAAAACACAATATCTTTTTCTAAGGCGATACTTCAAGAAAAACTTAATCGTCTTCTTGAAATTCAATTTCTTTTCGCTTCAAGTCTGCATAAGACTTCTGATGATCAGATGCCATCTTGAAACTATCTTGAATTATCATCACTTTATCTTTAACCTCTTTTAATTCAAACCAATTTAATGGTGTTTGACATTTTCTCCCATATAAAGCTTCGTATGGAGCCATATTGATGCTTGATTGATAATTGTTATTGTAGGTAAATTCTGCTAAAGGAAAATACTTTTCTCATGATCCCTTGAACTCAATCACACGTGCCCTCGGCATCTCTTCTAATATATGAATAGTCCACCATGACTGACCATCCGTCTTCGGATGAAAGGTCGTACTGAAATTCAATCGAGTACTAAAAGCTTTGTGCAAAGAATTCCAAAATCTTGAAGTGAACCTTGGATCCTTGTACGATATGATTGATATTGGCACTCCATGTAGCCGAACTATCTCATTTATATACAACCCCACATACTTATCTAATGAATAGTCCATTCGCACTAGAATGAAATGTGCCAACTTAGTTAACTGATCAACTATCACCCAAATGGAATCCTTCTTATTTGATGTCAAACGTAGACTTGTAACAAAATTCACAGTGACTCTTTCCCACTTCGACTCTGGAATAGAAATCGGCTGCAACAATCCCGAAGGCACTTGATGCTTTGCTTTTACTTGTTGACACATTAGACATGTAGCAACAAACTCAGTAATGACTTTTTTCATACCTGACCACCAAAGCCGACTCCTTACATCCTGGTACATCTTTCTCCCGCTGGGATGCATAGTCAGCGGACTATAATGAGCCTCAGAAAGAATATCTTTCTTCAATTCATCATCATGTGGAATACAAATTCTTCCTTGGTAATACATACATCCATCATACTTGACTTTAAAGTCTTTAGTATCAACTTTTTCCACGAGTGTAATCTTTTCCAAGCATCTCTCGTCTTTTCTTTGTAGTTATTTTATTTTATCTATAAGCATCGACTTCATCTTTAATTTGACCAACAGTGCACCATTTTCTTTCGACAACACTCACACATCCATAGCTCGCAAAGATGCAAACGTTTTTGACTAAGTGCATCTGTTACAACATTTGCCTTCCCTGGATGATAATCAATGATCAAATCATAGTCCTTTAAGAGTTTTATCCATCTTCTATGTCTCAAGTTTAACTCTTTTTTAGTTAACATGTACTTCAGACTCTTATGATCTGTGTAGATATAGCATCATTCACCAAACAAATAATGACGCCAAATCTTTAAAGCAAAAACTATCACTGCTAAATCAAGATCATGAGTGAGATAGTTTCTCGCGTATGTCTTTAGTTGTTGGGAAGCATACGCTACCACCTTACCTTCTTGCATAAGTACACAACCCAAACCATTATGAGATGCATCACTATACACCACATACTATTTGCCAGATTTCGGTTGTACCAGTACTGGTCCTTCTATCAAAATCTGCTTTAGAGCTTCAAAATTCTCTTGACACTTCTCAGTCCATATAAATGCAACATCCTTTCTCAAGAGCTTGGTCAATGGAAAAATAATCATCTAAAAATTTTTCACGAACCTTGAATAATAACCAACAAGTCCCAATAAGCTTCAAACCTTTGAAACATTATTTGGGGGGTTTTCACACCAATATTGCATGAACCTTCTTAGGATCAACCCTTATGCCTTATACTGAGACCGCATGACCAAGAAAAGTAACTTCTGACAGCTAAAACTCACACTTTGACAGCCTCACATATAACATTTTCTTCTTAAGTATCTCAGCACAGTACGAAGATGAGCATCATGCTCTATCTTTGTCTTCGAGTACACTAGAATATCATCAATAAGTACCAACACAAACTGATCCAAATAAGGCTGAAATAATCGGTTCATCAAATCCAGGAATGTTTCTGGAGCATTTGTCAAACCAAACGGCATTACCACAAACTCGTAGTACCCATACCGTGTTCTGAAAGATGTCCTTGGAATATCTTCCTCTTTAATCTTTACCTGGTGATATCCCGATCGAAAATCAATCTTAGAGAAAATTATTGCTCCTTTAAATTGATCAAACAAGTCATCAATCCTCGGAAGAGGATACTTGTTCTTGATAGTCACTTTGTTTAACTGCCGATAATCTATGCATAATCACATTGATCAATCTTTCTTTTTTCACGAACAACCCTAATGCACCCCAAGGTGAAATACTCGATCTAATGAATCCTCAATCCAGTAGCTCTTGCAATTGGGCCTTTAATTCCCTTAACTATGTCGGGGTCATTTGATAAGGAGCCATCAAAATAGGCGATGTACCTGGAAATATATCAATACCAAACTCTACCTCTCTGTCTAGAGGTAATCCATGTAACTCATCAGGAAACACCTCTAGATACTCTCGTATAGTTGGAATGTCTTCCAACATAATTTTTCCAGTTCTTGTATCTAACACATTCTCTAAAATTGCTTGACATCCTTATGACAACAATTTCTTAGCAGTAAAAGCTGAAATCACATTGGAAAATTGATTTACCCTTTCTCTAACAAATATTATCTCTGAACCAATTGCATCCTTTAAAAATGATCTCTTCAAATGAAAATCTACACAACCATAGTAAGAAAATAACCAATCAATGCATAAGATTATTATGAATTCCTTAAAAGGTAATTCTAACAAGTTTATAGGATATTATACTCCCTGTATCTTTATCAGACACTCATTAAAAATCCGACTAATATTCGCACTATGGCCCAGCAGATTGATTGCCACAATATCACTAAAAATAGGTTCTAAAGAGATTCCACTATCTCTAACTAGCTTTGCACTAATATAAGAGTAAGTAGAACCAGGATCTATCAACACAAAAACAGGTTCATCAAAAAGATAAAAGGTACATGCGGTAATCTCAGGATAATCTTTGTCATCATCAATCTTGATATGATAAACTCGTGCAGTAGTCATGCTTTCAGAATTAGATGTATCCTCAGACGTTCCTAGTTTACTACCCTTTTTACTTCCACCTCATTACGGTGTTGCTACTGACTAATCTGTATAAAGTTCTGGACATTTATTTCTATAAAGTCCAGCTTGCTTGCAATGATAACATTTTCCCTCCATTAGTCGAAATTGACATAAATGATTCTTTCCGCGTGATTCACATTCTGGTTTAGGACAAAATCCTGAACCTTTAGTATCTGTTGAAGCTGTTTGTGTCTGCCTAAACTTTCCTCCAGAAAATCCCTTTTTACCAGTGGATGCTAATGAACCATAATTTTTCTGCTGCTGACCCTTGTTGCGTTTCGATAATGGTGCAGAGTAGGAGTTTCCAAACCTTTTGTTTGTCTGATCTTTCTTCGCCTCCAGATCTTCAAGGTCAACTTTTTCATAGCTTTAACCTTGTTGATTGCTTCTTGAAAAGTAGTAAAATGATGAGAAACCAAAATTCTTTTATACTGAGGATCCAATCTAGAAATAGATCTATCAATTATGGATTTCACCTTCGAAAGAAACTCTAAAGTGAAACGACTCAACTTGTGAAACTCTCATTCATACTCGTAAAATGTTCTGTCGGAATGCTTCAAATTCAGGAAATGTTGCATCATTTCATTAATGAACACGTCCCCAATATACTTTTCCTTGAATTCTCTTAAAAAGAATTCCCATGTGATATGCTCAGGAGAAACTCGTACGATGACTGTATTCCACCACACACTGGCTTGCTCCATCAGTAGAGACCCAACCCCTTCCAAATTTCCTTGATCATCACAAGGAATCTTGCTCAGCATGTTCTTACCATCATTCAACCATAAATCAGCAGCCATTGGATCAGCATCTGTATCACCTCGAAATTTAGGTGCTCTCATATTCCTTAGTTCTTTTGGAACTGAAACTGGGTTCGACGATTGATAATTTTGTCCAAAGCTGGTAAGAATAACTCCTGATCTTAAACAGACATATCTTGTTGATTCATATTAAGTGACTCTACATTCGGATGAGTATTTGGTGGGTTCTGGTTCACCTCATTACTCCCACTTTGTGTAAGGGTAACATGCTCACCTGCCCTACTAGATTCATGATGATCTGACATCTGAACATAATCCAAATCATCTAACATTAGTGAGGAGTAATTTTACTCACTAATAAGCATCATAGTATATATACAACTATCACTAAACTTTTAACATCCTAGTGGCATGTATACATTTTTGACTTAATATATATTCATTCCATTTCTAAAAACGGCTAAACATGTAGCTTTGATGCAAATAAATGTAACACCTACGACCCATATACTTAAAATAATACATGTTATAGATGTCACATGAATTTCTTAAAACATTTCCCAACTCAAAAGTGATTTAAAATTTTATTTCCTTGAAATGGTAATTGATAATATAAAAAAATATTAAAATCAAGTAAAACTAACACATGATATTTAAAACATATATGTGTCATAACCAAATACGTCTATTTATAATAATAATAATACTAATTCATATTATCTATATTAAAATAGCGTAAAACGGTTTAGTTTATCCATTACAAATCAGTTCCCAAAATAATTCAATAGAGAAACTAGGATATTCATAAGTACATGCCACTAACTAAGCCAAAATTGCATCATAGGATGTCTTACTGATATTATAAAATATTCCTTGATGCTTGATGTCACTCTATACTCTTTACTTCTACTCCTAGTTCTTACCTACGAGTGAAAATCATCACACGCTAAGTATATACATAGTGAGGCAATTAAAAACAATAAACAGTGCAATACAAATCATGCATGAAATTTAATATCATTTTCCAATGTCATAATCAACATGACATAAAATAAATATAACAATTTTTTATCAATATCTATTGCCAAAAAAAATCAATCTATGATGAACCCAGTATAGGAGTCAAATATTGCACAATAGTGTTGACGTCGAGCCTTGCTCACCTAATAATGCACCGTAGTGCTGAGGTTGGGCTTTGCCCACCTAACTTGTACTATGTGTCTTTATTTGACACTCTAGTACTACTTAAATTTGCATCTGCAAGACTCTATGGCATGTCATTAATACCAATGAAACTCAATAACATACTTGAGCTTCTAGTCATGAATTAAATCATCCATGGTGTAATAAATATTAGGGCAATTTATACCTAAAATAACATCCATGGAAAAATAGCATGCTGATATAAACAAGGTAGACTTGTCGCAAGTCTTCCTGATGATGTATAAAACATATATGTACAATGTCATGTATGTATTTCACTCACCTTGACACTTTATATATATCAAAAGATCTGCCTCACTATGCTCCACATTAGATCCTTTTATATTCGATTTGCTTCTATCACAAAATCAATCACAATCTGTACAAAATCAGAAATTGATATCGATACATATGTTAGTATTGTACTAACATAAACACTTCTCTGAAACAAAAATCCACTATATACTTGAAACTTATTCTCTACCAAAATACTTTAACACTTAATATTTTTTTAATATTGGCACCAACTTTTCTAATTTACACAAAATGGTCCTTCGCCATTTTTATCACTTAAATTTTTAATACCAAAAATTCTAGCATTGAAGTTATTACCAACCAAATAATTTTACAAAGGCATAATTACATTTAAGTACCCCAACCATACGAATATTGGAATTAAATCACCAAAATTTTCAAACTTCTAAAATGGTCATATTTCACATCTTAACACTCATTTAAATTTCCAAATAACAATTTCCAGCATAGTACATCAGTTATTAAACAATTACACAACAATTCATAACTTTTCCAAAATTATTAATTTGGTGCCCCAACTTTTCAAAAATTAAAAAATGATCCCCAATTTTTTCTAAGGGTTGTAGAATACTTCCTATATCATTTCCAGCCCTTACATATTTTTTCAATAATTTTTCTCACTCAAAAATACCATGGTTGAATGCTACAAACTTCTAACACTAGCTTTTCATGATTTTACCTGATTTTGATTTGATTCAAGCATGAAATCAACTTCCATCCAACCTTGCAACTTCTCTACAATTAAATTCCTAATCAACTATCATCAAAACACAAAGTTCTACAATTTTATCATTTGGTCGAAAATCATAGAAGCATTTCTAGGAAAACTGAACATGTTTATTCATCAATCAAACTCTAAAAATGAATCTACAACCTCGAAAACATCAAGATTAAACATCAATTTCATGAACCCTAGTGTGAACACAAACCCTAGGATTTGGGATCTTCGAATAGAACAATTTTATATTTCACGGCATAACTTAAAATCCAAATGAAAATGCTCAAATATGGAAACCAAAATTTTTCTTACCTTATGAGGGTTCACGGCACTTGGAGAAGAAGATGAACAAATTGGGATGAAATTTTAGATTAATTTCATACTAATTTACCTTTAATTTAAGCTTTAATGAATATTAAATTAATTTAATTGGGAAAAGACCAATTTACCTTTAATGAAACTTCATATTTACCATCAAAACAAGAAACCTCAACCTTATAATCTTCCTAAAGTCAAAGATGAACAAAAAATTCTTACTTTATCGATTTACCCTTGCATTTTTCCAAATATTGCAATCTTGTCACTTTAATCCAATAGTCAAAATTCAACATGGAATTAAATCCTCAATTCCAAATATTTATATTGTTTTCCAACATATTAAAATGCGGAAATAGTGTTTTTAGGTCTAATTTATCATCCTTCAGATTTTCCTGAAATTTATATTCGAACTGATTTACCGAATTTTTCCTCAACTTTATCGCTTTATAATTTTTAATACAAAATTCGGACAAATCAAAACAAGAAACCTCAACCTTATAATCTTCCTAAAGTCAAAGATGAACAAAAAATTCTTACTTTATCGATTTACCCTTGCATTTTTCCAAATATTGCAATCTTGTCACTTTAATCCAATAGTCAAAATTCAACATGGAATTAAATCCTCAATTTCAAATATTTATATTGTTTTCCAACATATTAAAATGCGGAAATAGTGTTTTTAGGTCTAATTTATCATCCTTCAGATTTTCCTGAAATTTATATTCGAACTGATTTACCGAATTTTTCCTCAACTTTATCGCTTTATAATTTTTAATACAAAATTCGGACAAAATTATGATTCCCACATAAATGTTATTCTTGAAGTAAACTATTTATTTAAGGGGCCAAATTTTTAACTTTTTGAAATTACCATTTTGATCCCTAAACTTTTCCAAAGTATATACTTCAATCACTTAATTTTCAAATTTTTTATTTTGGTCACTATATAAAATTTGGGGTATTACAGATCCCATATTGCTTTTAACAAATTTCATGAAGGATAAAACACCTACAACATAGTTCGCAGAATATTTGTACTCCATCATCCAACTTTAATCCATGGTGCTAATTTATCCTAGTACAAAATAAAAAATATATATATAAGAGGTAAAAGTACAAAATCAAATAACTAAATTAGAAAAAAAAAGAATTTATAATTAAAACATGAGCATATGTAAAAAGGTACAATTAAGGTTTTAAGATTGTCTAAACAACATAATACAATTTCAAGCCATATAATTATTAATAAAAATTAGCCAACTAAACTGTAGTTGAATTTACTGCTACCATTTGTGTTTATATTAAGTTTGGATCCTACTTTATGTTTAATAAAAAATAAAATAAATATTATATTTTAAAGCCAATTAATGGAAACAATACTGTTGAATTCATAGATATTACACATGAAATTCCTCCATATAGATTTGCTTGAAATATGATTTCCCATGCGATTATAAAGGTAAGAGAAAAAGACACCTACATGAGCGGAAACAAGGATACTACGGGTTGGATTTGAGCCAAAGCACAACCAACAGGGAATTTTTTTAATTTCATGAATTTATTTTATTTTGTATGATTTAAGCATGTCTTATACTTGGTATGTAAATAGAATGTGTTTTATTAGGGATTGCATCGACATGTATAATCTAGTAGAACACATCATTAATTTTAATTATTAAAATCGAAATATAAGCAGTCATTTAAGATTTGAACTCAGAATATATCCAACTCTTGTTTTGGATATTTAATCAGACTACTTAATTCGCATGCCCTGTACTTAGGATTTAGGGGAGCTTTTTTTTCCATGATTTGCACATATGATCAACTTAACAATGTACCTGTTCTTGGATAAACAAAGTAGAAGAATAAATCCTGATATTTAATTTGAATCTTTTTGGAGCAACACAAACCTAGAAGAAACCCCATTTGATAGGTCCACAAAAAGAACCAAGATTCCTGATAAACATATAAGCAGTTAGACACAACAAATATACATGGATTGATATCGCTTTGCAATTGAACCCATTGACAAAATACAAATTAGTCTCTAATTAAAGTTTCAACTAATTATTTTTATATATTCCAATATATATATAATTATGATCCAGACAATTGGAGAGGGAAGACAGCAATGTCAAAACTGAAAGTACATGATGACTGGTGTATTAACGTTGGTTGCTATGGGGCTTTAGTTACTTGATTTGACATACGAATGCCTACAAGGTACGACTGAAGGCGCACCGACGGGGCGATGATGGGAGCAGTGAGTGGTCTTCAACCACAGTAAAAGAATGGTAGTGTGAGAGAGATGACTAACTTGATGAATTAGGAATTAGCGAATGCCAAATTTTAAGTTAGCTTGTTTATTCTGTTTGGAGATGGTTTACGCGTGTAGCCATTTTTTTTTAATTTAGGAAATACAAATTTATGTACTCTTTAATATATAATAAAAATTTTCTTTAATATGTATGAAAAGAATTTTTCTTTAATATATGTTAAAAAAATTCTTTTAAAAATACATATAAATAAATATATTTATATAAATAGTCAATATTTATATCATGTTATATAGTATAATTGGTAAATTAGTATAAATTATGATGTGTACATTAGAAATTGGTGAAAATGACATATTTAGAAAGTAAATTAATTATAGTTAGGGGTAAGTGTTTGATAGAGTCGAGTCAAAACTTTTTGACCTATTCGAGTTGAAGAGTTCTATTTTATAACTCAACTCAAATTTAAGTTTCTATGAGTTATTCGAGTTATTATTTGAGTTCTATTTATAACTAAACTTGAATTTGAAATGTTTTTAATTGAATTGAGTCTATAAAATTACTAGTTGAGTTTTTTCTAGTCGAATCAATTTGAAAAGATCAATTTATTGAGTCGAATTGAGTTATGTTCACCCCTAATTTAGTGTAATAGATTTAAATCATCCACTCTTTATTCAATAATTGTTGGATACAACAGACAAGTATATAACTTTTTTTTCAAACTGTGTTACTTTGGAGCTTTCCCCTAACAACACAATCGATCATATTAATTTTTGGTACAATAAAGTTTAGGTCAATGGTGACTCCTCTAGTCCAGGGTTAGGGCATACATAAGACCCAATTGGATTTACATACGAATTTACAGATTTCTCACAAAGAGTGACGGTGGTAGGATTTGAACATAGCCTTACAAGCTCAAATTCATCAATCTCAACCACTTGTGCCAACACTCAGTGGCATCGATCATATTATTTAAAATCTTAATATTTTAAAATAATTTAAAAATAGAATAATAATAAATAAATATAATTCATACTGTTATTTATAGTACAATCAATTTAAGGTTTTAATAATCTTATACTTCCAATAAGATAAAATAAAAATCATGCAATTATTTATAGTTCATACACATGTATGTGTTTTGAGTTTTTCTAAGATTATTATTGTTCCTCTAAACATATTTTTAATTGAATAAAATCTTGCATTTGAGTAATTATTTATTATGAGATTCTTTAAAAATGTATTTACTTCAATTATTTTATACTTCTAATATTTCTAAAGATGAATCTTTTTATTATTTTAAATTATTTTTAATTTATCTAAAAATTTATATTTTTCTATTTTTTAATAATTATGTTTAGATATATTAAAGGTTATTTTTCAATTTCCCTCCAAATAAAATTCACGTTCCCTCTAATATAATTGAATATTCTTTATTCATATCAGGATTTTTCCTCGTTTATAATGAATCATTATTGCTTTCCTTAGTCAATATTTACATTTTATAAAATTATATGTATATTTGATTTGCTTTAGGGTTAAGAAGACTATCATAAACAAGTAGGTGAAATAAAAAAAATCTTTTCTATATTCTATATTGAGATAATTTTGCTTTATAGTTTTATTTTTTTTATAATTATTTTTCGTTTTGATTCAGTTTATAGTATTGCAAGGGTTTCTTCAACTTTAATTTGCAGGTAAATGTTTTTTCTTTTAAATTTATTTTCATAGTTGAATATGGTTTTTGTCGATATCCTTCACTGTTGTTGAATTGATATGGTTTTCGGAATAGTTTTGTTATTTGATTTCTGATTTAAACGTGTTTTTTGGTTTTGGGGTTAGTTTTCCTGGTCCTTTTGTTTTCAAAGTGGGTTTTCCTTCTTCTTCTTCTCCATGAAATTCTTTGTTTCTAGCTTGTTTCCTCTGTTTCATACATTATCACTCAAAATTTTACAAAACACTGATATGTATCTGGAAGTCCAAATTAAGGAAAAAAACATGTTTGTTTGTCTCAAGAGTAACATGTGCACCGAAGCAGGAAAACAATAATAATGCTACTTCTGAACCCATGGGGTCGTATAGAGAATGGTTAAAATCAAATTTGAGGATGCCAAAATGTTAGCTTCCTTTTTATTTTTTTATTAAATTGAATTATCATATGATTTTAGGGGTGAAATAAGCTTAATAAATGTGTTAAAATTTCTGTTTTTGGTTTTTATTTGCGCTGCCTAATTGTGGCACATTTGTTGTGCATGCACTGTCGTAATTTGTTTAATTTATTTAAGAATCTTATAATATGTTGCAATGCAGTTGGGTTATGTGTGCCCACAACTAGGTTACATTATATATTAATTATAATAGTTTTTTATATGTTTTATGATGGCACCAGGTTGAGAGCCTCTGGTAAACTAAATCGAACCCAAGAACCTGAACCTTAACAAGTTCCCAATGTTCCAAATCAAACACATGAAGAAATTGATCTAGTTACAACAATTGAAAATTTAGGTAAACATTATTTTCAATATTTATATAAATGAATATAAAAGGAGGATTGCATAGTAACAATGACATAATTAAAAAAAATGAAAAGATGTATATATACATATTTTTTTCTTTGTAACAAAGAGTTTAAGTTTAGCGTTTTATAATTTATTTATTTTTATTTTTTTAAGGTTAATGTTTTATCAATTTATCATATAAAACAATTCGAGTGTTGGATTAAAATCTATAATTATGCGCACATATTTATAATGTATATTGTTATCATAAAATATGACATAAATTAAGTGATCAATTATGCTATAAAGTCATAAGGTATTAAAAATGTCATGGAAATAAAAGTATATATAGTATTAAAGTTGTATTTATAATTCGATGGGAGCAAAGTTATAAGTATAAACAATAATTGATTCTTAAATCAGCAATATAAAGGGGTTATGATCCCCAAGAAATAGATAATATCGTATTTACTCTTATCTCGTCAGGGAAATTATACGTAAGGGAACTCTATCTTCTTAGAAGATCACAACCAAATAAAGATTCAAAGATTTCAACCTATCAATTAATTCAGATACGCTTTTACGTCTAGTATTATTTTATTCTTGATGATTTGCCATGATTAGATCCTGGTTAATTTGATATTTATTATAATTTAGTTCTAACAGGTGATATCATCGTCAAATCATATTGAATCATTGAGAATCAATTAATTTTAAAAGGATTAAAACTTCGAATAAAATTATGAACCCGCCTTCCCTTTTCGATGAATGCTGTTGTGTTCACTCTGATTCTATTGCTTTGCTTTATTTTCATCGCATGTCTTTGTTTTAATTCATTGCTTTTTAAATTAAAGAGAAATTCAATGTTGCGCCTGCTTTGCTTTGTTGATGGAAAATGTTTTAATTTGGGTTATATTTTCCATGAATGATGTTTTAATTTTCATGAATTTAGGTTATTAAAAAAAAGGAACAATAAGGTTAATTTCGTATGATTGTTGCAATATCATCCATGCTTGAATTAATTTTATGTGTTAATTCACTACAACAAAACATGGTTTTAGCATCATTTTTTCAGTCATATAGCGACGTTTTTAAGCTGCTAAAAACCCTTGTGGTGAAACAAAAAAATGTCGCTAAAACCAACGCTGCAAAAGGTAGCGGCGTTTGTCGTCCACAAACGTCGCTAAATGTTATGCTTTTTAGCGATGCTTTTCAACAAACGCCACTAAAGGTTATGATATTTAGCGGTGTTGTTGAAAATGTCGCTAAATATTCTGACATATAGTGGCGTTTGTTCCCAAAAGCGCCTGTAAAGATTATGACATATAGCGGCATTTGTGAATGTAAATCGCCGCTATTGACTATGGCTAAGTGGTGTTTTCTGTATAAACGCCATAAAAGATCTATCATGTGCCTTTTGAAGTTTGGAGAAGGCATTAGTCGTCTAAGTCGGGCTGTTCATCAGTGCGTACTGTGCTCTCTCATTCACTTCTAGAACTCTAGTGACGTTTTTTTTTCTAAAATGCCGATATTGAGTATGTATGTAGTGGTGTTTGTATAACAAACGCCGTTAATTAACACAGATTTTGCAGATGTTGTTTTCAGCTCTTTTGTTACCCAAATTTCAATTTTTAAACTGTAGCGTTATCCAATAAACTTGACATCCATAACAACAAACTTGAAATCCATAACAACCAACTTGAACTCAATAATAAGTCAAAGTTTGTTATAACGTAAATATAATGTAAATATAAAAGAATGAGAAATATAAAAGAATAAGTAAATACTTTAAGATTTAGTCCGTAAAACTTACGTGCAAAAGGGATCTATTGAATCGTGATGGAATAGAATATATCGGTGTGCTTGTACCCAAGTCTTATCATCTAAGTGTGCAATTTCAACTTTGTCGAGTGGTTCACAATAACTTCCAAACAAATAAGTCTCAGCTAAGTCATTAGTACTGAACAAGTCATTTATATTTGATATATTCAATCTTGTTTGAACATCTACCAAATATCTAGAGCAAAAATTCATACATTCCTCTTCAAAATACCCTTAAGCAATTAATCCTTCAGGATAACGCTTATTACGACAATAAGACTTCAACTTGCACAGTAACCTAGACACGAAACAAAATAGTATTTAAATAGTTGTAATGAAAAGGTATAATCCCTATTCATTTAATACATCTAAGTGTGCAATTTCAACTTTGTTGAGTGGTTCACCATATCTTCCAAACAAATAAGTTTCAGCTAATTCATCAGTACTTAACACATTATTTCTATTTGGTCTATTCAATCTTGTTTCAACATTTTCCAAATATCTAGAGAAAAAATTCTTACATACCTCTGTCAAATACCCTTCAGCAATCGATCCTTCCAGATAATGCTTATTACGACATTAAGACTTCAACTTGCACAAGAACCTAGACACAAAACAAAATAATATGTAAATAGTTGTGATGAAAAGGTATAATCTCTAGTCATTTAATGCATATAAGTCAATTAACGCCTCTTTATAGGATACATCCATCGATAGAAAACTGGTCCACCAACTTTTGCTTCGTGAGGAAGATGAATTAGCAGGTGCACCATAATTGTGAAGAATAAAGGTGGAAATATATTCTCCAAGTTGCATAAAGTCAAGGCGGCTCAATCTTTTAGTTTCTCAAGTTCTTCAACCATTAGAACTTTCCCACACATATCTTTCATTATATTAGAAAGTTCAACGATACAAGACGTCACCTTACTTGACATACAACCGCGTAAAGCTACTGGCAGTAAATCTTGCGTCAATATGTGATAATCATGTGACTTTAAAGAATATTGTTTTTGATCTTTAACACTGACACATCAAGATATATTTGATGCATACCCATCTGGGACCTTTATATCCTTCAACACCGTGCAAAACACTTCTTTTTCTTTCTTCGACATCGCAAAAATAAAAAAGTGGCAAGAAATATTTTCCATTATGATGTAACTGCGGATGAATATCATGTCGAATTCCGATGTCGACTAAGTCAATTTGACTCTTTAGATTATCTTTATATTTTCTGTCAATATTGAGAATGGTCCCGATAATATTCTCACAAACATTATTCTCAATGTGCATGACCTCAAGATTATGTCTCAAATGTGATCCTTCCAATAAGGCAACTCGAAGAAAATACTCCTCTTTTTCCACAAATCTACCTCATTTGGATAATCCTCTTCATCAGACTCATCATCATTCTATTGGTCAACATCACAATCATACACTTGCTTTGCCTTTCTCCTTGATCGTGTATTCGGTGGTTGATTCATCTTTTCATAAGTAAACTTGATATGTTTCAAAATGGAGAAGATATCATAATGACTGTTTTCTTAGAAGATCTTCGGAACTCTTCAGTACCATCAAACATATTCTTTTCACTTCTAAAATCTATGATTTTTAGCTAACCACCGATGATGTCCCATATAAAAAAACTTTTTCCATTATACAACCACTTTGAACAAGTTTGTGCAGCACAACAAGGATAAGCATAACGACCTTTGGTACTCAAACCAGATAAATTTACATAAGCAGGGAAATCATTAATTGTTCATAATAAATTACGTGTAAATTAAAGTTCTCCTTCTTCAACACATCATATGTTTCAACCCCTACCCATAAATGTTTCAACTCTTCAATAATAGGCTTCATATAAATATCAATATCATTTTTGGGACCTTTCTTGCCATTGATTATCATGGATAAGATAAAAGATGATTGTTTCATGCAAATCCACGGAGACAAATTGTATGGAACAAGTATAACAGGCCAAGTACTATACAAAGTACTCATGATTTTGAAAGGATTAAACCCATCAGATACAAGACCGAGCTTGACATTTCAAGGATCTCTTGCAAAACTTGGAAACTTGTTGTCAAATGACTTCCAAGCTAAACAATCCGCATGATGTCGTAATAATATGTCATTGGTTTCCATCATGATGCCACTTAATAGACTCAATAGTCTTTGAGGACATAAAAAGTCTTTGGAGCCTAGGTATTAGAGGAAAATATCAAAGAATCTTTACCAGTTTTTTTCTTGATCGTGCTTCAACTTTATCCTCAATCACATTTTTTTGTGTCCCTAGTCATCCATCGATATTGTTTGCGTACATGACAAGTCTCCTGATTTTTTCGATCACCTCAACACAACATACAATCATTCGGACAACTGTGAATTTTCTCATAACCAAGACCCAAATCTTTTATCATTTTCTTCATATCTTTGCATTATTGAGGGATTTTTGCAAAAGGAAACATTTCTCCAAGAAACTCTAATAACTGCGTAAAAGAGTTACCATTCCACCCTCCCAAGCATTTTAAATGGAAAACACGAATACAAAAACAAAGCTTTGAATATTTTGATCCCTCATAAAGTTATTCATTCATTTCATTAAGCAACTTGTAAAACTTTTCCGCTTCTCCATTTGGCTCTTCAGCACATCCACTTCTTCCCATCTCAGTGAAATCATTAACATCATTGTCACAATCATTTTCTTTAACAGATTGATGGTGATTGTGCATATTAAATGCATCTCACAACATACCTTCCATGTCATCTTCTCTAACAGATAGATGGCGAGAATTAAAAGGATAAGTCGAATAATTCATGGAAGAAGATCTATGATCTGTAAACTCACCATGAAATATCCATTTTCTATAGCCCCGAACAAAGCCAAAAACAACTAGATGACCATAGATAACTTCATGAATGTGTCAATTAATGTTAGCACACTTCTTACAAGGTCAAAGAATCATATTCTCTTCGCTTGCATTCATAAAATCTAAATTTAGAAAAGTTTACTTACCCTTGACAAATCCATCCAACTCTAATCCATTTCGTATTTCTGGAATATCAATTTCAAATGTTATTTTACCTATATACATAAGGGAATAAAAAATTTATTTTACCTATTTGTTATAGCTCCTGAATACTACTAGACTAATTTCTATTGCATTTTTCAATATTCATGTAAAGAGTTAGAAGTCATTATTAAGAAATGTAAACTAAATATTTTTAGTAAAAATGTTTTACTTTTTATTGCATGTCGGCCTCACCTGTAAGGGTTATTTTTCTGATCCTTGATGATTTACACAGTTTTGGTCGACTATGTTTTAGTAAATATAAGAGTGCATACTTTTCAATTAGTCTAATTGTCATAGTCAACTATTGGAAAAATATTATCAGTTTTTCCTTTGATAGGGATTTATTCAATAAAAGAAAAAAAAACAAGATTAAACACTCGAGGTTCTGGCACTCATGTCTGGTTTTGACTATATATACCAAGAAAATATAATGTCAACAGTAAACTCATCTGGTATTTTATATTACAAAACATAGCATCATGAGACTACCCTACATACTTGTAAAGAAAACTGCACTGAGTGTTTATGATTACTATACACACATGACATACACGTATGGGAGAAAAAAAATACCTCTTTTACTCTCAGCAAGCTTCCGTATGTTTTTCTGGCTGTTTTCCTAATTTTCATCTATTCTGAGTCCTTGTTCATCAACCAAACTTTTCTCCTTTTCCAAATCAAATTCTGCGAAAGAGACAAAAACATAAATGAAATTGAACACATCCCAACAATAATTAGTTTCCTGCTTCATTATACTTAGACATTTGAGCAGAAGTTAAATGAAGACTATTTAAGGTACAAAGAAACAGGAGGACGAGAAGAACAAGAACAAGGGATATGTATTTATAAATTAAAGATACATTTGAAAATTAAGATACATCATGTTTAGCCAACCTCTTTCAAAGCAGTAGCACACATGATTAACAACGGCATATCATATATCTATATATATGACCCAAACATTAGATTTTTGACTCAAACAAAAAGCAGTAGCACACATGATTAATAACGGCATATCATATATATATATGATGAAATATTAAACCCAAACACAAGATTTTCGACCCTTCAAAATATATATTATTCTGTTTTATGTGGATCCGAAATTCAATATTTGTTTAGATGTAAATTAAGTAGGATGAAAATGATAAAACAACAAAAGGTATATTCTTCAAATTCTATGGGCTTAAAATGCAAATTTATGTTTAAATATACATATTATTTATGTTTATAATTCGTATATATTTTTATAGCATATAAAATCAAAATGAGAATTGAAATGGAAAGCCTGCAAATGAAATGAACTGGCCTAATCAAAACTTTTAACTGCGAAGAAAAGCACAACAATTTTGATCATATTTAGTATTTTTGCCTCTAACTTTAATTCAAAACTAAATAACGATAATAATTAACTCTATAGTATATAGAATATATATAATTTAAAAAAATAAGAGTTGTACCATACAAAGGCAATTCAGAACTTGGAACACTATCTGCATTTTCAATTATTGAAAATCCTATAAAGAATACAAATATTCTACAATTTAGAGAGATCAATCGACAAGATTTTTTTTTATTTCTTCATTTCATGTATAAAAAATTATATAATCATTTTTGGTTATTCATCAAGAAAATGAATAATAATACTAACCATGCTATATGAAAATATTTGTAAAAGTTTGACAATATACATGTCGGATACATGCCCATATCGGAACACTCACCCAAGTCCGAGTAACATAGATTTTGATAAGATTCTTTCAACCTGGCATCGGTTTGTTCTCCAAGAAAGATCGGAAAAGAATAAAAACTTGACGGGGACGGTGGAGCGGAACCTCATGACCAGCTCCTATGACTGTTACCAATGTTAACCCTTTGTATGCTTGGCTCGACCCACTAACATGGATCAACGAATAAAACACTCTCTCAACAATTCAATTCGCATTGTGCTTTGTGTGTGTGTTTTCATTTGTGTAAATTGTAATTGTATTGGGTTTGAAACCGCCTGACGAAACCAGATTTCCTTTACCATGATCTTGGTTGTTTCTCAACCTTATTTTCCCACTTAACATGATGAATATGAAATGATTGCAATTAATAGGTATCCAAAAACCAAGAAATCAATTTTTTTATGCTATAAACAGACGATGAATAAAAAACGGGATGATAATTATTGATTGAACTGGTTCAAGTTTTCCAACACATATAATTGAATGAAAATTTTAATTGATGTATGGAGTTTATAGGGGTGTAAAAAGCTGACCCGACCTGTAAAACTGACTGAAACCGACTCGAGTTAAAATTGTTTTTGACATGCGCTGTGGCGATCCGAAACCGATTCGAGTCGGAACTGGTGTTG